>NC_091770.1:93277141-94591516 GCF_029378745.1 Bos indicus | reverse complement strand
AAAACATGAAGACTTAATCATTTGTTCTCACAATTGCACTTTTTCATAGCCTGTTTGTTCTGAGAGTGGTGGTTAGAGTTGAATGTGCTGGAAGTTGATTCTCCCCTGCGCTCATCTATATTTTGGTGAAATATAGCAAATGTCTTAGAGCTCTTTAGCTAGAGGTCTGAACATACCTACCCGTCCCTGTATTTGTAGATCGCTTTTCAGAGTTGCAGGTAATTTTTCTTTCCACTGGCACTGAAACAGAGGTTATAATAAAACCAACAATCTTTATGCATTTATAGAATCTATAAAAATTTTATGGAAATCTTTATATAGAAACTAACAGTGTTTCTTGTATAAGCTCCATAAGCAATGTAGAAACATGGTACATTGGGAAAAATAAAAAGGTACCCTTTCTTTTATGGTTTTATATGGTCTGTGTGATTTTAAAATTTCACTATAGGCAGTTAAGCAAATTGTAAAAACATACATCACCTATATACTAAAAAGGAACAAAAATATGTTGCATAACTTAGGCTAATTGTGATGGAAATTGGCATTTCTGAGTTGCATGTAATTGCTTAAATATGGAGTTTTCATCTGTTCATGGTTCTTCAGGTATGCTCTAAAAAAAAAAAAATTAAGCTCAGTTATTCACAGTATATACGTAGATTGAAAGATTCTGATTTGAAAGGCAACAGAGATAATATTTAACCAAGACTCCCTACTTATGTGTTGGCGATTGCCTCCTCCTTTTAGTGACCAGCTGTGTACGGAAACTTCCAAGTTATTTTCTTCAAAATCTTGAGCCAGAGGTTGGACATTTCTATTCAAAACTTGTTCCTACCCTGATTAATTGAAAGAATACTCTCTAATAAAGCTACAGATATAATGCACAGCTCCTACATTTTTTCTTACTGTGAAAGGAAGGCTCATTGCACCAATATTGTATAATATGACACACATATACAATATTTACACAAAATGGAAAACAAGTGATAAAATTTGATTCTCCTATTGTTTAACTGTTGAGCAGAGAAACATAAGCAGCAGTGTACCTGGTTTGTATAAAGTGTGACATTGATTCCACAAAGATTCCACTGGTCTTTCTATAGTGATTTGTCAAAGTCATAGAATCCACCAGTTGGAATTGAGACTTTGGGTTTGTGGTTTTTTGGGCCTTGCATTCACCAAGCTCACAAAGAATGGAATTGGACCTGGGTGTTTCCCATCCTGTTGGAAACTTTTGAGCTTTCTTTCCCTCCTCTTTTTCTCCAAAATTAGGTCTTCCAGCCCACTCATACAGTTCATTCAGATTTGATCCACTTTAAATGGTAAAGTCAAGTTGGTCCTGGAAACTTTCAATGACACTATATGCCATGGAACAGAATTTGTCAATTGATTTGAATATTATCCAAGGGATTTACTTACGTAAAATTTCAAGAGGCCACCCTTTAAAATGATTCCAAAATCTGGCTTTAAAAATGCTAACTTACAAGTAGCTACATTTTCTGGGTTCCCCACCCTCCATGTCTGTTTTTGGTGGCAGAAACTGTGTTGGAGACTAGATTTGATTTTGTGCATTAATTGAGTGAGAGATTAATAAGTACAGTGACTGCAGAATATGATCTGGACACCGTACCAGGTAAAGAGGAAGGAAGAAATAGAAGATTTCATCTCCCCCAAAGATAATACATGTTCAGAGTGTTTTGATAGGTTTAGAACAATGGCATGGCCAGAAATTGGGAATACTACTTTGAAAACTAGAAGCTTTGGGTAGTGATACCACCGTGTAATCATAGTTCTGCAGTTTCCTGTTCTTTGTATTGTGAAGCCATAGAAGTTAGTAAAGTTAATAAGAGTGGTACAGAGAAACTCAAGTGGAAGGTCTTGCAGCTGCCTTTAAAGAAGATCATCTTTTAGGTCTATTTTAGATGTGTGCTTTTCTAAAAGTCACTGTTGATTCATGGATTTTTTTCAAACCCTCTTACTCAAAAAGGTCGATTTCCATATTTCTTAATAGCTTGTCAGTCTGCAATTGTAGGTAGAATTGTAATTTTCTCATCCACAGATAGAAGCTCTTAATTTCTTCAGACCCTAAAACCTAGGAAGTAATTGTTTAGCATAATGGCAACAAAGCACCAGGCTGAAGCAGCTTTCTTCAAGTAGGGCAGTCTTTACTATTATCAAATGTAGCTATTTTGAGGGACACATTACAGATTCAAAAAAAAAAATCTATTGATAAGATTTCAGGTGTATAAATGCATCCCAAATTAAGTGCCTGCTTCTTTGTATATGTTTGAAAGTTTCCCATTCTTATTTAAATATTTTACAAGTTATAGGCTCATGGATGGGGAAAAGTAATCCTAAAAAATAATCTTTCACAGGTTGCCTCTTATTTCTCCCTGTACTGTTACAAGTCACATTTATTACCTTGATTGAAAACTTTTAGTGTTTGCTGAAGAAAAACCACTTTGTATATAATGGGTGCTATTCTTGTCATATGTGTATCTTTTATTCCCCACCCTCCCACCCCATTTCCAGAAAAGGGTGAATTTAAGAATGGGGTGGGGTTGGATTGGCTTATCTTAATGAAGCTGTATTTCAAAACCTTAAACATTTAGCCAAATTCAGTTGAAAAATTGATACATTTTCTGATTTAAGACTCTTTTGAGTTGAAGATTTTGTCCCAATTTGGTCATTCCCCAGCTGTTACAGTTATATAGAAAGAACTCATTAGAAAGACAAATTCTTTTTGAGCTGTTCTTTCTGAAGTCATGCCAGGCTATGTTGTACTATGTTGTACTACCTCTTACTTGAACCTGACCCTAGGAAATGAAATTACATAATGCTTACTTATTCCTATTAGAAGTATTCTCCTGGTTTTATTCTGGCTCCCAAAAAGCTCTGGCATATTTTAGACATTTCTGAATAGTATTAGAGTCTTAATTTCTGGTGAGGTATTCAGTTCTGATAACTAAGTGAATTATGCTTGCTTTTGGGAGCTGTAGTCTGAGTCTTAACTTTAGCCTTACTTAATCAGTCCTTGTTGCTCATTTGGATGTACCTGCAAGCCTGCATCAAGCCCTGTTTATTATCCCTCTAAATTGCTCTCTAGTCTGTCCTGTTCTGCTGTTTCTCTCCTCATTCACACTCATCTTCTTTCCTGTGGAGTCTTTCTGATGACCTACAACCCAATGACCTTGTAATCACTACCTTCTATAAGATGACCAGAAATATCTTTGTAAAACCTAAATCAAGTCACACCAATTCTCTTAACATCAAAACTCCTGATGGTTCCCTGGTGCCTTCAAGATCTACTTCAAATTTCTTAACTTGGATTTAAGGCCCATCACCTTGCCCCAACCTCCAGCCTGGTTTCCTACCACTTCCCTTTATAACCAGACATAGATAGAATGTTTCACTATTTCCCAGCATGGTTAGCTCTCTCCCACCTCTATATTTTTGTGCAAGATATTTTTATGGTTGAAATGCCTTTCTCACTTCCCTCCCATCCAACATACTTCTTTTCAACATTAAATGCCCAGTTTATTGTCACTTCCTCTGTAAAACTTGCCCTGACTTAGTCTCTCTATCCTCAGCACTTGAGCACTTGGTGCATTGATTCCTTTATTGTATTGTTTGAGTGAGTGAAAGTCATTCAGTTGTGTCCGACTCTTTGCGATCCCTGGACTATAGTCCATGGAATTCTCCAGGCCAGAATACTGGAGTAGGTAGCCTTTCCCTTCTCCAGGGGATCTTCCCAATCAAGGGATCGAACCCAGGTCTCCCACATTGCAGGTGGATTCTTTACCAGCTGAGCCACAATGGAAGCCCAAGAATACTGGAGTGGGTACCCTATACTTTCTCCAGGGGATCTTCCTGACCCAGGAATCAAACCAGGGTCTCCTGCATTGCAGGTGGGTTCTTTAGAAACTGAGCTGTCAGGGAAGCCCAATAAATAATTGTATTATTTATTTACTGTGAACTCTTCAAATATAGGAATGACCATAGTCGATATTACTGGCTCTTCTTAGCAGTTAGGATAAATTAGGGGCCAGTGAATAATTGTGAATATGAAGTATATTAATACACAGACATAATTGCTAAGGAGTTCAGATTCCAGAAAGGATAGCACAAAACTTTTGGAGACAGCTCTGTCATTTACTGGAATTTACATCTTTGGGGTTTCATTTTCTCACCTGTGATCTAGAGATAATTATAGTAAAGGCATCTTGGGATTCTTGTGAGGTTTAAAGTGATTTGAGATGTGTAGAGTGCTCAGAATAATACCTGACATTTAGCAATAGCCAATTATTATAGAGTGCCTACTTTTTCTAGGGAATAGATGCAAGGTAACAGGGTGACCTGGTTTTGGTGCCTTTGTTTTGTCAGGTATTGCCTGGTGGGCTGCAGTCCAGGGGGTGGCGAAGAGTCAGACACGACTGAGCGACTTCACTTTCACTTTTCCCTTTCATGTATTGGAGAAGGAAATGGCAACCCATTCCAGTGTTCTTGCCTGGAGAATCCCAGGGACGGGGGAGCCTGGTGGGTTGCCGTCTATGGGGTCGCACAGAGTCGGACACGACTGAAGCGACCTAACAGCAGCAGCGGGGTTATGTGTCATAACATTGCTTTGAGAATTTCAGACTGATCCTAGGAAGAATTCTGAAAAATCTTTTCTTTCTAAGTACACACTGTTCTAGAGCAAAATTTAGAGAGGTCAGAAAAGTAAGAGAGAGTACTTTGTCAAGTAAAGATGAAGAGATAAGACCTGAAACAAGTCCTGAAATTTAATGTTCATTGGAGGGACTGATATTGAAGCTGAAACTCCAATACTTTGGCCACCTGAGGCAGAGAGCTGACTTATTTGAAAAGACCCTGATGCTGGGAAAGATTGAGGGCGGGAGGAGAAGGGGATGACAGAGAATGAGATGGTTGGATGGCATCACCAACACAATGGACATGGGTTTGGGTGGGCTCCGGGAGTTGGTGATGGACAGGAAGGCCTGGCATACTGTGGTTCATGGGGTCGCAAAGATTGGGACATGACTGAGCAACTGAACTGAACTGAAAATGTACAGAAAATATGGAAACTCTTTAAATGGTAATAAAAGGATTTTAAATAATTACTTTTATTTATTTCTGCTGTGAAATCTGTATATGGAGACTTTCCGTTTTTAAAACCTCAAATTCAGGTTTTAAAACTGTCCCACTGTCCTTGTAAATTAGCCTTTTTAGTTGCAGGTAGTACTTTGTATTATTTGTGTTTACTTTCATTCAAAAAATACTTCTGTGCAGTGGAGTTAATATTCCTCTGCTGCTAAGTCACGGCAGTCGTGTCCGACTCTCTGCGACCCCATAGACGGCAGCCCAACAGGCTCCTCCGTCCCTGGGATTCTCCAGGCAAGAATACTGGAGTGGGTTGCCATTTCCTTCTTCTACCATAATTTCAGACTTTGGTCAGTTTCAGATTTCAAATGTGATACAACATGAAGCCCAGGCTGTGAACTAGTTTGTGTGTACACATATGTGTGTGTATGTATATCTATATCTACCTATATAGCAGAGTTGGTAGGTAGAAATGGAAAAGATAATTAACATTGTTTTTTTAAAAAAATGAATTTACCAAAAATCATGTACTGTCATATCAACCTTGTGAAATATGTAATACTGTTTCACATTGCCTTTATCCCAGGAATATTTTTCTATAATATTTCATATGTATATTATATTTATATAATATTCTAAGTATTATTAACTATTTGACATTTATATAATATTTTAAATACCTAGTCTGCTTGTTTAGTAAATGCTGACCCACCTCTCAAAAGTCAGCTGAAATATGACCACCTCTGAGGAATCTTTGACTTCCCCTGGGTGGACTTGATAGTGCCTGCCTTCTTCTTGACCATACTTCTGTCAGAAAACTTAAAACAGTTTATTGCACATGCTTGTTTACGTATCCTTCTTCTCTCCCAGGCAGAAAGTCAGGGATACTTGCCTGCTACATGTCTCATCTGTAGGACCTGGTACTGTACATGGATGTTAATAGGCAAATATTTGATTTATAATAATAAACAACCAAATAATGTTCACACTATGATCTTTGGGCTCAGAATTTGAACAAAGTAGGAGCATTGGAGAAGGAAATGGCAACCCACTCCAGTGGTTTTGCCTGGAGAATCCCAGGGACAAGGGGGCCTGGTGGGCTGCCGTCTATGGGGTCGCACAGAGTCAGACATGACTGAAGTGACTTAGCAGCAGCAGCAGGACAAACCAAAACACACACTTATTAAATCTCACCTTGCCTAACAGAGGAATTTAAGATTCTTATATTTGAATATATTTCAAACATGTTGCCTTGTTTTAGAAGTATCAACAGTGGTTGTTAAGAACATTATTTTTATCAGAGAATTCTTCCAACTTGCCAAATGTTTATCATTCCTAGAGATCTAAAATCCTGGTAAATTGAGAAATATTTTGAATTTTAAAAATGTATCTGTTATAACAAATATATATAATGACAGCCAAGATACTTTTCATTATTCACTTACTTTTTAACAAACTTCATCCCCCATAAAAACTTTTAAGTTAGGGTATGTTTGATTCAAAGAAAAGTAAAAGGCAAGTATCCCCATGTTATATGAGATTTGACTTTGGAAATGTTACTTTGAGCAAAGGCTTTACTTTTTCAGCATCATTTTTTTTTTCCATCTGTAAAACAAAATTCTTATTTTGTAGAATTTGTAGGAGAATGAGGCATGATATGTACACAACACTTGAATAAGTCTAGTTTTTTAATAAGAAATGTTTTCTAATGTAGCATGAGGAAAATGAAGTAAAGAGAAGACTGCTGTTTCTGTGTAATTGTTGATGTCTGGTATTGCATTAAGTCCTAGAATGTAGTTAAATCCAATAATATGGATAAAGAGCCTTGAGTCAAGTGATAAAGACTGTTCTAATACCACTCCCCAGCTTCCCATTATAAGGCAGTAGTACCCTTCAGATAAGCCATTGTTTTCCCTTTCTCAAAGGTTAACGACCATAGCATCCAATCCAGGACACTTGTGAGTGCACAAGGGGGCACCATGATAACATAGCGATAATGAGCGTAACTAAAAGAAGTCAGTCCTGAATATTCATTGGAAGGACTGATGTTGAAGCTGAAACTCCAATACTTTGGCCACCTGATGCGAAGAACTGACTCATTAAAAAGACCCTGATGCTGGGAAAGATTGAAGGCAGGAGGAGAAGTGGATGACAGAGGATGAGATGGTTGGATGGCATCACCAACTCGATGGACATGAGTTTGAGTAAACTCTGGGAGTTGGTGATGGACAAGGAGGCGTGGCATGCTGCGGTCCATGGGGTCGCAAAGAGTTGGACACGACTGAGTGACCGACTGAATGAGCATAACCAGGGTAAGCTGGGCGAGCTTGCACATAAAGTTACCATAACCTACGGCTTTTGACACAACAACAAAAGTCTTTTACTCCACTGCTGCAGTTTGAAAATTAGATGGGAGGAGCTTGAGCTCCCAGGAGAGATGTGGTTGGGTTTGAATCTTAGCTTTTCCATCACTGTCTGTTTCCAGGTAGGCAAATTTCTTTGCTATTCTACCAGAAAATAAATTTACCTGACTTTCAAGGCTCAGTTCATGTGTAAGCGGGTAAGTGGTAATGTCAATATCAGATTACTCGTAGGATCACTGTGTATATGTAAAGCTTCTAGCACAAGACACGACACACATCGGCGGCTTTGTCCGTCTCCTTCCACTTGTTGCTTAACCTCCTTCAGAGGGCAGATGACCATTGGTATATGGAAAACAAAATACAGGCTGAAACAGAAGAACTTAGATAAGTCAATTAGGTACTTTAAATTATATACATAGTTCTTAGGTTTAAGTCATCAATGGTAAACCTTTGACAGGAATGACTACTGTTACATTTTATATAGATTTAATAGTTTTCTGTATTCTTTTCATTTTCTGTATTAAGAATAAATATTGATTCTCTGATAAACTCAGTTCTTCTTTGTCCATTTGGTCTCACTGCTTTCCTGTGAAGCTTAAACAAGAAGACATGTAGACTGTTAGGTTCTGAAGGGAGATTTAAGCTGATCCTATTCAAATCTGGTACAGTTGCTATGTTGCTCTCTTCCACCACAACCCCTCTCTCAGCTGCCAGGGTTATTATTGAGGCCCCTCTTCCATCTCAGAGGTCTGACAGGCACCCAGTTGTGTGTCTTTCCCCTCCTGTGGAAATGGAGGGTCTTGAGATTATGGATAGTCTTATGATAGGCATGATGGCAATAGGATTGGCATGGGAACTCAGGAGACTCAGGGAGCTCACTGAGAAGAGCTTCTGAATCCCCTGGGAATCTAGAAGACTTGGGAGTAGACAGAAAGGTTAGGAAGTGACATGCAAGTGGGTTGCAGAAGATTCAAACCTTCCTAGTGACTTCCAGTGCCCAAGAATCAAGTCCAGATTCCCGGACATGCCCTCTAATGCCCTGCATGATTTGGTCTCTGCCACTCTGTCCCTTACCTCCTCTGTTCCATCATGCCATGCTTATTTTATTTCTTTGAATATGGCAAGGGCTCTTACTCGTGCTGTTGTTTATTTTTGTTGTTATTTATTTTCCTCTCCCTGTCCTTCTTGCAATCTTTGTGTGGTAAACACCTCAGTTTAGTTTAGCTGCTCAGTCGTGTCTGACTCTTTGTGACCCCAAGGACTAAAGCATGCCAGGCTTCCCTGTCCATCACCAAGTCCTAGAGTTTACTCAAACTCATGTCCATTGTGTTGGTAATGCCATCCAACCATCTCATCCTCTGTCATCCCCTTCACCTCCCGCCTTCAATCTTTCCTAGCATCAGGGTCTTTTCCAGTAAGTCGGTTCTTTGCATCAGGTGGCCAAAGTATTGGAGTTTCAGCTTCAGCATCAGTCCTTCCAATGAATATTCAGGACTGATTTCCTTTAGGATTGACAGGTTTGATCTCCTTGCAGTGCAAGGGACTCTCAAGAGTCTTCTCCAGCAGCACAGTTCAAAAGCATTGATTCTTTGGTGCTCAGCTTTCTTTATAGTTCAGCTCTCACATCCATACATGACTACTGGAAAAACCATAACTTTAACTAGATGGACCTTTGTTGGTAATGTCTCTGCTTTTTCATATGCTGTCTAGCTTTTCTAAACATCTACTCATTCCTCAAGTCTCAGCTCAAAATGTTGCCTTTTGAGATGTCTTTCTTGACCCTTTCATCTAAATTCAAGCCCCTGTCATTTTGTCTTAGAAGCTGTGAAAGGACTGAAGAGAGTGTGCTGTCACAATTTTAATAGTGTATTAGCATATTCCTTTGCATAACATCTGTCTTTCCAACTAGATTGAAAACTCCATGCAGACAGGATCAGTAGCACGTTGTCTGGTACTAAATTATCTTACTTAGGGAAACATACCAGTTTTCTTATCTAGAGATGACTTTGAAATATTCTTGATTTCTGGGACTCTTGTTCTTTTTCTTGTTAGTTGACACTTGGGAAGGCTTCTTCAGAGTTATTTTGAAATTCAACAACCACAGCAAATATTTGAATCAAAGTCACATGAATGGATCATCTGTACCCCAAGTACTTAAATTCTTTCTTGTTCTCATGGCGTGAAAGGGATTAGCAGACAGCAGTGTACTAGGACCTAGATGATGCACCTGAATTTTCAACATGTTGAGCTTGAAGTACCTATGGTACATGGGGAAGAAGTGTTCAAAAGAAAGCTGGAATGGGCATCTGGAGTGGAGAGGTAGTTTAGAAATGAAGATTTGAGCTTGAGTTATTTACACAGTGATGGTAAAGTAGACTATATTAATGGAGGAGGATACAGAGAGAGAAGGAAGATAAATTCCTAGGAAACCGATATAAGGGGAAAGGAGTTGGAGAGCGGAGTAGAAATTGAGAAGTGAGAGAGTCAAGAAGAGGCTCTTCTGTTTTCTACATCCAGTAGCACGTTGGGTGTACATATAACATGTGTTTGAGTGAGTGGCCTAGAGAGCACCAGAAAAAGCTTTTTTCTCTTTTAATATTGCCTTCTAAAATATTTTAAACTATGGAATCACATTACTGTACTGCAGAAATTGACACTGTAAATCAACTATACTTCAGTAAAATTATTTTTAAAAGTATTATAAACAAAATAACTCTCAAATTGAAGAGCTCTTAAGAATCCAGAGAGCATGAATCCATTTTTCTGTCAAGAAGACTCCTGTACCTTAATTGTAGTGACAAACTGTTAATATAAGAAGAAATTGTTTCTCTGAAGAGTCCATGCCACGAAACAGTTGTAAATTCCTAGTGGTGGAAATATGTTTTCTTTTTAATTCTTTGTACTTCTTTGTATTTTAAATCATTTTTCCAAAAGAGAGCATGTTTGTATGCAGTAGACATTTGGCCATTTAGCAATAATCACATGTGAATTGTTGGATCACCAGACAACTAACATGATTGGGACCATCATTTTACTTTTCAGGAATTTCTACATTTGAGTTTTGGAGTGTTGGTGAGTTTGTTTTGGTAATACTTGACCAATACTTTGGTCAAGACCAGGTTTCTTGACACACTAGATCAGAGGTTAGGGCTTTGTGACTTTTGAGCTAAGATGATTTTTACTTTTTTTGAAGAGTCGGTGAAGAGGGGAACCCAGAAAAATCTGTGACAGGGACTATAAGTGGCCCACAAAGCCTAAAATATTTACTACTAGACCCTTTAGAGAAGAAGTTTGCTGTGCCCTTCTTTAGTTGGTAGTTGTACGTGAAATAACCCAGAACTTTCTTTAGAAAACTTCAAGTGATGACTGCAGTTTCAGAATTTCTTACGTGTCTTAAGTCTTTTAAATAGTGACTTAACTGTAAAGTTATGAAAGCACGTTTTCATTGATGATATGTGAATTTGCTTGAAGATTGCCTTGTGTGACTTGACAGTATGGTCAGAAGCCTTTTGTATTGTATGCTTCATCACATAATAGTTCTGGAAAATGTTTAAACCTATTTCAGTTGTGTTTAGGTTATCCCAGGCAGCCTCAGGTAAACATCAATGTGTTGGAGCAAGATATGTAACATGAAATAAAACATATATGGGAATTGAATTATTTTCTTTATAGTTTTCTGGTGCTCTGAAGAGACATTTTCTAGTTGCAAAAGAGTAAAATCTTTTGAGTGTTAGATTTTAGAAAACTATTTGAATTGTATACTTTTTATATCAATAGTGTTTCATATCACTTGCCTTCTGTCTTTGTAATGAGCTGTCATCGATCTGTTCTGCTCTGAGTATAAATTTCCCCAGTTCTTGAATCCTCCTGATATCATTCCATCAGAATTTGCAAGTTGTGGAAAATAAAAGTTGATTGTGAAACAGTTCTGTAATTGGAGATGATGGTGTACTGAGGCCCTGTCTAATCAATTGCTAAATAATTCTCTCTCAAAAGTGGATATGATATTTACATTT
This sequence comes from Bos indicus, assembly GCF_029378745.1. Taxonomy (NCBI): domain Eukaryota; kingdom Metazoa; phylum Chordata; class Mammalia; order Artiodactyla; family Bovidae; genus Bos; species Bos indicus. The sequence continues at coordinate 94,580,040 of NC_091770.1, read as the reverse complement.
TGATTTTCATATTCTACTCACAGTGTTGGTTGACAGTGTCTGACATCCCCTGCCACTGGATAAATAAAGCCTATTATTTCCTTTTCAACATTTTAAGTGATTACTCTCATACAAGAGCTAAGAAGCAGAAGGTTAGGTATATTATCAAACTATGATCCTGTCTACTTGAAGGAGCTGGGAACCTTGATTAATATGCCTTGTTAACTGATGATTTCAGTTCCATACTGGTAGTGCTAGAATAATTTGTATAAACCACGCAGTACAGATTCCTTATTTTAGCACTAAAACTTACAAAGGCTTCTTTTAGCAGCCTTTAATTTTGTACTTATGTATGTGACATAGCCTGTGGCTGTGATAGCTACTGTGAATCTCCAGTTGTTTGGGGATGAAAGGAGGAGGCAGCTGGAAACTCGGTAGCTACATCTAGCTGTCTACCTAGAGAAGGCCTTGATTTCAAGTTTATCTAAACAAGCTCGACTAATCCCAACTATCTAGGGGGATCCACTGTCAAAACAAGCAGCGTGGCCCTGAGGCAAACACAGCTATACAGAAATGAAGGCTGGGGCTTCCAATACTCCGATGACTGCATACTGGAGGCTTTTTTCCCCCCTGAAAGAGGGTAGGAGAAGTAGAATTTGCATAATGCCTTTTCATTGGAAACTTTTGGAAAGCTGACAGACCTCCAGCTTATAGATCTGTAGCCACAATACATAGTCTATAGGAGAATCCTTGAATGACCTAACCATATTGAAAGAAAATATAAAAGCGTCCAAGTATAGCCAAGTGAGAGGAAAAGAGGCTGATGCATTGTCTAACATCTGCTGTACTTCTCGTTAGTTTTGTTCTTTGCTATTCTGTGTGGACTTTGGAGAAGCCTAAGACAGCCTAACATGAATCCTATAATCTTCCTTCTGAATATTTATGTAGCGTGCCAGCTTCTAAGCTGTCCTTTGCGTTTTCCTACTTCCCCCTCATTTTCATGCTCTCAAATGAGGCCAACATTTCAAAAGCTAAATAAATGTTTGTGAATGTTTATAAAAGATTTGCATAAATTTGTCCTTGTCTGACAAAGATCACTTTTTTCTTATGCCAGTTCTGAAAAAATTTTTTTAAGGTTTTGGTGCTTGTCTTGACAACAAAGTCCTGCATCCCAGAACAATGATTGCTGATTAAGTGGGTATGCAATTGTGACTGAATAGGCTTTCAAGATACTGGGTAAAAAGGCCTATCATCTGAAGGCTGAATTATAGAATTTAGAAAATGTTATCAGAAGTACACATTTAAATCTATTTTTTTGCTACCATATCATTAGGCTAGACAAAGAGTTCTTACAAGTTAAAAGAAAAGTATAACCACCCATGGTTTTAAAAATTCTCCTGTATAAATTTTAATAATTAGAATGTTTAACTCAGAATATCACTTTTCTTTCCTATGGTTGAATGTATTTAAAAATAACTGTTAGGCCTTTAGGCACTTTTGGGGAACTGTAAGGCTACCAGTTGTATGTGTTAATATGGTCATCAGAATGGTGATCAGAAGAAATATACTAGGCAGTCCTTTAAGATACCTGAATGCACAATCATACCTTGGAAAAACCTAAACTACGTGAAATATGTGCTAGGGCTTAATTATAGGACACACACACACAGAGCCCAGACACTTGTGCCGCCAGTGTGTTTGCTGAATTCATTTATCTTTTAAAATTAGAATGGATTTTATGGGGTGGCAGGGGATGTTGTGGGTAGAGGTGCTAATTTAGTTCAGAGATATTCGAAGATTGGCAGGAGAGAGAGGTAACAGCCAGTTCTGTTAGTCCTTTGGTTGTATTGGTTTAGAGGTTTAAGTTGTCATTAAGGCACAAACTAGAGCCACTTCTCTGACACAGTTTTTATCACATCTGCTAGGCTTGTGTCCCCAGAGGAGACGTGGAGAGCAGTGAATTCAGCATGGGCCCATTATCGACTGCTTTTTCTCGTGTTGTAAAAGGAGTGAGACCTCAGGGAGGCTTGGAGCCTCCTCCCGTGTAATGTCCAAGTCAGATTTGAAGGGCTGGTGGCAGGAAAGCTTTGGCCTTGGGGTGTGAATTCTAAGAAACAGAGGCACAATTAAGTTTAAAAAATTCAAGGACTTTGAGCTTGATAATGAAAGATTTTTTTCCTAGACTAATGTGAATAGAAAAGTTGCCCATCTGTGCACATTTTAGTGAGCATTTAAAATATTTAAAATCTGACAGTTTTTAATACGCTTACAAAATAGTATTTCTATTAGTAGTTTTTTTTTTTTTTTTTTTTTTGAGTAGTATCTTCCTGAGGGCAAGTTGCTTCAGTAAAATGATATTTGCACTTTCACTATTGGGACTTTCTTCCTTTGGTACCTTCTGATTTATGTCCCCCACCAAAGTTCCCCCCAACCTTGCCCTTGCATTTTCCCCCAACCTTTCTTTCTTTTAGATAAATTGATAACATAAATGTTCAGACAATAGGATTTGAAAGGTTTAGGGAAATTAACAAAGCAAAATATTGTAGAGTAATACTGTTAAGTGTAAGGAATTGTATTACTGATACCTCTGAATGCTAATTGTGGAGATTCTAACCAAATCATTTGTTTGTTTTGGAAGTATTTGAAACAGTGTAAAAAAGATTATTAAACATTGACCTTGTAAATATAGCTCTCTCATTTTCAAACCTTTTGCTGTAAGGTTTAAAGTTAATAAAATTAAATCTGAGAATATAGGATGTTACATAATATTGTAATTAGGGGACAACTTTGTTTTAAGTAATATTTAAAGAAAGGGAAAGATACAAAAGGATAAAGCGATTGTGTAGAATTTAAAATTTTTTTATAAGAGTCAGTATTTTTACTTTGGACTTAAAAGGTCACGAAGATTTAGATTTAGAATTAGTTCTAGAGGTGGCTCTTCTGTTGTAAGCTTTCCACCGATGTACTTAATGTCCTTGATAATTTAGATATAAAGTGTATATGATACATGATATAGAAAATGGTGAATTTCTATATATTATTATAGTTAAATTACCATATTAACTATGCATATTAGATATTACACAAGTTAGCTTAGTGATAACATATGTATGGCTCAAAATTAACTAAAGTTTATAAAAAGTGAGCTGGGAATAAGTATTGCAGTAACCAAAGAGAAGAAGCAGACTCTGTATGTAGCATTTGAGCAGCGTTGTTAGAAATTTGACCCGGCTTTTATGTTTGGGTGTTGAAAGGCCTTTCTGTAAAATCCCTTATTCAAAGCTTTTTCTCACTGAAAAAAAAAAATACAAAAATTTGGTTGTAACTGTAGTATGGATCTTGGGTTTAATTTGACATTTCTAGTGAAGGAGAAAAATTTGTATTTCCTGTTTTCATATTTAGGAAATTTCTGATCAACCTCGTTAAACTTAGTGCTAATTAAGCTTCTAAGACCTTACCATTCTGTTTTACTCTTCTTAATCATAAGCATTAAAACCTCTGTTAGCTTTTACTTGTAGTCCCTGGTTTTAACTTGAAATGGCTTAAAGTAGAAATTTTGTTAGCTTTTTTATATGTTTGGATTTTGTGTGTGTTCTGTTTTTAACTTTCAACTTGAGTTTTAAGATCATCAATCAAAGACTTTTCTTTCAAGTCAGTTGCACTGATCTCAATTGCAGGACTTAGAGGGTCAGCATTTCCCTCATGCTATTAAAAAAAAAATTAAACATAGAAACAGAGTATTTTAGAAATAGAGTATTTAGAAACAGTGAAACAGTATTTGGGCTCCACTGATCTACATCTACATTTTGAAATGAACAAATAAATTAGCTTTCTACCGATGTACTTAATGTCCTTGATAATTTAGACATAAAGTGTATATGATACATTATATAGAAAATGGTGAATTTCTATATATTATTATAATTTAATTTTTAATTACTGTATTAACTATGCATATTAGATATTACACAAGTTAGCTCTCTTACTGTCTCCCTGCTTCTTCCTCCTTCACTCTTTTTTTGGACAAAGGTAAATTATTGACCACTACACCAGCAATCTACAAAGAGGCTGATTATAGCTTTACATATTTTAAAATTCAAGCCATCTCTTTGCTCTTTTTAAATCTTTTCCTGCACACATTTTCTTTTTCCTTTTGAGCTGTCGAGAATGTGCCTCATTTCCCAACATTTTGTGACCCCACTGGACGTTATAATCAGCATGGTGGCATTTATTTTTTTGTCTTTCAGGTGGCATTTATGTGTGGAGTGTGTATGTCTGTGTTTGACTGTCAGTTGTTTTAATCTACTAAACACAACTAATTTTTGCTTATGGGTTTCAGTGAAGTAATGAAAACAAAGTATTTGACATCTGAACTGATGGGTGTTGCAGGATCTCATATACCCTCTCACTCCACACCCCAAATCCAGGGGGAATTGGTTTAGCCTTCTCATTATTAATAATCCTTGTTAACTAAATTAAATTTAGTCTTCAAACTTTTTTTTGCCTCCAGATGGAATTCTATTATAGATAATATTATAAATGTCAAATTTTACCAGGTTTTTAAGGTAATATCTCAGTTTCAACAGAACATAATTGACTTTGTCCATATTGGAATAAGTTCCCTTGATGGACCCTCTGACTTTATGCAAATTCAAATTGGGTGAAGTGAATCCAAAGAAGACTGAAATAAATCTTGAGTTCATTTCTGATTTTCATTTGCAAGTAAATCCAGACTTAGGGTTGTTGATTTCATATTTTGATTCACATTCTGAGATTTGGTTTATCTCCTTGCGGGCAGAGCTTGTAGATGTTGCTTTTCTCCTGTACTGTGTGATCTGCTGCTTAATATACACATAACTGAAAGGTTAGTGCAACTACCCACCCTCCACGCTTTCTCCCTGCCCCCTCTGCTGTTACTTCTTCCAGCATGAAGTATTGCATATTGTGTTGGGAAGAAAAGCCCTTTTGGAAATTGCCTATTTCATAAATTGTCTGGTGACACAAAGGGGTTGAATGCTGTATTCTTGTCTCATTTATTTTGAAAACTTTGCTACTGAACTCACCTTAATCAATGAGCTCAGTGTTGTCTCCAATAAGTTATGTGTTGGATATATTGATTGGGAGGGATTTTAGAAAACCCGTCTGGGGTTTATAATGTCAGCAGTGTTTTGATTATGAAAAGAGTTGGAACCTGGGGACATGGAACCAGGTGGCGAATGTCCTAAAGCCAGTGGTGACATGGTGGACTGGTTCCCTCCTGGGATCTAGTTCATGCCCTGCACTTTAACTGTGGTGACTGGCTACTATAGATGCACTTTTTGCTCATTAAAATGTTAAAAAATCAAACTGTACATAAAAAGATTTGTGAAAATATAAACTTGGGAATTGATCTGGAGAGCTGGCACAGTCTTCCCCACCCCCTGCCTTAGCAATGAGGTCATTTACATTTCATCAGCTGGATTGCATCTCGAAGACCGATTTATGTGGCAGTTGAGGTTGTACTGAGGCTAGTTGTCTGAAAGAGCTTGGGTAGGCGAGAGACAGACAGAGATAGAGAGGAGGAAACAAGAAAATTACCTTCCACAAAGAAAGTTCTCTAGCCAGAGACACTAGAGATTCTAACACAGGTTCTAGAGAGAAAAAGGGGTTGGTAACTGGCTAGTGACTGTTTTCCCAGTAAAGTTAATATTGAAAGACTGGGGGATACTGTACTATAAGCATAAGGCTCAAAATATGTTTAAATCAGGGTTTTTAAAGTCCCCTTTCTCCGAGAGTGGTACTTTTCATATCAAACTAATTGTGTTTTTCTTTGGAATGAGAGGATCAGGTAGTTAAATGTTTATAAATAGGGGAGAACATTAGTATTAAGAAAATTGGTTTGTTTCATCAGTTTTTGTTTATAGAAAACATTACTTGTTTTCCCCTTCTTCCTGTCCTCCCCAAACTGAGAAGTTAATTTTTCAGTTCTGATTGAGATAATGTGTGAATATGCCTAACACAGAGTAATGCTCATTTTTGTTTTCTTCTCTGACAGCACACCACCATGTTGTTTGACTTAAATTGGAATATCAAGCTCTTGTAATATCACAAACATGAAGAAACATATTGTAATGCACAAACATGTGCCTACATTTGCCTTTATTCCCTTCTCTCCTCCCCTCCTCCATCCCATTGCTTAATTAGACTTACCACTGCTTTCTGGAGTAAAAAGGAAAACTCTTGGGAGGTGGGTTATACTCGGCCTACGTTGGGTATTTTGATATTTGTTCTAATATTATCTGACAGACAAGTTCATGGTTGGTTATTACTCTTGACATTAGAAAGTGGTAAGTAGTTTCTATATTGTAGTAAGTAATAAGTTGGTCATATCAGATTTCTCTGACTCTGCTGTAGCCATGGGGGTCTTTTCTTTCAAAAAATCTTGAGGCCTTTTGGCAGCTCAACTCCAGCATAGAGTAGAGGAGTGTTTCTGCACCTCTAACTTTTGAAGGGTAAAGGATAAAATGTCTTTTTAGCTGATGTTGGCAATGAGTGAGCACAGGGGACTGAGTTTTAAAGAATGCTTGGTACATAAACTAGAGTCAAGCAATGCTTTGTGGTATTTGAAACTTGATGTGAAAGGAATTTGTAAGGAATTTCATTTTGCATGTAAATCCTAAGAGCCTAGTTTGGGGGGGGGTTATAATATATTTTATAATTAAAACTGCAGACATTAAAATGAATATTTTGTATGATCTCTTTGCCAGTATTGGCCTGATAATAACATTATGCATTGAGAAATTGCCATTGTTTTTCTGTTTCCCTGTTACCTATTGCAATTTATTTTAACATGAATTTTAAAACAATATATACACATACACACATACATATATAGTCTTTGACTGTGCCACATTATGAAATTAACTAGTGTATTAGTAATGCCCCCAGGATATGCTGAAGTATTCTTACTCACCATTTTTCACTTTTCTTTTCCTTTTCTGTTTCACCACGTGCCTTAACAGCGCTGTGATATACATCCAGTCCAAAATGATATTAAAAAGTAGGATATGCTCAATTGAATTATGTAGGCAGAACATGCTCTGGCAGAGGAAGTCAATGTGCTTTCTGCTTCATTGAGTGGGTTATTAGATTGATGTGGTTTATTTCTTGAATGATAGAACTGGTTTTAAAAATAAATGAAGCGAGAAGCATCAATTCAGTTAGCATTGATAATTCATTATTATTGGTTAGAAAAGTGCTACATTTGTAAACTGATCTTTAATTTATCACTTGGATTAGGATTTGCAATGGGCAGGTTTGTTTTAATTTGAACCAGCTTCTCAATGACTGAAAAATGTGTTCTTCATTTTGTCTTGAAGTTGGGATTTTAAATTGTTAAAAAGCAAATCAAGTGCATGAAAGGAATACTTTTTCAAAATTTATAACATTGGTCTATGAACTTATGATAAGCACCAACTGTGGTCTGTCCAAGTTTGCTTTTAAAATTAAGTCAAGTTAGAGAAAATTCTACGAAGGAAATAATAATTACTTGAGTTTGTGTGTTGCAGCGTATATATTCTCTATACGTGCAGTGTATCTATTAGGAAAAGTCATATACCACTTTATATTGTGTCTCATATAGTATTCTTAATGTTAGAAGTTTCTCTTTTATGAATAACTCTTTGAAGGGTCTGGTTTTTCTTGTACCCTTTTGCATACTTTCCTGGAATAATGTTTGGTGTTATATACGTACATATTTGTAAAAAGAAATTTAAACTGGTAGTTTGCTTTGGGTTTTTATAAATTGCAAGCAGGTAAGTGTGTACAATTTTGATAATGATATTTAATGATAAAGACTAAAAATACTGCACCCTTAAAATTTTTATATTTTGATTACAAAATAAATTCATGCCAGAAATGGTAACTTCTTTATAATGTAAATAAATAAAGTTTTAAACTCTAAAAAAAAATGTAGTTGATAATGTTTGGGGACAATTATCTTCAAGTTGGTTCTCTATTTTGCTTGTGATTTGGCCTATTGATGTTGAGAAGCGTTGTCTAATCCTGGCCCCCTCTGTTCCTAGGTAACAGGCAAAAATGGTGCCAGCAACAGCGGCCCTGCCAGGCCAAACCCATGTGGCTCAGTGTTATTCACTCTGATCCATATGGTCAGGCTGGAGATGGTCCCTGGAGGGGTGTTAACACTCAGCAACCCACCCGCCTCCCTCCCTTCAGAGCTTTCCTGCACGACTCCTGCTGCTTGCCCATGTGTGATTCTTGATTAATTTTTCATTTTTAATGAAGTTTGATCATGTTTATTATTTCTCATGATTGACTGCCTGGTACTCCTCCCATGTAATTGATAAAGCCCATATTTCTTCATCTGTCTCCTCTTTCTTTAGGGTAAAGTTGCTAGATTGTGTGCCGTGGTTAATGTTAGATTTATTGGTCCCATTAGATGTATAAATTATCTCTCTTTCTCTCCACAGGAAGTTCTACAGACTCTGACCAAGTTTTGTTTCCCCTTCTATGTGGACAGGTAGTATCAGATTTTCAAACTTTACTAGAAAGAAAAAGTGTCAATAAACTTGCTATGGAAAATAAAAACCATACCATTCTTAACATTCTGTCTGTTTAACCATGATTTAAAACACCTATGTTCCAAGGAGAGTTACAGTATTCTCCTTTCCTGGGGATTTTATTGACACCATCAAAAAGTTTAAAGCCTAGAGCTTTGCACTGGTTAGTTTGTATGATGTAGTTTATGTGACATTAATTTTTAAATTTTGGTTATCAGACTCAAACCATGATTAAGAATGGTTGGTATTTAATCCAGTTCTATTTAATTTTTATTGAAATATGAATATATTTTACTTAACCAAGTAATATTGCCTTATGAGTATTATATGGACTTTGTTTTAAATTTGTTAGACTTCAACTTTAAATCAACATAGGCCCAACTTGTTCAAAGGTATTCAGCTATTTAAAAGGCATGTTGCCAAATAGTGTCTTGAATTTTGTGTAGCTGGCTAAGAATAGTATCTCTGGGGAAATAAGCATTTTCAATAGATTGCTAAACTAAAAAATAAGTCATCTGAATATTTCCTTAGTATTGCATTATGATTCACTGTCTCTTGAAGCAGTACAAATATGATAACTTGAAGATAATTAAAATAGTCTGAGGGACTACTTTTGTTTTTAAATAAGCCAATAGCTAATTTATAAATAAATGGCTTACTTTTAAAACAATTTTAGAAGTTTTTAAACTAATAAAACTATAATTTACTAACTGTTAATAAAATGACAAAACAATTATCCTATTTTCAAGAAATGTCTATATATTTTTCTTTATAGTTTAAACATTATTTTTGCAGTCATTTATTTTTTCACTTGATTGCTGCCTATTTGTAATGTTCTCTTCATGGAAAATTGAACTATGAAACTGTGTAAATGTTATATATTAAAAATTCTACTTTTAGTGATAGAGGTTTTAGAAAATATCATTATAAATAATAAGTGCCATAATCTGTTCCAAGAAAGTTATACAGTGTGCCCATCTTCAGGAAGGTTCTGTTGTATATTTTAGTATACCCAGACAAGGCAGGCCTGAAAGAATTTAGTGATTTGGAGTGCATATGGGTAGTATTCTGCTTGGATCTTTTCTACACTTTGTATTCGCAGTGTCCTGGTTTATTTGGCATAAACCTAAGAATGGTGTGAGATGGGAACTGGTAGCCAAAGGAGTCTAAAAGAGTACTAAAAAGCAAAGGAGTACTAAAAAGCAGCTCTGGAATGTTGCCAACCACTTATAATCACTGTTTTCTCTGGTTCTAACATGTTATTTTTTAAGCCAGTCAACCACTGTAGTCTTTCCAGACTCAGGCCTTTTAAAATCCTGATACCAGGGCTGTTTTAGTAGCAGGTTGATGCTCAAAACAGAATAGCCTTAATTTTAAGAGGGTCAGTCTCTGTAATGAGAGTCCTCTTGTCTTTTCTTTATCCTATTGCTTCTAAAAAAAGCAAGGAAATAGGGTTTTGTTTAGAGAGGTTTAATGCAAACTTCACATTTGTATGTATGAATTAGCGATGCATGAAATCTCCTCCAGTCGCTTATAAACTGTATTACAAATTATGGCAGGGACATATTTATACAGATTAATAAAGCTGAAATGTTTTAAAAATGTGGCGAGATGTTTAACAAAGAAAAATAAGAATATATTTTTATATGACTCCTTGTTAGAGTGTGATCTGTTTTGGATAGGTATTCCTTAATTGACTTTATAAACTAATATTAGAAGAAATGTGCAAGGAGATTAAATCCCTCCAAATACACACACACCCCTTCCCTCTCTCTCTCTCACACCACACACCCATCTTTACTTACCTACCTGTCTGAGTAATTACATTCTAGAATGGAAGAAAAGCAAAGTCCTTAGGTTTTAGTCCTTTAGGACTAAAAGCATAGTCCTAAAATTTGTTCTGTCACTAGTAATGTCTGATGGCTTTACTTTGTTGGAAAAACATCTTTCTTCTAAAATGCTTTTCTCCAAATTAGCCTTCTCTAATTGTGTTCCTCATATATATTTTTTTTTTTCACAAAAACATTTGGAACTGAAATGTCTCTTTATGGATATATTTTAATCTTTACTGTGTGCAATGGTTCTTTCTTAGATTGTATTGTTTTACCCACCCTGTAGGCATTGATAACTCTCATTGATACAAATAAATCACTGTATTTGGGGGACTGCATTTTTTCTTTTCTGTTGCCCCACTTCTACCTGTGGCATACTTCAGTGCAGAGAAGATGATAATAATTAAGTTTAGGAAGGTAGGTTTAGTCGCTAAGTTGTGTCTGACTCTTGTGACTCCATGGACTGTAGCCCACCAGGCTCCTCTGTCCATGGGATTTTCCAGGCAAGAATACTGGAGTGGGTTGCCATTTCCTTCTCCAGGGATCTTCCCAACCCAGGGATCAAACCCAGTCTTCTGCATTGCAGACAGACTCTTTACTGACTGAGCCAATTAAGTTTATTTACCAAAAAAAATAAAACAAAACAAAACTGAAGTTTTAATGTCACTGTTTTTTATTAGCTTGCAGTTAGCACAGTCGAATGGATATGTCCAGATTCCAAGACCCACGAAACCCCAGATGTATTTATGATATTGTTTGACTTAGAAAGTATGTTGGCATGAGAGATAAATAATGCTCCAGGTGATTAGTTTCAAAAAAGAAAGCTTCCTAATCTTTTCAGTATCTGTGCTTTTCTACCTCAAGGAACAGTAATACAACTTTCTGATATTTCTGGTATATATCAAGAGTGGGATTTTCACAGTCATCATCAAATCATCCGTTAACATTGACATCTTGCTGTCTCATCTGTTGTTTTAAGATTTTTCTTTCTGAAGCTAGGAGTTATGAAACATAATAATGCTGGTAGCTCTTCAAAAGAAAGTGTTTTCTCATGTATTATCTCATTTTATCCTCCTGTCATAAAAGATGAGAACAAGTGCTGTTTTCTTCACTGGAAGAAATCTGAGTTGTAGAGAAATTGTGACTTACCAAGGATTGCTTAGGCTGTCGGCACAGTTTAGATGTCCGTCTCCCACAATGAGTGCATTTTTTTAGTAGACCACTTTGTGGGAAGACCAGTCATCAAATAGAGGGAGGGAAAGAAGAGAATTAGTATTTCAGTTCTTAAATGATTCTAGTCAATGTTCTGGACATTTTTACAGTAATACCTCATTTATTCTTCCCAGCAACTCTAGGTGATAGATGGTGGTGGTATCTTTTTTTACAAAAGAACCAAGAAAGGTTCAGGATATGTAGCATTACGTTGGGTGATATGGAAATGGTATCATACTCTTCACATGTTTCTCAGTCTAGTCCAGAAAGTTTTGTAAAGACACAGTAAAGAATATCTATCTAAAAGGGTAGTGAGGTTGGGAAAGACAGAGAAGGTCAAAGAAAACATTGTATAGTGAGTGAGGCTTGTATTGAGACTGCAAGGACAGCAAGAAGAGGGTAAATGGGAGATCCCAACACTGAAGAGCAAAGTAGACAAGAAACTGAATGAGCCTAGAGATCTAGAGATCATTTGACCCGAGCAGGTAGAGCCTCCTGCTGAGGATACTGTGTGTGTCCGGAGAGCTTGGATTCTCGCAAGAAAGGGGGTCTTGAAAATGTGTGGGAATAAGACCACAGGACTTTAAAGCTGAAATTCATCTGACTCAAGCATCCCATTTTACAGAAGGGAAAGTAGGATCTGTAGAGGTGAAATGCCTTGCTTATATCACAACTATGTAATTACAGAGCTGGGGGAATAAAAAGCAGATAATCTTATTCCCAAGCCAAAGTCATGTCTCCCCTACACTATACTTGAGGCTCTTGATGGAAAGGAACAGTGAAGTGACAGTGCTGAGATCCTTGTATCACTCTCAAAAATTTTTATTATTGTTTATGAAAGCAGTCTCTTAAAGATTTGAATACCACTTCATATTGCAGTGCTACTTACTTGCTCTCGATAGCTGGCAACCTGCTTCAGTTGGTCAAAGCACTCAGGAGACTCACTGGATGATGGAAAAGCTATTCTTCTCCATGTTTGTGCTTGTCTTCTTTCAGAAGACATAAAACCATAAAACCAGCTACCATTCAGTTGTCCTATTAATTATACTAGTACACACACGAGTGACATAAGCATGAAGTGAAATGACAGTCTTTTCAAGGGCAGAGGCATCATTTAATGATTTAGGATGTAATCACAGGTGCAAATGTGGTTCTGATGCTATTTACCGTTTTCTTACGTATCTGTTATGTGCCATGAATTGTGTTGTGTTCTTTTCCTTCACTAAAGGCTTACACATCTAAATGTTGTCTTACAACTAAAGGCAACATTGCCATTGTCATAAAGCCACATATGAGAAAACAGAGGCTCAGAGAGGTTCAGTAATGTGCCCAAGGTCCCACCATCGGTAAGTGGTAGAGCTGCTTTTGAAACCCACATTTGTATGACTTCCAGTTCCATCGTACTTGTTCTATATCATACTGCCACCATTAGATCCATCACACCACAAATTAACCAAGCATTCTTAACATTTATTTCAAAAGCAATATATATTTATTGTGAAAAAGTAGAAAATTCAGATAACTGAAGAAAATTAAACCCATTTTTGTTCAGATAATTGAAAGATGAAACTGAGGCACATGATTAGGGCATTGGCATGTGTCTGCCCAGACCTCTCTTCTTGCTTCCACTTCTATACATTCATCCTGCTGTACTTTTCAAAACGGAATCCATTTGGCCACCTTCATCCCTTGTTTTCCATCCTTGGTTTAATCCCTTGGTTTAATCCCTTGGTTTAGCTTGAACTATTGGTTAATCTATGCCCCGTGACCATTTTGTATAGCATTCGAGAACCATGAAGCAATTGGGCTTTAGTGGACAGGGCATCAAGGGTAGCAACTAGGAGACCTCAGTTATAGTTTTCATTCTGCCGTTGACTTGCTGTGTACTGTTAGACAAGTGACTTCTCCCACAAGTACCTTAGTTTCTTCGTGGATGAAATGAGGGAATTGAACTAGATCCCTGCTGTTCCTTCTACTTTTGATACTTGTTCTGTTTTGATACTTTTTTGATTCTCTAGTTATGATTCATTTTTACTTTGCCAGGCTCATGTAGATGAGGGAGTGGAGGCATCTCTGTTGTTAAGAGTGAGTTTCTCGAGCAGATATTTGGCAGTGTGTTACCTACTCTTAGTCTCCGGGCATTTTGGGTCAATGCCATTTTTGCCAATTGGATCTTTGCGCAGCTAATGTAAAAAACCCGAGTCTTAGGCAGATGAAAGGTGTGTTTATGGAAGGAAGCTTTGAGGTTCATATGACTAAAGGTTGGGAGATGTGGTAGTTTGATAAAACTTGATTCGTGTCTGATGTTTCATATACTCTGAGGGAAAGGAGAAGCAGCTGCAGTGGATGCTTTGGCAGTAGATGGCCCAATAAGTACTTGCTGGGAAGCTGTAATAAACAGGTTTGGTAAAATGTTTCAGTTCCATCTCTCAAATTTTATAAATTCATAACAATAATAATTACTTCCACTGTGTACCTATTAGATGCCAGTTACTTTGTATACATTATTTCTAACTTTTAAAACCACTTTGCAAAGTAAGTATTTTTCCTATTTTAGAGATAAGGCTCAGAAAGGTGCCTATGCTCATCACATCAGTAGTGAGTGGTATGTCTGGGATTCTAATCCAAAGTCCAAACCTTACTGTTTCATCTTCTTTCTCCTGCATCATAAGCCTCTGCCTGTATTCTGTATGGAATTATTCCTAACAGCTTAAAAACATTCTGGTATTCCTCCATCCTAAAAATAATAGCCATTTTTGACTCTTCATGAAGTCTGTTGACTTCTGTGGTAGTTCAGATGGTAAAGCATCTGCCTACAATGTGGGAGACGCAGGTTCAATCCCTGGGTCGGGAAGATCCTCTGGAGAAGGAAATGGCAACCCACTCCAGTATTCTTGCCTACAAAATCCCATGGACAGAGGAGCCTGGTGGGCTACAGTCCATTGGGTCGCAAAGAGTTGGACACGGCTGAGCGAATTCACTTTCACTTTTTTGATTCTTCATGCCCATTCAATTACTGCCTATTTCTCCTCTTTTTGGAAGAGTTACCTGCACTATTTAATTTATTGCTCTGCCTTCTTAAGCTTGTCTTCTGCTCTGACATTCAGCTAGAGCTTTTCTTATCAAGATTGTCTGAAGCCTCCATGTTGCTCAATTCGGTAGGTGTCTTTTATCTTGATGCCTGTGGATACAGTCGACCACTCCTTCCTGCTTGTTCTGCCTGGTGGTTCTTCTTTTCTTCCTTGTTGATCTCTACTCATCCTTTAAATGGGCTTCCCTGCTGGCTCAGATGGCAAAGAATCTGCCTGCAATGCAGGAGACCTGGGTTCCATCCCCGGGTTGGGAAGATCCCCTGAAGTAGGAAATGGCAACCTACTCCAGTATTCTTGCCTGCAGAATCCCCATGGACAGAGGAACCTGGTGGGCTGCAGTCCATGGGGTCGCAAAGAGACATGACTGAGCACAGCACGGCACATCCTTTAAACTGGTGTTTCTCTGACTTAGTCCTGGTTTCTCTTGTATCTCTCTGAACTTTGTTTCTAAGTGACCTTATCCTTTACTGTGGTGTGAAACACCATCTTTGCGTGGATGCCTTTCTGATTAATAGCTCTAGCCCAAGCCTTGGAGAAGGCAGTGGCACCCCACTCCAGTACTCTTGCCTGGAAAATCCCACGGATGGAGGAGGCTGGTAGGCTGCAGTTCGTGGGGTCACTGAGAGTCAGACACGACTGAGTGACTTCACTTTCACTTTTCATTTTCATGCATTGGAGAAGGAAATGGCAACTCACTCCAGTATTCTTGTCTGGAGAATCCCAGGGATGGGGGAGCCTGGTGGGCTGCCGTCTATGGGGTTGCACAGAGTCGGATATGACTGAAGTGACTTAGCAGCAGCAGCCCAAGCCTTTCCCCAGATTTCCTATGTAGTGTGTTCAGCTATGTACTCGACATTTCTATTTACAAGTTTCTTAGACTTAATATCACAAATAAAACTCTTGGAGCTCTTCCCAAGCATGTTAGTCTTTCCTACCATTAAATGGTAATATACTGCCTTTTTACTCTATCTCAATTCATCTGCTGACTCTATCTATCCACCTGATCCATTTTCACTCTCAGTACAGGAGTTAAGCCACCATCTAGCCTCACCTGGACTTGCTCTAGCCTCCTGATTTCTCTTTTTCTGCTTCTGCCTTCTTCCAAACTTTTCCATCTAAGAGTCAGATAAAAATTATAGAACTGTAGACCAGACTGTTATTCTCTTGATTGAAATCATTGAATACCTTTCCATTGCCCTTACTAATCAATCAGTCAATCTTAATTCTTTACCATGATCTATGGAGTACTCTGCGTGATCTGGTGCTTGCTTTATCTAGCACCTTCTTAAATCACTTCCTTCTGCTCCCCTGTGCCTTAGATGTACTGAAGTCCTTTTTGTACCGTGAGCATGCCCAGCTGTTTCTAACCAAAGAAACAGCTTCTCTGTGAAGCTCTTTCTCTGCCTGAAACACCAAGTCCCCTGTTCTGGAGTGAAGAGACTCCATCCCATCCTTTAGGTCAGTATTGTCATCATTTTTGAGAAGCTGTCTCTGACCATATTATCTCAGTAGGGCTTTTCCCTTTTCTTCCGTTTCCCTCTTTGTTCTTTCTTTGGTTTCATATAACACTATCACGAGCTATACGCTTTGTGTTTGTTTATGCTTCTCCATCGAGACAGGCAGCTCCACAGCGGGATGGATGTTGTATGTTCAGTACTTGTTCCAGTGCGCAGTGTACTTGCTTGGTTTGTAAGATATGTAGCTAAACTTAAAAGTGTTGTTGTTCAGTCGCTAAGTCATGACTGACTCTCTGCGACCCCATGAACTGTGTAGCACACCAGGCTTCCCTGACCTTCACTATCTGCTGGAGTTTGTTCAAACTTATGTTCATTGAGTCAGTGATGCCATCCCACTGTCTCACCTCAAACTTAAAAGTGAGGCTGATATAGGAAATCTGATTTCTGACTGGAAGATTGGAATCAAACTATCCATCCACATGCTTCATACCATTCATACATTGAACCTATAAATAATTTGAAGATTAGGCAAAATGCTGCAGGAGGGGTCTTGAATGGCTGACAGGCATTTAAGAGGCAGCATGAAATTTAAAGTCTGTGGTTGAGATGGTTGTTGTTTTCTATTTTCTGTATTCACCTAGACAGCTAGGTGGAAAGCACAGCTAAGGGTGATACTGGCTCTGGTCGCTTGGGCTTAATTCTGGAAGTACTCAAGTTTGGTTTCTCTTGCTTAGTGGGAAGTATAGTTAGTCTGTTTGATGAGACAACTATCTGAATTCCTCACATACCTGAGTTCCTTAAACTAAATAGTAACTTCTTGGGAGAGTTTTCCTTGTATTTGATGCAGTGTGGCAGAATGGAAAGGATTTTCAACCAGAATTGTGTGTGGGTTTTTCTTTTGGTCTTGGTTATTTTGAAAAGAAAAAAAGCAAACCAAAACCACCATCACCACCACAATAAAACATCCTGAGCCTCAACTTCCCTATCTATGAAACAAGAGAGTTGGATGAGTTGGTTTCTAAGGTTCCCACTGCCTTTAATCATTATGAAATCTGATTTTTATTAAAAAAGTATATGGATTCTGATCCTGGAGGTAATCACAAAAACTGCAGTCTTTAAGAAAGCCAATCCTTTCCCCACAGTCATTTTTATGGAGAAATAGTGAACACTGTTACAGACTACCTCAGCAAGCAGAGAGGGAATGATAAATTCCTTGAAGATTAAGACTCCTTTGAGTTAATCTGAACTCAATTTGAATGTTAATTTGAACTGTCCAAGGAAAAAATATTTTAGGATTTAATGATCTGGGGCTCTTAATGACTTGTACTTCATCCTGCTGGGAATTTAAAAAGTGAATCAACTGAGAATAGTAAGTGCCCACCTTCTAAGTTGTGGCACCCCCAAAAGAATCTTTTTCACTTTAATGTAAGAATGAGCAACTTTCTTGGTCACCCAGAAGACTCCCCCTTGCTGAAAAGATGTGATAGAGAGGGAAGAAAGGCAGCCTTCCTATTTCCACTTTCAAATATTACAAAGCTGAGTCAAGAAGATTCTAAGATGAAATTTAGTTTTCATTGCAAGTATCAACTTGTGTCTCTTCTATTAATTGTTCTTACTGTGGTCTAGCCTTTGTACCAGACACTCACTTATTCCCCAGATATGCTTTGAGTTGGATGATTGTTTTCAGGAGAAGAAACTGAGCTGCTCAGGAGGTTAAGTAACTTGCTAAACTAAGGCTCAGTAGGAAGTGGTTGAGTTGGGATTTGAACCAAGCAAATGAGTAATGAACCTTTCTTTGAGCCTACAGTGTAGCTGAAAGAGTTTTCAGCCTTTTTAAAGGTAGTGAACAGATAATAGAGAAATTAAGGACACTCAGATCACAAACCAAGTTGTGTTCCTTCTGTGTCCTTTTCCTAGAAATCCTGGGTATTTTTTTTCATCTAGTTGTATCAGTACCTTTCCTTGTAGGATTCTTCTTTTTAAAAATTCTAGAAGTGAAACCAAACCTTAGTTAAGATAATGAACAGTCATCTTTTATATGAATACATAATAGTACTTCATAAAAGCATGACCTTATCTGTAACTTAGAATCATCTTGACCTGTTGCTTTAAATAGTTTAATAACACAGGGTTTCCCCCTCCTCTGATGAGGCCCACTTTTTTCCCCCAATCACTTTAATTATGTGAGCTAGAATTCTGTTTCTCACACATCTTCAGTTCTCAACCTTGTTAAAATTAATCATATAATCCCCCTTTAAAACATAGTATTAAGTCACCATAGTAACACTGTATCCAAGCTTTATAGATAAAACATAACAGCCATAAGAAGGTAGCGTTTTGGTATCCCCTTGACAGCTCTATAACTTTTATAGGAATGTGTTCCTTCTTCTGGCTTACATAAGGTGGAGGGATAGCATTACTTACTTACACCTGTTTTATTACCATCTTGCTTTTAAATTCCTACCTTGTTTTTGTTCACCTTCCTAGTTAAAAAAGAGTTGGAACTCTCTTTGCTTTCTGAATTATTTTCTTGTAATCTCTAACCATTCTTTGAGGGCAGGAATTATTTCCTTAAATATGACCAGGTAGGGTCCACTGACCTTTTGTCCTGGAATACTTTGATAGTCTTTTAAAATTAAAATACTTTAATTTTCTTATGTGGCTTGTATAAGGGAATTTTAGAAAAGAATGCTATCCATATTCAAAGACTTAATTCGTATGCTGTCAAAAACTCAATCAGTCGGCCTTTGGAAAAGGCCTGGTGAACCATGATTTTTCATTTCTACTGACAATTTATAGCAAATTATAGGTGAGAGCATTAATTTGAATATTTTATCAATTTGAGTATGTTTTGTAAAATATATATATAAAATACAAGTTAATGAGTTCCTTTGAATAAGTCAGTGTCAAATTATAAAATATTTTGTTTGCATAAATTTGTATACTAGAATTTGTAATATTTAACTATTTAAAAATTTTATTTATTTATTTTTGGCTGTCTAGGTCTCTGTTGCTTTGCATGGGCTTTCTCTAGTTATGGCCAATGGGGGCTGTACTCTTCACTGTGGTGCGTAGGCTTCTCGTTGGGGTGGTTTTGCTTGTTGTGGAGCTCAGGCCTGGTAATTGTAGATCATGGGCTCAGTTGCTCCACAGCATGTGGAATCTTCCCAGATCAAGGATTGAACCTGTATCCCCTGTGTTGGCAGGCAGATTCCTATCCACTGTGCCACCAGGGAAGTATAAGATTTGACTTTTTAAAGAGGAATCCAAAGGCTAACTGGTAAACTGATTTTAAAAAGTGGATTTTAAAACATTTTGTAACTTTAAAAGAGTTTCTAGATTAATCTGACTTGTAATATGCTTCTTAATTTTTTGAAATGTTTTTAGTTTTTTGTGTGGTCTGCTGATTTTTGTGTTGATGCAGGAATTTTTAGTTTTTATCTTTAATGCTTTTCTGTAAAACCTTGTTTCCATTTCTCAGAAAATATCTTGCATTGATAAGACATTTGCTATTTCTGTCCTATAAAATATAAAATATAGTCCTCATAAATTTGGAAATTATGAAAGGTACAGGAATTTAGGAAAGTAATAGCTAACCCTGCCCTCTTTTGAATTCTAGCTCCTCCCCTTAGTGGCTTCGTGAACTTGATTCAGTTATTTACTTATTAAGTTCTATAGTTTCCTTTTCTGTAAAATGGGAACATCCTTGAAGTTCCAGGGTTGTTGTGAGAGTAAATGAGATAGTATAATATCAAATGTCTAACTTTGTGGCTGGCATTTAAATTCTGCTGTTGCAGTCCCTGTTATTTTCTGAACTAGAGGAATAATCAGGTGAGCATCATTACCAGCAAACTGGCAGGGAAGACTTTGGTATCAGATAGGCCTAGGTTTAAAATTCAGCTTTTTGCAATTTACCACCTGACATCTTACGCAGTGGCACTCTAGGCTATTTCTCCATCTGTAAAATGAGGTTAATAGGATGCACCTTTCAAAACTGGATGCAGTGCTCAACAGGGACACCTGCCTGAGTGCAGTAAGTAGGAGGTTTGGTAGCTATGATGAAGTGGTCACTGCTTGCTGTCTTTTTCTTTTTTAAAAAATACTCACTCAGTTTTTTCTCTTGAAGTGTGTAAATGTTAAGTTCATTTATAAAGAATTCCACTGAGAAAGGAAATGTTACAGGTTCAACGACTTGTTGTGATTAGATACTTTATCAGGAAACTTACTGCACATTCATTTTCCCCTTTGTTCTCTTTGGCGCAGCCTCACAGTTAGCCAAGTTGGCCAGAACTTCACATTCGTGCTCACTGACATTGACAGCAAACAGAGATTCGGGTTCTGCCGCTTATCTTCAGGAGCAAAGAGTTGCTTCTGTATCTTAAGGTAAGGAAAATGGCTTTGGCTATTGGCTAGTTCTATGAAACAATGTCAGCTTTTGGGTTGGTCTTCTGTAATTAAATTTTCCAGCTGTTCTTTTTATTTTCCTATCTGCTTCCCATAAGTCACTGCACTTGGGGAGAAGAACTTTACAATGTTGTCCTTGCACTTTAAGTTCTACAGATAATTGTATTTATTTATTTGTATCACATCCCTTGGGTGGAAAAAGGGATCATTGCGTCTGTGGAGTGTGTAGAAGCTGGAGAATCAGTATGGCTTCAGTTCCTCCTTCTGTTATCTGGAGCTGTCAGAAATTAGCCTGTTAGGCTTTCCCTTGGACATTTTGTGTATGTAAGATTATTAATAAAGTATGTGTCTGCAGTTCAGGACGTCTTGCAGACACTGATTGTGTCCTTCTCAAAGTAACACCCCTGCCCCTTTCGGGTCAATGAGTAAGTAACTGTTTCCCAACTTGGCTCCCTCCGTAGGGGTTTTGAAAAAAGTGCAGAATCCTGTGAGAAGGCTTCTTTAGGTCTTCCAAAATTCCCTTCACACACCAGAAGCACACTTACTTAATGCTCTGTTTCCTCCTGCCAGAGGGGTAAGGCATATTCCGGGGTTGCAGGATGTGTGGAAATCTGATTTCAGAGCTGCTGGCTCTGTGGGCTCCTGCTGGGCGCCTCCTGAGGGGGAGGTAAAGGCATCCCACACACTCTCCTCTGCATCTGCCTTGGTTAAGTAGGTGTCAGAGGGGCCTGCCTCCTGTCTCTGCTCATGTGCAGCAGCACAGGGCAGGATAGCAGGGAGGCGCCCCTGACAAAACCCGGGTCTCCCATCTTGGGCTTGAGCCTAGCGAGGCCAGACCCACTATGAATTCCAGAAGGAGTAGTTCTCTGGTGTACTAGTCTCTGCATTTTCTTTTCTTCCTCACTAAGAGCAGACCCCCTTGCCCCCAGACACACACACACCCTAACACCATGGGGGTGGTGAGGGCTAACTTTCAATGTCTTAGCTCTATAACTGTCAGTCAGAAATGCTACTTCTGCATTTCTCTACACAAATCTTATTATTGTGTTTAATCAGCGAAGTCCACTGGCTCCTTCATCAGGCATAGTATATCTAATTTGAGCACTAGAGGACAACTGCTGGAAAGACCTTAAGATGGAGGTACAAACCCGGCTGCTTTGCAAGACTCCTGTTCTCAAACACACCTCTAGCCCAGGCCCAAGGACTACCTGCCCTGAGTATTAGACTCTGATATAAATTATTATTTACTTTTTTATTTAACAATTTTTTTCAAGAAAATTTTCTCTTACATTTTTGTCTGATGTTGTATTTCAGCCTTGGCTAGGACACTGCATATTTATGTAGTCATTCAGGGAGATGAGGGTTTAAACCAAGTTCTTGAAGTTTTGCAAAAAGGTTTTGTCCCATAATGTTTTGGGATGTGATGTTTCTTTCAAAGCTTGGGTGTATGTATTGAGGGAAGGGAGATTCTTGAATTGGTACAATTGCAACCACTCAGCACACTTCAGAGAGTGGAAAACTGTTTATTTAAAAATTTAAGTTTAAAAATTGCTCATATCTGATTCTGGTGTTTGTATCTACATGTAGGGCCATGTTTGTGACAGGCTAGTTGAATAGCCTTTTGCTATTATCATTTAGAATGAAAAATAGCAGCAATTGGTGTGTTTTCAATTGTGTGTACAATTGGTGTGTACTAGCTAGGAGCTATAGGGGAAAATTTGGTGGGTTAATTCATTCACTTGTTTGTCAGTCCTTAATCGAGTGCTTACTATGAGCTAGTCCTTGTCCTTGAAGAGTTCCCGAGATGAGCTGGGGAGATGGATGATCTTGCTACAATATGCTATATATAACACATAGAGTGAGCCCGTGTAATAGTGTCTTCTTACTGTTGCTAATCTAGTGCCCCAGAGCATAGTGGCTGTAGTTTAGTCTTCTGTGGATTCTGGGACATGCATTTCATGGGTATTTAACATGAGGCCAGAAGGCTCTGTTTATCTTATTCAGTTGTTGCTTATGTACAGGGCACACAAAATGGCACTTTCCCTGTGCTTGATTTGGAAACATTGCTGGGTTGAGACTAGCATGTGAGTGGAAGAACTTGCTGTTAACCCTGGATAACGGGTTGGTGACATGTCCAGTGGAGAGGTCTTCCAAGAGAACATTGATGGGACTTGGGTCTGGGTTACATTATTATTTAGCATCATCTTCTTTTGCTGTTTGGTCTTCTTGCTTTGCTTCAGATGCTTTTCCTTTAGTTAATGTGTGTTTTAAACTCCAGTCATGTTCTCAGTGTGCCCAGTATTCTTAAGTCTGCTCAGCTGCCACCTTTACTTTTGCTTTTCCATTTCTTCCCATGAGGGATGTAGTTCCTGGTGATGGCATTTGTGCAGACATAGCCCCCACTGTTCTAGGATTTCGCTTCTTAGGATCACTTTTTCTCTCTCACTTGCTCACTTGCTTCCTAGCTCACTTGCTTCCTAGACCACATGAACGATCAGACCTTTCTGCCTTCATACATTTTTACCCATCCTTCCAGGCTCAGCTTGAGCATTTCTCAGAGTCCCCTTTTCCAGGCAGAGGTAATCATCCCATCTTCTGGATGCACCCAGCATGCTTTGCACTCTTAAGCTATCCACTCATAAGCCTTGATCTTCTTTTGTCTTTCTGCCAGTGAAGAGTTAACTCTTTACTGGTAAAGGTTGTGTCTTAAGCAGCATCTGCATCCCCATCACTTAGTGTAGTGCTTGACGGAGGAGTGCATGACTTTCAGAGACAGGGAGAACCATTCCATTCAGTTGGAAAAGCAGAATACTGGGGGCTCAAGTGGGAGGACAGGCCTCATTGGATACTAATTCAAAGAGAAAATACGAAGTCCTGTTGTTGGCAGAAGCATGGTTCATATTACCGGACAATTCATATTAGTCGTAAGAGGTGCACCTTTGATTCTTACACTTTGGATTCAGTGACACACTGGACAGGCATTGTGTCCATAAAGGATTGGGTCATTAGTATGTTACAAAATTTAGACGTAATTTTGCAATGAAAGGTTCTTAGACATCCTTTACTCAATATAACTTATTAGATTCATTGTTAGGGGCATTGTCTGTTCTTCCCCACTAGAATGTAAGCTTCATGAAGCCTGGGAATTCTTAACCTGTTTTGTTCACAGATACATCCAAAGCGTATTAAAGAATGTCTCTGTACGTAGTAGACAGTTAGTAATACTTGTTTTATGAAGGATTGAATCCCTAAGTTTATTTTAAAAAATTCTTTTTCAAAGTTTTTTTGAACTCTTGTTACCAGCTAACCTTGACAGAGATGTAGTTGTACTAAAGTAAAAACTCTTATTAACAAAAATACCATGGTATATAAAGTCAAATGCATTATTTCCTTCCACAATTGACTGGTTCTTTATATTAAAGCATTTTACTTTTCTTTGAGAGTCACCGTTATATTATTTAGCTAGTTACTAGATGGTGTGTGCGTGTGTGTGTGTGTTCAGTCGCTTCAGTCATGTCTGACTCTTTGCAACCCTATGGACTGTAGCCTGCCAGGCTCCTGTGTCCATGGGATTTTTTAGGCAAGAATACAGGAGTGGATTGCCATGTCCTCCTCCAGGGAATCTTCCCAACCCAGGGGTCGAACCCACATCTCTCATGTCTCCTGCATTGGCAGGTGGATTCTTTACCACTAGTGCCACCTGGGAAGCCCCAGGTTAAAAGCACCAGCTAGGAGAACATGAGTTATGAGTAAGTTAGTTGTTCTTCTTTATAAACCCAAGAATCCAAGAAAGTATTTTAGCATTCTCAGATAGCACCATCTGAGTCTAATATGTACTAAATATTTACCTCTGAAATCTTAATATTGTAAGACAAAGACAAAGTGACCTAGATCACTTTTTTTGTGGCTTCTTTTGCCCAAAAAACACATGACCCAACAAGGCTAAAACTGTAATAAAATATGCTGTTTATAAACAGCTTCTGGTTTTGGATGATCAGAAGAAATGTAGGAGTTCAAAGTCATAACTGTATTGCTTAGAGTGGGGAGCAGTAGATTATGGAAGATAAGCCATATAGTATTAACTTATTCTTTATAAAGGCACTTTAAAAGTATTTGTGTTCTACAATTTTCTACTTAATATATAGGGATCTTATTTCAGCTTTTGAGAAACCTTGAGTAACAATATTTATATCCAAATAGAGTTGTTCAGAACCTCTTATCCATTTTGGGAAGAAATAACTTGTTTCATCAATATGGCATCTAAATTTTTTTTAGCCTAACATTTAAAGTTTGTATTCACTTAGTAAGTATCTTAGTATCTAGCATATTTCAAGAACGAGCAATGCATAACATGTGGTCTTTGGCCTTTATTTACCTCAAGGTCCCTTAAAATAGAGACACAGATCTAGCCTCAGCTCCCCATATGAGAACCTTTCAGTTGTCCTATTCATCCAAGAGTTTGGTAAGCTGCATTTTCTGAACTTGGTATTTCAAACTGTTAACAATATATACTTTTTGCCCTTTACCAAATATGAAGTTGAATTTGCTTCTAGGTGCACTGTTCCAGGCCACCTCTGATTTTGATACCCATCTCCCATTTCACTTCTACTACCCTTACTGTCTTGGGGGCCACTTCATCTTTGGGAAGGAACTAGTAAATAAGTAATTAAAATATATTGTGATAGATGCTTTTTTAAAAAATATGTATCCGTAAGTTTCTTTGGGGTCACAGATTAGGCAGAGCTCATGTTTGACTTGCAGAATCAGAGAAAGTGTTGCTGCTGGGTTCCAGTTAAATTGGACCTTAGAGAATCAGTGGAGGCTTGCCTGGAGGAGAACGGGAGGAAAGCTCTCTGGGCAGTGGGAACTGGTGCACAGAGGTCCAGAGAAATGGAAGGTACAGTAAAAGAATGATGAGAATTCTGATGAAAGATCGATAGCGAGAGACGGTGCCGTAAAAGTCTTGGGACAAGACTGTGAAAGTCTTTGTGGGCCATGCTCAAGATTTTGAATTTATTCCATAGAAAATGTTGTGTCACCTGATGGTCTGGGGCAGGTGTTAGAAATATTGATGTTTGTACATGAAATTGCTATCTACACAAGCTTGGCGTTTTCTGGTTGTTAGAGGGATGCTGTACATCACTTTGGGAATAGCATCTGATTTAGATTGGAATTTTCAAGACTCAACTTTAGTGTTTTTTTTTTTTTTTTTAATAACTTAATAGAATGTGTTCCTTGGATCTTATCGGGGAGTTATTATCCTTCTTTCCATGCAGATTGGCGTGTGGGCTTATGTTTAAACTTTGTGTTAAGTGAGGATCTGGAACATTTTCTGACTTAATGGCAAGAACAACTATTGCATCCTTTTTTCATCTGTATTGTACTCATTTCTACTATAAACAAAAAAGCTCGGTTTTCACAGAAAAAAAGAAGCTAGAAGTAATAGAGTCTGGTTTTGAGAACTTGGGCTTCTCTAACTGCTTCAGTGTTTTTTAAGCAACACATACAGTTTAGGAGAAAAATCAAAGGACTCTTTCCTTAGGCAGGTGGAATGGCAGAAACCCTTTTGGATTGTGTTGTAGCTGCTTCAGTTTTAAATAAGTGTATGGGGGATGGGGAAGGGAGTTGAGAAGGAAGGTTGTGGGGACAGCTCCCAGAGTTTTACCTTGAAAGCAGGTGCTGCTGAAATATTCCAGAAACAGATGGAATCTCCTATTCTTGTTTTAAGCTATTTATGGTTGTCTCGCCTGAGGGTACCCTGCTGTACAAAAATGTACAGCCTGATGTTTGAGGGCAGTTTGGTCATCAAAGCTGGGTCCCCTCTGGGAGACATCAGCCTTTCTTCCCAGTGCCTTAAATGCCATTTGGGAAACCTGGATCTTTCATACTATTTAACAGAAGATTTTCCTCTGCTTTTCGAGTGTTTCCATCTCTCTGGGGCTGTTTGATTTCTTTTTAATTCCTTCCCTTAAAAGCATGATGGGCCAATGTTGTTTTCTGGATGGTCAGCTGGGAGAAGGCTTGATTGCTGTGGCAGATTATAATTCCACTCATTGTGGATCCTGGCACATGGCTTCTGTCAGAAACTGAACCCATGGGATGGGGCCTGTGGAGGCTCTGGTTTACTAGGCCCAGGGCCTTTTCTGAGAGTATTTTGAAAGGCTTGCATGGGAGGTGTGCTCATCAGAACATCACTTTGTGGGAGGCTTTAACTTTTTTTTTTTTTCTTAATTAAAAAAATGAAGTGGTTGGGGCATGTTGCATGTTTTATTGCCACACAGATGCCTTCATGCTTAGAAATATATAATCCTCTAGGGAGTCACAATTCGACAATGGTAACAAGCTGTACAGTTTTAACAAAATCACCTTTAAAGAGGAGAAAGGGAAATAAATAAAACTGCTCTTGCTCTCCTAGTAGCCTACCATTTGAGGGCTGGGAAGCTGGGCAGTTGGAAAGACAGGTGTGTCTTCTGCACCAGCAGCCAGCCTCAGGGCCAGCCACTGGAAGCAGAAGCTTTTTTCACTCCTCCTGGTCTTTTACAAAGGAAACCAGCCTGGCTCAGGGTTGGTTTGCCAAAATCCAAGACTTTGGCTAAAAGAAAATTTTCATTTTGGGATTGAATGAGTTGGGCATTGCAATAGACATGGTATGATCTCACTCTATGTTTCGAAGGCAGAACGCTTCCTTTTCTTAATGCTCTTAATGTGTGTTTCTCATCATATATATTTAGATGAAAGAACCATGATGGGTTGTTCACCTTTGCAGAATGATTTCAGAAGTGAATTTAAAGACCTCTTAAGAAAAATGTACTACAGCCCATCCTCATTTTATATCTGATGAAAATGAGACCTGCAGAGGAAAGATTTTTTTTGTCCCAAGTTCTTTAGCTGGATGATAGCAGTTTTCTGACCCCGCAATCCAGAGTCTTATCCAAGATATGACAATGATTTTTCCACTTGGGAGAATAAGCACAAGACCACCTGGGACTAAGGTTTTTCAAGACTCAGTTGCCTCAAGCATCAAAAAGTCATATTTCCTTAGGGCCAGTGTCGTTGCATTCTGTGTGAACAACCCAGGTATATGATTATAGAGTAAAGAAAATGATACAGTTTTCTTTAAATCTGATGTAAGGTATGTTTGAATGGAAAACCAGTAAAACTAAGCCTGCCTTCTGAGAGAAAGAGAATCTTAACAATTCCATACGAGGGACCCTTTTTGGAAGACAGGAAAAGCATTCTATAGGAGAGGCCACTAGTGCTTTTTGATTGAGTTTGAGTGTCATCAATTTTTATTGGACCTCCCTGCAAGCAAACCACTTTCCTACAATAGCAACAATAAGCAGAGTGTATTTATTTGAGCTTTATCATTGCTTTTCACTGGGCAGGAGGTAGAAAGGAAAATAACTCAGTATGCTTCACACCTAAAATTGCCCTTTGGATCTAAGCTACACTCTTATTTTAAGAACAAGATAGATTTGTGAATACAAAGAAGAGTTTGAATTTAAGTTTTCTGGCCCTTCCAGTGATCAGTTTTAGAAGCAGTAGGAAGTCTAACATTTGTCCATCATGGAAAAGCCCTGGAAGACTGAGATAGTGTACCTCTTTACATCATTTCAAGGAGAAAAATCATTATGCCATCTGCACTTTGAAGAGCCCACAATGCTTACAGTCAGTTATGAGTCACTTATTTTTAAGATGTAAAATTTTTTGAGGTTGTGAAGATATACTTCCTCACTAGAGGAATTTAAAAAACTTCAGAAAAGTAAGAAAAGCAGTCTATCATCTTATGATTCCCATAATGACTAGATGTGTTTCTTTCCTTGAATTGGGATCATGCTGTATTATAGTTTTCTGTCCAGCGTTTTCATTTATCATATTGTAAGTAAGTGTCTTTACATATCATTAAATATTCTTTCCTGAGAATCTTTCTGACTGTAAATTGTGTGAAATTGATTTACAAGACAAGAAGCTCTTAGTTATAAAAAAAAATTTTTTTTCCTGCTAAGACTTATGTTCTTTTAAAAATGCGTTTGTTCTAGTGAATTTGTCATTCAGCTAATTACATTTTTTTAAAAAACTCAACTACTTTTTATCTTAACATGTGAGCTATTACCCATTTCTTGACAATGAAGAATAGTTGCTAACTTCTGAAAACAATGAACCTAAAAGTATGGCAAAGGCAAAGCACTCGCTCAGCCGTGTCCGACTCTTTGCGACCCCGTGGACTGTAGCTACCAGGCTCCTCCGTCCATGGGATTCTCCAGGCAAGAGTACTGGAGTGGGTTGCCATTTCCCTCTCGAGGAGACTTTCCCAACCCAGGGATCGAACCCAGGTCTCCCGCATTGCAGGCAGATGCTTTACCGTCTGAGCTACCAGGGAAGCTCAAATAAGTGTTAGTTGCTCAGTCGTGCCCGACTCTGCAACCCCAGCCCACCGGGCTCCTCTGTCCATGAGATTTTCCAGGCAAGGATACTGGAGTGGGTTGCCATTTCCCTCACCAGGGGATCTTCCCAACCCAGGGATCGAACCCGGATCTCCTGCACTGCAGGCAGATTCTTTACTGACTGAGCTACAAGGGAAGCCCAAAAAAGTATAGAAATAGTATCAAAAGTCTTAGTTAAATCAAGTGACAAATAATGTATTTAGTTTACTTTTCCTTTCTGTGTTTCACTTTGACATTTATATCTTCAAAGTAATCCTTTACTAGTGTAAGTTATATTATAAATTGCAAAAGTAATGTAGCATAAAGGGACTATTTTTAAAGTTGCACAGCAGTTGATTTTGAGTATATTATATTCTGACTGTAAAGAAACCATACATACCTTAAAACTTCATGTAGAAACTTAGGGACTTTTTAAACATTGTAGATAAAATTAAGTTCTGTACTATAGTATGCAGTAGAAATTGAATAGATTTTTATTTCTCTTTCATGGCAAGTGAAACTACCAGTAACCTTCAGCAAAGCTAAGGGCAATTGTCTCTAACTCAATTCAGAAGTGTTAGAGTACCTCTATGGAGATTTTAAATCCCTTATCTAAAATACAAAGCAATATGTATTACAAAATTAATTCTGAGAATCATCCTTTATGGTTTCTAATCTATTATATTTCAGATGTCTTTGAAGTAAAGTAGGTGGAGCTTTGTATTTGGGGTTAATTGTCTCATTGTTCCGTTATTCAGTCTGGTATTTTAACTAGCTCTTTATGTGTATTAATGAGCCCAAAATGCAGCAAAAAAAATGCTGGGCTCTAAAGAAAAACTTGACATTTTAGAACTTACTTAAACGTGTGGTGGAAAAAGAAATCGGTGTCCTGTAGTTTTTTTGCTTGAACTCATAATGACTGGTTTCCTTTAAAAAATTTTTTAAGTTTTAAAATCCTGCTCCCACAAGAAAACAAGAAGTCTTTGGGGGGATAAAAAACAAAACAAAAAAACCAAAAAGCCACAAAAGCAACTCCAAGCCAGAAGCAAAGTATGTTTGCTAGTGTCCAGTTTTCTGCTGAGCTAGGCATTTGCTGTCATCCGTTTTAAAAGGAATACATATTTGGTAATTTTGGTTATCATTTTAAAGAAATTTTTAATTTTTACCTTTTCTTTATTAGTATATGAAAATATACTAAGTGTTGATTATCCTCATTAAGTAAAGATAGCCTTTGTGCCCTATCCTCATTAAGTAAAGATAGCCTTTGTGCCCTAACCACTGGAAGCAATACTTGTTTTTACCTTAAAAAAAATTTTTTTTTTTTAATTCCCCAGAGATTATTATCCCTGGTCTTTTTATCTGAAGAGAGAGTTTACCTTCATGCAGTGGGACTCCCTGAATTTGTCTTTCCTCAATATAATACTTACGTTGTAATTGACTGAACATTGGTAATTGGTACTATATTTGATTTTTTAATCTTCTTGAAAATTGGATTAATAATATAAAATGTTTTCATTTACCCAGCATTCATCTTTGTCAGTTATTTCAGTGGTGAATTGAGGATAATACTAATTGAGAATTTCGTTGTGATGACTAATAGAACACACAAAGAACTTAAGTACTGTTTTATCTGCTATGTAAATGTTTAACTACAACCCTGTGCTTTTCTTTTGTAAACTGTGAACTATAATCTGCAAAAGGAAAATGCATTGATTTTAGTGATATGTACACATGTAAGTATATATGTGTGTGTGTACATATATTTATGTATTATATATACTCACATAAGTACATACAAAAATTATATAGCAAATACTCATGTAATTACCCAGTTAAGAAATTTCCAACACCTCAGAATAATTTGTTCACCTGTGTGGTGGTGGTTTAGTTGCTAAGTTGTGTCTGACTCTTGTGACCCTATGGATTATAGCCTGCCAGGCTCCTCTGTACATGGGATTCTCCAGGCAAGAATAACTGGAGTGGGTTGTCATTTCCTTCTCCAGGGAATCTTCCTGACCCAGGAATCAAACCCAGGTCTCCTACATTGCAGGCAGATTCTTTACCAGCTGAGCTACAAGGGAAGCCCTACATCTGTGTATGTATCCCTAAATAATATGGTATGGTTTTGTCTGGTTTGGAACCTATATAAATTAAATTATACGATATGAAATTATTTTAAGTCTTCTTTTGCTCAGTTTTTGAGATTCATCCATGCTGTTTCTTCTCTTTACTATATGAGTATTACATATGAGTATTACATAATATTACATATTACATATGACCATACTATAATTTGTTTATGCTTTCAACTATAGGTGGCCATTTGGGCTATTTCCAGCTTGTGGCTTTTATGAACGTTCTTGAACAGATATCCTAGTACACAAAGGCACTCGGTTTTGTGGTATATGAGCCTAGGAGTTGAATAGCTGTGTGTTGGGTACGTACATCTTCAGCTTTATTGGATAATGCCAAATTGTTTTCTAAAGTGGCTATGCCCTTTTACTGTTCTGCCAACTGTGTGTAAGCCTCCTTCTAGTTCCACACTGCTGCCACTTACTGCTTCTTAAAAGAAGACATGCAACTTGCTATTCTCCTTTCTCAAAGCCTGTGAGATCTGGGTCTTGTCATTCTTTATTTCCCTAAAGATTAATGTGGCCTCATTGTCTGAAGAGGCATTGCTAGAGAAAGAGGCATTGCTGGGGTTGTAAGAAGCAAGTTGATCATCTCTGAGGTGAAATGAGCTGTGAGATGGCATGGCATAAAGAGCATGGTCTGGAATTAGAACAGAATTTGAATCCTCATCCTGCTGATGCAGAAATGTGCTTTTAGGTGCTCCATTTACTCTTTCTGGGCCTTAATTTCCTCATATCTACTTTTTTTTGGGGGGGTGGTGGTGCTGAAGACTAGAGATGATATAGGCAAAAAATCTTGCTAAGGTTGTATCTGGTAGCTTACAACATTATGTGGCTCAGGAGTTTCTAAAAGAAGGATAGACCAATTGTAACATATACATGTCATTGTCATACATGGGATTTGTGTGGGCATGTACATAACCAAGTCTATGTGAGCCTGGTCACATCAACTTGAAGATGATACTGAGTGGCTATAAGGTGGGCATTTATACACTGTAGGTCCAGGTGGAAAATGATCCAACGTGCCTGGAAAATAATTGGTGATATGTACTCACAATCTTTATATGAATTGTTCCCATTTTTTAAAAATCTTCTGAGGAAAACTCAAATATATGTACAGATATATGTATGAGGATGTTTATTATAGTATATAGAATGAGAAATTAGTAACAATTAATGGAGGGAGTTTGCTAAATTAATACCATTAAAATTATGCTTTTGGTGATTATTTAATGACATGGAAAACATCTAAGATATAAAAAAAAAGCAAAATACAAATTTTCATATATGATATCTCTATTTCATAAGAAAATTAGAGGAAAAAAGCTTGGGTGATTGCATACTTTTAAGCATTAACTTTGAGACTAGTTAGGTAATGGGATCACGTGTGTTTTAAATTTTCTTCTTTGTATGTTTTTAATGAAGTAGTTCTTGCAATTTTATCCTGTCAAGTTCAATTCAAATATTCATTGCACCACAGTTTATGTGTTTTTTAATTTGGAAAAATTATAACTACCTTCATATAAAACATGATTCCAAATATAGAATGCTGCAAATGGTAGTACTTTAACTACCAAAATGACCACTGATACTCTAGTATGGTTTTCTCCTCCTAGGTTTCCAGAATGGACTTGAGCTCCAGAATCAGACTTGTCTTCACACTTCAGTTCGACTGTGTACTAGCCATAGGAATGGAAGCAAGTCACTTCACATTTCTCAGCCTCAGTTTCCTTATCCGTAAAACAGAAAATACTTCCTATGGTAGCCGTGAGGATTAGATGAGATTTTTGGTGCTCAATTCAAAGTAATTATTCCCATGTTGCCTTGCAAAATTTAAAAATACTGTCAGTTATAAAATGTACCACAGAGGTTAAAAACAGCTTTTCAAGGGGAAAATAGGAGTTGTGTTGAGTTTTCAGATTGATTTCAAGAAGCATCTTGAATTTAGAAACAATGAAAGTAAGAGTTCATCTTAACTGAGAAATGATTATATTAATTTCACAGTGGGATATTTAACATCTATTCTATAGATTACCACTGTTTTACACTCTTCTTATTGATCTTTTAATTTTCTCAGAAATTTCTATCCTATTTGTGTGAAAAGACTAGGAACCTATTCCCAATTCATGCCTCAAACCTGCTTTTTATGGCCTCAGGATCTCTGTCATAACCCGTTTTATGCTTTCACAAACTGAGCCCCTGGGGAGCTGTCTGCACTTTTCAGTGTGATCCAGCTGAATTCCTCCCCTTCCCCACTCGAGCCCTTTGATTTGCCAGGTTTTTGTTCATCTACCCTAAGGATGGACTGAGATTGCTGAGCATGGCCTCTCTTGTGGTGCAAAGTGAGAATTGTTTTTAATTGAGCAGAAACATGTGGAAGGATCAGGAATATCTCAAGGGATTACAGAAAAATTCCAAATTTGTACTACTTACAGCTTGTGTTTAGAGCAGGGTCTGCTGGGAATAAATGTTAGTTAGTGTGGCCTGTGACCTTAAAAACTGTTGACATGGACTTCAGCCAGAAACTAGCCACAGACCTCCTTTGTTAAACTCATTCATAGCTCCTTGAAAACTCTAGTCAGTGAAAGTTGCCAGCTCCAATCTAAGCAGATCCCCCCCCCTTTTTTTCCCATGCTTTGGAAACAGAGGACGCCCCTTAACCAGCAAGGCTTCTTTAATAGGACTACATGGCCTTAAACGCAATTGGAATTGACAACTTCCTGGCTTGGGTTTGCCAACTGGCAGGGCTGTGAAGCCAAGGGGACAAACAGCATTGGGGCGCTGTGCACTTGTGTTTGTGTATGTGCGGAGGAAACTGAACTCCAGAGCACTGTGATACCCCTTCACTCCAAAAGCAACACTCTGGCCTGGATTGAACACATCTTCCTAGTGTTCTGGCTGGGATAGACGATTCAGAATTCTGTCTCAACATAAGGAAAAGAGAAACTGACTGCCCTTTCTTTCTGATGGTGATGATTCTGGCCTTTCCCTTCTCTCCTCAAAACCCTTGATTTAATTTTTTCATTGGTGTTGCATTGCCCAAATGTAGAACAACACATTTTTGGATGGTACTCAGCATCCACTCTGGGGGTTTACTTAACAAATTTCAGTTTTTATCAAGCTGAAGGGGTAGCCAGGATATCCCTTCATTTTATTGGTTGAGGAAATGAGGCATGAGAATGTTAAGCAGTTTCTTGTGCCTTGTTCTCTGTCAAAAAAAGTTATAAGAAAGGGCCTTAGATGGCCCTGCAAACCAGCATAGTAATTGAGACTAGAAACTAGTATTTTCTCTAGTTCTTATCTTTAAAGACTACATTATCTGAATTTAAAGACATGGAGGCAAATGGAATGTTTTGAAAAAATGAATGAGTTAATTAGACTAAAAAGAGGAAACAGTTATTCTGCTTACAAAGTTTCTTTATTTTAATACTATACCATGTTGATGGTGGTTAGGAAAGCTATCTTGATTATCATTTATCATCCTGAGATATACAATCATATCAGTCCATATCTCTCTCTACTTGATTACTTGTTAAATTTTGGTTGTTGGAATGCAATATTTATCTCCAGCTATGCCATTGAAGTTGTTATTTTTAACATAAATACTCCAGCAAACTTACCACTTGTAAAAGCTGCTGATGTTTGGTGTGATTTTAATCAGTCACATGTAAGGAGAAAAAGGATTCTTGGCCTAAGAATCAATGGCACATAGGCTAGAAATATGGAAACTCTGAGAGAAATTATTTAATTTCCTAGAGACTTTATAAGAATTCAGATGTGTGTGAGAACATATGAGAATACCTGATCTATCATAGGTGTACCCTAAGTTCTTGTTGAATGAATAAAATTGGTAAAAAACAAACAAGCACCTTATTTCCCAGCCCCAGTATTTGCTTGTTCACATACACATAAATAATACCCCTTCCTCAATACCTTTACCTTTAGACCATTTGTTACTTCCACAGAAGGTAGATGATGTCCTAATGTTTTAATGACCTAAAATTCTAATGCAAAGCTTTTAGATTTAGAACTAGATTCAAATTCTGACTTATTAGCCATGTGACAAATCAAGTCACTTAAGTTTTTCTAATTCTCATTTCCCACATTGATAAAATAATAAGACCTACTTTGTAAAGTTGTTAACATATAGGTTAAAATGTTATATGAAACACCTGATATAGATGTTAAAAACAATTTTTTTCAGAAAGGAATTAATTATTTTCATCATATATTTCTCTCCTCTCTGTCAAAGGGTGTCATAGAAAAAGTCTCAAATACTTTGCTGACTCTAAGACTCACCCTGCTCAATCAGGGAATTTAGTCACTCTGAAGATCAGCTAAGAGTGATCTAAATATCCCAAATTCTAAATAGAAAATCTTTGTTTATTTGTTTGTTTAGTCTTTCAGTTGTGTCCGACTCATTGCGACCCCACGTAGCCCTCCAGGGTCCTCTGTCCATGGGATTTCCCAAGCAGAAATACTGGAACGGATTGCCATTTCCTTCTCCGGAAGATCTTCCTGACCAGGGATTGAACTTGCGTCTCCTGCATTGGCAGGTGGACTCTTTACCAGTGAGACACCACGGAAGCCAGAAAATCTTTACTAGGCTATGGGCTATGGAAATGATGGTTGTTTTCTGTGCCTATGCACTATACTAAGAGTGGATAAGATTGTTAGAGAATATATTTAGATAGATAAATGACTGACAAAGTCAGATTCTATTTTTTCTTGCCTTTTGTCCATTAAGATGCTAGTAATCTCAGAACATTACACAGTACAGAGAATTACATGGAATTCTTTGAACTTGTGTTCAGTTCCCTTTCTCACAGGATTTCACTGTAAGTGCTCCTATTCTTAAGCACGTGTAAATGTTGTTTTACAAGAATTAATTCTAAAGCTCTCCTGTATTTGAGCTGATGAATCCATTGGGTTTCATAACCTCTGTATTTATTATGTGAGTTTCAACCTTGGTGTTTTGTGTGAATAGCAAATTATATGAAGCGCCCCCCTCCCCCCTTTTTGTCTCCTACATACCAGGGCACTAAAAAATGTACTCTGAACAAGGTGGAGGGTGAGCAACTCTCATGTGTAGAAAAGGGGAGATTATTTGTCAGATTTTATTTTGAGGGAATATTTTCCCCTAAGAGTTCATAAACTGAGAGTATGTCATCTTTTCTTCTAAAGATTTCCCCCTAATGTTACCTCATTTTCTAAACTTTCATTAATAGCTCTTTGCAGCTGAAGCAAATATTTTAGATCTTTCTTGTACTTTCCTCCAGCTGGGAGTGTCTTTCACACATCAAAGGCAGATATGAACCTCTCATTAAAAGATAGTATGAGTTCATCATCTCAAAAGTGGGACCTAAAAATCTGAGATAACTTTCAGTTACAAGTCATATCTAAGCTGGACTGAGATTTTTCCGTGGGCTACTACATTTCTTAATTTGTAGCTCCCAGATGCTTTAAAGTCTGGCTTTCTCCCTTTGTTTTATTATATCAGAAGATTATCCTTACTCTGAGTAGGAACTTAGTTGTAGGGCTTAGGAAAGATAAATGCTTTAAAATTTGCATTCAATAAGAAAATAAGGATCCTGAAGCTTAGGAAGAAAACCCAAAGTTTGCTTGTTACTTTCTCTCCCTTCTCTCCTACATGAATTTTGTGCTAGGCCTTCTTACACCCTTACTGCACTGCCTGCTCTAGTGTCTATAAGGGAATTATTTGAAACTTAAGTCAATTCTGAAAACTCTACAAATCCCTCTTTTCCCACCTATTGCTATTGAAAAGCAACACTGAAATCAGAGTGATTCAACACCTTTCTTGAGAGTATGGCAGATAACTGGTTAAAATCCTCAGATTTTATTTTTCAAAGCATTTCTAGATTAGGGTGAAGGCTGGAATGTTATGCTGTAGCTGAAAGACATACTAATATGTTTTTAGCTTTTAAAATTTGTATATGTGCACAAGCATACATGTGAACATGTTACAACAAAATATTGCAAGCTCCATCATTTGAGTAATAGCCACAGCAAATCAGTTTATGTCTTTTCCATAGTATTTACTTTCCTCACTTTGGTCAATTTCAAGCTCTGTGTTAGTATTTTTTAGCCAAAGGTGAAAGTTGTCCTCAGATAAATATTAGGATGGCCTGCCAGCCAAATCCTAGGCAACCTAGTGAATTGCACTCTTTGATAGTAGAAGGGTCTAGTTCAAGTTGCTCTGAATGTCATTTAACTATAAAACAATAGCCTTAACAAAAGTTGCTAGTGTCCTTCAAATGGTTTCTGTACCAGTAGCCAATTCTTTTGGCACTTTAGGATATGAGGTTTGTTCCATTAATAATTTGGAATGCAAGTTTTCAGAGCATTACAAAGCCCATGAATGGTGGGGGCAGTCACAGACAGAAAAGTATGTAGATAGATTGAAGATGCATGAAGTAAAAACTGAAAAGCAAGCAAACAAAAACATCGCCTCCCCACCCCGCAAAACATATACACAAGCAAGCATAGACCCAGAAGGTGTTGACTCGGCGGTTTTTCATTCTTTACAGCTCTAGGGACAAGTTTAAATTGGGAAAAAATTGTTTTATTCTCTTGTGCTGTGTTGAACCGGAAGGCACTGTTTGATGTGATCTGGCCCGGGTGTCAGCACTGTGCAGCTTCGTGGTGATTGTTTCTCTTCAGGTTTTCACTTTGTAAAAGGAGAATCAGCAAACAGTTGTTTAGGGTCGTTAAGTTACATTTAGTGACTGTTTTTGTGTGTGTAACAAGCAAACATAGATTAGTTTAAATATTTTAAATTTAATTTCATTTTAACTATAATCCTAAATCCTCTTTAACAAATGCTGGTTGTGACTCCCTGGATAAATGTTAATCTGTTTAGCACTTTACATTCTGGATATTGTTCCTCTATTTAAATTTGTCATTCTTCTAGGAAGTTTTCTCAGCTTAAGGCCAGTAAACTTGTTATTTTACTGGTCTTTTAAATGGTCTTGAAAGAATTTTCTGAGATTATAAATTCCCAGAAGGATATTTATATTTTTGGTTACGTAATAGCTTAGAATGTAAATGTCAAAACTTTAATAACAGTTACCAAATAACAGTCCAGTTACTCACTTGGAATTCAGGTACATTTGTTTTAAGAGTATTGTTTTCAAAATATTTCCAGAGGATGGGAGTTGCTCACGATACATATCAATCCACTGTTTGCTCCCTTTGAAGTGCTGTGATGGCTGCTAAGTCCCCTGCAGAAAAGTTTGAAATCTTTTCCTGGTACTTCCTGTTATCATATAATACTATTTTAAAGATCAAGGGATGCACATGAAAGTCTTTGCTTCTGTTCCCCGCCCCCCAAACATAACTAGATTTTCTTAGTAAATTTAATTCAAACTGCACAATTACGTAGTGACTTAGTTCAATTCAAGATTAAGTGTTTAAAATTTTAAATGTCTTCCCTGTTGATACCAACAGTAATTCTAAGTAAGTAAGCGAAAGTTGCTCAGTTGTGTCTGACTCTTTGTGACCCCCGGGACTATACAGTCCATGGAATTCTCCAGGCTAGAATACTGGAATGGATAGCCTTTCCTTTCTCCAAGAGATCGTCCCAACCCAGGGATCGAACCCGGGTCTCCCTCATTGCAAGCAAATTCTTTACCAGCTGAGCCACCAGGGAAGCCCAACAGTAATTCTAACTTAGTATAATAACAATTCTAACTCAGACAGGATTAACTACTGTACTCCTTTAGCTTACCTCACTGACTTTAATGAAACTTAGTCTTAAAAATACCAGTAAGTTACACTGACATTCTATAACTTTAAGGTCAATAGCCTTACAGCATTGGTAGTTAATTAAGACAGTCTTCATTGGCAGCAGTGTAGTATATAGGAAATACTAGTTTTAGGACTTGGTTTCAAGTTCTGTATATACTTCTGATAGGCCAGGTGACATTGGGCAAGATGTCTGACCTGTACCAACCTCATCTGTAAAATAAGACAATTAGATTAGATAGTTGTCAATGTCACTGGATAAGTTCATATTAGTTTTTAATATTATATAGTGAAGGCAATGGCACCCCACTCCAGTACTCTTGCCTGGAAAATCCCATGGACGGAGGAGCCTGGTGGGCTGCAGTCCATGGGGCTGCTAAGAGTCGGGTACGACTGAGCGACTTCACTTTCACTTTTCACTCTCATGCATTGGAGAAGGAAATGGCAACCCCCTCCAGTGTTCTTGCCTGGAGAATCCCAGGAATGGTGGAGCCTGGTGGGCTGCCGTCTATGGGGTCGCACAGAGTCAGACACGACTGAAGCGACTTAGCAGCAGCAGCAGCAGCAGCAGTCAGTATTTGAACTTATCTCATCTGACGCTAAAATTCATTTTCCTCCCACTCTTATGTGCTGCCTCCATCACATACTTTCTGCTTATCTGACTTAGGTTCAGGAGACATTTACTGGTTATCTGTAGGTACTGGGTATTCCAGTATAGGCACTAGAGATGGAGTATTATATAAGACATGCACATTCCCCATCTTCACATGACCCTGGGTTTGAAGGCAGACATATAATTAAACAATAAGTTGTAATATTCAACCCTGCTAAGGAAAGCAGAGGCTATTAGGTGCCTGTGTAAATGGTTAGTCATCTGTGTATCTTAAACAGTTTTCTCTGAATAGCTAACTTTACTTGGTTTCATAGTGCAGTCTTGTGCTGTGTGTACTTAATTGCTCAGTTGTGTCCTACTCTTTGTGATCACATGGACTGTAGCCTGCCAGGCTCCTCTGTCCGTGGGATTCTCCAGGCAAGAATACTGAAATGGGTTGCCATGCCTGTCTCCAGAGGATCTTCCCAACCCAGGGATCAAACCCGGGTCTCCTGCACTGCAGGCGGATTCTTTAAGGTCTCAGTCACCAGGGAAAATCTAAAAGTAGTTCTGGTTTGGGGGTGAGTGTAACATTGTAACAGCTCATATTTATTAAATGCTTACAGTTTGCTGAGTGCTTTCCATGCATTCTCTCTTTTAATCCTCAAAATAACCTTGGAGAGGGCACTATGGACCACATTACACAGACAAAACTGAGATTTGCAGAGATTAAGTTGCTTGCCTGAAGCAAAATAACTAAAAAGTGGCAGAATTCTTCTAATTCCAGAGGCTACATTCCTAAACAAATTTGATCAAGTAAGTGGACACATTAGAAAAGTTTAAATCTATTTTTTGTCAAACTTGAGATAGTATGACTTTTAATCCTATTTTGTCATTTTTAGTTTATTTTAAATTCACTTTTTGAAATGTATGGTTTTATGAGTTTTGACAAATGCAGGGTCAAAACATATCTACTACTGCAATTAAACTAGAGTTCCATAAGTCCATAAGCAAATTCCCTTTGTAAAAAGTTAAACCCTTTCTGTTGCCAACGGGGCTTCCCAGGTGGCTCAGTGGTAAAGAATCCACTGCCAGTGCAGGAGATGCAGGATTTGTGGATTCAGTCCCTGGTCGGGAAGATCCCCTGGAGGAGAAAATGGCAACCCCTCTCCAGTATTCTTGCCTGGAAAATCCCATGGACAGAGGAGCCTGACAGGTTATAGTCCATGGGGTCACAGAGGGTCGGATACAACTGAATGAATGAGCACACACATACATACCTGTTACCAGCCATAGACAACGACTGATCTTTTCTTCATCCCTAAACTTTTGTCTTCTATAAAATGCTGCAAAATCTAATCATGTGTTCTATATCTTTGGGGGACTGCTGTTTCACATAGCAAAATGTCTTTAAGTTTCACCCATGTTTGTGAAAACCACAATCACAGAAAGCTAACCAAATGATCACATGGATCACAGCCTTGTGTAACTCAAGGAAGCTATGAACCATGCTGTGCAGGGCCACATCCAAGACAGGTCATGGTGGAGAGTTCTGACAAAACGTTGTCCACTGGAGAGGGAATGGCAAAGAACTTCAGTATTCTTGCCTGAAGAACCCCATGAACAGTATGAAAAGGCAAAAAGATATGACAACGGAAGATGAACCCCCAGGTTGGTAGGTGTCCAATATGCTACTGGGGAAGAGCAGAGAAATAGCCCCAGAAAGAATTAAGAGGCTGGGCCCAAGCAGAAATGGTGCTCAGTGTGGATGTATCTGGTGGTGAAAATAAGGTCAGATGCTTAAAGAGCAATATTGCATAGGAACCTGGACTGTTAGGTCCATGAATCAGGATAAATTGTATGTGGTCAAGGAGGAGATGGCAAGAGTGAACATCAACATTTTAGGGATCACAGAACTAAAATGGACTGGAATGTGTGAATTTAATTCAGATGGCCATTATATCTACTACTGTGGGCAAGAATCCCTTAGAAGAAATGGACTAGCCCTTGTAGTCAACAGAAGAATCCAAAATGCAGTATTTGGGTGCAGTCTCAAACATGAGAGAATGATCTTGGTTCATTTCCAAGGCAAACCATTCAATATCAGTAATCCAAGTCTATGCCCCAACCACTAATGCCAAAGAAGCTGAAGTTAAATGGTTCTATGCAGACCTACAGGACCTTCTAGAACTAACACCAAAAAAAGATGTCCTTTTTATCATAGGGGATTGAATATAAAAGTAGAAAGTTAAGAGATGCCTGGAGTAACAGACATGTTTGGCCTTGGAGTACAAAATGAAGCAGGGCAAAGGCTAACAAGAGTTTTGCCAAGAGAATATACTAGTCATAGCAAACACCCTCTTCCAACAAAACAAGAGATGACTCTGCATGTGGACATCTCCAGATGGCCAATACCAAAATCAGATTGATTATATTCTTTGCAACTGAAAATGGAGAAGCTCTATACAGTCAGCAAAACAGGACCTGAAGCTGACTGGGTCAGATCATAAGCTCCTTACTGCAAAATTCAGAGCTTTTGCAATAAGGAGATTGCAAAATTGAAGAAAGTACAGAAGACCACTAGGCCATTGAGGTATGACCTAAATCAAATGCCTTATTATTATACAGTGGAGGTGATGAATAGATTCAAGAGATTAGATCTGGTAGACAGTGCCTGAGGAACTATAGATGGAGGTTTGTAACACTGTACAGGAGGTGTGACTGAAACCATCCCCGAGAAAGAGAAATGCAAAGTGATTGTCTGAGGAGGCCTCACAAATAGCTGAGAAAAGAAGAGAAGCAAAAGGCAAAAGAGAAAGGGAAAGTTATACCCAACTGAATGCAGAGTTCCAGAGAATAGCAAGGAGAGAAAGAAAGCTTTCTTAAGTGAACAATGCAAATAAATAGAGGAAAGCAATGGAAAGACTAGAGATCTCTTTAAGAAAATTGGAGATACCACGGGAACATTTCATGCAAAGATGGGCACAATAAAGGACAGAAACGGTGAGGACCTAACAGAATCGGAGAGATCAAGAAGAGGTGGTAAGAATACACAGAAGAACTACACAAAAAAGATCTTAAGGAGCTGGATAACCACGATGATGTGGTCACTCACCTAGAGCCAGATATCCTGGAGTGTGAAGTCAAGTGGGCCTTAGGAAGCATTACTATGAACAAAGCTAATGCAGGTGATGGAATTCCAGCTGAGCTATTTCAAATCCCGAAAGATGATGCTGTTAAAGTCCTGCACTCAATATGCGAGCAAATTTGGAAAACTCAGCAGTGGCCACAAGACTAGAAAAGGTCAGTTTCCGTTCCAATCCCAAAGAAAGGCAATGCTAAAGAGTGTTCAAACTACTCTACAATTGCACTCATTTCACATGCTAGCAGGGTAATGTTCAAAATCCTTCGAGCTTGGCTTCAACAATATGTAAACTGAGAACTTCAGATGTAAAAAGGATTTAGAAAAGGCAGAGGAACCAGAGATCAAATTGCCGACATCCTTTGGACCATAGATAAAGCAAGGGAATTTTGAAAAAATGATCTACTTCTGCTTCATTGACTACACTAAAGCCTTTGTGTGGATTGCTACAAACTGGAAGATTCTTAAAGAGATGGAAATACCAGACCACCTTACCTGCATCCTGAGAAACCTCAATGCAGGACAGGAAGCAACAGTTAGAACTGGACATGGAACAATGGACTGGTGCAAAATTGAGAAAGGAAAGGAGTACATCAAGGATGAATATTGTCACCTGGCTTATGTAACTTACATGTAGAGTGAAAAGTGAAGTTGCTCAGTCGTGTCCGACTCTTTGCGGCCCCATGGACTGTAGCCTACCAGGCTCCTCCATCCATGGATTTTCCAGGCAAGAGTACTGGAGTGGGTTGCCATTTCCTACTCCAGGGGATCTTCCTGACCCAGGGATTGAACCCAGGTCTCCCGCATTGTAGGCAAACGCTTTACCATCTGAGCCACCAGGGAAGTCATGTACTTGTAGAGTACATCATGTAAAATGCTGGGCTGGATGACTCCTTAGAATCAAGATTGCTGGGAGAACTATCAACAATCTCAGATATGCAGATGGTACCACCCTAAGGGCAGAAAGTGAAGAGAAACTGAAGAGCCTCTTTGATGAAGGTAAAAGAGGCAAGTTAAAAAAGCTAGCTTGACCATGGTACATGCACACAATGGAGTATTACTCAGCCATTAAAAAGAATTCATTTGAATCAGTTCTTATGAGGTGGATGAAACTGAAGCCTATTATACAGAGTGAAGTAAGCTAGAAAGAAAAACACCAATACAGTATACTAATGCATATATGTGGAATTTAGAAAGATGGTAACGATAACCCTGTATGCAAGACGGCAAAAGAGACACAGATGTATAGAACACTCTTTTGAATTCTGTGGGAGAGGGAGAAGGTGGGATGATTTGGGAGAATGGCACTGAAACATGTATAATATCATATGAAACAAATCGCCAGTCCAGGTTCAATGCATGATATAGGATGCTTGGGGCTGGTGCACTAGGATGACCCAGAGGGATGGTACGGGGACGGAGGTGGGAGGGGGGCTCAGGATGGGGAACACATGTACACCCATGGTGGATTCATGTTGATGTATGGCAAAACCAATACAATATTGTAAAGTAATTAGCCTCCAATTAAAATAAACAAATTTATATATATATATAGATATAGAGAGAGAGAGAGAGTTTTTTTTTTTAAAGCTAGCTTGAAACTCAACATTCAAAAAACAGACCATGGCATCTAGTCCCATCACTTTATGGCAAATAGATGGGGAAAAAGTGCAAACTGACAGACTTTATTTTCTTGGGCTCCAAAATCAGTGTGGACGGTGAGTGCAGCCATAAAATTAAAAGACACTTGCTCCTTGGAAGGAAAGCTATGACAAACCTAGACAGTGC
Organism: Bos indicus; assembly: GCF_029378745.1. Lineage (NCBI taxonomy): Eukaryota > Metazoa > Chordata > Mammalia > Artiodactyla > Bovidae > Bos > Bos indicus. The sequence continues at coordinate 94,535,665 of NC_091770.1, read as the reverse complement.
ATTAAAAAGCAGAGATATCACTTTGCTGGAAAAGCTATAGTACAGTCAAAGCTACGGTTTTTCCAGTAGTCATATATGGTTGTGAGAGTGGGACCACAAAGAAGCCTGAGTGCTGAAGAATTGATGCTTTTGAATTGTGGTGCTGGAGAGGAAGCCTCTTGAGAGTCCCTTGGACAGCATGGAGATCAAACCAGTCAATCCTAAAGGAAATCATCCCTGAATATTCATTAGAAGGACTGTTACTGAAGCTGAAGCTCCAATACTTTGGCAGAGATCCTGATGCTGGGAAAGACAGAGGGCAAGAGGAGCACAGGGCAACAGAGGAGGAGGTGGTTGGATGTCATAACTGATTCAATGGGCATGAATTTGAGCACGCTCCAGGAAATAGTGAAGGACAGGGGGGCCTGGCGTGCTGTGGTTCATGGAGTCGCAAAGAGTTGGACATGACTTAGTGACTGAACAACAACATGTTGTGTGTATCAGTGACTCATTCTTTTTATTGTAAAGTAGGTATTCAATTCTCTTGTATGACTATAACCACAGTTTATTTATCCATTCACCACTGAAGGATGTTTGGGTTGTTTCAGTTTTTATGATGATGAGTAAAGTTATTGTAAATATTTGCATAAAGGTTTTTGTGTGAACACAAGTTTTTGTTTCTGTCAGGTAAAAATCTAGGAGTAGAATTGCTAGATCATATGCTGAGTATATATTCAATTTTACCAGAAACTGCCAAACTGGTTCGCAGAATGGCTGTATCATTTTTGCATGTCTGCCAAGAGGCGGACACAACTGAGTGACTGAACAACAACAGCTAGCAGTGTATGAAGCTCCAGATGCTTATCATCCTCACTATGTATTTGGTATTATCACTATTTCTAAATTTTAGCTATTCTGTTAAATAGATGTTAGTGGTATCCGTTCTGGTTTTAATTGGCATTTCCCTAATGAGTGGTGTATTTTAAGCATCTGTTCATGTACTTATTTGCCATGTGTGTATCATATTTTGTAAAGTATCTGTTCAAATCTTTTGTCCATTTAAAATGTTGATTTATTGTTCAATTTTAAGAGTTTTTTAAGTATTCTTGATAAATCTTTTGTTAGATATGTGAGTTGCAGACTTTTTTTCTCTGACTTGTCTGTAAAAACTCACTTTTCTATGACTTTATGTAAATTTTTAAATTTTTATTAATTCTTCACACATCAGTCTTTTATGGACCATGATTTAAATGTCATATGTAGGCACCATTGCCTAACTTAAGACTACAAGATGTTCTCCTATTTTTCTTTTTGAAAGTTTTATATTTTACATTTAGGTCTATGATCCATTTTGAGGTAGTTTTTTCTAGGTATAAGATTGAGGTTTTTTTTTTTTTTTTTTTCTTTTTTCTTTTGCATGCAGACATCTAGTCGTTCCTGGCAACATTTGTTGAAATTCCATCTTTTCTCCATTGAAGTGCCTTTGTATCTTTGTCAAAAATTGACTGTTTTTGTGAGATCTCTTCCTGAACTCAGTCCTATCTATGTGTCTGTCAATACCATACTATATTGATTATTATAGCTTTGTAGTAACTCAAAATCAGCATGAGTCTTCCAGCTGTGTTCTTTTCAAACTTGTATTTGCTACTCTAGTTCCTCTAGTTCTAGTTTTGCTCTTCTAGCTCCTTGCCTTTTGATATCTACAGAAAGTCCTACTGGGGTTTAGATTAATATTGGGTTGAATATGTAAATCAGTTTGAGGAAAGTTAACATTTTAACAAAATTTTTAGTTCCTTTGGTTCATGAACACTGTACATCTTTCTCTTCAGGACTTCTTTAATTTCTTTCTTCCATGTTTTGTAGTTTTCAGTGTAGCAGTCCCACAATATTTTGTTAGATTTATACCTAAATGTCTCCCCCCACTTTTTTTTGTTGTTGTTGCTGCTAATGTAAATGATATAGTGAAAAAAATAAAAGTAATTTTTCATGAGCTTCACACTAATTTATAGTATTTGTTTTCTGATGGTATTTTCCTATCATTTAAGGTATGTAGCAAGTAAAAGATTGTTTCTTAATGTTTCTTCTTTGAGTCCTCATCTGCTTGTTATCTCTTAGCCCTTGTACCATTTTGTAATTATGATGTCAAAGAAGGCAGCTTCAAAGGATATACCTGGGAGGATCTGAAAAAGAGGATCTCTGTACAGGTGAATGAATTTTGAGACAGAATCCATGTTTCCTTCTTTAAGTAGATGTCATAGGCATTTTAGAATTCCTTTTGTTTTGCTTTGCATATGAGAATACAATTTACCTTCTTCTACTTCAGAAAATCCAGTTTAAGGTATGAATATTAACTTTTAGCTTGATAAAAATGAGGACATTTCCTTGGTTTTTATTCTGACAACTAAATAGTTTCAGGGAAGAAAGAGCAACTGTTAGTTTCACTATATTCCCTTCAGTGGTTCTGTACCATCTCCTGCTCATGTGTTATTGTTGTGTATTATAAATACTTGGAGTGCAGCCAGGTAGAGAGAGACAGTATCATGGCTGGTACTTTTAACATCCATTATCCCCCTTAATTCTTGTGATAACTGTGTAAATTACAGATGACAGCACTGAGCTTCAGAGTGACGGTGATCTGGTCAGAGTTCAGTGACTACTCAGAGTGCATGTCTTGAACACAGGCCCTTGACCACCAGAGGCCTTGGTCTTCCCCACTCTGTTATCCAACAGAGTCTTCTCCAACTTTATTACCTCACTGGACTAACTTTTTTGAATGCTGGGAATCCTTTGAAAATATGCTGGAAGCTCCAGAAATTGTCTTCAAAAAAATGTTTTTGGATGTCCTTATAAAGTTTGATAGACTTTAAAGGTTTTCACAGAACCCCTCTATGGTCTCTAGAGCCCAGGTTAAAAACCCATATACAAGACCTCTTCTTTATGCACTAATTTTTCCCACAGTTATCAGAACCATCCAGTACTGTACCCTCTCCTGTGACACTTGTAGTCTGTGAACACTGCCTATCTTGGGTGCTTGCATGTGGTTGTTGTTGTGTAGTTACTAAGTCATGCTGGAGACCCCATGGACTGTAGCCTGCCAGGCTCCTCTGTCCTTGGGATTTTCCAGGCAAGAATACTGGAGTGGGTTGCCATTTCCTTCTTCAGGGCGTCTTCCTGACCCAGGGATCAAACCCACATCTCCTGCATTGGCAGGCGGATTCTTTACCACTGAGCCACCAGGGAAGTCTGCCTGCATGTGGGCAACTGGTATGAAGCCTGGGGCTCTTCCTTCTATTACTCTTCGTTCATTCTTTTCATCCTTTCATGCTGGATACTGGGGATTCAGCTATGAATAAAGCCGTATCCCTGTCCTCAGGGGCTTCATGGTCCACTGCATTTCGGAAATAGCCATGCTTGCAGTGGCTAAAGTTTGTTCAAATGCTTTGGAGACGTGGCATGGAGTAGTGAAAGAATCTGGATTCATAGTCAGACTTAGAGTAAATCTTAGACAAGTTATTACTGAATTATCCTAGGCCTTTGTGTAAAGGGAATAATGATATTAACAGTTGTCTTATATCATGTACTTCCTTACATCTAAATGAGAGTTTTTCTTGGTAAAATGATTTTTTCCAGAAATTTAATACACATAAAGGCTTCAGAAGAATGCCTGTTGAAATCTATGCCTTTAATAAAGTTTAGTTGTTATTAGCAATTAAAACATTTTATTAAAACAAATATTTGAGGGTGAGTCAGTACTTTGAGTTGGGAGCTGTTAATGGAGACAGACACATACAGAAATGTCACAGTCGACCCAAACTTTTAAAAATTTAAGATCTGTTAAAAATATCCAGCAAGATTTTACTGAAAATGGGTTTAAATAGTGAGTAAAAATTATATTTGGCCATGCAATTTTTCTTCCTTGCTAAAAGCTATTCCTGTTTTTCTTTTGTTGTTTGCTGTTTACCTGTTAGAATCTAGTTTATAAGCGACCACCACTTAGGTATTTATTTCCTCAGGAAGAAAACGGCCTCAGGATTTCCATGGCATAATTTGTGACAGGATTAAGTTATGCCACCTTTGAAGTCAGTCACAGCCTGAAAGCACAAGAAGTTGTTTACAAAGGAGCCCATCGATTCTCCCCCTTTCTCTGGAAGCATCGGAGCAGTGAGACTCGCACAGTCTGTTTGGCACAGTGGCTGCTCTCAGCTGGCCTGGGGCCCTCCTGCTGCTGGGCAGAGAGAGGATGCGCCAGAGTTCTGCTCATAGCTGAGCAGAGCCCGCCTGCAGGTCTGCTTGTGGTTAACTGGGGCTTGCAACTGTGTTCCACAGCCTCTGGTTTCGTTGCAATATCTTTTTCTTAATATTTTCCATCTGGCCAACAACGACCCTTAAAGACAGACACTAACCAGGGTTTGAATTATGAGGAGTATTGCTAAAATGCTTCCAAATCACACTCTAGAACCTGTAGTCATGGGCAGCTGCCTTTGCATACTGGAGAAAAGGAAATTTTTCTCAAGTTGGTTTGCAAAGCATTCAGTCACATCAAAGACCTGAGCCATTCAGCTTTTAAGTGTCTTAAAAGACTTTGTAAATGACGTCTCTGAATGTCACTGAAGTTTAGCATTTAACTCACAATCATGCTACTAATATTGCAACTTTTTGAATAAAAATATAATGAGGGTCATGAGAGAGTTTTATATTCAACTTCTAAATTTTTAGCCATATCAAACTCTAACAATTACTGAGGTTTGAGGCATACTTAATTGGTATCATTGCTCTCTGAATGGCATTACAGATGCAGGGATGTTTTACTGTAAACTTAGATAGAACTCATTGAAACGGAGATTTCAAAAATGACTAAAAGTTGCTTTTGAATTTCTCTTTGATAAGAATCTTCCTGTAGATGGATTTGCTAATGGCTTTTGAGCCAGATTGAAATGGCATACAGTAAAGCCAGTTTCATGTTTTTGAGTCATTAGAAACCAATTTAGAATATTAGTCAAAATTAGAATGCAAGCTCAGATTTTGACTATTTTGTATCAGCTATGAAAGCATTGGGAGATAATTTACATTTTTCCAGCTTGATTCTTATAGGAATTGCTTACTATCTTTAGTCTTTTTGTTCTTAGACTATCCTTTAGACTATGACAAGTGAGTTGCTCCTTTTATAAAGGACAGGCCTGTGCTCAGAGAGGTTATGGTCTAGCCTCAGTGGCACAGCCTTGAAGAAAAGGCTAGGGAGGCCTGGCCAGGCATTTTGATGCTCAGACCTCAAGTCCATGCTGCCACCTCCTGTCTGCATCCTAGTTTTCATTTTAAATCAACCAGGCGTTTCTTCTCAAGTGTGCTCATTGGATATTTTTGCAATTTTATGGTCCTCTGCTTCTCTTCCCGTTCTCTCCTCTTCTCCTCACTTCAGGTGGTGAACTCTCAGTGCCAAAGTTGAGGACAGATTTGGCCTGGAGCCAGCACTGAGAATGCAGTGTTTCAGTAAAAGAATGAAATTCATACTAAAGTCTCATTATGAAAGTTTAGGTATGTGTGAATTTAGAAGTTGATTAGATGTCCCACATGTGTGATCTCTGGAATCCTCCCTCTTCTGAGGAATGCTGCATGTTTTATATAGTGGCTCTCAATTTCCAACTCTAGGGTAAGGATGAGAAATGCAGGTTAATTGGAGCATCTCAACTGACTTGAAAGATGGGAGTAAGCACTAATTGCTAAGACTACAAAGGCTGAACTAGTGAGCTAGTTCAAAGAAGGAAGAAAAATGAAAGAAGGAAGGAAAATTTGGAATTTTCTTTTTTTTTTTTAACAATCTGGGTAGCAAGCAAAGATCAAGCTTGAGTAGTTTTTTCTTGCTATATAAAATTGGTAGTATGTTATAGTTATATATGCTGTAGTTATAGTCCATCCATTCAATAAATATCAGTTCAGTAAATATTTATTGCATTCTACTATGAACTAGGCAATGCAGAGGTTAGGTATTTTTGTAAGAGAAGACGGTAACGTTTGAGTGTCATAAATATATAAAACAAGAAAGCTTTGGGGAAGGTTGCTCACTTAATAAATTCAGAAATGAGATGACACTTAAAGGGCAGATGAGTGTGTTACCCACATAGGTGGGGATTGGGATAGGGGCAAAGAGCAGCAGTCACTCAGTGTGCCTGCAGCAGAGTGGGCCTGTGTGGGGAGGATCAGAGAGCAAGGACACCACATGCCATGTGTGGCTTTTGGACTTGAGCCCGACTTCAGTAAAGAGTGACCTGGAGAATCTTGGGGTGGCGGGGGGTGGCAAAATCAGATGTGTGTGTTGGAAATTATTTTCCATTTTAGATGAATTAGTTAATAGGACAGAAGGGAAACTCTGAGGCCTGTGTTGGGGGAGATAGGGAAGGGGAGAGTTGAAGTATTAGAGTAAGTGAGCGAGTGAGTGAGCTTTGCAGACTGAGGCAGAAGATAGTTCTCACTTAATTATACACTTGGAAGAACTATTAATATCATTTACATTCTAAATCTTGAAGGCTTATAATCTAAAAGGCCTGTTTGTTATACTTAAATACTAGCATGTTGCCTTTAAATGCTTATGGCATATTTGTTGACTGAATGAATAAATGCCATTTCTTTTGGGCAAAGGCAGATAATTTAGTTTTCTGATTCCATTTTGCTTTATCTAGTATTGTTTGTCTTCCCTGCGTGTACGCTCACAAACAGCAGAACTGAGGCAGCCCACACATGAGTGGCAGCAGGAAATCAGTCTAGGATTTTAAAGCTTGCCATTGATAAAAGTGATGTGAAGGCGTTAATTGCTCAGTCATGTCTGACTCTTTGCGACTCCATAGACTCTAGCCTGCTGGGCTCCTCTGTCCATGGGATTCTTCAGGCAAGAATACTGGAGTGAGTTGCCATGCCCTCCTCCAGGGAATCTTCCCAATCCAAGGGCTAAACCCAGGTCTCATACATTGCAGGGTTCTCCTACATGGCAGGCAGATTCTTTACCATCTGAGCCACCAGGGAAGCTCCTGCCATAGATAAGCAAGAGTCAATTGTAAATAATCCTGGGCCCAACCATTAAAAAAAAGGATGAAATTGACTCTGCCATGATTAGTCCAAAAAGGTTGGAATGTATTTTAAATAGTAAGAAAAGTGAACATTTGTCTGTGCTAGTGAAAAGACTGTATTTTGGCGATTGAAAGGATTGGAGGGGCAGTTCTTCTGATCTTTTGCTAGACTGACCTGGTCCTCTACTTTGATGACATTTGAAGTTGCGGGCCCACTAATGAGAGTAACCGGTCCCAGTCTTTCTTCCGCTTTTTTCACCTTTGTTCATCTGGGGCCCCATTGTGGCCCTTCAGCATGCACAGGCCTTCCTCCCTTAAAGAGTAAGAACTTTCCCTTAGGATCTCGGGCCCTCTGAGACTGCTGCCTCTTCTGTGCCCCTAGCCCCTCTTGTTTTCTCTGTTTTCTTCAAGACTTAGCTAAGGGTTGGGGGGTGAAAAACCTTTATTCCTGTCTCACCAATCCATTACACCTGCTTTCAGGGACCTAACCCTGTTTGAATAGGTGGGGACTTTTGAGCTACATTCTGGTGTAGAAGGTACACTGTCCAAAGAAAAGTTCACATATTTAATTGATGCCTGTGGCATGGAGAAAATAGAATAATTGAGTGTAATGTCCATTTTCAGGATGGAAATTAGAGCCAGTCCTAGTTTAAGAGCGGAGGTAGTGTGGCACAGTGAGAGAACAGCGGGTTTGAACTGAGGATTTGAGTTCAAGTGTTTCCCCATTTACCAGATTTCTGATTGGGCCAGATATCTGAATTTCATTTTCCTTCTCTTTAAAAAGGAGATTAATAATTCCAACAAAATCTGCATTGTTATAAGGATGAAGATCAAATAAAATAATAGATGTTAAGTGTTAGCTCTGGTTTGACACCAAGTGAGTACTCTCAGGAGGGCAGTTGTCTTCACGATGTCATCCCCAGCATAGCATGCTGTGGAGAGAATGGGCTGGGGAGTCAGGACAGGATTTGAATCGTGGCTCAGCCACATTCCAGCAATGGGTGTGATGCTGAACAAGATACTTATTAACGGTATCTCAGAGCCTTAGCTCATAAAGTGAGAGCAGTATTTCCTACCTTAGAGAGCTGTGGAAAGGTAGAGATAATGAACGTAAGACATCAGTACAGACACTTGGCAAGTTGTGGACACTCCCACTGTAGTCCTTCATTACTGTCATCTGTCCTTTACTTTGTAAAGAACATTTTCCCAACAAATCCTCTAATTCCAATGGCATTCAGATTTGACTGTAAATTTTGATTATTCTTAATGTTACTGCAGCAGAAGAGTGCTCAGAAAATAACCATCCCACTGTTCCTCTGGACCCGGACGTATGAGGATTCAAGTGCAAGCATATAATCCCTGATACGAATCTTTGTAGGAGACTCTTGTTTCAACTTATTTGAGAAATTGCACTGAGTATGGAATAGATGTCAGAACTTAGCCAGAGCTGCAACTATAATCACATTATTTTGCTGCTGCTCAGTGGAGCTAAGAAAGCTTAAGAGTATTACCATCTGGGCAAAGCCAACCAATGGTGAACTGTGAACTGCTTACCAAGTTAACAGAAACTCTTGCTACCTCATTCATTAATTAGGCCTTTATGGCACACCTTCTCTTGGTTGCCTGGCAACCATAATAGCAGTCATTAAATTCTGTCATTTTGTATTAACCCTTTGGCCCTGGGTGGATTGGGAGCCCCCACCTTAACACTAATGCATTTTACATTAGTACATCTACCTGGGAAGTCCCAATCCCTTGACACACAAGCTGTAAAGAGCAAATAACCAGATTCCAAAAACAGAAAAATGTCCTTTTTCTTCACATTAGTGTGTGTGCTTTTAAGGCTTTGCAAAATGTATCTGTCAGGATGGAGGCCATTTCCCAATTTGCTGACAGACAGACATAACATACACCCAGCAAGATGAAAAGACAGCTAGTTTCCCAGAAAACAGGAGCTGCCTGTGACTTCTGCAGGCTTATGGAGGAAGGAGCCGGTGTGAAAACCAGATGGGAGAGTTGTTAAGAGTTGTATGTTTCCAAAATTGCTTTTGTAGCTGCTTTGCAGAAATTTGGAGCGTTCATGCTAGAGCGATAGGGCCATTCCAACAACACACTGGCGTTGTAGCAGTGAGTGAATTAGAATGATCGGAAATAAACTATGCACTCTGGCAAAAGCTGGAGGAAATTAAGTGGCCAAAGGGCAACCTTTGGGAGACTGTGAAAGGCTCTTGCAATGCTCTGTCCACTGGGTTACTCACAATTCCTTAAATGTAAGCGAAGTGTTTTTAAAAAAAAAAAAAAAACCCCTAACTAAAATAGGGTTTAGGAGTTAAAAATGGTGTATATCCTATTTTTTTGGGTGGATGAAAAGTCATTTGGGATGTGTGGTATAGGTAAAATAATTAAATTTCACAGAAACACTTATTTTTCTCTTAGTGGAAATAAATATGAAGTTAGGTTTTAGTGTTAGGCAAACCTAGGTTCAAATCCCCACTCCACCCAGTAGCTGTGGATCTTGCACAGTTGGGTTTCTTTTTAAACTTCATTTCCTTGTCTGTGAAATAGAGATAATCATTTCCTTTCATGTTGGTGTTGTAGGGAAGAGAGAAGTTGTCCTATATACCTCTTGTGAGAATTTGGCCCATTGTATGGACTCTATTCATTTTTTCAACAAATAAGTGTTGGGACTCCAGTGGTAATCAAGAAAATCTCCACTCTCGTGAAATTTATAGCCACACTTATTAGCAGAGTCATTTTGCTTCTCAATTTCCCAAAGAGATCCAGAGAAGGTGTTACTTCTCCAAGGTTACTTGATCAGAACTGTGTCACCTGACTAATCTGATGTTCTCAATTAAATTTTATGTCAAATGCCACCAAACACTGCAGAGTTTCTTGGGCTATAATGTAACCATATTTATTCTTTCTCTGTGTATTTTACATAGTAACTTTAGCAGGTGAAAGGAATAGTAAAATAGGAAGTAGCCACATTCACTCACCAAGACAGTTATTTGTATCAGACTTAAAAACTAGATTATGTACTTGTATTTATGATTCATATGATTATGGTAAAGTGGTCCCAACTTTAAAATGTTGGCATAGTTTATGGAGAACAAAAATTTATTCCTTCGCTTCTGTCCTGCCAAGAAGGTATGGGACACTAATAACATCTGGGATTTTAAGTGGCTACTGTTTGTTAACAAAGCAGTAACTTCCCTGAAGGAGTGTTGTGAGTTGGGAGAACTCACAAAGGCAATTAATTTTGTTCTTCAGAGCAGTGCCTCCATTGCATTAGTTTGCACTTCATGCAAGCTTAAATTATAACCCAGGAGCCAGCCGTACCATGATCCGATTTGATATTTAGTTTTTATTTTATTAGTAGTTGTCTTTAATAGATGTCTTGTAGGTTTTCTGATTATTAGTAATTTAAATTAACTCTGAGAATGAAAGGAAACCACAGGCATGAAACTGATGGACTGTGACTACAGCGGTCTTGCAGCTTTCAAGACAGCTGTGATGCCTCGGCAGGCTCCCTTCCTTTCCCCTCTTCTCCCTTTTAAGGCTTTGAATACTCTCTTAGCTAATGCTGAAAATGAGAGCTTAATACTGTTACTGTTTGGGAACCTTTAAAGACAAATGGGCATCACAAGTGTTCTTTCCTCTTTGAAGGTAAGTGTCATCCATGGGTCTACTCTCTACTTGATCAGATCTAATTTGACCCAGGAGTAGAGATCTGTGAAGATGCCAACTGAGAAACAATGATTTCAGGAGAGGTAATTTCCCTTGTTCTTATGCTGTGCTTTCCTGCCACTCTCTAGAATTTCTTACAGTGTCTTTGTTAAGTGAGTACATGAAAACAGTCTTTGCTGTGCTTTTGGTAGTAACCCAGATCACATATATTCTGAAAGAGGCTTCTCCCTAGAGTGGTCCAGGGCAGCACAAGTTAGGCCCTTAAGGGGCAATTGTTGTGGCTTTAAAATCTAATTTTGGAGCGTAAATTTCCCTGAGCTCCAGTCCTACAGTTGATGATCCTAAAATCTGGGTACCTTGGGGTAGAATCAGCAGAGTTCAAATCCAGGGAAATGCTGGTTAACCGCTGAACACCAACCCTAGGTAGTTTGCTGAAGAATTCTCCTCACCCACTAACCATGGATGTATTGAACACCTCTTTTGTTCATGAGTGAGTTTCAGAACCTGATACCCTGCCATCCCAGGGTCTCTAAGCCTCAGGGTTAACTTTTTGCAACAATGTATTCTCATTTTTCTTGCTAATCCGGAGCAGTTAACTTGTATAGGAAACACATATTGGAAGTTGGTGAAAAAATAATTTCTAAGAAGTTAGTGAAATCTGTTACTGAGAAATGTTTGTTCCTGGCAACCAACCTGGGGACTCCAATTATGAAGAGAGAGCCTAGAATGGAATCCATTTTCAATTTATTTGTTCTCTGCAATTTCTCCATTGTTTTATAGTTATAGTAATGCACAGGCTTATGGAAGTATGTAAAGTTATGCTACTTTTCTCATGTCAGAGCAGTACGGCATTCTGTGACGATCGTTCTGGGCCTTCCCAGGTGACACTGGTGGTAAAGAAGCCATTTGCCAATGCAGGAGACATAGGAAACGCAGCTTTCGATCCCTGGGTCAGGAAGATCCCCTGCAGGAGGGCATGGCAATCCATTCCAGTATTCTTGCCTGGAGAACCCCATGGACGAGGAGCCTGGCGTGCTACAGTCCATGGGGTTGCAAAGAGTCGGGCACTACTGAAGCGACTTAGCACGTGTGATGACAGTGCTGACTCTGAGGGCTTTTGTCCCTCCGACCTGGTAGTTAACAAGGTGGCCTGGAGGGAGCTACCTGCATGCTTTCTCAACCTCCCCAACTACTGGGGTTGATGTCTGTGACCAAAGCATTGCATGGAAAAGAACACCAGTCCCAGCCCACCAGAATGACTTCCGGGAGCATTCCAAAGCAGTGCTGAGGGTGAGGGGTTCTCACCACCCAGGCTGATCCAGCCAGCTGTACATTCTCCAGCAGAAAATGCCACTGCTTTGTCTGCGTTATTTGATCATTTCTAACATGCCTGCTGGGCAAAAATGCTTCTAATTAAGCACATTGTTTTTTAAGTAACTTGTAAATTCCAGTGTTTTTAGATGACTTTTGTCTGTAAGCCATTGGTCTAGTTTTGTGAAGGGACATCATTTTGTGATTTTTTTCACCCTGCTCTCCCTATATGAAAAGGTATAGTGGCAAAATCAGATAGAGAGTTGAATCTCAGTACGAACTGTTTGTCCCTGAGCAAGGTAGTTTACTTCTAAACATCAGGTTAGAGATGATAATTCTATTAATCAGTCAAATATATAATTATACTCTCATGAGAATTAAATATACTGTATATAAGAATTCCTGGCATATTGTGATATTTAGGATAGTCTAACTTTTTTAATATTCTCACTGTCTTAATTTTATAATTTATCTATTGTATTTATCCTGATTTGTAGGAGAACTATATAGTTTTAAGTGCCATGATAAGGAATCCATGTAAAGCTGTGATGAAAAGCTCAAAGTCCCGTAGCCCTACCTGTATGAACAGTTGGGCAGAGAAATGGAAATGCTATTCTGAATTGACCTAAACCAGTGGTCTTGCACTCTAATCTCTGATTCCCAGATGATAACAGATGTCTCTTAAGTGATTCCAGGTGTTCTGAACATAGTGAAATCTCTTATCTGCCACCTCCACAGTTACTCCTTAAAGTTCTTTTATATTACCTCTTTAATAGTATTTGAAGGATCAGGATTCCTTGACAGCTGTTGGAACTCTAACTCCCTACTTGAAGGGCCGCTGCTTTTAGTCCTCAGGTGATCTCCAGACTTTCATGCTGTACCGTTTGATTTGGGCCCACATGCCAAATAGTTTTAATATGTTCTCCTTTTTTATTAAACAGATTTTGTCATGTCCAGGAGATTTCCTGCTGGTAGCAGCTCTAACTTTTTCTCACTGTCAAGGCTTTCCCTGCCCCTTGTTAACTCTCAGCCAGGGATTTTCTGCATACTTCTGTTCACAGTATTCCTGTTGGCATCCTGTAGACTGTGAAGCCTTTTCTGACCACCTTCAGAATTCGGTACTCCTTCTTCCGTAATTTAGAGTGTTTTATGCATGTTTGTAGTTTCAGGCCTTTAAAAGTCTGTATTTACTTTGGGGGAAATTCTCATTTGTCAAACCTGAGCTTTACTTCTGTAACAGGAGCTGAAGTATTTAGGGAGAACTTTCTGTCAAATCTGAAGGAAATGTAGAAGGCAGAATGATGTAGTTATAGAGGCTGACTTGATTTCTTAACCCAGCTCTACATTTTAATAGCCTTATGACCTTGGGCTAGTTATGTTTGCCTTCCGGGTCTTCTCACATTAGGCTGTATTTATTTCTGTTTTATCCTATTCTAAACCCAGGTGAAAGAAAGAGAGGAGGTATTGGCCTTGGAGGAGGCACAGACTTCTCTTATGTTATACCAGAAGGGGAGGAGGAAAGATTGCATATAGATTTGTATACATCTGGTGCCTGGCCCATGTAGTTGTCATGATGGTGGTGAAAGTGAAAGTCACTTGGTTGCGTCCAGCTCTTTGCAACCCTATGGACTATATAGTCCATGAAATTCCCCAGGCCAGAATACTGGAGTGGGTAACCTTTCCCTTCTCCAGGGGATCTTCCCAACCCAGGGATCGAACCCAGGTCTCAGGCATTGCAGGCAGATTCTTTACCAGCTGAGCCACAAAGTGAAAGTGAAAGTGAAGTCGCTCAGTCATGTCCGACTCTTTGCGACCCCATGGACTGTAGCGCACCAAGTTCCTCCGTCCGTGGGATTCTCCAGGCAAGAATACTGGAGTGGGTTGCCATTTCCTTCTCCAGAGGATCTTCCCAACCCAGGGATCAAACCCAGGTCTCCCGCATTGCTGGTAGACGCTTTAACCTCTAAACCACCAGGGAAGCCCACGCTGAGCCACAAGGGAAACCCAAGAATACTGGAGTAGGTAGCCTATCCCTTCTCCAGTGGATCTTCCCGACCCAGGAGTCGAGGCCTCCTGCATTGCAGGCAGATTCTGTAGCAACTGAGCTATCAGGCAAGCCCATATGATGGTGGTGGGTAGTGGCTAAAATTTTTGGCATGCTTACTTTGTGCCAGGCACCATTCTAAATGCTCCAAATATGCTTCTTGTTAACTCTCACAACTACCCTGCAAAGCTGGTACTACTCAGATCTCCAATTTAGAAATGAATAAACCAAAGCACAAAGAAGTTAAGTGACTTATCCAAAGGATAAAACTAGAATAAGAATGTAGGTGATCTGGTTCCAGACCCCAGATATCCAGTGGTGTTTCATACATAGAGAATAAATGAATGTTGCTGGAAAGTTGAGGCAATTCTTGTTTGTTAGTTTCTATTGTCTTGATGAAATGAATGGTGAGATAAGATATTGAGAATAAAAAGGAGAGTGTATGGAGAGTAGATGTTTGAGTGGATGTTAGAGAAGATTTAAAATAGTTGCCTAGGCTGACTAGTGAGAAAACAATTGCTGGGTGATATTGAAGGCTTAATTGATGCTGTAGACTTTTTATACAGGTAGAATTTTTAGAGGGATAACATTGGTGAGGAATTTTTCCCCAGTTGTGCACATCAGCTTCAGTGCAGGCACAGAGAAAGTAAATAGTTAGATTCATTCAGGGATAAAAGATTTCCACGCAAAGGTGATAAAAGGATAAGAGATGTGGGCCATTAGGGTCTTGATATGATGGACCTTCTGGTAAAGGCATGAGTGAAGAATATCAGGTCTGATAAAGGGAGAGAATGAAGAGACTATTGGTATGAGGGTTCAGAACAAGTATGTAGGAGTTGTAAAGTGAGCAAACACCAAGGATAGGAAAGTGGGTTTAGAGTAGTTTAGAACTGGGGAGTCTTAATTTGGCACTGGGAAGGTCAAGAGGAGACCAAGGGAAGAGATAGCTGAAGTGCAATAAAGAAAGTCATCAGAAAGATGACAGGTCCCTTAAATACCTGAAAGGCCAGGGTGTTGGATGACTGCTTCTGTCCCACGTACCAATGATGTTTCTGGTTTTTGATGGTATTTCACAGTAGCAGTGAAGTTTGAAGAGAAAAGCTATTGAATTCATATGTAAACACTGATATATATTTATTTCTTTTTGTATAAACATTCTTAAATACCTGTTACTCATCCAAGGTAGATGGGAGAGAGAAATTGAAATGGTCTCTTTCAAGACTTTTTAGTTAATATTTAAGGGAATGTGAGGTCCCTAACAAATTTTAAACATCGGAATTTCTTAAAAGTGCAAACCTAATTTTCTTTAGATAAATCACCTTTACATGACTTGACAATTAAACTGCACTTGGGTTTTCTTTCCTTGCTGGTGAATAGTCAGAAGGGATACCCTAGAGTAATAGTTTTGTTGGACTCAGCCTTCAGAATTGGCCATTCAGACTCTGAGAGTGATTTCCCAGTTGCTTGTTGCCTATAATCAAACAAAAGGCCAGTTAAAACTCTTAATACATGGTGCCTTGTTACGCAGTCTGCTTAGTGGTATAAAAAACAAAACAGAGCAATATCTTACATCATATTGCTCAGTAGTTACCTTTTCCTCATTTTTATAATTTCAGATTATTGCTTTTAGCAAAAATAAATGTACAAATCTGAGTATTATTTATATAGCTAGGTAAGGAGTTTGGACTTTGAAATCAGAAAGACCTGAGTTCAAAACGTTGTCTACCAATTGCTGTCTACTTTTAGAAAGTTACTACACCTTTCTGAGTGTTGGATTCTTTATCTGTGCTGGTAATTCTTTATCCATTGAGTTGTGGCAAGGATTAGATAGCATGTATAGGTAAATGTCTGGCACAGAGTAGTTGCTGAACAAATGTTAATTTTTCCTTTCGAATACCTCTCTCGCCATATTCCCTTGAATTTTAGATCATTTGGCCTGAGGAAACCTTGGTTTCAGATTCCTTAGAGATTTTAGGTGGAAAATTTGCCATGCATTTTCCACCTCTTAATGAGTATGGCCAAGTTTTAGGAGCAACTTTAGTAGGTACTTGGGCTTCCCTGGTGGCTCAGATGGTAAAGAATCTGCCTGCAGTGCAGGAGACCTGAGTAGGATCCCTGAGTCAGGAAGATCCCCTGGAGAAGGGAGTGGCTACCCACTCCAGTGTTCTTGCTGGAGAATCCCATGAACAGAGAAGCCTGGCAGGCTACAGGGCTACAGTCCATGGGGTCACAAAAAGTTGAACATGACTGAGCAACTAACACAGTTTAATAGGTACCATCAGAAATACAGTTCACAAGGTAGATGGTATACATTATATCTGCCAGAATTGGCTCCTACAGAGATGGTGGGAGGACAGTAGCTATTGTTGAGGTACATGTCCGTGGTCATGTACCAAGGACATAGTAATCTTTGATGCTAGTGGAAGGCAAGCCTTTGCAGAAAACTTAACTGGATATGGGAAAGTACCTGGAAGAAGGGGGAGGACAGTAAGAGGCTGCTGGCTCTCTGAGGTCAAATTCAGAAGTGAGCAAAGAATAATCAGTGCCAATCCCAAAGAGGGACAATGCCAAAGAATGTTCAGACTACTGCACAATTGCACTCGTCTCGCATGCTAGCAAAGTAATGCTCAAAATTCTCCAAGCCAGGCTTCAACAATACGTGAACCGTGAACTTCCAGATGTTCAAGCTGGATTTAGAAAAGGCAGAGGAACCAGAGCTCAAATTACCAACATCCATTGGATTGTAGGAAAAGCAAGAAAATTCCAGAAAAACATCTACTTCTGCTTTATTGATTACACTAAAGCCTTACACTGTGTGGGTCACAACAAACTGGGAAAATTCTTCAAGAGATGGGAATACCAGACCACCTTCCCTGCATCCTGAGAAATCTGAATACAGATAAAGAAGCAACAGTTAGAACCGGTCATGGAACAACAGACTGGTTCCAAATTGGGAAAGGAGTACGTCAAAGCTGTATATTGTCACCTTGCTTATTTAACTTATATGCAGAGTACATCATGTGAAATGCTGGGTTGGATGAAGCACAAGCTGGAATCAAAATAGCCAGAAGAAATATCAATAACCTCAGATATGCAGATGACACCACCCTTATGGCAGAAATCAAAGAGGAACCAAAGAACCTCTTGATGTAAGTGAAAGAGCAGAGTGAAAAAGCTGGCTTAAAACTCAGCACTCAAAAAAAATAAGATCATGGCATTCAGTCCCATCACTTCATGGCAAATAGATGGGGAAACAATGCAAACAGTGGCAGACTTTCTTTTCTTGGGCTCCAAAATCACTGCAGATGGTGACTGCAGGCATGAAATTAAAAGATGCTTGCTCCTTGGAAGGAAAGCTATAGCCAACCTAGCATATTAAAAAGCAGAGATATTACTTTGCCAACAAAGGTCTGTGTAGTCAAAGCCATGTTTTTTCCAGTCATCATGTATGGATGTGAGAGTTGGACTATGAAAGCTGAGCACTGAAGAATTGATGCTTTTGAACTGTGGTGTTGAAGAAGACTCTTGAGAGTCCCTTGGACTTCAAGGAGATCAAGCTAGTCAATCCTAAAGGAAATCAGTCGTGAATATTCATTGGAAGGACTGATGCTGAAGCTGAAACTCTTTGGCCACCAAATGTGAAGAACTGACTCATTGGAAAAGACCCTGATGCTGGGAAAGATTGAAGATGGGAGAAGAAGGGGCTGACAAAGGATGAGATGGCTGGATGGCATCACTGACTTGATGGACATGAGTCTGAGCAAGCTCCGGGGAGTTGGTGATGGACAAGGAAGCCTGGCGTGCTGCAGTCCATGGGGTCGCAGAGTCAAACAGACTGAGCAACTGAGCTGAACTGAGGAGCGATTATCTTTGTCTTGTTCTCAGTGCTTAAGGGAGAACAGTGTTTTACCATAAAGTTTGAGCTGTAGATTTTTTTAGAGCTGCCCTTAAATTGAGGTTTCCTTATATTCCTAGTTTTCTGAGAGTTTTTATTTTGAATAGATGTTGAGTTTTGTTGTTTATTCTGCATATATTGCTATAAACATCTCTCTTCTTTATTCTTTTGAAATGGTAAATTAGAGTTTTAAAATATTCTACCAATCCATTTAATAATATATTTCATTCTTGTTAGTATATTACTGGTCTTGGTTGGCTAATATTTGGTTTAGAATTTTTGAGTCTGTGTTCATGAGAGATACTAAGATATGTACTTTTATAAGGTCTTTGTTCTAAGTTGTTATCAGAGTTATTTCTCTTCCAAAAGTTTGACATTTCTGTCTTTCACATTTAAAGCTTTAATCCACCTGGAAAAGCTTTTTATGGCTACTATACAATTGGGATCCATTCCCCTCACCCCCCAATTTGGATGTTCAATTGCCCTTATAACATCTTGAGTATCTAGTCTTTCCCCTAGGAATTTACAGTGCCAACCCTGTCATAGAGCATTTTCCTATATGCATGGTCTTATTTTTGGCTTTTCATTTTGTTCTGTTAGCTAATTTGTCTATCCTTGTGCTAATCGGTTGCTGTGTTGATTATGATAGTCTTAATACCTGTCAGGAAAGTTTCCTTACTTTTCTCAAAAATATCCTGCTTTGCTTGGTCCTTCCTTTTCATGTAAATTTTAAACTCATCAAATTTCATAAAAGCCATGGTGATATTTTGATTGGACTTTTCACTGAATACATAGAAAAGTCTAGGGTGAATTGACATCTCTGTTAATTGAGTCTTCCTACCCAATTTTTCAACATAAGACTCTTTAGGTCTTATTTTAATATCATTTAGTAACATTTATGGAGAAGGCAGTGGCACCCCACTCCAGTACTCTTGCCTGGAAAATCCCATGGATGGAGGAGCCTGGTAGGCTGCAGTCCATGGGGTAGCTGAGGGTCGGACACGACTGAGCGACTTCACTTTCACTTTTCACTTTCATGCATTGGCGAAGGAAATGGCAACCCACTCCAGTGTTCTTGCCTGGAGAATCCCAGGGATGGGGGAGCCTGGTGGGCTGCCGTCTATGGGGTCTCACAGAGTCGGACACAACTGAAATGACTTAGCAGTAACATTTAAAAGTTTCTTGGGCTCTTTGAGGAAGACGCGGTCTCGGCTGCTGCGGACTTTTGTGCCGCCCGCTCCTGCTCCTGACTCATCGCTGTTCGCTCTCGCCGAGGAACAAGTCGGTCAGGAAGCCACACCGCAGCCATGGCCTTTAAAGACACCGGCAAGACTCCAGTGGAGCCAGAGGTGGCCATTCACCGGATTAGGATCACCCTCACCAGCCCCAACGTGAAGTCTCTGGAGAAGGTGTGGGCTGACTTGATCAGAGGAGCGAAGGAAAAGAATCTCAAAGTGAAAGGACCAGTTCGGATGCCTACCAAGACTCTGAGAATAACTACGAGGAAAACTCCTTGTGGTGAAGGTTCTAAGACTTGGGATCGATTCCAAATGAGGATCCACAAGCGACTCATTGACCTGCACAGTCCTTCTGAAATTGTCAAGCAGATCACTTCCATCAGTATTGAGCCGGGAGTCGAGGTGGAAGTCACCATTGCTGATGCCTAAATCAACCTTTTTAATAAATCGATAATCAGTTGTTTAAAAAAAAAAAAAAAAAGTTTCTTGGGAATTCCCTGGTGGTCCAGTAGTTAGGACTTGGTGCTTTCACTACCATGGGGTTCAATCCCTGGTTGGTGAACTAAGATCCTACAAGCTGTGTGGTATGCCCTCCCTCTAAATATTTTTCTTCCATAATGATCCTGCATGTCTTTGGATCAATTTCCCCCTGAGAACTTTTAAAATATCTTTTGTAAATGGCAAATACCTTTTGCATTTTGTTTTTGCATTTTCTGTTTTTCTATTCTTTAGAAACTAAAATGATTTTTGAATATTTATTTTTTTTGCCCAGCTCCTTAATTAATTCTACTAATTTTAATTTCTTTTGGGTTTCTGATAGAAAAGTATTTAACTTATAAGTGAGTGTTTGGTCTTGTCTTCTTTCAGTTATTTATACCTTTTATTTTCTTCTTTGGTTGTGGTGCCCTGTGTCTGCAGTACAGTGTTGTGTAGAGACAGATAGTGAATACCCTTTTATTATTCCCGATTTTAAAGTATTTTAATATTTCTCTAATAAGATCTTATGTATTAATTCTTTATTAGTTTAAGGAGGTCCTTTGGTGTTTCTAATTTGCTTTTACTTGTGTATTTACTTGCCCCAAATGAGTTAAGTCTAATAGTTGTTCTTACATGAAATCACTTCTTCTCTCATGCTGTTTTATTTGGAGTTCTGCATTTTCATAGTGCTTTGTCTCTGACATGGATTTCACTTACCTTGCTTGGGATTTGTGGATCAGCAAAATTCTGGAATAGCAATTCTGGAATGTTCTCAGCCATTACTTCTCTGACTACTGTTTCTTCTCCATTGTTTTTATTATATCCTTCTGGAAATCTGATTAGGATGTGTTTAACTTTTTCACTCTCTTTCATGTTGCTTATCTTTTTCATATTTTTTTTCTTTTTGTCTATTTAAACCATGTTATGAGTAATGTCACCCACTCTTTTCTGGCTGTTAGCCAGGAGTCCTAATGATTGTGGTGCTCTCTATATTATCCGTTGATCATTTTATCCAGATTTGTAGGTAAAATTTTGAATTGCAGATCTATGTGAGAACACACTTTTAGTTAGAAATTGTCAGTATCAGTAGAGATGTTTGCCTTCCACCCTGTGAGAACATCAAGAATGGAAAATTCTCTACTGGCAGAATGTTTTCAATTCTTTTTATCGTTCCACTAGAGATGTAGTCTTCAAGCTTTAAGTTGTAGTATCTTTAGAGGTTTCTAGGCTTTATCTCCTTTCATTTCTGCCTTCTATCTCTATCATTTGGGAGCTGAAAGAGCCCATCGTTTGGCAAAGAGCTTCAGGGTAAAAGCCAACTTTGATGCTAATTTTCCATTCTGAGTTTGAGTTTCCATTTCATTTTTTGCTCTCTGGAGCCTATGCTTTTTGCCAGGTTAGCATTACGTTTAAAGATTGTGTGTGTTTATGTGTGTTTGTAACTATATCATTTTAATTGTATTGATTGGGAGAGTTTCTCAAAATATCTCCATATGCCAATAAGGAAGATCTAAAAAATGTAAACACACATACACATTCTCTCTCTCACTTAAAATTGGTATGAAAGTTTGACAAATATATACAGATGTGTAACCACTACTGTAGTCAAGATATATAGAGTTTTTTGTTTCACTCAGAAGTTTCTTGTTCTTCCTTGGTGGCTCAGATGGTAAAGAATCCACCTGCAGTGCAGAAGACCCAGGTTCGACCCCTGGGCCAAGAAGATCCCCTGGAGAAGGGAATGGATACCCATTCCAGTATTCTTGCCTTGAGAATACTGTGGACAGAGGAGCCTGGTGGGCCACAGTCCATGGGGTCGCAAAGAGTTGGACACGACTGAGTGACTAATCTGATCTGATGATTTATAGTGTTGAAAGTCTTTTCATGTACTTATATACTAGAAGATATTGCACATCATCTTGTGTAAAGCATCTTTTCAAACCTATTGATCATTTTTAAGAATGGGTTCTTTGTCTTATGATTACTGAGCTAGTAATCATAAGGTTTTGTTTTTTTTAATATGTTCTGACTATAAGTCTCTTATTAGATAATGTGCCTTGCAAATATTTCTTCAGTCTGTGGCTTGGCTTTTCATTTTCTTAAAAGTATCTTTCACGTACCATAAGGTTTTAATTTCAAAATCCAGTTTATTGATTTTTTTCTTTTATGGTTCATGGTTTTTGTATCTTATGAAGTCTTTGCATAATACAAGAGCACAAAGATTTTCTCCTATATTTTCTTCTAGACACTTTATAGATTTATCTCATATTTAGGTCCTTGACCCATTTCTGGTGATTTTGTGTATGATGTGAGTTAAGGAAATTGGTATTAATATTATAAACTGCAATCATTAAAACATTGCTTTTGTAATATGAAAATATGAAGTACTTATGGGTAAACTCAACAATATATTTGCATGACCTGACCCCAAAAAGTATAAAACATTGCTGAGATATGTTAAAAGAAGAACTAAATAAGTAAAGAGAGAAAGCACGCTCTTGGATTCAAAGACTCACTCTTGTCAGGATGTTGTGATGCGTAATTTGGCTAAGCTCTGATGCCCAGTTGTTTGGTCTAACACTAGTCTAGATGATGCTGTGATTAACATTTATAATCAGTTAACTTTAAATAAAGGAAGAAACCCTCCATAATGTGGGTGGGCTTCATCCAATCAGTTGAAGGCTTTAAGAGCAAAACAACAGGTTTCCCAAAAAAAGAGGGAATTCCGCCTCACAGTTGTAAGAGAAATCCTGCCTGAGTTTCTAGTCTGCTGACCTGCCATACATATTTTTGACTTGCTTGTACCAATTCCTTAAAATAAATCTCTTTATTTATATATGTCCTATTGATTCTGTTTCTTTGGAGGACCTTTACTGGTACAGATGTCAGTTCCCCCAAGTTGATCTCCCTGTAGGGTCAGTGCGATACCACTAGGCTTTTTAAATAGAACTCGACGAGCTAGATTCTAAAATTTGTATGGAAATTCATATGGCAAAGGGCTTAGCCAAACAGAGTTTGAAAAAAGAAGAATAAAGTTGGAAGAAATACATTATCTGATTTCAATTCTTGTTGTAAAGCTATAATAATCAGTAGTATACATTGTGGTATTGACACAAGAATAGGCATATAGGTCAGTGGAAAAGAATAGAGAATCAGTTAATTATTTTTTAAATAAAGGTGCCAAGATGATTAAAGGGAGTGGGGAGAGGATGGTCTATCAAGAAAAAGTGTTGATGGAACACTGTTGTTGGAACACTTGAATGAATATATGTTTTTCAATAAAGAAGAAAATATCTCTAATTCCACCATCCAAAAGTAAAAATTGTGGTGCATTTTCTTTTAGTATTTTATTTAAAAAATATATAATATGCATATAATACATATGCACATATTAATTTTCTCACTTTCTTTAATATGGCTACTAATAAATTTTAATTAATGTATAGTTGAGTTATATTTGTAGAACACAGTGATTTAGTATTTTACAGATTATAATTTAAATTTATTAAAAGATATTGGCTATTATATTCCTGTGTTGTATAATACATCCTTGTGTATTATTTATTTTAAACATAGTAGTTTTCACCTCTTAATCTCCTATCCCCACCTTGCCCCTTCCCCCACATATTTTTAAATTTACATGTTTGAGATCATATACAGTTTCTATTTGACATTCATTTTATATAGTTCTGTAATGTTAAACTTTTCTCTCTGAAAGACATTTTAATGGCCACATAATACTAAATCACATAGGAGATTCATACTTAATCTAATGATCTTTACTGTTGAAATTTATAATAGTAATAGTTGCTGCCACTTATTAATTACTTTCCACATGGAAACTGTGCTAAGCATGTCACATGAATTATACTGTTGAATCCTTGCAAGAGCTCTTTCCATTTTAAAGAAAAGGAAAACATGAGTTTTCAGTAGGTCACCTATCGCTAGTGTGTGAAGCTTGGGTTTATAATTAAATAGCTTTTATTCCAGCCCTTAAGAAAAACATGCTGCTAATTTTTTTTTAAGATTTATTTGTTTATTTAATTTTTTGACTGAGATGGGTCTTTGTTGCTGCATGTGGGCTTTCTCTAGTTGCTTTGAGTGGGAGCTACTTTTCATTGAGGTGCACAGGCTTATCGGTGTGGTAGCTTTTATTGTTGCAGAGCACAGACTCTTAAGAGCGCACAGGCTTCAGTAGTTGTGGCACAGGGGCTTAGTTGCTCTGTGGCACATGGGATCTTCCTGCACCAGGCACTGAAGCTGTGTCCCTTGCATTGCAAGGCACATTCTTACCACTGGACCACCACCTGCTAATTTTTAAGCTGTTTGCAAGCTCTTTGCATTTTTTTGCTGTCATAAGCAGCTCTGAAGCACATATCATTGTGTAGAAATCATTGTCTACATTTTAGATATCAAACTTCTTTTCCCCTGCCAGTCCTTCATGTATTTTGTCCATTCTCATCCAATAAAATACTTCCAAAGCTGGTGTGCTTGTCCAGTGTAGCGCATGGGGTGAAACAATGTACAACTGCAGAGCCGTCTTTTTCGGTTGATGAAGGCCTGGGCCACATACGCACCAGGCCAGGACAGGCGTTCCTCTTGGAATACAGATTTGCAGGGGAATTCTGTGGAAATATTTGCTGGCTACTTGTTTTGGAAAACAAAGGAGCACTAATTTTTAGTAGTCTATCCCCTAGGACATTTAGTCCCACTTTAAAACAAAATTAGGTAACATTGGTCAAGTCACTCAATCCCTTTCTGTCTTCCTTGTTTTCTTCAGCTGAGAGAAGGACACGTTTAACATTTATCAACTGATCTCAGACTCATTTCCTGAGCCTTTTTGAGCCCCACTATTCTAATTACTCAGAATGTAGAACACACACACACACACACACACACAGACCTTTAAACAAAGGGATCTTTCCTCAAGACTCCTTAGTGTGTTCCCTGGATTCACCTGTATTAGGGCTTTGATTTTATAGAATCAAAGTAGTCTACCACTCCTACTCACATGGTGCAAGTTTCCTTACCTCGGAGGGTACGCTGTTCGGCCTTTTCTGTATGACATGGTAATGGGAGAGTTAAAGCATCTTGGTCCTTGGCTTCTGTTTTCTGCAGGTCTGCCTATCATCCTTGTGTTCCCTTACCCTGTTGTTGAGAGCACAAATGACCTAAGTGAGATAGGAAGTCATGTCTTAGTTTGTGTAAAGGGTTGTTTTTAAGCAGCTTAAAGATGATGTTTATGTTTAGGATATCCTTTCATTTTCATTTCCAAGTTTAAGACTTAAGTATCATTGGTGTTAAGGGAGAAAGATGAGACAGCTTTACAGTCTCTCTGTTATTCCTTATGTCACTCTACAACTCTTTCTGGGGTTCCTGGTGTTTGAATTGAGTACTAAGGGTCCAAGAATCCTGGAACCCCACCATAGAAGAAGAGGAGAAGGACTGATAGATTAAAAGTTGAAGAAAACTGATAGGTAGAATAATGCCCATCCAGTTTCTCTTACCTCTGCTAATGGGAAGATGTCCCTTTAAATTTTCGGTCTTTGTTAATAGGAGCACAGTGATTTTTACTTGGAGAAACCTTTGTTAAAATGGCAGTTTTAAATGCAAGAAAAGAAAAAGTAATATGGAACCTAGGTGGAGATGAAATAAATATGCCTGTGTGCATATTTATAAATATGCATTTTTTTTTCCTTTTTTTCTTCTTAAAATGGCAAGAGGGATATCTGGGGAACAGGATATAGTCTGCAAGCAGCTCTTCACCATGGTGGAATTTGGGGATTCCTTTTAATGAATGCAAAAGACATGCCTTTTTCATTGTTTATATAGCTCTGATTTCATTTTAAACTTAACTGGATCTTGTTAGAGTAGTAGCAGGTATTTTGTAAGATGTCACTGTTAACATAGCATCTTACAAAGTTTGCTTGAAGTGAGTTGCAAAGGATACTGATCTGTAAAAATCATTTTAGCTTTGTGTTTTTTATTTTTTGTTTTCCTGTGCCCCACCTAACTAACCTTGGGAAGACTTGATATGGATAAGATCTCTGTCATAATTTAGAAAGGAACATACTCAATCCTTGCCTCTTCTCTGTCTAATGAGTTCATGTAAAAAATATATCAAAAGAAATTCTCATAGCGGAATCCTCACATTTCAAAGGGGAGTGTATTTATTATAAGAACTGCTGATTCATTAGGAATGCTTCCTAATTCGAACAGCAACAGCTGCTTCTGGTTAGAATAAACTCCATCTCTTTTGTGTCCTCTCTCTCCAAGGAGATGTTAAATTTTGTTTAAGATTTTTCTTCTGCTTTAGGTTTTTTCTCCTGTTTTTCCACTTTTCCTCAGTTATGGCACTTTATCCTTCTTAGTGTTCACAACCCGCTATACTTGCCCCCCACCTTTAGAAATGACTTTCATTAAGATTATAAATGCTAATAAAACTCTTCTGATAATGTGTTTTGTTTGCATTCACAGTGGCAATGGAGTGTATTGTGCAGCAGTAAAGAAAAAAGTCGAGACACGTTGTAGTCATGAATTCTAAGTGTAATAATTTAAAGTACCGGGAGCATTTGAGCAACTGCCATTGTCCATTAAATGAAACCACTGTATTAATGTATCATAGCATGCTGTTCTAATCACCTTTCTCCAAATACCAGCTTTTGAAAGAAACATGGCTGTATTTTTTATACAAAATCTGAAATCATGTAATTGAATGGCTTGGCAGAATAGGTAAATGAATGTAGCAACATGCATTCAAATATGTCCCTTTGGTTTGTAATGAGCTGATTGAAGTTCGCAGTTGTAAGACTTGCCATTTTATTTCCTGATTTTATATTCTGGACCCAGACAAAGATGCCAGTTTTTCTGTATTAAGAGTAAAAGAAAGAAGAAAATTGTTCATAAAAATCAAGAAGCCCTTTTTGGGGATCACGATTGGATCCTGAGCTCCAGTAGCCTTTGTTCAATCGTCCTCTGTAAATAAAGGTTCTTCTAATATGACCATTTCTACTTAATTCTAGAATTAAGCCCTGTTAAGATTCAAAGAAATTCTGCCACATATGATGGAGCTGGTCATCTGCCCCATGAGTGTATGTGTGTGTGCAAGCTCATGTGAGAGATAATTGGTGACTGTGCACACTTTTCTCAATTTAGTTATCTCAGTAATTACCCTTGTTGATTTATGTGTCTGGTTCCCCCTCTGGACACTGAGCTTCTTAAAACTAGAAACTGCATCTTATTCACTTGCTAGCCCAGGACGCAGCAAAGGGCCTCACAGTCAATACATCTTTGATGTCTAAATGAGCCATAGAATACTAAAGCCAGATTGTTGTCAGAACAGATATCAAAATGTGCAGGAGACAGAAAGATCCTCAAATTTGGAGCTAAACAAACATTATTTCACATCCTGGTTAGTAAGAGACTGTGGGAATTTCCTGTAGAATCCAACTGAAATTTTGATGTTTCAGGACAATTCTAGATATTGAAGACAGCAACTACTCTACATTCTCTCACACAAGAGAAGCCATGTTCTTTTGCATCCTAGTTGGTAGGAAATATAGCAGAAAAAGAAAGGCGAGAATAATACTGAGGGATTGCTAATCCATTCACTGGGGACAACATTCTGGGTTTGTTGAGATACCCTTTTGATTCTGAAAAATGCATGGCTCTAAGTGAGTCTCTTCCATTCTCTGAACTTCCCTTTCTTCTGCTATAAAATGA
Source organism: Bos indicus (assembly GCF_029378745.1). Classification (NCBI taxonomy): domain Eukaryota; kingdom Metazoa; phylum Chordata; class Mammalia; order Artiodactyla; family Bovidae; genus Bos; species Bos indicus. The sequence continues at coordinate 94,508,254 of NC_091770.1, read as the reverse complement.
AAAGGTTGAACAGTTTAGAGCAACTGGCTGCTCTCACACCACCTTTGACTCATCTGGTTGGGCAGGTGACAGGGAGCTTGGGTTCTGCTTTTTCTGGTTTTGGAGCAAACCCTTGGCACTACCCATAGTGTTATGGTCAGACCTCTGGGCTGGCCTCATAGCTAGAAGAAAGCAAGGCAATACGGAGATAGGATATCCTACGACCCCAGTGTAGACAGATGGTTTCTTTCATTCACATGTAAGATGTATCTTAGGTAATTTATTGGTATTAAATAACACCTGTTTTGTTCAGTCACTAAATCACGTCTGATTCTTAGTGACCCCCACAGACTGCAGCACACCAGGCTTCCCTGTCCTTCACTATCTCCCTGAGTTTGCTCTAAGTGTCTGTTGAGTTGGTGATGCTACCTAACCATCTCATCCTCTGCCACCCCCTTCTTTTGCCTTCAGTCTTTCCCAGCACTAGGGTCTTTTCCATGAGTTGGCTCTTCACATCAGGTGGCCAAAGTATTGCAGCTTCAGCTTTAGCATCAGTCATTCCAATGAATATTAAGGGTTGATTTCCTTTAGGATTGATTGGTATGATCTCCTTGCAGTCCAAGGGAATCTCAAGAGTTCTCTCCAGCACCACAATTGAAAAGCATCAGTTCTTAAGCACTCAGCCTTCCTTATAGTCCAACTCTCACATCCATTCATGACTACTGGAAAAACCATAGCTTTGCCTATAGGGACCTTTGTCGGCAGAGTGGTGTCTCTGCTTTTTAATACTCTTGTCTAAGTTGGTCATAGCTTTCCTCCCAAGGAACAAGTATCTTTTAATTTCATGGCTGCAGTCTCCATCCACAGTGATTTTGGAGCCCAACAAAATAAAGTTTGTCACTGTTTCCACCTTTTCCCCATCTATTTGCCATGAAGTGATTCGACTGTATGCCATGATGTTAGCTTTTTTGAATGTTGGGTTTTAAGCCAGCTTTTTCACTTTCTTCTTTCACCCTCATCAAGAGGCTCTTTAGTTCCTCTTCAATTTCTGCCATTAGGTTGGTATCACCTGCATATCTGAGGTTATTGATATTTCTCCTGCCAGTCTTCATTCCAGCTTGTGATTCATCCAGCCTGGCATTTCACATTGATGTACTCTGCATATAAGGTAAATTAGCAAGGTGACAGTATACAGCATTGTCATACTGCTTTCCCAATTTTGAACCAGCCTCTTGTTCCATGTCCGGTTCTAATTTTTGCTTCTTGACCTGCATACTTCAAGCTGGTTTTAGAAAAGGCAGAGGAACCAGAGATCAAATTGCCAACATCTGCTGGATCATCGAAAAAGCAAGAGAGATCCAGAAAAACTTCTGCTTTATTGACTACGCCAAAATCTTTGACTGTGTGGATCACAACAAACTGTGGGAAATTCTGAAAGAGATGGGAATACCAGACCACCTGACCTGCCTCTTGAGAAACCTGTATGCAGGTCAGGAAGGAAGAGTTAGAACTGGACATGGAACAACAGACTGGTTCCAAATAGGAAAAGCAGTACGTCAAGGCTGTATATTGTCACTCTGCTTATTTAACTGACTCATTGGAAAAGACCCTGATGCTGGGAAAGATTGAGGGCAGGAGGAGAAGGGGACAACAGAGGATGAGATGGTTGGATGGCATCACCAACTCGATGGAGATGGGTTTGGGTGGACTCCGGGAGTTGGTGATGGACAGGGAGGCCTGGCGTGCTGCAGTTCATGGAGTCACAAAGAGTCGGACACGACTCAGCGACTGAACTGAACTGATCTGCATACAGGTTTCTCAAGAGACAGGTAAGGTGGCCTGGTATTCCCATCTCTTGAATAATTTTCCACAGTTTGTTGTGATCCACACAAAGCCTTTAGCATAATCAATGAAGCAGAAGTAGATGTTTTTCTGGAATTCCCTTGCGTTTCCTGTGATCCAGCAGATGTTGGCAATTTGATCTCTGGTTCTTCTGCCTTTTCGAAACCCAGCTTATACATATTGAAGTTCTCAGTTCACGTACTACTGAAACCTAGCTTGAAGGATTTTGAGCATAACCTTGCTAGCATCTGAAATGAATGCAATCATTAGTAGTTCGAATATTCTTTGACATTACACTTCTCTGGGATTGTAATGAAAACTGGCCTTTTCCAATCTTGTGGCTATTGCTGAGTTTTCCAAATTTGCTGGCATGTTGAGTGCAGCATTTCAACAGCATCATCTTTTAGGATTTGATATAGCTCAGCTAGAATTCCATCACCTCCACTAGTTTTTTTTGTAGTAATGCTTCCTAAGGCCCACTTGACTTCACACTGCAGGATGTCTGGCTGTAGGTGAGTGACCACACCATCATGATTTATCCAGGTCATTATCACTTTTCTTGTATAGTTCTTCTGTGTAATCTTGCCACTTCTTCTTAATCTCTTCTGCTTCTGTTAGGTCCTTGCTGTTTCTATCCTTTATCAAGCCCATCCTTGCACAAAATGTTCCCTTGATATCTCCAATATTCTTGAAGAAATTTCTAGTCTTTCTCATTCTGTTGTTTTCCTCTATTTCTTTGCATTGTTCACTTAAAGAAGATTTTCTTCTCTCTGCTTGCTGTTCTCTCGAACTCTGCCTTAAATAACATAACAAGGAAGTTTGCAAATGGTATACTGTTTTAATGCATTAAGTGAACTGAAGGTATTCCTGTAACATTTCCTCACCTGGGATAGAGCAACAGCTAGTGCCTTGGTGTTGTGAGACATTGGAATGACTGTGGGAATATGTCACTATTAAAACTTGTCTTAATCTAGTTGTGGAAATGGCAAAGTCCTCTAGGAAAAATAAAGAAAAGGCTAAAATATACAGTGTGGCTTAAAAGTTTTAATAAAAGCCTTGATAGATTATGACAGTGGCTACATACTATGTTATTTCATTTGACATATCTGAAAAAGGCAAAATTATAGGAATTGGAAACTGATCAGGTGCTGGGAGTGGGGGAACTGTTGACTACAAAAGCACAGCATAAGTAAATTGAGTGATATGGGGTAGAAGTGTTCTTTGTCTTAATTGTCTGTGGCTGTTAAACCACAGTGTACGTTTGTCAAAACTCATAGAACTATACACCCAAGTGAAATAATTTTAATTTGAGGTTAAAAAAAAGTAAATTTTGAATGACAGAGGATGAGATGGTTGGATGGCATTATCGACTCAATGGACATGAGTTTGAGTAAGCTCCAGGAGTTGGTGATGGACAGGGAGGCCTGGCGCGCTGCAGTCCGTGGAGTCGCAAAGAGTCAGACGCAACTGAGCAACTGAACTGAATGGTGGGAAGAACAGGTGGTAAAGAGATGATCTCAGTATAGTGTGGTAGACACTCTACAAAGGATGAGGGGGATCAATTGGGGTGGTGGTGGTGGTGGTTCAGTCGCTAAGTCCCATCAGACTCTTTGCAACCCCATGGACTGCAGCACGCCAGTCTCCTCTGTCCTCCACTAGCTCCCAGAGTTTGCTCAAATACATGTCCATTGAGTCAGTGATACTACAGGGGTCCTGGAAATGTTGTACATACTGATTGTGGTGGTGGTTACACAGATGTATATAGTTATCAAAACTCCTCTTCGTGTATACATAGAATGGTTGGGCTTCATTATGTGTAAATGGACTTCCCTGGTGGGTCAGAGGTTAAAGCATCTGCCTGCAATGCGGGAGACCTGGGTTCAGTCCCTGGGTTGGGAGGATCCACTGGAGAAGGAAATGGCAACCCACTCCAGTATTCTTGCCTGGAGAATCCCATGGACGGAGGAGCCTGGTGGGCTACAGTCCACGGGGTTGCAAAGAGTTGGACAGGACTGAGCGACTTCACTTTCACTTTTTATAATTTGAAATTGATTTATAAAAAAGAAAAAGTACCGTGAGTTCTGGAACCAAAAGACCTTACGTCAAATCTTGACTGCAGCTTTAGTAGCTTGGTGATCTTGAGCAAGTCACTGAACACCTTTGAGCCTCCGTTTCTCTTTCTGTTAGTTATAGCTGACGATACCCATGTCTTGTAGCTCTGGCAAGGAGTAGAGAAGGGGAGTAGAGATAATGCCCTTGAACTGCTTGGTTCCTGCCTGACATAGCTTAGGGACTAGATATTTTTATTCCCATCCTGTGAATGGCTCAGTATGGAGAATGGATCTTTGAATTAACTGAAGCTGCTATATTTTAAAATAGAAGTTAAGTTCAAACATTTGTGAAAGGTAAAAATGTTAACATCCATATGTTTGTTTAATGATAGCTTGTAGAGTCTTATTACTGTTGCTATCTTTTATATCATTATAACATAAATCTTCTAGGCTTAAGTCTTATTTAATTAGTCAAGAACAATATGTAATATTCCTTCAGTCAGGAAAGCCTAAGTAATTATTTGCAGTGTTATCTTGTAAAGAGTCATTAACTGAGAAATCATTCAAACAATACTAGTAACACATTTATGATTCCTATCTTTTTTCTTTGTTTTTATTCAGTCTTTGAAATGAAATCTTTTGTATCAAGTGGATAAATATTTTTTCCCTCTTTTGAGGGGAGGTATAGTGTATTTATTTACTTTTATTGAAGTGTAGTATAATATTATAATTTATAATTTATAAGTATACAATATAGTGATTCAGAATTTTAAATTTATACTCTGTTTATAGTTACATTCCCCATATTGTATAATGTGTCCTTATAGTTTATTTTATACCTAATAGTTTGTGCCTCTTAATATCCTATCTGTTTATTGCCCTCCCTTTCCTCTTCCCACTGGTATGTTTACTGTTCTGTATATCTATGAGTCTATTTCTTTTTTGTTATATTTACTAGTTTGTTGTATTTTTTAGATTTTATATGTGATATCATACAGTATTTGTCTTGCTGTGTCTGACTTATTTCACTTTTAGCATAATGCCCTCCAACTCCATCCGTGTTGCTGCAAATGGCAAAATTACATTCTTTTTCACGGCTGATTAGTATTTCAAGTTCATAAGTGTTAATAAGATTTCTTTGACCCTAGTTCCCCCTTTTATGACAAATGTTAAAAGTAATTATAAAGAATACACCCATGTTTGTGTTGCAGGAAAGGGGACCCCTTCCAGGGCCCCAGAGTGGGCTTTTGTCTAACACTTGGAAAATAATTGTCCAAGGAGACACACATGCTGGCAAAACAAGAGATGCTATTGGAAAGGGCACCTGGGCAGAGAGCAGTAGGTAAGGGAACCCAGGAGAACTGCTCTGCCACGTGACTCTCAGTCTTGGGTTTCATGGTGATGGCATTAGTTTCTGGGTTGTCTTTGGCCAATCATTCTTACTCAGAGTCCTTCCTGGGGGAGCCCTTATCACTCAGCCAAGATGGATGCCAATGAGAAGGATTCTGGGAGGTGGTCAGACATGTGCTGTCTTCTTTTGACCTTTCTCAAACTCTTCTGGTTGGTGGTGGCTTATTAGTTCCGTATTCTTTACTAGGACCTCCTGTCGTAAAACAATTCATGCAAATGGTTACTGTGGTACCTGGCCAGGGTGAGCGGTTTCAGTCAGTGTGCTTCCCCTAACACTTGTGGTGCTCAGCATTTTAAAGGCATTTGAAATAATCCAAAATGTGGCTTAGAACCACTCCTTCTCCTGAAAGAGCAGGTAACCATCTCCTACCTAATAATCACAATAGAAGCCACCTGGTTTTGAGTGCTTGGTGTGGTCTGTGGACTCTGATGGGCACTCTGTATTATTTGCATTAGAAGGTTATAATTAAATTTGTATTAAGTTGCTTAATTCATTCTATATGATGACCTTGTTAGATAAATAGAAAGCATAAATAGAAAGTATTGTCCTTTGGCAAAGGAAAGTGGGCTTGGAGAGATGAAGTTATAGCTCAGGGGGAGCCCTCTAATAGGTGGGGGAAACAAGCCTGTTGTTCTGGGCTATCCTCCTCTCCTAAGACTCACACAGTAGATGTTTATTCTGTAGGAGGTTCAATCTTCAGGCCAGCCTTTGCCTAATAAGAACTCAGTTTTCAGTTCTCCTGGAGCCAAAGCTTTTTAATTGCATTCAGTAATTTCTTTAAGTGATTAAAAGAGCGTTCACTATTAGAACCTTCTTTTTAGAGGGCTGCCAGCTACCTGGTTCTTAGAACCTTTGAGTTTATCTGCTTCCATACTTCCCCTTTCAGTTCAGTGTCCACTCTGTCTTTAAAGTGCACTTCTGAAAAAACAAAACTGATCAAATCCCTCTTAAAACTCTGCTTTCAGGAAAAGAGGAAAACTCCCTAGTCTTGTACATAAAACTCCTCACAAGCTGGTCTTTTTGGATTTCTCTATTCTCATTTTCTTCTACTGCCAAGAATCCCATCTGCACCCCCCAACCCAACCTCCCAACTGATTCCCCCCAAAAATCACACAGATAAACATCTTGCCCTTATCTTTTAAGTGGAAAACAACCACCTCAAGTCATTTGTAGTCCATTGTCTCTATGCCTCTGGTGTATTTTGTCCTTTCATTTGGAAGTACAATTTTCTTTCATCTAACTTCTCTTCTTTGTTTAGCTAACACCCAAGTCTGGTTGAGATGCTCTTCCTCAGCATTTCCACAGCTCTCAGTGCCCCGTTGTATCACAGCAGCCTCACAGTACATCAAGATTAACCATTTACATGTCTGTCTTACCCTGAGAGACCTAGGTTCCTTGAGGACAGACAGTGCTGTGTCTTGCTCATGTATTTATCTTGCTGTCTAGCACAGGCTGGCATGTATTGATGCTTCAGTTCAGTTCAGTTCAGTCACTCAGTTGTGTCCGACTCTTTGCGACCCCATGAATCGCAGCACGCCAGGCCTCCCTGTCCATCACCAACTCCCGAGTACACCCAAACTCATGTGCGTAGAGTCGGTGATGCCATCCAGTCATCTCATCCTCTGTTGTCCCCTTCTCCTCCTGCCCCCAATCCCTCCCAGCATCAGAGTCTTTTCCAATGAGTCAGCTCTTTGCATAAGGTGGCCAAAGTATTGGAGTTCCAGCTTCAACATCAGTCCTTCCAATGAACACCTAGGACTGATCTCCTTTAGAATGGACTGGTTGGATCTCCTGGCAGTCCAAGGGACTCGCAAGAGTGTTCTCCAGCGCCACAGTTCAAAAGCATCAATTCTTCGGTGCTCAGCTTTTTTCACAGTCCAACTCTCACATCCATACATGACCACTGGAAAAACCATAGCCTTGACTAGATGGACCTTTGTTGGCAAAGCTATGTCTCTGCTTTTTAATATGCTGTCTAGGTTGGTCATAACTTTCCTTCCAAGGAGTAAGCGTCTTTTAATTTCATGGCTGCAGTCACCATCTGCAGTGATTTGGGAGCCCAAAAAAATAAAGTCTGATGCTGTTTCCACTGTTTCCCCATCTATTTGCCATGAAGTGATGGGACCGGATGCCATGATGTTCGTTTTCTGAATGTTGAGCTTTAAGCCAACTTTTTCACTCTCCACTTTCACTTTCATCAAGAGGCTTTTTAGTTCCTTTTCACTTTCTGCCATAAGGGTGGTGTCATCTGCATATCTGAGGTTATTGATATTTCTCCCAGCAATCTTGATTCCAGCTTGTGCTTCCTCCAGCCCAGCGTTTCTCATGATGTACTCTGCATATAAGTTAAATAAGCAGGGTGACAATATACAGCCTTGACATACTCCTTTTCCTATTTGGAACCAGTCTGTTGTTCCATGTCCAGTTCTCAACTGTTGATTCCTGACCTGCATATAGATTTCTCAAGAGGCATGTCAGGTGGTCTGGTATTCCCATCTCTTTCAGAATTTTCCACAGTTTACTGTGATACTAAATGTTTATATGAACTATCCAGCCTTGGGGATTTGGCCTCAAAATCTAATGGAAAAAAAAAGATTCTGACCCTTTTTTCTTTCCCCTCTCAACTTAACATGGCCTTGCATAACTGAGTGTCTCCTTTCTGAGACCCACCAAGCTTTATGGAGGCTGATTGCTCCCACAGTAAGGAAGATCACTGAAAACCCTGTTAACCCACCATTCTTCCCTGAAATTGAGATCTGTAATAAGCATGGTCTGGTTTCATCCACAGAACCTCTTTGAGAACTGGGTGGTCACAGTTAATCAAACACACTTAAGGAAACAAGAGGATAGGCTTTAGATTCTGCTGTCCCTAACCAATCCACTTCCCTACAGTCAAACAAAATCACTTGGAAGTTGGTAGGCAGAGAGGAATCAAACATGTGGCTTTAAAAAAATTTTTAAAGTAAGTAAAAGTAATACATATGTATTGTAGAAAGCTTGGGAAATACAGGAAAACACACAAAATGAAAAATCATTTGTACATATTATAGAGCCTACTTTTATATATAAATATATTGTTAATGTTTTTCTATGTTGAAATATTTTCCTGTAGTCTGTTTTTAATGAATATATAATATTCCAAGGGGGAAGGGGCAGTATAGGGCTAGGAGGTAAAGGTGCATACTATTATGTATAAAATAAACTGCAAGGATGTATTTGTACAACATAGGGAATATAGCCAACCTTTCATTGTAACTATAAATGGAGCATAATCTCAAAAAAATGTGAATCACTATATCGTACACCTGGAATTTATATTGTACTTTAATTATACTTCAATAAAAAATAAGCAAAAATAAAAAATAAAATTTTATGCTTATAAGTTTGTGACTCTAAAATAATTTTTTTCTAATAACATCAAACTTAAAAAAAAAATCCTACACTTGAAAGTTTTAAAAGGTATTCCATTATTTTGATAGTCCATAATTTGTGAATTACTGTACATTAGCCTGGTTCCAAGTATTTCTAATTATGAATAAGATAAAGTACTTAAAACACACAAAAAAACCTTTATCAAATTTTTAAGGTACTGCATACTCAGTAGATAAGTCATAGAAAATGCAGAGAAGGATGATGAATGAAACAAAGTTATCTGTAATCCCACTACCTAGAAATAACCATTAATTTTTTATCTTCTAGTCTTTCTATGAGTGTATGTGATTGCATATGATATGTAGTTTGTAAATATTACTTTTTTTCAATCTAAAGTTGACCCTTGAAAACATGGAGTTAGAGGTGCAGCCCCCATCACAAGGTGAAGATGCACATACTGCTATCCCTGCCTCAAAAGCAGAAGAGTCCATAAATGACTGCCCTAAGGGCAGGAAGTTGAAACAGCTTGCATAGAAGCAGAATTCAGACCTTAGTTCTTTTGATTCAATCTTTTGATATTGTAATCGAACACAAACTTTTCCCCACAGTTACTTCAGTTCAGTTCAGTTTCAGTTCAGTCACTCAGTCGTGTCCGACTCTTTGTGACCCCATGAACTGCAGCACGCCAGGCCTCCCTGTCCATCACCAACTCCCGGAGTCCACCCAAACCCATGTCCATTGAGTCGGTGATGCCATCTAACCATCTCATCCTCTGTTGTCCCCTTCTCCTCCTGCCCCCAATCCCTCCCAGCATCAGAGTCTTTTCCAATGAGTCAACTCTTTGTATGAGGTAGCCAAAGTATTGGAGTTTCAGCCTCAGCATCAGTCCTTCCAGTGAACACCCAGGACTCGTCTCCTTTAGGATGGACTGGTTGGATCTCCTTGCAGTCCAAGGGACTCCCAAGAGTGTTCTCCAGCGCCACAGTTCAAAAGCATCAATTCTTCGGCGCTCAGCTTTCTTCACAGTCCAACTCTCACATCCATACATGACCATTGGAAAAACCATAGCCTTGACTAGATGGACCTTCGTTGGCAAAGTAAAATCATGGTTTTTAATATGCTGTCTAGGTTGGTCATAACTTTCCTTACAAGGAGTAAGTGTCTTAAATTTAATGGCTGCAGTCACCATCTGCAGTGATTTTGGAGCCCCAAAAAATAAAGTCTGACGCTGTTTCCACTGTTTTCCCATCTATTTCCCATGAAGTGATGGGACCAGATGCCACAGTTACTTAAAGATCTGTAAAATGAAAATGCAGGTATTGCATTTAGTGAAAAAAATTCACGTATAAATGGACCTGCACAATTGAATCAACTGTCTATTATTTCGTGGGCATTTTCCTACAGTATTTCTAAAAATATTTAAACCCTAATTTTCTATTGCCTGGATATATCATAATTTATTTAACCATTCTTTTAGCACATATTTAGATGTATGTACATATGTTTTGCTATTATAGACGTGTAGAACTTCCATTTAAAATAAAGCACCAAAAATGGTTACATAATTTAATGCTGGTGGAAATAAAGTAAAAATAATTCATGGATACATTTTCTAACCTTCATATTCTGCTTTTAACAGTTACTCCCTGAAAGACAGTTTTCCTGCTCTCTTTCATACTTTATGAGTTTTAGAATTTATGTCAAAGAAACCGGTTTCTGCCAGGATTGCTGGCTGAGCTTCCTGTCTCTAAAGATTAGTATTTAGGGTTTCTTTTGAGGGAGACACACAACTGGTGGTGCTGCTGGGGGCTGATGACTTATGACTTGTTTAACCAAATACTTGACCTTCCTCTAAGCTGTCACACTTTAAGAGAGTTTAATGACTCCAGTTTTAAGCTTTTGTAGCATTATGGATTTCTTCCCCTGGATTATAATAAAGCAATAAGCCATAAGCACAAAAATTGTTTTAAAAATAAGTAGGATATTCTGTCAGGGAAACAGCAGAGAGTGACTAATGGCATTTTATATTTCAACTCTGATCACTTTGTAGTGGATGCCTACTTTCTCAGGTTGCTCAGCATTGGGTTCCTCCGTCCTGTTGAAGGACTCTGCTGAGGAAACTGTCTGCTCCAGGCTCTGGCTGTGTTCTGTGATTTTAGTGCAGAGAAAACATGTGCCTTAGCTCCTTGCGGGGTGACTTACCACTGCTTCCCACATTTTCCAACCTTTGTTATGTTGCGCCTATCAGATCATTCTTAATTCCATAATGGTTTCACATACAAATTTAAATCAATGACTTGCTTTAGTGGAAGCTATGCCTTAGTCAACTCTTAATCCAGTGCATGGCTTATATTAGGCAATGAATAAAGGAAGGAAGGGATGAAGAGACGAATGAATAAATGAGAGCTAGCCATAAAACAGATGAGCATAAATTGGTATTCCAGAATAAATGATGGTCTCTGCTATTACTATTTTGATCTGTTTGGTGCATGATGAATGGCACACCAGTAGGTACTTGGAATAAGATGGGTCTTTCAGTTGGACAGATTATATCCTGTTCAGCAGGATGGCTGTGCCTCTGTGTGTACAAGAAATCTGCTTCTCTGATGCTAGCCTAGGTCTGCAAAAACAAAAACAAAAACAAACAAACAAAAAATGATGAGCTAGCCGTGGAGGTTTTCTTTGGAGTAGGAGACTCTGACAAAGGGAGGAGAAGAGCTCTTTGGCTTTTACAAATTCTGTTTTACCTTCACTTAAAGCCTCAGTCTCATTTCCAAAAATATTTTGGGAGAAACCTCTTGGTAAGAGAGTTGCTCTGTCACAAAAGGTAACTTGAGAGCAGTTTCCTGTCTGCCTTTTTTGCCAGCTCTCTAGTTGCAAGATCCTGCCTTGTACCCAAAGGAGGCTTTGAACATCAGCTGTCTTGAACAATCTCTAGTCTTATCACTTATTTTAATGCTCCTTGCACAGGTCACTCTTGGATGTGGTGCTCTGGGCAGTCTCACCCCAGAATGCTTCCCTTCCTTTATTTAACCTCTGACCTGTGAAAACAAGAGTTAATCAAGAGTTCTAAGGTAGCTAAGAGGAAGGGGAAGTGTTTGGTTACAAATTAAATATGAACAAGTCATAAGTCATAAATCCCCAATAGTGCTACCAGTTGTGTGTCTCAAGTTGCATATGGTACAGGGTATTTGGGTTATAAATTCAAGTTCAGGGCTCTCTGATTGCTTGGGGGTAGGTGGTTGGTTAGTTTTCTTTTGGTCTAAAACTCTCTGCCTTCTAAAACATTATGTTTCTTGGACCAGCTACATCTATATCCTGCTTTCTCTCTGTGTGCCCGTCTCCTTTCCTTTCTTTACCTGCCTGCTTGCTTGTGTTGATTGGTTTGCTGTCCTGTGAATTGAGACAGAACTGCTTTCCTGAAAGAAGTTAAGCATATGGAAAAAGTTGCCAAGGAAAGGCACTGAAGCATAGAGCATAAATGGTTTTAAGAGACAGTCAGACACTTTTATAGAGATTTGTGACTGAATGATACAACATTCAAGCAGAGATCTGGGGTGGAAATGAACTTAAATTTAAGTGCTATTTGTGGAAAACTGATGCCCTGTCTAATCTAGCATTTCCTTAATTGTCACCATAAGCATACATTTAAAGCTTTATGTTTTAAAAGGCAACAGTCTAAGAATCTATGACACAGGCCATTGTTTCTCGAGGTAATTTCCTAAAAAACACACCTCTAAGGTGTGTTTTTGACTCAAAGGCGTTGGTTTTTGACACGAAGCCCTGGAAGCTTAAAATATATCTTTTGTCATGCTTGATTAAAACATTTTAAATCGAGCTATTTATATTTGTGTTTCTGAATGTAGCGTGTACACTAATTCCTAAAGCAGTGAAGAGCTGACACATGACTAGTGTCCCTGGAGCTGGCAAAGTAAGAAAACACGCTGAATTGTTGGGAGGCAGCCAGAGTTGGATTGCTCAGAATGCTTCGAGCCGAGGGGCCTTTGGAGGCAAGCTTTCATTTTATCAAGGTACTACAGTAAGAATTACACGCTAAGGATTTTAAATCCTCACCTCAGGATTGACTGTTGCACTTGATCAGGTTGTACAATTAACACTGTGTTGTATGGAGTGAGTAGAATAGAAATCACATTGGACTAATTTTATGTCTGAGCTGTGCTTTTAGTAGCTGTACTGTCCCAGGTAAATCACTTTGCTTCCCTGAGACTCGGTTTTCTCCTCTGTGAAATGGAATGATAATTTATCTCATAGAGTTGTTGTAAAGAGTAATATGTCAAAGCACCTAACACTTGATAAATTGCCCCCTTTCCTCATTAGCTTCTTCTTCCAAGCTCTAAAATGTGAATAATATCAAATGTTGTCTCAGTGGGATAATTAATTTTGTTGTTTACTACTGAAAGTAGGACAAGATTTCTTGTGTAGCCATTTCTTCCTTTTGTTGTGTGTGTTTTTTTTTTTTCCCAACAGAGACAATGTGTTTCTCCTTTAGTCTATGAAAGCTTCTGTAAGGTGGGCCATGGTTAGACCCTCACTAACCCATTACATTATATTACAGTAGTAATTTAAACCATAAAATAAGATGCTCTGAATGGGAAAAAAAACTTGCAGGTGTGTGAATGCAGGAGTGGGCTGCATCATAAACTCTCTTAGGAAAATGATGAAAGGCCTCTGTGCTCGCCCTCTCTGGGCTCAATGGAAAATATCTGAGAATTACAGTGAATTGTCAGTGCAGGTGTCATTACTCTACAGATCTTCTGTTACCAACACTTCACCGGTGATAACAGAAAAGTGTCTCCTTGCTTTCCTCCTGAGCAATCTCCCTCAATCATAGTAATGCTGTCATAGAAAAGAAGATGACAGATCCGCTCTCTAAAAGCAACAATTATTGAATACCCATCAAGAGAGAAGAGAGTCTTTTTTCCAAAATCAAATCCAAGTGTATGTTTGGGTAGCTTTATGTAAGCACAGATGTTTTATGGCAGCTTGTTTTTTTTTTTTTAAGGCAAATTAATATTTCTGCTCATTCAGTACATACATTTTCGTGCATAGATATAATAGATATCACAATGGGATGTTAATTATGGGCATAAATCAGAGATTCTGGAGCTTAACTGGAAACCATACTAAATTTACAATTTGAGATTAGCAACTGTGAGCAAAGTAGAATATTTGCTCAGATTGAGTGAAACTATCTCTGATCTCCCAAAGGGGATTGAGTTTGTTTGTTTTTTCTTATTTAGGTTATTCCACCTTTTGATCTTAATGGCGAAAGAGTATGATTTCATCAGGGAAAAACACTGTTCAGTCTGTTTCAGGCTCAGTGGTGGATGTGTATGTTTTCCTCTCACAATCGCCGTGTAAGTTAAATATCCCCATTTCACATGTTGGGGAGGAGAAATGGTCCAGGCCACAGCTAGTGACAGAATAGGTGGATCTCCTGGCTTAGCAGTCTGTGTAAAATTGATCAGCAAACTGTCTTTTTCCATGGGAAAACTTTCTAGAACACCAGTGTGTCTGCTTCCTTCATGAAATAGTGAGCTCCCCGAATGCTGGGTCCTGGATCTCATTACTCATGCACCTTGCAGAGTGCCAGCCATACATCAGATGGCTCTTAATAAATACAGAGGAATATGTGGTTTCATGGATGATTGACCACAACATTTGAAAAGTGAATGATCTGGAAATGTGTGATGTTTGAACTGTAAATGTCACCTCCATTTTAAATTCCAGAAAATGTTCAGTGAAGCTTGTGCGGTTAGCTCAGGAAGATGTGGATATTTTTCTCATAGGGAGGAACATGTGTTCACCTCGATGCTAAAGCTGTAGTTTGAGAACTGTATGTGTGAAAACTGCACACATGGATGGTTTTGTTGGGCTTAAAGATGGGAATCCTTGTTGACTGAGTGTAACGAGGGAGAAGATAGGTCTTACAGAAGGCAGTGTGGTTGAAGTCTAGAGTCTTCCCACTTTCTGCCTCCAGTTGGGAGGGTAAGGGGAGGGCATGAGAGGTGTAGGAATGGGAGGGAGGAAAGCTCATGTTAGAGCTTTTTTCTTCAGTAAGGTTTGAGAGAAGAGTATCTTTTGAAGAGCAGGAGAGATGGATTTTAGAGATGGGAGAAAGAGCAAGTTTAGAGCAAACTCAGAGAAACTTGGGGCCTGATACACTAACAGATCAGTGGATACCTGGGCAGTTTTAGAGGTTCACCTGTGCTTGAAAAATTAGGTTATCAAACTGCAATAATCAGTTTAGTTTGTGACATTTTCCCGTAGTACTTAAAGTGGGAAAAGAAAAAGTGGATAGTGGGATTTACTGATGCTGAAGGACAAGGAGTAAGAAATCTTAAGTTTGTGGGTACTTCTTGGTCTGCTTGGAATGTGTGCTCACTCTATTTTAATTATTTGTCACAGACTCCAGCAGTCCACTGATAGCAATTGTTTTTGTTTCTGGAGCATTTTTCTACACAAAACCCCACTTCCTAAGTCTGAAGCCCCACTTTCCAATAAGAGTTGGTTAACTGTTCCTCTCTGGCTCTGGTGGTAACGGCCTCAGTAGAAACTGTAGGGATGAGTTACATCTGCCAAGGGAAGTTCTGACCTAGTGGATGTTTAACACATATTAGAGATTAAACACTAAGCAGACTTGATCTTTGTTCTCATGGAGTTGACACTAATCAAGAACTAAGGTGAGTCTTCATGTGGATAAGCCCAGGAGCTGGGACTAAAATGCACCTATTTAAGTGGAACCAAAATTTTATAGTAAAAATGAAGGGAGATTTATTTTAAAATTTTATCTAGGAAAAAAAAAGAAATAAACTTTAAAAATAAATTCATTTGGACAAAATCTAGCTTTTATTCTAGCAACACATTAAATCTTAGAATAATGAGTCAAGTGGGGTTTGGGGGGAGGTTTTTTGATTTTTCAGACATAATAATATATCATATTTAACTTTCATAGCATAATCATAAAAGCAGTCATTTTTCCAAAAGTATTTGAAGATGTCATCAATTTTCCCAAAGCTTCTCTTAACCCTTTGATACTGAATTCATATTCTTTTGACTTGACTTTGGTGCCAGCATCCTTGTTTTTCTTGATTTTTCTCTCATCCCTTGTTGGTCTAATGCTGCCAGGTCTTCGTTGGTTAGTCACTTTGCCTTGACTCTGAGCAGGTGTCCAGCATCTTAACAAGGGCTTCATGAAATTCTGCATCGTTTGCAGAGGCTGTAGTTTTATTTGCATTTTCTTGTAGATGTTGGGCCATCCAAGACACTAGCAGTGGGGTAGATAGAGATGCTAGTCAAACTTGAAGGGCTGACTGGGGACCTACTGGTTTAAGCGGTCATATCATGTGTGAGTATTTTCCTCTTAATAACAGCTTGTACTCTGCTATCCACTCTGGTGACTGCAGGGCATGGGGTATACAGAGTCCTGGAGGAGCCTCTGAAGCAGACACTAAGAATGTTAGGCGGAGAGGGACAGAAGAGTATTCCAGGCCCTAGGTTGGATGTCTCTTGTATACATCAGTTACATTCATTAGAGGGTATATATCTTTTTATAGAAGAGGAAATTGAGTCTGTGAGAGATCACTTCCCTGAGGTGCCACAGTTGCTACCGAGATTCATGCAGAGTCGACTCAAGTCTGTGTTTTCCCATGTGCTGTGCTGCTCTGCGTCTTTAAATTTTGAGGGTGGGGGTGGTTAATATGAAAGCTTTAACAACTGAATGGCAAATAGCCTTAGTCAAGGGATGTTTTGTCATCCAGTAAATCCTGGGTGACAAAAATCTGCTGATGGGAAGTAAGAAAAGAAGGGATACCTCCCTTAGAGTACCCATGATGGAGTTTTAAGAGCTTCTCAGGCAAGTGGAAATCACCAAGAAAAACTGAAAAACCATATTGCATGTCAGTCTTCTTAGCCTGAAACTCATCATTCTCAACACAAGTAGATGCACATCTGCCACAAGCCCCTTGAGGAGGTACTGTTTCATTTTATCTCCTAATAAAATGGTGCCTGAGTGTTTAAATATTAAACTGTTTATTATAAAGTAGTTTTCATTTTTTTGTTCATACTAGAGCCCGAGCATTTATATTGATCTTTTTCAAATTATGGGTATTACCAGATCGTATTATCTAAGGTTTTCTCTTTAGGGTAGCAAAGTGGACACTGGCTCTGGCAGGGCTGAGATGATCCACTGGGTTGTGCTGAGTGGGAAATAAGCACTTTCTGCCTGGCTCTAAATACTCATCTTCAAAATGTTTCTTCTCTTTAACTGGCCCTATGGTTCCCCACGGATTACAGAATAAAAGGGAGGCCCGTGGGTTTGGCATGAGAGCCCCTCCAGAGCCTGACCCTTCTGCACACTGCCTCATCTTTCAGCCTGCACACCCTACTCTCTGGCTATTCCAGCTGCACACAGTTCTCAAGTCATGCCCAGGTTTGTGCTGGCAAGCCATTGCGTGTGTGTTTTTCCTGTGCTCTTTATCTCCACCCCTTCCAACCTTCTTCCCATACACTAAGAACAGCCTCTTTCAAGACTTAGCTGAAGCCCAGCCTTTCTGTGTGATGCATATTGACTCCTACCAATAGATGCAACTAGCTATTCTCTCCATTGTGTGCCCTCCCCTAAAACCATGGTTTAAATTTTTTACTTTCTCAACTCATGTCATTATTCTATATACTCGGTCTACTTATGGGGTCACAAAGAGTCAGACATGACTGAGACTGTTTTTTTCTTTGTTTGTTTATTTGTTTTCATGTTCCCTTGTAATTTAATAATTAGATCCAAAAGCCTAGGCTAAATAAAGCACTTGGGAAAGAGATCCAGCACCCCCACCTAAACTATTACTCTTTGTTATATTATCTCTTTTTCCCACAAAGGACCATGGCCTTCTTCAATGCAGGGACTCTTTGGGATTTGGGGCCCCAGCCTTGAACTGAGCCCAACACGTGGTGATGCTCTGCATTGCAAACTTGAGCAGTTGCATGAAGGGAGCAAGTTGAGCAAGCCCTGAGATGTTTGGAAGTCCGTTAGCTATCCAGGGAGGAGCGAGCAGCACAATGGAGCGTTTGTTTCCTGCCTTTGGATTGGGAAGTAGTGTTTACTTCGTGCTGACAGACGAGCACAAAATGGAGCCGAGGGTCTCCATATCCTCACCTGCACCCTTGCCAGCAGCTCGAAGCTGTTGTGTCGGCACTAATGAAGCAGTACAGGAAACACCACTGGATAAAGTTCAGCTGTGAACCCTGGCCTCCCAACAGGGGAAAAGAGGGATCCTTTGAAGAAGAAGACAGCTGGGTTTTGGTTTCAAGACCTTAACACTGCCATCGCTAGATACTCATCTGTCAGTGCACAGGGGACAACATGTGGGGAGCAGTTGTGTCCGGTCAGGCTGGAGAGAGAGATGGCTGATTTCCAGGGCAACTGCAAAGCCTCCCATGGCTGAGGGTTCTGTTTAGTGTAGCCAAAAAGAATCGATTTGGTGGGGTCGAGGTTGAGTGTGAGATCCTGGGCACAGTCGGCTGTGGGCCAGGCGACTGTAGCCTGTCACCCTCCTGCATCCTCACAAACTGTGTTGGTCAGTTGGACCTAGTGGCCAGAACTGCTTCCTGTGCACTGCAGTCCTAAATTATCAGAGAAGCAGCCTGTCCCATGTCCCTTCAAGTCTTCCTAAAATGACTGCAACTTTGCTCTCATTTACTTGAAACCATGGTTTCCTTACAAGAAAATATTTTCTCTTGCTTCCCCCCCACCGACCCCTTCCCGCTGGATTTAACTAGTGGTATTTTTTTCTTTCAGGGAAAAGAAGAAAGATATTTGTAATCCTTGGTTAAGTTTGTTTACTGAGAGTCCTCTAATCTGGGCAGGAGTTTTTTTCTGAGGGGATTTATTGTTCATTCTATAATGGCTTTTAACTCAGCAGAGGTTTATTTAACAGAATAGGAAGAGGGAAACTTATCTCCTCCCTAATCCCTCTTGAATGTTTACATTACTCTGCCAAAGTAAATGCTGTGTAAAGTGGCAGCAGTCATTTGCTCTATAATAATCAATATGCAGTTGCCAGAGCTGATTGAAGCATATTAACATAAGTGATAATACTGTCAGAGAAGTGAAAAGTTAAGTTGCTTATCAGTATATTTTGATAAGCTACTTAAATTTTACAGTAGCATGTGCTGGCTTCAGACAGACATTAATGACAGAGAGCTGTGCACTTTATCTATCCTCTCTGTTCCCTCTCACTTCATTTATTACCCTCAGCAGTACAGCTGGTAATCTGTCCAGGGCGCTGATTTCCTTCTGCCTGGTGGGATGGAGTCAGTCCTCCACTCTATTGGTAATGGACACTATGAGCGCAGCAGGGCAGATGTGAGCATGACGGCAAGCAGTTGATAGGATACTCTTCCCACATGACTGTTTGATGTCATTTTGGAAAAGTTTTCTATGGAGAACAAAGCTATTGATGTTATAAGTGAAAAAACTTCTTGGGAGTAGGAATATGTTTCAGCAATAATTCTGTAGCACTAATATGCCTCTGCTGTTTTTGTTTGTTATCAACACTGAGCACTGAGGGTCTGCCAGGCTCCGTGCTTGGCCCTGGGAAGACAGAGTAAGAAGGATGTGATTCCTTCCTTATTGTCATGTTTAATCTGTTGGGAAGGCATGTGACAGGGCAGTACAGAAAAAGGGGAATTAGGGCTTGAGAGTCGGGGCAGGGCAGTGGTGGGGAACTATTAGGAGAATGAGCAGAAGTCAGCTAGAGAAGATCATGAAGGTCAGAGGGAGAATAGTGCCAAGTGTATGCAGCGCAGACTCGGGCAGTCTTGAGAACGCCTAGACGTTCCTCAGAGTATGACTGCAGTGAGAGGAATGTGTATATGGGGTGCAAAGTGAGGGCGACTGGAAGGACGGTCAAGGACCTGACAGAAGAGCCTCGAATGCTGTCCTGAGCAGTCCTGCAGTGATGGGGCACCGCTGCAGGAATGTAATCCAGTGGGCCATTTACACTCACATCTTAGAGCACTCTGTGAGCCACACAGAGGATGGACTAAGGTCAGGACCAGGCTCTTGTCAGAATTAAGGGACATGATGCTCAGGACCTGCTGGAGGGCAGTGGGGGCAGAGAGTCAGAGCTCTTGCTGCAATAAGCACAGAGAAGGCTGTATTATAATAGAAAGTTTGATGAATGGTTTCAAGCTCTTGGGGCCTTTGGGACACTTGCACACAGCAACGGTGAAAGTGCCGTGTATGTGTGTCTATGCGAGTGTCTGTGTGGCCATGTGTGTCCAATCATGAGAAACTTGAATAGAAGCTTTCCTGGAAGGGGTGGGTGTGGTGGGAGGAGCCTGGGGGCCTCTTCAGAGATGGTTCCTGATTGCAGAGTCTGCTTTGAATTTCTTCTTTATGAACCTGTTCTAGCTCTGAGGCATGGGAATAATTTATAATGGACATTCAATCCTCTGCCTTACACAGGCAATTTTTTTTAAATCTCAGAAATAATTAGCATTTTACCAGTCTGCATTTCTAGCACAGCCTACAACAGGAAAGCCCTTCAGGATATAAAGAGAAACTGAAATGTACTGTCTTGAATTAGCTCCTGATTAAAGTTTTTGACCTGTATACTAATAGTTCGTGTGTTTCCTCTTCTTCCCTCAGCTATCTCCCCTGGTTCGAAGTATTTTATAAGCTACTTAACATCTTGGCAGATTACACGACAAAAGGACAGGTATTTACCTTCTATTTTACTCTGTTTAATAAGTAAACTTTAACTTTTATAATTATAAAAATAATAGTGCTGTGTATTTCACTAAAATGTTTACTGAAAAAGTAACACATTCCCATTATAGAAAGTTTGGGAAATTCAGAAAGCAGTAAGAAGGAAACGAAAGTCACTCCTAATATGTCTCCCTACCTTCCCCCCAACCTCAAATAAATATCGCTAGCATTTTGGGATGTTTTCTTCCTTTACTTTTTGAATTACATACATAATAAATAGGCCCTTAGCATTCAGAGTTAATATTCACCATCTTATATTCCCAAACAGCTCTGAAAGTTCATGATATGTATTAAATAATAATTTTGCTGAGGCACAAATTTGAATTGTTAGGGTTTGTCAATAAAACACTTAACTGGCAAGTGACTAACCCAGTGTCCCAGTCCCATTTCAGTAGGGCTTTCTTGTGCTTTTACAGTAATTTTTTTAAGGGTCTGAAAAACACTTTAAAAGTTCAGCTGTACCTCACTGTACTTTGGGAAGAAGTGACACGCTGAAGTATCTTCTGTGGGTGTCAAGAGGCAACTGGAACTGTATTTAGACTTTTGAGACCCACAATTTTAGGTACCATAGTAATGGAAGTGTTTATTCCATAATAATAAAAACATTGTAAATCTTTACCATGGCTGTGTATCATGTATCATGTACCTTGGTTTACTGAGACATTTCTCTGTTATTAGGAATTTTCATTATTTGGGATTTTTTTCCATTATTGTATAGCCATTAACATCTTTGAACATAAAACATTTTCTTCATTTTGGAGTGTTTCCTTAAAAGGAGAATCTCAGATGGGCCATTTGAAGGTTAGTAGACATAAATATTTTAAAACATTTGCCAAGCTTCTTTCCAGAAGAATTGTACTCCTGTATTTTGCCAGTAAAGGGTAAAAGACACCCTTTACTGGCAAAGTACAGGGATACCTGGATTACCACAGTCACATCATTAGCTTTTGATGACTTCATTGTGTCCTTGACAAGTGAACAGTTCTCATTGTTTTAATTTCATTTCTTTGATTATTAGTTAGTTGAATATTTGTCTATAAAACTAACTTATTATAGTTTCATTTCTTGTAAATGGTCTAAGATTTTTAATTAAAGAGATGCATTCTTATTAAATGTTAGAGAGTTTCCCCCATCATATTGTCTACAGAACATTAGTTCTAAAAAATGCTCCATTCAAAAAGAGTACCATAGGTGAGTAATACTGGGGTCAGGGAAAGGGAAAGCTGTGCCTCATTTTTGTCTCCTTAAAATTCCTGTAACATAGACTCTGAAAAGTCCTACAGTGGAGAAATCTATGTTACCTAGAAATTCACAACAGCCCCATACCTTTTAATTCCATGACAAATATTGACAGCATTCTGAGATACCAATGTTTCCTGGAACACATTTTGGGAAATGCTATTTTTGAAGAAAAGGTAGAAATTGTGTCAATAATGGATAAATCTTTAAGTTAGATTTACTCATTGGCAAGTGTATTCCAGAGGCCACAGTAAATGGAAGAAATAACTAATAGAAATGGCTCCCCGGATCACTACACTCATTCCGAAAGGATGCTTTAGGTATCAGGGAATTCTGTCATAAAAGAAGTGGTTTACGCTTTGATGAATGAGTTGTAGCCACCTTGGATCTGCTCATTGATTTCCGATTCATGGTTCACTTTTGTCAAACATTTGGTTTTTCATTGAAAAGTGAAAGACGTCTTTAGTAAATAGAATTGTATAACATGTAGGCTGTTAACAGTCTTACAATTGGAACTTAACTCACATTTTTTCCCCACCATATATAAGCTCCAGTCATTTAAAAAAAGACTTACTAGACTTTTAAAAACATGTCTTGGGGTACAGGAAATATTAGGTGGGTAACAAACTATGCACAGGGCAGATAGGATTATTACTCTGTAAAACTGGTGTACCAATCCTCTGGGCTTTTGCCCCAGTTAAGGACCCTGCCTCTTGGAATGTTGGAAACTGAGTTCAGTGATCTGTTCTAGTGGAGTCTGTTTCCCTTATACGAAAGACTCTTGTTTATTGAATTTCTTCTGGTCAAAGAAATTATGACACAGAAGATAGGTAGTCTGCTTGCAACTGGCTTGATTATTTGCAAGATGTGGGTTATCAGATTAGACCAGGTAGAAAGAGATTTAATTAAAAACAAAACAAAACAAACTCTTCCCCAAGTCCAGAAGTCATTGAGAAAGTTGTACAGGGTAGGTGAGCTTCAATTAAGGGCATGGGGAGTGACCGTGATGGCTCAGCATGGAGGACAGAGTCTAAGCTACATCATGAGGGTGTCTCTTTGAGTCACTGATGCACAGTGATTATCAGGCCCTGAATAAAGTAATGATGACATCTAGGCAGAAGGGATGGCAGAGGGTGAGGAGGGCGTCTGATCCAGAGAGAGAGTGAGCAGTCTGTTTGAGGGTGTTGGAGGCTAAGCAATGACGCATTTATGTGGGACAGTGGTGACAGTGGAGAAGGCAATGGCACCCCACTCCAGTACCCTTGCCTGGAGAATCCCATGGACAGAGGAGCCTGGTAGGCTGCAGTCCATGGGGTCGCTAAGAGTCGGACTCGACTGAACGACTTCACTTTCACTTTTCACTTTCATGCATTGGAGAAGGAAATGGCAACCCACTCCAGTGTTCTTGCTTGGAGAATCCCAGGGACGGGGGAGCCTGGTGGGCTGCCATCTATGGGGTCGCACAGAGTTGGACATGACTGAAGTGACTTAGCAACAGCATCAGCAGTGGTGACAGTGTCTTGGCTTTATTTGGGCACCAGATGTCAGAACTTCAGTGGGATCTACAGGAGGCACGTGGAAAGAGGACAGCAGCAATGGCTGAGCACTAGGGTGATGAACCCTGGGGTAAGGAGGGCATTTTTGTTGGTGGGAGATCCAGGGGAGGGGGGCAGATATTGGTGGCCTAGCACTGGATGTCAGTATTTGAGCAGAGTAAGAAGGACATCTAGATGGAGAGGATTGCTTACATACAAGCAAGTCGATATATTAAGGAAATAAAGGCAACGTTTTTCACTTTGGCTAGAATATAGTTAAAATATGTAAAGAGAAGAAACTACGATTATTCCTGTGTTGGATTGAAATGAGTCATTGGTGTGAACCCCATGGCTTTCAGTATATGTGACAGATATACAGAAAATGGAGATGTAACTGTGTACTGTGGGTTGTGCGTGTGAGAGAGATGTCCCCTGGCCCTATCCACTGGAAGGGCCTGGGGTCCACAGTACACAAGTAGCAGTGAGCACCCCGTTTTCCACTGTACACAAGTAGCAGTGAGCACACCCAAGTATCCACTGTACACAAGTAGCAGGGAGCACATACCCGGGTACCCAAATCTTGGTTCCTAAATCCATTTTCTGGTCAAAGCTATGGTTTCTCCAATAGTCATGTATGGATGTGAGAGCTGCACCATAAAGAAAACTGAACATTGAAGAATTGATGCTTTTGAACTATGGTGCTGGAGAAGACTCTTGAGAGTCCCTTGGACTGCAAGGAGATCCAACCAGTCCATCCTTAAGGTCCTGAATATTCATTGGAAGGACTGATGCTGAAGCTCCAATACTTTGGCCACCTGACGTGAAGAACTGACTCATTGGAAAAGACCCTGATGCTGGAAAACAGTCCATGGGGTCGCAAAGATTCAGACACAACTGAGCAACTGAACTGAAATCCATTTTCTACTGAAAGGAGCAGGGACTCCTTGAAGAAATGTCTAATTCTTTTTATACTTGTGAAAAGATGAGTCTGGAATATCTTTTTGTGCCAAAAGTGAGGAGGTGCTCAAAACATTTTGGGGTGGAGGGGTCAAGATGGCAGAATAGGAGGATGTGGAATTCACCTATCCTCACAAATACATCAAGAATATATCTGCAAATGGAACTGTTCTCTGTTCTCACAGAGCACCTACTGAACACTAGCAGAACTCTCTGGACACCTAAAAGCACAAGAAAAATCCCCACACAACCAGATAGGATGAAAGAAAGAAAAGAGGAAATAAATAGGAAGGGAACAGCACCCCTGGCAGGGAGCTGAAGGATGAGGAGGGATTCCTACACTCAGAGAAACCCCTTCACTCTGCGGAAGTCAGCTGGGACAAAGAAGGAACTTCAGAGGATCGGAGGGGAACCAGCAACCAGTCTGTGAGAGGTAGACCAGAATAAGATTTGTGCAGCCTGCATACCCCAGCCTGAGTTGTGTGTCTGCTGGTGTGGAGGGAGGCTGGGTGCTGAAAAGTGGGATTTGGAGAGCAGACCTAGGGAAGGGACAGCTGTTAGCTTAGATACCAAGACTTAGCTCCACTCAACTTTTTGCAGACTCCAGTGCTGGGAGCCTCAGGCCAAACAACCATCGAGATAGGAACACAATCCCACCCATTAACAAACAGGCTGCTTAAAGTCATAGTAAGCTCACAGACACCCCAAAACACCCCCCCCCAATGTAACCCTTCCCATCAGAGTGACAGGACTCAGTCCTGCCCACTGGAGCACAGGCACTGGTCCCTCCCACCAGGAAGCCTACACAAGCTCCTGGACCAACCTGATCCACTGGAGGACAGAAACCAGAAGCAAGAGAAACTGTGACCCTACAGCCATCAGAAAGGAGATTGCAAGTATAGTAAGTTAGACAAGTTGAGAAGATGGAAAAAATATTGCAGATGAAGGAGCTAGGTAAAAACCAAGAGGACCAAGTAAATGAAGGGAGGAAATAGACAATCTACCTGGAAAAGAATTCAGAGTATTATAATAAAGATGATCCAAGATCTCAGAAATAGAATAGAGATATAGATCAAGAAGATAACAAGGACCTAAAAGAACACGGATAAAGAATAATCATGGTTGAACAACGCAATAACTGAAATGAAAAATACACTGGAAGAAATCAATAGCAGACTAACTGAGCAGAAGAATGGATAAATGAGCTGAAAGATGGAATGGTGGAAATACTGCTGCAGAGCAGAATGAAGAAAAAAGAATGAAAAGAAATGAGGACAGTCTCAGAGTCCTCTGTGACAACATTAACTGCAACAGCAGTTGATTTATAGGGATTCCAGAAGAAGAGAAAGGGTCTGAGAAAATATTTGAAAATTAGAGTCAAAAACTTCCCTAACATGGGAAAGGACATAGTCACTCAAGTCCAGGAAGTGCAGAGAGTCTTATACAGGATAAATCCATGGAGAAACATGCTAGCAAAAATTAAATACAATGAAAATATATTAAAAGCAGAAAATAACATACAAGGTGATTCCCCATAAGATTTTTTAGCAGAAACTATGCAGGGCAGAAGGGAGTGGAAGGCCATATTTAAAATGATGAAAGGAAAAATCTACTACCAAGATTTCCCTGGTAGCTCAGCTGGTAAAGAATATACCTGCAATGCAGGAGACCCTGGTTTGATTCCTGGGTTGAAAGATCCTCTGGAGAAGGAATAGGCTACCCACTCCAGCATTCTTAGGCTTCTCCGGTGGCTCAGTCAGTAAAGAATCCACCTGCAGTGCGGCCTGGGTTCAATCCCTGAGATGGGAAGACCCTCTGGAGGAGGGCATAGCAACCCACTCCAGCATCCTTGCGTGGAGGATCCCCATGGACAAAGGAGCCTGGCAGATTGCAGTCCATGGAGTCGCAGAAAGTCAGACATGACTGAGTGACTAAACACAGCAAGATTACTCTACCCAGTAAGGATCTCATTCAGATTTGATGGAGAAATGAAAAACTGTATAGACAAGCAAAAGCTGAGAGAATTCAGCATACCAAACCAGCTTTACAATACGTGCTAAAGAAACTTCTTTAAGAGGGAAATAGAGAGAAAAAAACCCGACAAAACACAACCCAAAACAATTAAGAAAATGGCAGTAGGAACATATGTATAGATAATTACCTTAAATTTAAATGCTCCAGCCAAAAGACATAGTCTGGCTGAATGGATCAAAGGACATGAACTATATATATGCAGTCTACAAGAGACCTACTTCAGAACTAGGGACACATGGAGAGTGAAAGCAGGGGATGGAAAAAAGATACCATATGCAAATGGAAGTCAAAGCTGGAGTAGCAATACCCATATCAGACAAAATAGAATTTAAAATAAAGACTCTTACAAGAGACAAGGAAGGACATTACATAATGATCAAGGAATCAATCCAAAAAGAAGATATAACCATTTTAAATATTTGTGCACCCAACATAGGAACACCTCAATACATAAGACAAACACTAACAGACGTAAAAGGGGAAATTGACTGTAACAATAACAGTGGTGGAGTTTAACACCTTACCTACAGCAATGGACAAATCATCCAGACAGAAAATTAATAAGAAAGCAGAAGCTTTTAATGATACATTAGGCCAGATAAACTTCACTGATATTTATAGACATTCCATCCAAAGCTGCAGAATATAGTTTCTTCTCAAGTGTGCACAGAACATTCTCCAGGATAGATAACATCTTAGGTCGCAAACTAAGCCTTGGAAAAAAAATTTTTTTTAATTTATTTTATTGTAAAGCCTCAGTAAATTTAAGAAAATTGAAATCGTATCAAGCATGACCACAACCCTGTGAGATTAGAAATCAGGTTTAGGGCTTCCCTTGCAGCTCAGCTGGTAAAGAACCGGCCTGCAATATGGGAGACCTGGGTTCGATCCCTGGGTTGGGAAGATCTCCTGGAGAAGGGAACGGCTACCCACTCCAGTATTCTGACCTGGAGAATTCCATGGACTGTATAGTCCATGGGGTCGGAAAGCAGACACGACCGAGTGACTGTCACACTTGCATAGGAAAAAAAAGAGCTGTGAAAAAAAAAACACATGGAGGCTAAACAATATGCTACTAAATAACCAATGGATCACTGAAGAAATCAAAGAGGAAATTTTTTAAAAGACTTAGAAACAAATGGTAATGAAAACACCACCCAAAACCTATGGGATGCAGCAAAAGAGGGAAGTGTATAGCAGTACAGTTCCACCAAAACAAAAAAACAAGAAAAATCTTGAACAACCTAAGGTTACACTTAAAGCAGCTGGAGAAAGAACAACAAAAAGCCCTCAAAGTTAATAGAAGGAAAGAAATCATAAAGATCAGAGCAGAAATAAATGAAATGGAAAAGAAGAAAACGGTAGCAACAGTGAAACTAAACACTGTTTCTTTGAGAAGATAAATAAAATTAATAAACCTTTAGCCAGAATCATCAAAAATAAAAGGCAAAGGACTCAAATCAGTAAAACTAGATATGAAAAAGAAATTACAATTGAACTGTAGAAATACAAAGGATCGTAAGAGACTACTACAAGCAACTATATGCCAATAAAATGGACTACCTGGAAGAAAGGGACAAACCTTGCAAGACTAAATCAGGAAGAAATAGAAAATATGAGTAGTCTAATCATGAAATTGAAACGGATTAAAAATCTTCCAACAAACAGAAGTCCAGGACCTGATGGCTGATAGGTAAATCCTATCAAACATTTAGAGAAGAGCTAATAACTTCTCTAACTCTTCCAGAAAATTACAGAAGGAGGGACACTCCCAAGCTTACTCTACAAGGCCACCATCAATCACCCTGATACCAAAACCAGACAAAGATATCACAAAGAAAATTATAGGTCAATATCACCAAGAAACATAGATGCAAAAATCCTCCACAAAATATTAGCAAACCACCAATGCACCATGATCAAGTGGAATTTATCCCAGAGATGCAAGAATTCTTCAATACATGCAGATCAGTTAAGTGATACACCATAATAACAGACTGAAAATAAAAACCATATGACCATCTCAATAGATGCAGAAAAAACTTTTTACAAAATTCAACACACGTTTATGATAAAAACTCTCCAGAAAGAGGGCATAAAGGGAATGTACCTTAAAGGCCATATAAGACAAACCCACAGCAACCATCATTCTCATTGGGGAAAAGCTGAAAGCATTTCTTCTTAAGATCAGGAACAAGACAAGGATATCCACTCTCATCACTCTTACTAAAAACAGTTTTGGAAGTCCTACCATGGCAATCAGAGAAGAAAAAGTAATCTTAAAAAGGAACCCAACTGGAAAAGAAGTAGTAAAACTGTCACTGTTTGCAGATGACATGGTACTATACGTAGAGAATCCTAAAGATGCCACCAGAAAACTACTAGAGCTAATCAATTAATTTGGTAAAGATGCAGGATACAAAATTAATACACAGAAATCTCTTGCATTCCTATACACTGACAAGATCAGAAAGAGAAATTAAGGTGACAACCCCATTTACCATTGCAACAAAAAGAATAAAATACCTAGGAATAAACCTACCTAAGGAGGCAAAAGACCATACTTAGAAAACTTAAGACACTGATGAAAGAAATCAAAGATGACACAAATGAAGAGATATACCATGTTCTTGGATTGGAAGACTCAATATTATGAAAAAGACTCTTCTACCCAAAGCAATCTATAGATTCAGTGCAATCCCTATCAAATGACCAGTGGCATTTTCCACAAAATAAGAACAACATTTTTTACAATTTGTACGGAAACAAAAGAGACTCCAAATAGCCAAAACAATCTTGAGAAAGGAAAATGGAGCTGGAGGAATCAGGCTCCCTGACTTCAGACCTTACTTCAAAGCTACAGTAATCAAGGCAGCATGATTCTGGAACAAAAGCAGAATTATAGATCAATGGAGCAGGATAGAAAGCTCAGAGGTAAACCCACACTCCTGTAGTCACCTAGTCTATGACATTGGGACAAGAATATACAGGGGGTAAAAGACAGTATTTCGAATAAGTGGTGCTGGGAAAACTGGACAGCTGCATGTTAAAGAATGTGTTAGAACACTGCCTAACACCATACACAAAAATAAACTCAAAATGGATTAAAGACCTAAATATAATGCTGGACACTCAGAGGAAAACATAGGGCACTCTTAGGCACTCTTTGACATAAATCACAGCAAGATCTTTTTTTGACCCACCTCCTGATGCTGCTAAGTCACTTCAGTCGTGTCTGACTCTGTGTGACCCCATAGATGGCAGCCCACCAGGCTCCCCCGTCCCTGGAATTCTCCAGGCAAGAACACTGGAGTGGGTTGCCATTTCCTTCTCCAATGCGTGAAAGTGAAGTCGTTCAGTCATGTCCGACTCTTCGCGACCCCATGGACTGCAGCCTACCAGGCTCCTCCATCCGTGGGATTTTCCAAGTAACCTCCTAGAATAATGTAAATGAAAATAAAAATAAACAAATGGGACCTAATTAAACTTAAAAGCTTTTGCACAGCAAAGTAAA
The DNA here is from genome assembly GCF_029378745.1 of Bos indicus. NCBI lineage: Eukaryota > Metazoa > Chordata > Mammalia > Artiodactyla > Bovidae > Bos > Bos indicus. The sequence goes on along the minus strand of NC_091770.1, from coordinate 94,478,532 downwards.
TCATAAACAAGATGAAAAGGCCACCCTCAGAATGGGGGGAAATGTTTGCAAATAAAGCAGCTGATAAGGGATTTATCTTCAAAATATACAGTTTATGCAGCTAAGTATTAAAAAACCAAACAACCCAATAGAAAAAAAATAGGCTGAAGACCTAAATAGACATTTCTCCAAAGAAGACATTAAGATGGCCAACAAACGCATGAAAAGATGCTCAGCATCACCAATTATTAGAGAAATGAATGCCAGTCAAATCAAATGAATGCCAATGAGGTATCACCTCATACTGGTCAGAATAACCATCTTCTGAAAATCTACAGGGATTTCCCTGATGGTCCAGTGGCTAAGACTCCTTGTTCCCAGTGCAGGGGACCTCGGTTTGATCCCTGGTCAGGGAACTAGATCCTGCTTGCTGCAACTAAGACCCAGTACAGCTGAATAAATGAATTTTTTTTTTAATCTATAAGCAATAGATGCTGGAGAGGTTGTGGAGAAAAGGAAATTCTCCTATACTGTTTTTGGGAACGTGAATTGGTATGGCCACCATGGAGAGCAGTATGTGCACAGTCGAGTTCAACTCTTTGCGGCCCCATGGACTGTGGCCCACCAGGTGCTTCTGGAATTTTCCAGGCAAGAATACTGGAGCGGGTTGCCATTTCCTGCTCCAGGGGATAGTCCTGACCCAGGGATTGAACCTACGCCTCTTGCAGCTTCTGCATTGGCAGGTAGATTCTTTACCACTAGTGCCACCTGGGAAACCCATGAGAACAGTATGGAGTTTCATTAAAATACTAAAAATAGAACTACCATATGACCCAGCAATTCCGTTCTTGGGCATATACCCAGAGGAAGCTATACTTGAAAAAGATACATGCACCCCAGTGTTCATTGCAGCACTATTTACAATAGCCAGGACATGGAAACAACCCAAATGTCCATCAGCAGAGGTATAGACGAAGATGTCATTCATGTATACAGTGGAATATTGCTCAGCCACAAAAAGGAGTGAAATTGTGTCATTTGCAGAGATGTGAATGGATCTAGAGACTTATTTCATACAAAGTGAAATAAGTCAGAAAGAAAAACAAATGTGTAATATTGCTTATATGTTAAATCTAGAAAATGGTACAGATGAACTTATTTGTAAAGCAGAAATAGAGACACAGTTGTAGAGAACAAACATGGATACCAATGCAGGGAAGGGAGGGTGAGATGAATTGGGTGATTGGGATTGATAAATATACACTACTATGCAAAAGATAGATAACTAATGAGAACCTACTGTATAGCACAGGGAACTATCCTCAGTGCTCTGTGTGATGACCTAAACAGGAAGGAAAATTAAAAAATAGGGGATATATGTATACATGTAATGGATTCATTTGCTAACTAACACAACACTGTAAAGCAACTATACTCCAATAAAAATTAATTTAAAAATACAAATAAAAAGCTTTGTATACTATTTTCCAGAAGTAAATAAATAAAGCTGAGCCAGAAGAATAATTGGTTAAAGACATAGAGTGAAATTGCAGTTCAAAATTTGCTAATCATGTGGGTCATAGAGATCTCACTGAATAAAGTTCTTTTTTTTTTTTTTCTTGCTTTGTGGAAATTATTTCTCTTCTCTACTCTGCAGTCCTGCTTCCTTATTTAATTGTTCATGATGTTAGAGTCACTACTTTGTTTCAAGCAGTAATAAAGCAAAAAATTATAAGAAATTAAAATCTAAAAAAATGATGTAAAAATGCCAGAAAGACACAAAAGTGAGTTTGAAGGAGCAAAGGATTTTCACTGGTCATATATGGGACAATTTGAGCATCAGAACAAATAATGATACAAAAGGATTATAACCCCTTAAATAAAACAGAAGACCATGTGTGCATACTAATATAAATAAGTAAATAGATAAATTAAAAGGGGAATGTGATATTTACACAAAGTCAGTTCAGTTTAGTTCAGTCGCTCAGTCGTGTCCCGACTCTTTGCAACCCCATGAACTGCAGCACGCCATGCCTCTCTGTCTATCACCAACTCCTGGAGTTTACCCAAACTCACGTCCATCGAGTCGGTGATGCCATCCAGCCATCTCATCCTCTGTTGTCCCCTTCTCCTCCTGCCCCCAATCCTTTCCAGCATCAGGGTCTTTTCCAATGAGTCAACTCTTCATATGAGGTGGCCAAAGTATTGGAGTTTCAGCTTCAACATCAGTCCTTCCAATGAACACCCAGGACTGATCTCCTTTAGGATGGACTGGTTGGATCTCCTTGCAGTCCAAAGGACTCTCAAAAGTCTTCTCCAACACCATAGTTCAAAAGCATTAATTCTTCAGCGCTCAGCTTTCTTCACAGTCCCACTCTCACATCCATACATGACCACTGGAAAAACCATAGCCTTGACTAGACAGACCTTTGTTGGCAAAGAAATGTCTCTGCTTTTTAATATGCTATCTAGGTTGGTCATAACTTTCCTTCCAAGGAGTAAGCATCTTTTAATTTCATGGCTGCAGTCACCATCTACAGTGATTTTGGAGCCCCCAAAAATAAAGTCTGACACTGTTTCCCCTGTTTCCCCATCTATTTCCCATGAAGTGATGGGACCAGATGCCATGATCTTCATTTTCTGAATGTTGAGCTTTAAGCCAACTTTTTCACTCTCCTTTTTCACTTTCATGATGGTGTGATCACTCACCTAGAGCCAGACATCCTGGAATGTGAAGTCAAGTGGGCCTTAGAAAGCATCACTACAAACAAAGCTAGTGGAGGTGATGGAACTCCAGTTGAGCTATTTCAAATCCTGGAAGTTGATGCTGTGAAAGTGCTGTACTCAACATGCCAGCAAATTTGGAAAACTCAGCAGTGGCCACAGGACTGGAAAAGGTCAGTTTTCATTCCAATCCCAAAGAAAGGCAATGCCAAAGAATACTCAAACTACCGCACAATTGCACTCATCTCACACGCTAGTAAAGTAATGCTCAAAATTCTCCAAGCCAGGCTTCAGCAATATGTGAACCGTGAACTTCCAGATGTTCAAGCTGGTTTTAGAAAAGGCAGAGGAACCAGAGATCAAATTGCCAACATCCGCTGGATCATCGAAAAACCAAGAGAGTTCCAGAAAAACATCTATTTCTGCTTTACTGACTATGCCAAAGCCTTTGACTGTGTGGATCACTATAAACTGGAAAATTCTGAAAGAGATGGGAATACCAGACCACCTGACCTGTCTCTTGAGAAACCTGTATGCAGGTCAGTTAGAACTGGACATGGAACAACAGACTGGTTCCAAATAGGAAAAGGAATACGTCAATGCTGTATATTGTCACCCTGCTTATTTAACTTATATGCATAGTACATCATGAGAAACTCTGGGCTGGAAGAAGCACAAGCTGGAATCAAGATTGCCGGGAGAAATATCAATATCCTCAGATATGCAGGTGACCCCACCCTTATGGTGGAAAGTGAAGAGAAACTAAAAAGCTATTGATTTACATAAAGTATTGCTTCACAAAATGCTTACTCAACACAGAGGGAGAATGATTGATCTTACAGTAGAGACATCAGATGAATTAATCAAATGATTAAAGTGAGCGTCAGCAGAAATGGGATGAATTGAAATCTGAATCAGTAGAAAACATCAGACAAGTGAGCATTATTCTACAAAGTGATTGGTTTCACTGTCAAGTTCTTACAAATGTAGGAACTGTTCCTGACTGATAGAAACTAGAGTCATAGCAACTGAAGGCAGCACTTGTTCCTGAACTGGATTGTTTTGCTATCAAGGACATTATTGGCATAATTGACAACATTTGGTAGGATCTGAGGATTAGATGATGATGATGTTTCAGTGTTAATTTCCTGATTGTGGTTATGTAGGAGAACATCCTTGGTGTTCATGGATGACAGGGCATAATACTGGTAATCCACCCTCAAATGGAAAATAAAGGGTTTTTTTGTTGTTGTTGTTTTTGTAATGTCCTAAAATTCTTCTGTAAGTTTGAGATTGTTTCAAAGCAAAATTAAACTTGTGTGCCTGCACATGTTCATTTCTACCCTCTGAGAAATTTGAGTAAGTTATGAATTCAGATTGAAAACGTGATTTTAATCTGGACTTATCCTCTTTTCCCTCTCCTTTAAATTCACTAACAAAGACAGTTGTGAACAGCAGAGAGGGCTCTGGGTTTGAACACAGAAAACCTGTGGTTAGCTTCTGGCTGTGCAGTTCCCAGCTGGCTGATTTGAGTCAAGTTGCTTTACCCTTCGGAGCCTTAGTTTTCAGTCTGTAAAGTGAGGTAGTTGTGAGGCTGAAAACAGCTACCAAATGGGTACAAATGTAAGCTTATTACTATTTTATCAGCACAGAGAATTCCACAGGGTGGGAGAAATAGCTTTTGGATGATTCTGTAAGCAGTGTTCTTTTGAGCATTTTAAAGGTGAATCTGTTTTCAATCGAATAATTTGTACTGCTTTATGTTTCATCCTGTGGCTCGATTTCTCTAATTAAAATGCACAGCCACCAGCCTCTATTGCGTGCTGTTGTAATAGTTCATTTTTAACTTTCCATAATTGGAGGCTGCTGTGTGTATCTGGTGAACACTCAATAAAATTAATTGAGAGTAATGATGATAAAGACAAGATCTATAGTGTCATCGTTATTTCTCCCTACCACCCCCGCCCTGTAAGCTGGGATTGTTTGCATTTAAAAGTTGTTGCTATGGAGTTGAGAGGATAGATTTGCTGAGAGCTTATGGTATATGATCCATAAAAGGCGGTCATGGTAGGTGTCTCACTGAGTAGAAAATGTCAAACTTGGTGTGGGAGGATCTATTTGGTTCTTTTATTGAGCCATAAGCACTGTCTTTTGTCCAACTCTACTTGAATATCAAACCTGTTTCTGTTGTGGGGCCAGCACCTCCCCAGCCCCCTCAGTCATGAGGGCCCATAGTTCACTGTGTGCCCAGACCTCCCTGCAGGTCTCTGACTAAGGGCTCAGTCTTGCCTTTGTTACTTAAGCCTTTTATTTCTTTCAGGAGAGTCAGTGGAATGAGCTTCTTGAAACTCTGTACAAACTTCCTATCCCTGACCCAGGAGTGTCTGTTCATCTCAGTGTGGTAAGTGGGGGTAGAATATTAGCAATCACTGAGAAACCATTCCATTGTTAACAATAAGAAAGAGCCAAATGAGATTGTCTTTTTGTCATATGTACCTTCCCCACCCCCAAATACTTAGAGATCTCAAGACAGGCCAGGGAGTTGTATTTCTTTCTTTCTCTATGATTTCATGAGAGAGGGCTCCCAAATGCCCCCATGCTCCTCTCTTCCTGTCTATCATTCCATCACTAGCATCTCCTGATGGCAGGTGTTGGGCTTGGAATGGGACAGCCAACCCTTGCCTCCTCAACCCCTGTCCTGGGGCTCCCTGCCTCATGCTTCGCCTCCTCCACCCGGTGACCCCACACAACCCTGCTGTGTCTGTGCCTTTGCTGAAGCCCATCCTGCTTCCCCAAACCTTCAATACCACCTTTCCCCTGTTTACCAGGGTAACCCATACTCATCCTTCAGAACTCAACTCAAATTTTTATTCCAGCAAAATCCTCCCCTCACACCCCCGAAGGCTTAGGTAAGGTTTTCTTTTTTTGTCCCAAGCATCTTGTACACTTTGCAGTACTTAGTCACAACACTTTGGAACAACCTGTTTTCCTATCTCCCCCACTGGACTGCACACCCTCTCTTGAGGACGAGAATGGAGACTGCCTAGCACAGTTCCTGGCCAGATTGTTTCCTTGAACTCTCTTACATACATGCTATGTGGTCTGGGTAGAAAAGCTTTTGAATTATAAACTGGGAGATTTCAATCCCCAAGTCATAGTTTTGCCAATGACCTGAGTGATCTTAATCAAAACCTTTAACCTCATGAGCCTCGATTTCCTCATCTATCAGATAAGGTGTTGGATAAGAAGGGTTTTGTTTTTTTTTTCATATTTTAGTTACTGTAATTCTCTGGGTCAAATGCTAGTCATGACCTTCTTCAGAATTCTCAGATGGACACTCCTTGGCCAGCTATTGATTATCCAGGGGCTGTTTTCCCCAATGTTGTAGGGTCTGAATGTTCTAAAAAGTTTTGTCTTTCATCTTCACTAGAAGCAGGTACAGTGTTGATAGTCAATGGTAATTATCTCAGTATTTGCCCTCTTAAAGAAAATGAACATGGAAAGGTTTTTTATGATGATCACATTAAAAGCAGTATTACTGCCAATAACTAATAATACATCTACTATATACCAAGTTCCTAATTTATGCCAAGTATATATCTCTAATGTTTAAAACAACTCTAAAAATAGATATTGGCATTTTTATGTCATAGTTAAGACTTAGAGAGGAAAAGATACTTGCCCATCCAAGGTCGTATGGTTAATCAGTGAGATTGGGGCTTTTAAACCCAAGCCTATGTTTTTTTCCACTAGGCCATGAATGTTGAAAGAAAGGAAGGAAAGAAGGAATTGGTAGAGGCTTTTGCTTATTGCAGTGGAGCAGAGGAGGGAAAGAAGCCTTTTCCAAGAAATATTGTGTAAGGAAGAATGTCTGAAAAAGATGAAGAAATGAGCTTTAAACCTGCCCTACTCCCTGCTGCAGAGCTAAGCAACCCTGCCTTTGTCTCTGTCCCTTTTCCTAAGCAGCTTGATCTCCCTGCTTCAGTCTGTAATGACATCCGACAGGTAGCTGAGGAGTAGCTGGGCTGGGTCACCAGCTGCTGGGGAGGAAGGGCCTTATCCTTCCCCTGAGTGGCTGCCAGGCCTCAAGGACAAGCCATTGCCGGGGCAGGAAGAACTGTTGGAAGGTGCAGCTGTTTCATGCCAGTGGTTTCTAGGAATGTTTCTGACCTCCTCTGGTCCCAGCATTTCATGGGCGATGGAGCAAGACAGAATCTCAAAGGACAGCCTGGGGACTACTTGGTTTGGGGATTGCATAGGCTCACTATTTACAATCTGTTGCATTTGTAAAGGCAGATATTTTCTTTTTTTCCTGTTCACAAGGAATTCCTCTCTGTGTGTTTCATTTCTGAAAAGTTAGTCTCATCTAGATTATAAAGCCTGAAAAGATGATAAAATGACAGTCTTGGACTTTTTGTCTTTAGTCACAAGAGTGTTTCTGTGTGTCTGCTGTAGGTGATTGAGAAAAATCGGAATACAAACCTACAGTTGAGAATAGTGATAATAATTTTCTATTAAAATACCATTGATGGAATGCTAGACACTTCACATACAAAACATTTATTCTTCAGAACAGTTGTTCTGAACAGTTCCCATTTACAGGTTAAAAAAAAATAGCTTCTGAGCTATTAATTGGAATTGCCTACGATCACATAACTATTAAGTGGCTGACTCTGCAGTTCCAGTCCTTTCTCCCTCACTGTGCTAATCCTTATTCAGTGACTTCATCACCATGTAGACTGCCGTTACTGAACAGTTCCTGGGACTGCCTTCTAGCCATTTGGTATAAAATTTGGTATCTTACGGCATCGAATTTAACCTTGTATTTTACTTTTACTATTTTAATCTTTGTTCTTGAGTTGACTTAATTAGTTTCCCATAACGAATATGCTACATGATCTCTACTACAATACTTTTATTATTTTTTTTTAATTGAAGGATAATTTCTTTATTGTGTTGGTTTTTACTAAATATCAACATGAATCAGACATAGGTTTACCTATGTCCCCTCTATTGTAATCCTTAATATATAATGTTTTGGCACAAAGACACAGATTTTGGAATAATGCACTACAAAGGGTGTTTTCTTAAGTTATCTTTTATTAATTCAAATAGCTTTAGCTATAATTTGCTCATAAAAAGCACAGGTATAACAGTGTGTTATCATGGAAAGAACAAAGCTCTGGTTATGCAAACCTGGTTTCAATCCTAGTTCTGTCACCAACTAGCTGTATGACCTTACGTCACTTTACTTCTCTAAGCCTTAATTTACCCATTTGTAATATGGAGATAATTTCTTAAATTTTCCTGTGGAAATTAGAGATACTGTTTATAAAGTATCTGGTGGTACTTTATACTTGGAAGGTAAAGCCTTCCATGTAGCAGATGTTCGTAAATATCTGCCGAATATTAGAAAAATAGCTTATAATGTTATTGTTGGCCTTTTTGTTATTGGAAGCCTTTCATTTTAGGAAGCCTGTGCAACTCATTTTTCCAGAGACTTACTTATTTTGTAGTTATCCAAGAATGGGGGGTGGGAACTTCCTGAAATGTCACTTGGGGGTCTAGGTTTGAACTTAGGCCATGGCTAAGCTGACATTCTCTGTATGTGACCTTTCCTGGCCTTTGCACAATCCCTTCTTTAATTGGCCAGCACCAAGCTCTTTCCATTCCTGCTTGCCATTGTTCTCTGCGTCTTTAGGAGCACAGAGGAGGTGTCATCAGTTCATCCTATTTTCATTTAACTCAGAGACACATGCTTGTTACATGCATGGAGATGTCTCCTTAAAAGTTCTCTGAACAGGTCAGGGTTTCAACTCCACTGATTCAGCTCCCTTCACTGGAATTTGCACTGGAAGTCAGGAGGCTTACTTGGAGAGCACGCGTAGTTGAGAGACATTCTCCACTGTTAGCCGTCTACAGTGTCTCAGTGCCACAGTCCCTCGGCTGGAGCTATCCTTACCATCCCTTGGGCCTTTGGGACAGATTTGGCCCACAGTTTATAGATGAGTATAATCTCAGATGCTGAAATTAAATTGCAGGTTTGGTTGGTAAAGACCATTCATGAGTAAACCTAGTGATATTTGGTCCCTGGAGTCCACATGCCTCAGTGAACAATAAATTATGAAGTCTGCAGCTTTCATGTGTTCAGTAGCCTGAAAATGTCATATGAGAAATTAGCCTTTAACTTCTTTGAACTGTTCTTTTGTATTTCCTAAAGATGTTCCTCTCTCATGGAAAAGAACTCCATCTACTAAACGGTGATTTAATGTATCTGGCTTTAATCCAATATTATCCAAAGAAAATATTCCTTAGACTATTCTCTATGAGTGAAACGCTTATTTCTTTAGTTGAGTGAGGAATTATCTTCATATCATTTACCTGGTTTCTGAATGATGTGCTTGTTGCATACTTTTTCAGGAATAAATATTTTTTATCTTCCTTTACAGCATTCTTATTTTACTGTGCCTGATACCAGAGAACTTCCCAGCATCCCTGAGAATGTAAGTGCTTGGGCAGATGTGAATTAAATTTTTATTCTTCATTTTTACTAATTTTGAAAGAAAATAAAGGGGTATATTTTCCTACTATAAAAACAATACATTATAAAAGCAAAACCATATAGAGAATATTTGAAAAATAAAGAAGTATAAAGACAAGAAATAATCATTATTCATACTTTGCAAATTACTCACCTATTAACATATTGGTGTCTCATTGTAGTCTTTTTAGAATGTATTATTTACATAGTTAGAATTACCTCTTATATAAGCATTTTGCCATTGCATTCATAATCATTTTTTTTGACTGCATAATATTCAATTTGCTGTGTTGTTTACTTAGCTATTTCTTTGCTGTTGTGAATCGAGTTGGTTTTACTTTTTCTTGTAAATAAAATGCTTTTGTATAAAGAACTTCTCGTACGAAGATCTCTTTATTAGGGTCAGTTCAGTTCAGTCGCTCAGTCGTGTCCAACTCTTTGCGACCCCATGAACTGCAGCACTCCAGGCCTCCCTGTCCATCACCAACTCCCGGAGTTCACCCAAACTCATGTCCATCGAGTCAGTGATGCCATCCAGCCATCTCATCCTCTGTTGTCCCCTTCTCCTCCTGCCCCCAATCCCTCCCAGCAACGGAGTCTTTTCCAATGAGTCAACTCTTCGCATGAGGTGGCCAAAGTATTGGAGTTTCAGCTTCAGCATCATTCCTTCCAAAGAAACCCAGGACTGATCTCCTTTAGAATGGACTGGTTGGATCTCCTTGCAGTCCAAGGGACTCTCAAGAGTCTTCTCTAACACCACAGTTCAAAAGCATCAATTCTTCCACGCTCGGCTTTCTTCACAGTCCAACTCTCACATCCATACATGACCACTGGAAAAACCATAGCCTTGACTAGACGGACCTTTGTTGGCAAAGTTATGTCTCTGCTTTTTAATATGCCGTCTAGGTTGGTCATAACTTTCCTTCCAAGGAGTAAACGTCTTTTAATTTCATGGCTGCAATCACCATCTGCAGTGATTTTGGAGCCCCCCAATATAAAGTCTGACGCTGTTTCCACTGTTTCCCCATCTATTTGCCATGAAGTGATGGGACCAGATGCCATGATCTTAGTTTTCTGAATGTTGAGCTTTAAGCCAACTTTTTCACTCTCCACTTTCACTTTCATCAAGAGGCTTTTGAGTTCCTCTTCACTTTCTGCCATAAGGGTGGTGTCATCTGCATATCTGAGGTTATTGATATTTCTCCCAGCAACCTTGATTCCAGCTTGTGCTTCTTCCAGCCCAGCGTTTCTCATGATGTACTCTGCATAGAAGTTAAATAAGCAGGGTGACAATATACAGCCTTGATGTACTCCTTTTCCTATTTGGAACCAGTCTTTTGTTCCATGTCCAATTCTAACTGTTGCTTCTGACCTGCATACAGATTTCTCAAGAGGCAAGTCAGGTGGTCTGGTATTCCCATCTCTTGAAGAATTTTCCACAGTTTATTGTGATCCACACAGTCAAAGGCTTCGGTATAGTCAATAAAGCAGAAATAGGTGTTTTTCTGGAACTTTCTTGCTTTTTCCATGAACCAGCGGATGTTGGCAATTTGATCTCTGGTTCCTCTACCTTTTCTAAAACCAGCTTGAACATCTGGAAGTTCACGGTTCACATATTGCTGAAGCCTGGCTTGGACAATTTTGAGCATTACTTTACTAGCATATGAGATGAGTGCAATTGTGCGGTAGTTTGAGCATTCTTTGGCATTGCCTTTCTTTGGGATTGGAATGAAAACTGACCTTTTCCAGTCCTGTGGCCTCTGTTGAGTTTTCCAAATTTGCTGGCATATTGAGTACAGCACTTTCACAGCATCATCTTCCAGAATTTGAAATAGCTCAACTGGAGTTCCATCACTTCCACTAGCTTTGTTCGTAGTGATGCTTTCTAAGGCCCACTTGACTTCACATTCCAGGATATCTGGCTCTAGGTGAGTGATCACACCATCGTGATTATCTTGGTCGTGAAGATCTTTTTTTTTAATTAGGGTAGATATACTCAAGTAGAATTGTGCTCCTACTACATTTTTTAATTCACTTTTAATAAAGTAAAGGATTTGTGGATAAAAGTGTAAAGACCCCCACCCCTGTCTCTTAAAAACGTAGCAATGAACTTGAGTCTGAGACAGCAGAGGGTAATATTTGCCCCCTGAACAAACTGAATCACATAGCTAGTCTAGTCTTAAGACATATTTCAAAATATTTTACTTGAACTGTACATAGTACTATGTAGAGTTAAATACAGAATCACTACCACTAAGGCACTCAATTATTTTTTTAACTTGTGGCAAAATATACATAACATAAAATTTACTGTTTTAACCCTCTTTTAAATACATAATTTCATTGGTGAACACATTTACATTATTGTGCAAGTGTCACCAACATCCATCTCCAGAATTTTTTCATCTTTCCCAGCTGAAACCAACTCTTTAAACAACTCATTTCCCTTTTCCTCCCATCACCTGGCAACCACTATTCTGACTGTATGAATTTGACTACTCTAGGCACTTCATTTAAGGAGAATCATATAATACTTGTCCTTTTGTGTTTGGTTTATTTCACTTAGCATAATGCATTTGTGGCTCATCCATGCTGTAGCATATCAGAATTTCCTTCTTTTTTAAGGCTGAATAATATTTCAAGAAGTGGTAGAATTGGAATTTAAACATTAATCTTTTTGATACTAGAAAATGAATTCTCATATACTTTGCTACCCTGTGAGCCCATAATTTAACCTTTTATCTCCCTCAAAATTCCATTGAAATGACAAAAGAACTATAAAATTAGGGAGAAAAATGTCCACTTAATGGCAGAAGGAGCCACCATGAACTAGAAAATTTGAGGAATTTCTGCAATTTAAAGGAGATGATTATTGAGCAGTCAATAAGGTATAGACAGTGAAGAAACCCCCCGCAAACTGGAAAAGTCCTATAGAAAGAGCAGAAACCAGGGATGTGACCTGGAACATTTATGAAAATTGATTATGTGCTAGATTGCACTGAAGAATTCAAAATAGGAAAACTCAGATTTTCACAGGCCACTGTCTTTTATTACAATGAAATAAAACTAGAAATTAAATATTCATCTACTTGATGGAATAGTTGGGTCACAGAGGGGAAGACATTGAAATTGGCTATTATTTAGATATTAAGGATCATATCAAAATCTTTCCTTTTGGACCAGTCGGTTTTCTCTTGCCAATAGTGTAAGCTTTATTACAGGTGTTCTGGAAGCCAAGTAGGGTGGTAGCTTATAGAATATGAACATTTAGCATGTATACTTTAAGCACCTCTCCTATTTTTATTTAATTATTTATCCCCTGTGCTCAGCTGTACCTAGTGTTCCCAAGTCTTTCTGGTTACCAGAAAGTAAACATTTATCGCTCAGGAAGGGTGCCAAAAGGCTAGTTGACTAGCTGAGTGAGCTGGGAGAGGAGTATCTTGGGATTGAATACTCTTACTTTTATTGGCACTCTTCCCTTAGCCTTTAGAGGTCCTGGATGTCTCCAATTCCTGAACTTTTCTAGAGTTCTGTGATGTGAGTTGGGCTGGATACTTGCTGCCCTCTGCCCTGGTCCCAGACTTTTCTGGGCTGCCAACTCAGTCTTCTCTAGTTTCTCAACCTTGATTGATACTCTTGATACCCTGGACCAGATCATTCTTTGTTGTTTAGGGTTGTCTTGTATGTTGCAGGGTGTTCAACAGCATCCCTGAGCTCTATCCATTGTAAGATGGTACCAACATCTCCACCTGTGATGACTGTGTCTCCAGACATTGCTAAAAGTTCACTGGGGCTGAATGACCCAGGTTAAGAACCATTTCTTTAATAACATCTGGCTTCCAAAAATTTTGACATCTCTCTTCCATTACTCTCTTTTCTCCTGTTCTTTGAGGTTTATGCCTCTCAAAATTATATCATTGTGACTTTTCCTGGCTGAGGGCTGATAGTTGCATGGTATCAGGAGAGAGAAAAGCAAATACATGTGTTAAATCCATGGAAATGCCCTCATGTTTTAACTATGCTTCACCTATTAATAGACATTTAGATTGTTTCTAATGTTCTGCTATTATAAATAATGTTATAATAGCAGTCATCGCCTAAGTTAAATTCATCTTTTAATTTTTTAATTTTAAGGACTGCGAATTCCTTAAGAACTGTAAGGTACCTGAAAGTCCTGGTAATTTCTCAATTTTCAAAACCACAATTGCTAAGATTAAAAATAGTGTAGGAAAAAAAACTTCATCTTTTTCTTAGCCCCACCTCCAATTCCTTTCCGCACTGTATGCCACCTCCCCTGCCCCCACCATTAAAAAAAAAAAATTTGCATTCCCTCTGCTGATTTTGCCACTAATGAACCAATTCCCTGCGTATGACCCATTGTCCTCTAAATCCTCCTTTGCAAACCAGTAAAAGGCTGGCCTTGTTTGTTTCTAAGCAGGAATAATAAAAACAATCTGCCAGCCTCCTAACATACATGGTTCCATTTAAATCCTTACAGCTACTCTGTGAGAGGTAGACGTGAGCCTCATTTTACATGTGGGGACCCAGGACTCACAGGCCTGAGGTTAGAGCCCAAGGTCTGCTTCCAAATGGGGTGTAGTGACCCGGGTTTGTAAGGAACCAAAGCATTTTGTTTCCATTATACCCCCCTGCCTCCGTATGGTTGACTTTTGATATTTATGAGGAAAAAGGAAAAGAAATGGTTTTTCCTATTTCAAGTATGAAATGAAGTAGGAAAGCTTTTCCTCTAAGGAGAATCTGAACTTATGTAGGACCAATTTGTGTGATTTTTGACATAGACTCACTGTTGAGCTCTAGCCATGTTGAAATTTGCATTTTACTCTCTCGGTGATTTTTCAAGGATTAATTTAAAATGACTAAATTGCTGCATTGCAAATTGAAACAAGCAGTAACGAAGGAGTTGTTAATATGATGTAGTCTGCTGGTGGAAAGAACATGAGTTTTGGAGACAGCCAAACACTGGGCTGTACCACTCTGGGGATTTTGAGATACTTATATTCTCTAGCGTCCTCGTCTAATAAAGCAAAATGGGAGGAACAAATGAAGTATTACATGTAAAGTTCCAAGTTCAATGCCTGGTGCAACAGAGATACTGCTTTTGATGATCCTTTCTTTCCCTTCATCCTTTGGCTCTCTTTTAATTCTAGCCTTAACCTCTCTTGAGTTGCTGTGGAGGGCTAGGTGCATTACTTCTTGGAGCTTGTCTTGTCTCGGTTTTTGCTGACATTACTGGCTGTGAAGATCAACACTTCTCATGGAGTGTATGTTTGGCTACGAAAGCCTCTTAGCACCCACTGTTGACTGGAAATGGTACAAGGAATGGAGTCCAGGACACTCGTGCCTGTCATGTGGAAGGTGTTGTGTATACTATATGGTTGTCTCCTCTTACGAACATACTGAACTAAGAGAACAAGAAACGGGTAAAAGGATGGGGGTATGAAACTTGATTCTGTCACCAGATAATCCTATTCTTTGGACGATTTCAGGGAAGGATTAACATGAGAGACAAAGGAGGTAGTACTGGTTGAACACCCACCATGGATCAGATCAGGTACTATTAATATTTGTTATATCATGACATCTTCACAGCCACCTTACAGTGTGGTTGTTATCCCTATTCTGCAGAGGAAACGAAGCCCAGAGATGTAAAGTAACTTGCCCCTAGCCACCCAGCCAGTCACATTTGGGTCAGTCTGATTCTAGCACCGAGATGCTGCTGGGTCCTGGCCCTCCACTCCATGGCTCCCAGTACCTTCCTAAGAAATCATTCATCCTAAGTGTAAATTATATAATTAATCGTGTGACTATGTGTTTAGTTTCTGCTTCCATATGGACAGGGGTCAGTATTTTTTCAGCAGTGAATCTCCGTTACTAACACTGTACCTAAAACAGAGTAGATATTCAGTGTACATTTATGAAATGATTGAATGAATGAGCAATGCAGTCACTCTCAGGAGAAGGAAAAATAACAGTTCCTTTCACTTGGCTTTTGGGCCAGTGAGTCTGCAAGATGTTAATGAAAAGCAAATGTAGAAAATTAATTCTTTCCATTTTCAGATCCCTGTTGAAGTTAATTCTCATTATTTCTTCAGTTTCTGTGTAAAAATATTTTCTTCCTTTTCACTGAAAAACTATCACCATGTAATTGCTCTTCAGGGTTTTTTCTGTCTATCAAGCTAACACATGTAGGAGTGAATTTTATACAGGCAGTAATTAAATGAGCATAAATTTTTATAAATTTTAAACAGTTGACCTGCATTTTTTAAAAAGTCACAGATCACAAACAAATACGTATTAATAATTACTTTTTAAACTGGCTGTATAAGGGATTTTTTTAGTGGCCAGGTTTTGAAGTTTACTTTTGATTAATGGATAATCATATAGACCTTGTTTTAGAATATTAAACAAACCTGTCTTAATTATCTGGCCTGTGTCATTCCAAGTGGTTAATGATGCGAGGAAAGCATTTAAAATGGACAGTTACATATAACATTGGCCAGACTCCGCTTTGTCAAAAGATGCACCATGATATAGAAAAGATTTATGAACTCGTTGTGACTTTCAAAAATAAACAAAGTTGAGGTGGTAGTAGGAGACCTATTATCAAGTCCTGAGATTATAGAGAATTCCATTGTTGCTATTAAGAGTTGTCAGGTAATTGTTTATTCTAATGGTTTTTCCATTCACACAGAGGGATAAAGTTGACCTCTGGGTAAACTCTGCTTTCTTTCCTATAATATACTTCTCTGACTTGATTGCTTATGTGAGTGTGTGGGATTCTTTCTCAAACTGATTATTTTAGAATCCAAATTTATAATTCCTTTTTAAGAATCCTACACAACTAAAGTAACCTAAATTCTTTTTTAAAAATTGAGGATTTTAAAGATTTACATTATGGTAAAATAATCTGAGCAGGAGCTGTTTCAGGAAATAAGTTCCCTGGGCAAAACCAGCTTCTTGAACTGTCTCTTCCAGACATAGTACAGTAAGTCTTTATCATCTATACTGTGTATGAAGCTGAGAGTGACAAAGACTAATAAAATGACAGACCGTGGGGCGGACTAGCATCTGTTTCAAAGGCTCCAAGGAGTACCCAGCTTAGAGTCTGTTCTTTGGTTTGGGGATTATCTCATTTCCCTAAGGTACTGAACCTAAGACGCTTTTTCTCTAAGCTCCACTGTATCCCCTTCCATCCTGAGGCTCATTGCACCCACCCCCCATTCCCCACCCCTGATCACCACACCCATCTCCACCTGCTTCCTCACCCGGGGCGTGGATCACAGTGAGCCTGAAGTCCCCAGCCACCTGGATTGGTACTGCAACCAGCAGGGACAGCTAGCAGGCAGCAGCCATTATGGGGCTTCTCCTGGGGGAAATGGTGTTCTGCCAGGTGTCTTCCTCTCTTCTTTGTCTGGATTTAGAGCCACAGAGAGTTAGAGCTGGAAGGGTTCTTCGCCGCTGTTGCTTTGTGGAGATGAAAAGCCTGGAGAGTCTAAGGAACTTGTGCAGCACATGCCTCTTTTGAAGCTTAACTTCCAGGCTGCTCTGTCTCTGTTAACCAGAGACCTTCCTCAGAACTGAGCCCCATTCAGCCTGGGAAGTGGTCAACTTCGTGTCCCTGCTTCTTAACCCTATATATTGGGCCCATTTAATAAACGCTAGACATAAAGGAGGATGCTCAGAGGCACATAACTATATGCAACTGAAATAATGCTTAAACTCCATGAATATAAAAGGACTGTTCTTCCTTAAGCCTAAAAAACATACTGGCACTGAGAAGACTCAGCCCTTTTGAGCATAGACACTGGGAAGCAGTCCCTCTAAGCAAGGTTTTCCTTTTCTAGAAGATGAGTCACATGGAAGAGTAATTATCAGGGAATAAAGGAGGTGGTTATTCCCTGATAATTGATAATTGGCTTAGCCATGATGACATTATAACCCAGGACACTAGGCCCAAGACTAGGGGTACACTTTGTTTGACAGCATTGGTGGTTCTTTAGAAGGACAGTTGATGCTTCATCAAAAGACTGGACTTTCCCTTAAAAAAAAACTTGTCAGGCAAGTGGACAGATGTGGAGCACAGGAACCTGGAATTCAGGGGCTTGTCCCAGATCCTTCCAACCCCCTCTCAAGTCTAACCATTATCAAGTCCTGGATTCCAGTTTACAGAGATCTGTGACATCCATATGCAAAGTTTTTATTTGAATAACTTGTTTTATTCATTCTCTCCCTGAATATGGCAGTAGCACCTGTTAGCTGCTTGCCCCCTCCTGTACATCCTCCACAGGACCTCTAGGGAGATTCTTCTGCAGCACAGATATGCTTATGTCGTAATCCTTCCACAGCTCCCTGTTAGCTGTGAGGAAAGTCTAGGCTCCCATAGGCTCTGAACCCAGCTTCTCTACCCCAGCACATTCCCTGCCCTGCATCCTGCCCTTCACTCCACTGACCTGCGTAGAGCCGCTCTCTCCCTCTTGCCTCTGGCTGGAACATGCTTCTCCCGCGTGCCCTGAGTGAACCCCTTGTTGGAGGCCTAGAGCAAGTGTCTTCTCCTATGTCAAGTCTTCCCCAGCCTTCACCTCATATCCATCTGGCAGAGCTGAATCTTCCCTTCTCAGCCAGCTGTGGAGCATGTTTAGCCAGCATCAGAGTTCTAAGCCTGGCATGCTGCAGTCCATGGGGTTGCAAAGAGTCGGACATGACTGAGCGACTGAACTGACAGTTCTTGGCATACCAGGTTTCTGGGTCCAGTGCCACTTGTGGAAAGTGGGGATCATGTTTAGTTAATCTCTGTGGGCACAGCTCCCAGGGTTTACTAAGCACTTAGTAGGAGTCATCAGTATTTGTTGACTAGCTGATTATAGGAGACAGAAGTGGAAGACTGAAGACTTAATTCCACTGAAGCCAAGTGCTGGGAGAAAGTGGCATACCTGTGTATTTTATAAATACAAGCTCACAATATGTTCTGGCTGCAGTCCTGACAAAGGACTACTTGCCACGGAAGCCTTCTTTTCTTATTCCACACTCCCTATACTGTGTTCTTACCTATCCGAGAAATATGGTTGATCTAGCTGTGACATGTGCACCTGCCTCTGTGTACAGTTCTCCTTACCCCCTGGCCTAGTTACTTGATGAACAAACTGCCTATTTCTTTACATTTTAAATAATGTAGCTTCAGATGGCTTTTAAAGCTACCTTGCCTGGTTTTGTGAGTCTCCAATGTCAATTCTTTTCCTGTGGGCCCTTCATCATGACTAAGTAATTGATCACTTCATCCAGTTCAGACCGAGGTTTTCTGAAGTCAAGTGCTGCATTCTTCCTAACACACCATCCAAGCCCTCGTGTTTCTCTTACACCTCCCTGCTCACACCTGAGCTAATGAGCCGTAGTCTTCAGTCAGTGGCTTTCTCCACTCATTGATTCCCTCTTTCATCAAACTGCTAGATTATGGGATATGTCATTTCACCCAAAGGGATGTCAGTCTGGTGGCAAAAACATACTTGTAACTGAGTGATTATATGATAGAGACAGATTGTCATGGAAGCACAAAGGGCAGCTTGAAAAATGAGGAGTTGAGGAAACCTTTCAGGAGGAGGTGACATTTGAGCTGGGTCTTGAAAAGTAAATGGGTGTCCTTAAGGAAGGGAAAAGCATTCTAGGTGGAGGAAGCAATGGAAGTAAAGGCCTAGGGGTGTGAAAAGCATGACAGGTTTGAGAAATTGAGGGTTGCTGTAGCTTAAGCCACCAGATGCTTAAAGGCAGGGGGAAGGAGGCCCCTCTCTCTGAGGGGTTTTCTTCTGAGATGAGGCTTGGTGGGAACCGCAAGGGCTCCCTCCAGGTGTTCCCAAGGTCTGCTCTGCCCCACAGGTGCTCCCAGGGCTGAGCGAGGTTCCCAGGGCTGTGGCCAATCCCACCCACTCCCCACTGCTGAGGCGGGTGGTGTCCCAGAAGGAAAGAGGCAGGGAGGAAGCAGATAAGAAAGACAGCTTCTGTTTAGACACAAATATCTTGGTAATCAGCACAGATGGGATGAGAAATACCAAAAAAAGTACATGACAGTTTAGAGAGAATTTGGTTAAATGTTACATATTTTTAACATACCTGTGTAGAGTTTTTGGAACAAGCACCTGAATCCTTCAGAACCTGATTGGGTTGGGGGTTATGCCTCAACCAAGTGGTGTTTTTATTTCAGAAATGTTCCCTTCCCCATCCACAAAAGTATCCTTGTGATTTTTTTTTCTCCCACCAAAATAAGGCACAGGATTTGTCTCTGACGCTGTGTCTCCCTATTTGGACGGCAAGCTGTGTAACATATTTCTACCCAGCGTGAAGCTTCTTGGCAGACTCTTGAGGCCACGTTTTGGTGGCTTCAGAGTTATCTTTGGATCTGTCAAAAGTGCTAATGGGCTTTCTGGCCTTCTTTAAGCTCCTCATTTCTATTTTCTTTTTACTTCCATCCTCTCCTAAAAGAAAAATGCATGTAATTCATCAGCAGTTAAGCTTTTGACTGAAATGCTCAGCTGAGGGCCTTGTATTTTGTTTGCGAGAATAGCTCTGCCGTGTCACTCTTCAGAACAAACCCTACCCTGGCTTCATTAGCTCAGCACTCCTCAGTCCACTGGGCAAGAGATACACTTGTTGACCAATTCCAACTGGCTTTCTTGCTTATTTTGTTTTTCAAGTTTGTTAAGAGGCAAATTGCTATGGTGGTTAGAGCCAGAGTTTGGGGTTCAGGAAACTTGGTTTGGAAGCTTGGCCCTTTCTAGCTGGGTGACCTTTGGAAGACTGTTTAACCTTCCTGAGCCTCAGTTTTCCCATCTATAAAATGGAGATGATAATGCCTTTCTCAGGGTTGTTGAGAAGATTAGAGAGAAAATAGGTAAAGTACCTATTGTCTGGCACATAAGGATTACTCAGTAAATAGAATAACAGTTTTTAACAAAAACACTTTTTCTTTGGCCATACTTTGATCCTGCATTGTTCTGTCCAAATATAGATTTTTATCCACTATTTTTAGTGGTGTATAAAGAAAAAAAAAAACAATGTAATTTGAGGAAATTCAGGGAGATAGTGATGGACAAAGAAGCCTGGTGTGCTGCAGTTTATGGGGTCACAAAGAGTTGGACACAACTTAGTGACTGAACAACAGCAACAGTAAAGAAAAAAAGCACAGATTTAGAGACAAACCTACCCAAGACTGAACAATGCCTTATCCACTTACTGTATGACCTTGGTCAAGTTACTCCTCTGTACCTCTGTTTTCTTATCTGTATGTAGAGATGATAATAAAACTTCCCAGGTGGCTCAGTGGTAATGAATCTGCCTCCCAGTGCAGGGGCCGCACAATATGTGGGTTTGATCCCTGGATCAGAAAGATCTCCTGGAAGAGGAAGTGGCAACCCACTCCAGTATTCTTGCCTGGGAAAGCCCATGGACAGAGGAGCCTGGCAGGCTAGAGCCCGTAGGGTCGCAAAGAGTCAGACATGTCTGGATACACACACGCAGAAGAGATATTTGTCCAAGGAGTGGCTTCAAGATGAGTGAAATAATATATGTAAAGCATTGTATGTTGTGGATGTTTAAAAGTATTTAAGAGGGACAGTGTAATATAAGAGAAAGTATATGGGCTATGGTGTTGCATTGGGGTCCAGTAGTAACTTGAGCAGTTACTACTCTCTCCCAGACTTAATTTATCTATATGTTGGAAAGAATAATATCTCACTGGATTTTTGTGAAGAGTGCTTAAAATTACACCGCCAAGAGTACCTGGTCCAGTGCCTGGTATTTGGTAGGTAGTCAGTATGGGGACCTGTTAATTCACGCATGCTGTATTTACAAAGGTCAATAGTTAAACTGGTACTCAAATCAAACAATCATAAATCATAAGATAAGTGCCCATTCTTATTCCCAACCCATAATATTGTTGAAAAGCACTTTATGCTATTTTGCATATAAAATCCACCTGGTTTACTTGAATTTATGGGTTATGGATCTTTCATCATTATAAACTGCAACCCCTGGCAATAGTGTTCCTTCCCTCTCCAACCCCCTTCATTTTCAGAGGATTATATTGTATGGCATTGAAAACCCGTAACACTAAAGAAATTAGCATATTCATGTGTATTATTAAAGTCAGGTGGGTATAGAAAGGGTTGCAGAAATGAAACACATTACTTTTTTTTCTGAAATCTGCAGAGTACCAATCTATAGTACTAATTAAAGGAATGAAGCCCAGGCTACAGACAAAAGCTAGTTTAAAACACTGCGTTGTCACAACTTGCTGCTGCTTGTTTTCAATGGTTTTTCCCGTCTTTTGAGTGAAATACCTGGAAATTGTAGATCTTGAAAATTGCTTTACTTCCAGCTGAGCCGTTTTAGAGAATGTAAACTGTGGAGAAGGGGGACCCCAGCAGCGATGACTGGAGAGGAGCATGCCCGGCCTTTGCGGGGGGAGCCTGTTGGACAAAAACAGGCTGTATGCCAGAAGCATTTTGGTCCCTGGGTACTTTCTTTTGCTTATACATATGGCATGGTGCATTGGGAAAGTTCTAGGACCTTGCATTAGAGCTGTGAAGTGAAGTCGCTCAGTCGTGTCCGACTCTTTGCAACCCCATGGGCTGTAGCCTACCATGCTCCTCTGTCCATGGGATTTTCCAGGCCATAGTCCTGGAGTGGATTGCCATTTCCTTCCTGTCTTTACCAGTCATTAGGTTTTTTGATCTCGGTACCTCTCTCTTGCCTTGATTTCCTCATTTGTGAGATTGCAGACTTCTTGTCCTGCTCACCTTTCAGAACTGAAAGTGTTGCCTGTGACCTCACGTTGTAGACTGTAATCACCATTCAGAGGTGTGGTTGCTCAGACTACTTCATCTCTAAATTCTGTTCCAACTTCACGTTTCATGATTTACATGTGACTGAGATCTGGTCTTCCAGGGAGAAAGACTAGGACAGGGGAAGAGGGAAGTATACTTTCTGATTATTAGATTCTGTTAGATACTGTTTCTAATAAGAACAAAGAAAATAAGCCACAAACCTCCCCTTCTTCTTTCTCCTAGAGAAATCTGACAGAATATTTTGTGGCTGTGGATGTAAACAACATGTTACATCTGTATGCCAGTATGCTCTACGAACGCCGGATACTCATCATTTGCAGCAAACTCAGCACTGTGAGTAGACAGTCTTGAAACGGGCTGTTTCATTTCATTTTAATTGAAAGATGTATCAGAAAGATTAAACAAAACTTTAGAAATCATCCACAATCCTCTCAGATAATAACATGTCATTTTTATTAATTATTCATGTCCCTTTACAGTGTCAATGCACATTTGATTTATTCTTGTAGCTTAACAATCAGTTATAGTTTCCTGTTTGATTGTGTGTGATGAACACTTTAAGTATTTCCATATAAGCTTTTGTTATTGTCATTTTTGAGATGTCTCTGTCATATTCCATTATACTGATGTGTCATCGTTTGCTAAATCTTTCTTCTCTTGAGGGCCATTTAGGTTGTTCATAGTTTAATCCTTTCATAGGTAACACTGCAGTGAACATCTTTTGGCTTCATTTGACTAATACAATTCATATTCTAAAAATTGGGACCACCAAGTCAAAGGACAGATAGGTGTTGTGCCTTATGGATGCCAAATTGCTTCCCAAACAGGCTTTTTTATGGTGGAGGTTGCCAGTTGTGGATGAGTGTACCATTTGCACTGCATCCTTGCCAGAGTTGTATGTGTGCTTGTGGACATGTGCTTTAATTTTCCTAACAAAATAGCATAAAATGGTATTGCAGGTTTGATTTATTTTTAATTTTTTTAGTTAGAAGTAACTGAATATTTTTCATGCATTTTTTTTCCTATTTTCATTTTGTTAATATCTTTTTCCATTTATCTTATAGGGTTCTTGAGTTAAAAATTGGGATGAACTCTTTTTTTATTATAATAACTTTCACTATATAATACAAATTTTTTCATATTCTTTTTATGTTAGTTTTTTAATTTGCTAAGTATAAGAGTTTGTATTTTTCCCAGTACCTGTTATGAAAATTCTCCAACATAGAAAAATTGAAATCAGTTTGCAGTGAACACCTGCATAATTTCATCTAGATTCTGCCATTTAACAGATTACTATGCTTCCTTTGGCACATATTTATCCATTCCTCATACCATTCTTCAAGCCATCTTATTTTTTGATGTATTTCAAAGTAAATCACAAACATCATTATGCTTCCCCCAAATGAGTATGTTTGTTAACTAAAATTTATTGTGTTTACAGTATTTTTTTTTTGAGGTAAAATTTATATAAAGAAATCGACTGTTAGAAAGGGTAGAAAGACCTTGTTGTGGAAATTTCCCTATTGAAGGACCTATGGAAAGAATCATAGGCCTCTGATTTACCTATGTGTTTAGCTATGAATTCAAGGCACCTAATAAATGCAAACTAGTGAGACCATTAGAATTTTCCTTATGGCTTTCATTGTAATTTTATTATTTTATTTTTTTGGTATTGTTTGCTTGTCAGGTATGCACAATTTTTTAATTGCCTGTTGGGTGCTAGGCTTATAGCACTAGTAGGTGATAGAAGCATGGCCCTTGCCCTCAAGGGAAAACAGCCCATAATAGACCTCTTCCTTTGTTTTGCACTTTATTTTGGACTGTAAATGTAGTTCATAATCTCAGGGCCTGAACACCAGACTGAGTTTCAGAATGAGAATATTGCCAATCATTACCTCCTGATGAGACTGAATAGATTGAGTACATTTGAAAGAGTCTAGTCCATAACCAGTTACCGTTGCTTTGAACTATTAAACTTGAAAGAGTCTAGTCCATAACCAGTTGCTATTGCTTTAAACTATTAAACTTAAGTGGAACAAAAATAGGACATCATAACAGTGGAATTGAATTCTCTATGATATTACCATAGTATTTTTGATCCCTTAGTATGTGCCAGGCACTGTGCTAAGCCCTTTCCATCTATTAACTCATATAATTGTCATACAACAGTTTGTAGTATGTTCTGTTATTTCTCAGTCTTAGAGATAAGTAAGAATGTACCTTTTGTGTGATACTGTTTAGATAAATGTAGTGGATTAAACACGCAGTTATTTCTGCTCCTTCCCAAAACTAAAATGAAATAAAGAAGTAAATTAGCAAGCAAAATGAGCAAATGCAGCAGAAGTTTTAGGTATTAAGAAAATTCTTTACTCATTTTATGCCAATATTCAAAAACTAAGGTGAAATGAACAGAAAAATATAATTTACCAAAATTGAATTAAGAATAAATATAAAAATTGAATTTCCTATTTCTTCTTAATAAAAATTGAATAGGTCATTCAATTTATAGAAATTTAATCTATACATAAAAAATTTTTTTCCAAAACACTCAGCCCAGATGGTTTTACAAGTATGTTTTATCACAGGTAATTTCAATCTTAGACAAACTTCTTAAGAGTCAAGAAAAAAGAAAGAACACATCCCAGCTTTTCTTGTGACACTTGTATAATTTTGACATTCAGCTGCATGAAAAGACACACACAAAAGAGAACTTATCAGCCAATCTTACTCATTAACATAACTGTAGAAATCTCAATCTAAACAGTAGCAAATACATAACAAATATAATTCATAGTAACTGACTTGATTTTATTCCAGAAATGTAAGCCTGGTAATACTAGAAAATCTATTATTATAACTCACAATGTTAACTTATTGCAAGGGGAAATTCATATGTTGATAAATGAATTTTCAGTAGAGAAAAAGCATGACCATGTTCATGAATAGCAAGACTCATTATATTGAAGGCATCATTTCACTCCAAAATGATGTATATTGTAGATTGCATACATTTCTATTCAAAATCCCAGTAGGATTTTACATAGTACTTGGCAAACTGATTATGAAACTAATGTGGAAAGCCAAAGGAAGAGCCAAGACATATTTGAAGAAAAAGAATTGTTGGTAAAGCTTGCTTTGTGCTTAGTCGCTCAGTCATGTCCAACTCTTTGGGACCCCATAGACTGTAGCTCACCAGGCTCCTCTGTCCATGGGGATTCTCTAGACAAGAGAGTCTCAACCCACTTGAGTGGGTTGCCATGCCCTCCTCCAGGGGATCTTCCCAACTCAGGGATTGAACCCAGGTTTCCCTCATTGCAGGCAGATTCTTTACCGTCTGAGCCACCAGGGAAGCCCAAAGCTTGCTTTACCAGACATCAAGACTTTATATGGAGCTATGGTAATTAAGATACTACTAATGGCATGTGCCTGTGTGCATGTTCAATCTTGTCCAACTCTTTGTGACCCCATGGACTGTAGCCCAACAGGCTCCTCTGTCCATGGGATTTGTAGGCAAGAGTACTGGAGTGAGTTGTCATTCCCTTCCCCAGGGGATCGTCCCAATCCAGGGACTGAACCCCAGTCTCTCGCATCTCCTGCACTGGCAGGTGGATTTTTTACCACTAGCTGTCACCTGGGGAGTAATGGTGTAAGGATACACAAATAGACTGGTAGAATGGAATAGAAATTGCAGAAACAGATCACATGGTGTGGGTTCTTCATATACTGCAGAGGTAGCATTGTAAAATCTGGGGGAAAGGATGGACTTTTCAATAACTGATTATCCACACAGGAAAGGTAATTTATGTCTTATACGACATGCAAAACTGAATTCCAAATAGATCAAGGCAAAATTTTAAAACTGTTAGAAGACAAAATAGGAGTAGATCTGTGATCTTGGAATAGAAATGGATTCAGTTAAATAATTCAAATTATGCATTGTATAAAGAGAAAGATTAAAATTGTGAATTTTTGTCATTAAAAAATACCATTCAAAGAATGGAAAGACAAGTCACAAGCTGAGGTGAGATATTTGCTATATATAAAAGTGACAAAAGATTAATATCTGGAATATATGAAAAACTACACTAAAAAAAGCAGAAGACAAATCTATCAATAGAAACATTGGCTAAAAGCACAAATGGACATTTCACAGAAAAAACACAAATGGCTAATAAATATATGGAAAGATGCTCAACCACATTAATCGCAGAAAAGCAAATTAAAACTACAGTGATTAAAACACTAGGTTTGCAAAAATTAGGTGTCTGATAAAGCCAAGTGTTATGTTGCAGATGTACTAGAGAATTTCATGTACTACGCTTTGAAGAGTATGTGGTACAGAAGTATTTGCATATGCCCCAAACTGAGCAGTTCCACTCTTGGGCAGAATTGGTGGGGGCGGGGGGGACTGTATGCACATACCTACACACTGTTTTTGATCATGTAATAGTGGGATACATGTGCAGCCATGTTCATAGCATAGTGTTTTGTTTTATAAATCCGGCCCCCATAACCATCAACAGAGAACTCATAAATTGTTGCATAGTGGTACAGTAGAAGACTGTGTAAGTGAAGGTGAACTCCACTGTCAATATGATTGGGCCTCTCGTGCAGAATTCTGCGGAAAAGAAACAAGCTACAGAAGAATATCAAATATGATTTCATTAATATAAAGTTCAAGTAAGAAAAACTAAATGTCATATTATTTAAGGATGCATATACAAGGAGGGGGAATTATTAATACAAAATATAGGTAGTAGTTTCCTCAGAGAGAGTGAAAGGAGTACAGTTGGGAGGAGGCGTACATGTGACATCAGAAATATTGTTTTCTGTCTTGAGCTAGGTTAGGGATCAGCAAACATTTTTAAAGGGGCCAGTAGTAAATATGGTCTTTGATGCAATTACTGGACTCAAGGGCTTCACAGGTGGCGCTAGTGGTAAAGAACCCGCCTGCCAGTTCAGGAGACATAAGAGACGTGGGTTCAATCCCTGAGTTGGGAAGATCCCCTGGAGGAGGAAATGGCAACCCACTCCAGTATCTTTGCCTGGAGAAGCCCATGGACAGAGAAGCCTAGTGGGCTCCAGTCCATGGGGTCGCAAAGAGTCAGACACAGCTGAAGGGACTTAACATGCGCACAGCACGACATCGTCGTTTACAGTCAGTAAACTAGTGAGAGTGACTCTTCTAAGAAGCTGTATTTACAAAAGTAGAAAGCACACCAAACTTAGCCTTTGGGCTGTAGTTGGCCAACTCTAAACAGGTGCTGGGTTTTGGAGTCTTAATTTTTTCTCTTTTAAATGTTGCTTATATGGTATATGTGCTTTTATATGTATATATATTTCAGAATTCTTTAAAAGTTTAAAAAGCAATATTATCCCCATTTTACAGAATGACCCATTCACTCAGAGACAGGGGTTAACTTGCCTAAGGCCACATGGTAGTCATAGAAGAAACAGGCACATAGGTCATTATGATGTAGCGTCAGGGGAAGGGAGGTTTTGGCTTCAGGAATTCTTTGAAAGTTAAAAAGTCCTTTTTATCATGAAATTTTACAATACAGAGATAGAGACAAAGTAGTCATTGTATAAACATTAAGAATCAGACTTGCACAAGATTTCACAGTGGCAGTTCTAGAAATGAGAAGATAGTGAAGCAGTGCCTAAACTTCTAAGGGAAAAATATTTCTTACCTAAAATTCCATCTTTATCTAATGAAAGTGCTCAGGAGAGAGTGGTGCTAGCCCCTACCACACCTGTCAACCTGTGGTAGCTAGTCCTCCACTCACCTTCTCTGTTGTGGATGAACTGTCCGTTCTCTCTAGGCCAACCATTCCACGTGTCCACCTGACTTCATTCAGCAAATAGCTTTTGTGGCACTGCCATAGGTACTGGTAATACAGCAGTGAACAAAATAGGCAAAAGTCCCTGTCCTCATATGAAGCTTATGTTCTAGTAGAGTAGATCAGTAAATGAGGTGGGTTAAAAATACAGAATAGTAGCTAGTTCTAAGTACAAGGAGTACAATAAAGCAGAGGAGGAGAGTGGATGGCGACTGGTGTGGCAGGGATTGCAGTTTAGATAGATGACCAAGGAGGGCCTCATAGGAAAGCTAATACTGCAGCATCCTTCTTGTCACCTTACGGAATTCCTCCAGCATTGAGCTTTCTCAATCCTGCATCTTTTTTTTTTTTTTCTTTACTGGTACAGTCTTAAGTACTTACTAGCACAGTATAGTGTCTCCCAAACTTCAAAACAAAACATCCTTAAACACATCCCTTTTATCCCATTTCTTTTCTTCCTTTTAGAATAAAATTCCTCAAGAGAGTTACTTCTGTTTACTGTCTAATTCCTCTCCTCTCATTCTCTCCTCTGTCTTGTGTTGTGATTTAGCCCCTACCTCCACTGAAATAGCTTCTGTTTGGTCACCAGTGACCTCATGTCAAATAAAATGAGTTGCGAAACTCCTAGAACAGTTTGGCATAAGATGTATGTATATGTTTTTGATAAATTATTAATATCTATAATGGTAAGTCAAAGATTAATGTTTAAAATTTTAAATTAAATACTTTTTAAAAATAAGGAGATAAATATTGTGTTGAATGTGATTACTTTTGATTAAGGGTAAGGGATATCATGAGACGGGCTGCTATTTGTCAGTAGTATAAGCCTTTAACACTTTTTGTTTCGTTTTTCAGGCTATAAACACATTACTTTGGCTTAAAAACTTTTAAACAGACAGTTGATTCTTAACTGAGTTCTAAGTTTTACTAATGGATGGTGGATATCTCTTTAGGGAAGGAGAAGGTCTTCTTTTACCTCATAGGGGATCAGCAACATCCTGATCTGTTTTGTGTTGTTTCTCTGGGGATAAGTAACTGAGTAGACATCCCTTTTATCCAAGCCTTTGCTGCTGCTGCTAAGTCGCTTCAGTCATGTCCGACTCTGTGTGACCCCATAGACGGCAGCCCACCAGGCTCCTCCGTCCCTGGGAGTTTCCAGGCAAGAGTACTGGAGTGGTTCGCCAATGCCTTCTCCGAGCCTTTGGACCTCTTCAATTTTAGAGTTTAAAAGCTTTCTAATTGTTGCCTTTTACTTACTCAATACTGACTTTTTATTATCTTTTTGATGAAGGAAAATGCAAAGAATACTGTAGCCTGAAGTTTTTGATGACCCTCTCTTGACAGATCCAGATGTGGCCTGCCATACCTTGACAAACCACATTTTTCTCAATTTTGTTTCATACAGATGTAGGCTTGATGCTTCTCAGAGCCATCAAGCATCTGAAAGATAAAAGCTGTTGAACATCCCAGAGGGCCATGTTTCATAAAACTGACTGTGTGTCAATAGAGACAAACCCAGCCATGTTTAGTTCAGAGTCAGGTAATATTCATTTCAGGCTTTCTCTGTCAATAATGTTGTGATATTCTGTGTAAGAAAAATGTTAACTTTTTGTTCTTTTTGTGCAGTGTGTATTGATTGTTTTCCTTTATAAATGATACATAGGGAAGATTTAACTACATCTTGTTCTCTAATGTAAATGCTTCAGTGAGATTTCTTCTAGCACAAAGGCCCCATTTTTCTTCCAGATTTTCATATCTGAGTTTAACTCAAGATTGTTTTTTGGTAACTCTTGTGGATAGCAAGTAAGTCTAAAATAAGACCTTTATAGAAATAATATCATCTAATCGCAACAGAAGTCCTAGAAGAGCAGTATTATCCCCATTTTACAGAATGATCTGTCCACTCAGAGAGATGGGTTCTCTTGCCCAAGGTTATGCCCTAGTCATAGAAGAAAAGGACATGCTGGTGGGTCATTATGTGCTGTGTCTGGGGAAGGGAGGCTTTGGCTTCAGAAAAGGGAGAAACAATCAGGAATTACACAGATCAATCTTGGCCCCTTCAGAGTGCTTGCTGTGGGGACCAGGTTATATTTATTGGGTGTCACCTCTCAAACAAACATCAGAATCCTTGTGTGGGAACTGTCACAAGAACCAGAGGCATGTCTGTCACACTTAAGAGATGCTTTTTAAAACAAGTTCTTAGGAAGGAAGCACAATTTGGTGGCAAGGCTGTTACCTAATTAATTGAGCCTCCACACCTAATTATTTGTGTGATACCCACAACTATGAAAATAATTACTATTTTTCTAATAGTATGTTATGTCGTTTAATCACTCAGTCGTATCTGACTCTATGACCCCATGGACTATAGCCCACCAGGCTCCCTGTCCATGAAATTTTCTAGGCAAGCATACTGGAGTGGGTTGCTGTTTCCTTCTCCAAGTATACCATGTACAGAAGGAAAAAAAAAAAAAGCCCAGTATCTCTCCCTGTCAATTTCTTCCTATTATCCCAGAAAATGTGTCTTGGCAGGACTTGATGGCCTGGAGAGTGGTGGGTGATATTTCTTTTTTCCCCCAGCACCCTCAGTTGTGGCCTTAGTAGACACTTCAGTGTTGGTGTGAAGGGATAGGGAACTTCCCAACCTTGTTCCAGTCCTGTCCTATCCACTTCCATTCACAGCATCCACTGTTTTAGCACCACCTGGTCTTGTGACCTAAGAAGAGTCAGTTTGTGGACTAGGGAATTTTTCAGATCTTGGCTTCATCTTTACTTCTTTCCTGATCAGATCTACCTGGTCATGACTACCCTGACTTGTAGAGTGGGCTATGTCCCTAAATGATGTGTATAAAGCTTTTCTAGCTCTTCTGGGCTAGAAATAACTAATCCTGTTTGCTTATCTGGAGCCCTTGAAGCCTAGATGAGAGTGGCAGCCTAAGAAGGTTTGAAATACTGGACCAGAGCCAGAGCCTCTTTGCCTGCACACTCCACTCTGCATGTTCCAGCCATCGGAACAAACTGCATTATTTTGTTTCAAACTGTGCTCAAGGGAAGCCAAGACCTTGTAACTGGAAACTTACCAAACAGAGAATTCTAAGACTAAATTTAGTGTTCCATTTAAAAAAAAAAATAAATTGAACATTTTGTTTGTTCATCTTTTATATGTTAAAAGAGAGATTAACCTAGTTCACACTAACAACCTAAGAAGAGTATTCAAAGAAGTGAGAAGAAAACTAATCCCTTTTGGTGAAGAGGGAAATCCTTAACAAAATGTAACAAAGTAGCATGAAATACAGACTCTGCAGCCAAACTTTCAAATAGCATAGCCTCTCTAATCTCCATCACATAAAATTTTATTGTGGCTCAGAGAATATTAAAAACTGTTAGAAATAAATGAAAGGAACTTCCATTGGCAGGAAATAGAAAAGATTGGTATGTTTTATTTATGTGGTTTTTCTCTGGTCTTTAAATGTAAATACACTTAGCTGCTTTTTGAACTAGGTTCTTCATTTATTATGTGCGAGTTCCTTTTCTCTTGTTCATGTTAGACTATAAGAATGAAGAACATTGATGTTATAGAGGATGTATAAGCTATATAATATATAGAGTAACAACAGTTTAATTTGCAGTACTTTAAATATTGCTGTGACTTCAACCCGTCATGGTCTCCCTACTAGTTCTTACCTTCCTCTCCTGCCCTTCTTGCTTCAACACATTCAAACATGAGCACATGTTTTGGACTAGACAGAGGGTTCAGATTGTTAGTGATTCCCAAATGCTGATCCCTGAGTTAGTTGTGTTAGAAATCACTCAGCTTATTAAAAATTTAAGTTCTCAGCTACAAAAAGGAATGCATTTGAGTCAGTTCTAATGAGGTGGATGAACCTGGAGCCTATTATACAGAGTGAAATAAGTTGAAAAGAAAGACAAATACTATATATTAACGCATATATATGGAATTTAGAAAGACGATACCAGTGATCCTACATGCAGGGCAGCAAAGGACACACAGATGTAAAGAACAAACTTTTGGACTCAGAGGGAGAAGGAGAGCAGGGGATGATTTGAGACAATAGCATTGAAACATGTACATTACCATATGTAAAATAGATGACCAGTGCAAGTTTGATGCATGAAGCAAGGCACTCAAAGCCGGTGCTCTGGGACAACCGCAGAGGAATAGGGTAAGGAGGGAGGTGGGAGGGGGATTCAGGATGGGGTGGGACAAATGTATACCTGTGGCTGATTCATGTTGATTATGGCTAAAATCATCACAATGTTGTAAACTAATTATTCTCCAATTTAAATAAATTAAAAATAATAATAAAAATTTAAGTTCTTGGGTACCACCTCTAGACATTCTAATTCAAAAGGTCTAAGATGGGACTGTGGAATGTCTATTTTTTTAAAGTTTCCCAAATTACTGATACATAACCAGATTCAGGACCAGTTCTCTAAGACAGTATTTATTCTTTGATTATTTTGCATCAGTAGAGTCCTTTTCATCTTGAGACTATATAATAAGGGCTGATTAAGTTTGTTTAGAAAGCATTTCTGAGTACTGCTACTGCTGCTAAGTTGCTTCAGTCGTGTCCTACTCTGTGCAACCCCATAGACAGTAGTGCACCAGGCTCCGCCATCCCTGGGATTCTCCAGGCAAGAATACTGGAGTCGGCTGCCATTTCCTTCTCCAATGCATGCATGCATGCTAAGTCGCTTCAGTCGTGTCCGACTGTGCTACCCTATGGACAGCAGCCCACCAGGCTCCTCCATCCACAGGATTCTCTAAGCAAGAATACTGGAGTGGGTTGCCATTTCCTTCTCCATTTGTGAGTACAGATTAGCACTAAAAAATTATTTCCATATTTCTGAAAGAGCTCTGAGTCTGTGGGGTCGCACAGAGTCAGACACGACTGAAGCAACTTAGCAGCAGCAGTCTAGAACAGGAAAGAGCTAAGAGTAATTTAATCTCTCAGTACTGTTGGGTGCTGATGTAGTCTACTAGGGTAGTTGTAGATACATCTGTATAAACGGATCTAGAGAGGTGATGTTTCTTTTCAGCCATTGCATTGAGAACATTGGCAGAGTATCTTGTGTATTATTTTAGTGGTGTAGTCAGTTTGTGAAATAAATTGTATGTTCCTTAATGGCAATCCACTCCAGCACTCTTGCCTGGAAAATCCCATGGACGGAGGAGCCTGATAGGCTACAGTCCGTGGGGTTGCAAAGAGTCGGACACGACTGAGCGACTTCACTTCACTTTCACTAGATTATAGGATTAATAACTTTTTTATATGACTCTTTTAAGAATCAGATCTCTACCATAAAGCACTAAGAGGTGATATTCAAGGCAGTTCAGTTCAGTTCAGTCGCTCAGTCATGTCCGACTCTTTGCAACCCCATGAATCGCAACACGCCAGGCCTCCCTGTCCATCACCATCTCCCAGAGTTCACACAAACTCATGTACATCGAGTCAGTGATGCCATCCAGCCATCTCATCCTCTGTCGTCCCCTTTTCCTCCTGCCCCCAATCCCTCCTAGCGTCAGAGTCTTTTCCAACGAGTCAGTGCTTCACATGAGGTGGCCAAAGTACTGGAGTTTCAGCTTTAGCATCATTCCTTCCAAAGAACACCCAGGACTGATCTTCAGAATGGACTGGTTGGATGTCCTTGCAGTCCAAGGGACTCTCAAGAGTCTCCAACACCACAGTTCAAAAGCATCAATTTTTCGGCGCTCAGCTTTCTTCACAGTCCAACTCTCACATCCATACACGACCACTGGAAAAACCATAGCCTTGACTAGACGGACCTTTGTTGGCAAAGTAATGTCTCTGCTTTTTAATATGCTATCTAGGTTGGTCATAACTTTCCTTCCAAGTCACTGACATCTTAATATACTTGAAAAAGCCCTAATGGCACTCACATTGGCAGACATCTGTGTGGAGTTTGTTAACACAATTGGAGCACCTACTGTGTGGTCAGAAGTCAAGAACTCAATTTTTTTTTTTATTTCTGCAAGCTGAAAGCATGGTCACTGATGAGCAAATGAAGTATGATGTGAGGTTAGACTATATCATTAGGAGTTCATATAGACCTTGTAAAAATTCATGTATTTTCTTTTGTGCTGTCTTGCTATCTATGTGTTTTCCCTGCTAGATGATTCAGACAGCCCTGCTTCTGCTAGCTTTTCCCAAGAAAAAGGACAAGAGGAGGAGAGAGCACCAGGCTTCAAGTCAAGATGGTTTTGTTGAAGTTCTTCCTGTGTAACCTGATCCTCCCTAGCCATGTTGCCCCGGGAAACTTAATCTTTTCAGTAAAAAGAAGGTAGTGTTAATATTCCCCTCAGAGTTTTTCAGAGATATGAAAGCCAGTAGCCCATTGCTGGACACATACTACTCATTTAGTAAATGTTGACTCTGAATCCTAGTTTTTTGGGGCAATAAACTGATTGACTTTCTGAAGCAAAGAAGGCGATAGAGATCCTGGAAGAGCTCTGAAGATTTAATTAGTACAACTGGTGAGAGTAGATGGTGAATGAATCCAAGCAACAGAATAGTCATGGCAACTCGTATGAGATTTTCCATATCCACCCACTTCTCACTAGTCACATAGTCATTGACTAAATTGTCATTTCCTGTTCAAATCTCCACAGGCATTACTGCGTAGAGCTGGAGTGGCCTAAGAAACTGCTGTGTTCATTTGACCCAGCATTACCACCAGAGCAGATTCCCAGGGAGGAAGACTAACTGCTTCCTGTCTTCATCCTTCCAGGTTCTGCCCTCCTGCCTCTCTCTCTCTTTTTCTGGCAGGCAGGCCTGATTCTTGCCCCAGGCAGAATTAAAGATTCCTTCTTTATATGCTAGCACACTTGAACCTATGTTATAGCACCTCTTTCATAATGCTTTTGTGTTGAAGTTGATTGTGTGCATTTTGATCTTTTTCTATTTTGAATTGCTTGAGGGCATGGTGTGTACACATAGTGTATACTCGGTAATTGTCTATTTAATTCAGATCGTATCACAGAAGCAGTTTCCTGTGAGCTAAGAGCACAAACTCTGGAGCTCATCTCCCTAAGTTTATAGCCTACTTCTGCCACTACTGTGACTTTACACAAGATCACACAATATCCAAGACCTTGACATCTAGGAATCTTAATATCCTCATCTATAAATGAGAACAACAATGCTACCTACTTTATAGGGCTACTGCTGCTGCTAAGTTGCTTCAGTTGTGTCTGACTCTGTGCGACCCCATAGACGGCAGCCCACCAGGCTCCCCCGTCCCTGGGATTCTCCAGGCAAGAACACTGGAGTGGGTTGCCATTTCCTTCGCCAATGCATGAAAGTGAAAAGTGAAAGTGAAGTCGCTCAGTCATGTCCTACTCTGTGCGACCCCATGGACTGCAGCCTACCAGGCCCTCCGTCCATGGGATTTTCCAGGCAAGAGTACTGGAGTGAGGTGCCATTGCCTTCTCCTTATAGGGCTACAGTGAAGATTAAATGAGTTACATTGTATATGTGAAGCACTTAGAACAGTGCTTGGCAGATAGTAAATGCTTAGTAAGTGGTCACTGTGATATCTGGTCATAGCTTCAATCTTTCTGAATTCAGTGTTACTTTCTGAGATTGAATTTATCTGACAAAACTATACAGGGGGAGTTTTGTTTTTTTTTCCCCTGTGCCTTCAAATCTAGTAACTCCTACTACCTCAAGTTTTCTTAGTTTCTTTTTCACATATGAGATTACTGATAGCTAGGTATTCATGATTCTGTGTTCAATTATGCTTCCTTTCTTTTAAAAAATGTGATTCTTTATTAAAGCAGTAAATTAGCTAAATACAAATTATGACCTTGGAAATATTTTCAAAGAAATATAAATATTCACTTATGCTAGACTTGAGGTGGAAAATAGATTTTTTTTCTTGAGTGCCAGCTGGAACTCACTGACAATGGTTGCACCTTTTCAGGGATCTGCAGGGCACGTCCTGACTCCAGGATCAATTAGACTGTCACAGGCACAGAATGGAGAAGTGGCTGTCCATGAATTAAAATGAATTGTTATCAATCCCAATGTAATTTTATCTTTTGTCTCTATTATCTTACAAAAAAGTCCGCAGTTTCCCACGTGTGATGCTGCAGGCTTATTTACACATAGTTTGTAATACCACAGAGTCTGCCTCTGCTTTGGTAGCTAAAACTTTTCTCTGATGGTTTTAATTGCTTTGATGTTTTGACGTGTCAGATCTTGGCGTGAAACTTGTTGCTCTGGTTAATAACTTACTCTGATCACTCTAGTTAGTAAGTAGCTTTAAGAACAAAGAGGGGAGGGCGGGAAGAGACGCGATTGAGTAGGCAAGTGATTGCCTGGGAAAACTTCCTCCTGGTCTGGATGATCTTTCTCTTAGTGGAAGGCACTCAACTTGACTCCATGGTGCTATGTTGGTTTTTGTGGAAGTTTTCCCCTTCCCTTTCCCCAGAGAATAGTGGAGAAGCAAGCGGTAAGATGGGTTCCACCCAACTGAAAGAAAAACTATTTGAAGAAAGATTGACCTTCCAACCCCACAAAAAAAAAAAAAATACTGAAGCATTGAATTTGACTTCTAAGAAAAGCAGAGCATTCTCTACTCTTTTCCTTCTTTCTGCTCGCATGCCCAGTTTCTGTCTAGAATAGCTGAAGGCCTTTAATTTCTTAGGTTTTCTAAATTCTCTTTCCCCTAAAGCATCTTGGATAGTTTCTTGAAAAGTCAACTCTTCCCTCACTAACTATAGTAAATACAATTGAGCCATTTATAATTAAAGGTTTTTCTGATACTCTTCGAAGGTTTGAGTACATTAACTTTCAGAGTCCCTGAAGGTTTTACTGAAGACTTTTTGCTGATCTTATAGTGGGTTTTACATGTGAGAGTAAAATAAAAATCAAAACACTCTTTGAATCACATTGTCTGAATCACTGCACCATTTACTTCCTTATGACTTGAAAGGTGCCTTATAATTAAATAGAAGAATCTAGTTCTCAAATTGAGAAAGCTAACAACTTTTGTAAGATTCATACAGTTTTGTACAGTTGTTCTACATAAGATTATTCTTGGCTGAAATAAGTAGACTGAAAAATGACCCATCTTTAAGGCTAATAATCTGATATTCTTTCTATATTCGTTTTATCAGTTTCCTGATGTTAGGGTTCAGAGGAGAAATCCAGATGCCTCTAACCCTGTGATGAAGCCGGTGTCAGTTTAATCTTTTAACATTCTGAGTTCTTGTATTTGAAGAATGACTCTGACCATCTGATGATCTGATTTTTTTTTCCTTTTTTTCAACTTTTGAAACTTGCAATCTCAATATCTTTTCAGAATTTAGCTTCTAGTTATGATATATTAGGCAGTTTCTTAAATGTGTGATAATCTTGTCTACCATTCCTCATGATGTTAAGGTGAAGGCATTCTAACATTCCCCAAACACTTACTCAGCACCTGCTCTGTATTAAGCATAGTTAGAGATAAAGAGAGGATCAAATGTGGTCTCTGTCCTTGAGGAACTCACATCTTTAGTCTCATGCCCCTGGTCTCCTAAGATTATCTACCTCTGAGACCTTCAGAGTGTCAAGGGCCAAGCATGGAGGAAGGCTGTACCCTCCACAGTCAGGTGATGGAGATGAGATGATTGAAAGGTGGTGCTTCCCGGAGACCACATGAATCTCAGGTGTGCCCGTGATTGCAGAGATGAGAGAGCAAGACCAACTTTGAGACAGTCTGTTGTCCTTGTACTTAGTATGGTTGAGGAAAGTGAACTGGGGCAGAGGAGAAACATTCTTTATGTCAAAGGGTAAGCAGTTCCTCTAGATCAAAGTTGTCAAAACTGAACGTGGGGACAGGGATCATGTAATCTAACCTCTTGTTTTCTATATTGAGACCCAGGAGTGGAAATGACTTGCTCAGATCAAAAAGAGATTTAGTGGATGCTCCATGAAAATGTGTGAAAGCCAGACTTTCCAGCAGGACTTTCCAGTGCCCAAATGGGAATGTAAACCTTTCCCTTTAACACTTGTTACTTCATTGTCTAGAATTTCCTATGGATTAAAGATACTACACTACCTTACTTAAATGTAACTTATCCTCAGGAAATGATCAGCTGTGTTTGTTTGTAAAATCATTTTCTGTTGATTGGTATTGTGCTTTTAGATATTTGATCATCTAACAGCATGGCAAATTCTACATAATTTGGCCATGCCAACAGGGACAATATGTCACCTAGTTCAGAATCCTGAGCCTGGTGTATTGGCACAGTATAGACACTCAAAACATTTGTAGTTAACTTTTGTGTTGTGGAGGTGCCTATTATAGTCTGACAGACCTGGAAATGTCTCTTACTACAGAGTCCCGTCTGTCACTTACAAGCTGTGTGGCCTTGGGCAAGTCATTTCACCTGTGAAACTGTTTTCTTATCTGTGAAGTGTGGTGTTGAATACATATGTGTACACACAGACACACACAAACTCCTACCTCTAAAACAGTATTTTGCAAGATCCTAAACACCCAGGGGCTTCCCTGGTGGCTCAGTGGTAAAGAATCTGCCTGCCAGTGCCTGCAATGCAGGAGACGTGGGTTCGATCCCTGGGTCAGGAAGATCCCCTGGAGAAGGGCATGGCAACCCACTCCAGTATTCTTGCCTGGGAAATCCCATGGACAGAGGAGCCTGGTGGGCTACAGTCCATGGGATCGTGAAGAGTCAGACACGACTTAGTGACTGAACAACAACAACTAACCCCCAGGTGGCGCTAGTGGTAAAGAACCCGCCTGCCAATGCAGGAGCTGTAAGAGAGGAGGGTTTGATGCCTGGGTCAGGAAGATACCCTGGTGTAGGAAATGCCAACCCGCTGCAGTAATATGCCTGAAATATCCCATGGACAGAGGATCCTGGTGGGCTATAATCCATAGGGTCGCAAAGAGTTGGACACAACTGAAGTACTAAAGTGACTTAACACGTAAACCCCTGGCAGGGTGCCTGGCACATACACTGTTGAGATTCCTTTTTTTCCTTAATGAAGGTCTCTTTACTTTTATTCCATGTTAAATTGCAGGATTCTCTTAGGAGTCAGTTGGATTGGTATCTAAGATTGTGACAATCTGGGTATTATCCCTAAGAAATACCTCAAATTAAAAAAAAAAAGTGTCTCTGATCTTTCAAACCCTATCCTTGATTGCTCTTCATTTGCATCCTACCTCCACTGCCTCTCCTTTCTCTCCCTCTGCCTCAAAGGAAACTATGCAGCCAAAAAGAAAGCTCCAAAATCAGACTGACCTTGTGCACCTTTAATTGAGGACAGAATTTGCTAAAAGTGCGTCCAATAACCCACCAGTGGTTTACTTTACAATTTGTGTCCTGGCTAGACTAGCTGTTGGCTGTGTAATTTGTCTAGTTTTGTCTGGAGTCTTAGACTATTCAGCTGCTTTAGGGCAAAATCTTTTGGGGTGTCATTAAATGGGATTGATAATTGGCTTCTGATGAATATTCATTGTGACTAATGACTTTGGGCAAATTTTACACATACTATCTTTCTATTCTCCCACTGAGTGAGATTTTGATAGGATCATTTTCCTCAACTTGCACTTCAATTAAATATTCACAATACCCCCTTGTTGATGACAATCCAAATTATATACTTTCATTACTTTTAAATTTTGTATTCTGTAAGGAATGAGCGTAGTCCTTTAGGACTCTTATTTTTTTTTAATAGGGTTGGTTTTAGAGGTTTGTTTTTTTAAAGTAAGTGGCTAATGTTAATGTATGGAATATATATTATTTCTGATTAAGCAAAGATGTATCATAATGCTTTTCTGTGGTCCACGTAGCCATTATTTCTAAGAAATGATACACATTGTGTGTGTCATTTAGTATTTTGGAAAAGAGCCAAGGAACTCTTTGTTTGTTTGTTTTTTAACCAAATGGGTAAGAGCATTTTATCATAGCTGCAGAGATTTGGCACTGAGAAAATCTCCCAATGAAAATGATGATCAGACATCTTAAGTTTGATTTTTAGGAAGGATAAGTAATTTTAAAACCTTGTAATTTAGCTTGCTAGGTTTTTTTGGTTTTTTTTAGGCTAAAGAGACATGAAAAGGACATTGTCAGAAGATAAGATCCGTGCCGCTGTGTTGCTTGAAATAGGATTTAGACTCAAACCAATTTAAACTAAAAAGAGGCCGGTATTCAAGTTCTGTCTTAACCAGGAACATTCTATTAAAAGACTTTTTCAAAGAGAATTACTGGTGAATACATATGATGATACCACCTTGTATCTGGGTGGCACCATACAGATTTTTAAGTGCTTTTATTTATTTGGTGTGTTGTAGAGTTACAGAGTAGGCATATTATTAAATAAATGGATGGATGAATCCATTGACTTGATTTTCCAAAAGTAGTATATTTGTATGTCTAAGCTTACTGTTATTATTTTGGAATTTGAGTCTTAAACCCTATTCTCCGAGACTCATGAAAATGGTGGTCAAGGAGCATGAAAAACCAAGCCACTAGCTGTCTTTATGAGTATATTCTAAGTGGGAATTGTTTTTTATTTATTCAATAAATATTGCATTACCTAGCACATAAACGTGTATATATGTGTATATTTATTGTGCCACTGAGCATAAGAGAGACAGGGTCCTTCTGCCCTTTACAGTGAGAGGACAAACCCACACAGTTATAATCCCATCAATAAAGGAGACACATGCCCAGCGGAGCCATGCAAAGCTTTGCAGAAGAAGATAGTGAACAGACTCTAGGGTCATGGATCTGGGCCTGTGGGAATACAGAGGGCAGGAAAAGGAGTACATATCTACTCGTAAATCTGCAAACAGTTTATTCCAAGGATAAACCTGGAGAAGATCGCAGGGACTGTGGCTGGAGATGCTTCTCTATAGGTAGATGGGGAGCTGCAGACACGAAGACATGCCTGTTCCAGGTATGCCCCCAAGCACATTCAAAGCAGGATGTTACATGACTGGACCTGCACTTTAGAATGAGTACTTTGGCACTTGGTTAAAGGATGGAGAAGAAGAGAGCTGGGATTGAAGGCTGATGTAAACCCTCCAGCCTGACTTCAGGGTGGAGTTGGAGTAAAGTTGGTTCATTTTCCACTCACTCAACACCAGCAAAGATTTTTTATCTCTTCTAAGCCCGAAGATATTAGTCATGTATAATATGACAGACAGCCTTTTTTATGTGGAAACCTACCAAAATGGGTTGAGAAAAGATGGATTAAACCTACAAGCCTTGTCAGAGTCACTGGGACTTGCTTTTGAGCGCTTGTTGGATGAGCTCCTGTTCATGGCATGTACCTGATTTAAAGAACAGGGTCTGGAGGGAAAAGGAGGGGAAAAAAGTAGCAGCCTTGGGTTTAATACACAGCTCTCACAACTGTGAACCATCAGCAGAATATCCAATTTAAAGCTGTTCATGTTACACTAACCTCTGGGATTCTTTTAACTGGGCCTTGCTGCGTCACTCTTTTGCCACGTAAATGTCCTTCTGTCAGCAAAGGCTGGTTAACAGCTTCCAAAAGAAGAAAAGTCCTCATGGGAACAGGCTTCCCAGAAACCGAAGAAACATTAAAGAAAAAAGACAGAAAGAAACATGTGTTGTTGGCTTTTGTCACTTCATAGCCCTATCTCCAAAGGTGTTGGTTTTTTCCTTCTTTCACTGTATTGAATTTTGTAGCAGTTTTATTCCATTGTATCTTCATTTCCTAATTTTTCTGTTATATCAAATACTGATTGTGTCATATATGTAACTCTTAAGAAAAAAAAAGAAATATGAAATAGAGACAGGCCAAAAAAGGAGGGAGTGGAAGGATGTTAGTAAACAGTGTTGGAGCCATTGATTAACTCTGTGGAAAAAATAAATTCTCACCTTAGCCCTTAAACCAAAATTAATTCCAGATGGATTAAAGAGTTAAATGCTGAGGAAGAATTTGAAGGACTTAGTATAAAAACAGTGGAAACCATCATGAAGGGAAATATTTGCCCATGTAATTATTTAAGCTTTCTCTTTACCCAAAACTTCAAAGAAAGTTAAATAAGCATAAATTATTTTCAAAAACCCTTACAAAAGATTACTGTCCTTTGCATATCCAGAATTTCTTCTAAATCAATTAAAATATACTAAATTCTCTTTAGAAAAAGTGGACTAAGAATATGAACAGATCATTTACTTAAGAAATATAGTTTAGAACATATAATAAGATGTTCAACTTCAGTCATGATCAGAGAAGTAAAAATAAAATGAAGATAGGTACAGTGAGGTACAGAGAGGCCAAGCAGTCCAGTACATGGCTGGGGGAGTATAAAGAGCCTCAACCCTTTATCTATTTATTATATGAATACATTTATTGTATTTGTATTACTATATTTGTTAAGTGCCTTAAAATATTTATAACCTTTGTCTTTAAATTCTGCATGTAGGGACCATATATAAAAGTTATTGAGTTGATCCAAGTATATAACTTAATGATGGAAGAGTGCTTAAATATAATATGAGAAATTCATTGGGTGGCATTAAAAGATATTTTCTAAGAATACTTAAAGATATGGGAAAACGCCAGCAAATAATATTAACTTAAAGGGAAAGTTAACACTGTGTTTACAGTAATCCTGATTTTATTAGAAAAGTCCATATATAGGTAATGGGTTTCCCAGGCGGTACAGTAGTAAAGAATCTGCCTGCCAATGCAAGAGAGGCAGGTTCGATCCCTGGGTCAGGAAGATTCCCTGGAATAGGAAATAACAACCCACTCCAGTATTCTTACCTGGAAAATTCCATGGACAGAAAAGCCTGGCAGGCCACAGTCCATGGGGTCTCAAAGAGTCGGACATGACTGAGCACACACATACACATGTATGGATAATATACCAAAATGTTAAGTTATCTTCAGATGGTGAAGACTTTAATCTTTTTCTCCAGTTTCTAAATTTTCTACTGTCATTGTATATTAGCTTCATAATCATGAAAAAAAATACATTTTTTGGAAAATGAAGCTCTTATTAAGTTTGATTTAGGGTTATTGAGTTAACTTATTCTAAATATGTTGATAAGTATATATTTAATTTTATTGTTGAACTCAAATGAGTGTTTC
The DNA here is from genome assembly GCF_029378745.1 of Bos indicus. Lineage (NCBI taxonomy): Eukaryota > Metazoa > Chordata > Mammalia > Artiodactyla > Bovidae > Bos > Bos indicus. Next base: position 94,435,469 of record NC_091770.1, on the reverse strand, counting down.
CCAACTTCAACTGTTTAGCTCTGAATCTTTAATCTCTGTTGCAGTTGACTGCCTGCATCCACGGGTCTGCTGCGATGCTCTACCCCATGTTCTGGCAGCACGTGTACATCCCTGTCCTGCCTCCACATCTGCTGGACTACTGCTGGTAAGGCCACTGCCCACCCTGTCCTCTGCTGTTCCTTCTCCAGAGAATGATCAGGCATCTCAGGTCAATAACTTGTAATGCGGTTGATGACTATAAATTAAAAATATTAACTTCAAAGTGATCTGAATTTTAGATCACCAGATTGCACTGGCCTGTTTGTTTCCAAACAGCTTTGATATACATCATGGCATTCTAGAGAGTTCAAGTGGGTAGATAATACCTTCCCCATTCCTTGGTGTAGGGAAACCAAAGCACCAAATAGTTGTGTGATTTTTTTTTTTTCCTTAAGACAAATTGGAAACTGGTGTCAGGAACAATCGAGATCCCCAAGGTCTTCAAGTTTCAGCTATGCCCTGGCACGTTCTCTAAGACTTGCCCTCAGCTGTGGTTTGGGAGTACAAGCCAGGCTTCAAAACACTCTTTTGAGGGGAAGTCTTTTGAAGGAAATTTCACTATTGAGTGAAATGTGTTTTAGTTGAAGAAGGGAGGGAGGCTGACTTGGAATTCTTCCTGGAAGAGGCTTAGCTGTGTCTTGATGCTTCAGGTAGGAACTCCAAGGGGCTTGGGTGTGCAGGGATTGGTGGAGCTGAGAAAGTCATTGTAGTCCCTCTGCCTCTCTCATGGTACAGCTTTCACTTTCCATTACTTGGAAAGTTTTGATTGCTAAATTGTTATCTAGTCTAAAACCAGCAGCTCAGAGTCCCAAAACTGAAGACGAAAATGCTCCATCACTCACATCAGTGATAACAATGGTTGCCACATTTGAATCTCTGCTGTGCCTCCCTCCTGTCCCCTCATCACTTATTGGACCATCTCTTTACATCTGTGATCTCATTTTATTCTTCCAGCAACCCTGTAAGGCAAGTATTATTAGCTCCATTTCACAGGTCGATAAACCAAGGCCGCAAAAGATTTAGTAACTTTCCCTAAAATAGATGTTGTTGTTGTTCAGTCACTAAATTGTGTCCAGCTCTTTGTAACCCCACAGACTGCAGCACACCAGGCTCCTTGTCCTTCTCTGTCTCCTGGAGTTTGCTCAGATTCATGTTCATAGAGTCAGTGATGCTGTCTAACCATCTCATCCTCTGCTGCCCCCTTCTCCTTCTGCCCTCAGTCTTTCCCAACATCAGGGTCTTTACCGATCAGCTGGCTGTTTGCATCAGGTGGCCAAAGTATTGGAACTTCAGCATCAGTCCTTCTAATGAATATTCAGAGTTGATTTCTTTTAAGATTGGTTGGGACTCTCAAGAGTCTTCTCTAGCACCACAATTCAAAAGCGTCAGTTCTTCAGTACTCAACTTTCTTTATGGTTTAACTCTCACATCTATACATGACTACTGGAAAAACCATAGCTTTGACTGTAGGGACCTTTGTCGACAGAGTGATGTCTCTGCTTTTTAATACTCTGTCTAGGTTTGTCATAGCTTTCCTTCCAAGGAGCAAGTGTCTTTTAATTTTATAGCTACAGTCACCACTATTCCATTTTTATAAAAACAAACAAAAATTATGTGTGTATATATATATATATAAAACACAAAAATTAGATACACACAAACAAACATATAGAGAGGCAGAAATCTGGAAGGAAAGACACCAAAATGTTAACAGTGATTTGTGTTGTGGGGGAGAGAGAAGAATTCTGCATGATCTCTATAGTATTTTCCATACTTTCACATATTTCTAACAATGAAAAAGTATAGTTCTGTAATTGAAAAGTTTCATTAAAAAAAAAAATCAATGTTTATTCTGGCCAGTTGTTACTTCCAGCCACCATCTCAGGTCACAGCTCTCCTTTCTTGTTTGTTTAGAGGATTTATTAGCTGTTTCACTTTTTCCTGTGGAAGCTGACCCACAATCCTCTTTTCAGCTTCCTCTCAATCTCTAACCCTCTCAAGGACTGTTACCAGCCTGACCGAGAGCAGTGGTGCAGCAGCTCTAACCAAGAAGGGAAGACTTGGCAAGGACGGTTGCCAAGCCCTTGTCACCCCAAACTTTCACTCTAAAAGCTCATAGTTGAGGCTTGTTAATTTTTAGAGCCTGAGTGGGTTTGGATTAGACTCTGTATTGGAAGTTTCTGTTTGTGTGATCGTAGTCTCTCTGCTGGTCTCTTGTTTTCATGAAAGAACTTTTTGACATTTGACCATAGGATGATTACAGGCCTTTGGGGATTGGTATCTGTTTATTAACTGCAAGATGTAAGAATGATGAAATAAAAGACCCCAAGAGAAAAAAACAGATCCTCTATTTAAGGCTTGATTTGATCACCTTCAGCCTGCTACCACTGCTTTGGTCAGAAACTACAAATGTCATGAAATTTGAGTCAATGCTAATAACTTTATTCTGTTGTGCTTGGTGACTTTCACCACTGTTGAGTTTAATCCTTGGTGGTAAGAGCCAGCAGGGATAACCAGCATTTTAAGTAAAGTGCTAGGAGCCTGAAACATGTAAATTTGAAGGAGGTTTGTTCCTCTGCAGATGATTTAAATGTTAAGTATATCCCCATGCAGGGGATACACGAAATGGAATCTGAAAACTATTATCTCCTGTAGAAATGAACTCTCAATTTACTCACTGCACAGGAAGGGCAGATTCTAGTCATTTTCACTGCCAGCAGGTGCCCTTTCTATGCATAATAGACTTCGCAAGTGTAATTAACACATGAGGACCACTGCTGCCAGTTTTTCTTCAGGTACATGCTGCTAGGAGTTTTCAGGACAACAGTGTAGGCTGTAAGAGCTTTTTACATTACACTTGAAGATAAGGTGTTCATTGACTTCTGGACAAAGACATGCTAAAATAGGGTTGAACCCAGACCCTACTATTGGTTTCATAGATCATAGTCCTTGGACCCAGAAACCCTAAGAGCTGTAATGTGGGCCTTTGGTAACACAGAAGCCAGTGTAGCAAAGCTGTGGGATGCAGTGAGTACATGGAAAGTATGATGCTGAAACCCAGCAATTATGTGGAAGACTAATTGCACATTCACAAATACAACAACCAATTATCTAAGTTAACTTTAATTAGAGCTATAATCACAGATTTTAATTATCTGAAGAAAATCCATTTAATACAAATAGTCTGCCTTAAATATTTCCCAAATTAATTTTTTTCATGTTCCTTCCCATTTTTGGAGAGAGTGGTAGAAAAAGTGTCTGAGCTTTATATTCAGAGAGGCCCAAGTTCAAATCTGTTTCATCTCTTAATAGCTGTATAACCATTAAAAGTCTATCTTACCTCTCTGATTTGGCATTTTGTTTTCTGTAAAATGGGTTTGATTTACTTACTTTGAAGAATGGCTTTAGAAATTAGAGATACTGATATCAAGTGGCACATAGGGGCCGTTTAGTAAATGGTGGTTGCTCTTATTATGGTTATTATAAACATGGGACATGGGTTTTGGTTTCCAGAAGGTTTTACTCACATCAAACGTTTTTCTTGTTTCTGCTGCCTTGTGAGCTCAGGGAAAAACTTTATAATTCATCTTCTCTTTTTACCCATCAGATTGTTTTTATTTTGATTTTTTTTATTTAACTTGGGTTATTGTATGGTTGTTTTCATTTGCAGCTGTGGCATAAGAATGAAAAGAAAAGAAACAAAAGCAGATGGCAGAGAAAACGAAAGGAGTAAGACATTTCCAGCCCTTATGAATATTTAAAAACATGTGCTGCTGGTTCCTTTCTACTTTAGAGCTGTGCCATTCTCTTGATTTTGAAAGTGAAAATGAGAATGTTCCCTACCTTGGCTGATGGCAGTCCTGACCTCGGCCAGTATTGGAAAAGCCTTCCTGTTGTGGGGACAAAGGGATACACTTGCTGATGAAAATCATCATTCCCTTTCATAATAATAATCACCATAGATGGAGTACAGTGTGCAAGTCAAGCTCTTTATAAACATTACTGCAGATCTTTAAAATCAAACTGTAAGGTAAATATTGGGGCTTCCCAGGTGGTGCTAGTGGTAAAGAACTTGTCTGCCAATGCAGGAGACGTAAGAGACGCGGGTTTGACCCCTGGGTCAGGAAGATGCCCTGGAGTAGGAAATGGCAACCCGTTCCAGTATTCTTGCCTGGAGAATCCCATGGACAGAGGAGTCTGGTGGGCTATAGCCCATAGGCTGCAAGGAGTTGGACATGACTGAAGTGACTTAGCATGGCATGGCACAAGGTTAGCTCTATTGTATAGATTAGGAAACTGAAGCGCAAAGAAGTTTAGCGACTTACCCACCATGACACAACTAGGAAATGGTAGAGCCTGCACTTGAAATCCAAGGCCATTTCATATTAAAGCTTTCCTTACTAATGTCCTTTAAAGAATTAGAGAATAAGCTGTGCCTGTCACCAAGATTTTGTGGAAAAAATTCTTTACATAGGCTTTTTGATGACTGGCTAATAATTGTGGACTAATGTTATCATTCATTATTATTCATTCAACAAATATTTATAGAGCACTTATTCTGTACCAGGCACTATGCTAATTAAATGTTGCTGATAAAAGGTCCCAATAGAAGCCATATGGTATTTTCCACGTAAATTCCCTTTTTTCCCTTAGTCCTTCAGAAGCAGTCCTAAATAAGGACCAAATCAGTTCTCAAATTGAATTGTACATTTGGGTTATTCTGGATACCTGTTAATGTATTTCTAAATATGTGATAAAATATTTCCAAACAGATCAGGACAAGTTCATATTTCCCCCAAAGGGCAGCCAGGCCAAGAGCCAAGTTAGTAGCTAACGCCTGATTTTCTTTGAGGGCATGACTGAACTAAAAAGTTAAATGTGCACAGTTAAGGTTTGGATTTTGTATCCAACTTTGTAAAATTCATTGTATTATCTGGCATTTCTAGATGTCTCTGGGATTCATTCTTCCACTCAGAGTGGGCATGCTTAGATTCTCTGTGAGACATACTAGTTCTAGGCTCTTTATCTGTACTATATGTGGGGTTCTGAATAACCCCCCTCCATGCTACATCATGTATTCCATCTAGGATTTTTAGCACAGTCTTAATATGCCTTTTTACAGGGTGCATGGTCCATGTTGGTGAAAGGGTAGCAGTCTAGACACAGCTGTGAAACGACAAATGGATGACTAGAGCTGGGTATTGGGAATAAATTGATGCTAAAGTGAAATTATTGATATCCTTGGTGTCAGTGATAGAAATCAACAAAGTGTGGTATAGTAGAAACAGAAAACTCCAGCTTTGGTTCTGGTTTCCCCATTTACTGTTTTGAGGTTGCTGAACACCTCTAAGCCAGTTTTCTGTTAAATGTGAATAGTATTTAGTGGTAAAGAACCCACCTGCCAATGCAGGAGATATGAGACGCAAGTTTGATCCCTGGGTTGGAAAGATCCTCTGGAGGAGGAAATGACTACCCACTCCAGTATTCTTGCCTGGAGAATCCCGTGACAGAGGAGCCTGGATGGCTACAGTCCATGGGGTCACAAAGAGTCAGACACAACTGAAGTGGCAGCACCCACACACTGATAAACAGCAGGTGACCATAAAGAGTAGGTACTATTTTTGTTATTACTGACTATATATATGTGTGTGTGTGTGTGTGTGTGTGTGTGTGTATGTTGTTCAGTTGCCAAGTCATGTCCAGCTCTGCAACCCCATGGACTGTAGCACGCCAGACCTCCCTGTCCCTATCTCCCGGAGCTTGTCCAAGTTCATGTCCATTGAATTGGTGATGTTGTCCAACCATCTCATCCTTTGCCACCCTCTTCTCCTTTTGCCTTTGATCTTTCCCAGCATTAGAGTCTTTTCCAATGAGTCTGCTTTTCACATCAGGTGGCCGAAGTATTGGAGCTTCAGCTTCAGCATCAGTCCTTCCAATGAGTGTTCAGGGTTGATTTCTGTTAAGATTGATATGTATTTATAGTCAATATATATTAATATGTACATGTGCATACACACACACACATATATATGATTCAACAATCCAGTGCAAGTTTGCAAATCCAGATAGGATGAAAGTGGATTAGGTAGACAAGTATCACTAAAATTCTTTAATATATAATCAATCAAAATTGGATTCTAACACCTAAGCAAAAACTGTGTCTTTTCCATTTTGGAGCAAGTAAATATGAGTGCCTTTATGTCTCTAGCACTGGGCATAGAGAGGCAGAGGCTTATAGATGGTTCTGGACCTGAGGAAATACTACTTCACAAAAGAACTCAGGTGTCCAGGTAAAAGTTGGGACAGTTTGTTCTTGTTTCTTTTTTTAAGCTAGTAAGCATCAAGGGGCCATAATAGGTCCATTGCTCAGAGCGAGCAACCACTGCAGCAAGAACTTGTCTGGAAGCCTAAGAGGGGATAAGGACCAGGATTTCAGTTTCAGACAAAACAAGGAGGGAAGTTAGGTCTTTCCTGGACCTAATGGTTAGAAAGTTCACAAACGATGTGTGTTGGTTGAACAAAGTAAAATTATAGATTCCTGGGTAAATCCCGTATTAAAATTTGGCTGAACTTGACCTTGAGGTTCCAGCAGAGAGGCTGAGTAGTAGAAGATAATTCACGCTTGGAAGTCAAACCTCTGGGTCCAAATCCTGGCTCTGGTCCTACTGAATATGTCTTTAGTTGAATCACATAGTCTCTCTGAACTTCTCTTTTCTCATCCACAGGAATATATCAAAAATACAGTTCTACATAAAGAGCCTAGCATCAAGTAGGTACCTAAACAGAAATTGTTAGATGATGACAGTCACTGAGGCCTGTATTGAGATGCACCCTCATTTCCTTCAGCAGCACCCCAAACTGAAAGTGCCAGGAGCCTTTGGAGGAAGCTTTGGACAATTTCTGAGTAAACTGTCTTCCTGGTGGAAAAAATGAGAGAGAGGAAAGATGGCTGTTTGCATTATTGATGCCATGGATTTGTAAGAATCTATACCTATACTCTGGAGAAGGCACTGGCAACCCACTCCAGTACTCTTGCCTGGAAACTCCCATGGACGGAAGAGCCTGGTGGGCTGCAGTCCATGGGGTCGCTAAGAGTCGGACACAACTGAGCAACTTCCCTTTCACTTTCCACTTTAATGCATTGGAGAAGGAAATGGCAACCCACTCCAGTGTTCTTGCCTTGAGAATCCCAGGGACAGAGGAGCCTGATGGGCCTCCGTCTATGGGGTCGCACAGAGTCGGACATGACTGAAGCGACTTAGCAGCAGCAGCATACCTATACTCTCTAAGTTCTATAGCAAAACTGCCTTTTCAGGTTCTCCATTTGATTTTTAAAAATTGAAGCATAATTCATATACCATAAAATTAATCATTTTAAAAGTGTACAGTTCAGTGGTTTTTCATGTATTCACAAGGTTGTGTAGCCATCACCACTGTTTCATTCCAGATCCATTAAGTTTTTAATACATTTTTTATTGTTGTTAGTAAGAGTGTGTGGATCACAATAAACTGTGGAAAATTCTGAAAGAGATGGGAATACCAGACCACCTGACCTGCCTCTTGAGAAACCTGTATGCAGGTCAGAAAGCAACAGTTAGAGCTAGACATGGAACAACAGACTGGTTCCAAACCAGGAAAGGAGTACGTCAAGGCTGTATATTGTCACCCTGCTTATTTAACTTATATGCAGAGCACATCATGAGAAACGCTGGGCTGGAAGAAGCACAAGCTGGAATCAAGATTGCCGGGAGAAATATCAATCACCTCAGATACGCAGATGACACCACCCTTATGGCAGAAAGTGAAGAACTAAACAGCCTCTTGATGAAAGTGAAAGAGGAGAGTGAAAAAATTGGCTTAAAACTCAACATTCAGAAAACTAAGATCATGGCATCTGGTCCCATCACTTCATGGGAAATAGATGGGGAAACAGTGGAAACAGTGTCAGACTTTATTTTTTTAGGCTCCAAAATCACTGCAGATGGTGATTGCAGCCATGAAATTAAAAGACGCTTACTCCTTGGAAGGAAAGTTATGACCAACCCAGACAGCATATTAAAAAGCAGAGACATTACTTTGTCAACAAAGGTCCGTCTAGTCAAGGCTATAGTTTTTCCAGTAGTCGTGTATGGATGTGAGAGTTGGACTATAAAGAAAGCCAAGCACCGAAGAATTGATGCTTTTGAACTGTGGTGTTGGAGAAGACTCTTGAGAGTCCCTTGGACTGCAAGGGGATCCAACCAGTCACTCATAAAGGAAATCAGTCCTGAATATTCATTGGAAGCACTGATGCTGAAGCTGAAACTCCAGTACTTTGGCCACCTGATGGGAAGAACTGACTCATTTGAAAAGACCCTGATGTTGGGAAAGACTGAAGGTGGGAGGAGAAGGGAAAGACAGAGGATGAGGTGGTTGGATGGCATCACCGACTTGATGGGCATTAGTTTGAGTAGACTCTGGGAGTTGGTGATGGACAGGGAGGACTGGCATGCTGCAGTCCATAGAGTCGCAAAGAGTCAGACACGACTGAGCAACTGAACTGACCCTCTCTTTGGGACACACTCATGATTGCAGCCCACTGCCCCATGGCCCTCCACCTCCTTTGCTGCTACATCTGCATCTGAGTATCTGGACCCACCCTGATAGTCCCACTTCCCAGTCCTCTTTCTGCTGCCTGATGTGATGAGGGGCAACAGCCTGCTTCCTTTGCCCCAGTTTCTGCCTGATCTCCATGGGACACAGCTGGCTCTGACCTGTGCTTATCTTGGTCTGGTTTTCGATTTCTTGTGACACATCTGATAGGTAATTCTTCACTCTTCTGACCTGGAGACTATCTTGAATCCAACACTTAGAAAACTCTGAAACTTGTAAGACAGTGCAGTGGCCTCTACAGCAAAGATATTCTACATATATTTGTGGTCACCAGTAGAGCAGGAGCCACAGGCCATGTAACATCATCTTCAGAGAAGCTTCAGTTCTGGAGGAGGTTCCCTCATGGTGGGGATTTGGGGATGTGTTCCTGCCTCTTTCACGAGAAGAAGACACAAAGCAGCAGTTCAGTGCTCAGCTCAGAGTAACCTCACAACAAACGGGGGTTTGTCTTCCATGTGAATATTTGAAAGACTGAGAGGCTATGCTGAGAATGTAATTGGACGCTATGCATCTTGACATGTGACGTATCTTAGTCCTAGAAAAACAGAGATTTTCTTTCCCTCATTACCTCTTGCATTTTCAACTTTTACACTATTTTGGGTGGTTAATTTCTCTTGGTTTATTTATCCAAAACCTCTTTTTCTCTTCTCGTTTTTTCTGTGCATCATTCGTTCCTGCATTTCTATGAGGGTTTCATGGGTCTCTGGTGGCTCAAACCGGAGACTTCTTTTGTGACCTGGCTCTGGCTCTTATGGTTCTCATTGAACTCTCTGGGGGCAATAGAGAGCCCCATTTCCTGACCTTTCCTCTGTGATTAACTTCTCCTGCCGCAGTGGTCTTAGCCATGGAGCCCTTCCTGATTTCCCTAGTCTGTCTCCTTCCGGTAGACTGAGGAGGCATAAAAGGGGAAACTACTCTAGGCTTTGATGTTGACCTTTCTGGGTTTCCATCCAGTCGTTATCTTTGTAACTCTTGTGTCTGTTTCAGTTGGGTTTGGTGGCTTGCGGCTCTTTTGCCAGGCCCCAGGGTTACCCCAGGAAGCCACAGGGCCACTCTCAGGAGGACATTGTCCTCCCTCCCCCGCTTCACAGTCAGCTTCGATACGCACGTGTCTCGCATTAGCAGACCATCCCCAGTGCCCAGCACTGTGCACCCAGCTCCTCCATTGCTGTGAGCCCCATGCTCTGGCCATTGAAACGCGGATGGCAGCTCGGCAGTCTGTACTGCCTCCTAATCTAAGATTGCTCCTATCCTCACATGGACCTTCATCCTGTGCTACTGCTCATAAATCAGGGAGGGCCTGTTGGAAGCCACGCAAGAAGTTAAATCCTTTTTTCCCTAAGAAAATCTCGATTAACTAATGGCATTTTGCACCCCTTCCATCTTTCAAGTCATATTTTCTGCCTCTCACCAGCTGTGACCTTTGTCAAGTCACTTAACCTCTTGGAGCCATAGGCTCCTCTGTGAATTATGGAGATCAGACTTTCAAGATTGCTGTGGGGATGAGATGAGGTCATCTCGGTCTACCCCCAGGCACCTTGTAACTCTCCTCACAGCGGCGTACGCACCTACAAGAATATGCTTATTTGCTGTCTGCTGTTGAATGTAAGCTCTAAATAGGTAGGGTTCAGAACTATTTGTTCTCTTGTCTATCCCCTGTCCAGTGTGGCACCTGATGCATAGTAATATTGACTGACCAGGATATGGGAAACACTGAACACTTAGTAAATGCACCACAAGATGTTGGTTTTCTCTCTTACCCCTCCTCAGTTGCCTTTTTAAAGTTGAAGCTCCTAGGTGACTAGTTTATTTTTCTCTGTGGACACTGCGAATCGTGTGACAATCCTATTTCCCTCTTTGGGTTGGCAGTTGGAGGACTCAGAGCCAGATGTGTGGCCATCCCAGCAGGCATGCAGAACCTTACAGCACACATTGAAGTACCCACCTCACCCCAGCTTATGTTCTTTCCCTTTGCCTCTATTTTTTTTTCATATTTTTCTGTTGTACTAAACATATTCCTATAAGTTACCTGAAATTCCGTTTAGAACAAGAAAGCATATCAGCTCATTTAAGCTATTTGCAAATGTATTTTTATCTTGGCTACAAAGTGTCCACTTGCTATTTTATTTTTCAGCTATAACTGTCAAATACCCATTTTTTTCTTAAGTGTAACATAATGGTATAAAAAAAAGTAAATCATAAGAAACTTTAAAGTAGGAGGATTTGGGCTGGAATCACCATTAACTGTGACCATGGGCAAGTTTCTGAGGGTCCCTTTTTTAATCTATAAAATGGATGGTATACGTTGGATTATTTGAGGATTAAATGGGATAAGGGCCCCCGCACAGCCCTTGGTATTTGGTGAGCACTCAGCACATCCCGCCTCTTTATTTCTCCTGCTCTTCTCATGGCCCCACCATGGACTCTGGGGAATGGGAAACACAGTTTGGCTCTCCATGCCCGACAGTCTGGAATAACCATATAAATTAGCATGTGCTTCATGCCAAATGGGCAACCCAGACAAAATCCTCTGAATAGGGAGGTTTTAGCAACCTTGGGGTGATCTGAGAAGGGATGTTTGGCAGACCGCGGGGTTCAGTAGGACTTGGAGGACACAGGGAAGGGCCCACAGAGACACGTGTGGCTCAGCCCAGAGGCAGGTTAGGGTTCCTGTGGTGAGGGGGCTGGCCAGGGTCTTGAACAGAATGTGGAAGGGCCCGAGACTTTGCACAGCTGCTGGCAGGCCCCCAGGGAACAGGTTAGGAAAAAACCTCCAAACCTCTTTCTGCTCTTCTTCCACAGCCAGGCGCATGCTGAGCTCCTAGGGGAACAGTGGGCTTGCTCTGACTCAGTAAGACAGGTTTGCGTTCTAGTCTCAGGGCTGCCATTTACTAGCTGTGTGACCTCACTGAATTGTTTAGCTTCCCAGCCTTCGTTTCTTCATCTGTATAGTTGGTGGTGATGACAGTACCCACCTTGTACCGTGGTCCTGAGGATCCAGTGAGAAAACGCCATCGTGCCCTCAGCCTAGCGCTGACTGAGGCGAGTGCACCGTAGACACCACGTGCTCTTCTCGGCTCCCTGTGCAACTCTGCCGTTGTATTAGCCTGTGGCCCATCTCGCTGGTCACTCTCAGGAAGACGAAAACTAGAATTATTTGTGTTCTCCAATAAGGTGTGTTGTATGGTTTTTGTTCGCTTTCCTTTCCCCATTCTGTTGTCCTTTAATCTCTCCAACAATGCTGGGCCTCGTTATTTCAGAGCAGAATTTTAAACTAAGACAAACTGTGTTTACACTTTGGTTTCTTTTCGAGTGGGAGGGAGGAAGGAAGGAAGAAAAGCTCAAATGTATAAGACCAGATTTTCCTTTCTTTAAAGACAGTGAACTGAGGAAAGACTGGTGGGATCCCTTTGCAGATTTGGGTATTGGCTAAAAGGTGGTATGCCTCTGAGAGGCAAGGCAGGGGCTGTGATATGTACATTGTAGAGCTCACTGTGCATTAATATGCGAAAAGAAAGAGTGGCCCTTCCAAACCCCTGGGAGCTCTAAGCTATATCCTTAACGAGGTCAAAGAGATGTTGCTCACATGGGGGTGGAGGTCCCCATACCTCCCTCCACATCTCATCTCTCCTCCCCTCCGTCTTTGTCTCAGGAAGCTGCATTTTATGTATTTGGGCAGCCAGTGTTCCTTTATCTCACCTGACTCTTTTCCAATTAGTAGCCAGTCTCCTCAGGGGAACATAATTAAGAGGGCCCTGGTTATCTGGGGGAAAGGAATTAGCAAATGGAGAAAGTGCAGTAATGATGAACGGGGACTACAGGATCATTAATGAGTCTGCAGTATCCATGTCCATGCCTGTCCATTGCTGGGAAGGAGCTCATGCTACAGGATCTACCTCAAAGCTGTGTGGCCTGCATCGCAGGCCTGGAGTCAGTGAGAGGATTGGGTGAACAGCCCTCTCAGTTTGCCAGCACTCCCCTTCTTTTGGCTTTAGTACTGAGTATGTGACAGTTTAGGCTTTCAGTCCAACAGCCCTGACTTTGAATTTCAGCTTCACTGCTTACTAGCTCTGTGACCCTGGGGGCAAGTTACTTCACCTTTCTGAACCTGTTTCTCCATCTGAAAATGTGGATAGTAGTGATACCTTGCAGAGTTGCCTTGAAAATTGTATAGAAGTGATGCATAAAGGCAGCTGATTTATAGTAACTCAATTGATATTAGTTCCTTTTTCCCTTAAGAGGATTCAGAGTAAACACCTTTCAGGTAAAGGTCATTACGTTGTCCTTGCCTTTGACACTAGCAATATAACTCCTCTGCTTTGCAGGGGAGAAGGAAGAAAGAATAGCTTTTATTCTTCCAGGGTGACACTGATGAAGTCAGGCAGTGCCATAATTCCCAGAGAACAAAGGCCTAGGGCAGATACACCCTGTCCCAAAACTCAGAGATGTACAGTGCGTCCCACAATTGCTGTCGTCCATCAGACAGTTGTGACATGGTTGTGATAGCCTGTCTATGCATGAACTTGGTCATAGCTGTTAATATTGTTGTTATTGCTGACGCACTAAGTCATGTCCGACTCTTTGCGACCCCATAGACTATAGCCCTCTAGGTCCTCTGTCCCTGGGTTTCCCAGGCAAGAACAATGGGATGGGTTACCATTTCCTTCTCCAGGAGATCCTCCCTACCCAGGGATTGAACCTGCATCTCCTGCATTGACAAGCAGTTTCTTTACCACTGAACCACCAGGGAAACCCAGCTCTTATTATTATCACCCCTTTAATTATGTGCATTGTTGGTTCTGCATGTGTGGTGTCAAATTTTCCATTTAAAATGTCTTCCAAATCTCAGTCAGATTCAACATGGAAATGTAAAGTCACTGTGAATACTGACAGGCACCAGAGCATAGAAGCATGGTGTTCATTTGCTATTGGTGAAACAGCTATTTGCATTGATATTTTCTTGATAGTCAACAGGCAAGTTCTTTCTGGGAGCCAACAAAAGAAGATAGATAGCATCTAGAAAAAGTATTACATTTTGTTTCTGAGATACCCTTGAAGAAAGCATGGGCATTAATGACTCTGAATCAGAAGATGATCCAGATGAGTCAGGTTCTGAATATGAAATTTTTTAGAACTAGCTTAACCAAGTTTTTTGCTATATTTTCTTTTAAAGAAATAGTAATGAGTGGTTTTAAAAATTTGTCACTGTGTGTGATAAGCAAGTAATGAATCATAGATTACTTGGTGGTTTTTGCATTTTTGGTGGTACATAAAATCAAGGTTAAAGGTTGCCCTCCAAAGAAAGTGATAAGCAACGTGACTGAACTTAGTAAGTAGACAAGTGACAAGAGATCATGTTGGAATCAGAAACTCATGAGTAGAGGTGATGCGTGTCAAGCACCGCATGCTCCTCATGGAGTCTCAGCTGTCCTCACCAGGATTTTGTCAGGTGCCCTTCAGAACAAGGGTAGGAACAGGAAACCCTGGGCTCTAGGAGAATGAGTCCAGTGGTATCAGCCATGTCCACCCAGGCTGTGACGAGAGACCGCTGGGACACGATGACTTACCAAGTCTACCATGTGGTGTTCCTGGGCGAGGCGTTTCAAGGGTTCTCTCTAATCATTGCAACAATCCTGAAAGATTTCCACTGAGGTTGGTACTGCCCTTTTAAAGACACTTTTGCCAAAATATAACAAAAGATGTTAAAAACAGTTCTGCCCTTTGACTTGGTAATTCCATGTTTGAAAATTTGTGCACATGAGATTGTTCATTTTCGTTATGATGTCATTCATAGTGAAAAGATGGAAGTGACTTAATGTCTAACTCTAGCAATACAGTTCAGTAAATTAAGGGACATCCATACTTGGTGGAATATTATATAGTCTTTAAAACAATCACAAAGGTTGCGGTATAATATGGGAAATGTTAATGCAGCCAATGAGAAAGCAATAAAATATATGCACTCTGTAATTTCAAAGGTATTTTAAAATGTTAGTGTTAATATTGGAGGAGAATAATGTAAAAATAAAAGTAGTTGTGATAACTTGATCATGAGTGTTTCCATTCTCTTTACAACAACAACAACAAAAAAGAGAGAGCGAGAGAGAAGTCAGTAACTGCCGTAACTATTGAGGTATTATTGAGAATAAAAGTTGTTTTCAGAATGTAGGTAGAATTACCCAGTTACATACTTGCTACTTTAAGATCTTAAGAAGTCTCTGGTTTTCTTTTTTTTCCCTCTCTCCCTCTCCCCATTTGAAATTTGTAACCAGTATATTTGCAGAGCAAAAGTGCGGTAGATTCAGGGATGCATTTGAGGCTATGTAAGCAAACGATGACAATGTAAAAGGTTATTTGTCCAAATTTGCATTCATAAAAAACATGGCGTGCTGTGATTTCAGAATAAATGTGTTTTAAAATATTTGCTAAATACCGAGCTATTTCAGCCCTAAGTTGGCTAAGAAACTACATTTCTATGATAAGCCATAATTACTCTTTGGAAAATTATTGGGCTTAAAAAAAATACCTACCTAATGGTACCTGAAGAGTGAGTCTCACTTTGTCCCTTTCTACGTCTGCCTTCACTTCTAAGACTCCTTTTTCCTCTCTTTCATTGGTTTTTACTGCAAGACAAAGAGACAAGGCATTAACACCTATTTAAAATTCTAGAAAAAAAATTTTTTTAAGGTAAAAGCCTATAGTCAAATTATATAAATTTCTGTGGATATTTATTTTTACCTTTCTCTGAGTTGTTTGAGTGTCTTTTTCTATACATTAGCTCATTTGTTTGGAATTTCAGTTCTGAAATTCTAATTAAAACTCAGGGTCATTTGTCACTTGCATGACAGTGCTGGTGGGAGCTGGGGAAGTTTATGAGATTTGGTTAAATATTATGGATTTGAGTTTTTCTCCCTTCTATGTGTTTGGCTGTGCTTCTGGACACATTAATAAGTGGCCATTTTTTCTGGAATTCTGTACTCTTCCTGCTTCCTTTCATTACATTAGGCAAGGTTCCACTAGATGAGACATTTGCAGTCTTAAGACTTCCTGCCAGGGTTCAGACTTTGTATTTTTGACATTGAAGCTGTCGTGTTCCTGAAGCTACTTAATTAGAAACACATTCATTTCAGTGTACACTAGAGAAAGCTTGGACAGCAGAGCCAGGCACACTGGGAAGTTTGAGCATTTGTGTAGCTGGCAGCTAAACTAATGGTTTACAGTTTAAGGGAAAAAAATATCATAGGGCATTTCTTTGCCCCTAGAAGCGAAGGGAAGCTGAATGTGCACAGCGGATACTTTTTTTTTTTTTTAAAGGAGAGAAGAAGAAAAAAGGAAAGAAAAGACAACTCCACTTTCACTGCAGTTGCGTGTCCAGTTCTTTCTTTGGCTATTATCAAATACAAAAGTCTTCTAAAAGAATATTTCCCAAACTGTGCTGCTAATATTCAAGTCTGTTTTACAGGCTCCCAAGATATATTACTGCTGAGATCTGTAGTAAGGAGAACATTTTATATTCTGGAGAAGGATTTTTGCTTGAAGAATTTTATTTGTTGAATGGTAATGAGGGAATTGTGCTCTTTCTTATTTTTAAATGTTTGAGCAATTTTAAAATGCACATCTGATGTTTCAAAAACCTTCATTGCCTATCCATTGCTTTCAGGATAAAGTCTAAACTCTTTAGCATTCAGTGGAAAGAAAACCTCCCCTTTTTTCATTTCTTACCACTCACTCCTTGTTTCCCTACCCTATCCCCAAGAAAGCCACCTTCCTAGGTCTACTTCCATGCCACCAGCTGCCCTGCAGGGAAGGTACCTGGTCACCTCAGACTGAGGCAGATGTCTTTCCACTGGTCTCATAAAATATCCTTTGTACCTTTCCCAGGATGTATCACACATTGGAGAGACAGATGGAAAAGTTGTCAATCTCTCCCTTCATCTCTACTCCCTCCACTACTCCCAGGAAAAACGCTGTGTGGGAGGTGGGATTGGGAATGTTCAGTCCAGTATTACAAGGCAAAGTGCCGTAGAGGAAGAAGCTCTGGAGTCAAATCCTAGGGTTGCTGCTTGTTTTGTGGCATTGTTGTTGCTCAGTCGCTCAGTCTTGTCTGACTCTTTGAAACCGCATGAACTGCACCACCCCAAGCTTCCCTGTCCTTCACTATCTCCCTGAGTTTGCTCAAACTCATGTCCATTGAGTCAGTGACACCATCCAACCGTCTCATCCTCTGTCGCTCCCTCCTCCTCCTGCCTTCAATCTTTCCCAGCATCAGGGTCTTTTCCAATGAGTCGATTCTTCGCATCAGGTGGCCAGAGAATTGGAGCTTCAGCTTTAGCACCAGTCCTTCCAATGAATATTCAGGTTTGATTTCCTTTCGTATTGACTGGTTTGATCTCCTTGCTGTCCAGCACCACAGTTCGAAAGCATCAAGTGATTTACGTGCCCTGGGCCTACTCCCTCCTCTGTGAAGTGGGCGTAATACCTACCTTGTGAGGTTGTTGTGTGAATTAAGGAAGTTGAATTTGAAGTTCCTTGTATAATGTTTATCCCATTTATCATTGGTAAGTAGCAACATAATGATAATGTGTATGTGTGTGCACCTGAAATCAAGGGAAATGAATCCGTGATGCCCAGGTTTTAAAGCCCTTGGAGCTGGATTCTCACCTCCTGCTCAGTCACTAACTAAGGGAATCCATTGCTCTGGAAATGAAGCACTTTGAAAAGGTTTTTTGAATTACAGTATCATCAGATGGCATGTGTGCAATTGGGTTGAAGATGCTTACTGTCTGTGATATTCTCTGTCCAGTTAGAATAGACAGATCACATCTTTTGATGGCAGAAGGAAATAGCAAATAAAAAAAAAATCATTCCTCTTTGAAGCACATTATGCCCTCCATCTGACATTGCTAATTGCTTTATCTGTTGTAATCATGGCCACAGTGGTTCCCATTTGTACCAGGAACCATACTGGTCACTCAGTGTGTATTTTCTCATTCTGGTAGCAAGCTGGCAGTTAGATTCCAAAATGCCATTTTAAAGATAAGGCAACTGAGGCTATGCAATCAGGTGCCTACTATTTAGGGACTAACGCCAAGGTCAGCACTCTTCCCGCCCCTCATACTGCTTCCAAGGCTGCCTGCCTTTTGAAATCCTTCCTAAGTTTCTAGGCTTGGGAACAAAATGTCATATTAGGATTTTTGTTGTGAAAGGAAATGTAACTGTGCATACGTTTATTAAAACAGTTTTTCTCCAAATAGTGAACCATCTGTAATTTTCTGTCAGAAGCAACAGACATTAAAGCAGCTGTGTGTCTCTGTTTCTCTTCACAGTGCTCCTATGCCCTACCTCATAGGAATCCATTTAAGTTTAATGGAGGTAAGTTGACTTCTCTCCTCCCCGGATCTCTCTACTTGTGGTTTTGTTTGCTTCATGGCAGTGGAAGAGATGCAGTCTCTGGATTCACAGTGCTACACATGGGAGTGTGTCAGAGCAACACCTCGTGCACAGAGCTGGGCGTTCAGCTTAGACCCTTTCCACTGGGCTCTTGTTTCCAGTGTTTTTCCACTTTGTTTGGAGATTGTCAGTTTTCATGGGTGAGGGAGTGAAGTTCAAAGAGGCAGGAGGAAAGGGTTCTTCAAGAGTTTGAATGAGGGAAGGAAAATGATTCACTTTTCAAAATGATGTTTATTATAAATCACTGCCACTATATTACATTTTTCTCTGTAGAAAATGTGGTATAGAAAATATATAGAAGTATAAAGAGGAAAATTAAAATTATCCACAGTATCATTATTCCAGATTCATCTGTTAGCATTTTATTATTCTTCGTCCTTGTCTTTATTCTGTGAATATATATTTTCTATAAATGTATTTAGCTGATATGGTATAAAATTTTATGTCTTTATTTTATTTAATATTATGGCATGGGGATTTCTGCATTTTTGTCTACTGTCAGTAATAATTTTTAATTTGCTACCTGTCCTTCCAACTGTTTGAATATGCCACAGCATAACCATTTTCCCTTACTGTTGGACACTTATGCTGTTTATAATTTTTCACTATTATAAATAGCATTTCAGTGAACATCTTTATGCATAAGGCTTAATCTGCATCTTGACTTACTTCCTTAGCATAGAACCCCTAAAGTAGAAATGCTTGGTCAAAGCTATGAATCTAAGGACAGATTGCTTTCTGCATGGCTGTACTGAGTAGATAGCAATTCTTTTAAAGGACTTTTCTGTGCTTTTGTCAGTGTTGCTGGTTTGTCGACATGAACCCTAAGCTTTTCCCTCCTCGGGAGAGAGCTGAATTTGCACTGGAGCAAAATAGGACAGGAGGCAGGGGACTTGGCTGTTTTGCACAGGAGACAAGCTCTCAGAGGGAAAAGCTGAAGCCATGTCCGTCTGCGATGATGCTTTGCATGGCTTAAAGGAAGTGCCGCTTCTCTTCTTCTGTTCCCTTCATTTCACGTCGACGAGGACCACCTGCTTCTTCACTGTTGCACACTGTGCTATTGTGCTTACGAAAATGAAACAAGTTGGTTATCGAAAAACCTGTTTGTTTGACATTGAGAATCTTGATCAAAATAGACCACAGAAATCTGCTCAAATTTCTAATTTGACAGGACGGCCATGTGGCTCCTACATTCTGTTAACAGTTCCTCCTTGTCATCACCCAGCCCTGAACACATACAGTACACAGTTTATGGACTATCTTGGATGGTGTATTTAGATCAGATTGAAGAGATTTCTTCTGTGTTTTACCTTTGTTTGTCAAGTTTGGGGGTGTATTCAAAGCTCCTGTGTGAAAAATTGAAAGTGAATACTTGCTAATAGACCTTTCGTGCCAATTGTTGTACAGTTGGAAACACTAATCTAAAGACCATTTGGTCTATCAGCATCCACAGCTCTTTCCTGCCTCTTCTGCCTTCCGGACTGTTCCAGCACGGATTTTTTCCGACTGCTTTTCATGGTCCTTTACCTTAAGCATTATCAGGTTTCCAGTCTTGGCTTGCTTTTCTTCTCTATATACCCTCTGGCCATCTTTTTAAAGGTTTTTTGCTTTTGCTACCAAGGTGATGTCCATGACTCCCAGCTGTGATTCTAACACTGACATGCCTCTCTCTGAACTCACAGCCCAGAGTTGCAAGTCCCAATTGAAGGTCACCGAGATGTACTATCGATGTCTCAAATTCAGTCTTCCCCAAACCCTGTATTATCTGTACATACACACCCATTGAGCTCCTTCAGTCCCCTTCCGCTGTCCCTGGTCCCTGTGAGTGGCACCACTGGCTGAAAAGCCACAAGGGAACACTGAGCGTGGCTGAGCGTCTGCTTCCTTATTCTTTCTACTCAGTCACAAAGTCTCTGACATGTCTCTCCCTCGGTTCCTTTCTCACTGCCTTTATAGATGTTTTACTTTGCTTTTTTAGATTTTTGCAAAGCCTTGTTTTTCATTCAAAAATCTAAATCAAGGCCTCTGTGTTCCACACATTTTGCTAGGTCATAGAGGTATGCAGATGAGTATGAAATTCAACCCCTGTCAAACATGTAGGGGCTGCCCTCTACCTGGTCGCTCTGAGCTCAGTAGCCCGCCTTCCAGCCGCCTCTGCCACACCCCTGGGTCTGCTCATCTCCCTGCTGCTGTCAAGCCTTCTGTCTGCTCACTGTCTCCTGATAGCCAGGGTTCTGGCTGGTCCCTAACACCCCCACATCCCTGTGCCCCCCCTGCACGCTAAGCTTCCTCTTCGCCAGCTGTTTGAGAGGCCTCCCATTTGACTGTTGCCTTTGCTTACTCTGCCTCTTGCCCAGGATGACAGCTATTGGCTTCCCTGTCCTCTCCATCAGCCCTAGGAGCAGGGGCTCTTTGGGAACAAGGACAATGCTTTGTTCACTGTGGTGTCCTCAGTACCCAGCAGGATGCCCAACAGGTGCCTTCTGAAAAGAAGGATGGAGTAAGTGCATGGAAACCTGGAATTCAGAACACACTTAGAGCCCTCCAAAAGGTGTTGCTGTTTTCAGGGCACTGCTGCTAAGTCGCTTCAGTTGTGTCCGACTCGGTGCGACCCCACAGACGGCAGCCCACCAGGCTCCCCCATCCCTGGGATTCTCCAGGCAAGAACACTGGAGTGGGTTGCCATTTCCTTCTCCAGTGCATGAAAGTGCAAAGGGAAAGTGAAGTCATTCAGTCGTGTCCGACTCTTCACAACCCCATGGACTGCAGCCTACCGGGCTCCTCCGTCCATGGGATTTTCCAGGCAAGGGTACAGGAGTGCGGTGCCATTGCCTTCTCCTTTCAGGGAACCCAGCACTGTAATTTTACTTAAAGATGGAAGGAGTCAAATTTTTTTTTTTTTTTTTACTTTTCATATGATTGTAGTAATTGAAAACAAGGGGGGGGGGGGTTTGGTAATAAAACATGCAGTGCACAACATGCATAATTTTGGAGCTAAAACTTGAGACAGAGTTTTGCACTTAGGTGAATGGTTCCAAGTTCACTCTCCTCAGCTTTTGAAGGGTTTTAAATGAGAAGGTTTGGGAAGCACTGGCCAAGATAAATCTTAGCCCTGTTGATTTAAATTAGGGAGGAGTTTGCCATGCTGTACTGATACGTGGTCAGAACTGAAAGAAAAACCAAAATAGTAGTTGACCCACTCTTGAAGCCAGCTGAGACACTGTCAAACAAAACAGCGTTGCCCACATGTGTGAGGCAGCTGTGAACTCCCAAGTCAAGAGATGTAGTCTCCTGATCTCCCCTGGATTTCAGTTCAGACTCGGAGTGCTCTAGTCGTGCTTTTTGATCGCACTGATCTGGTTCTATTATACCTTCAAATGAGAGAGATGCTTCCCTGAGACTTCTTCCAAGAACTGTGGGCTATAATGCTTGGGGTGGAGCATGTACCTGGGCCCAAAGGAAAGCTCTTTCAGGAAGGAGCTAGGCAGGGCCCGTCTCCTCTTGCACACTAGTTTTCTTACTGGCAATTCAGCAAAAGGCTTATTTTTTACTGTCTTGTTATTTTTTCTTGAAAGCTATAGGCACCTTATTATGCCTTTGCATATGTGCCAGAATTTTTTAAACTTCAAATGAATGTGGCAGATGTTCATAAAAGTTTAGAAAAAGCTACCATAGGAAGACTTTTTAACCATTTTTATGACACTCAAATTTGTTGCACAAAAAGAAATATAAATTATAACCTAGTGTTCTCATTTGAAAAAAGGTTATTTGGGGAGAAGATTTAATTCCAGCCTTCATGCTCTTACAGGGTAAGAGCTGGTAACATAGTCACCTAGAAGAGTCTGCCTTCCTTCTAAAGTGACAAGTTTCTAGCTGATCCTCATTCTTATCCCTCCACTGCCTTTTTATATCCTTTCTCTCGTTTAAGCAAACACTAATTTGAGGCTGGTGGTAAGTTAGCGGGATAGCCAAGGGTATTGGCATAGACCTAGTTTCTTCTTGGAGAGAATGATCCTGTTAGCTGGCTAGGAAATACCAAAACGTGGCCAGATTACACAGAAACTATTTCCCTTCATTCCCTCGACCTCAGTTGAGTGCAGGAGATGCTCTGCGGCTCCCGCTCTGTGCCAGGTCTGGTAGTGGGGTGCCAGATCAGGTCTGGTAGGTGTGTTCCTTCTCCTTTTGTGATAAGTGAAGATCTTCCTTTCCAAGCCTCACCAACAGTGCTCTGTATGCAGGCCTCAGAGCGTGAGGAATGCATGCAGAAGGTGGTTTGTTTTATTTTTGTGTTTTTAATTCCTGGTGGTGGAATGGTCAAGAAGCAGGAAAGAAAAGTGATAGCAGTGACGCAGTGCAGACAGAGGCTCAGGTTAGCCTGAAGGTGAAGCTCCCCTTTGCACAGAGGCAGAAAAATGTGTCAGTGGGAATGGGCCGTGGGTTCTGGCTTTCCTGCTCCCTCCTTGTTTGATCTTGGGCAAGGCGATGGACCTCTGCACCTGTTTTCTCGCCTGTAAAATAGGGGCAGTGGCATGAGTTCAATGAAGGTTAGCAGCCATTGCTGTTTTTATTTCCTTAGTGGCCTTAAAGCCATTTATGTTGAGTTGATGGCTTTGAAATTGTGTTTTAGGGACTCATGGGTTCCAGGGATTATCATTTTCATTCCCTAGGGAAAGAATTTCAGTAGAATTGGCTTGTACCCGCCCTATTTTCTCCTGGTCAACAGTGCTGGAGACACTGCTGGGGGTGGGAGTGGTACTTCATAAGAACTTGATAAATGGACTTCTAATTCCCTGCTTGACCATTCCCCTCAGTAGTAATGTCAGTGTTATTTTGTGTCTGTGTTTACTTTCTTCATCTATAGGGGTGGTTCAGTTCAGTTCAGTTCAGTCACTCAGTTGTGTCCAACTATTTGCAACACCATGAATTGCAGCACACCAGGCCTCCCTGTCCATCACCAACTCCCGGAGTTTACCCAAACTCATGTCCATCGAGTCGGTGATGCCATCCAGCCATCTCACCCTCTGTCGTCCCCTTCTCCTCCTGCCCTCAATCCCTCCCAGCATCAGAGTGTTTTCCAATGAGTCAACTCTTCGCCTGAGGGGGCCAAAGTATTGGAGTTTCAGCTTTAGCGTCAGTCCTTCCAAAGAACACCCAGGACTGGTCTCCTTTAAAATGGACAGGTTGGATCTCCTTGCAGTCCAAGGGACTCTCAAGAGTCTTCTCCAACACCGCAGTTCAAAAGCATCAATTCTTTGGCGCTCAGCTTTCTTCACAGTCCAACTCTCACATCCATACATGACCACAGGAAAAACCATAGCCTTGACTAGACAGACCTTTGTTGACAAAGTAATATCTCTGCTTTTTAATATGCTATCTAGGTTGGTCATAACTTTCTTTCCAAGGAGTCAGCATCTTTTAATTTCATGGCTGCAGTCACCATCTGCAGTGATTGTGGAGCCCAGAAGAATAAAGTCTGACACTGTTTCCACTGTTTCCCCATCTATTTGCCATGAAGTGATGGGACCAGATGCCATGATCTTCGTTTTCTGAACGTTGAGCTTTAAGCCAACTTTTCCACTCTCCTCTTTTACTTTCATCAAGAGGCTCTTTAGTTCTTCTTCACTTTCTGCCATAAGGGTGGTGTCATCTGCATATCTGAGGTGACTGATATTTCTCCCGGCAATCTTGATTCCAGCTTGTGCTTCTTCCAGCCCAGCATTTCTCATGATGTACTCTGCATATAAGTTAAATAAGCAGGGTGACAATATACAGCTTTGACATACTCCTTTTCCTATTTGGAACCAGTCTGTTGTTCCATATCCAGTTTTAACTGTTGCTTCCTGACCTTAGGGCCCATCTTTTAAGAGTGTGGTAAAGATTAAAGAAATGAGTTCCATGTATGTCCAGCGTATCCCAGTGTATGGCCTGTGGTCGGTACACGGTACGCAGCCCCTTCTATAGAAATGTTTGGAGAGCCTGATGTGTACTAGGCATTGTATTGCACTAGGGGTTCTATATAAAATGGTGAGTGTGACACACTCTGTGCCTGCAGAGTTTTGTCTGGAACAGAAGCAGACAAGGAGAAAGTAAATGGAGGGAGTTTGAGAAGCTGAAGGCTCTGCTAGAGAAGACAGCAAACTGAGCCTTGAGGGCTCTGCTTCTCCGAGGAAAGGAATGCCTGAATGGAAACTGAGCAGAGCCTTGAGGGCTCTGCTTCTCCGAGGAAAGGAATGCCTGAATGGAAACTGAGCAGATAAATTTGTCTTCCACCAAGGGGACAGGGAGCATCATATACAGAGATTTACAGTGTAGATCATGGCATTTCCCAGGAGGTCTGAACAGTCCATTGTCTGGCAGGAGCATGGAGCTGAAGTAGGGAGAGGATTGCTGAGGGAGGCAGGCCAGGGCCAGGCCATCCAGGGCCTTGTAAGCCGTGTTAAAGAGTCTCAACTTTATAGGGCAGTGGGGAGCCATTGAAGGGTGTAAATAGGGGAGGGACATGGTCAGGCCACCTCCTCCTGGGCTCTTAGAAACACGGTCCTTCCATATAAAATGTTTGGAAATGGCTTAACCAAGTTAATAAAGTAGAGTGATATTTGTAAAGATCAAGGTAATTCTTAAGTATATTACACACAACAACCATATATATAAAATTCAGATGTTATTGTCCCAAACCCAAGCTTCTGAACCATGATAGAGATGTTTATAGCGAAGACTTTCTTTGCAGTTTTAAGCACATTTTTTTACTAGATTTTTGTTTCCTCTCTGTTTCCAACTACTTTCTATGAATTAGATAATTTTTCTACAGCTCAAATTTGAGAGGATAAATTTAGGATATATACTAAGTACTAGTTCCAGGTGGTAGGAACAGGGGGAGTGACACCCGGGTACCAAGTTCATAAGGCCTCTTCCTACCTCTCCCACTAATGCAATTTCAAGACACATGTGATGTGGGCACAAGGAGACAGGCCCAGCCCACAGCTTACCTCTCTTCCTCACCATCTTTTATGTGCGAAGGTTTCTCTGGAGCACATGGAAGCCTGGTTTTGCAAATGCACTGAATGCTTGGGACAGCACTGAGACACCACTCCATGGACAGCATCCCAGTCCACATTTGAAATGCCTCTTCTTGATTGCTAGGACCCAGATCTGGTATTTGTCTATGTCTGTAGTGGTTTGACTGTGAAGCTTTCACACAAAATAACAGGATTTACTTATTTACAGACAAGGAAAAATAACTTTTATGCCCCTTTACCTCGCAGAGAACTTGAATATCTGTCAACTGAATTGGCACCATTTTAACTAGTTTTTTTCTTTTCATTTTTCTCTGGCATAGGAAGTCTTTAATCCTTTGTTCATTTTTTTAATGTTTATTTTTTAAAAGTTTCATGGTGAGTGTTAGAAGAATATTTCTTGTTTACCATTGTACCGTTTTGCTTCGTCATAGGACGCCACAGGTAGACAGTAGTCAGATATAGTTTTCCCTTGTTAATATTGTGATTCATGCAGAAACTCTGAGCCATAACTATATGCAGGTATAGGTGGTGGTTGTGCATCTGTCCTCACAAGAATTGAGACACTGTATGTGAGATCTGTTTGTTAGTGATGAGTAATCATAGCCCTGCTTTATAAAAAGGTGATATTTGCCTGAAAAATTCCACCTGGTAATTCCAGTCATAGGCTCATGGAAAGAACTTTAGCAAGAAAGGGAGAGGCCCTCCCATTGGGAAGGAGCTACCGTCTTTTGTGTCTTTCTCGACACCACACACAGCGCTGGGTGCTCCACCTGTTCTCACTTCTGCACATCCTAAGAATCTCTCTGCCAAGGAGGAGATATCCGTATTTGCAAACGGGGAAGCTGAGGCTCAGAGAGAGAAAATAATTTGCATCCAGTTTCCCTGCTTTGATGGACTTGTCAAACCCCAGAGCCCCTGGGTGAGGCTGTATAGATTACCCCAGCCCTGGGCATACAGGCTCTCACCTTTGCCTGAGCTTCTCCCTCTCAGGGAGGCTTCCAGGCCACGTGCTGGAGATTGCGGCAAGGGGAAAGGAGGGGTGACGTTTGCCAGCCTCATATTTCTCCAGAAGAAAGCTCTGAGTACACTTGTGACTAGAGCTGGTTACTTAGCCTCTCCAATCTCCATTCTCTCATCAGTGAAATTAAGATCATATTATCCATCTCAGAGAGTTGTGAGAACTAATTGATATAATGGATGTGAAGAGCTTTTTCTAAAAAATTCTACCAAACATTATTCCTCATAGTGAGTACTATAAAAATAAGAGGCAAAGTTTAGATCAATGAATCCCTAATGCTTGCTTAATTATATAAAAAGAAAAAGAATTGGCCAGTAGCTTGGTCTTGCTAGAATTTCCTTAGCATGCTGTTATCAAGCAAAATCATCACATGTGAATCTGTCACATCCAGAGCATTCAGAGCAAAATTAGAGCCTGAAGAATGTTCTGGATTTCACCCGATGAATTTCCTCTAGAAGCTCTCTCCTCCTCATGGCATCTGCTTTTAAAATGAGTGTGGTTCTTAAATGTCACTTATCTTAATGTTGGAATTAGTTAATATAAAGCAACTTAAATCTAGTAGTAATTTATGTAATCAAAGGGAACAAGTACTTCTGGCTGATTTAAGTATCTCTTGCAGTCAGTACATTTTCAGTCTAATTTGTTGTGACTGAAATGTTCTCTTGTGAGATGACATAGCCCTCTGTTATAGATCAGAAAAACTGAGTAATTTATTAGGGAGGATCCCAGTAGAAAATGCAAAACCATCATTGACGCTTTTGTTTTCCAACTTTCCTGTCATCCCTTAGCCAGTCAATTTAGCAATGTTGAAACTGACTTCAAAGAAAACCTAAGTTTCTAAATTGTTACTAAAAGAACTTTTCCAAATTTCTATCAGATTAAGATAAAGAGCAGCATGCAGGAAACTATGGAACAGAGTAGAAAGAATTCTTGGCCTCTAGAGTTATGGAGGCCTGGCTTCAAATTCTAGCTCCACCGCTACTAGGCGACTTGAAACATGCTCCTTTGTTTAAAGGAGAAGTCAGGTTAGCAGAAGGAAACACAGTTTGAGTTTGACCACTTTGTACAAAACTACTATTATGGTATCCTCTGAAGAGATGCCTGTTGAAAATATTTAATAATAATATCACCCATTGAATGATGTTCTACTAATATACATGGCACTTGAGCCATGTAATTTTTAATTGTCACACCTTTGAGAGGGATGCTCCTATTTTGCAGATGGGGATTAAAGGTGCCTCTTTGAGCTTCAGACTCCTTGCTTGTAAAATGGGTAGATTCTCCACTTCATAGGAACTTTTTAATGAGGAGTAAATTAGAAAATTGGTACCTGACGCGTTGTAGGCGCCAAATAAATGGAAGTGATTATCAGTATATGTGTAGAACTGGTAAATGTTCTTTAAAATAAGCTGAGACGTCTACCTAAGGTTAGCTCTGCCCTCTTTTTCAGCCTCATTTTGTACTTTTTACTGAGTGACTTTTTCTAAATTTCATTAGCTTAAAGGCACTCTCAACCAAACACAGCCACGTGGGACTGGTGCCTTCTTTTCATAAACTCCTTGCAAGTGATTAGGGGCAGGGCCATCATGGGTGCTTAGAGACCAGCATATGATGATTGAAGAGCAGTACCCTTGGTCAGCCCAGTCAAATCCCACTTGGAATCAGAGCACATGTGGTTTTGTTTAACACCATGCTCAGCAGACTCACGGTAC
Source organism: Bos indicus (assembly GCF_029378745.1). Taxonomy (NCBI): domain Eukaryota; kingdom Metazoa; phylum Chordata; class Mammalia; order Artiodactyla; family Bovidae; genus Bos; species Bos indicus. The sequence goes on along the minus strand of NC_091770.1, from coordinate 94,407,582 downwards.
AGGTTTGTGACCATCAGACATTTGTTGCTGATATGTGAGGTCACCACAGTAGGGGTGTTTGTCAACCAAATTAAACTTCCCCTTAATGACCTAAAATAATTGATTCAGAAGGCCTTTAAATGGACCATGGAAATGTGTAAGCAAGCTGAAATCTGGCATTTTATGCAAGAATTATTGCATATTGTTTTGTTTGTCTTTGTTTTGCTTTTGTTGGAAAAAATGTGGGTGGACCAAGGGTTTTAGGAGACAGGCAGTGACCAGTGACAGGAGTTTGAATCCCAGCTCCACTATTTGTCCTGCTTGGGCAACTCACTGAGCATCTGTGCATGTATGCCATAACATCTTCATCTGCAAAACGGGGTCACCTGCCTTAAAATGATGACAGTTAGAAATAATACGGCTGAAGTTCTATGCACATCAGTAGGCCCTCACTCAAAGGTACTGCTATTATTAATAAAGCATTTCCAGTGGGCATCTCTGAAGAAGAGGGCTTAATAATAATTTTGTACAGAGTGGTCACACTGTAATATAATAACTCTACCTTCTTTTCCCCCTACTAAACCAATTTCTCCATTAAACTGCTTTCTCTACTAAACTTAAAACTTATCTATAGAGGAAAGTATGACTAAAATTGAAGCCTATAAACCTCTGTCTACATATAGTCTGATTCTTAGCTGATTTCAAAATGAATTTAAAGTTGAGCATTTAAAATACAGGCCTGTTAGACTACAAAAGAAGTGGGGCTTTTTTTTTTTTTTTTGCTTATTGGGTTCAGACATTCAGGACCTGAGCTCATGCCTTTGCAGGTAACGAATGAGGCCACTGGATTATGTCTGTTTAGAAACAGAGGCATGGGCTCAGAGCTTTTCCTAAATAGAATCAACAGTGGCTCTTAAGTTGGACATTATCAACATCCCACAGCATGTTTTTTCTGTCCTGCCTAAAACCCTTTCTTCCATAAACCCAAATATCTGACAAAAACGAAAACCTGCAGACTGGGCCTGCCTAGACTCCTAGACACGTTCTTAACCAAACAGAGTATCTATTAAATCCTGGTGCCTAGGAGTCAATTGTTTTAAAGGATGCAGTCATAATAAATTTATATCCTGCCTCTTCAGCATTTCATTGAAAGTATTTTGTACTGACCGAATGGGTTAAATTATGAAGCTTGATAAGTACATATGCACATTACCCATCCTTAGCTTTAGAAGGGAAAAAAAAGGAAGAAAAAGATAGCTATGATTTTGGAAGTCATCCCAATTTTTAAAAATAAGAGAATTTGGACATTTTGGCATATGGGGTTTTTTAAATGAAATTTCATGGAACTGAAAACAGTCAATTTTAGGTTTCCAAAAATTGTTTTGATTTTCATTGGTATAAATTTGCTGCACATGGTTTTAGGGAAGTTCTGAGAGATGCATTTGGGACTTCGGGGTTGATTTTTTTTTTTTTTTTTTTTTGAGATTTGTGATTTATTTTTAAAAGGTGATTTTTTTTTTTTTAACTCAAAGTATGGATTGAAGGAGATCAGAGTTTCATTTCTAGGACAGTTTTTGGTAATGACATCGTTAAGCGTTTCCGAGCAACTGGACTTGGGGCTGAACTATCGGGCATCATTTCAGCACCGTTTGGACGCAGCACAGCAGATCCCTCTCCCAGCTTCTCGAAGTTAGAGTCTCGAGGCCAAGTGGTTCGGGCTGTTCCATTAGCAGCAGCTGCTGGTGATAAGCACTGTGAGAGTCACCTGTGTAGGGTCAGACTTATTGTACATCAAGGTTCAGCAGTGTCGGAAGAGCGGGAAGATGCCCAGGAGGGGGCTCCAGGCCACCTGCTGTGTGAGGATCAAAGGGTTGAAAGGTCAGAGGGCACAGCTCCCTTAACCATATCTGTCTGTGCAATAGCTATTTCAGATTGTAAATCTTGGCGATTTCATTAAGTCCTCCTGGCTGCTACTGGGGCATTGAAATAATAAAATTTTATATCTGTTGCCTTTCCTGCCTCTGGCAGCCAGGCTGATACATTCTGTGCAAAATGGGGCATCTTTATGAAAACCTTTTCCGGAATGATCAGAGCAGTCTTAAGCCTCAAATGAGGAAGCTGGGGTTCACAGGACCTCATCCTCTGAAAATGTTTTTTAAAAAGAAAAAAATCACACAAACCATTTAGCGGCCTTTGGGATTTTTGTAGCACCTCTCTTGTGATAAGCTGGTCCCAAAATATTGCCTATTGCTAAATGGTTAATCTTACACACAGGAGGAAAGGTGAGCTTTCTCAGTGCTTCTGTTTATTAAATAGCCCCTGTTCTAATGACGACAGGGTCCTTTCTTTTGGCAACCCCAAGCAACTCTACAGATACTTCCCACTCGGCAGACCTTTCGGGTGTTTTTAGAGACATGTCTCCTAAATATGATTTTCCAAATATTTTTCCTAGATCTTAAAGTTGTTATGGACCTTTAGGGCTCCTTGGCTCTTGGGCAAGACAAATCACAGTAATGGCTGCCCCTTTACTGCCCATATGTTTAAGACCCCCTGTCGTTTGTTTGAAAAGTTAAGAGATTTTCACAGTGAAGGTGCCATTTCTGAAATTTAAAGTGTTCCTTTTCACCGGGAGATAAGTTCACTCTGATTAAGTCCGTAATTCTCACTAAGCCATGTTTATGGGGGCAATAAACAATGTTTCAGCATGCTTGTTAAATTGGGTTTCCAACCTCTCCACTCTTTAAAAATTGACATTTCAAATAAAAGGCAGGTGGAGATGGGAGTCCAGGTTTGCTGTGGTTAGTGATGAATGAATGATGGCAAGTGGCAGTTGTGTGGGAGGAAGGAGGCCCTCTTCTCTGAAAGGGCGACCCCAAACCATTCTGGGGCTAGAGAATCATCATCCCCTTAAACCCCAAGTGAAACTCTTAAATTTAAGTTACATCATTTCAAATTGGATGGATACTATTTTGAAATACTGCTGGATGCATTAAGCTCATTATTTAATTTTCACAAGTCTGTTCTTTAGAGGTAATGGCTTTGCTTTACAGATGATGAAATTTGGGCACAGAAAGGTTAAGTAACTCATCCAGAGTCATACAGCTAATGATTAGTAGGACAAGAATTCAAACCAAATTATTTTGTTGTGTGAAGTGTTTTAGTGTGTACAAAGAAAAATGATACTGGCCCTGCTTTTCGGTTCTGTTTTTTATTATATATCTAGCCTCTGATAAATATATCCATGGAGGTTACAAAAGAAATATGTGACCTATGTGAATGTCCTCAGTATTTGGTAAACTAGAGAAGGAGAGGAGGCCCCACAGAGAGGACAAGAGGACCAGGCTTTGGGGATTGGCAGTCCAGAGCTCAAATCCTGGCTCTGCTATTTCTCAGGACCTGGGACAAGAGCTTCATTTTCTCTTCTGTGAGATGCGAATAATAATACCTATTCCATGAGGTTGCTTTGAGGATCAAATGAAATCATGTGTTTTTTTTAAATGTAGTGTTTTCGAACTCTACAATATTTTATAGATGACAGTGGTGGTATTACCTTGTATGTAAATATAGTATAGTTAAAAGAGTTACTTTAAGGGAAAAGTGACAGGTACACATGAATTAATTAGAAACATCACTAATCAAGTGTTAATTGGGGAGCCAAATCTGTGTTGCCCACTATACTTGCTTAGGACCAGAGAAGGCCACTTGCTGTGGGAACAGAAATAGGAAGGTTTTGTAGAAGAGCAGAGTGTTGCAGGATGAAGATAATCCATGGTGATCCATGTCTTGGCCATCTTCATGTCTTTCCAGGTGCTCTTCCACCTCATCTCTTGTTTGCATTTTGCAGTGGAGGTGAACGGTGTTGATACCTTCCTCGTCCTCTTTTTACAAATGAGGAAACTGAGTTTCTAGCAGTAGGAAGGGTGTTTCAGTTTGGGGTAAAACCTCAGCTGTGTCATAGATGTACATGGACTCACGCCTCCATTCTGGTGGAACAGAGGAAAGGCCAGGGGGGATGGTGGTGCTGTGTTCGGTGGACTTCTAAAGTGAGCTGCAGAGCTGGCAAAACCAAAGTCTTAGAAGGAGGCGGGTCAGCACTGACTGAGCTTCTGCTATGTGGCTGGCCCTCTATGAAGCTCATGCCCTACCATGACTTCTTTTAACAAACCTGAAGGTGAGCATCAAGTCCCAGTTTCACAGATAAGGAAATTGTTGCTGGAGGAGGAAAAGGGCCTTGCCTAAAAAAGCTGCCTGGCTGGTGAGTGAGTGAGCCAGGATACCAACCTTGAGAGTCTGCAGCTGTAGCCCATGACCATCCTGAGGAGGCAGCTGGGCAGGCTCTGTGTGAATGGAGATATTTCACCAAAGTGAGGTCTTTTCTACCTCCTATGACTGTGCCTTTTCTTAGGCTTATTGATTATAGTTTACTCCCTCTCCCCACACCCCAACACAAGTAGGCTGGGAACCTCTTGAGTTTAGAGATCACCTTTTAGTCATGCATTGAGTTGACATGACTAACAAAATGTATGAATGAATGGGTGAATGAATGAATGTCCAATGGATGGGTGGTCAGAAAAGGAGGAGAAGCCCATTGGAGAAATAGCCCCTTTGCTGACCTGGGTTGAAAAATCTCTTGAATTTTTTTTAATGAGAATCAGTGCTTATTACCTTGTGAGGAGAGGATTTGGCCTGAGCTGTGAGGTGCTTCCACACTTCCCTCCCCTGCCAAGTTTCTGTTTCTGTTTAAAGCACCCTGGGAAATTCCAGCAGTGTTTTCAGGGGTCCTCTGAACTGCCGGACTCAGATTTTTAATTTTGTGGAGCAGGAAGGAGCAAATCAGTGACTCCTGGCTCCAAAGGAAAAACCACTACGTTTATCAACGGCTTGGCAGCTCAGTGACCTTTGGGGCCAGAGGAAGGGAAGGAAAATGTCGCTCTTCCCTCCACGTGTATCTGAGATTTCAGGAGGGAATAGAGAATTTAGAATACCTGAATATTTGCCTTTCTTCTTCCTGTCCTTTCCACTTTCCCTCTAATTTCTCTTTCCCTTCCTCCTAGGAGGCCAGCAGCTCCCCATGCTGTTCTTTGTTATGTTCTCATATACATGCGCATGTATTTGAGTACATTTGATATGGGCTGTATAGTGGAAGGAATACTGGCATGGAGAACCCAAATTCAGATCCTTTCTCTGACAAACGCTATTTGGGAGAACATGAGCAAACTATTAATCTCTTTAGCCTCAGTGTCCTCATCCATCCAAATGGGTACAGCATTCCATAGCAAACCCTTTCCCTTGAAAATTTTAATGGTGTCTGGACCAGCCATCAAGCTGCTTGATTCCTCTTGTGTGTCCCTGACAAACATCTGTTAAATTACAATTGCTCAATATGTTTGTGATGGAAGCAGTGTCAGAGCAGTTAGCAAGATACACTGGGTAATACAGAGTTTTTGATGTTCATCTGAGTTCAGTGTTATCTCCACTGCTGCTAAGCCGTGGACTTTGGACAAATTATTTTGCCTCTCTGACCCTGCATTTCCTCATTTCTGCACAAGCGTGTCATGAGGCAGCGTGCACGCTCAGTCGTTTCTGACTCTTTGTGACCCCTTGGACAGTAGCCCGCCAGTCTCCTCTGCCCATGGAATTTTCCAGCAAGAATACTGGAGTGGGTTGCCATTTTCTACTCCAGAGATCTTCCTGATCCAGGGATTGAACCGCGTCCCGTGTGTCTCCTGCACTGGTGGGCAAATTCTTTACCACTGTGCCTCCTCCACAGGGTGTCATGAGGATTGCATTAAATGGTACATGTAAGGGTTGGGCCACAGGAGGAACACATCACCTAGGAGCTCTTTTTGTTGTTCTGGGAGTCAGTCATCCCATCCATCCATCTGATGGATGCAGAGTTAACACAGTCCCTGTTCCTGTGCAGGCCCCTGTAAAGTTAGCTCTGCCTCAGCCCACACGTAACCAGCCTTTAAGAGGTGACGGTGTGAAGTCCAGCAGTAGTTGTTTAGGATAAAGTTTAGATTGGTGAACTATTAATATGCAGATTTTGGTTCAGTTTTAACCATATTCCGTACCTTTCAAAACTTAAAAAAGGAAAGAAAGCTGCCGAGAAGTTATACCTAAGTGAGACATAAACTGCAATGCCAGGAGCCATATCAGCTGTGCCTTTCTCAAACAGAAACGAATACTGGATTTTCCACATAGTGCCAAAGCAAAGTACTTTGTGGGCTTGATAATGCTTTGATTTAAGAGGATGGATGCATCCTCTTGAAGCAAAGTGTCTTTGCAGGAAGTCGGTCTAGACCTGTCCCCTTTGCTTGGTGGTCTAGATGCTGGTGTCAGAGGTGCTGTCTCAGTCGCTGGTCAGCCATCAGAGAGGAGACTGCTTACAAGCCTCAGGGGTCCCTCCAGCAGGGAGAAGGCCTGCCTGTAGCCAAGACCAGCATCCTAGGCAGATGGGAACTTGGTCACATAGGTATAAAATAAATGTTTCTTTTTTTTTTTCCTTTTTACTTAATCCTGTCACAATCCTGTGTAGCACATGGTCAGGGCCCCATTTTATAGAGAAAGAAACTGAGGTTCAACTATGTTTAAATAACCTGCTGTAGGTCCTGTAAGTAGGAATTAAAGAAGGTTAAACCCAAAGTCCAATCTGACCCCTACTCAGTCCTGTTACTCTCCCAAAGCAGGCTGACTCAGGACTGCACAGGTCTCTTGGGAGGTACCCAATAGTATTGTTGCTTTTCTCCTCACTGGAGAAGGGGCCAGGGCTGACTGAAAAAGCCATAGGTGTCTAGGAGGGGTCTACCTTTGCAAACAAATTTTCTGACAGTGAGATGTAGTTTACATTGCATCCTTTTTATTTGTAGAATTATTACTGTACTGCTTTCATAGTAACAATAGGCAATACCCAGTGCTTATTATATGCCAGACACTATTATAGGTACTATACGTATATTAACGCATTTAACCACCACCACAATCCAGTGAAGTCTATATTATTTGCTTTTTGTAAACATTTTGCTGAAGTATGAGATTTATAGGAGGTGTACACTCATCTGAAGTGTAGAGCAAGATGAGTTATTTTAAAGCAGCTATTTTAAAGTTATTTTAGAGCACCACCAGATCAACTACAAGCCCCCGAAGCCCCTCTTGTACCCCCTTGTCATTCTCCCTCTAACCCAAGGGTAATGATTGTCCTGGGTGTCAGGACTATTTTAATCTCATCAGACATATGAGGAAACTGAGGCACAGAGAGGTTAAAGGGTTTGCCCAAGAACTGGTGGAGTTGGGACTTGGACTTGGGCAATTCAGGCTCCAGAGAATACGCTCATGTCCTCAGGGAAAGAAGACATAGCCAGGAAAAGAACAATAGGTTGGAGTAGTTTTTAATGGCATAAAATCATAATAGTGGAGTCATTGGCCTTTTCCTTTGGTCTGAAAATCAGTTGTTCACAGTCATACAGTCTTGGAATTCTAGTCTTACTTTCAAATTGCAAGGATAGAAACTTGCTTTTGAGAGCCTTCCATTTATTACACTTATTGCAACCAGATGCTGTGTTAAATTCTTTACATGTATTATCCCACAAGGGGCTTTCCTAGTGATTCAGATGGTAAAGAATCCACCTACAATGCAGGAGATGTGGGTTCAGTCCCTGGGTTGGGAACATGCCCTGGAGGAGGGCATGGCAACCCACTCCAGTATTCCTACCTGGAGAATCCCCATGGACAGAGGAGCCTGGCGGACTACAGTCCATGGGGTTGCACAGAGTCAGACACGACTGAGCAACTAAGCACAGCACAGCACATTATCCCCCTTAAACCACCACACACTGCTGGAGAGTAGGTAGTATTATCCCCATTTTATAGATGAGAAAACAGACTCAGTAAAGAACTGAAGGTACGCAGTTGCAGAGGCAAGACTTGAAGCTGGCTGTCTCATTCTAGAACCCACATCTTAGCTACCATGGTAATGCCTATCTTACTTTCTTTGTCAACTGTGAATTAATTCTACATGAATTAGTCGTGATAATTTTACACGTTTATTGTTGTTGTCATTATTGTTGCTATTCCCATCACACTTCCTGTGCAGACTCATACTGAGCTTACATTGTCCACTGGGGCTCACACTGACATCTGTACCAGGCCTGCCTCCCGGTAGAGTGGGCCCGGCAACAGTATTTCACTCATTCTTCGGTTAATCAGCAATTGCCCTGTGTCAGGCACCATCCTGGGCACTGGAGTTGAAAAGATAAGGAAGACGTAGCTCTGCCCTGATGATGGTCCTGGTGGAAGGACAGCAGAAAAGATTCACCATGCCCTGGCTCATGGATTCCATACATGCCACCTCACCGACCCACCCTCCCCACAGCCTCCATCCAAGTTAAGGACCCTAGTGCTCAGCTGAGGCAGCAGAGATGGACCTGGGCCCCTGCTCATCAAGGTCTAGAACCAGCTTCTTTGCTCCACCTCCAGCCCCCAGCTTCATCACCAGGGAAGCAGCACATGCTCTTGACCATTCTTTGGATGCTCTGCATTACCTGACCAGTGCAAATCCTTGCTCTTCATTTTATGACCTGATTCTAAGTCCTGCCTTTTGTCCCTCCCTGCCCAATGCCCTCCCTAGATAAACAGGGTCATCCCTATCTGTGTGAAAGATTGCTGTGGTTTGAACAGGTTCAGCTGATACTTTATATTTTAGCCGGCCTTGGGGAGGACCCATTGTTTTCACACAATCAACTTTAGAAAGTAAGGTTCAGTGAAATCTCGACTAGAGAAGATCCACTGAAGGTAGAGTGGTTCTCAAGTGGACCCCACTTTTGTGTCGGGAAGAATATCAGGGGCATTGGACTCTATATTTATCCTAGGAGGGTATGAGTAGAAAAAAAGTTTTAAAAATCCTAGGCTAGACAAAAAAAGGAAGGAGACTGGGAGCCAAACACAGCTGCAAATCAGAATGTACATTGTTGGTAGCTCAGGGCAGAATTACCTTTCCATGTGGCGTTTGGTCACCATCATTCATACGTTGTTATTTTTCATGGTCTACTGTGGTTTTCAGAGAAGGCGATGGCACCCCACTCCAGTACTTTTGCCTGGAAAATCCCATGGATGGAGGAGCCTGGTAGGCTGCAGTCCATGGGGTCGCTGAGAGTCAGACTCGACTGAGCGACTTCACTTTCACTTTTCACTTTCATGCATTGGAGAAGGAAATGGCAACCCACTCCAGTGTTCTTGCCTGGAGAATCCCAGGGACGGTGGAGCCTGGTGGGTTTCCGTCTATGGGGTCGCACAGAGTCAGACACGACTGAAGTGACTTAACAGCAGCAGCAGCAGCATTGTGGTTTTATTCTGTATTCTGGACATAGCATTAATGTGTTTATCAACTCATTGTGTTATAACTTATGCACAACAAATGACCCATTTAAAGTGTACAATTCAATGAATTCTGAATTTTATATACTACCAATAAAGATATAGAATATTTTCATCACCCTCAAAAGACCATTTAATTTACATTTCGTCTTGAGCTTCTCATGTGCCTGTCATTAGTCTAAGTGCTTTGGAAATGTTAGCCCATTTGATCCTCATCACAAGTGTGAGATGTAGGCACTGTTTATAGAGGAGAAAACTGAGGTGCAGAGAGGTGAAGTGAAACGTGCAAGTTTACACAGCTGGCGAGTGGTGGCGCTGAGTGAGAGCTCAGACACACTGGCTTCGGACCCCGTGCTCCTCATGTCTAGGCTCTGTTGCCTCTCCTTCATTCATGTGTTCATTCAGAAACTGCCTGCTGTGGGCCAGATACTGGGGTAGGAGCCGAAAGTTCAGAGATCTGTTTTGGTGGCCCCAAGAAGCCCACACACCAGAGAAGGGATCAAATGCCTGGATTAATACTCTAGATGGATGTATTATTCTGGTTGTGGGAGTAAACCACAGGCTCACATGAGGAAAGGCAAACTGCTCCCTCAAGCCCTCTGGGGTAAGGTTAGCCAGGCTTCGCTGAGGCTCTGAGAGGAAGAGGTGACAGGCAGGAGAGCCACTGTTGGCTGAATTCCTCTGTGGACGTCCTGGGAATCTTGCTAACTCTGTGTACATTTGCTTATCTAATCCTCACGAGAACTCTGTGAGGTGGGTACTACCATGATCCCCATCTAAAACCTGGAGAATTTATGAGGCTGAATCTGTGTCTGCTCAGGTTCCCCTGACCACCTCGCATGCTGTGATTTTTTTTCCCCTTTCTTGTCCTGAAAAACAGAGGTCATATTTCTATCACAAAACATAAAGGGAAAGACATTTTTGATTAACAGTATTTATGGGAAGATGCCATTTTTGTGTGTTTCTCTGTGCAAGAAATGCCATTTGGAAAGCCGGTGTGCATGTCAGTATCTTTTTTTTTTTTTTTTCATTCTGAGAAAAAGCCTATAGAGTCTGGTGGGGGGAGGGTTTGCAGCTGGCAGGAGCTTTGGCATATGTTGTAACTAAAAAGAGAGGGAATGTGTTGGTGGGACGAGCTACCGGAGAGCTGTCTCGGTGTGCTGTGGTACTAGTAAGTGTTTTAATTGGGTAGGGTTTTTGGAGGACTATTTTGACATCTGCTCGTGTCTTTGCTGATTTTTCTTCACTTAGAGTAGGAAACACAAGCTGTGGATAAAATGACTTTAAAATAATTGGAAGTAAAGATATCTCTCTCAAAGTTGAATTTGAGAGGGACACTCTTTAAGAAGTGGAAAGGAAATTCCACTTCGAGGAATCCATCCTAAAGCATAGGCTTCATGCCTACAGATTTCTCAACAATATTTATAATATTTTCTTAAAAACTAGAAATAGTCAATAAAAGGGGCTTGATTGGGTTTGTTTCTAGGAAGTGGAACATTTTGTAGCAATTAGCAATGATCTTCACAAAGCTTTTAATGAAGTGAAATGTTGCTTATATTGTAATAAATGAGAAAATCAGAAAGAAACATTATGAATTGCTTCAACTGTGGTTTTAAAAGGAGGTATTGGGACAGAGAGTTATGGAAGGAAATACACCAAAATGTTATCTCCAAGAGGAGGATTAGGGTAACCACAGTTTTCTTCTTTGAACTTCTTTGTCTTTCCAATTTTTTTTAAACATATGTATTTTGTTCACTTTTTATTTTGTATTGGGGTGTAGGTGCTTAACAGTGCTGTGATAGTTTCAAGTGAATAGCAAAGGGACTCAGCCATATATATACATTTTACATACGTAATTTTTATGATACAAAAGACAGGGGTCCTTTTGCATAAGAGGAAGCAAGCCCTGAGAGTGCTGGTGTAGCTGCATGCCCTATGTAGATACTTGTTCTGAAGTCTGAGCAGCTGATTTGAGGACGTCTTCAGAAAGAGTCATTCTGAGTTTAAAAGTCAGCTCTGTCACTCCTTGTCTGTGTGATTTGGACCAGTTTCTTTGACCCCTCTGAGCCTCCTCCTTTGATATTGCCCTCATAGCATAGTCAGGGTTAAAGGCAGGCATACAGTAATGGCCCAGTTTCCTTCTCCATCAGCACTACCCACCCCACCCCCCAGCTTAAGAGGTTTTGTGGGTTTTGTTTTGTTTTTTGCCTTTTTTCCTCTTGTTTCCTTGAGCCTTTCAAGGATAGGGCACCATCCGGCCAAGCTGGCCTCCGATTCTTTCCTTGGGAACATGAGCTTCAGGAAGGCCCTTGAGTCCATGCCAGCCCCTTTGGAAGAGGCCTTGCCACCAGGAGGGCAGCATTGTCCTATGAGAGGAAACTGTGCCGACCCAGCTCCTCCTGGAGCCTGGTGCACAAGCATTTTGGTTACTAAGGGGACCCTGGCCTGCTAAGTCAGAAAAAAGGGCCAGGTTTTTTCCTCTTCTTCAGCCTACTGCCATTGTTCAAAAAGTAAACACTCCACACAGCTTAAGCAGCAAGTCCTCCAGCCAGGAGTGGGAAGAAATCAAAAGCCTGCTCCAGCCCAGCCATGGAGAGCCTACAAGGGCTGGTCTGTGCTGCGGGGCCCCCCTGGGAACGCAGAAACAACACCCGATCCTGGTCCAGTATCAACAGCCTTGTCGCTGGGCCTTTCAGCCCAGGCTTCTCTCCAGTGGCCAGGCCTCTTGCCCCCATCTGTTTGGGGCTCTCTGGAGCTCTTTGGAGGTCAGATGAGGCAAAATTAGTGATTGTGGGGTGCAGCAGCCTGGAGTCCCTGGCTAAGTTCTGGAGCCCCCCATGACCCCTTCTCCCTTTCTGTGTCCAGTGCCAGGGTCTCTGCCTTTGAAGTGAGAGCCCAGCAGTTACCAGAAGGGACCAGAGGATTTTTGCCCTTAGGTCATTGCCACTATAGTTTCCAAACTGGGGTCGTGGCTGATGTGTATATTATAATAGCAATAATAAAAGCTACTATAAGGCTACTGTGTGCCCAGTGCTATGCGCACACCACCTCCAGTCCTCACAGCAGTCCACAAGGAAGAGGGCTAAGAGGGATAGTCACAGTTACCTTCTTGATTTTACAGATGAAGGGGCCAATTAGTAACCATATAACCTTGAGCAAGCCCCTTCACCTCTCTAAGGCTCAGTTTCTCATCTATAAAATGGTGACCGCTCATCTCCAGCTACTGCTGAGAATGAAAGAATCTGTGTGCAAGTGCTTTGTGAGCTCTAAAATGTGATGTAAGTGAAAAAGGTTCTGACTGAGGCTGTTTTTGTCACTCCCTGCTTGTGCACTGCTAACTATTTAACCTGTTAGATTGCAAAGTAAGGCAGCTAAGGAGCTCCGGACAGTTCCTCATGAGTCTTAATGTTCTCAACTGTAAAACGGGATTGTGCTTTGTAAAATAATAGTTATCAATGTTGCTTGCTGCTAGCTTTTTACTCTGTGAATAAAGCAGTCAGTTAATATGAGCTTTGGGGTTTGGAAGAAAAAATAAACCTCCAAGTAGGCAATCTTGTCCCTCCCCTGTGGCTCTCCGCCCACAGGAAGCATTTAGTAAATGTATGAAATGATTGATAGGTTTGTGGACTAGCCCCTGAAGAAGTCAACAGCAGCCGAAATTTGAGGCTGCTGGTCTTGTTGAGTGGAAGAGTTCCAGGACCCTGCCCTCTGGGAGTATTGTTTCAACTCTAGGAGGCTTCTGACCAGCATGGCTCCATCCTCCTGCTGAGAAAAATCTCAAAATGTTTACTTAGGTACCAAAGTCTGTCCTCGAGGCTGGGATTTGAGGCAACAAACATCAACCAATATTAACGAGCGCTTACCAGGTGCCAATCATTTTGTTGAGTGCTGGTTATTATGCAGTGCTGAACCAAACTGATGAGCCCCTGAGGGAACTCACACCCCAACAGGGGGAGGCAGGCAGGCCAAGGGGTGCTAGGGCTCAGAGCAACAAGCATGGCAGAATTTGGTTTCTCTGGGGGTGTCTGAGAACAAGGAGGCTAAAGTGCCGTGCAAGAGCACAGGCTGTGTAGGTGGCCACTGCTGCGTTACCTCTGCCACTCACCTCACCTCTCTGAACCTCATTTTCCTCAAGTTACCTAACATGAAGATAATAGGGTACACTTTGCAAGGATTGATAAAAAATTAGTAAGTAAAGCATAGAACATGTGCTAGTGAGCATCTATTACACTGTAATTGTTGTCCTTTTCCAGGGCATTAGCAAACAGGCTTTAGCAGCCGTTGGGACATCCAGCTCCATCACTAACCCATACAGTGCTCTGGGATGAATTAGGAAAGGGCATCTCCTCTCTCCCTCCACCAGCACCTACCCACGCCTTCAACTGATGCCTGTCAGCCAGCTCGTGGGTTGGCAGATCTCATCCTCAGCTTGGCTAGCAGGGCGTGCTGGGCAGTGCATACCTGCACAGTCATACCCGGTAGCACAGAGGTTGGCTGATGATGAAACTGACCCCTTCTACATAGGGTGACCACATAGCTCATCTTACGCTGCTGCCCTGGTATAATATATTCTTTCATATCCACAAGTGTCCCAGTTTGGACCACAAATTACAGGGTCTTTCTGCTTAATCAGGACAAAATGAAAGTTCCAGACTCTAAAGAAATGAGCTTTGATATATAATGGGGTAAGAAGATTGAAGGAGATTGGCAGTAGGAAGTAGGTGAGGGGAAGTAGAGGTGGATTCTAGCAGTGGGTAAATAATGTGATTGAAAACTAGCTTACTCATAGGCTTACACTTCTACAAACCATGGAGAGTTACTGCCGGCTGGTAGGCTCTTCGTTTCAGCAGACAGTCCCTTCATCCTCTCACCAAATATGAACACCTGGTAGGCACAAGCCTCCCTTACCCTTCCTGTTGTTATACCAGTAGAAGAATGGGTTATGGCCAGAACCTGAGAGCCATGATTCACTGGATTTTTGTGGAAAATGGAACCAAATTGAAAGTATGACCTTTCTACTTAATGTTTAAGAGAAATGTTAATATGTTAACACTAGGTTGTACAACGTATTCCATACCCAAGAATGCCAAGATCTGAGAGAGATGGCCAAGTAATCTTTGGTAAATGAGAAGAGATGGATGGAATGAGACTATAGTAAGAGCTAACTGTATATCTGAGTTCCTGGAGCCAGAGCTTTAGACTTCAGCTTCTTTTTTATTTTAACTTGAAAATATAGGGGAAAAAAGTAATGTTGGGGTGTAAAGATCTGTCCCCCTAGCTGTGTGACCCAGGGCATTTAACTTAGTCTCTGAAACCCTTTTCACTCCTGGGGGTTGGGGATAACCATAGAAACTCACAGAGTTTTTGTGATAGTTAGATGGTCTCACATGTTAACTGCTTGGCATTGCACCTGCCACAGAGTACACTTTGTCAGATGTCACTTTTCCTCCTCACTCCCCTTTCCCTGAGGAAGCCAGGGAAATGTCTGTGTCTTCGTGGCAGTTCGATGATTTTCTCTTCTGGATTTTTTCTTTTACTTGCAGAAAGTCAGAAGCATGGCCCTGGATGATGTCGTGATCCTGAATGTGGACACCAACACCCTGGAAACCCCCTTTGATGACCTCCAGAGCCTCCCAAATGATGTGGTGGGTAATGAGCTCTTGAGTTCTGACTCCTGGGAGCTCCTGCAGTGGCCGTGAACATGCCTTTGGGGAGGAGAAGAGGTAGAGACCGCTGTGGTTTTCCTGTGGCCTAGGAAGCACAGTTGGTTTCTGTTATGGCCTCTGGAACCTTTGTCTCAGTGAAGGAAGTTGGGAGGTGGTTCACTTTTTTAGTTTTGTATTGCTCTCATAACCCTCACCTGAAGTGACTCTAGGGTCTAGACAGCCTCTCTTCCTGGGGAGTTAGGGGGTCTTGCCATCCCCATTGCCACTGCCATGTCTAGAGAACAGAACAACCTCCCCAGGTAACCCCACCAAAGGCAGGCAGAAGGGCTTCAGTGTGAGCAATTTGGGGCACTTCAAGCCTACATTTTTTTCTTGTGCCATCGTCAAACCCAGCCATTTCCCATGTGGCAGAGTATCTGCTGCCGGTGTTCTGTATGTGGCTCCACGTGCCCTAAATCTATTTTTTTCTTAGTTACCTCAGGACTAGACAGAAGGTGTGCCTATTTAGGGGAAAGCAACTGGCTGCCACATTTGCCACACTGACACCTGACCATATACCTGAGAGCTGCCTTATGTGTGGCTTTTCGAAGTAGACCCAGTCTGCCCCATCATTCATACAAATGAGGAGGATTGGGGTCCCCTCAGAAGTACAGTTCTAATGTTTGTGGTTTAGTGTCCATGACTCTGCTTGAGAGAAAGTGTATAAAGTCATGCTGGCTTCCAGACTGGAAGGGGTGGGTGCTCCTAACCATGTGCACTATGCAGGTCTGGGTTTGCGTGGTGGCCAGTGGGCACTGCCCTGCATCACTGCCAGGAGTCCCAGTGGCCCTTGGGGGTTAGCTGCCTGGGAGAGGTTGCTGCTTGTTGATGAATGGTTGGCAGCAGGGTTTCAGACTCTGCTCTTAACTCGCTGCAAGGTTTTGGGGGGTCATTTGTAAGGATGAGTTACTTGTACCATAGTTGAACAGTGGTACAATTCACTGACTTTTACATGCTAAACACTCATCACTGACCTTCCATTTACGCTTCACACCTCTTGGAAGGTATTTGTCTCATCCTCACTTCACCCACAGAGCTAAAAAGAAGGGGAGCCATAGAAGTGAACCCAGCTCTGTCACTCCAGAGCCACCGGCCCCAGTGCCCCTCTAGGTGCCTCTGCATCTGGGGTCTCATTCAGTTGGCGTCCTAGCTCCATGGAGTAGGTGCGGGAGAAAAGATGCTCGAGGGGTGCATGTCTTGCCACCAACCATAAGGCTGGTGAGGGCAGAGCCATGGTCGGAGCCTAGTATGGATGATGCCCCACCCATGCTGCCTCCACTTTGTGTGCATGGCCCCCCTCTGAGGCAGAGAGAGATGACAGCGTAGGAAAGATGAAAATGCCAGCCCTGTGAGGTCTGCAGTTGATCAGGACGGGGTATGTGGTTGGTGTCTTTGGACCTCTTGGCTGTAATTTGAGTTCTTTTGATCCAAGGAATTTGAGGTTTCTATTCCGCTTCCCTTTCAATGGAAAAGTTCTCTCTTTAAGTTATGGATGTCTTAGGTATGGACCTTGTAGTTGCTGAGCAAATGTAGAATGTAAACCTGGGGTATTTGAGGTCCAAGGAATGGCTGAGAGCCCCAGGCAGCTGGGGATGAGTGACTGATGGCTCAGAAACCATGGAGGGGACCAACTGTCCCACAGGCAGTGCTCTGACCCGGTGCTGCACTTTGAATAGCAAAGACAAAGCAGATCTAGTCCTTCCCTTCAAAGAGCATATTCCACTAGGGGAAACAAACATGTAAATTACATATATCTCAAGGTATAGCATATTAGAGACCAAAAGAAAATAAGAATCAGACACAGAATTGCCCAGGGGGAGGGTAACGGAAGCCTCCTGAAGATGCCACATTCCAAGATGCCTTTTAAATGATCAGGGAACCAAATCTTTGGTTCCTGATCAAAACAACAACTATGAGCAAGTCGTTTTCTCTTGCTGAGCTTCAGGTTCCCATCCTTGAAAGAGGAGTACTAGGCCTGTCGTTAGATTGTCGTGGCAAGTGAGTGAGATGTGGTGTTCACCAGATGCTTGGTGCCAAGTTCACATGCTGTCAGTGTGTGATAAA
The DNA here is from genome assembly GCF_029378745.1 of Bos indicus. Classification (NCBI taxonomy): domain Eukaryota; kingdom Metazoa; phylum Chordata; class Mammalia; order Artiodactyla; family Bovidae; genus Bos; species Bos indicus. The sequence continues at coordinate 94,390,462 of NC_091770.1, read as the reverse complement.
TGGTGCCCGCATTTGTCTTTAATAGGATCACTGTCAATAAGTACAGGCGGAGTTAGAAGACAGGTGGTTCCCTCCTTATCCTAACACTTCTCAGCCTGCATGAAAAGGACCTCCCATTTACAAGGTGGATTCTGAAGGGTCCTACAGCAGTGGTTTCCAGAATGGGGCTCTAGACTCATCCAAGATTCCTATATAGTCGTGAGTGATCCTTACAGTAGTTACTGTGATTCAGTGGGATTCATAGATCTGACTCAAAGATTTTATTTTATTTTTTTTAATGAGAAAATGAGTTTTATTGTTTTTAAAGCTCTTTGTAGTGGGTGTTGATGGTCACCTGCCATACTTGTTCCAGATTGTCTGCTGCAGCCAACAGAGTTTGGCCATCAGCATACAAAGCCAGCATACAACACTATTGGGGCGACTGTGCTTTGCCACTGGTACTGATAACTTCTTGTTTCAGTTCACCCGCAATGACCTTGCCCTCCAAGTCTCAGATCTGGATGCTGGGCCTGTGGCAGCAGAGCCAGTAGCAGTTGGGACTGAAGCACTGGGCACTCGTGATGTCCCCACCATCTAGTGCTGAAAGGTGCTTGCCTTCCTTGAGGCTGTGTGAACTGTCAAGTCCTTGAGAGGGAGAAATCTCATCCAGCACACCTTTGTCCTCTGCGTGTGCTACAGAACTGTGTCCTTTCAATGATTCAGTACGTCCAGTTGACCTAACCATCTCCCCTTTTGTCAAAGCTGCTTGTTTACTGCATCTTGCAGATTGTGCTTCTTAAAGTTTCTCAAATTGTCTTCGCCATCCATCCTAAACACCACCTAATCCAAGCTCTTATTCCTCTCCCGCACTGTTTGGAGCAGCCTCGGAACTGGTTCTTCAGATGCCAGCCTTTGTTACTCTTGTACCAGAGAGCCCTTTCTAAAACATAAATTTAACTTTATTTCCTCCAACTGAAAACCATTTCATCAATGAACACAATTTTAAGAACAAAAAACAACTTCTGAAAACAAAAATAATCCTTCTATAACTTCCCAGTTCCTATAGATTTAAAAGGCAAGTTTCTTTTGTTGGTTTTGGAATAAGATAGACCTTTGTTTAGATTCTGGCTTCTTCACTTACTTATCATATGATCTTGGACAAAATTATGTAAGCTCTCTGAGGCTTAATTTCCTTATAAGGTGGTTGTGAGAATTAAATGTAATGAACATAATATGTATAAAGTTCTGTAGGTGGAGTCAGTGATGATGAATTATGGATGTGAATAATGGTCAGCGTGGTATGCAAGGCCCCCCTTTTTGATAGGATCCTCCCATTTTTTTCCCCATAACTTTAGCTCTTTCCTCTCCCTGCTTCAAACTCTATGTTATAGGTGTTTGGAATTAATAATTCTCCCAATTTTACATGTTGTTTCATTACTTTATACTTTGCATACAGTTTCTTTTGTCCCGAATGTTCTGTTCCATCTGTCAATCTCTATTCATTTTATAAGACTTAGGCTAAATGTAAGACTGTAAAAACCTTCTCTGACCTCTCTAAGTAGATTTGACTGTACCTTTCTCTTTGTTCTCAGAAGCCCCTGTATTACTTATAAAATTACACTTACCAGCCAGCAATATACATTTCTGGCTTTCCCTTTTAATTGTGAGTTCTTTGAGGGCAGGAATCAAGTTTTATTCATCTTTGTTTCTGAGGGATGTAGCAGCCACTGAATAGATAGATGGAAGGATGGAAGGGACATATGGATTGGGTTATTTTGGTAGATGAAATCTTGCAAAACATGGCATCCATGCTGGAAATTTTATTAAAAGAGGCCTTTGTTCTGCTTCTAGCCACGATGGAATAATTGGAACTGAATTTCTCCTCCCTCCATTTACAAATAAAACTCTGGGCAAATATGAAAACAACTGTTTTCACATATTGGACAACAGGCAGTGCAGGAATATAATCCCTGAGAGAAAGGAAGCAATTGAGATGAAGACTCTGGTCCTCGTGGCTTTCTGCCTTGAAGCATTTTCTAGACTCTGTTGCTAGAGGGGACTCCCCAGTGAAGCACAACAGTCTTGTTGAATCAAGGGGTTAGACATCTGAGTTTGAGGGGGAGGTGGTTTAAATTTGTGGGTCGGAGTACCAGATACAAGGGAGCTACTCAGCAAAAAAATCTAAACTGAGTCCTCTTGGCTCATCTGCTGTAGACAGATCTGCCCATGTGTAGAGGGGAGCTTCCACAGAGTAGGAGTTATTCAGGCTCTAGCCAGTCAAAGTAAGGAGAGCTTGTTGATCACTCAGGCAATCATTAGAAACCCCAGAGGCCATGCCCTGGTGGAGTAGTCTAAATTAGCTCTAGAATAAAGGTAATTTTAGCCCTGCCCTCATGTAGCTTAAAAATCAAGCCTTGAGGAGCATAAGAGAGGGCTTGAGTGATGCTGGTAATGTGCTGGGTTTTGATCTGAATGCCAGGTACATGACCAAGAATTTATTAAGCAGGACATGAGTGATGTGTGTACTTCTGTCTATATGTATGTTAAACTTCAGTAAAAAGTTTTAAATAAAACCGTTTCTTTTTAAAACTTATCAGGATCAACCTGATATACAGGAAAATGAACCTGTCAAAACAAGGTGATGGCACCCCACTCCAGTACTCTTGCCTGGAAAATCCCATGGATGGAGGAGCCTGGCAGGCTGCAGTCCATGGGATCGCGAAGAGTCGGAAACGACTGAGAGACTTCACTTTCACTTTTCGCTTTCATGCGTTGGAGAAGGCAATGGCAACCCACTCCAGTGTTCTTGCCTGGAGAATCCCAGGGACGGGGGAGCCTGGTGGGCTGCCTATCTATGGGGTGGCACAGAGTCGGACACGACTGAAGCAACTTAGCAACCCACTTTTAAAAGAGACTAAAAATTTAACACCCAACAATGTAACATTCACAGTATCTAGCATCCTATCAAAAAATACTAGACATATTGAGAATCAGAAATGATGTAATCTATAACCACGACAGAATATAGTTAATAGAAACAAACTTAAAAAATGACAGGTACGATGGAATTAGCAGATGAGAACCTTAAGGCAGACATTATAAAAGTTATAAGTATGCTCATGAATTTAAAGAGAGGCTTGAACTGAATTAGGAGAGAAATGGAAGATATAAAAAGAATGAAAGGGAATATCTAGAGGTGAAAAATATAATAACCTGAAATAAAATTTTCACTGATAGGATTAAAAGGATATTAGACACTCAAGCATAAGTGATCAATGAACTTGAAGACATAGCAATAAAAACTGTCCATTATGAAGCATAGAAAGGAAAAGACTGAAAAAGCATAGAAAGTAAAAAGAACCTCGAGGAGCCATTAGTGTAATATCAAGAGGACTAACATGTGTAATTAGAGAACTAGAAGGAGAGGAAGGAGGAGAGGGACAGAAAAAAATATCTAATGAGATTATGGCCATTTTTTTTTCCTACTTTAATGAAAACAGTAAACTCAGAGTTTCAGGAAGCTCAATGAATCTTGAGCCTAATAGACTCAAACAAAACCACACAAAAGTGTATCATGATAACAAGTGATACAAAGAAAAGTTTAACATTAGCTAAAGAAAAAAGATACATTATATAAAAGAAAGAATTGATGACAGAAGACTTCTTGTAAGAAACAACATGAACCAGAAGAGAATGGAATGACATTTTTGAAGTAACGAAGAAAATGCTTGTCAACCTCAAAATCTATATCCAGTGAAAATATCCGTCTAAAATAAAGGTAAAATGTAAAGCTTCTTCAGACAAATAAAAGTGAGAGAAGTCGTCAGCAGACCTGCACTGTAAGAAACGTTAAAGGAGGTTCTTCACATGGGAGAGTGATGATACCATAGAGAAACTGGGACAGTGAGGAGTGAAGAGTGCCAGAAGTAGTAAATACGTGAGTAAATGCAAGAGGCTCTTTTCTCACTTTTAATTTCTAAAAAAGATAATTGAATATTTAAAGTAAATAATATCTGTGTATTATGTGCTATACATGAAAGTAAAATATATGAACTCAGTAGCATAAAGGACAGGTAGAGAATGGAAGTATACTGTGCTAAGGTTCTTAAATTCTATATAAAGTGGTATAATATTATTTGAAAGTATACTCTTAAAAATGTGTATTGTAAACCTTAGAGGAGCCACTAAGGAAAAAAAATGAAACAGTGAAATATAGCTAATAAGCCAATAAAATGAAGACCCAAAAGATTTGGCGAGGGTTGGGGGTAAATAAAGGAACCAAACACAGATGGAGCAAATAGAAAAGTTAGCAAGATGATAGACTTATCCAACCTTACTGATTATTACATTAAATGTGCATGGTCTAAATAATCCACTTATTGGAAGATATTAAATTACTCTTTAAAAGACTCAATTATATGCTATCTATGAGAATTCCACTGTAAATATAAAGTCAGATGAAAAGTAAAAGGATAGAGAAGATATACCATACAAACACTAATGAGGAGAATTGGTAGGGGAGAAGAAACAAATCTCCCTTATAGAATATTTCTAAATAATATCTGTAGATACTATCCTGTTTAGAAGAAAGAGTTTAATCTCCATCTCCCCACCCCACCCCCGCCCACACGCACACACTTACACATTTAAGTGTGGGCTGGACTTAATGACTCTCTTTCAAAAACTAAAGTATGTGAAGGGAAAAAGAGAACTTTAGTGGAGAAATGGCAGAAACTACCTTAACCAAGTGATGTCATGTGAATATTGTGTAACTTTGATATGATGTGATGAAGAGGATACGTCACCTTTGTGATATTCTTTCTAAAAACCCAGTCAAATCATGACAAAACCTTCAGATAAACTCAAATTGAGGGACCTTCTATCAGGTACTTCTCAAAACTATCAAGGCCAGGGACTTGCCTGGCAGTCTAGTGGTTAAGACTCTGTACTTCTACTGCAGGTGGAACTAAAATCCCACATGCTGCACAGTTCAGAACAAAGTAAGTAAATAAACTCTCAAGGTCATAAAAACATAGGAAAGACTGGGGAACTGTCACAGACCGGAGGAGACTAAAGGGACATGACAATAAAATATAGTGTGGAATTCTGAATTGGATCCTAGGTTAGAAAAGACACACTCATGGAAAACCTGGTGAAATCACAATATAGTGTGGCGTTCAGTTAATAATAATATACCAGTGTCAGTTTCTTAGTTTCGACATGGGCCATGGTAATGTGAGATATGGGAAACAGAAATTGGGTGAGGAGTACATGGGCAATCTCTCTACTACCACTGCAACTTTACTGTGAGAGAAAAAAAGGAATTAAGGCCGTATTAGGAACAACTTGACGCCTATAATTTTGACGAATTGGATGAAATGAACAAATACTTTGAAATACATGTTATATAAAGTGACTGAAGAAGGAATAGAAAATAGAAAAATATTACTGTTCCTATTAAAGAAATTTGTAGTTAAAACTTTTCCCACAAAGAAAACTCCAGGCCCAGATAGCTTCACTGATTAATTCTATGGTATCTTTAAGGATACATCTTACACTAACATTTTCAGAAAATAGGAAAGGAACACCTTCCACCTTATTGTTTGAGGTCAGCATTACCCTGACATGAAAATCAAAGAAAAGAAAGCTATTGACCAATATACCTAATAAATATAGATGTAAAAATCTTTAACAAAATATTAGCAAATTGAATCTAACAGTATATAAAAAGGACAGTATATCATGATCAAATGTGTACAGACTGGTTAAATATTTGAAAATAAATCAGTGTAATTTATCATATCAACAGACTGAAAAAGGAAAGCAGTATCAAAACATAAACCCCCCAAAAAAAGGATTTTAGGAAAAATTAAATATCTGTCTTTGATAAAAGCTCTTAGCAAACTTAAGTATCCTCATTGTGATAAAGAGCATGTAGGAAGAACTTACCACTAACATCATACTTAGTGGTGAAAGACAGTGCTTTACACCTGAGAATGAGAACAAAAAAAGGGTGTTTGCCCATTTCTACTCAACATTGTACTGAGTTTCTAACCATTCACTAAGAAAAGTAAAAGAAATAAAAGCACTAAAGATTAGAAAGAAAGGAAAAATTGTCTTTACTCAGACAACATGATCGTGTATATGGAAGATCCTGAAGGGGGGCATCTCGTAAATTTAGCAAAGGTACAGGATAAGGTTAGTGTACAAAACCAACTGTATTTCTCTATAGTAGCAATGAGCAATTGAAAATGAAATATTTTAAAGTACCATTTAAAATAGCACACAAAACACAAAATACTTAGGAATAAATTTAACAAAATATGTGCAAGATTTGTATACTGAAAGCTATAAAACATTTCTGAGAAAATAATTTAAAAGACCTAAACAAATGGAAAGATATTCCACTTTTTGGACTGGAAGACTCAATATTTTTAAGATGTTAATTTTTCCTAAATTGATCTATAGATTCAATGTAATCCCAGCCCAAATTCCAGATGGCTTAAAAAAGAAAAAACAGCTAAAGCTGATTCTAAAATGTACATGAATATGCGAAAGATCTAGAATAGCCAAAACAATGTTGAAAAAGAACAAAGTTGTAGGACTTGAATTACCTACTTTTAAGACTTACAATAAAGTTATAGTGAATGTAGATCAGCATTGTAGGTAAAAAGAGTTCAATAGAACAGAATAAACAGTTCAGAATTAGACCCAAACATAAATGGTTTAATGATCTTCAATAAATATGCCAAAGTAATTCAACTGAGAAAGGATAGTTTTCTTCAACAAATGCTACTGGAAGAACTGGATATCTATGTGGGAAAAAATGAACATTGACTTTTACCTCATGCAAATATTAGCCCAAAATGGATTATAGACCTAACCTTAGAGGCAAAAACTGTAAAATGAATAGAGGAAAATATAGGGGAAAATCTTCATGAACTTGAGGTAGGCAAAGTTTCCTTAGTCAAGACATAAAACACACTTCATAAAAGAAGTCATAATTGAACCTCATAAAAGGTAAAATTTGATTCTATTCAAAAGTCACCATTTTAAGAACAAAGGGGCAAGCCACAGACTGAGAGAAAATACTCTTGATACTTATATCTGCAAGAGGACTTTTTCCCCAGAATAAAGAACGCTAAACTGAATAAGACAACAGTGCAGTTAAAAAGTAAGCAAAAAACTTGAAGAGATGCTTAACAATAAAAGATATTCAAATAGCCAGTGAGCACAGGGAAAGATGCTCTGTGAGGGTGTTAATTGATATCACAAGGAAGGTGCTGGTATGGCTAAAATAAAAAGACCATGCGTTTCTTCAAAATGAGTATCTGAAATGTTTACCATGTGACCAAGTAATTCCAGTCTCAGGTATTCACCCAAGAAAATGACAACTTACGTGCACACTAACACATGTATGTGAATGTATTTAACCAGTCTATTCATAATCACCAGAAACTGGAAGCATTCCAAATGTCCTTTAACTGGTAGGGGACAGTGGTATGCCCGTAAAATGGAATGCTACTTGGCAATCAAAAGAAACTGAGTACCATCCAACAGAATGGGTGACTCTCACATTATGCCAAGTGAAATAATCCTTTTATTTAACATTTAGGAATAGGCAAAACTATCAAGAGAGAAATCAAACTAGTGGTTGTCAGGAGCAGAGGGTGGGAGGAGGAGCTGACTATAAAGGGCTACAAGGGAAATTTGGGGGATGATGGAACTGTTCTATGTCTTGATTGTGTGGATGGTCATATGGCTATATGTATCTTTGAAAATTCATAAAACTAGCCATTGAAAGTGGTAAATTTTACTGTAAGCAAGTCATGCCTGACTTTAAAAAAAAATGTTTTGAAGACTGACAATAACAGCTCTTAGCAAGGATGTAGAAAAAACTGATCTGAAGCTTTCATCACTGGTGGTGGGAGCATAAAATGGTACAATCCTTGGAAAGCAGTTTGGCAATTTTCTCTGAAGTCAAATGTATACCAACAATATAACCCAATCATTCCATTCCTAGGTATTTATCCATTATTTTATAAATGAACATATATAATTCAAATAGATTTGTACATGAGTGTTTCAGTTCAGTTCAGTCGCTCAGTCGTGTCCCACTCTTTGCAACCCCATGAATCACAGCACGCCAGGCCTCCCTGTCCATCACCAACTCCCCGAGTTCACTCAGACTAATGTCCATCGAGTCAGTGATGCCATCCAGCCATCTGATCCTCTGTCGTCCCCTTCTCCTCCTGCCCCCAATCCCTCCCAGCATCAGAGTCTTTTCCAATGGGTCAATTCTTTGCATGAGGTGGCCAAAGTACTGGAGTTTCAGCCTTAGCATCATTCCTTCCAAAGAAATCCCAGGGCTGATCTCCTTCAGAATGGACTGGTTGGATCTCCTTGCAGTCCAAGCGACTCTCAAGAGTCTTCTCCAACACCACAGTTCAAAAGCATCAATTCTTCGGCACTCAGCTTTCTTCACAGTCCAATTTATAGCAACTTTATTCATGGTAAACAGTACCTGGTAATATCCTTAATGTCCATCAGCTATTAGATGGACAAACAATATTTTATCCCTATTTTTTACTGCATGAGTCATTATTCATTATAACATACTTGTGATACACAGAGCAGTATGGATGAATCTTGAGTATATTACACTGAGGAAAAAAAGCCATACATATGAGAATATACTATATGATTTCCTGTGTATAAAATCTGAAAGAGATAAAACTAGTCTATAGTAGGTGAAAGCAGGCCAGCAGTTACCCTGGCCTGGGATGGAGAATGCAGGAACTGACTGAAAAGGGCACCAAAGACCATTTTGAGGTGAAGGAAATGTTCTGTTTTTTGATTGTGGTAATGGTTACACAGATGTATATATTTGTCAAAACTCATTGAATTGTGCTTTTTAAATGTTTACATTCTACTGTATATTAATTATGACTTGATACAGTAAATTTTAAAAAGGAAGAGGACTTAGAAATTAATTTTTAAAAGAAGTTCTAACACAGTAGCTTTCAGAACAGCTCTGTTGATTTTCACATGATTTATGAATGTGGGTCATGGGATAACTTTGGAGACAGAGTGGCTTTGGCTTTCTGCTAGTTGCCTAGACAATTTAGTCTTGAATTTTGTAATCTTTATCTCGGTTAGTTTTTTGTACCTTTTGAAAAAAAAAAAAAGTTGGCAAGGCTAACACTGTTGTACTGTGCTGGGATCATGACACTTGCAGATGTATTGCCTTCACTGACAAGATTGTGTTGTTCCCTAGCCGTGGATTTGGGGGAAGGAATATGACAAGAATAGTCCATCTTTTATTGATGTCAAGGCCTGTGTATAGACTTCATGTTCATCTCAAGCCCATGTGGATGCTGAGAACAGAAACATCATGTCCTTCCCTCTACAGCCATTTGACTAAGCACTCTTCACGTTTCCCTCTTAAAATTTAAAGAGCATCTCTTGTTCCTTCAAGAGTGTTAATTGTATGCTGTTTAGCCAATGGATAGTTTGTAAGGCTTTTAAAAAGCTTGGTAAAAGAGAGCTCAAACTCTTCCAGGCTTCCAGTGATGTGGACATACCGCACTTTATCACTGATTTCCCAGAGCTTAGTCGGGGCCATTTCTTATATTCTTTGGCCTGAAACTCACAGGCCAAAGGCACTCATGTGTATGCATGAGTATATGAAGACCCTTACCATCTGTTTACACTTTCTTTTACTTCATACTTTCTATAACCTGATTGATGCTCTTCTAAATCAGGCTTTCGTGTGTGGTGATATATGTAATAGGACATTAAAGTACGTATTCCCTTTTGACTGTATGTATTCTACTTTCAAGATTTTTTTCTGACCAATACTTCTAAATGGAGAAAGCCACCTTACCAAATAGTATTATGTTAACTCAAATTGGAAACAATCTTAATATCCAAAATTAAGGGGAGTATTTAAGGTGATTTATTCCACTGGTGTTGCATACAGTCACTAAAAAATGATGGGGATAAAGAATGTGGACAACACAGGAAATGCTAAGGATACAATTCAGTGAAAAAAAAAGCAGAATATTGAATGATATCTCTACTATAACTATAGTGGAAAAAAACACCCAGATACTCAGAAGTAAAAGATTTTTAAAAGAACTTTCAACTTATCAACAGTAGTATATTAAGATAGTAAAGTTATGAGTTAACATTTTCTAAATTTTCCGTGATACCATTATTACTAGTTTTATGATGGAAAAATCATCTTTCCTCCTGTCTCCTGAAACACTTGAATCTTGGCTTTTGACTTTATGGTTTGTATGTCTTCAGGACTGTAGTTTCTCTTTCTTTTCCATATTCTTTGGATTAAAAAAATCACAAATGATTTAATGTTGCATATTAAATCACTTAAACTTCTTGTTTCTTAGTGGAATTTTGGAGGGATATCCAAGAGGTTTCTAAGTCTGTGAAGAGACAGAGAAACCACCTTGAGCAGTCTTCATTGATGTGAGAAAGGGAAGAAGGCAAGAGAAGAAAGATACTGTTCACAGAGCATCCACAGTGCCCCAGGCCAGAGTAGTTTCCAGTCCTTCTATGCAGCATCCATTTCTTCACGAGCTGGACGCTGACCCCAGGCAACCTCTCAGCCTCATCTTGTGTGTCTTCCCTATTCACACCCCATTTCCTAGCCACACGCAGAGTGATCCCGTTCCCCAAGGCCTCATGCTCTTCCACATCTCTGTGTTTCTTTCCATGCTCTTCCCTCTGGTTAGGACGCCCTTGCTTCTCTGCATGGCTGAACCTGTTTGTTCTATAAGGCACCCCTCAAATGTCACTTCTGTCAATATGACGCTCCCACAATTTGGCGCTGCCTTCTCTGGGATTTCATAACGTTTGTTTCCATACCGCTTTTATAGCACTTGCTACATCATAACTCTTTCCCCTCCTAAGCATTTAGGCTCTGCATGGTTGTGAACACAGCCCTGGCACAGTGCATGGCTCACAGGGGCACTCGGTGAATGTTTGTGGAGTGAGTGAGTGAATGAAAGACAGAGCAAAACATGCAGTCTGGTTTGAACTCTAGATCTTGGAAAACTCATTTATTCAACATTTAACTCCACTTTGTACAGGTATCTGGAAAAGCAAAGATCTCTGAAGAGCAGAGTTCCTTTTTCAAAAGAGACAGGAGAAATTCAGTGTACAGTACAACTATAATTCACTGGGTATATTGAGTGCCAAGCATTTTGACTCTTTGGTCATGATTACTAAATGCCATTGGGATTTTACTTTACAACCTAAAAGTGGTTTTCTTTAAATGCAAGTAGTCACCCATTAGTGAAACCATAAAATCAACTTAATGGGTCACAGCAAGCATTTTTTAAATGGAGTTGAATAAGAAATATCAGAGTATATCACAGATAATATGGGTAAGCATCAATTCATGAAACTTTTTAATTAAATGTATTGTATATAATATACATATAATACTAGTTTACCAAGTATAATGCATTAATTACATCATAGTAAAAAAAAAAGAAAGCCATTGATATTGTGTGACCATTTTAATCATCAGAACTCATACCTTTTAAAGTGTGAACTACCATTTCATTGTATGAATCTATACCATAATATATGAAAGTAAAAGTGTTAGTCACTCAGTCATGTCTGACTCTTTGTGACCCGATGGACTATAACCTGCTAGGCTCCTCTGTCCATGAAACTCTCCAGGCAAGAGTATTGGAGTGGGTAGCCATTCCCTTTTCCAGGGGATCTTCCTGACCCAGGGATTGAATCTGGGTCTCCTGCATCACAGATAGATTCTTTACTGTCTGAGCCATAATATATTTGACCTGATAATTTCAACTTTTGCTTTATTTTAAGGGCTTCCCTGGTGGCTCAGACAGCAAAGAATCTGCCTGGAATGTGGGAGACCCAGGTCCAGTCCCTGGATTGGGGAGATCCCCTGGAGAAAAGAATGGCTCCCTACCCACTTAGGTACTCTTGCCTGGAGAATTCCATGGACAGAGGAACCTGGCGGGCTACAGTCCATGTGGTTGCAAAGAGTTGAACTAACTAACACACACATTATTTTAAACTATATGATGGACATTATTGTTGTTTAGCTGCTAAGTTGTGTCCGATTGTTTGCCACCCCATGGACTGTAGGCTGCCAGGGTCCTCTGTCCATGGGATTTTCCAGCCAAGAATACTGGAGCAGGTTGCCATTTCCTTTTCCAGGAGATCCCAAGGGATCTTCCTGACCCAGGGATCAAACTCACGTCTCCTGAATTGGCAGGAGGACTGAACCACCAGGGAATCCCAATGATCTGTAGCTAAATCTCTGTCTCATTTACTCAAATTCCATGAATTTCTTGGAGAAGAAAATGGCAACCCACTCCAGTGTTCTTGCCTGGAGAATCCCAGGGACGGGGGAGCCTGGTGGGCTGTGGTCTATGGGGTCACACAGAGTCAGACACGACTGAAGTGACTTAGCAGCAGCAGCAGCATGAATTGCTAGAGGTAGAATTTCTGAGTCATGAATATATAAAAATTTAAGGCTTTTGATGCATACTTTTAAATACCACCATCTCCCCTGAAAGACTATTAGTTTTCACTTTTATCACTAACATGAAAGTTAGCACCTACTTTTGAAAAATTGTTTAAAATCCGTATAATTTTTAGTGAAGATCATATGCATGTATATGTACCCCTGTCACCTGTGTGAGGCTGGTAGTTGTTTGGACCCTGTACTTCTCTTCTGTGAAACTGGAAAATTGGCCATGGCTTCCTCATTACAGTCCTGTCTTCAGTCTCTTCTGACTCCAGTCAGCTTTCTGGTCTTTCTAGAATCGAGTTTTTCTTGACTGTCCCTCAGTAGTTGACTGCTGTATTCTTTGTATTCTCAAAGCGTGTGGCTCATCCTTCTCTTGCAGCACTCGTCATGTTATATGGGAGTTATTTTTGTCTTTTAGTGTCCTCTCTTCAATCCCCTCCAGGGTAGGGACTAAAAACTCTTCCTTCTTCACGTTTGTTTCTGCCCCAGAGTTCAATATGTAGCACATACTGAGTAACTTTTCACTGAATGAATGACAGCGTCTTGTTTAATTGTGACCTCAGGACTGGTTCAGATTACATTACAAATGGGCTGTCCCATGCAACTGACTGTCTATGGGAGTCCAAAGGCAAAGCTGGTTCAGAAAGGTCCAGATTCAAATCAGCCTGGAATCTGCTTGCTGCCTCGCCTCTGGAGACCTCTGCTTAGTATGCTACTTGGATAGAGAGCAGCCCCTGCTCAGAGATGGCCTTGATTTGTTAGGCCATTGCTAACAGCTTGTTGGCTGGAGCTTCTCTATGCCATGTTTTTCCACAGGCCCAGAACCCTCAGCCTCTATAGAGGCTGCTGCAGGGCCTCCTTGATGTTGGTGTGCCAGCCTACGAGACAACAGTGCATTTAATCCCAGAAGCAAGGGAGCAGACATCATAGGCTATCCGGCTTAGCAGTCTGTCCTTCTGGGAAATGTCTGAACTAATAGTAAACATCGGGAAAAACCATTCTTAAAATCCCAATAGGAAGAAAAATGCTGAGTGGGGAGATGGACAGGCTCTGATTGTGTTGAGTATCTTATGTGTTATGTGTAGAGGCATTGTGGACTTTTACCCTCATGGATTTGATCCTTCTAACACATTAAAACATACTGTTAGTATCCTCTAATAGAAGATTTCATCATTCAACAGGTATTTCCTGTGAGGAAACATTGGTCAGAGGTTACAAACTTCAATTATAACATAAATAAGTTCCAAAGATCTGAAGTACAGCATGGTGACTATAGTTAGTAATCCGTTTCATACTTGGAATTTGCTAAGAGAATAGATCTTAACACTGTGTGTGGTGTGTTCTTACCACACACAGTGAAAAAGTAACCCTGTGAAATTATGAATATGTTAATTAATTGTGACTACTTCATAATACATACATTTATCAAATTGTCACCTTGTGCACTTCAAATGTACACAATTTTGTCAATTAGACCTCAGTAAAGCCAGAAAAAAACCAAAACAGGCATTTCCTGAGCACCTACTATGTGTCACACTTTGTATTGGATATAACAGATGCAGAGAAGATTTAAGACCCAGTGAGGTCAGTGGCTAGTTAGTAAAACAGCTATAGAAAACTGGACTTCCAGCCTTGTCCCCACTTATCCAATCCCAGACCATTCTCTACTGCTGTAAATAAAGGCATAGTCTGGAACGTGAATATCACTCTTCAACTTAAAACCCTTTAATGGTTCCTCATTTTCCTCTGGGTAAAATTCAGGCTCCATAATATGTCCCTTTATAGTCTCTGCCTGCTCTCCTGGCACATCTTGTACCAGCAGCTTTGTTTCCATCCATAGGAGCCTCCAGATGCTTCTGGTTCAGTGTGTCCCAAAAGGGCAGGTCGATAGCCAGTTTACGAATGGAGATTGTTTATCCAGCCAAAGTTTTTTGGATGTGTGCTCAAGTGTGTTGGACCATAGGAACATGGAGATGTACAAGAAACAGTCACTGTTCCTGGAAAAGGAGAGACGAGCATACTGGGAGGCGGGAATGGAATGCATTGAAGCTGGAGGTGTGAACAAAAGGGTAATGTGTTTGGGCAGGGAATAATAGTTTAGTCCAGCTGGAGCACAGGGTGTGTGTTTGGGAAGGACAAAAGATGAAACTAAAGAAGTAGATGGAAAAGATCATATGGGAACTGGTCTTCTGTCATAAAAACAAGTTTGGACTTCATATTTTGGGCAGTGGGAATCTACTAAGGTAGTTAGGTCAGGAATGATACGATAGATAGTAGATAGAATCTACTGCACTGCAGACTAAGGGGTTGGACCCAACCTCTTCTTGCTTCTCTGGTTCTTAGAATCTGGCCAAGTTCTCTCCACCCCAAATCTGACATCGGACTTGGGTCAGGGGACAGTTTGCTGAATAGAACTCTTAATCAGCATCACCATTATCCAGTCATTCATTGCTTGTGCTTTATGGGATTATCTATAGGTGTCTGCTCTGTGCTCGACCACTCTCCATGACAGTGTCCACTCCATGACTTGTAAATTTCATGAAAGAAGGGAAGGTATGTCGTGATCCAGAGGGCCTTTCCCTGAGTGTGTGTGTGTATGATTTGTCAACAATTGAGTATTTTATGGGAGTTTATGGGGCTTCATTAAAGATGCTGGAGCAGGAGCTCTGTGGGACATCAGAAGAGACCTTGGCAATAAACCACAACTCCACACTCTGGAATGCAGTAAATGTTTAAGAGACTTCCTTCCTTTCATTACTGAATTTTACTTTACTTTTATACCAGTAAAGAGTTGTGTTTTATTGGTTGAAATTTCTTGATTCCGTTTTCCCCAGGTCTGTTTAAAAGCTACATTTTATCTTTGAGGATGTTTGGCTCGTGGTAGAGGAAGTGCTGCCAGCGAATTCAATTAACTGGCAGAGCTCACAGATATTGTACACGGATTTCTTTTTTTTCCTTCTTTTTCACAACTGCTACATAAACACAGCTGGGTTTAATATTTGTCGTAACAAAGATTTAACTTGAATCATCTTACTCTGGGTAATTAATGCTTGGAATCTCGGCTACTTCTTCGTTCATTTGTGATCTCCTGCATTTCTTGACTCCGGCTATCTAGATAATGAAGTTTGCTCCTCTAGGTCTTTGCCCTGCCTTAAAACTGCTTAATATTTGGCCGTTCCTACTAGAGAGCAGATGCTTTTCTTTGCAAGAATTGAATTTCTGTCAGCTCTTTTATGCATCATGTGTTTGGAACTGTAAGTGGATCAAGTTGTTCATCACAGCAGGGACACTGTGAAACACATCTATTATATATACTTCCCACCCTCCCTTCTTGTTTTTTTTGTTTTTTTTTTTTTTTTCTCCCCTGAGGAGGTGGAGATGCCCAGATCCCCTTGGGAGATACTCAGTCTGTGTGGATATATCCATGTGATCCACCAGGGATCCAGCCTGGCTGCATTCCTAAGCATGGAAATCTGTATCCATTCAGCCCAGGATTGTTGCAGAGACAAATCCTACTTTTTCCTTTGTAAACACCAAGCACTTCATTAACTCTTAAGCAAAGACTCTGATGCTGGGAAGGATTGAGGGCAGAAAGAGAAGGGGGCGGCAGAGGATGAGATGGTTGGATGGCATCACCGACTCAATGGACATGAGTGTGAGCAAACTCCCAGAGATAGTGAATGACAGAGGAACCTGGTGTGCTGCAGTCCATGGGGTCACATAGAGTCAGACACGATGAAGCAACTGAAAAACAACAGCAGCAGCAGCGACACATATGTTTGGGTCAATAAGCTTAGCATAATGAGTGACATTTCAGTCATTGATGCCCTAGAAAAATGTTAATTGTGAGCCCATTATTTTTTATGCTAAAATAATGGCTTGGGTAGTTTTTTGGCTTTGGAGTTGGGTTAGTATGGAAGAGTAGTCACCACCTGTTAGGCTCCTACTGTGTGCCAGGCACTGTGGTAGAGGCTTTGAAAAATTTGACATTTAATCTACATAACAATCCTGAGGGCAGGGGGGAGGTACTTTACCCCTTTTTTGATAAATGAAGGGAAGAAGTAAAGAAGATGCCTTGCAGCTGAGTCAGAATTTGAACTCAGGGTTTGCCAGACATACATTCTTTGGTTGATCAATCAAGGCCTGGATTTATTACACGTTTATTACATGCAGCCATTTCTCCATTTGGATTGTCCCATTCCACATCAGTCTCAGGCCAGACATTTGGCTTTTATGAACACCTTTGTATACATCTAAATATGAACTATTGGTGATGATTGGAATCATTTGTTTAGTTTTCCTTTTTCCATCAGAGCTCAATGCAAATACAAGCCAACTTCCCTAAGCAATCTTCCATGTCTTGTAGTTTTCATTTTGTGAATTTCAATCCCTAGATTCAACTTTGAGCAGATAGCTGAGAATTCCAAATCTACATAATTTAGTGTGTCTATGGGCTGCCGTCTATGGGGTCGCACAGAGTCGGACACAACTGAAGCGACTTAGCAGCAGCAGCACACAGCTTTGAAAAGCAGGAATCTTGATGTTTCTACTGTGGTATGCTGATCTTTTGGGTCTCTGATAATGCTGGGGGCAAAAGTGTATTTTTGTGCATTTTTAATCACTATCATTCAATTTGAGGGAGTTGTTATGGGACATTCACATGTCTGGCTGAAAAACTGCTGATCTGTAGAATTAATTATAGTTAAATGGAAAGGTGACTTTTGCTCATGAAGAAAGTCAGTCTCTTAGTAAACATTTTTAGTTATGATTAACTTTAATCTTCCTCCAAATACTTTTCATTAGAACCAGGCATGTGTCCTGATTCATTAGAAATAGAGTAACCACTTTATTTCTAATCTTCAGTCAATTTTGTTGTTGGAAGATGTTGGTTTGTATTTTTTTTTAATTGGTGAAGGATATGTTGTAAAAAAAACATGTATTATAACTTTCCTTTTACAAGTGTGTATCTGTCTTTTCAAAGGTAACTTGCATTTGTATTTTGTGCCTTGTGTTTGCAAGAGAATGGTTCTTGGTTTATTCATGTTGACAACTGAAAAGCCTCAGACCTAATTAAAAGAATTTCCACGAGCACCTTTACTGAACCATTTCATTACGCAGCACTGCACAGATTGCGTTGTGAAACATGGTGATAGTTTAAATCTGACCTTTAAACCTAAACTGCCAGAAGTATGGGGGAGAAAACCCTTCTTTGAAAATACTCCATGGATACATACATACATAGGCATACATGCAGGCACACATTTGGATAGAGATAATCTTTTTATTGAATGACCACCTAATACTATAAATACACATTTACTTTGAGCTCAAATCTTATACCCTCTTTCAGTGTTCAGCTGCATTCATTGTGTGTGTATGTGTGTGTGGTGTGTTAAAACTAAATTGTTTTTTAAGGAAAACAAGGACAATTTCTTCTGCTTCAGGCAAAAAAAAAAAAAAGGTGTTTGGAGGAAGATGAATATTACAAATAGACAAATGCAGAAATTTTTGCTGCTGGTGTTTCCATTTACAATGCTGAGGTATTAGGATTAACTGCGCAGGGAGGGGGCTGGAGTGCACTGTGAGCACATGACTGCTCCTGTGCTTTATTTGGCAGATAGTAGAAATGGGCCTTTTCGTTTTAAAATTGTACTTTTTTACTCCAAGAATGTCATCCTGAGGACTTGATAGTTTCTTCTCAGGCTGCTCAACAAAGCCATTATAGCTTGTAGTGAAGTAGCCACTCACATAATGAAAATTGATCTTTTTGTCTGTCAAAAAGCTGCTTAGAATTGTAATGCTTGCCTCTAACTTTCTGACTTAATACTTGGCCCATGAGATGTCAGGAGAGACAGAGGGAGCAGAAACCTGGGCCCCTGGGGTCATAGCCAGCCCCAGCTTGGAGCTCCACATAACTAGCACAGTCCCCACTCCCCCATGGAGAACCAGGCTCTTTGAGGGGAAAATGGGATGCAGAAGAAGCAATTAAAGCCAACCGAGGTCAAGGTACAACCATGTTCTCAAGCAAGAAACAGAAAAGCAAGGAATGAAAGGAAGCAATAATGGAGATATATTCAGCTGTGGAAAAAATAAACCAGTATTGTGGACAAATCTTATTTGCTTGTCTAAAAAATCCTGGCAGCAGTGAGAATTAATGGAATAGCACAGACTTTGGAGTAAGACACATTTGTACTTGACTTTGGCCTCTGCCCCTGGCTCTGTTGTCTGTGTGACTTGGAGCTAAGGTTCACTTTTCTCATCTGTATAGTGGGGATAACCATCCCCCTGGCCTTCTTGTTCTGAAATTTTAATGCAGTGCTGGGTATGAAAACACCTACCATGGCTTTTGGTACCTAGTAGAGTGCTTGATAAATACTAATTCTTATTCCTTTTTCCTGGTTTTCCCAGAAACTATTACTCAGAAAAAGGGGAGTGAGATTGCCTTTACACATCAAAACTTTTTACTTCAAACTTGCGACAAAAACTAAGGCACTAACAGATGTACCGTACCATTTTCAATGTCCACGTGAAGGCAGCAGAGGAGCCAATGTATGTGTGCCCCTGAGGATGGGAAAACAAGGAAATAATTCCCTCTCCCCTCTCCAGACCCACATGTTCCCCAGGAGATCTTATAACAAAGCCTTGATGTCTAGTTTATTCAGGAAAGGAAGAATCCATTTGCCTTAATCCTTAAGGGCTATTTTTTAAAGGGGACGAGAAAGTAATTCTGTTGCCCCTCTTACAGCTGATGATAGGTATCTGATTTATCACAAAAAAAAAAACAAAAAAAAACTTTAAACTCTAGTTCTGACACTGAGTGGTTAATGCAAGAAGTGGGGCCCCCTGCACAGGCTAACTTGAGTCAGACTTTGAGAAGAGCTGTATCTCTGCTTGCAGTGTTATGCCAGCACTGAGGGTGGCCATGGTCCTTGCCTCCCTAGAACCTCAGTCTTATGGAAGAGACAGACATCGATGGACTGTCACACAATGCATCGTTACATTGCTGTTTGTCTCTAAAGGAAAGGATACTTTTAGAGTATTTGACAAGGGAACCTTGATTTAATCTGAGAGAGTCAGACTGAGGCTGTGTTATTGAGCTAAGACTGGAAGGATGAGCAGGAGTTAATCTAGGCCCTGGGATGTCCAGTATGGTAGCTAATATTCACATGTGGCTATTTAAATTTAAATAGATTGAAAAGAAATAAAATGCAGTTCCTCACGGAGCAGCTACATTTCAAGTGCTCCTTAGCAGCTATTATATTGGACAACACAGGTGGTGGATTATTTGTGGAAAGGCCTATTGCATGGTGCTGAATGCTAGGCCAGGGTGATGTTGGTGAGAACACTCCAGATAGAGGAGTTAGCTTATCCAAACATCCTGAGGTGTGAGAGGGGCCTGGGCGACTGGAGCCCAGTGGGGTGGCTGAAGCCATGGAGGGGGTGCAGGAGCCGCAGTTCTGAAAAAGGCTGGAGTCTTGCAGGCTCGACTTCAGTCTTTATCCTCAGAGCAGTGGGGAAGCTGCTGAAAGATCTGAAGTTGCCAGCACTGACAGAAAGAGGTGAATAGGAGTGTTTTAGAGGTGACAGGTGACTAGCATACCATCCTTATTGCCTCTAGCCCAACAAGTTGCAACCTAGTGATGAAGAAAGACACCTGTATTTGTTGAATGCTGATATGAATTGTAAGCATTGTCTTCATCACAGTGGGAAGGAAGATATGTCAGCTGCTGGTTATACAAAAAAGCCAAAGATGACTATACAGTCAGCAAAAACAAGACCAGGAGCTGACTGTAGCTCAAATCACGAACTCCTTCAGATCATGTGGTTCAGATCATGAACTCCTAATTGCCAAATCCAGACTTAAATTGAAGAAAGTAGGGAAAACCACTAGGCCATTCAAGTATGACCTAAATCGAATCCTTTATGATTATTCAATGGAAGTGACAAATAGATTCAAGGGATTAGATCTGATAGATTGCCTGAAGAACTATGGGTGGAGGTTTGTGACATTGTACCGGAGGCAGTGATCAAGACCATTCCCAAGAAAAAGAAATGCAAAAAGGCAAAATGGTTGTCTGAAGAGGCCTTACAAATAGCTGAGAAAAGAAGAGAAGCTAAAGGCAAAGGAGAAAAGGAAAACTATACCCATCTGAGTGCAGAGTTCCAAAGACTAGCAAGGAGAGATAAGAAAGCCTTCCTAAGCAATCAATGCAAAGAAATAGAGGAAAACAATAGAATGGGAAAGACTAGAGATCTCTTCAAGAAAATTAGATACCAAGGGAACATTTCATGCAAAGATGGGCACAATAAAGGACAAAAACAGTATGGACCTAACAGAAGCAGAGGATTTTAAGAAGAGGTGGCAAGAATACACAGAAGAACTATACCAAAAAGATCTTCATGACCCAGATAACCACGATGATGTGATCACTCACCTAGAGCCAGACATCCTGGAATTCGAAGTCAAATGGGCCTTAGGAAGCATCACTATGAACAAAGCTAGTGGAGGTGATAGAATTCCAACTGTGCTATTTCAGTTCCAAAAAGATGATGCTATTAAAGTGCTGTACTCAATATGCCAGCAAATAATGGAAAACTCAGCAGTGGGCTTTCTGCTGAGGACTGGAAAAAGGAACTGGAAAAGGTCAGTTTTCGTTCCAATCCCAAAGAAGGGCAATGCCAAAGAATATTCAAACTACCACACAATTGCATTCACTTCACATGCTAGCAAAGTAAAGCTCAAAATTCTCCAAGCCAGGTTTAAACAGTGCATGAACTGAGAACTCCCAGATGTTCAAGCTGGATTTAGAAAAGGCAGAGGCACCAGAGATCAAATTGCCAACATCCGTTGGATCATAGAAAAGGCAAGAGAATTCCAGAAAAATATCTGCTTCATTGACTATGCTAAAACCTTTGACTGTGTGGATCACAACAAACTGTGGAAAATTCTTCAAGGCATGGAAATCACCTTACCTGCCTCCTGAGAAACCTGCATGCAGGTCAAGAAGAAACAGTTAGAAATGGACATGAAACAACAGCTTGGTTCAAAATTGGGAAAGGAGTACATCAAGGCCATATATTGTCACCCTGCTTATTTAACTTATATGCAGAGTACATCATGCAAAATGCCAGCTGGATGAAGCACAAGCTGGAATCAAGATTGCCAGGAGAAATATGAATAACCTCAGATATGCAGATGACACCACCCTTATGGCAGAAAGCAAAGAGGAACTAAAGAGCCTCTTATTGAAAGTGAAAGAGGAGAATGAAAAAGCTGGCTTAAAACTCAACATTCCAAAAACTGAGATCATGGCATCCGGTCTACTCAATTAATGGCGAATAGATGGGGAAACAATGGAAACAGTAACAGACTTTATTTTTTATGACTCCAAAATCACTGCAGATGGTGACTGCAGCCATGAAATTAAAAGATGCTTGCTCCTTGAAAGAAAAGCTATGACCAACCCAGACAGTGTATTAAAAATCAAAGACAGTGTTTTGCCTACAAATGTCTGTATAGTCAAAGCTATGGTTTTTCCAGTAGTCATGTATGGTTGTGAGAGTTGGACCATAAAGAAGGCTGAACACCAAAGAACTGATGCTTTTGAAGTGCGGTGTTGGAGAAGTCTCTTGAGAATCCCTTGGACTGCAAGGAGATCAAACCTGTCAATCCTAAAGGAAATCAGTCCTGAATATTCATTAGAAGGACTGATGCTAAAGCTGAAGCTCCAATACTTTGGCCATCTGATGCGAAGAACCAACTCATTAGAAAAGACCCTGATGCTGGGAAAGATTGAAGGCAGGAGAAGAGGATGACAGAAGATGCGATGGTTGGATGGCATCACTGACACAATGGACATGAGTTTGAATAGGCTCCGGGAGTTGATGATAGACAGGGAAGCCTGGAGTGCTGCAGTCCTTGGGGTCCCAAAAAGTCGGACATGACTGAGCAACTGAACAGCAACAACAAATGATGATGATGATGATGATGATGATGAATTCAATGGGAGAACCCCCTCTGGAGTAGTATTAAGCTAACTTATGGCTGGCCTGGGGGTGCTTGACTACAATCTCATAGGAGCTGGGCCCTGGTCATGTGTAACTCTGTTCCCAACACGAGATGTGCAAGCATCTTTTAATTTCTCCAGCATGGGGCCTGCAAAGATTAGGCATCAACCAAAGTAACAGACTAATGTGCCCTGAGAAAGAGCTATTTGGTCTGACAGAATTACAGAAAGTCAGCGGCTTTTTAATTTTTTTCTAATAGAAAAGTTTTGTTAGAGAATGACATAAAGTGTATCCAGGCTTAGGGACAGTTCTGAGGCCCCTGAAACTGAGCAAAAGATAATGTTGGAAACAGAGCTGGAGCCAGACCCATAGAAGGCTTTGAATATTGTGCTAAGGAATTTGGACTTTATATGTTAACACCATGGAGTCACTGAAAATTTTAGAGGAAGGGAGTGATATGTTCAGCTTCTCATTTTAGGTAATTCATAGCAAAGGATGGATTAGACCAGGAAGAAAACAGGGGAAGCGCCACCAGTTGAAAAGATTGATGCAGTAGTCCAGGTACTAACCAACCAAAGCACAAAGCCAGGCAGTTTGCTGTGTCTGTTTTCCATTTGCATCTATCATATTTTAATCCTCACAATGTATGTGTTACAAATACCTCAATTTACAGCAAACGCACTGAAGCTCAGAAAGATTAAGAAAGTAAGGAAAGCTAATTTCTAATCTTAGGCATTTGTGACTCAAGCTCTACATCTACTGCCTGAGGAGCGCGTTAGGGATAGAGGACCAATGAAGCCAAGAGGCCCAGAGGTAGAGCCTGCAGTGACCAGAGCAAACAAGGAGAGGGTGCAGGATGGGGTGGTCTGTGTTGCATATGTTCCTGGACGTGTGGCATGTGCAGTGCTGAGTATGACTGGTGCAGGTGTCCACTTTAATTGACTTAGTCACCAGAGCTTCATTTTCCTTGCAGTTTTGGTTGCAGTCTTAGTGATGGTCTTCTGCTAAAGGGAAGTGGATGAGTATCCACTTCTCCCCCAATCCTTCTCAGTCCAGACCAGTTCTTCCAATGATCAGTCACTGAAGAACGTAATCCTAGACTTTCCTCCAAGCAAGGAGGCTCAACCACTGGAAATGCCTTTCAAAATGTCGAAACACTCGTTCATCTGTTCTTTTATTTAGCAAAAAGTGCTGGATGATAACCCTGGGCCAAGTACTGCAGGAACACTGCTGGCCCTTTTAGGAACTCTAGTAGGAAAGGTGGTAGACACTGCAGTTCACGGACACATCACCTACCAGTCCAGGGGGCCCAGACAGGACGTCGTTAAGCCTGTCTTAGTGGTCAGGGAGGGCTTCACAAAGGAGGGGACATCTGGATTCCCGCTTTCCCTTAACCCAAGGCAATGTTTAATTTGACTGTTAAAGAGAAACACTTCATTTGAATTCTTCATTATAAAAGTAACATGCTTTTTTATAAAGGATAATCAAAGCAATCAAAAGTGCATCAAGTAGAAAGTGAAAGTATCTCCACATGGTTAGTTTGATCCTTGGCATTTTATATTCTTACTACCTGTATATAAACAGCCATATATAAAAATGACTTTATGTCTTTATATATATTTCTGAATGATTCATAGTATATGTATTGCTCTGTAACTTGTATTTTCCCCTCATTTGAGAGTAGTTTGTGAACATCTTTTCATGTTACTTCATAAAGTACTGCTACACTTCTTTTAGCAGCTATGTGGTATTTCGAGGATATGGTATAATTTATTTAATAGGTCCCATACTCTGGAGAAGGCAATGGCACCCCACTCCAGTACTCTTGCTTGGAAAATCCCATGGACGGAGGAGCCTGTTAGGCTGCAATCCATGGGGTCGCTAAGAGTTGGACACGACTGAGTGACTTTACTTTCACTTTTCACTTTCATGCATTGGAGAAGGAAATGGCAACCCACTCCAGTGTTCTTGCCTGGAGAATCCCAGGGACGGGGGAACCTGGTGGACTTCTTTCTATGGGGTCGCACAGAGTCGGACACGACTGAAGTGACTTAGCATAGCATAGCATAGGCCCCTACTCATGGGTACTTACATGGTCTTTCAAAGAGTAAATAGATGTTCATGAGTGGGACAGAAAGGGACCAGGGACAGTTCCATCTGAGTTGTCGGCATGTGTTTGGGCTGGAGAGTAGTATATGCTTCTAGATAGCAATTCAGTGTAAGTCAAGTATCCGTTAAGTGGGGCCAAAGGAAGCAAGGCCATTTGAAGAAAGCGTCACAGACTGCTCTGAGGAGTTGGAATGTTTTTCTGCAAGTGGTGATGGCCAAGAGTGGGGGCACTGAAGGACTTTGACAGAAATCAGATTCATATGTTTCTGAGAATACTAGAACAGCTATGGATAGATGGCACTGAGGGAAAACTGAAGCCAGCCCATCTAGGAAACAACTCCACTGATCAGAGAGGATGGGCAGAGTGGAGCAGCGCAGGGCCAAGGTCATGGACACTGAGAGATTCTGAGTATATTGGGGGAGGAGGAGATAACATGTGGAGAATGGTTCTGGGAAAAGAAGGAGAAGAAAGGGATCTAACGTCTGAATCTAGCCTGGGAGACTGGTTGGAGGATGCTATGCTACCCAAGATGGGAGAAGAGGAGGAATGGGAGAGCTAAGAAGCTTATCAGTTCAATTCTGTACTCTCTGCCCTTTGTTTTCTGTCTCCCTCCTGATACCTCATTACCCCCACTGGCTTTTCTGTCCCCCCCCAGATTATGCCAGATGATCCCTGATGTTAATGATTTGACCAGCATCTGCAGGAGCACTCGGAGCAAGTTGGGTTTTAGACAACTGTGGGTTATTTAAGCTTCAGATTTTCTTTCCTCGCTTTTATTTAAAGGACAGAATGTTATCACCAGTTATCAGATGCGCATATACTTGAAGTTTCAAATTTTGAAGTGCTGACAAAAGCTTCTCCTTGTTTCAGGGTGAGGAGAGGTCTTCAGAAGTCTTGGCCTAAGTGGTCACAGGGGCACCGGGAACCCAGGACTGCTTGGCTGGTTTCAGAGCAGCTGGGGCTAGCGGGAAGGCACACACTCCTATTTGCTCAGTTACAATCAGCAACGACTTCTTTGTGCAAAATGGTAATGAGGCCATTAGGAGAGGCTCACCTGAAGTGCAGCCCTGTGAGTCCAAGGTAATTAAACACCTCCCGAATGAAAGGGAAAGGCCAGGGAAGGTTAAGTGAGGAATAATCTGCAGCACAGGTGGCCCAAGGGCTTTGAGGAGCCAAAAGAGTGACACCAGCTTGCACTATTTCAAAGGATGGAAATGTCACCCTCGTCCCTTAGAAAGGCAGAATTTTTATTATTTGGAGGGTGGGAAGTGAGCAATATTTTTAACATGTTAATAAAACATGTTTTTTTCTTATATTGCTATTTCAAGTTGGAGGCCCATGGCAGTCCACCGGGCACCAGGTGGCCAGTGCTGCTTCTTGTGGGCTCTCACCACATGAATGGGCTCTGGGACTCATGAGTCCCAGAATAGGGGTGGGAGGGGTGGGGGCAAGTCACGATAAACAGAATATTTACAACCAAGTGTGGAGATAGGCTCCAAGCTGCTTCCAGAGGAAAACTGATTTCCTTGGCCCACCTCTGCATGGAGATGCAGTGGCTACCCCATCAACACATGTTCCCATCCCTTTTGGCTTAGCCAAGAAGGAGATCACCCTGCCTACACACACTGGATTTTCGAAGCATGTGGTTTGCCCCTGTAGCAGCGGCACAGGGTTTCTTCCCCCAAGTACAGTAACACAGATTGTTTTTATCTTAAAAGATCTAGCAGTGTATTTTTGCCATTTGGTTTCTGGCCTCAAAATCTCTGCTGTCTGCACATAAAAGCTTATACATGAATGTTCACAGCAGCATTAATAATAGCCAAAAAATAGAAATGACCCAGATGCCCTTCAGTTGATGGAGATGCATAAAATGTGCTCTTTCCATATGATGAAATATTATTCACCTGTGAAAAAGAATGAAGTACTAATAAGTGCCACAGTGTGGACGAAATATGTTTATAATGAGCACTAGGCTAAGTATGGAAAGAACACATTTTATGTTTCTCCATCAGCTGATCGGCATCTGCGTCATTTCTGTATATGCTTTTATGTGGAGACAGCAAAGATTTTGAGAAACAAACGTGGACAATGGACAATGGACTGGTTCAAAATTGGGAAAGGAGTACATCAAGGTTGTATGTTGTCACCCTGCTTATTTAACTTACATGCGGAGTACATCATGCAAAATGCTGGGCTGGATGAATCACAAGCTGGAATCAAGATTGCCAGGAAAAATATCAACAACCTCAGATATGCAGATAATACCACTTTAATGGCAGAAAATGAAGAGAAACCAAAGAGCCTGTTGATGAAGGTGAAAGAAGAGAATGAGAAAGCTGGATTAAAACTCAGCATTCACAAAACTAAGATCATAGCATCTGGTCCTATCACTTCATGGCAAATAGCTGGGGAAAATGTGGAAATAGTGACAGACTTTATATTTTATGGCTCCAAAATCACTGCAGATGGTGATTGCAGCCACGAAATTAAAAGACACTTGCTCCTTGGAAGGAAAGCTATGACAAACATAGACAGTGTATTACAAAGCAGAGACATCACTCTGCTGACAAAGGTCCATATAGTCAAAGCTATGGTTTTTCCAGTAGTCATGTATGGATGTGAGAGTTGGACCATAAAGAAGGCTGAGTGCCAAATAACTGACGCTTTCGAACTGTAGTGTTGGAGAAGACTCTTGAGAGTCCCCTGGACTGCAAGGAGATCAAACCAGTCAATCCTAAAGGAAATTAAACCTGAAAATTCATTGGACGGTCTGATGCTAAAGCTCCAATACTGTGGCCACCTGTTGCAAAGAGCTGACTCATTGGCAAAACCCTGATGGTAGAAACGATTGAGGGCAAGAGGAGAGGAGGGCAACGAGATGAGATGATTGGATGCCATCACTGACTCAATGGACATGAGTTTGAGCAAATGAGTATGAGAGATAGTGAAGGACAGGGAAGCCTGATATGCTGCAGTTCATGGGGTAGCAAAGAGTCAGACACGACTTAGTGACTGACCAACAGCAACAACACTGCTAAGTGAAAGAAGCCAGTCACAAGAAGGACCGCATAGTATACGGTTGCATTTATATGGAATGTCCAGAAGAGGCAGATTCATGGAGACGAGATGTGGATCGGGGGTTATCTAGGACTGGGGTAAGGGAGAAGGGGACAAGAGGAGTGGGGAGTAAGGAGTGCCTACCAATAAGCTGGATTCTCTTTTTTGGGGTGATGAAAGTATTCTAGAATTTAGTAATGATAGTTGTACAACATTGTCACTGTACTTAAACTTCTGAATTATACATTTTCAATGAATGAATTTTATAATATGTAAAATATATCTTAATAAGCTATTACAAACCCCTTGTCAGAAGCCTGGGGCTTCTGACAAGAAATAATGTCCATGGAATGTTTCAAAAGTGAGTATAATCCATCCCAGATTCTTAATATTTTTATGTTCACAGGCACCTTTAGGAACCTGAATATAGCTGTACAGCCTACACCCAGAAAAAAAATCATTACTCATTCATGTTAAAAAAAATTTTGTTGATAATTCATGGACCACCTGCATCTAATTTCCTATTTGACCTTAAAATTTTACCCTAGATCTTATCCATCAATAATGTCAGGCCGTTAGGTAGTCCTATATCTAAGTCCCATACAGATTCCTAAATTGCGCTCTTGATATATCACCTGTACACTTAAAAACAGTTGTTAGGTTTACATTTATCTCAAAGTCAGGGGAAAATTCCTTAATGTATTCAATTCTTAACCCCAGCCCTTCCATTTTTCTCATTTTAAGCTATCTTCTCCACCTTCTCTCAACTGAAGCCACAGTTCTCCCTAGTCTCTGAACTCCTCTGCACTATAGTGTCTTTACAGATGCTGATCCCCAAGTTTGGTACACTGTTTCTTCCATTCTTTGTGAATTAACTGCTTCAGCTCATCCTTCAGATCTCAGTATAAGCCTGTTTCTCTCCACAAAGGCTTCCTTGACCTCCTTGGTGAGCTCTAGCCCAGGCTCATCATGGTAGTAATATCACATGTATTGGTATTTTCCTCACAAGAGTATAAGTTTAAGTTTTTGCTGTCTGGTTTTGCTCACCATTGTATCACCATTGTTTCAAGGCTACCAAGTTGCCTGATTCCAGGGGCAATTTTCACATGGAACACAGTGTGAGTGGTGTGCCCAGAAGCTGTGCAGTATGGCATCCTGAGATGAATGGCTTATTGGAAACAGCCTGGGAGGGTTGATCTTGTCTCTGACTTTGAGGGTAACAACTGTCAGCTCACACAATCTTTCCTACATTGAGGATTCAGGAAAAATCTCTTTGAGTTCTCATCTTCAGTAAATTTTGTGTTTATTTGTACAACTGTTTTGACCCAAAGAATTCCACAGCTTCTCATGTTTTCCTTTTTGCTTTGACGGCTAGGAGGCTCAACTCAAATTTGAAGTCTACTTCTAGCTATTATGTAAGACCTGATGTTCAGTTCAGTTCGGTCACTCAGTTGTGTCCAACACTTTGGAACCCCATGGACTGCAGCACGCCAGACCTCCCTGTCTATCACCAACTCCCAGAGTTTGCTCAAACTCATATCCATCGAGTCAGGGATGCCATCCAACCATCTCATCCTCTGTCGTCCCCTTCTCCTCCTGCCTTCAATCTTTCCTAGCATCAGGGTCTTTTCACATGAGTCAGTTCTTCACATCAGGTGGCAAAGTATTAGAGTTTCAGCTTCATCATCAGTCCTTCCAATGAATATTGAGGACTGATTTCCTTTAGGCTTGACTGGTTGGATCTCCTTGCAGTCCAAGGGACTCTCAAGAGTCTTCTCCAACATCACAATTCAAAAGCATCAATTCTTTGGCGCTCAGCTTTCTTTATGGTCCAACTCTCACATCCATACATAATTACTGGAAAAACCATAGCTTTGACTAGATGGACCTTTGTTGGTAAAGTAATGTCTCTCCTTTTTAATATGTTGTCTAGGATGGTCATAATTTTTCTTCCAAGGAGCAAGCATCTTTTAATTTTGTGGCTGTAGTCATCATCTGCAGTGATTTTGGAGCCATAAAAAATAAAGTCTGTCACTGTTTCCATTGTTTCCCCATCTATTTGCCATGAATTTATGGGCCAATGCTATGATCTTAGTTTTTTGAATGTTGAGTTTTAATCCAGTTTTTTCACTCTCCTCTTTCACTTTCATCAAGAGGCTCTTTAGTTCCTCTTTGCTTTCTGCCATAAAGGTGATGTCATCTGCATATCTGGGGTTATTGATATTTCTCCTGGAAATCTTAATTCCAACTTGTGATCATCCAGCCTGGCATTTTGCATGATGTACTCTGCATATAAGTTAAATAAGCAGGATGACAATGTACAGCCTTGACGTACTCCTTTCACAATTTGGAACCAGCCCATTGTTCCATGTCCAGTTCTGTTGCTTCTTGATCTGCATACAGATTTCTCAGGAGCAGGTAATGTGGTCTGGTATTTCCATCTGTTTAAGAATTTTCCACAGTTTGAAAACATAAGACCTGATGGCTTATGTTTATATACTAAATCTATACCTGACTTATTCTTTTTCCATTGCCATGACTTTGTCTTTTTTATGTTAATCTGTTGCATGCATATCTATAAGATGTATAAGTGTGTTTCTGTACATCTATATAATGACTGTTCCTTTAGAGTATGAGTTTTATAATAATATATATTATATATACTTTATGGGGGCTTCCTTGGTGGCTCGGTTGGTAAAGAATCCACCTGCGATGTGGGAGACGTGGATTTGACCCCTAGGTTAAGAAGATCCCCTAGAGGAGGGAATGGCAACTCACTCCAGTATTCTTGCCTGCAGAACTCCCATGGGCAAAGGAGGCCGGTGGGCTGTAGTCCATAGGGTTGCAAAGAGTCAGACACAACTGAGCAACTAAGCACACATCTTTATGGAGTGGGTTGTAGTACCCTCCTCAAAGGAATCTTCCCAGCCCAGGGATCGAACCCAGGTGTACCACATTGCA
Organism: Bos indicus; assembly: GCF_029378745.1. Taxonomy (NCBI): domain Eukaryota; kingdom Metazoa; phylum Chordata; class Mammalia; order Artiodactyla; family Bovidae; genus Bos; species Bos indicus. The sequence goes on along the minus strand of NC_091770.1, from coordinate 94,359,812 downwards.
GACAGATTCTTTACCGACTGAGCCACCAGGAAGCCCAAGAATACTTCTTGAATACTACTGGAATGTGTAGCCTGTCCTTCTCCAGGGGATCTTCCTGACCCAGGAATAGAACTGGGGTCTCCTGCATTGCAGGGAAATATAATTTATAATACATTTGATAAATATTTGGGGTATGAGGTATATAATAATATATACTGTATTATGTGTTATAAATAAACCATTTATTTCTAATATTTGTAAGTAATCTAAAGAGGAAATAGAATTGGAACTAAAAAAATTTGTATAGTTTGGCCTCAGATTATAAGATTTCAATTCATAATTCCAACTTGACCACTTCTTTGGTTTGTTACTAGGCATGTAATCTAATCTCTCTGAGACTGTTAATACCCTTGTAAGATAGGAACAGAATCCCTTTTCTATAGGATTGTTGAAAGAATTAAGTACAGAAATTTATGTGAAAGCAATTACCTGACACATTAAAACTGCTTAGAAAGTGATTTTGTTTTTGTTTTTCTTAGATATGCACTAATAAGAGCAACATTTATTTACATTTCAAAAACCTGCCCTAATCCTGAATGTGTGTATGCTCTCCCAGCAGCCGAGGTGTCAGATCCACCCCCTCCCCAGGGTTTTCTAAAGCTCTGTGCGTGTGAGGGATAGCCATCGTCCTCCCACCCTGCCCTCAGCCTGTATCTCTTTTCTGTCATCAGATCTCTTCCTTGAAGAGCCGGCTGAAGAAGGTGTCCACGACAACTGGCGATGGTGTGGCCAGAGCCTTCCTCAAGGCCCAGGCCGCTTTCTTCGGCAGCTACAGAAACGCTCTGAAAATCGAGCCGGTGAGTAGCTTCTTGGCATGTCACAAGTCCATGTTTGGTCAGGGCCACAAGAAACTTGCTAGTCATCTTGCTGTTGAATTCACCAAAGGAGGTTGTGTGTGTGTGTTTGGTGGAGACGGAAAAGAGTGCTCCCCTCATGCTACCTCTTAGCACAAGGAAGCTGCGCTGCCCCGAGTGGAGGAGTCTGCTCCTGTGGATGTTAGGACCCCTCCCTTCCCTGGACAGCAGCACCCTCTGCGGGTCACAGTGCTTAGCAGTGTACACATCTGCTCTAACTGAGAAGTCCTGGTAAGCCTGTGGGGTAGCAGTGATCATCTTCACTTGACAAATGGGGAAAGTGAGGCTCACAGAAACAATGACTTGCTAACCAGTGGAAGAGCCAGGTAGGTTGTCCAAAAGCCCATGCTTCCCTCTGTGCCTCACTGCCCTTTTCTTGCAAAGGAACCTCTTCTCCACACTTGAGAGAGCAGAGTATCCAGAGGCTCACTTCTTAGAGGTTCCCAGAGTGGTCTTGGTATACTGACTACTAAGTGTGCTGAGGACTGGGGAATGATGTCATCTGCCTCCAGAGCCCATCAGCGTTTCAGAGCCTCTCTCTGTTGCCTCATCCGTGAGGTGATTAGTTATTGTGAGGATGGAAGACACCAGGTCAACCCTAAAACCAAAGAAACTATCAGCTCTCCCAACTTCAGTGAGAAGCTTTCATCAGATGCTTGATTATTCATAGCCTCTCGGCCAAGGAGAATGGAGAAATTGGCCCAGGGGCCTGCCTCACTGCATAGGAAAGGATGCTGGAGGGGACCTTGCTGATAGCCCTTTCCTCTCAGGACATGGGACTCCATCCTGAGCAGGAGGAGATGGCAACCACACCCAACCTAGTCAGAGTGGTTCTGAGGGACCTAGACAGACATTTTGTTAGATTAAATGACAAAAGATGAGTAGGTATCAGACAGTGCATTTCATGTGCAAACTCTGACGGTGAACCTTGACCATGATCCTCATAAGCCACAGTTATACCTGGATAAGGACTTTTTGACTGTTATGAATCCATCATGTGTGTAAGTGAAGCACAGAGTGATAGCAAGCACCCTTTAGCCAGGGTGCACACTCTGTGAAGTGGTTGGGGCAGTGGGTGCCCATGGAACAGCAGCCTCGAGCCACCTTGTTCTCGTCTTCCATCCAGCACTAGGGCCCGACTTGCTCGGCTGTGTCACTGGACAGAAGGAATGCACTGCCTTTGCTTCTTAAGAGATACTTCCCTTAGGTCCTGAAAAGCCCTTCAGCTTAAAGCAAGTTTCTCATGTCCTGCTGTCTCCAAGACAGGTGGCTTGGATTCTTTGTCCTGACCTTGGGCCCAGCCAAACCAGTCAGGTTCAGTGCTGTTTTGAAAGCTGATAGAATTCAAGGAAAGTTCTGTTTTCTTCCCATCTTTAAAGTAAGAATGGGACAACTGGCCTGTCCTTATCTTAGGCTCCTGGGACTGATATTGACATGAAGTATTTACAGTCTTACAAAGATGTCATTGTTGTCATGAATACGTCTAGAGTCCAGAGACTGTTGATTCTGGTACATATTGCTGGGTATATAATCTGGGCACAAATTGCTCCTCCAGAGGAGTTTATGGTTGTATTTGTACTTACGTCTCTCAGATGGTAAAGCATCTCCTGCAATGCAGGAGACCTGGGTTCAATCCCTGGGTTGGGAAACTCCCCTGGAGAAGGAAATGGCAACCCACTCCAGTATTCTTGCCTGGAGAATTCCAAGTACAGAGGAGCCTGGCAGGCTATAGTCCATGGGGTCACAAAGATTCAGACACGACTGAGCGAGTAAAACATCCTGCTGTACATCCTTGAAGGCCTCAGGTTTAAAGATGGAAGTCCAAGAGTTTACAGCCTGGCTCTGTACTTCTAGGCTGTACAACCTTGAGTAGGGCACTTAATCTCCCTATACTGCAGTTTCTTTACTGTGAAATGAGAAAAAGAAGACTTAGTCTACATTTTCAGATGGTTATAAGGAACAAGTGAGCCATAATACAGTTCAGAGGAAAGGTAAAACTTGGAAAAAGAAGGATAGCAGCAACTCTTCCTGTGGTGGGCATGGAATTATCTGAGTGAGTGAAGACTTGGAGACAGGACCCCTCATAGCCTCTTTGTCTGGGGTCATGGGTTTGGGTAGAGAGAGAGGGCTGGCTGCAGGAGAGGCTAGAGCCAAATTTGACAGAGCCTTAGATCCTAGACTGGGGGTGTGAGCAGAGACATGATGTGACTGAAGTCATGTTTGACTAGTAATGCAGGACAGGACTGAAAAGGAGACCAGAAGCAGAGACCAGGGGACTGCTGGAGAACTCAGAAGATAGCCCTTCAGTGGCTACACCAGGAAAAGGTACTATGAAGAAGAAATGACCAGATGAGTCTAGAAATAGATAAGATATGAGAGATGAGGGGCAAGAAATATCAAAATGTCTCCTAAGATATGGATCTGGGAGAGGATGATGATGGCCATAGTAGAAACAGGGACAGCTTGATGTGAAAGTGTCCTGAGTAACAGATTATAATGGTCAAAATGTGGAATAGACTAAGTGTCCATAATGATAAATAACTGGTTAAGTAAAGTATATCCATGTGATAGAATATTATGAAGTCATTAAAAATAGCATTGATTATAAACATGGTACCTTTCATTGAATTTTACGTGTCATTCCATCGTAAGGTGTACCACTGTTTCACGTATCGTTAAGAAAGGGTGCTGCCAATTATAATTGAAGGATGCCATCAATTGTAAGACATCCAGATTTCAGAGATGTTAACATGTGAAGAAATTTGCATCTTATAAATCAATGAAATAAGGCAGACTTGTCATGCTATTGGTCTGATTTATGTGCACCAGAATAGCTCTTTTTTGTAAGGCCAAGAGAGAAGCCAAAGGCCTGAAAGTTTCTGACCAAGCCTCATCATGTTATCTAGATGGTTTTTAAACCGTAGATTTAATTCTAGCCAATTCCCCTCATCTAAAAAAAAAAAAAGGAATAACAACACTTCCAATACCAGATTGTTTGTGAGATTAATTAAAATAATGACTGCAAAATGCATGTGAGCTCAAGAAGGGGTCAGGGGTTTTAGAGTCAGGCCGTATGGGAGGCGTGGAGAACAGTGCCTGGACGAGCCCGCTTGGGCGGCAAGCAGCACAGTGCTGAGGAGGGGGTGTCCTTCATGGGGCCACTTGTCTTTTCTGTGTTTCTCTGATTATTTAAAAAAACAAAACAAAACTGCTCTTGGTTTTTTGTTGGTTTTTCTTTTTTGAGAAAGGTTTAAAGTAATGGGAATAGAAATGAGAAAATACCCATAATCCTTTCATCTGGAGCTGAGATAATATGTTAGCATGTTTCCACCAAGGTTCTAGGTTTTGGAGTTTGTATGTTTATTTTGGGCTTTTCTTTTTTTCTTTTCTTTTTTTTTTTGTTTTTCTGGTTTTTTGTTTCACTTTTTTTTTTTTTTTCTGTTTTGGGTTTTCCTCATCTTTAAAAAAAATGTATTGAGGAATAACTGATTTATAATGTGTTAGTTTCTGCTGTACAGCAGAGTGAATCAGTTATACATATATGTATATCCAGTCTCTTTAGATTCTTCTCTATATAGGTCATTACAGAGTATTGAATTGAGTTCCCTGTACTATGCAGTAGGTCCTTATCAGTTGTCTATTCTGTATATAAGAGGGGGAGGGATAAGTTGGAAGATTGGGGTTGTTTTTGTTTTTACTTTGAGGTTTTGATTTTTTACTTTTAGAGAGTTGAGACATTCCTGGCAAAGCAATCTAGTTCCCTGTTATTTAGTTTCGCCTTTTAGAGTGTAGTAAGCACTTTTTCCATATCATATAAAAACTCTTTAAAAATTGGCTGCACATCTCTCATCAGGTGACTCCAGGGGGTCTCATCTCTGGCTGTAGATCAGAATTGCCTGTGGGGCTCTTAAAAAGGTAAATGTCTGGGCCCCACTCACAGAGATTTTTATCAGGTCCTTGCCATCTGAAACCAGTGCAGAGGCCCACCACATTATCCCATCGCTGGTTCATTTGCTTGCTGGTAACTTTCACCATCTTAAACCACACTGTGGTGAATATCTCTATATAAATCTTCATCCCATGGTGTGAATTATTTCCCTAGGCGGCATCCTCAACTTGGTTTTATTGAGTTGAAGGTACCCGAGTGCATTTAAGGCCTTCAGTTCATAAATTGGAGGAGAAGGCTGGTGGCCAGAAGTGGTTGGTAGCCTGGAAGGGAGACTCTGGGGCAGGTCGAGTGGGAAACGGCCTAAGGCTGAGGACAGAGATGGCCTGCAGGAGCGTGTGAGGCACGGAGGATACAGTGTAGGAGCTTCCCACCTGGGCCAGCAGCTGTGGCCATGGGACTCAGGTCACTGCCAAGTCACAGGGCTTGGGTTTTTTAAAAGATGCAACATCACAGGCTTGGTGTGCTTTTCTGCTCGGCTCCAGTGGGGCCCCTCTGGAGGGGCCCAGCCCAGCCCAAGAGGCAGAGATGGGCAGCAGTTCCTCCACGGCCCAGAGCTTGCTTGAGATTTTCAACTCCTTGGCCTTTTTTCTTTCTCTCCTACTGAAAAAAAAAAAATTCAAAATGCAGCTGGCTGGGGAGTCTCAAGCTTCATTTTCTTTCCCCTGCCTGGAAGGGAAGAGGAAGGCAGCCTCCTTGCTGAGGCCCAGCCAGGTGCCAGGCTGCCCCCTCCATCTGTGCCTTCTGCCATGTGCCCATCTCAGGGCCAGAGGGCCCCTGTGGGATCCCCAGTGAGGTCTCTCTTTAGGGCCAGGTGACTTATTCCTCCCGAGGATCAGAAAGTGAGACCCCAGGGTATCCAGCTATAGCCGAGTCTTCTACCTGCTCGACAGCTTCCAACAGGCTTCATCCCTGAGTTGCTTTGCATCTGTGGTCATAGTAATTCCCCACGACTACCCCTCGCTGCCCACATCACAGATGGGAGAGGGGCAGCAGTTGTCCGTTACTTCCTGGCAGTTATGAGCCTGGGGTCAGACTCAAATCGGCCTGACTCGAAAACCCAGGTTTCTTCCACCCGACCCTCTCTCTTGCCTTTGTTCTGATTTCCTCGTGTTCCACATTAACAACTCTTTCTCTGCATTTCCATCACGGGGCATAGGTCGTGGCATAGCAGAGGCATCAATGCTTGTGTTTTGGAACAGTGGTCAGAAGGATGGGTGAAAGAAATGAAAGAACAGAGAAGTGTGTGGGGCCGGGGTTGGCCCTTGACCTCTGTTCAGTGCATGCACATTGCTTCTTCCCTGGCTTGAGGCTTTGGAGGTTGGTGCTGCCAGGCAGAGGGGAGAGAGTCGGTGAATCACAAGGGCATGTGAGCCATTTTTCCATCACTCAGAGAATATCAGGTGCAAAGCCCAAGGTATTTAACAATATCGGGCAAGCCAACTTGTTCTTCTCCACTTTAATGACAGAACCACAAGCAGCCAGGCAGCTCCATTTGGAAAAACCTCCTTTATCCGTGTCAAGCGGCAGCCCAGGCTTCAGCTCATTTATTTAGGCCTTTCTTGCTCTCTGACACGCCTCCTAGCAGTTGCCAGGCAACTCTGGGAGTAGCAGTGTGTGTTAGGGATTAACTAGTTAGGGCTGGGGTCCTTTTTGGCAAGAAGGGGATAAAAGACAAATGATTTTAATTGCTAGGCCAAGGATCCTTTCTCTGCTGGGTAGAAGATTGCAACTTTTGGAATATGTGTATAGCAGTGTGGGTCTTGAATTTGCCTCGAGTCCCCTTTCTCCCTCCTCAGGAAAACGAATGAATTTTAAAAAGAATCTTACTTTACCTCACTCCTTTGTTTAAAATTATATCATCATGAAATCGGAATAAGACTACACCACCACCCTCTCTTTGGAAGACATTTCTTAGCACAGTGGCCTCAGTTTTAAAGAACTTTCAAAAATAGAATTGTGTGCTTTAATTGCATCCTTTTTTCTGGCCATAGTTTCTTAGTTCCTAGCTCATGGCTCTGTGGAGTCATCTTAAGGCAATGTGTATGAAGGTGCTTTTCCCATGTTTGATCCATTGCAGGTCCCTGGTAAATGTGATATCAAACAGCAGAACTGGTGGGGATTGGAACTTTAAGATGCGTTCGGTTCCATGCCGGTAGCAGTGCCAAGGCCAGTATAGATGGAGCACAGTGAGAGTTGTTTATTCAACAGGCTCATGTGGCTCTCTCTGGGCCAGCGTGCTAGCTGGGCCTCCCCAGGATGAATGGAGCTCAGCCCCTACCCACAGGGCACGATGGCTGAAGTGGGGACGGTAAACCGACAGTCAACATCAGTGGCGCAAAGAAGCAGCACTGCCTGTGTAGGCAGGAGCCAGTTCCTCCAGTCCTGCCTGCTTAGTCCTTCCCAAGAGGCCCGGCTCCAGATTCAGCTATGGGAATGCTACCATCATCCACCTTTCAGCCTCTGATTTCGGACATAATTCTGCTGAGTCATATTTATCCACCTAAAACACCTTGAAGACAGAGACATTAAGATAAAAGCAGATTGATAACCTGGCTTTCAAGCATGAACGGACGAGGTTATGTTGGAGCAGGTCAGAAAAATACCATATATATCTGTCTCCTGGTTGGGTAACACCATTGATCTCATGGTTTAAAAAACAAAACAAAACCCAAACTCTACTTATGTGATTTAGTGTAACAGAAAATTAAAAAGAAAAAAAAGAAAGAAATTTACAAACTAGGAAAATTAAAATATCCCTGTAGTTCCACAAAACTAATACAACTACTCAACTACCTTTTGTACATTCTTATTGTTTTTCATTATGCAAAGTGTTTACATTGCTTTCAGATCTTAAGTTAAAATTTTATTGCTCCTCCATTTTACATTACATCCTAGGCTCTTTTACACGGCTGCAGAATATTCTATCAAGCACAGCTGCCTTAATTTCTGTGACCATCTCACATTGAACGTTTAGATTGTTTCCAGTTTTTTGAGATTATCATTAATATTCCACCAACCATCTTTGTAAATAAAGCTTTGGTATGCCTTATTTCAAAGTCTTCTGACTCGGAGAAATACAAGTCTGCAAGAGCCTGACTCTGGGTGCCAACTTGTCACAACGTGGTAAGGAAGCAGATTTCTGTTGACTCAGCCTAGGAGCAACTCAAAATGGAAAGAATTGAGAATGCTTCCTGGTGTGTGCTCCCTGCCCTCCACAGAGGCAAGCAGAGTGTACCCAGAACATACATAAATGATGTTACTAATTTGTCTGTGCCTCTGTTTTATGCTAACACACACACACACACACACACACACACACACACACACACACACACACACACACAGAAAACAAAAAAGCCTGTGGAACCTTAAAGCGAGATGAGATAAGGAAATAAGGGAACCAAGGGAAAGGAGAAATGAGATGAAGCATGGAAGGGACTGGTATGTGTGCCTCAAGGCTGACTCCGAGAGTCTCCATACAGCTTGGCAATGGTAGAGCAGGGAGTCAAACACATGTTTGTCTCCAGAGCCTTTGCTTTTTACTTTTTTTAAATTGTGGTAAAACATAAATAACATAAAAATTCCAATTTCAACCATTGTTAAGTTACAATTCAATGGCATTAATTACATTCACAATGTTGTATAACCACTATCACTATGTATTTTCAGAATTTTTCATCACCCCAAACAGAAATGCTGAACTCATTAAGCAATAACTCTCAGTTCCCCCAACCTACTAGCGCCTGGTGACTTCTACTTTCTGTCTCTAGGAATTTGCCTATTCCGGGTATTTCGTATAAATGAAATCATATATTGTTCTTCTGTGTCTGGCTTATTTCACTTAACATATCCACATTGTAGCATGTGTCAGAGCGTCATCCCTTTTTGGCTGAATAATATTCCACTGAATGTGTATATATACCCATGCATTTTATGTTCCCATTCATCTGTTAATGTTTGGTTATTGAGAATAATGCCACTATGAATATATCTGTACAAGTATTTGTTTGAGTGCTTGTTTTCAGTTTTTCAGGAAGTATACTTAGGAGTGGAATTGTTAGGTAATATAGTAATTTTATGTTTACCTTTTTTAGGAGCCACCAAACTGTTTCCCACATACAGGCCATGCTAATGTTACATTTGTCTGTGAAGTATGGATGGGTACCTATGAATGTTCTATAGGAAAAGTTGGTAAAAGATTTTCTTATTTTCCAGTTTGTTCCAGGTAAGTAGGTAGGGAATTATAGCCAAAGTCTATAGGCCTGAGCTAAATAGATGCATTGACACAGGAGTCTGTGGTGGCCTAGGGAGGGACTGGTAAGTGGTTATGTTTTTATCGTTTTTGTGTTTATCCAAAGTCCAGATCATGTCCTGGGAATGCAGTAGGAAAAGGGGAGAGGCTTCCAACACCAGGGCTCCAGGACCAGCCCTGTAGCTCTGTGGCTCCAAGTGGCTCAGGAGGCTCCTGAGTATGATGGAAAGCTATGGTCGTTAGAGTCACCTAGGTTTTAATCCTGGCTGTGGCATCTGCCAGAAGATGACCTGAGTCTCAGTTGTCTCATCTTTAAAATGGAGATAATCACAGAAAACTAGCCAATCTGATCACACGGACCACAGCCTTATCTAACTCAGTGAAACTAAGCCATGCCGTGTGGGGCCACCCAAGACGGACGGGTCATGGTGGAGAGGTCTGACGGAATGTGGTCCACTGGAGAAGGGAATGGCAAACCACTTCAGTATTCTTGCCTTGAGAACCCCATGAACAGTATAAACAGTATGGAGATAATACCTACTCTGTAAGACTATTGAGAAAAATAGTGATAATGTAGCTTTTTGCTAATAGTGGATTTTAACTGAGAATGACCTTTTCTGGATAACAAGAAGGTAAAGAAGGAAGAGGAGGAAATGAGACTGTCCCGTTCTAGAACACTAATGGCCATACTTATTCAGTAGGTGTCAGGCTATCTGAAACCAGGCAAAACCCAAGATTCTGGCCCATTTATTTCTGTCTTTTGAAGTAACCATAAAAGTTCAGTTTTTATCTCAAATAATGGCATAAAGGATTTGTAAGAAATCACATTTGTTTCCTTCATTTGTATTTATTTAATATTTATTTATTCATGTTACTGCACTTCCAGACAAGTAGGAGTGGTAGTACCAAGGATTTAAAATTCCAAAATGCATTACTTTCTAACAGGCATAAGAGAAAATAGAACTAAGAATCTTTTTACCTATTTCATCAAAACAATGTTTGCCTGTTGGGGGGAGATGACCCTTGTTTGATATTGGCACCACATATCCACTGTCCACCTCCCAGAGACATGGTTGTTGCTCAGGAAGAGACTTTGGGAGTCCTGGCACCTTGAGTCACACCACAGTGAATACTCACTGAACTAAGAGTCGTTGTTCTAGAAGTAGACTGCTCAAGTGAAAAGTCAGTCCTTAAGTGAGAGAAGATGAGAACTGGCAGGAAATCCTCTTAAACACAATGATCAAGCTTTACTTGTATGATTTCAAAGAGCATCACTGAATATGATCAAAATGAAATCCCCATATGTTCTAAAATACTTGAAAAATAAAACACAGCTAGTGTATCTTAGACTATCCAGGAGGAATTCCAGGCTTTCACTTGATCTCATTTAATAATCCTGGCTCCTTTCTTACTTTGTTCCTGCTGGATGGGACCACGTTTGGTAATCCTTGGTGTCCTAAACATAGTCTAATATTTAGTAGGTGCTCATTAAATGTTTGTTGAATGAATGACTGAACAAATGAATGAATTATACCATTTTCCCCATAGTATGCATTAGAAAGACTGGTGGTAAATGTTTCAGTGTTGCACAATATAGATGCTTAGTTTTAAAAAAAAAATTATCCACAGCTTCATCTTAGAGCATGAGAGGAAGAACCTGACACAAACACCACACCATGAACGTGTGAATGTGAGACAAAGACTCTACGCAGCATCCGCGTGCTAGCCAACGCCAGGCCATTAGGATCTGGAGGGGCTCACCCTCTGTGAAAATCACCACACCCAGTAAATATTCAGTTCTAGCTAAGAAAATGCACCAGGCAGCATATTAATTCAGCAAGTAAGCTGAATCCACGGTGGCAGTGTTGAAATACTGTGTCTTTGCAGAAGCAGTGGCAAAGAGGCATGGTTACTGTCACCAATGTCTTAAGTCAGATCATCTCACTTTAGGGTCATTTACTTTTTCAGTGAGACTCTGAAAAAGAGACTGATCCATTTTCAAGCAGAGATAACATTTGACAATTTAGAGCCTGAAACAGTGCAGACTTCATGTACCTAGCCAGACTGTGAGCTTCTTGAAAAGAAGATTTTGTCTTACTCCTTCTTGTACCCCCAGCACACAGTGGAGGTTCAGTAATGTAAGGTGGAGTAATGGTGGGTTTGTTGAGGGGGGTGGCACATAATGATGCTTAGAGGATGAAATTGTAGATATCCTTGCCCCACCCCCACCCTCAATCCCTCAGACATGCATCCACACTGATTTTCTGTGGGGAATGGGTATATTCTCAGAAATAGACAGTCACATTCAACCTTATGCTGTCCTTTCACCAAGAAATGGAAGCTTCGGTAGTATGTCGTGGGCAGCCATGTATCCCTGGCACAGAGCCTAGTACATAGACAGTGCCTAATAATTCTCTGTGGACGGAAAGAAATGACAACAGTACCTAGTTACAGTGTCCTTAGCAGTTTGGGAGTTGACACACAGTTTTGTTAAATAAGTCATTAAGACTCAAAGTCTTAAGAAAAAGAAAATAATACAAAGGATTTATTTTATGCCACACTCTTTATATATATATTCCCTTGTTTGATTTTTACAGTCCTCATATGGAAGAAGTCACGTGGCCCCATTTTGTTGATGAGAAATTGAGGCTAGGAAAAGTTGTGTCACTTTTTTTAAGAAGTGGCAGAGCCAGGATTCGGACTTTCCATCTGTCTGATTCTCACAACCATGCTCTTTCCTCTGACCGCTCGCCCCAGTGATGATTAGCATATGATCTGTGTTATGTACAATTTGAGGCCATTTCAGAAGAATAGTGATCTGGTGTCCTCTTAGGAGTCAGCGTCTCCAATCTATGCAAATGTTTCTTGAAAAATACAGGTTAAACTAACACCATTTATGAACTATTTATGAATTGCAAAGGGGAAATTTCAAAATTTTAGATATATTCTTAAAAACATCCCATTAATAGATAATTCTAATGGCCTAATATTTTATTGTTTGAATAGTTGATATTGACAGTGATAATTGGATGAAAAAGTAAACCATTTCTGAAGTGCGGTCCTTCCTCCCCTTTTCCTTGGCTGACACCTAGTGGCGAGCTTTCTGGTAGCAGTGTTAATCCAGGTGCTAAATATTCTTAATATTAGTCATTTTTCAGTTGATACTAGGGTTTCGTTGTTGTTGTTTTAAGAAAATCACTTATTTTCATCATAATAAAAGCTACATTAATATAGGGTTAATTTATCATGGATCATCATAACAATGGAACTTTGACTTAACATGTTTTTAAGTCGAGTATAATCAAACCTTAGCAGGAAGTGAATACAAGGCCTAAAATCTTAGTATACTTGTTCCCCTCGACAAACCTGACCTGGTGACCACCCAGCCTAGGGCACTGGCTTGCACACACTGACAAGAAAGATTCAGTCCTGTTCTTAAGAGCCATGCAGGGCAGAGAGAAGGTAAACAGAGAGTTGCACTAAGTTTGGTAACTGCAATAGTGAAATGTTGTACAAGGTGGTGGACATCCAAAGGCACTGGCAGTCACTTCTTTCTGGACACCGAGGGAAAGCTCACCGGGGAAGAATGCCCTGGGATGGTGCCATGCAGAAGCAGTAGCAGTACCCCAGGAGCAAGGGCAGAAAGTAGCCCTTGCAGAGGTGAGGGACATTGAAACTACATGGCATGGTCAGGTACTGTGAGCAGTTGTGTGTCTGGAGCATAGACAGGAAGGAGTATGGCTGAGGACGAAGTGAAGAAAGCATGAGCTCCAGTCCATGAAAGACCTAAGCGAAGTCTTTCGGTCATGTCCGACTTTTATGACCCCATGGTCACAAAGAGCCTGCCAGACTCCTCCTTCCATGGGATTTTCCAGGCAAGAATACTGGAGTGGGTTGCTATTTCCTTCTCTAGGGGATCTTCCCGACCCGGGGATCTTCCCGACCCAGGGATCAAACCGAGGTCTCCCGCATTGCAAGCAGACTCTTTACCGTGGGGTTTAGCGCTAATACCATAAACCAGCATTTCTAGAACAATGATCCTTGAAATGTTAGATCCACAAGATATTGATATGTTTCCTAAGCACATAAGATTTGTGACTGTTGCATGTTGCATACTGTAATACTTTAAAAAAAAAAATATTTACAATGTACCTTACTACAGTCCTGTTATAAAGAAACCTGATTAACTTTGTTAACATTTTTCAAATGCTTTTCCCCACAAACTACCTATTAACATTCCAGGCATCAACTACTTCTCACCACAGTTTGGGAAACACTGCTGTAGCTAAAGATTGATTATGAATGTTTCTTGCTGTAAGGCCCTGGAGTTGGGATACCAACTGTGTTCATTTCACTCCAGTCTCACTGCTATGAGCCTCAGGTTAAAAAAAGCATGTTCCTTTTCCAGAGCATTGCTTTTCTAGTCAGACAGAAGATTGTGGCTAACAAGTAAGACACGGAGCCCAGCCATCACTTAGGCTTTCTCAGTGCAGGGCCACAGGCCACCGGTCCCCATCCCCTCCGGCCAGCAGTTTGATCCATATATCAGTCAGGATCTAACCAGGATGACAGGAACCACTTCATATGTTTACAGGAGGGAAAACAATTCAGTAAATGGTTATCCAGCTGACAGAGGAGCAAAGATAATCCAGAGATTAGCAAGAGCAGAGGTGGTGTGCCTGAGTCCGAGGCGAGGGTCACCTGACGGAAGCTGGAACCTGTGGGTCTGTGCTGTGGATGCTTGGGTCAGATGGAGGTGAACCACTGCTGGACAGCCCACCCCAGCAGGGGAGAGGGAAAACACTCAGCCTCTCCCTCCCTCTCCTTCTCATCTCCCACCAGCACCTTGCATGTGCTAAACCAAGCAGGAAGCCAGCTGACTCAGGATACCAGGGAACTCAGCCTGCCCACTGTACAGAATAGAGCAGAGTGGAGAGAGGGTCTGAGGTCAGACAGTCTCAGAACCAACGCTCCCAGATTCCAGATATTAAGGCTATTTACTGACACACACCCCCCTGGCAAATAATAAACAACATGGTGAAGTTTAAAAAAAAAAACAAACACCTGATTTATAGTTAAACCTGGTGCCAACCTGGACTCTGCCTCTTCCCAGCCATGTGACTCTAGGCAAGTTATTATACTTCCCTAAACCTTAGTTCCTGAATTGTAAGGAAGGAGAATAAGTAAGTGATACCTTCACAAGGTGTCTTTGACATGTCTGGCTGATTCCTATCTTAAACTGAAACAAGAATAAGATATTTAAAACTTTGGGGGCTTAGCCTGGAGCCAACAGGAGTGTTAGAGATCCGCATATGTTGATTGACTACTCCAGACTTCAGTGAATTGGCTGAAGTTCTTCCCTTTTTGCTCAGCTGGTGAAGAATCCACCTGCAATGCAGGGGACCTGGGTTCGATCCCTGGCTTGGGAAGATCCGCTGGAGAAGGCAAAGGCTACCCACTCCAGTATTCTGGCCTAGAGAATTCCATGGACTATACAGTCTGTGGGGGTCACAAAGAGTTGGACACAACTGAGCCACTTTCACTTCACTTTATTAGCTAGCATTTGTTATCTAGTAATGTCTAATTTCTTAATATATTCACTTCCTGGGGGCATTGGAGTAGGGGCAGCTTGAATGTGCAATGGAATATTCCAGTGTTGGAGAGGTACCCCTCCATGTATTGTAGTTATCAGTTCAGTACAGGCTAAAGAAAGATGAGATTCCAGGAAAGCCACCACTTACAAGAGGTGAAACCTCCGAAGCCCTTTCCCACTGAACCACAGGTTTCTAATTTGTTTTATGGGGATAAAAATACCACCCTCCTAAAAATTATTTTCAGAATTAAATGAGGTGGTGGATATAAAGCACTTGCTCTCTGTTAATTGCCTCTGCTCACCACAACAGACTGTAGGGGCAGCTTCCCTTTTATCCAGTGAATGCCTAATTCACCAGCAGTCACATTCCATGGAGGTGTGGCAGGAATTTTGGAAAGCCTTTAACTGGAGATTATTCATGTTTGGTTTGCTGGTCCCTGTTAGTGATGTGACCTGGCAGGTCTCCACTCACCCTGTTCTCCTCAGTCACAGCTCACTGGCATTATTCATAAACCATTTCCTTGAGATTTTCTCTGCCCATATTCCTACTGTGATACACTTTTACTCTCATGTTCACAGCTTTAAAAATGGTCTCTAGGTTTGAGGGTGTACTGAGCAAGTTAGTTGCCAGCTCAAAAAGTCATTATCCCTTGAAGGGGAGCTTTTATCCTGAGTTGATTAATTTTATCCTCTGTTGAGGAATGTTATGCAAAAGATATACAAGGAGAACCCATTATTTATTGAATGCCTACTTCTTGCCCTTTACTTATATTTTTATGGTTAAATGTGCATTGTATGTATCCCTGGTTTGATAAGGAACTTAAAGAGAGTTGAAATAATTTAAACCAATAACTTTGAACAAACATTTAACAAGACCCTACTATGTCAGACTCTGTTCTAAGTGCTTAGAGATGCAGCAGTGAACAAAATTAAGCCCCAGCCCTTACATCTCGTAGTCTAGGGAGACACAGACAGGAAACAAAGATGGAAGTCCATTTATACTGTGTCACGTGGTGATAAATGTCATTTGAAAAAAGAAAACCAAGGAAGGAGATAAAGAGGGCCCCTGGGTGAGGTAGGTGCTGATAGGAGAGAGCCAGGATGGAGGGCCGGGGCCATCTGGGTCTAGAACTCACCTTTTTACCCACTGGTTCCATGCTGCTTCTGATTCTCTTTGGTGATGGTTTCCAGCATCGAGTGAAGAAATGTGAACTCTAACATCTTGCTTCTTAGTCCAGAGTTGATAATTCAATGTGTCAGGGTGGTGACTTTGCATTCCTAGGGTACAGAAAACATTTTTGCTGCACTCCCTGCTGTCAGCAGCATGGAGCTGTTTCTTCTCTCTGATTTCCCAAACCATTTAATCTTGATGCAGGAAAGCATCTTGCCAGCTTAGATTCAAGCCCTAGTGCTGGAGAGATCAGTTTGTCCTAGAGGAGGGTCTCTGTGACAAGTGGGCTCAAAGGAACTCATGCCTCTTTTCTCTCTGTTTCCAAGAAGTGGTGCTGTATGTGGTAGCTTCTGTAACCTTAATGTATGTTTCCTGATCTTTACTTTTCAGTAAATCAGTTGAATTCCAAAAGTAGAGACTGGGCATTAAGAGATGGATCAAGTATGGAAATGCCCACAGAAGTCAAATAGACCTAGGTTCTACTTTTCTATTGATATAATTTTGAGCAAGTTAATTAACTGCTCTGTGATTTGGTTTCCTCATCTGTAAAAGGAGAACAAATGTAGTCTGCCTCATAGGATTGTTGTGAGGATTAGATGAGATAATTTAGCATGGTGCCATCCTAAAGGAGATCAGTCCTGGGTGTTCATTGGAAGGACTGATGCTGAAGCTGAAACGATAATACTTTGGCCTCCTCATGCGAAGAGTTGACTCATTGGAAAAGACTCTGATGCTAGGAGGGATTGGGGGCAGGAGGAGAAGGGGACGACAGAGGATAAGCTGGCTGGATGGCATCACCGACTCAATGGACATGAGTTTGAGTGAACTCTGGGAGTTGATGATGGACAGGGAGGCCTGGCGTGCTGTGATTCATGGGGTCACAAAGAGTCAGACACGACTGAGAGACTGAACTGAACTGAGCATGGTGCCTGATACGTGGAACGAACTTAATATTAGGTAGGGATTTTTTTTTTTTAATAAATAAACTTCATATTTTAGAGGAGTTTTAGGTTCACAGAAAAATTTAATGGAAGATAGAGTTTCCCATATACCTCCTGTCCGCACTTATGCACAACTTCCTCCATTATCAACAATATTAATTTTGAAGATGATTAAAAATGACTTAATTTATAGCAGAGTTTTCTCTACATTCTATCCTATGAGGACACAATAGAGTTAGTATGAAGGTTTCTTTTTCAAAGTCAAGACAACATAATTTAAGGAAAAGATAGTAAGACTTCTCATCGTAATGACACTTTACAAAGAAATGTTGACATTCAGTCATTACAATATTTCCCACTGGATAGGTATCATTATACATTTTAAAAAATCTCTCCATTGTAAAACAGATAAAGAAAACTGCCTTAATCAAATAAATGGCTGAAGACCAACACTACTCAGAACAAGAAATAGAACTTTACTGTGGCTCAGCTGGTAAAGAATCTACCTGTAATGTGGGAGACCTGGGTTCGATTCCTGGGTTGAGAAGATCCCCTGGAAAAGGGAATGGCTACCCACTCCAGTATTCTGGCCTGGGGAATTCCATGGACTGTCTAGTCCATGGGGTTGCAAAGAGTTGGACATAACTGAGCAACTTTCACTTTCTTTCTTCTCTACCCTCTCCAGAAACCCCTTTCATCAAAATTCTTTTCCTCCTACCAAAAGTAACCATCATACTGACTTTAATACTTTTTAAAAATAGTTTTATTACCCAAATGTATGTCCCTAGATGCTGTAGTTTAGTCTTGTCCATTAAAAAAAAAAAAAAAGTTATATGGCTTTTAAAATTCTCTTTAAAATTATAGGTTCCTCCTCCACCCCTTTCATGCCAATTGCGTGATCATGGTGCTGTTCACTGTGTTCCTCTGTCCTCTATGCTGCTGCTGCTAAGTCGCTTCAGTTGTGTCCGACTCTGTGCGACCCCATAGACAGCAGCCCACCAGGCTCTGTCCTCTATATTTCCTGATAACTGGTGACTGAGTTTTGAAATCGGATGGACTAAGGTTCAGTCCTCTGGTGAGACTGCAGGTGGTGTTTGACAAGGCTACGAGAGGCATATCAAGTTTGGTTGCATCGTAATTAGTGATTTTTAGTAGCCAATGACGCTTAATATCTACATATGTTTATTCATTGGGAGTTGCAAAATGAGGATATTCTCAGTTTATTGTTTATTTTTGATTTATTAGTTGGAATGTTTTTATAAAGAGGCACTTTGCTTCATTTACTATATTGTTATCCAGTGTCATAGTTGCTATGGCAAAGACAAGGTAAATGCTGATTCTTTCCTATATTTATCAGTGTTTAGTATAAAGAATTCACTCCCTAACACCCTCAAAGCATGACAGTTCTTTTGTATATGTATTACTACAACTTGATAGATTTAAACATATTTGATAGGTTTGGGCCCATTGAAGTTATCATTGTTATTGAAACTCAAACTATCTCATGTTGGCCATTGAGAATTTGTTCAGGTTGGCACTGAGTATTTTTTGTTGTTGTTCGTGACCCTAGCTCCCTTGTTATCTGAAATTACAAGATGCCCCAGACTCATCTTATACCTTTCCTGCCCCAAACCTAGAATCAGACATTTCTTCAGCAAGCACTGGTTTCTTTTAGTGAGAAGTAATATCTCAAAACCAACATCCGAGTTCTTAGGATATTCACTACTACTGGATTGGTCACTGTTTCCAGGCCTTTTCAGTGGACAAAGGAGGGAGACACACACTCGAATACATGTGTACATGTGCATATAGATAGATACATCCCACCCAAATTCAAGACTACAAACCTTTTGCTTAACTTCTTCTCTATCACATTAATATTTCCTTTCTTCTATACTGAGAATTCTGGTTCTGAAGGGCATGGGGGATAACAGAATTACAATATCCCATAATTACTCATTTATTTTCATAGGGCTTTCCTGGTGGCTCAGATGGTAAAGCGTCTGCCTACAATGCGGGAGACCCGGGTTCGATCCCTGGGTCAGAAAGATCCCCTGGAGAAGGAAATGGCAACCCACTCCAGTATTCTTGCCTGGAAAATCCCATGGACCAAGGAGCCTGGTAGGCTACAGTCCATGGAGTCACAAAGAGTTGGACACGACTAAGCAACTTCACTTTCACGGAACCTCAGAAAGCACTACAGATGTTACTACCAACACGATTAGAGTATCTTTTAACTTTGCTTTGTGTATTCTTTCCCTATTCTCCCTGCAGATTTTGTCTGTAAAACTGTATTTGGTTTGCTAGAACACACAGCCATAACACACTAGCCTTTCTCCCTATCAGCCCTTGTTAAGCCTCAGGCTTTAGGTTACTATAACCAGTTCTAATGGTGATAGCTTTTTGGCCATTCTGGTTGTCTGAAGCTGGCTCCCTAGTAGATTCCTCAGGAAGACTCATGAGAACAATATTCCCTCTGTTGTTAAAGGTGGATAATAATCTTTCTATGTCCTTTCTAGATGAGTCGGTTTTCCTGGATGTAAAATCCTTGGCTCATACTTTCTTTTCTTGAATGTCTTAAACATATTGCTATGTTTTCTTTTGGCAAAAAGTGTTGCTCTTATCAAAGTCTGATGATTATCTTAATTTTCTTTTTTAATAAATTGCATGTTCTTTTTTATTAGATGCTAAGGAGTTTTTTCTCTCCTAAAGTCCAGTAATCTTATTAGGCAGTCCTGGATGGTCATTTTGGTTCTGTCATCTCAGGTATGTAATATGGCTCAGAATCAGCCTGCAATACAGGAGACACTGGTTCTCTCCTTAGATCAGGAAGATCCTCTGGACAAGGAAATGACAACCCACACCAGTATTCTTGCCTGGGAAATCCCATGGACAGAGGAGCCTGGTGGGCTAAGGGGTCCATGGGGTCGCAATGAGTTGGACGTAACTGAGCAACTAACACATTCAACATATGTGAAACATACAATTTTGAGTCTTTTTTTAGTTTCAAAAAAATTTTCTTGAATGATAGGTTTTAGCGTTGGTTCTGTTCTTCGTATTCATTTTTCTTCTTCAGGGGCTCCAATTATTTGTATATTTAATCTTCTTTGCCTGTCTTCAGTACTTTTCACTGTCTTTAAAATCTTTTTTATCTCAATTGCTTTTTTAACTTTATATTACTGTTAAGATAGAATTTCTCCTTTTTTTTTTATTTTTAAAGACTTTCTCTTTTTCTTTTGTTTTTCTTAAAGCATTAATCTGTTGAGTTGATATTGATATGCTCTTATAGTCCCTTTAGTTTAGCCTTCATTTCAGAAAAGATTTTTCTTTATTTCTAATTCTTATTCAAGTTCTGTACCCTCATTTCTGAGTTTTTACAGTTCATGTATATGTTATTCTTGCATACTTTGTATAATTTTCTTAATGTCTTTAGCTTATTTTCAAATAGTAGATTGCAGTTTTAATCTATTTGTGGGCATATCTTTCAGGATACTTTTTGTGGATATATCTCACTCTTTTATTTCTTACAACTTTGTGGGGGATTTTACCTCAGTGCTTTTGTATTATCCCTTTTTATGTGAAATTAGTTTTCCTGACTTAAGGATGAGATGGAGTTCAAGAAAGCTTTTCTGACTTCACAGAACTCCCTCTTTGCCATTTTCAGTAGTATTCAAAAGTTTGACAGATGCTTTGTGAACCTTTCTTTCTGTGTTCCCATCTCCCAGTTTGATCTAGACATTCGTCTTCCTTGTCATTATGCTGCTCTGTCTTGTTTCCACTCCCAGCAGCTTCTGTCCAGAGTGTATATCCCTGCCGTGGAAGAGAGTCCAGACACATTCTCTCAAGTTCATAGAGGCTTGCAGGGGCTAGGCTGCTCCAGCCCCTACACTTCTTATTGTAGGTCTCTGCACTCAGCTGTTGCAGAGGTCAGCAGGTCCCAGTTTCAACTGCTGTTCTTAAATTGGCCTACTGAGCTTTTTGCAAATCCCTATTGGTTGTTTGGAGGTTCACTTGTTCTCACGTCTCCAGACACTGACACCAAGCAGGTCTGTTGGTGATTTGCAATATTGATGGTTTGTACTCACCTGCTTGTATTTTGGGGTTCATTGTTCACCAGTTTTTGTTGTAAATGTTGCATGTGTGTTTGAAGTTTTGCTTTCTAGTTTTTCTGCCTTTTTTAAGTGAGGATTTGATACTGAAAAAAGTGAGGATTTGATACTGAAAAAACTATGCTACTACTGTTACCATGACCAGCAAATTCCCAGAATCCTTCTTTTCTGTTTTTCCATTTCTTCCTGAGAAAACCACAAATGTAATAACTCCTCTCGTGGAGCTTCTACTGGAAGGAAGACAGGTGATACACATGAACAAAAAATGAAAGATGACTTCAGATGGTGACAAGTACCACAAAGAGGAGAAAACATGGAAGGGACAGTGAGTAATAGGTTTGAGGGGAATGTGGAGGTGCTTTTTGGTGTTCTTCAAGGAGGTGGCATCTGACCAGAGAGCTAAATGATGAGAAATAACAGGTGTACAGTTACCTGGGGTAAAAGCATTCCAGGTAAAACACACAGCAGATACAGATACCCGAGGAAGGAAAGAGTTTGGCCCATTTGAGAGAGGGAAAGTAAGGCAGCGTGTCTGAGGCAGAGTCCTAGGAGACAGGTCAGAGAAGTAGGCAAAGGATTGTGAAGGACCTTGTGGGCTCAGGAAGTGTTTGGATTTTAACGTTGGTGCAGTGGAAACCATTGGAGGAACTTTAACAGAAGAGTAGCATGTTTGAATGAAGTTTTAAGAAGCCTGTTTTGGCTGCTATGTGGGGGAAGGACTTTAGAGGCTCCAGAGGAGAAGTCAGGGAACTGGAGGAGAGACCAGTGTGGCCTAGAGGGTGTGGAAAACAGTGGTCAGATTTGGGGTATAACCTGATGACAGGACTTGCTAATGTGCCAGATGAGGGAAAGAGAAGACTCAAAGATGTCTTCTGGGATCTTGGTCTACCTCCAGTTTCTTAGCTTTTTGAATCTTATTTCTCAGAGAAAGTCACCTAGAGCTTTACTCCTAAACAAATAGATACTATAAAGGCAAGTGGTGTGTGTGGGGGTGGGGGCGGGGGGAGGGTTGAAAAACAAGCCACAGACTGAAGGAAGATACTTGCAACTTTAATAGATGGAGACTTGGTTTCTGGTTTTATAAAGAATTTCTTTAAATTAATAATAATTAAAACAGAGGAAAGATATGAACAGATATTTCAGATATTCTGAAAATATACTCAACTTCACTAATAAATCAAAGAAGCTGAAATTAAGACCAAAGCATCATTACATTTTGCACCCATTAAATTGTGAAAAATTAGGAAGCCAGTACTTGTATTGGTGACTGTATAAAGCAATAGGTGTCCTTATTTTGCTGGCTTAAAATATAAATTGGCCCCTCAATTTTAGAAAGCAATTCAACATTATTTTATAAAGTTGAAGCTCTTGTCCATTTAGGCTAGGAGATATGTACAAAAAATTTCACAGCAGCAAAAAACTGGAAATAATTCAAATATATACTGAAGAATAATTGATGAATTGTAGTATATTTATGTGGTATTACGTAACCATAAAACTTAGTGAGTTAGTGAAACAACAACAGGAATGAATCTTAGCAGCAGCAGTACTAATTTTTTAAAGGCTCACTAATAAGCCAAGCTAAATATTATTTAGGCCACAGAGATGTGTGATAAACCCATTTAAAAAAAAAAAAAAAACACTTTAGGGAATGAGAAACAGAATTGAGAGTAGTAGTTAGTGGGGTCTAGGGAAAGGGATAGGAAGAGACAGGGTAGGATACCAAGACAATGCAGTGATAATGTCGGTTTCTTAAGTTAGGGAAAGCTTCACAGATGGTCATTTTATTATTGTGCTACATAACTTAATGTGGGTTACATATAGTCTTTCATGTGTAAATATAAATTACATTGTGAATTAAAGGCAGCTCAGTGGAATTATAAAGTAGATAAGGTGTTAATAATTTTATAATTTCAGAATATTACATTTAAAATCCAGCCTAGAGATTGCAAGGTCTGAACCCTTCTTAGGGTAACACATTCCCAACTTCCTAAGGATCATGAAGTGTGGCTTCACCCAATATGTTGAGGTTCTGGATTTCTTTGGAAGAGATAGGGTGTCTCAATTTAAGTAAACATTCTTTCCCAGGTTTTTGGTAACTAAACACAGGTAATTCAATTTACACCCTTTACCTTTGTTGGCCTTTCTAGGAAGAAAGACTTCAGAAACTTTGTTGGACAGGTGAATTGCCTCCTGCAGCTGTGAACCACGAGTGTCAGAATGATCTAATGTGTCACATTTAGTAGCAGCAGCATCACATACCCTATTCTAAAACCTACCTGACTAGTTAGAAGGTGTTTTCTCTCCAATTTCCAGCCCTCCAGATATCCCACAGGAAGGGTATACACAAAGAAATCACAGTCACCAACCCCCAAATTCCAAGAGGATACCCTTTCTGAACTCCAGCTATGGCACAGGGAATGGCAAGTTTTAGAATCTGAGAAAGTCACGCTTCAGTGTGGTACTTCTAGAAGAATTATGAGGAACTCTCTATGGTTTAGAGAGATAAGTGGTGTTTCTTCTCATCTGTTATTTAGAACTTTCCTGTTCTAAACCTTAGGATACAAAGGATACTAGAATGTTCTTGTAGATTCCTTAGACTTGTTTTTTGTGTGCTCAGAAGAGTGAATGAATAAATGACTAGATTGTGCCATTTTCTTTTTAGTCAAGGTAAGAATCCAGTTGGGGAGAAAAGCCCACCACTAAACTGATTAAAAGCATTTTCAAAATGTTTTATTGAATCATATATTGAGCACCTTCCATTTGCTTGACACAGAGCTTGGTGTTCAACTACCACATGGCAAATGTTGAATCAGATACACAGCTTGGCTCTGTAGAAAATGTGCTTTTCCTTTTTCAGGAGAAACATTTAAATAGCAGAAACTGAGGAAGCCCCACATGAGATAATTCATCCAAATATTAACTTGTAACCCTGCAGTTTCTACATACCCTGTCCTAGATATGCTTGTGCATGACAGCGTTATTTGTGAGTGCTAGCTCTGGGTAAAGCAGTGACAACCACTATCTGCGTTGTTTATCCATGTCTGAAATTCAGCTTCTTTGATTCATGTTCTGCCTTGGACTGCAGCCTTGCTGGTTTGTCTTTTTGTTGATTAATACACATGAGAACCCTGGCAGTTCTTAGAAGATACAGTGAGATATGGGAGAAAGAGTATACGATTTAGAGCAATCTAGGCAGGAGTTCATATTCCTTATCTGTAAAATTGGAACATTAACGCCAACTTTACAGAGCTGTTTCGAGGATTAAATGCATATTACCATAATGTGTATAATTACCATATTGTAGATGCTTTAAAAATGTTAGTTCCCAACCTTCCTCCTCCAGTCACAATAGCCTTCCTAAAATATTAATCTGAATGTCAGACTTCTAAAAATGACTGTTTAGTGAGTGACATGTACTTCTGTACTTTGGAGTATGGTAAGCCAATTACCTTCTGTGGTAGATGGGCTTTCTGTGTGTGTTTTAGTTTTTAATTTTCTTAAAAGAAGGGACTTTTATTTTAAGGGCAGTTAGGTAACTGCCATTTTCTAGGTTTCCCAATGCAAATTTCACTTAGTTTTTCAAAGGAAGTCATGATAAAAGATACAGACCCTACCTCCGCACTTGAATCACATTCAGGAAGATTTCAGGCATTAATAGTGCCTTAGCCAACAGTAATAGATTGAGCTAAGAGTACAGGGTTTGACCTGGGTTGAGGCACGTTCTATTAAATAGCAGGCTTTTACTCTTCAAAAATGTTAATGTCTTACAAAAAGAAAGACCCCAAGAACTATTCTCAATTGAAGAAGACTAACAGGACAACTAGGAGAAGGCAATGGCACCCCACTCCAGTACTCTTGCCTGGAAAATCCCACGGACGGAGGAGCCTGGTAGGCTGCAATCCATGGGGTCGCTGAGGGTCAGACACGACTGAGCGACTTCACTTTCACTTTTTACTTTCATGCATTAGCGAAGGAAATGGCAACCCACTCCAGTGTTCTTGCCTGGAGAATCCCAGGGACAGGGGAGCCTGGTGGGCTGCCGTCTATGGGGTCGCACAGAGTCGGACACGACTGAGGTGACTTAGCAGCAGCAGCAACAGGACAACTGCATGCAATATATGAGCCAGGATTTTCTTTTACTGTACAAAGTCATCATTGGGACAGTTGGTGAATTCTGAGTAAAGCCTGTAGATTAGATTTTTACTGTACCAATGTTAATTTCCTGATTTTGATCATCATACCATGGTTATGTAAAATGCCGTTCTTGATTTTAGGAACTACAGTTTGCTATAGTGCCTGTTTTAACAACACAAGATTGCTCTAATACAATTGATATATTTGGGAACAGTTTGAGCATAATATATTCAGTCATGTTTGATTATGTGTGATATCATCCATGAGAAATACTAGGCGAATGTAGATAACTGCACCTAAACTAACCAAGATTTCAAATTAACCAAGATGTGTCAGAATACACAGAATGCACACGTGAACAAAGTGACGAGCCACATATTTCTGTCCACAAGTCTTTCAGTTCTCCATCCTTCTTCCACCACTTCAGAATCTACCCACATGTTGCAGTCCTTCTGACACCCATCTCCACAGCGAACTTCAAGTCTTTTTCAAGGTAAAAATGACATATAGTATTTATATATTTCTTACCCGCTGAACATGTGTAAAATGGCATACTGTTTTTAGGAGGTTTCTTTTTCTATTTTATTTCTAACATATCACTGATAAAGTTTTTGAGCACTGTGCCCAAGTATGGTGAATTTTAGGAAGATATATGTCACATTATAGCAGAACTGACTAACGTATGTAGGGGTAAAGGGACATCATGTCTTAAACTTATTCCCATATGGTTCAGAGAAACCCTGTATACAGATAAAACATACATGTAATATAGTAATATGTGTGTGGGGAGAGAGGATAAAGCCATTGTGTTAAAATGTTGACATTTTGGGAATCTGGGTGGTGGGTAAATAGGAATTCTTTATATTATACTATTCTTGCAATTTTTCTGTAAATCTGAAATTATGTCAAAAGAAAAAGAAAGAGTAGAGAATTGGAAAAGCTTTTTTTTTTTAATTGAAGTTCAAATATGAAAAATGAAAGAAATTCACAGGGAATGGAAATGATTCAGCTGAGAAAAAGACCAAAGCAGAACAGGGAAGAGCGCCTAAACAAGCTTTCTACAGAGTAGCTTGAAACTTGAGCTTAGTGTAAGGCAGGCTTTTTAGGAAATATAATAGGAAAACTACGTCTACAGAATGGAAAAGGGAGACATTTTGCTATTCCAGGAAGATCTTTTTGGGAGTCTAGCCCAGATAACAATTAATTAACACATAAATTAACAATTTAATCACATACATCAACAATTCTAAATTATTTAGCATCTTTATTCTCTTCCTAAAAAATACGAGGATTTTAATATACTTTACTCATTGTGCACCCCCATGTACAAATCTTATCATTATTAGAATATTAACTGTTTTGAAAAATAAATAAAAGACTGGTTTTATAACTTACCAACATCTGTGTTTACTGTCATTTCACTGTGTACAGTTTTCTTCTTGCTGAATGATGTTTTTCATATTTTGTTCAATGAGAATCTACCAATCCCTTTTATCTTTATATGTCTGAAATATTTTTATTTCACTGTGACTCTTGAAGGATAGTTTATCTGGGTATAAAACTGTACATTAACAGTTTTCCTTCTTCCTTTGAAAATGTGTCTTTTCTCATCTGTTTTCACTGGTGAAAAGTCCATGATCAACCCACTTATCTTTCTTTTGTAAAAAAAAAAAAAAAAAATCCATCTTTTTTCTTTAGGAAGTTCTTTCACCTTTTATTCTGCAATTTTACTATAATGTATCTAGCTATCTCTTTATTTTTATTCATGCTGCTTGGTACTTGTAGTGTCTCTTCAGTCTGAGGGCTCCTCTTTCCTCAACTCTGGAATTTTCTCAACCTTTATCTTTTTAAGTATTATTTCTCTGCCAAACCTAGGGTTTCCTTTGTTTGATATTTTTTTATTCTGGAATCTCCTATATAAATACGTTGGTACCTCCAAGCTATTATCCAGCTACTCTTTTATCTTCTTTTAATCTGTCTCTGCTTTGTTCTGCTGAACTCTTAAGTACTATCTCCAAAATAGGTGATATTCTTCTAATTTTATGATTTTTAAAAAAAATTGGATTTTGCCCTATATAAAATAGCTAGTAAGAAGTAGGAGCCTGAATTTGAATCCATATCTTCCTGACTTCTGATCTGGGTTCTATTTAATGAGTTCATCCCTGAAGTTAAAACCCCAGAACAGTAAAATAGCTTCAGATCACTGCATTATCCTGTCGTGTGGGTGGATGTAACTGGGAGGATGAACATGACTTCAGCTTCAGCCTGTGTGAAGTACCACATGCTAGAAGACCTGAGAAGTGTCAGGAGTTATATTTGGCTTCTTTTCCGTTTTCGTCCTACGTTGTTTCTGAGAAATGGAACTTTAGTTCCTTTTTATCTTTCATGGTACACAAAATTTCCATCTTTCCCATTCTTTCAGCTGTCTAAATAGACTGTTCACCAAGGTTTGTTTGTGTCCCACTTACCTTTTCTCAGTAGCAGAATTTTGGTTTTGTTTTATTGGGCAGATGTTGTTAAACTTAGAATTTTTTAGCCACAGGGAAGTGACGAAATGTTTACAATGTTATTCTAGAAATAAAAAGTCTACTGTTATTATTCAACATTTGTTAAGTGCCCACAGAATGCTGGGTGTTGAGTATCACTATAGCAGGGGGAGGAAGGGTCCAAACACACACAGACTTTTTCTGTGCAGATCACACACCTTGTAATTTCTTTGTGACATTATGCATGCTTAGTCACTCAATAGTGTCAGACTCTGTGACCCCGTGGACTGCAGCCCGCCAGGTTCCTCTGTCCATGGGGATTCTCCAGGCAAGAATCCTGGAGTGGGTTGCCATGCCCTCCTCCAGGGGATCTTCCCAACCCAGGGATTGAACACAGGTCTCCCGCATTGCAGGTAGATTCTTTTACGGTCTGAGCCACCCCAGAAGTCTCTGTTGTTTATCTCAAGTAGCTCAGTAACATTTTGGTAAGAGCTCACACCACCCAGCTTGGGCATAACAACCAAAGATGAGAGTTACACATACATTATTTTATCATTCATTCATTCATTTAAAAATACTATATTGATCATATTTTTTGACAGGGGGGCTCACAGGCCCATGAGGAAAACAAACATGAAAAACAGTTATAATGCAGTAAAATGAAGGAAGGTGCTAGATAAGTGAACGGCACAAAAAAAGATATGTTTAAATCTGCCAGGATAGGTTGAATGGCTCTCAGAGGAGTAGATATTCACTTGAAATGGGCTTGAAAGAGTTTTCCAGAAAACAAAAGATTTTAAGTAGAGGGGACAGTAAGAGTAATAACCCTTTAGAAAAGACATATTCATTCCACCTGAGGCATGGCTGGATTAGAGAGAGTGATTTTGAATAACACTGGGAGGCAGGGGCCAGTTTGTGGAATCCTTTAACTGCCTCACTTGAGCTTTGGGTGTACTGCAGTTACTTGGGGATTTGAAGCAGGGAACACTTGCTTTCTAATGCCATCCAGAAAGTTGGTTGGAAGGAAATGAGACCAAAGCAAAGACCAGTGAGAAGGCTGTTAGTAGTTCATAGAAGAAAAACTGAACTTAAAACTCTGAGTAGTGGAAATGGAGCAAAGAGAACAAATCTGAGAGAGATTTAAGAGATAGGATCAGTCAGTCAAAATATGTAGGGCTGGCTAGAAAGGGACTGGTCTTGGGTGACTTCTAGGATTCCAGCTTGGGGGCCTGTATGGAGAGTTTTTTCCACACCATCAGGCTCCAGCAATAAATATGGCAAATATTTCTCTTCATCTTGATTTCTGTTTAAGCAACCCCCAGTCCTTGAGGAAATCAGCAATGTTGGTTTTCTTGTAAGAACAGTGTACTAGAGAAGCCGCCCAAGAAAAATGACTTCACTTTCTCAGCAACTTTCTAGGAAGGTAATGAGAACAACGTGTGGAAACTTAGTTCTTCTAATTTAGCATCTTTGGAGGAATCCTCTCCTTTGCACAGAATAGCTTTGATACTGAGTTCGTGACTCCTGACTTTAGCTTTCTTTCATCATTGCAGATGGAGTGCTGGTCATGTGTCTTACCAGTCAGCTCTATTCTCATGCACCTCAAAATATTCTTTTTGAATAATTAGACTTTTTCACTTAATTAAAAACACACACACACATTTCTGAGGCCTGTTATGCACCCTGCATGATGGCAGGTCCTTTTTACATGTCATCTCATTTAATACAGCAACCTGAGAGAAAGGTGGTAACATCAGTTTTACAGATGAGGAACTGAGATTCCAAGACGTTAAATAATCAATCCAGGTCACAAAGCAAGTCACTTGCAGAATCAAGGTTAGGAACTGATTCATACTAAAAATCTGGTGTTATTTTCCTATCGTCTTATGCCATCCACTCTTGTGGCATGAACTTAAAAAACAAACAAAAAAAAGTGTACCTTTCTTTGAGCTCTCTTTTCACTCATCTGTTTGTTGTTGTAACCACAAATAGCTCCTCTTTTGTCTCAGTAATCACACTGGGCACTAGGTTAGCAACTGAAAATGAGACAGACCAGTGGTGAGAATGACAAGCAAATAATCAATATAATACAATTTAAGGAATGCTCCAGAGAGGAAGTAGAGGATGAGGATGGATCCTAGTAGGGGCACCCAACCAGGAACTGGGGCTCAGTGAAGGTGCCCCACAAGAGGTGATACCCAAGCTGAAATTTGAGAAGTACAAGTTAGCCAGGGAACAGGGAGGGGGAAGCATCCTCTGAGGGTAACAGACATTGGCATAGGAAGAGGCGTGGCAAGAAGTGAAATTTAAAGGTAGGTGTGGCCAGATCAGGGAGGACCTTTTAAGCCAAGTCAGGAAGCTGAAGATGAATTCTGATATCACTGGGACCACTATGGAAGAGTTGTTAAAGCAAGGAAATTACATGAATATGCAGGCAATTTTTAAAGATGACTGTGGTAGTAGTGTGAGGAGAACTGATTAATAGGGAGACAAACTTGGAGGCAGAACCTACCCTGGAGGCTGTTACCGTAGCCCAGGGGAAAGACGATGGCCACCTGGCTGAAAAGACAGAGAGAAGTGGATGGGCTTGAGAAACACAATGAGGTAAAATCCCCAGGTCTTGGTAACTGAGTGAATGGAGAGAAGAAAAGTCAGACTGAGCCAGGTGACTGGGTAGGGCTATTCCTGTCCCCTCAGATGAAGGAAGAAGAACCACTTTGAATATGAATCTGGAGAGAGGAGTGGGATGGAGATAGAGATTTGAGAGATGTCAATATATGGATGGTAAATATTTAACTAGGGGAAATAAGAGCATAAGAGGTAAAGAGAGCATAAGAGAAAGAACATCTGTATGTAAGAGGCTGTCAAAAAATTGGGGGAGCCAGTGAAGGAGCCAGAGAAGATACATCCAGAGAGGTGGGAACAAAACCAGGCTAACACAGCAAAGCCTGGGATAAGAGTGCTTAGTAAACAGTGTCCAACCACTGAAGAGAGGTTAATTAGATAAAGACATAGATTCTCCTGTGGGTTTTAGCCACAAGAAGGTCTTCAGCATCTTGGGTGAAACTGGACAACTCCTCTGGACAATTTGGCTGGTAGGAAGTAGAAAGAGGGAATCATGATAGCCAGGTGGCTTTATAGGAAGGAAGAAAAATGGAGTGGGGGAGCAGGGATGAGAGTGTGTTGTTTTAACATTGGAAGAAACATGAGCACATTAAAATGCTGATGAGAAGGAAAGGGGAGGTAAGGATATTTGACAGAACTGAGGCCCTGAGAAGCAGGGAGTTTGGCAAAGCAGGGTGGTTACACTGGCCTTGGAACACAGAACAGGCCCTCTGCCCCTCTGTCTGAGTTTCAGTGGGGAAGGAAGCCTGAAGTTGGGGAGGGATTCTGGTGAAAAAAAGAGGTTGGAGCAGGGGTCCATCTAATGGTTTTAGTTTTCTCTGCAACATCCAGGCAGATGTGTGTGTATGTCTGTGTGTGTGGCTGGGGACAAAAGGGACAGGTGAGCAGCTAGGGAAAGGGGAGAAGGTTTGAATAGAGAATGGTGGCGAGCACTCACTAGATGGACCTGGAAGATGTATGGTTTTCTTTGACCTAATGCTGGGAATTTGCCCATCAGTGAGAAGGAAGTGGACTCTGCACAGTCCGCCTGTTTTTTCCTATGTTCGGAGCATGTTCTTAAATTCTTTTCCCCTGTGACTTTTATGGAGCAGGGTCATGATGCCAGCTGACAATTGTTCAGTGAGTTATCGATCAGAAAGAGAAGGATCCAGCTAAAGCAGTCTTCTCTCTGCCCCCTGGCTTGTGGCATTTGTCTGCCACCCACCTACGTACACAGGTGATTGAGGGAAACTCTCAAACAGTGTCTTCTCTCATAGAATTTAGGTGGGTAGCACATATTTCAGGGAAGGCCTCAGAAAAAGGAAGCTGGAATTCTTGCTATGCTCCTTCCTTTAGTCACCTTCCCACTTCCCAGCAGGGTAGATTGTGCCTAATAACAGCCCTGAAAGCAGGGGAGAGAACTCTTTTCTACATAGAGTCTCTCTAAAGAGGCCACTCCACTGGTCTGGGTTCCAGCCCCAACCTCTGCTATTCCACGAACAGGCTGTGAATGATGTCTCCCACTAGTGACCTGTCAGTCTGTTTCTATTCAGCACACCAAGTAAACAAGACAGATTTTTTAATCAGGATGAGTCTCTAACTCGAACTTACTAGCCATATGGTCCTAAAAGCAAGTCACAGCTAGCTGAACTCTGGTTCCACATCTTACTGTACACATGAAATAGGAATTACTGCTTCCCATGGTTCTTGTAGGATGAAGAACATCTCAGCCACAGGATGAGGAAGAGCACGTGGCATGAAGTTGGAGATCAGCCTGTTAACACATCAGGGGGTTGTCATTACTGTCCATGCATAACATAGCTAAGGGCCCTAGGCCATCGGCTGACAGGAAGCAGCACTCCCTAAATGTTCGCCCTTCCCCATACACCCCTCCCAAAATCTGTTTTATTTTGTCAAGTAAATTACTCAATGTGCTCTCCTAACTCCATAGGTTAGCAGTTAGATATGGCCTCACATAAATGCTTTACCTCCATGTTTCTCCTATACATTAGACTGAGAGTTTTTTGAACAAAAAGGGAGTTTCTTATTCATCTGTAGATCCCTAACACATAATGGGTGCCCACTGAGTGTTCATTCAAGACTTGGCTCAGATGCCACCCCATCTCATAAGCAGATTTGTGTGGCTCCCTCTCACTTGAAGGTAGAGACAATGTCCAGGACAGCTCACATCCCCAGTTGCAGATATAGTATGTACTTAGTAAATACCAGTTGCTAGAATTATTAGGTGAAGTTTCCATCAGCCCAGGGCCCAGGACATAGTAGGAGATCATTAAAAGGCAGCTGCTGTTATTAACAGAAAAAAAAAAAAAGAAGAAAGATGGGCATCTAGTCATCCACTTTGGCATGAAGTGTGGACATTGATTGGAAGACTATTTTAGAGGGAAAAAATGACCCTTTATTCATTTTGGGGAGGGGAGGAGGGTTAACAAGAGAGAGTCTTTTTCAAGTGTTTGCTCCATCTTGCTGCCACTTTACTATGTGTGGCTGCTGTTGCTATGGCAATTCTTTAAGCAATTGAATAGAACAGCACTGAGTTGTTGCAAACCTGCTCTAATTGCTCCCATGCACCAGGCCTGCCCACACGACCACTCTCTGCACAGCATTCCCTTTTTCAGATGCTTATTTTCATAAATCTCTGGGCATTGTGCAGCTCCCTTGCTCTTGTGACATTACCATCCTCGGGCAGAGGGCACAAGAAGCAACTCTGGGTAGAGGGAAGGGGTCTGCCAATTTTCTCTGTGTGAGTGAGCTGTAGAGACCCCCATGTTCAAGAGGGTAGCGGGATGCAGCTCAGCAAGGCGTTAAAACCAAATAAAACATTTGTGGGATAGATTTATTATATGTATTTGCCATTGTTGAGCAATTTAGTCGTCTTTTTCAAATCAGCTTTACCATTCCTGCACCCTCCTGCCATGGGGGCCCAGTTCATTGTGTAGTCAGAACTTCTGGTTTCAACCTGAGTATGATTAAGAAGAGCTGATATTGAAAAAATGGGGGTTAGTGTGTATTGTATCCCTCCTGTGCACCAGGCACAGTGCTCGACACTATCCGTGTGCTCTGTCACTCAGTCCACAGAGATGCTGGGCAGAGGGTGGGGACGTACGTAGTAGGACCCCTGTTACAGGCGAGGACACTGAAAAGCAGAGATTTCGTGCCAGACCTAAGGTCACAGTCTTTGAGTACATGGCTGGGACTGGAGTCCAGTTCTGACTGATTCCAAGGCCTCTGCTCTTTTCACTGCCCTCGCTGTCTCCCAGGAAGGAGGCTGGCTTTTGGCAATACTGGGAAGCCAGATCTCAATTAACACATGGCATTTAGCCAACTCTAGTGTCCTTCAACTGGCTCTCCTCGTGGTTCAGACCATAAAGAATCTGCCTGCAATGCAGGAGACCCGGGTTCAGTCCCTGGGTTGGAAAGATCCCCTGGAGAAGGGGATGGCTACCCACTCCAGTATTCTTGCCTGGAAAATTCCATGGGCAGAGGAGCTTGGCAGGCTACAGTCCATGGGGTTGCAAAGAGTCAGACATTATTGAGCTACTAACACTTTTCACTGTGTCCTTCAACATGTAAGGCCCTTCTTTAAGAAATCGTGAAACTTAAGGATTATTTTAGGAACAATTTCATCCTAATAATAGCATCTTTTGAGTTTTACCAGTATACTAAGCTCCAAGCTAAGGGCCATATGAGTAGCACACTTAAAAATAAACTATAAATTAGGTATTATTCTCATTTTACAGATGGGGAAGTTGAGGCTCAGAGAAGGTAAATGACTTGCACAAGGTCACACAGCGAGGGGGTTGCAGAGCCAGCATTCAAATCCAGGTCTGATTCTAAACCTCTTTACCACTAGGCTGCTTTTTTGGAAGTGGATGTTCCATATACATGAAAAGCTTTTTCTGTGACTATTCCAGGAAGCTTAATGGCCAATGGAAAATTTTTCTTCCTATTCCTGAGATATTTGTAAAATAATTTAAACCCACACTTTAGTGCATAAAGGAACTGGGGAACTGCATCTCTGCGAGCTACCTTGGTACACAGAGTCTATGTTTATAGTGAGAACTTTTACTGTAACAGCCCAGTCCTGCACTACATTAGGATGGTAGAACTGCACTTAAAATTTCTTCTTTCTCTTTTTTCCACTCTTTTTTTTTTCTTTCACTCAGAGAAAGTGGGAGTAAACTACTTTTACTGTAGTTGGTTTAATAAAAAAGTAGAAGAGGGGAGAAACAAAAACTGAACACTTTCTCATAGAAGTGGCATGAATCTTACTCTAAAATCAAGGCTTTATTTTATGTTTTTTTGTAATACTTTACAATTAACACTCTGATTCATTCATTCAAATAAGTTTTATGGAAGACGTACTATGTGCTAGACACTGTGCTGGATTGCAGGCAGAAGAGAACAGAATAATATACAGGGAAACTTACAGCCAACAATCTATCTGAAATAATGACTTTATTATCGATCATAGGTCAGAGGTAGGCAGTTCTGTGTCTAGCTAATTGAGCCAACTCATTGATGTCAAGAACCCCATTCTTTGATTCATGAATCTGCTGACCTCAGCTTCCTACCCATGCCACTAGGACGGCTTTCCTCATGGTCTCAAGATGACTGTGTCACTTCCAGGCATTACATCCTCACAACAGTCTCAAAAGGCAGAAAAAAGGACCTTCTCTTCCTGATCTCTCTTAAGATTCAGAAAACCTTTGCCAGAACCTCTCCTGGTGACTTCTGCTCATGCGTCATTCACCAGAATTGAGTCGCATGCATATGCCCTAAGCAGTCACTGGCAAGGAAATTGAGACCACTAGGCTTGGCTTCAGTGTGAGGACCCACCCCCTGCCTCTGGGATGGGGCCTGAAACACTTGTCCTCACGGAGGAGGGTGAGGGCATGAACAAATTGTGGTTGTGTTAAGAAAGAAAGGAGGAAATGAGGCAGCCCATAGTAGCACCTAGAGACAGATGTCCTCAAGGAGCTTACAGTCTAGTGAAACAGACACAGTAAACAGGGAAGTGGACAGCTAGATCATTTTAAGTGTTTCATCTGAGTTGTACGTCAGTGCTTCTACTTCAGATGGAGTGACTGAGGAAGTCTTCTTGGAGCTGACATTTTACCTGAGAGATGAAGAGTGAGAATCAGCCAACCAGGGTGAGTTGAGGCAAGATGTATGAGACAGAGTGAAGGGATGACACCACAACTTGGAGGAGCCAAACCAGGGAGCCCAGGACGTAGCAGGAGAGAAAGCATGTGGCCTGAGCTAAAGTTAGACATTTAAGCAAGGCCAGATCACACAGTCTTGAAGGTCATGGAAGGGAGTTTGGATTTTACTCAAAGTCAGTGGAAATCCAGTGAAGGTTTTTAAGACAGGTGTGATGCAGTCAGTTTGGGGTTTTTTTGTTATTGTTTGTTTGTTTCATCACACTGGCTGCTGGGAGAGAGGCCTTAGGGGAAGCACAGAGAGCAGATAGAAAATCACTGTGATCACCCAGGCAGGAGATGGAGGTGACTTGAACTTGCGTGTGGCAGTGGAGACAGAGGGGAATGCGTTCCTTTGAGATGGGATCGACAGGACTTACCCGGCACTGTGCTAAGTGTGTCCCCGTGCCTCTTGTCCAGTCTTCTCTGTACTCCTATACAATAGTGTTTTGTAAAGTAAATTATTATGCTCACTTTATAAATAAGAACATTCCAAGAAGTGGCCTGCACTGGGTCATAGTATTCAGACCAAGCCAGAGCAGGGAGGGAGGAGGAAGAGTGTGCCAGATTCTGAGACAAGTAGGCAGGACCAAATCAATTAGTTTTGTGCTGGGATTGTTTTCCTAGACGAAGCTTTTGTTTTTGAGGGTGATATTTTGAGAACTGCTGTCTCTGTGGGAATATCTTAGTTGTGTACAGCAGAGCCATCTCTGCATCTAACATTTTCTTGTTTAACACATGGCTGTCTTTATAATGAGTGCCTTCTTTATGTGGGGTTATCAGAGTAACTCTGAATCTATTTTGCAACTAAATTAATGATATCCAGGAAACATTTATTTGGCTCCTTTTCTATTTATAATATTGTTACCAACTAATTGCCTTTGAATGTTCCTACTTATAGGGTCCTTTGTGCTAGATAAAAATCCGACCTACGTAGGTAAACGCCTAATGCTACTCGGGGCTACCTAGTCACTTACCATGTTTCTCTTCTTGGTGTAATGACAGGAGCAGTCATAAAAACATACACCAGGGCAAAGGTCCAGGTTGAAACAACATCCAAAAAATAACAGTGTGTAATGTTTTTTCTGATTGTGAACATAATGTATTTTCATTGTAGAAAATTTGGAAAAGACAAGCAAACATGAGGGGAAAGTGTCTCTTAACATTCCCACCACCCTAAGGCAACCAGCATTCACCATTGGTCTATTTCTTTCCAAATGTTTTTATGCCTTTTTACATAATTGGATGTATGTACATTTGTTTCTTCTTTTGTGTATGGTCTTCATCATAGAGATTTTCCTCAGGTCGTGAGATAGTGTATAGTGTCTTTGTAAATGGCTATTAATTCCTTTGCCTAGATTTGCCACAATTTACTTAACTGTGCCCCCCTGGAGGGAAATTTAAATTTTTGGTAGTAGTGGTTTGATATGAACAGCTTTGCAAAGAGAAATTCATTGGCATTTGAGTTTTTCCTTAAACTAAGTTCCCAGTAATTTCAGTGCCAGGTTAAAGGATATGCACATCTTTAAGATTCTTGATATACTTGTCATTAAAGAATCAGACTTTCATCCCCATTCCTTCTACCCTTATACTTCCCTCCCCCATAACCTCTCTTTGTTACTTAAAAAAGTAAGCTTCTACATACATTTTTTTTGCATCCTACTCTTTTTTGCACACAATCTTTTCTGGAGATCAGTCCATCCCAGTGTATAGAGATCTTCATTCTTTTCCACAGCTCTCTCTTGCTCCACAGAGTGGTTGTGTGTCACAGGTGTTTTCCAGCCAGTACCACGTTGATGTTCTTTGGATGTTGCTGTTAGAGGTCACAATGAGTAACCTGTACATATGTCGGTTTGTGTTTTTCTAAATATATCTTTGGGATAGATCCTAAAAGCGAGGTTGTCAGGTCAGATGGTAATTGCATATATCATTTTGCTAGATAGTGCCAAATTCCCCTCCATAGGGGTTTCATTTTTTCACATTCCTATCCTGTTACCCCATAGCTTCACCAGTAGACTATATTGCTAACTTATGGATTGTTTCCAGTCTAATGGGTAAGAAGTGATAGCTCAATTAAATTTTATATACATCCATATTATTACAAGTGAGGTTGAATATCTTTTCTTACATTTAAGAGTAATTTGTGGAGTTTTTTTTCCTATAAACTATATGATTTTGTCTATTTTATATTAGTTAATTATTCTTTTTCTTCTTTATTTTTAGGAACTTTTTATATATTGGGTTGAATAAGCCTTTTGTTCATGATATAGGTTACAAGTATTTTTTTCAGTCTGGGAATTTTCTAGATGGCTGTTGACTTCAATTTCTTGAATATCATGTATATAGCAGCTCTTTGTCTCTAGATGATGCCTTCTTACCTTTTTTATCCTAGAGAATAGAGGCTTTGGGAACAGATGTTGGGCAAAGCTGCAATGAGATGAGCAGTTTTGCCTTTTCATCTAAGGTGTATCTCAAGCAGACACCCTGGTGGGCAGTATAGGCCATTATCAGCAAGGGTGTGTCCCTCTATTCTGTAGTCGTTTGCCTTCCAGGCAGCAGCAAGCGCAGTTGTACTGACCGATCCATCCTGTCCGTGAAGCAGCCAGCTAGTCCCTTCCTACCAGTGGTCAAGAGCAGTGCTCTGTGTGTTAACTCTGGAGCCAACTCAGGGCAGCAGCAACAGAAAGCAGTACTTCTAGTTCCTT
Organism: Bos indicus; assembly: GCF_029378745.1. Classification (NCBI taxonomy): domain Eukaryota; kingdom Metazoa; phylum Chordata; class Mammalia; order Artiodactyla; family Bovidae; genus Bos; species Bos indicus. Next base: position 94,321,753 of record NC_091770.1, on the reverse strand, counting down.
GTGTAACATGGGTGCACATTGTCTAACCCCTTTGGGCCTCCATTTCTCCAGCAGTAAAAGGAAGAGATGGGCTGGATTAAGTCTAGTGAATCTTCCAGCTCGGATGTCCTCAGACCCTAGGCCTTAGTTGGCACCTGGCAAGCAGATAAAGAGGTGGGAATCTTGATAAAAATTACAGTGTAGCACCAAGGTATGTAGAAAATCTTCCATTTGTAGCAGTTCTGTTGGATCTCACGTGTCCCGTTGGGAGCGACTCTGAAAAAAAGGTATTTCCTTCTTGAAATTTCCAGTAGCTCATGCATACATGGTATATAGAGAACTTAGAAACACTTTACCACTGAGTCAGTAGTAGATGTGGTTTTCCCACCTGAGTCTCTGACCCCAAAGCCTGAGCTGTTTCCCCTGTGCCAGGCTGATTCTGGGTATGGAGTAAACAAGAAGGCCTGGGCTGCCCTGAGAATCAGAGTCAGCAGAGAAGCAAGGCCTGAGTTCTTCCATCCAGAGTTCAGGCCGGGCCATCACAGAGGTCACCAGAGAAGAAAGGCCAAAGGTGACAGGCCTCAGAGTGACTTTCAATGGAAATAAACTTGAGTGGCCCAAATTCCTGTAGCTCATTCAGAGAAGAGCCACAAGTTATATGGAGCTCATTCTCTAGTTTCCAAAATACCAGAAATGTTTTAAAATATGGCAGCATATCTTCTTCAAATCACCTAAACTGCACAGCAGTGAGACAGACACACTTCCAGGCATCTTCACGTCTCATTTAATTTAATCCTCCCAGTATTCCTTAAGGTATGAATCATTATCCCCATTTTCCAGCTTAAGAAACCGAGTCTCAGAGAGATGAGGTAATTTGGCCAAGATCACATAACTGTTAATGGCAAAGCTAGTATTAGAACCAACGTCTGCTGGCTCCAAATCTGCTGCTCCTTCCACCGTTCCAAGCTGCCTACAGTTCTTTATTGTTGCCAACCAAACTTACATATACCCTTTCTAGGGCCACCCCACACATTTGGGCGTCTTCCAGTCACATCATTTGTTTCTGGCTCCTGCTTTATTGAATCCGCAGAGCTCTGTCATTCCCGGCTGCAGGAGTAACTGCTAGGCCTATGCAGCAAGGAAGGAGTGCCGAACAGAGAAGCGAAGGAACTCTAGTCCCCATGGTGCTGAGAAGGACACTCACCTTTCCTCATTTGAATCTATAAGTCCACATCCCAGGATGCTGTTCTTGCCCGAGATCTGCGTCTGTATAGGCCTTCAAGCTTTCAAGTGAAGTGAGCCGAGTGCCGGCCCATTCACTCGCACCCCACTCCCGTGGCCAGGGGCCATGCTCCCCCTCGAAGCCAGCACAAGGCAAGGTCCTCATGGGGCCAGGCCCTCTGCGTTCACAGAGGAAAAATGAAAGTTGCTTTATTCCCCGGTTTCTTCATAGCTCCCATTATGCCGAGAGGGCTCCACAGTGAGGAGCCAGGGCTGTGATATTTCTGCTTCAGTGTGAGAGATTCATATGTTTGACTAATCAATTCTTCGGCACTGACTTCCCGGCCTGCATTTTGTTCTCTTGCTTTTGATCGTCTGTTTGCCTTTTTGCCATTCTGCTGGCTCTTGTTTGGCGCTTTTATTTTCCAGGAACACTTTGCCCTACTCGATCCTCTGTGTTCCTCTCTCTCCCTTTGTCATCTTCCTCTCTGATTTTTGGTTTCCCTTGTGATTGACCGCACACAGCTTCCACACGCGAACAAAGTGGAGACCCTCAAGTCACAAGGCCCCGACAGCTGCTGGGTTTTGTTGTGAGAGCCAAATGACCCCAGACCACAGCCAACCTCCAGACCCCTAGCCCAGCCACGCTACAGCCCTCTGCCTCTCCTGTCCACGTCCCAGCCTCACCCTGCAGCATCCATCGCTGGCATTGGCTTGAGCTCTGCGGTTCACAAAGCCCTCCTAACACACACAGCCAACTGTCAGGGAAGAGGTGCAAGTACCAGTTTTGGTTACATTCCTCAACTGAAGAGACAGGGAATTGAATGTAAGAGGTGACTTTCCCGGTGTCCAAAGCTTGTCAGCAACCAAGCAGGGACCAGAGCTGGGTCTGTGCTGAAGCTGAGCCTCTTTCTACTGCTCTGCTGCTACAGCTGCAGTTGTCAGTTGCAGCTGGGGGCACTCTCCTCTGAATTCCTCTGGTTCCAGTGTTTTTTCAAGTTTGAGAATGTGCTAAGAATAAGACAACATTATGATAACTGGAAATTCAGTATATCTGTCTTTTTTTCTCTATTATTTTAAACTTTTTAAAGATAATTTCGGGCTTCCCTGGTAGCTCAGATGGTAAAGCGTCTGCCTGCAATGCAGGAGACCCAGATTCAATCCCTGGGTCGGGAAGATCCCCTGGAGAAGGAAATGGCAACCCACTCCAGTACCCTTGCCTAGAAAATTCCATGGACGGAGGAGCCTGGTAGGCTACAGTCCATGGGGTCACAAAGAGTCAGACATGACTGAGCTACTTCAGTTTCTTTCTTTTCAAGATAATTTCACACTTCGTACTTCACCTGATTCCACTTTTGTTACCTTTGACCCTTCCTTGGTATTTATTCAGATATTCATGGTACCTTAGCTTTGATCTCTGGTTAAGAGAATCAATAACTTTTAAAATAATCGTTTTACCTCACTGAAGATATACAGTTAGTGAATTACATGTATGTGGGTGTCCACTTTTTTATGTGTCAAAAGACTGTGGCACAATTATATGAAAATAGTAAAGGGAAGTGATTTACCATCATATCAAATTACCCGCTGTGAAGTTGCAGAAACAGCTCATTTTATGACATTTTCCAGAACAGAACATTTCGCAGAAGATGGGAAAATGTAGAGAGAACTATATGGATGTTGTCTTAGAATTTATGAACCATGAATGATACATTTAATTTGAAATGGCTGTATTTTCTGTGAATGCAAATTTCAAAGACAGTGCTGGAATCTGACTCGCCCCTCTCAGGTGCAGACGTTGTCAGCGCTGAAAATGAAAGCACACTGTGCCTTCTGACGAAACTTTGCCACTTTCCCAGTTTCTTTATAGGAGCCATGTCGAGTGTAATGCTGGCTCTGGACTTGCCAAATCTAGCTGAGAGAGTAATTTCTTCATTAGCTTCATCCCTCTTAGCCTGTGTTATTTGGGAGCTGTCAGATAATGTCATCATTAACCCATTGCCGATGTGCTTCAAAAAAATGCAGAAACTCTAGATGAATTTCGATGCTAGAACTTGAAAGACGAAAAGCGAGTTGTTTTCTGAGTAAATACGTTTTATGGAGAAAGCAAATAAAGCCAAATGAAACTTCACAGTGGACATGGAAACTGTTTTTTGACTCTCTGACACTTATTTTAAGTTCCAATATTTTTGAGAAAAGAAATAGTTATACTATATTTATATTTTCCTGCCTTTATCCATTTGGGGGAGAAAAATCATAACCTCACATAATCAACTTAAATGGCTCTCAGCCTAGAACCTTGCATGTAAACACATAATGAGTTAATAATACACTTAATCGTGACTAATGTTATCCTCAGTTATAATAAAGATGCCAGTTTTTAAATTTGGTAGGCCAGATAGGTAGGCCATCTTTCTGTACTAATAGATAATAAGATCTATTTTAGAATTCCCTTAGGGACACAGTGTAGTAGTGTCGTTTGAGTCACTCAGTCGTGTCCGACTCTTTGCAACCCCACAGACTGTATAGCCTGCCAGGGTCCTCTATCCATGGGATTCTCCAGGCAAGAATACTGGAGCGGGTCACCATTCCCTTTTCCAGAGCATCTTCCTGACCCAGGGGTCAAACCTGGGTCTTCTACATTGCAGGCAGATTCTTTACTGTCTGGGCTACAGGAAGTCCTTGGGATACAAGTTATAGGAAAAAATGGTAGTGGTTACAGATTTATAATCCACCTCTTGGTCACCCATACCAAAATGTTATGTGTTTCTTTTTTAAAGAGTATATAGAAATTTTGAACCATTTGTGGGTTCTAAAGTTTAAATGTGTGTTTATTTTGTTTGTCCTGAAAGGAACATCTCTTTGTGAACTTAAGCCTGGATTGAAGGCTATGTGACCCTGGACAAATAACTTACCCTCTCTGAGCCTGTTTCGTCCTTTATGAAAGGGCTTTGCTTATCCTTACCTCAGTTGTTATGAGGACAGAGATGGAAAAATTTATTAACAGTAATCATAATAATAGCCCTTACTCTGTCAGGCATTCTGAAAGCACTTGACACATATTATTCATTTATCTTCACACCCTGTGGGGTGAGGCTATTCAGTATTATTTTTCCTGTTGAACAGATGAGGGAACTAAAATGACTTGCCCAGAGTCCTTGCTCTTAATCACCATACTGTGCTGTCACTCAGAACCTGGCTTGCAGTAAGTGCTTGTTGATAAGTCTGGAACCTGTCAGCTCAGGTGTCTGAAGGGCATACACTCATGCTCGCTGAGGGGCAGTGGCATGATTATGGCTCCCTGCCTGCTCTTCTCCAACACAGGGCCTTGTCTAAGGGAAGCCATGCTTGCTGCTGGCTAGAAGAACTAGCACCTCTGACCCAAGGCCATCTGGGATCATCATGTCACTGGGGAATCTTTAAGTAGTCTATTTCTAAATTTCAAAGCAAGCTTGGGCTATATTTACAGCGTTTAACATATGAAAAATCACTGGGAAAGTGGGCTTTTAAGTGGAACGGTTGTGTAATGGAATATTTCACGTTCCGGTTCAGCCATAAAGCTCAGGGCTGATAAACAAAGCATCTGAAGCCAAATGGCTCCTCATCTGACCCCAATTAAAATAAAGATTTCATTCCATTCTGTCCTGACAAAGAGGAACATATTGTTGCCTTTAAGGGAGTTTGGTTTAGTTAATGAAAGAATTTTATTTCATTTTTCCCCCCAAATACAATATCTAATTAAATAAGATTCAATTTGTTAAGACTTCTGGTAGAGACATGTTAACTCTTTTAAAGCTGTGTGCCTACATGCCTCAAGATGTGGAGGGTACTTACAAATCCTACTTCACACTCCATTGTCTAAAGAGATAAACCCAAGTCACTGTGAAGGCAAACATTATCTTCTCCAACAATTATCTGTTTACACATTTATTACAGCAACCTGTGTATGTAGGTAGCATGGATTCTGTATAAAATAGCACATATTTACATAAAGTTCTGTTTCCTTAAAGGCATTTGTACTTGTACATATTGTAATTTACCAATCACCATAGATCTGTCCATATAGAATATCTCATGCGGGAGTCGTAGCCGTTAAAATATGTTAGGTAACATAAGTTGCGTATTGATGCCAAATTATCACGGAGTTCCTTCAGAGTTATATTGAAGAAATATGTGACTGCCATCATTTAACACTGAGTGTGAACACCAGCCAGCTCTTTGGAGGTGCGGGGTGGGGGTAGGCGTGGCTTTCCTTGTGTCCTGCTGTCACTGCTTTTCTGTAGCCTTTTCTGTATGCGCCACAGCTCGTGACTGTTGAGTCCATGATTACCAGGCGGCACCTTTTGGCGCCAATGCAGAGAAGTTCTCTTCAGCTTAGCTAGGCATGAGGAGGCAGTTGGCTCTCAAGACGGTGGTCAGTCATGTCTGTACCCCTGGGGATAGCCTGTATAGCCCACAGTGCTTCAGGGAAGGAGGGCTGGCCTGGGCATCAGGACAGCTGCCCTTGGAAGAGCCCCTCTCTCCTCTGGGCTCTGGTTTCTTCATCTTTAAAATGATGAGCAGGGTCAGCAGATCTTTGAAGGCCCGTTGGCCCTGCTTTTCTCAGATTCTGTAGTCAGTAGAGCAGAAAGTACATGATGCTTTTAAATCCACTAAGAATTTATAGTCAGATGCTAAGGATTTATGTTCTGAGAAATAAAAAGTCTTTAAGTCTATAAAACCTAAGGCATTTAGACCACATTTTTAAAAAATCCTGTTACTTTGCATGCAATGGCTCTTTCTTACTGAATGGTAAGCATTTACTCAGCATAACTGAGCACCTAACCTGTGACGGCCTGGTGCCAGGTGTACAAAGGTCGGTCATTCATGGCCCTGCCCTGTAGGGGCTTGTCTCCTGTGGTGGGGGCTGGAGTATATGTGAAAAGCAAGCCGAGGTCATCCCTTTGTTAAAATGGATCCTTATAGCGTACTCTTTGGAGAGAGGTGGAGGATAAATGAGATGGGATGAGGGGCAGTTGTCACAGAAGAAGAGATATTTGGGCTGGACCTTGAAAGGCAAGCACAGTTTCACCAAATGGAGAAGGCAGGAAGAGAGGGTGCAACATACTGGAGCAAAGCCACGAGTTCTACACTATTAAAACATGGCAATAGGCTGAGGAGGGGCCAGAGGGAGGGACAAAACTAGAACGAAAGTCTTGTGAAAAGTCTTAGGCTCTTGGTTCCATTCTAAGGAGCATGCCCAGTGTTTTTCAAACTGGTAATGGGTGTTCTTCTAATAAAGGGGGTTCTGTGGCCAAGAGACACTGGGAATATAGTTGACTCGATTCACTTCTTGGAAGTACACTGTGTACAATAAAGACTCCACATGCTCAGCAATTACTCATACTGAACTTGGTTTAACCCAGTGTTTCTCAGATTTCTTTAACCATCAAACCCTTCTGAGGCAGAAGTCCTTCTGATGCTGTGGATCCAACTTTAGGATGTAGAGCTTGAGGTGGGGAGTCCCACTACAGAGCTGCAGTCAGTAGAAACATAAGATCTGGTCAGCATTTTAGAAAGATTTGTCTGGCCTGGAGAAGGAACTAGAGCTGGGGGAGAGTGAAAGGGAGCATCACCAGTATCTGAAAAGTGTTCAAGGTGCGTTTTAAGGAGAGCCCCGCTCTGGGACTTCCCTGAGGACCCAGTGGTTCTGTGCTTCCAATGCAGGAACCACAAGTTCAATCCCTGGCTGGGGAACTAGGATCCTACATGCCGTGTGGCATGGCCAAATTTTTTTAAAAAAGGAGAACCCTCTCTTATTACAGTCCACATCTCCATGCATTTGGGGCTTCCAGGAGTCCTTCAAACAGGAAACCAGCCGATGCCAATAGTCAAAGTCATCCGCCTGGCAGCCTTGCCAGGGTCCACAGATAGAGTTGGTGATGACACAGGATGGGCTGGGGGTTAGGAGGTTGAAGGCAGAAGATGAAGACTGATGCTAAAGGTTTCCCTGGTTCCCTGAAGCCATTTGTTGGGGACCTACTATGTGCCAGTCCTTGAAACCATCTGACAGGTATTGGAATTGTTCCACTTTGATGAGTAAGGAGAAAGAAGCATGGAGAGAGTGGTTGACTGTCCCAAAGTCACATGGCTGATGGCCCTCAAACCCATCCAACTGGCTTCTAAGTCCATTATCTTCACACTGAACTATACTGCCTGCCCCAGAAAGCCTCCGTTTAAGAGCACTGACTGTCTGCCAGGCACTGTACAAGTCACCTTACATGCATTACTTAACTCAAGGTAAGTGGTGTTGTCCCTGTTTAGTCGATGAGCAAACTAAGACTTTGCTTAGTAGCCAGGGTCACAACTAGATATTGCAAAGTCAGGAACTGAACTTCAGTCCGTCTTCTCACTACTCCCTGTTAAGAATTCTAAGGAAGTTGTTTAAAAAATTGCTCAGAAGTATTTCTCTATAGACCTTTTAGAAATTTTGTGGGCTTTATTTTTGGTGTAACAATACTCTGGCTCTGACCTAAGTTGAGCCTAATGGTTAGGTCCTGGCCTTGCTATTGAAAATGAGAAACCCACATTTGAGTGAAGATGTTTTTTCTTTAATTCAGCACATGTTGCTGCTACTGCTGCTGCTGCTGCTGCTAAGTCGCTTCAGTCGTCTCCGACTCTGTGCGACCCCATAGACAGCAGCCCACCAGGCTCCCCCGTCCCTGGGAGTCTCCAGGCAAGAACACTGGAGTGGGTTGCCATGTCCTTCTCCCAACGCATGAAAGTGAAAAGTGAAAGTGAAATTGCTCAGTTGTGTCGGACTCTTTGCAACCCCATGGACTGCAGCCTACCAGGCTCCTCTGTTCATGGGACTCTCCAGGCAAGAGTACTGGAGTGGGGTGCCATTACCTTCTCGCAGCATGTGTTATCAAGCCCTTATTCTAGTCCTGCTACTGAGCTCAGAACTGGAGGCTTGAGCATGAGTTGAAACCCTGCCTTTGTTCTTACATGTGGAAGAGACGTGTGGGGAACTCTCAGCACAACGTGTTAAGCGCAGTTACTGAAGCCTGTTCAGGGAACCCAGAAGAGGAGTTAGGGCAGGCTTCACAGGAAGTGTGACTGTAGTGGGTTTTAAAGGGTGTATAGGAGTCTGCCAGACTCTGAAGGGAAAACATGTCTGAGTTTATTTTTCTTTCTTGGCTTGAATGTTGATGATCCAGTTAAGAACAATAGCAGGATTCATGTAGAGCTTGAAATTGGTGCTCTTGGTGCTTTGATTTGCTTTTAAGAAAATCTAATCCCACCCTATCTGCCAACTTGACACTACTGGAACCATGAGACCTGGAGACCTGTAGAGGCCTTCCACACCCATCCTTTCTGAGTGTCATTTACAAATATTTGTTCATTCAGACGCCATGGTGTATTCAGGTGATCTGCTTCATTTAAAATCATACAGATGATGAAACCTAGGGGGAAAAAATAAGTAAATGTTTAGGCTTCCCGCTTTTTTTATAATTAAATTTATTTGTTTTTAATTGAAAGATAATTGCTCTACAGTGTTGTATTAGTTTCTGCCGTATATCAAAATGAATTCAGCCATAGGTATACCTATATCCCCTCCCTCCTGAACCTCCTTCCCTAGCCCACCCTTCTAGGTCGTCACAGTGCCCCGGTTTGAGTTCCCTGAGTCACACAGCAGATTCCCGTGGGCTGTCTAATTTACATATGGTGATGTGTCTGGTTCCACGTTACTCTTTCATACATCCCACCCTCTCCTTCCTCCCGTGCCCCGTGTCCATAAGTCTGCTCTCTATGTCTGTGTCTCCACTGCTGCTCTGTATATAGGTTCATCACTAGTCTTTCTAGATTCCATATGTATGCATTAATACACTATGTTTGTTTTTCTCTTTCTGACTTACTTCACTCTGTATAATAGGCTCTAGGTTCATTGACTTCATTAGAACTGACTCAAATGCATTCCTTTTTATGGCTGAGTAATATTCCATGTATATATGTACCACAGCTTCTTTATCCATTCATCTGTCAGTGGACACCTAGGTTGCTTCCATGTCCTAGTTATTATAAATAGTGCTGCAGTTGAACTTTGGAGTACTTGTGTCTTTTTCAATTTTGGCTTCCCAGGTTTTATGCTTTTTAATTAAACTTTCCCCTGCCGTGTAGGCAGACTGACTGGAATAAGTGTAGGACTTTTGCTTGCCCAAGTGTGAATGGAGGATGCTTGCTCTGTGCTGGAGTCCGAGGGCGCAGAGAGGGGAGGACCCGCATCCTGCTTGGCCTGGTACTCAGAGTTGAGTAGAGGAGTCAGATGTGTTTACTGTCAACAAGAAGTACCCTGAGGCACTCTGTTGAGGAGGTGACTGAGCTGAGGCTTGAGGGATGAATTACCACCATCCTTCAACCTGTAAGCAGGAGAAAATGGTTAGATAAAATTAGAGGATCCTCTTATGGTTTGTGGTTTTATCCTCATAATTCAGATGAGGAAACCAAGTATTAGAAATGGCTAAGTGATTTGCCTAAAACCACACATCTAGTTAAATGAATGAGCCAGGAGTTAAACACCAGCCTGTTGGGCCACAAAGCCCTGGCCCACTTCATTTATACCTTCTGCTCACATCTTTACTGAATACCTTTCCGTGTCCAAGCTCCTGGATATTTTGAATAGAGTCTTTGCTTTAACGGTAGTTAAAACTCTTTTCACAAAAGAAAAATTGTTGACCTTTGGTAAGACATGGCATGGAGAGAAAAGATGGACAAAACAAAGGAGGACAAGGGAAACCTGGACTCAAACTCCAGCTTTGCTCCTGGCTAGCGCACTGATGATCTTAAACAGGTTACTGGTGGCTCAGATGGCAAAGAATCTGCCTGCAGTGCAGAAGACCCTGCACTGATCCCTAGGTCGGGAAAATCCCTTAGAGAAGGAAATGGCAGCCCATTTCAATATTCTTACCTGGACAATTCTATGAACAGAGGAGCCCGGCAGGCTACAGTCCATGGAGTCACGAAAAGTTGGACATGACTGAGCAACTAACACTTGTTTCCCTGAGCCTCCTTAGTAAGACAGGGGTAATCATTCCTGCCTTACAGGGATGGTGGTAGAGACTGAATGTGAGATCCATGTAAAGTGAGCCTGTGCAAGTCACATAGTAGGTGCACTGTCAATGGTGTGTCCTCCTTCCCCACCCTCCTGTGTTGTGCAGAACTCTTTTTTATAATAGGAACTTCAAGCAGTTATTGCAGTCAACGCTTTGCATGTTTAATCCATCTCTTAGTTGTCAGCATCTAAATTCTTCTATTAAAAGTTTCTTTCTGACATGAACCCTAAAATTGCACACATCATGTTTCATGCCCTGTACATCTCTCTGTCCACTGAAGCCTCCTTGCACAGTAATTACAACCTCTCCCTCTCTCAGCATGAGGTCCGGGTTGATGAGGCAACTGCTACTTTTGTGGTATTGCATATAAAATAAATGTCCCGTTTCCCAAGGCTTGGGCGGGACTTAACTTGAGAAGTGGAATTGTTGGTTTTTTTGTTTTGGTTTGGTTTTTGTTGTTTTAGGTGGAAGGGAGATGGGTCTATGTAAATAAAACTAGAAACAGCCATATTTGTATGTGAGCCATGGAAGTCAGCATCGGCACACTTCATTTTTACAACTGGAATAATGCCCACGAAGCACTCTCCTATGCTGCTGAGAGAGTATGGAAGCAGCGTGGCAGTTCACATCAAGAGCCATAAAGATATTCAGGCTCTGTTGGATTCAGCAAGCTTTTCTTGAGTCACTCTGCCTGCTGGGCCCTACGTGAGGTGGCCGTGCACATGCTCAGGTGAAGAAAGTCAGCCTGGGAGTCCTATTGCAGCACAGCGTTTCCATCGCAGTATTGGTGGGTACCGTGCTAGAGGGAAGCGTGGGGGTTGTGGAGCCACACAGGAAGCTTACCAGCCCTGGCTCAGGAAAGGGATGTTGGGACTCCGTGTTGAAGGTGTCACTCAGGAATCAAGGAATATTTGTCAAGGGACCCACCATGGAAGTGTGCATTGCTGTGTGGCTGGAACATACCAGAGGAGGCAGGGGAGCGGTAGGGGATGCACATTACGGTCCTCCACCCAAAAATGAGTTTGATTTCAGCACAGTGCAGCCAGCCCCACCAAGACAGTTCTCACCAAGGGCACGGACAATACATGGCTGCAGCTTTATCTCCATGTGCTCCAGCGCATCAATAATGGTGTCCTAATAGCAGCTTCTAATTAAATTTTATCACAGTCCTGAATGTACCGCTGACCTGCACACTCTTCCAAGTGGGTCTGACTCATAGGACATTTGTGCAATTCTGCAGATTTGAAGAGGTATTTATTCTCATTTTTGCCTTCCCGGGCTGGCAGAAGTTCTAATTTGTGTTAGGCAGCTTTGGTAATTAACAAAATGTGTTCTATGGAGTAAAGCGGGAAAACTCAGGACTGGGCCATCTCGCACTGTGTACTTTTGTGCTTAAGCTGTGAATACTAGTGAAATCCTTAAAATGAAGTCCTGTTTGTGTTAAAAATCAAAAGAACCCATGCTGAATGTGTCTTGTTCAAAATCACTTGATGAAGCTGAGCTTTTTGAACTCTGACTAGTACTTAATTTTAGCTACTTTTTTGTTTAAAACACCAGGGAAAGCAGTGAAGCTTTCAGATCTTTAAATTTCTTTTTTTGGGGAGGAGAGATGACAGTGCTTCTCTAAAGTTTGTTTCTTACCTTTCCACCTTTGAACAATTGATTTTGATTAGAAGCATTACACCCAGCATTTACTTTGACATCCCTGAGTACAAACAGTCATTTTAATGATTTTTTTAAAAAACAAAACCATGACAGGGACATCAATCCTTTGCCTGGTGTATGAAGGCCTGGTATATTAATTGGCTGTCAGATTCTGAAGAAATAATGGATTAATGTGCTTGATCGTAACGCTGTGTTCAGAGACTGAAGTTTGATCCTGATGTCCCCAGTCTCTCTGCTTAATGCAATTACAGATATGCATCCAGGACATTTGAGTGGATTGCATTTCATTAATATGATTTGAGCGGACAACATTAGGCTGCTGTCGGGTCTTCTCTGACAGCTAATTACTAGAATGAAGCGTGTATACCGCTAAGGAACAATGGTGCCCTTAGTGGGGCCATTAAAACAATAGAAAAATAGTGCTTAGAAACTCTCGGAAAATTACTCTCCATACTTGTCACGGGCCAAGAAGATGGCTCAGAGGGGGACTTTAGAAGGTAAGAAATGGACAGGAACTGGAGAGGCTTCTGATAGCAGGACTCTGGCTTGGCTTAGAAAGAATCCAAGTCTAACCTCTTGTCCTTCTGTTGGGACATTACTTGCTTATTACTGGTCAGGAGTTCTTAGGGGTATGTAAGTGTCATGATCTCTGACCATGTACATCTGATATTTTGTCCCTCTCCTTTGCCTCCTCCCCAGCTTCCCCCACCTCAGGGTGTTTTTCATAGTGGAGAAAGTGGCAATTTCGAACACCCATGGTTTATTAAATAATTTCTTTGAGAAGAAAAAGGGGCTTTGTCTTTGAGGTTGTGCTTGGGCAATGGGCCATTCGAATGTCTGCCCATGGAAAGAAGAGATGCAGAGTATTCATGAAAGTGTATCCTCCGAGGGCTATTCCCAGCTCCCAGAATGCCCAGCTTACCTAAGACCATCCATTTGAGAAGCACTCATCTGACTCCCACTGTGTGCCCAGCACTGCTGCCTGTTGGTGATAAGAAGATGAATAAGGTACAGCCCCTTGTGCCCAAGCTCAAGTCCTGTGAAGTAGTTAGACATTAAAAATAAATATATATATGCTAATGAAACAGTGATGGGTTGGGATAGATGGATGTATAGAAGTATTAAAAAAAGTCTGAAGACTTCTCAGAAGACAAGGTAACATATGAGATGGATCTTAAAAGATAAGTAGAAGTTTGCTAACAAGTTAGGAGGTGAGGTGGAGCTTCTAGAGAGAGAGCAGCTGTTCAGAGGCGAGGAAATGAGGTTGTCAAACTGTGTATCCTTCGTAGAGAGGATCTGGCTTGATGACCTGTTGAGGACAAATTCTTAGCTGTAATTGTCTGTCCAGGCTCCGCCAGCTGCCGGGGAGCATCACAACGAGGAGCCACCCTCACAGGAGGCCAGCTTCCAGGCCCTGTGTCCACCACGCAGCTTCAGCTTCCTTTGCAGCAGCAGTAAAAAAAAGCTGGTATTACTGGCTAAGTAGGAAGCTCTGGGGATCCAGCCTCATCTTTGGCACCTCTTCCCACAGTACAAGGTGACATGAAAATTCCTGGCATTGAAGCAGCTGTCAGCTGAGAGACCCTCAGGCCTGGCCCACTCAAATGCGCTCTGCCACCCCACCAGGAGAGGTGAAGAGCCCCTGGCTGCCTGCCCAGATCCCCTGTTTCCCAGGAGGTAGCACCCCTATTGGAGGGGATTTCCCTAGAAACCTTTGCAGAACACGTTTAGAGACAGTTTATCCCAGCTCCTCACCACACCCAGGATGTCTCCTTCTCTTTTAAACTGCCATCAGGAGAGAGAACCAGAAGCTGTTCATGAAGTGATGGTGGTACAAGCAGTCATCCTCCCATCCCCCAGCCTCCACTCTCCCGCCTCAAGCCGTTTTCCACACCCTGTCCTCCTCCCACCTGTAACCCTTCAGCAGTTCCTCATCACCCAGCAGTGCTTCTCAGGTACCCCTAAGGCAGAGTGCCCAACTTTAACCCCTGGAAATCAGATCTCTGGTCCCAGCCGAATTCCTTCAGGGATTCCTGTTGGAAGCACCAGACTGGACTACAGCATAGAGACTCTCCTCGGGCTCCCGGCTTGTACCAGGCGCTCCATGAAATCTCGGGTGAAGGGATATCTGAAACCTAAGAGAATTAGGAAGGGGAGAGAGTTATTACTGTGATGACGCCACCCTCTGGGTCACCCCTCTTTGCCATAATGGCAGTTCCAACGCTCAGACCAGGGAGTCACCTCACCTTTTTTTACGCTTTCTGTATTCTGAGTGATCACTTCGACAGGAGGAACATGGGGCTAAGCAGAGTGCCTAGGAACAGATGCATGAATAACCCGAGTCCCTGCCTCCCCTGCTGCCCACAGTTGTGGAATATGGCTGACAGCCCCGCCCTGCCTCCCTCAAGGCTCCAATGCCGTCAGTTCAGGGAGGTGGGCTTCCTGGGTCCTCACACCATCCCTGGTGCATCACCCAGTGACTGGGAGAGCGGTGTGGGGGTGAAGGGCAGCCCTTGCGAGGAGCCTGGGGATGAAGGTCCCACCTGGGAAGGCTGCTGCTGCCCACCTGAAGCCTGCTGTGGGGCGCTGAGCAAGTCTGTGGCCTCATCATAAGTTTCTCAGGTGGCTGCCTGTGTGCTGTTACTGCCTGAGAAACTCCATGGGCAAGCACAGAGGCCCCTGCCTTCTCTGAATTTTATTTGCTAATTTCTCTATGGGTAACACAGCCCTGCCAAGACCTGTTTCCCTCCTATTACCTGGCTGGCGTTTTCCTAATGGCTCCTTTCCTAATGATGCTCAAACAAAGAGACGATGGTGGAGGGTAATGCACCACTCCTGCCTCTCACTCCCCGGTCATTCTTACTAACAGGCTCAGCCTCGCTTCACAGTCATTATCACATGTCGCACTGTCTTTGGGATGCAGAGATGATTTGCCAGCTCCATAATGCTTCATTTTTACTAAAATGAAGGCAGGGACCAAAAAAAAAAATTCTTGTATTAAAAAATGTACACTTACTCCTGGCAGATCTGATCTTAAAACCCTTCTGTGCCCCCCAAGTCTTAGAGGATAGTGTCTCAACTCCTTGTCCTAGCATCTAAGACCTTCATGATCTGGCCAGCGATTGCCTCCTTTCACTCCCCTTCACATTCTCCTCTGTTCTCCAGTCCCCTTGTGGAGGGCTGAAGGGCCTCGCTTGAGGGCCTCTGGCCCCAGGCTGCTCTGCTCATGCTTTGGCTCATGCTCTCTCTTTGCCTGCAACACCCTCCAGGCTCCACCCAACCAGGTTCAAGGCACAGCAGGAACATCCCGCCCTCTGTTCCTCTGCCTGGCTTTTCCACGACAGCCCAGGTGGCATCCACCCCTTCTTCTCTCAGACCTTCTTTATTCCCAGGCAAGCTTCTGTCCTCTCCCTTAAGCCCTTTATCTCCATTATTCGTGTGCCTGTCTCTCCCAGAAGACTGCAGGCACCCCAAGGACCAAAACCCCATCAGAGTCCTTGGCAGTCGTCAGTGCACGGCACACAGCTGACACATGTTCCCCAATGAACATCAGGGGGAGAGGGGAGGGGGCCCTTCTCTGAAAGGTCTTCCCAGGCTCCCCCAGGCGCCGGGGAAGCCCTCTGTCCCAGCCAGTCTGCTTTACATCGGTCACATGTGCTCCTCCCACCAGGTTGTGAGAGCCAGTACCCAGCTCAGAGACGGCCTCCTGGCTCAACAGAGAACTCTGCCAGACCCGAGGTCACAGAGGAACAGGGTGGGGTAGGAGATAAAGAGTTGAGTTGGGGACATGTTGATATCGGGGTGTCTGTGGCACATTCAAACAGAGCTCTGGGCTTCCCAGCAACTCTTAGGGGCCAGAGGCCTCTCAGTCTTTGGAATCTGTGGAGCAACTAGAAATGTCCTTTTCCCATGAGATGGCAGAAGGAACATTCACACAGAGACCCTTCTAATGGCACTTCTGTTCACCATAGTCAGCTGGGAGCCAGCAAGTTGACAGCATTAGCAAGAAATGTTCTCTGCATACCTTCACTTGTAAACTCCTTGACAGTAGACATCATGCAAATTCAGGCCCCACAGTGCCTTTGTCTGAACCAGAACCACACAGGCAGCCTGTGAGGGACAGCCAGAATAAACCTATCCCCCAAAAAGACTGCCTGATGGAGAAAATGTCTTTTGAAGTACATGTTCTGATTGTCAGCTAGACAGCCAGCCATTTTACCTGGTGGTCACACTTAGACCTTGGAAGTGACAGGGATCTTAGATGGCATCCGTCTTCCTGTCTACATACATCCTTTTCTTCTGTAGGTTAGTTGGCCTGTGCTTACACACTCTTGGTGTCAGGAAAACCTGTTGTTAAAGAGCCAAATCTTGTCACAGTTTTCATCCTCTAGTTCTAATTTTATGCTCTGTAGCCACGTAACACTAGTATCTCTTGCTTACGATCTTACTCTCAGTCCTAGAAGTCCTTTTGCACTCAGCCTTCACGTCCGAGTTCTTCAGCTAGTCTCTGGAGGGCTCTGGTCTATCACTGTCCTTCCTAAATAAATCCACATGTAGTCTGATGTGAGTAAAACTTGGAGGACCTGTCCCCACTCTTACTCAAGGCATGTGATGTCCAGTACAGTAGCCACTTGCTAGATGTGGCTGTAGGACACTTGAAACGTGGCTAGTCCAAATGGAGATGGGTTGAAAGGGCAAAATATAACAAGATTTCTAAGACTCGGTATGGGAAAAGAATGTAAAACTCATTAATAATTTTCCATATTGATTACATATTGAAATTATAATTACTGTATTTATTGGGTAAAATATAACACATTATTAGAATTAATTTCCCCTGTTTCTGTTTTTACTTTTTAAACGTGATGCTAGAGAATTTTAAATTGCATGTGTGACTGGCATTAAATCTCTATTGGACTTTATTGGACTTGAGTACAGCTCTAGTACAGCTCTACATTCTGTGAATGTAGCAGGTTGCATTATCTTTTTTTGCACCGTATCACACTGTTGACCATTGCTGAACATGTACTGAACGTAAAATTCTATCACTTTTACACCTGCCATATAAATTGCTTTTAAAACAGGTCAGCCTTGACTAGTACTTGAAAGTTGATTTTTTTTAACTTAAGTGTAGGAATTTACATTTGTCCCAAATACATCTCAGCTTGTTAGCTTCAGCCCATTGTTCCTGTCTCCTGAGAATTTTTTTTTTTTTTAATTCTTGCTATCACCATCTCCTTTACAGATTTGATCAGCATTTTCTGTGCTTCTATCTAAGCCACTATTGGTGATGTTGGTTAGATCAGAACAAAGTAGAAAGCACACAAAGCACTTTGGTCAACAGTTTGACAACAGCTGCAAACCCATCATTTAGCTATGGTTGTTCGGCCAAGGTTTCTCTGTTTTGCCCACATGGAGACTGAGTTTTTCCAGGTGTCTCACTAATACTAGCCTGTATTGTACCTATAGTAGCCACTTCCCCCTCCCGCCCCAACCCTACCCTCAAGCTGCTGCTGCTAAGTCGCTTCAGTCGTGTCCAACTCTGTGCGACCCCATAGACGGCAGCCCACCAGGCTTCCCCGTCCCTGGGATTCTCCAGGCAAGAACACTGGAGTGGGTTGCCATTTCCTTCTCCAATGCATGAAGGTGAAAAGTGAAAGTGAAGTCTCTCAGTCGACTCTAGCGACCCCATAGACTGCAGCCCACCAGGCTCCTCCGTCCATGGGATTTTCCAGGCAAAAGTACTGGAGTGGGGTGCCATTGCCTTCTCAAGCTACCTTAACACAAAATCTGATGTGACTTGTTCTTCTGCTTTTAGACACCAAGTGTATTAGTTAGTTTTCAGTAAAGTGTTAGTGATTAATAGGGCTGAACTTGACTTTTATCTTTTAAAAGAGATCATACAACATTTAACTGGGACCTTCAGTACCACAGCAGAGAGAGAACTTTATTTGGAGCTTTACCACTGAGGCAAAGGCAATAGAAAAGAAGTTTGGGGCCTTCAGTGGGGAGGAATAGGGCTTTGTCCAGTGCCCTTCAAGACTTTGCTCATTAGTTTTTACTGAAGAACAGTCTTTCCTATGGTTGGTAATGAAGACCCCATCAATACCATCTAGTGAGTGCCAGAATCTGTAGATGTGTGTGCCCACTGTTGTGTAACAGCTCACGTGGAGTGCCTCTTCCCACACCCTCTCCTAATCTCCTTTAGTCCTCATAAGTTTCAGAAATAGGAATTGAACCTCTCACTTCAGATCACGTGCTTTTGGCATGACCTTCATCTATGGTCTCAAACACAATCCCCTCCTTTCTTGCTAAGGTGTATAGTTTTGGTTCTCTCCTGTAGCTCTGTGTGTGTGTGTGTGTGTGGCAGAGGGAACAGAAGGATATTCTCTTGGCTGGCATAGGGCAGAGGGGAAATCTTTTTTCCCCTTTCTACCTTTGAAGCCCTCACTACAGGAAATGTTTCGAGTGTGGGAGGCTAGAGGGGAGCATTTGCAGACCTCCTGCCTGCCTGAATTGTAAGCATTAGCTGTCTTTCCTGGGTGGCTCGCCAGGCCCTTTCTCCCTTTCTTTGGGCTGACAGATGAAGGCAGGCACCACACGAACGTGCCTGTTTTCAAGTGCACTGCATGAGGAATATTCACTTTATTTCTGGTTGGTGGAGCATTTCCCCCTCAGAGGACACAGTTTACTTTGTGTAATGTTAACATCTTGCTGTAACACTGTCTCTTTAAGAGAGCTACATTCTCAAAAAAAAAAGAGAGAGAGAACTATATCCTCTGCTTCTCAGATTTTGAGATTCCTGACCAGAGAGTCTCTAGTTTAGAGCCATCAAGTGGTGAGATCTCTCAGGGACCAAAAGAAGGATCTTTTAAAGGATTAAAACCGAGACTGGGTGGGAGATGATCCCTTGGGCACAAAGTTAGTAGAGGATGGAGAGCCTTGTGGATACCTTGCCCATCAAGAAGAGAATCATTTAAGTCAGACCAAACAATTCTGGTCCGCTCTTCTAGCCACAAACCAGACTCCTTCGTTGGGATATGTCTCAGAGGATGTGGTGTCTTTTGCATTTGGAATTAGCTTGATGTAATGAATTCTGGGTTTTACATATTTATTACCATTGTCCGTGCTCCTTCTGGTCTTGTAACCACTTCTACCCAGCCTGCCTCCCTCCAGGGAGAACCAGAGGCAGTCATGGAGGCAGCTGGGGGAGGGGAAGCTCTCCCTGGCTTACAGTTGAGCAGGCGGGGTTCAAATCATGACTCCCTCAGCCACTTATTTACTCCAGTGAAGATTTACTGTAGCCAGGGCCAGGCCCTGTGCTGATGGACAGGATGTGGAGATGAATGAAAAAGTCTCTCTCTTGAGATCTTGCCTGCTATGGTGGCCCACCTGTAACCATCAGCAAGACCCTGCTTGGTAACTGGGGGGCTCTGCTGGAGATGCCAGGAAGGCAGCTCAGGTCACAGGGAAGACAGCACTCAAGCTGGGCCTTAAACAGGGAGGAATAGGCATTTGCCAAGCTCTGTGATGGAAAGTAGCTTACTTCACCCCCTCTTGAGTCTCAGTTTCTTCATCTGTGAGATGGGGATTATAATATGTACATGAAGCATCACAGCTCCAGACATATCAGCACCCCTTTCAGAGTGCTTCGTACTGTTATTGAGAGCAGGTCTTGGGCTCCCCTGCTTCCATTTTTAATTCCAATTATTTTAAAACTATTGATTTTATAGGACATGGAGTATATTGATATTTTCATGATTTTGTTGTTGTTGTTCAGATCAAGGAAATGATAGAAAACATTCTAAGGGATCTCAGAAGAAAACTTAGAGAAACAAACATGGTTTTTATAAGGAGCATGTGGGGTCAGAAAATGTCCACAGGACAGCTACAAGCAGAAAAGCAATTTGGGGACCACAGGCATCGGTCTGAGAGCAGCCTTGGGTCCTGCAATGTCTTTGCTTGTCTCTGGTCAAGAACTGTGACCTTGGCTCATAATTAAAAAGCAAGGGGGGCAGGCGATAAATATGGAGACTGTTCTAGTTAGGATGGTAGCAACGATAATATTGGGGAGGAAAAAAACCTGCAAGTTGACTAAAACGGCCTTAGACCTGGTTAAACCCCTGGCTTGGCCTCTCTTAGCTGTAGATGGTAGAACTTTAACTTGGGTAAAAAAAAGGCATGAGGGAGAATTTCTTGGCTCACATAGCTGAGAACCCTGAGGCATCTCTTGCTACAGCCATGGCTGGATTCAGGAGCTCAAATGATGTCTCATCTCTCACTGATCACTGTTAGGCTTGGCTTGGCTTGCCTGTTAGTTTTTATTTCAAACATTCTCTTGCTTTAGAGGCAAGAGATTCTATTCTCTTGCAGTAGCAGCATAAGGCCTGTGTGGTCTTTAGAGCTTAAAGTGAGTCTCCACCCATGGCGTCTGTGCATCAGCTCTCAGGGGGGACCACTTGGTGCAGTTTGGCTACATCTGGGCCACCCTGAACCCATCACTGTTACCAGACGATGGGGCCTTCAGTTGGCCAGACATAGGTCACATGCCCACCCCGTGGTTGGATGGGGGTTGGCAAGATCAGCTTCGTTGAGAAGAAGGATTTTCACTTCCCATTCGCAATGGGGTGGAAAAGACAAACATGAAAACAAGTGGTCAGTGGTGGGTTGGAGGGTGCCAAGAAGATGAAAGGACTACAGAAGATTGGTAAGGGGAGGGGAGAAGCTGGGTATCAGGGAAGGCTTCACCTCAGTGCTCACGGCAGAGCTGAGGCTATAAAGGCAAGGAGGGTGTCCCCAGCAAACTGCCCCTCAGGGTGTGTTGGCTCCTGTCGGACATGGCTCTGGGTATAGAAGGTCAGAGGGGGCTGTGTGGTCTCACGGGGGAGATATGGAGCCGAGCTGCTTCCTTCCCTGCCTCCCAGGAGTCTCTGAGGCATGTCCCCGAGATGGAGAGCATCCCAAGCAGCAGGCAGCTAGGCTGAAGCCGATGCGAGCTCTGTATCTTTGGCTCCAGCATCTGAGAGCCCATTTCCAGGTGTGAGTTTCTCTGTCTCCGCAGCCCTGGTCAAGGACATCTGCCCTTGGCGAGCTCAAGCCCTGAGTGAAGACATTATTGGAATTATTTTCCCACTTCCTCAATGATCAGCCTCTTTCTTTTACTGAAATTTTAATGCAAGATAATTATAAGTGAACTACTTCTATAAGTGGTTTATACTTTTGAAAATGCTCTTGCACCCATGATCTTCTTATGCTTCTTTCACAGACGAGGGAATTACGGCTTGGGGTTGTTGTGATTTGACCAAAGCCACAGAGTTGAGAAAAGTGGCCCAGTCGGTCCCTCTGTTCTCTCCCCACCGCCCTCCCTCCTGTCCTTCCTACCATGCATCAGTGTATCCAGGACATCTTGGGATACCAGCCCCCAGTCCACAGGTCCCTGAGCTCACAGGTCAGTGCCAAGTAAATGTTAATGGGGGCTAGACAATCTGGAATTCTAGGCATGGAGTTTCATCTTCCACATGTGGAGGTCAAGAAGTAGATTCTTTGATCCATTCCTTGTATCCAGGAAAGCTTATGAAACCCAAGGCACAACTTCCCAGCACGTTCTCCTCAGGGGTGAGGAAACACTAAGAGAAAATCCTCTTCTTGAATGAGCCGCATCCTTTGCTGGAAGCTGACCCGATGCCACATGGGTGCATGCGCATGCATGCACGCGTGTGTGTGTGTGTGTGTGTGTGTGTGTGTGTGTGTGTGAGAGAGAGAGAGAGGGAGAGAGAAGTGTCCTGGTGGAGCATGGCAGGGGGAGGAGGTAAGGCCTTGCAGCCTATCTAAAGCCCATGGTCAGGTACTCAGGTGTGGGAGCCTGCTTCCAGCCCCTGAGCCTGAGCTGCTTGTGTTCCATGGAGGAGATTACAGAGCTTAATGATTAGCTTCTCCAAGCTGCAGCTGATGCCAGCCTCTACCCCCTTTACACCTAATTAGTCTCATTAATGAGCTCCTCTGCTCTCCATAGAGAGACTTTCCTCTTTGGAATAAGAGGCAAAAATACCTTGCCCAGGTAGATTGCTGAAGCCTTTAATTATTGCCCACACCTGCTAAGCCTTGTGACTCACACCCAGTGATAGTGCTGAGCTGAAATGGGGCTTGTTTATAAGCACGAGCAGATTTTAACTCCTTCAGCACCAAAGAGGCTTTTGATTTCAAGAGACACGTCTCCCCAAGACTTGTCACTTGCTCATTTCAAGTGTACCAGGCTCTGCACCTCCCATGGGGCATCCTGAGAAAGGAAGGAGGCATGGCTCCTGCCCTTAGGGAGTTCCCAGTCTAGTTAGAGGAACAGGCAGGAAACTATGGAGACAATTACAATAGCTGCCATTTTCCACATGCCTGCCATAGTCTCCTGTATTCCTTGAAATGAAACTTTGAGGCAGACATTACCATGTCTGTGTTACAGGAGAGGAAATGGGGGCAGAGCGGTGGTGTCACCTGTCCCAGGTGACAAGGTGGGAAGGTATGGAGCTGGGCAAGACCAAGGCTGCGGGCCACTACAGCCAGTGAAGACCAAGGCTGCGGGCCACTACAGCCATTGAACTCCCTGCTCTTGCCCAGGGCCTCCCTCTTGCACCACACCGTGCACTGCGGGAAGCTCGTGCGTGAGACAGGGAGAGGGCAGGAGGCACCATCAGGCCAGTGGATGATGTGAGCAAGAACCATCCAAGCAAAAGGAACCTGGGCAAAGACTCAGTGGTGAGAGCACGCCCTGTACATTCGCAGACCCGAAGGCCCTTGGCACTGTTGCAGAGTAGGGAGCAGGGGCGGGGGTCAGTGAGGCAAGAAGGGAAGGGAGGGGCCCGAGCAGGAGGCCCTCAAATGCAGGGTGAAGACTTCAGACCTCCTGACCACTGCACCTTCCCCAGGACCTAGAAAGCACCCAGTACATTAGTAGGTTGTCAGTCAGTGTTGGTGAGTCGAGAGACAGCCACCCTGAAGTTAGGACAATCACTGATTAAAGGCAGGGGACGGACAGTGTCAGAGGGCTGGCTGGAGGAACCCTCGGGTGGGGAGCCCTCTTCTCGTGCCCTGGTGGATCACAGGACACTGGGATCCAAACATCAATTCCTCACCACAGCCCTTTGCCTCCACCTGAGCCATTTTGCTATAAGTTGCCCAGGGGCTTGGGAGTCAGGGTGGGATTCAAACCCAGGTCCCTCTGTCTACAGAAACCAAGCTCTCTCCCTTCACCATGTGGCCCACTAGATAGGATTACTAGATGGCCGGGGACACAGAGAGTTTTCTGGCATGGGCTCCTTGGGGACTGGATAGAGAGCTTTTAGGATAGGCACTCAGGCTTCTCAAAGACCAGAGGTGCCAACTCCACAGAACCAAGTCACTATGACCAGATTTAAACAAGTTTTTAAATGAATTAAGTAATAGCTTATGTTGGACAACCACAATTACTGGGAAATAACCAGTTTACTATGTAGTTCAAGGAGATGGAACGAATAGATTGTAATAACAGTTACCAGCCACTGAGTCTTCATCACACGTCTCGCCCTGAGTCAGGCATAAAATCTGTCTGTCCCCCTGACAGCACTGTGAGGTAGGTTATATTATGCCCATTTTGCAAACAACAAACTGAGGCTTGATTAGCTTAAAAACATTCCCACAGTCAAGTGGATAGTGAACAACAGAGCCCAGATCCCCAGCCCAGCCCACTCTGGAGCCCGAGCCACCCAGAACACACCCTCCCTCAGAACCCATCAGAATGGCACATTGGTCAACCCAGGACACTTCCTTCACAACAGGTGGAGCCGAGGAGAGACTCCAGTAAACACCAGTTTTCAAGCATCAGGTTGACTAACGGCTGGGGAACCCACAGAGCCCCAGGGCCTGGGCTGGTAAGCCCTGGCCTTCCAAATAGAAAGAGTCTGCACACAGAAGCAGCAAACAAGGTCCAGCCTTTGCTGTACTTGGAACTAGGTTTCTGAGTTCCTGGAGGCCGCCGGGGGGGTCATCAACAGCGTATGGAGGGGCTAACAAATCCCGCAGCCATCCGCTCACCAGCGACCCTGGAGCACCTTCCGTGTGCCCGGCCCTGCCCTTGGGATTGGGGGTTTAGTAGTGAGCAAAGTACAATCCTGACTCAAGGCCTCTGCTGGACTCTCAGAAGGGTGGGGAGGGGTGGGGCTGGGGTTGGTGTAGGGGGAACTGTGCAGATTTGGGACAGGCTTCTTAAAGGCATCATTTCGTGGGCTGGGTCCTAATGGATGAGTACACAGTTGCCAGGTCAAGGGAATGATCAACAGCATATGCAATGTTTGTGTTAAAGAAAAATAATGTTCATACTGGGTTCCGACCACGTGCTGGTTCTTTCATCCTCACAACATCCCCATGAGGCTGGTAGCATCAGCTCCATTTTCTTGGGGAAGAAATTGGGCTCAGACTGGCCCAAGTTCATTTGGCGTAAAGGTACAAGAGCCAATCTGCACCGTGCCTGCTGGCTGGCTCAGCAGAACACAGAACCTGCCACGAAGGACAGGCACTTCACACTCCCCAGGGAGGGGATCTGCTCAGGAAGCTTTGCTGAGGTCCGGCTCAGCTTCCTAAGCTGACAGGTCTCTTCTGAGCAGGAACACAGAACCTGCCATGAAGGACAGGCACTTCACACTCCCCAGGGAGGAGATCTGCTCAGGAAGCTTTGCTGAAGTCCAGCTCAGCTTCCTAAGCTGACAGTTCTCTTCTGAGCAGGAACAAAGAAGCATAATCAGCTTCAGCTACCGTGTTCCCCCTCCAGGAAGCCCTCCCTGATCACCCTCCTCTGGCAAATAGCAGGGTCAGTGATGCCTGCCGCAAACTTGTTTTAGTCCTAAGCTGGTGGGAGGGTGGCTGGTAGACACTGACGCCCACACCCCACTTCCTTACTTGGGTCTCTTCATCTCTCAGAAGCTCAGACTCGTCACTTTTACAACAGGAATAATAATGGGCAAAAGCTGAACCAGTAAGACTGCCTTGCACAGTCCCTGGCACAGATGGGCAGTCAGTAGACGTGTGCTTTCGTCCTGTTGTTTAGATTCCCCGCCCCCCATTTCATTCTCCCACTCCCTTGGCCTTGCTTTCACTTCTTCCTGTGCATCCTCGCTTTTCTGATCGGTTTCTAGGTAGTTGTTATCCTGCCTTCACCATCTCCACCAACTAATAGCGGCTGTTTAGCTCACCCATGCATATTTTAGCCTCATAATTTTTCCTCCTGAATCAGCCTTTGCAGATTCTAATCACCTCGCGTTCTCTTCCCTGAATTCCCTCCAATTTAGAGATTCAAAAGAGGCGCTTCTCTGCATGAACATGCTGTGATTCAATTTGAAAATAAATTTCTCCTGGCAGCAGCCATCTTTCTGAAAAGTGACATTTAAGACTGACAGTGGACAAGATTGTAAACAGGTTTCCAATAAGAAAAAAAAAGTCAGCGTTAAGTACATTCTATGAATTTTTTTAAACAATGTGTGCACGTGTGTGTGTGCGTGTCTATAATTGCAGCCTTGCTGTGCAGCCGTCTGCTCCAGGAAAAATTCTGGGATGGTGTGGGTCTGTTTCAAACTATCTTGGTATTCTTTTACTTTTCAGAAAGCAGCTTCACTTCATGGGACTCACCCCCATACGGGGCTGTAGACAGTTCATTCATTCTCTCATTCATTGATTCAGCACACAGGTGTTCAGTGCCACTTGTGTGCCAGGCTGTGTAAGAGGGAACTGTATGAGGTGATAGAGGTTGGCTTGGGGTGCCATGGGAGCCCACAGAAGTTCCAGAGAGGGGGGCCCCGGGGACAGGGCTGACTCCTACAAGCCATGACACCTCAGCTTGGCCTTGTGGGGTGAGTAGGAGTTAGCCTGATGAGGAAGGGAGGAACGAGAAGAGTGGGGTGGTCTGAAACGGTGTGGTTGGTGCGGGGAGCTGCAGGCAGTTTGTGGTGATCGACACTTCCAGTCTGCAGGGGTAAGCGTTGGAGGTGTGGCTGGAGGAGCCTTTGGGGCGTTCACAGGCCAACAGAGAGGAGCCTCGGAGCCCTCACGGGCAGCAAGAAGGACAGCGCTTTGAGTGGGTGTGATGTGGCTAGATGGTAGAAGTGGCATGTTAGGAAGATCCCTCCGGGTGGCGGTCGGCAGGAGAGGGAACGGAGAGCCTGGAAGCAGGGCCCAGGGAGGCGACAGTAGGGGAAAACCAACCAGCATAGCCTCCCAGGGTCAGAGGGAAGGCTCGGGGGATTGGATGTTTAGAAGTCAAGTCACCCTGCAGCAGGAAATCTGTTACCTTGTGTTTCTCTTAAAACAACTTTGTTCCTAAGTGACTCAGATTACCAGCTCTCTTTTTCTATCTGTCCTGACACAGGGAATGTGTTGCTAGTAAAACAATTCAGGTGACACTTGCTTTCCCCATTCATCATTACTAAATAAAAGCTCTTTGCAGGGGTTCTTGGGTTGGTCTTTTAACAGTCCCCCTGCCTGGAACCTCAAATTACCCTGCAGTTATCTTCTAAAGGAAGCAAGAAGTGAGAGGTTCCCAGTGTACCACCAGAACAAGAGGGAGAATCTTTTGGTCCCTGTGGAGAGGTTATTGGCAAAAGGCCTTTGGGGTCCTGAAGGGGCAGACAGCCCAATAGGCAGACAGCCTGGAACTGTCCGGTCAAAACTCTGTCAAACTTGTGCTTTCTTTAGGCAGCTTCTCCTGTCCTTCTGCCATACTCACCAGCCCCCACTAGCTCTGGGGCAGAGGGAAGGGAGGACTCAGCAGACAGCCTGTCACAGGGCAGATGAAATCCCAGAGTCACCTTACAGGGCAACACAAGCATTACATAAGGTAGTGATTGGGGAGCCACCTTCAAAGCTGAAAGATTTCCCAAGTGAAGACAATTAAGTTGGCTGCTAGTAATCTATGAATCAGTCTGATGAGGGGCAGGGTTGAAAAGAATGGCTGGAATGAAATTTGGAAATAATCTTGGGATTTCAGTTTTCTGTGTAGTTCCTCTCCTCCAGAGCAAGTGAGCTTTGACGGTGTTGGTGACCTTTTGCAAGGTGGCAGAAGAAGGAACCCAGCCTTTGCACTTAAGACATGCACAGGTGGGAACCCCCTCCCACCACCTACCTGTGAGACGGTCTTGGGTGAGTTGCTTGACCTTTCAGAGATTTATTTTCAGATCTGTCAAAAGAGCGTAGATGCCTTCACGTTCCCATCACATATATGTAGTGGGGGTAGGGGCAGTGATCTCCCTACACTCTGAAGGGAGAGAGACTGACCAGGTTAGCCATTACTATTCCAGTGCCTGGCTCGGAGTAGATGTGCAATAAATAGATTGTTTTTTTCATTTATAACTCACTTTTACTACTTCCCTATCACTAGATCAGCAATAAATTGGATAACACAATGTCATGTTCGGTGTCTCCTCAAAACTAGTTGATTGTAGAATAACACATCCTGCCTGCCACCACCCTTGCCCCATGAAGCCTAATATTTTGTGTTCCTCTGTGGGTTTTCCCCCCAATATTTTGTTTAAAATGTTTCAATACAAATTGAAAGAATTTTGCAGTGAACACACACATACCTACCAGCTGCTGCTGCTGCTGCTAAGTCACTTCAGTCGTGTCCGACTCTGTGCGACCCCATAGACAGCAGCCCATCAGGCTCCCCCGTCCCTGGGATTCTCCAGGCAAGAACACTGGAGTGGGTTGCCATTTCCTTCTCCAATGCATGAAAGTGAAAAAGTGTGAAGTGAAGTGACACACTTCAGTCGTGTCCGACTCTTAGCGACGCCATGGACTGCAGCCTACCAGGCTCCTCCATCCATGGGGTTTGCCAGGCAAGAGTACTGGAGTGGGGTGCCATTGCCTTCTCCACCTACCAGCTGGAGTGTGCCATTAACATCTTACCATGTCTGCTGCATCAGGCATCTTTCCGTCTCTCACTGCACCTATTTTTGATGCATTTTCAGAGAAAGTTGCAGATACCAGTATGTTCTGAGTGGCTTCAGTCGTGTCCAACTCTTTGTGACCCCATGGCTCTAGCCCGCCAGGCTCCTCTGTCCATGGGATTCTCCAGGCAAGAATACTGGAGTGGGTTGCCATGCCCTCCTCCAGGGGATCTTCCCAACCCAGGGACTGAGCCCACGTCTCTTACGTCTCCCTTATTAGCAGGTGGGTTCTTTGCTACTTGCACCACCTGGGAAGCCCAGATATCAGTACAGTTTCCTCTAAGTAACTCAGCACGCTAACTGCTAACTGGAACACCGTTTGTGAAAGGCAGACACTCAGTAAGTGTTTACTGCTATTACTACTACTACTATTATTATTAAGGAAAGAAGGACAGTCATGGTGATCTGATATTCCGGAAAAAGAGACACCTGCCTGCCCCTGTTGGAAGGGGCCTGCCATTTCCTGGGAACTGAACTGCCCTTAGTTTGTGGACTAGGAAATGGCTGAAGTCACAGCCACCATAGTGCCCTGGCACAGACTGCAGCCCATCCCCTTGATGCCTATCCCGTTGACAGACTCCAGAAGCCTTTGGAAGACTTAATAACTCAACTGTGACAGTGGAGGTTGAGACTTTCACAAGGAATTTCTACAGAGAGAGGACAGCTTTGGTTATCTGGGCTGAGTCCCTCCCAAGTCCTGCTGGGTCAGATGCGGTCCCACCCCCTTCCCTCAGCTTTGTCTATTACAGTAGGGACTTGGGACACCAGAGCTTCCCCAGGGGCGCAATGGTAAAGAATCCACCTGCAGTGCAGGAAATGCAGGTTTGATCCCAGGGTCAGAAAGATCCCCTGGAAAAGGAAATGGCAATCCACTCCAGTATTCTTGCCTGGGAAATCCCATGGACAGGGAACATTGGCAGGCTACAGTCCACGGGGTCACAAAAGAGTTGGACAGGACTTTGGGACTTAACAACACCCCAGGGACATAGAGATCAGGAGCTGGAAGATCATGAATCCAGGTTCTAGAAAGTCAGAGTCTGGGGGCCCTGACCATTGAATGTCTTAGCCTTACATAGAACTGTTATTGTCCACACGTCCCAGCAAAAGAGCTCAGGTATAAAGACCCCTCTGAGGACCTTCTCTTCCAAAAACTGTGTGGGGTCATAGCAACAGGTACTTTCAAGTAAACAACTAGGGAGAAATAGAAGTAGTCTACTAGGAGCATTTGGAAAGCAGTTTAGTATATGAGGTGTTTTACATCCATTTAATCCTTGCATCCATCTTGTGGAGCAGGAATTTGCCATTGTGTGCTGCCTGGCTACATAGCAGGAGATACAGGAGCAAGCCAAGCTTGGCCTCCAATCTCATCCCACCCGTCACTCAGAAATGGCCTCAAGTTGGTTATCACCCTGTCCTGCCCTCGATTTCTTTGTCTGAAAATGGAGGGTGTGATGATCGCATCTTCCTTGGGATGTTGTGAGATATGCTATCTAAAAGCACTTGGACATTGGATGAATGCGTCCATCACCTGCTCCAGAAGGTTCTGCCCTGAGCACTGAGGACGCAGTGGTAGAGAAGAGGAGCAGAGCCACCGTCCCCCTGCTGCTTACAGTCTAGGTCTGGCACAGACCTGAGCCAGGCCACCTGGGTGTCAGATCCTGCCTGTTTGAACCTAGAAAAGTTAACTCATTTCTGTGCCTCCGTTGCCCACCTCATGGGGCTGTTACAAGGATTAAATGAGGAAAAATAAATAAATGAGGACATACACATAAAACGCTTAAAAAGGTGTCTGTGCTTACATGTGGTAAGCACATGTAAGTGTCTGCTACTCTTGTAGTAGTGGGAACCCCACCCAGGTTCCCAAATGTGTTAGAATCATCTGAGCAGCTTTGTAAAGGTCTGAGCCACAGCTTAGGAATCTGCATTTAAAAGGCCATCCCTAGGTGATTCTCCTTGCGATACTAGATGTAGGAACCACTATCAAAATGATCACCCAATGTTAGCTTCCCATACGAGTGAGGAAACCGAGACTTAGAGCCGGGGGGAGCATGCCCAAGGGGACACAAGTAGCAAAGCACTGGAAGCAGAAGAGACCTGTGGTCCCCACCTCCAGGCTCCTGGGCAGATACTTGCCCCCCGCGATCGGCTGGCCAGCGTGCTGGACCCTGAACCAAATCAGGGTTCTGCGCACCACTGTGATCATTTTTCATTGTAAAGGGCCCAGTCGAATCAACTATTTGGTCTGGTGAAGATCATCTGTCTCAGATAGGAAAATCCCTGTATCTCACATATTAAAACACTTCCCAACTCTTTTAACCAGGAATTGGCCCAAGTATTTAGAGTCCTCCAGTCATTAAATAACTCCCTGGAGGAGGTATGTAAGAAGTTGTCTCCCCACATAGGCTCTTCGCCTGCGTATGTAGGTGCAGGAATATTCATGCCACTCTATCCAGGCGACTCTTATAATTAATATTTACTTAAAACAATCATTAGTCTCTGCTGGGCGACATTAAACCCACGTTAGCAGTATTTTTAGCCAGGCCTTCCCCACACCTGCGACGGCAGGCGTGTGTGGCAGCGGGAAGCCCTGCGGTGCTTTATAAATAAGCCTCTGCGCACCTGGACAAGCCCGCCGCACACGCCACTCAGGCAGCAGGCTGGGCCAGGATGCCACGCTGGTGGGAGCCCAAAGCAGCCCACACCTCTGGTCCCGGTCCTCACTTCACTTTGTCACTTTATGCCCTGTCCATCAAAAAGGAAACTCATTTCTTTTGAGACAGTGTGGCATATGTACCCCAGGCTAGACCCACATAAAAGGTGTAATTTTTGCCAAAAGAGTTGAGGATTTCTCCAGTAAGAGAGGGGAGAATCATGATGGCCTTTATTAACTGCTTTATGTTCACTGTTCCCTGTAGACCACACAGCAGCATGACAGGTAGGTCCTATTCTCCTTTTCCAGAAGAGGAAACTGAGGCTCAGAAAAGATGAGTGCTTTCCCAAGGCCACACAGCCAGGAAGGGTGACTCCAGTCCACTCTAACTGAACCCACACTTTCTACTGCTCTTCCTTATCCTCAGTCTTACTTGATTCTGTTAAATGATCAGGCAGGAAGAAGGGAAACCTTTACTGAGTACCTATATATGTTGTCATTATACTGAATTAGGTCATTAGTGGTAAAAATGATTATTCCCATTTAATGGATAAAGAACCTGCAGCTCTACAGAACTCTTAAGTTGCTTCCTAAAAATCACACTGCCGGTAAGCATCAGAGCCAGAATTCAAACCCAACCTGACTCTCCAACACTAGATATTTTCCCCCCTCACCAAAGATATAAGAAATTTGCCACATACCTGGGTAATCAAGCTTCATGTAGAACCTAAGATTTTTTTTGGTCACTTTTCTGTCATCCTTTGTCCTTTTTTTTTTAATGAGCTTTCTACCTAAAATTTTTGAGGTTTATAAAGAACTTTTATCCTGGTGAAAAAATTTTTATAGGATTTTGTTATTTTCAGGGATCTTCTATAATTATTTACGTTGATCCTGAAATAACCCCATGAAAATAGATATTACAAAGCCCATTTTGCAGAGAAGTAAATCGAGCTGAGAAAGGCCCAGGGCACGCCCAGGTGAGTACCTGGCCTGGCAGGAGCTCAGCCACAAAGCCTCTTTTCTCCCCACACTTGCTCAACATTGCCCTTGATCCAGGATCTGTTTAGTGGGACCTAAAGACTGAGGAATTTAGACACTTTAACGTTGAAGAAAGAGATTGGAAGGGGGAGGAGCCTTGCAGCAGCGGAGCCCAGCGGAGAGGACCCCTTCATTAAAGGTGGTGACATTTCCTCGCCCACAGGAGCAGGCCGGAAGTTGTGATGGTCGGAGAACTACAGAAATAGCAGCTTTCACACTGATTCCTACACGGGAGGAACTGGTGGTTCCAGGGCAGATAAGAATGACTTTACAAGATGAAAATGATCAGTGAGGGCACGCAGGTCTGGAGGGGAGCGAAGTTGGCATTTTTTGGCCCTGCAAATAGCTGCCCATCTGCTCTCTGTCAGAATATGTTAGGAGTGCATCTGGATTGCTGCCCCTGAGTCTCGGCTCCAGGCTGGTCATGTGGTTGTCTCCACGACAACTCCAGGAGCGGTGTAAACTGCTGCGCTTTGAGCCAGATGCTGCTCTGCACATGTGGTCTAATTAGACAGTGTTCCCAGCCTCCCGCCTCCCTTCACTACCCCTCCCAGCACACACACCACGTTCTCTCCTCCTTTCCTCTCGCTCACCCTCACGCTCGCATCCTCAGTCTGTCTGTCTTGCTCTCCACCCCATTGGCCTCTTTCTCGGAAGTGTTCCTGTAGCCTTATCTTCCATGAATAATTCATTCAACAAGCATCGGAGTGCCTGTGCTGACCTAGGCAGTGTGCTAGGAACAGGAGAGGCAGAGCCACGTAAGACTCCACCTGGGCCCACGAGGAGTCCGCATCTAGTGAGGGACGCCTGGGCGGCCAGGAGCACAGAAACGGCAGGAAGGGCTGCAGTGGGAGGGCGCAGGGGCTGCGGAACCCGGAGCAGGGACGCCTCACCCAGCCAAGGCAGGAAGAAGGAAGGCGGGGGTGTCCCAGGGCAGCTGTCCCCAGTTAATCCATGAAGGAAGGGCGAGGAGGGGGGACTTCCGCCCGCAGCCTGGCCCATAGCGGGTGGATTTGAAGATGAGGCTCTGAGAAAATGAAGCCCTTCTTTCCCTGTGAATGAAGTCTGCTCCTCGGACAGGGGAGGCTCAGCTCAGGGCTGGGTGGGTTGCTCAGGGGCAAGCTGCTAGCGCGTGCTGAGTAAATTATTTTCTGCACCTTTCTTGGCAGTTGTGTATTATAGGGGTCCAGCATTCACCACTCCTCAGATCTCTGGCTCTCAAGAAGACAGGTGACATCTCTGTCTCACTCACTCTTTCTGTGGCGTGCCCCTCGAGCCCCAGGGACAGCACTTCCTCACCGCGCACTCCTTGTCGCCGCCCCGCTGCTCCTGGCCCCCTCTGCTTTGCGATCTAGTGAACGCCTGCCCTTCCTTGGAGCTGGGTTTCTGTATCAGTGCTGCTGTTCCCCCACCCTCCCCACCACGTGGCCTTTCTCGGAGCTCCCCCCGCTGTGCCCTGCATAGTCACCCTGTCTGTGCTCTCACAGTCCACACCCCGCCCAGCCCCCATCACAGGTATTTGTTGAGGGAAAGATGCAGAAGGCCCCACACAAGATGAAGCACCCAGCTCTCAAAGGGCATCTGAAAAGAGCTGTTAGGACCTGAACTGCCTTTGTGCAACTGCTCTGTGCCCCTCAGAATTGGCATCTAGGCAAATATGGTATCATCTCAAACCTCTCGATATGAAGTAGGTAATATCCCCAGTTTATAGGTGAGGAAACAGGCTCACAGAGGCTCACTGGCTTTCCCACTCACGGGGCTCTGGGCTGCTCTGAGCCTCTCTCGAGTCCCCAGACAGTACGTAATCCCCATATAGAGACTCCAGTCTCCTTAGGCTGGGACTCCAGCACATGAGAAAGGGCTCATGTGTGAGAAATCATCTTCTTTGTCTCAAGTTCCCCCAGAAACCCAGAGTGGGAAAGAGTTTGGGCAACTAAGCATGCTCTGAGTGCCCTGGTGTGTTGCAGGAAGAGCCTGTCTGGGCTTTAGGGACAGACAGAAAGGGCTTCAAATACGGCCCTGGCTCTTTGGAGCGCTGTGGCCTAGGGCAAGTCGTGTCCCTCTGCAAGGTGAGGATAAAGAGCCTCTCTTGATAGGGTTATTGTGCAGATCCAGCCTTCAAGCGTGGTTCCACGTGCCTGCCATGCCCAGCCCAGGCAGGGGCTCCGCAGAGGTGTCTGTGGGCGTTATACTTTTCTTGTCGCTCCACATCATGGTCCTGACCCCAATGACCCGATGTGTGTCCTGGACAGGGAGTGCACATCACAGGCCCTGAAGTAAGTCACAGGAAGCACACTCTGGCAGAGAACGACCATTATTTGGGGGTAGAAAACCAATATTTTTTAGCCCCTCTAGGAGTCAAGGCCTGAGTTTGATTTTATGTGAATCACTTGTTGATCCCCGCATAGTCCCATGAGGTAAGAAATGTATCTTCCATTTGGGGAATAAGAAGACTGTCTCCAAGAGCTCAGGGCCTTCCACCGTGCAGAAAGCGGCACGGTGTTCTCCCTGTTCCCAGCTCTGCATGGAGAGCTGTGCACAGAAACACATTCACTGTGGGGAGCGTGGGTGACCTTGTAGAGAAAGGTCTTTTATAGAGTGACCTGGATGGGTGTCTAGAAACGGTACATGTTAACATTTGAAAGTACCTTGAAGATTTTCTAGCCCAGTCCCTTTCCATTTCATAGATGAAGAAATTGAAGGCCAGGAGAAGGAGTCAAAGCCAAGCTGAGCATCTCGGCTCCTCTCCTTGTCCCCTTTCCCCTTCACAATGCTTCCATTTGCTCAAGACTAAAAACTTGCTGCCAGAGCCTCCTGGGCAGCACACCCCATCCAGACACCAGAGGTTGGCCCTGAATAAATGACATTTGGGAGAGGGCTGGTCATGTGTCTGTGACCCTGTGAGTGAGCCCGATAATCCAGCATGTGGACAGTACCGTGAATGAGCTCCCTGGAGGCTGTGTCACTAAGGACTGGTGTATCTTGGGTGAGGTCTGTCTGTCTCCCCCTCACTTAACTCAGAGAGTTGGGATTTCTCCTCTCTACAGAATTATTTTGTGCTGCTCCAGTTTTATTTTTGTGCACTTTAAAAGCCTTTTGATCTGTGAGTCCCGTATTCCCATGGCCATAGCAAACGTTGGTTCTCCTCCTGGTCACTCTTCAGGTTGGTTTGCTTTTTGCCCAGGGGACCACCAGGGCCTCCACACCCACCCCCCTCCAGTATGTGCTCCTGAACTGTCTTGTCCTCATTCTCAGGAAACAAAATCCTCGTCTCTAGTCAGTTCGGCACATCCTTTCCTGGGACTTTGGAATGTAAGGGTCACTGTGTTAAAACCAAGAATGTGGCGCTCAGTGACAGCGAGGCCCACCGGTGGCTGAGCAGAAGGTGTTTGACACTGAGATCTTGGCGTGTCCCTGTGTGGTTCCCTACTGGGGACAGCGTGACAGTTCACTCAATGAGGGGTGGTCACCAGCTCTCACTAACCCAGCCGCTGCTCCTGGGATCTGCCGATGTCATGGTGTGAGTGCTCAGAGGATGAGGGTGGGGGTTGTCACCGGCATGTTTGGTAAGAAAACAGGGGCTCCACAGCTGGATGGCTCCTGCCAGCCCAGGGTGGAGCCCAGACTCACTCATCTCTCCAGAGCCCACCCTTCCTCACTGCCTCTACTCCATCACCCCGAATTGCCAGAGGAGCCCCAGTGGCAGTTGCTACACCAAATACTATCTCTGTATTTGAGAGAGAGATACAAATACTGTGTTATATTTTAAATAATATTGTGTCACATGAGGCCAGGGCCAGACAGACTTGGCTTCAGACTCCGGCTCTGTCTGTGACCAGCTCTATGGCCAGAGGCCAGTGACTTCACCCCTCTGAGCCTCAGTAGCTGTATCTGTCAAATGGAGATCTCGGCGACACCTGCCTCACAGGTGGCCTTGGAGAGTGAGACGATGCACAGGAGAGCGCCCAGGGCAGGCGGCACTCAGTGAGCGGCCTCTGTTTAATCACGGCACCTGCTCTCCCATCGAGCTGCCGCCATCTGCATTTCTTATGGGAAGGAAATCTTAAGCTGGTATGCACGCGGACCCCCTTCGTCGTGTCTCCTCGGCTTCCGCAGCCTCCCGGCTCATCTGCTAATCAGAATTTCCTGACTTCCCCCTGTTTGTCTCGGTTAATGCAGAAGGCAGGAGCTGCTGGCACAGAGGAGCTGGGTGTGGGCCGCGCGCCTGTGATTTGAATGTCTTT
This sequence comes from Bos indicus, assembly GCF_029378745.1. Taxonomy (NCBI): domain Eukaryota; kingdom Metazoa; phylum Chordata; class Mammalia; order Artiodactyla; family Bovidae; genus Bos; species Bos indicus. Next base: position 94,285,905 of record NC_091770.1, on the reverse strand, counting down.
ACTGTAATCTAGCAAGAGTGTGTGGGGTCTCCTGTCAATACCAAGCGGCTGGCCCGCCCGAATGGGCAAATACTGTCAGCCCGGCTGTCTCTGGCCCTGCAAATCATCTGAGGAGCTCTCGTCGGGCACCCACATTTCCCTGACTGAAATCATCCCAACAGCGAGCCGCCTTCACAGTGACACATTGATTCTTTGTTTAGGGCTTGTTATAGTCACAGGGGCCCAGCCTGGGAGGCTGTCCCTGGCGCGCCTGAGCTACCAGATGCGTGGTTCGAAAGACTGTCTTGGTCCTCTCATCCCCCAACATGGCTCGGCCCAGCCCCGCCAGAGCCATGACTGTGGCTGTGGTTCGACCACCTTCCCACCACCCTCCACCCCTGGTGGCACTCAGGCATGTACCACCACGTGCCTCTGAGGGTGCGGGGAGAGCTGCTTGCACTTGGGAGTCATTCAGACCCACCAGCTCTGGAACCTTGAGCAAAGCATTTCATTGGCCGGGGCACCCTTTCCTCATCTGTACAGTGGGGGTCATTCATGGGTGCCCACGATTCTGGTGAGGATTCCGGGAGGGGAAGGTATTAACACATGTTGGTCCAGAGCAAGTGCTCAGCCGACCTCAGCCTCCTCACCCTATACTCATGCCTGCTTCTGGCTAACCTGAATCAGCTGGAGTCTAATCCTTCTGTCCCAACTCTCCCTCCCTCCTTCCCTGCCTCCCAGGAGTAAGTATTTGGCATATACTAGGCTGGACACCCAGAGAAGGCAATGGCACTCCACTCCAGTACTCTTGCCTGGAAAATCCCATGGACGGAGGAGCCTGGTAGGCTGCAGTCCATGGGGTCGCTAAGAGTCGGACACGACTGAGCGACTTCACTTTCACTTTTCACTTTCATACATTGGAGAAGGAAATGGCAACCCACTCCAGTATTCTTGCCTGGAGAATCCCAGGGACGGGGGAGCCTGGTGGGCTGCCGTCTATGGGGTCTCACAGAGTTGGACACGACTGAAGCGACTTAGCAGCAGTAGCAGCAGCAGCACGCTGGACACCATCCTCAGCCTTTTCCATGTCTGCTGGGAACTCACCGAGGGTCCTTGCCCAACCCCGTGAGGAGCAGCTGTTGCGACCCAGCTGAGAGTGGTGCTGAGACCCGGAGCAAACAGTACTGGCTGCTCAGGGGAGGCTTTAAAAGGACCCTTCAAACCTCAGAGCAAGATATGGCTCTCCTGCACTTTGGCCAGTGATTTGGGTATTTTACTAGGAAATTGGAGGTACTTCAACAAAATGCAGTTGATTTGGGACTACTGGTGATAAACAGGGCCAGGTTCTCTGGCTTTCTCTATAATATTTCTTTACTCTTAAATTTCAAAACATGAACGTTGATTGGTGTGGGTGCTGTGCTGGTCACTTTCACTTGCGCGTGGTTCTCAACCTTGGCCATATTCGAGTCACGTGGGGAGTTTTAGGAACTACTAAGAAAGTGCCCTGGGTGATTCTAATGCATGGCCATGGTCAAGCATTACTAAACACACTATCACACTCACCCCTGTTTAACCCCCGAGCGATCCCCTGTGGCAGGTGGTGAGAATGGGGATCCAAGGGTGCAGCCGTGTGCGCAGGGGCAGAGCTGGGGCTGGAGCCGAGCTCTGCGTCCCGCTGCCACATCTGCCTCTTCCTGCAGTGACTCAGCTAATGTTTATTGCATGCCAGGTCCTAGCCCACCTCTAGGAGTCTGCCCTGGGCTGGGAAGAGGCCGGTGGGCATAGGTGTAGGGGCTTGGAGGAGGAATGGAGGCTCTCTTTACCTGAGGGCATCAGGTAAGGTTCTCACAAGGAAGTAACATGAAGAAGGAAGCCAGAAGAGTGAGAGTGTGTAAAGCAGTGGGTGGTCGACAGTCCAGACTTTCTGGAAGGGAATGAGCTATGGACAAGGTAGATGGGTCATAAGCAAGAAGCATTAGCTGGGGAAGGTCACATAGAGATTTGCGTGTCATGCTCAGGAGTTTAGAAACCCCACCTCCGTCAACCTACACACTTGCCTGAAGCTGTTCTACGCTGGCCAGCCAGATGGCAAACAGAGTCAACAACCAGAGCCGCTATTTAGTATTAGTATTAGTATTTAGCCTATGAAGGGAGAGGGGGATAAGAGAAGTGTGAAGCCTGGAGGCCTCACTGGTGTGTGTTGTGCGGTATGCAGCCGCAGCCCTGTGCACAGATTGCCTGTGTGTGGTTTATGCTCTTCTGTCACCATCTCAAACTTCCTTACCAATTTTACCCTCGAACTTGTGCTCTGTGGATGGAGGCTGAGGGGCAGTGGGGTGTGCGCGGGAGCAGAGGTCTGCACAGCATGCTCCAGCTCATCCAGCATGCGTGGAGCTCACTGGCAGGGTAAACGTGTCAGTGTCTGCGGCCGCAACAGGGGGCACTGACAGGCCCCAGAGTCCACACTCTGTGTCAGAACCAGAAGTTCTTCAACATTGAGAGAAGGCAGGGGTGTTCTAGGAAGACCAATAACGACCGCAGAAACCTGTCACGTTCCTAACTCATCCTTGTGTTAGCCAACCACCTCTTCCCTCGATGACAAGGAAGGAGAGAAAAAGATGGAGCAACCATCGTCCCTTTTCTTTTCTCGTCAGTAAGCCAAAGACAGAGAATGTTAATAAAATGTGTGTGTATCAAGAATTGAAATAAAAAACAGTTGAGTTAGTTTTGTGCAGCATTTCCACTGTCTGGTAAGAACAAAACACGAATGCATATATGATTTACAAAATACGATTCCACATATGTTAGCATTTAGAACTGGCATTGCATAATACAAAGCTGAACAATTAAAGCCATGCTAATAATTTAAATTCTTATTTTTTTCTTTACATGGAATGACATTAAATAGCAAACTTTAAAAGCACCGTAAAGAGATCATGAAGAAAAAAAAGCTTTATATTTTAGTACTCAACAGCACTTTTTTCCTGCTTATTTCTTTTACACTGGCTTCCACAAATTATGTTATCAGTCTTAGTAAAACCCAGTCTCTGCCCTCAAGAATAGTTATTTGTGCAAAATGTATTTGTTGTCATCTGTCTGAATCTTAGAAGCAACCCTAAGAGATGGGCCTTCCTTGAGTCATTGTTGCAGATGAGAGAAGACAAGTTACTTGAGACCACGTGGCCAGTATCTTCAGAGTCCAGATTCAAGTCCAGGACTTTCTGACCCCAGGACATATTCTCTCTCCACCATGTTGTGTTACCTCAAATGAATCAGATTTCTTCTTTAATTTTTTTAAGTTTTGTTTTTTTTTTTTAAAGATGGCTTTACCCAGAAAAACCAGAACCAGCCCTCTGATGTGCCCGTCATCACGCTGTACTGTGCTTATTTGTTCCCTCAAGTAGCCAGACTCCTTGGTAACAGGAGGTTTTTTGTTTTTATTATGGAAAACTTCAAATATGTACAAAATACACCAACTCCTATGTACCTATTGCACTGCTTCTACAACTATAGGTATTGTATCATTTTTAAAAATTTAATTATGGTGAAATATATATTACATAAATTTTACCAGTTCAACCATTTTTAGGTGGACAGCCCAGGAACATGAAATATATTCACGCTTCACCTTGCCGTACAGCATCACCACTGGCCATCCCTAGAACTTTTTTTCATCCTGCAAAACGAAGCCTATGTCCTTTAGAGAACAGCTCCCCTTCCTTCCCCCTTCAGCCCCTGACAGCCACCATTCTACTTCTGTCCCTGTGAAGATGACAACTCCAGAGAGAGGAGAGTTGTCCTTTTGTTACTGGCTATTTCACTTAGCGTGATACTTTCAAGTTTCATTCATACTGTAGCCTGTGCCCAAAAGCCCTTCTTCCTGAAGGCTGAATAATATTTCATTGTATGTATATTTTGTTTATTCGCCTGTAGACACTTGGATTGCTTCCATCTTTTGACTTTTGTGAATGATGCTGCTATAAACATAACATTCTGCCATTCTTGTATCATCCATACATACCTCATCCTCTCCCTACCCCTCATTTGATTATTAGTGTTACTTGTAGGAACTGTATTTTATTCATCTTTGTATTTCTCTAACTCAGAACCAGGCACACAGTAGGTGTTTCAAAATTTTTGGATGGATGAATCTTCCAGAATTATCACTTTTTTAATTTAAGGAAGGTCCATAAAGAATGGGCACCTCATTTTCCCCCTAAAATTTCAGGATAAATATGCACATAAGATTTTGGTAAAAATTAAATTTATGAAGAAAAATAAGAATTTGATGCTTTCAGTATACATCAGCAGAACAAGGAAAGATGCTGAAGAATCTGATGGGAGATTTTATTTTTATGCCAGTACGCTCAGTGCTGTGGATAAAAGCCATTTATTTCTGGAATTAAACCTTTGGAATCACCAACTTCACCTGTTAACAAAGATGGACTCATCAATAATGGAATTTTTTATCGACTCCATGTGTCAAGAAGATAATCCAGGAGTAAAACTTGTCTTTTCATAACCAAGTCCTTGATAGGGTTAAGCAGTTTTGTTTATCTGTCCTTCGGGTCAGGGACGGAAAACTCCACTAATGTGATCTGAGCTTGAATGCTCACGGCCTGACTTGCCTGAATTAAAATCGCTCTCAGTCAGTAACCCCAGCGCCTAGAGTGTCGCCCAAGAAGACAAAAGGTTTAATCAGCCTAACAGGAGAACTAAATCAGCACTTCCTACAAAGGAGGGAATTAACGAGACAGCTTACCTACTCCCCTCCACCGCTGCAGAGAGCAGAATGGGGGCGGCCATTTCAACTGCAGGAGGGGGTGGACAAGCGGGTGCAAATGGGTAGGCATTGAGTTGGGCCTGTGGCAGAAAGGACCTTCACCATAGCTTACCTCCTCCCTCCTGGGAGCAGTTCATCTCTGAGGGGCTCGGAGAACGTGAGGGGCTCCCCCTTTGAAGAGAAGGCTTGTGCTCCCCAGCAGGTGTCCAAGGGCAGACAGAATTGAGGCCTTCGAGAAAGGCCCGAGTCTACAGCAGACCATACACGAGAGGGCTGGGCTTCGGAAGCCACCTTGTGTAAAACTCAGACTCTGCCCTGTGCAGGGCATGTGACCTGCTCCTCCGTAAGGATCAGGTGAACCGTGAGTATGCTCACTTCCTTAGAAGATGAGTCCTGCAAGGGAAAGCACCCTCTGTGCCTGCTGCCGGTCAGACCTCACACGTGCCTCTAGTAATAGCACCAGGTTAGGGCAGGACGGTCGCCCGTTGGGTGGGAACGGCTCACCTGACTCTTACCCTCCCAGGCTCCACTGAACGTGTCCACTTCTACCAAGTTCACACCTGCTGCCCCGAAAGGATTAGCCTTTTCCTCTCTGACTCCGGTGGTATTTTACCACCCAGCCCAGCAGCCCGGCACCATAGGCAGTACTTGTTTCCATTCTCAGCTGACACGGCTAATGTTCTCTGAGCTCTCTGCATGAAAGGCCCCCTCTGTCACATTTCCCCTAAGTCCTTCCCATCCGTGCCCATGTCCTTCAGTTTGTTTCTATGACACAGACATCTGACCAGGGGGCTGTCATCTCCAGTAAATAGACAACAGCCCCAACATGTTCATATCTCCCCAAAGATGAGATTCTTTCTGCTCTCCTACAGCTAAAGCCTGTCTCAGGCTACTCTTGCATACAAATCTGATTGCAAACTTGAATTTTTTGATCCCTCAGCAGACTTCTTCCTGGCAATGCTGGGCCAAATCTCCAAGACTGAATGCTCACAGCTCCAATGAGCATTTCCTCTGAGCAGCTCTAAGCTCCCTGGACACAAGTGTCACTCATCAGGCCCCGTGCTCTGAGACCTCCTTACCATCAGGCTAAGCGGTATCTCAACCACACAGAGACTGCAGGGCTCCTATGACAAGAACCAGGGCCACGCACACTCTGTGGTTCTTTAACCAGTATCCCTGAGTTTCTACTTAGGGGCTGAGAGTATAGTAGTGAGGCCAGCAGGGCCTCTGCCCTCTCGAGCTCCTGGTCATGGGGACACCAGTGAAGATTACCCTGCACGCAGGGTGTACCAGGCACTGTGGGAGCACTGAGTAGGGGTGTGTGACTGCCACACACAGGCCTGTGTTTAAAGGATGATAGCCCAGGTAGAAGGAGCAGAACTGGCAAAAGCACAGGAGGAAGTGGGAAAGGACCTGGCCTGTGACTAGGAGATGCATTTGAAGCATCAGGTGTACAGGAGAACATAGGAAAGTGACACAGAAGGACTCTGGGAAAGAAAGCTGGGGACTGCGTCTGCCCGCATGAAGCTTATAGTCTAGTGCAAGGACTAGATAAGCACCCAAATGTAACATCTCCACAGTCCTTGAGTAGGATAGTGACGTGATCCAATTTGCATTTTAGAAATCTCTCTGGCCAGAAGAATTAAAGTGGTTGGGGAGGAACAAAAGAGGAGAGCCACATGAAGCTGAACGCCTACCATGGCAGTCAGGCCTGTGCCAAGGGATGGAGAGCAGGGGACAGGCTGATGAGACGTTGCCCTGGGGAAAGGGGACAGACTCAGAAGTCTGATAGGTCTACTGTGAGCAGCCATGGATGATGATAACTCCAGAAAGAAAAGCAGATTTAGAGTGCAGTCCAGATGGGATAGTAATTGGCAGTTTTTGGGCCCTTCTGAATTTGAGGTTCCATCCAGGTGGGGATTGAGACATGAGTTTGGAATGAGAGAAGTCTGAACTGACAGTGTTTATTAGCAGTGATCAGTGTATGAGTGACATTGTGCTCATGGTTGAGACCTCCTGGAGAGAGAATTAATTGCCCTACTGTGGTTCCAAGGGTGAGAAACTTCCAGACCACAGGAATGGAATTCCAGGTGGGCTTCTGTTGGCTCTCACTGGCTGATCTTTCCACTTTGCAGCAAGGAAGGTATAAATTCATGCCAAAGTAATAAATGTCATGAAAACTCTTTCCCCTGAGGAACTGATGTGTGTTTTTCTCCTCATAGACAGTGTAATATTTGCATTCTTCTTCCCTTCTTGCCTTGGCAGCTGGGAAGCTCAGAGCTAATTTTGTAACTTTATTTTATTTCATTTTAAGAATGTTTGTTTATTTGGCTGTGTCAGGTCTTAACTGTGGCATGTGGGATCTTTAGTTGAAGCATACAGTGACACGTGGGATCTAGTTCCCTGACCAGAGATTGAACCCGGGCACCCTGCACTGGGACTACTGAGTCTTAGCCCCTGGGCCACAGGAAAGTCCCTGTAACTTGATTTTAGAAACCACACAGGACCTGCATATCCAGATGCTCTTTTCACAAATAAATACATTTTATATGTTAATGTATTTTCCAGCACCAATTTTTTTTTCTTTGTTTTAGGGGCCTCAGTTCCTTTGTAAAATTAGGTGGGGTACAACTGTATACAAATAAATATCCCCCTTACTCTATTACTTTAGTATCATCCTTGTGCAGTAAGTCTGCCCAGTTGCTGAGCTAATATTGACTGGATTTAAGCAGGAGGGACTCTTGGAATTTACAGCACCTACACAGTAAATTTAACACTCACCTAACTCATTAAAGCAGGATAAAAGTGGAGCTTCAAACGTCTGTGTTTGCCACCAAGTCTGTGAGAGGAGGGGTACCTTTAATTCAGTTCAAGATGTAGAAGTCTGATCTTTCAGAATTGAGAATACACTGTTGAAATTAAAGCCTTGTCTGTGTAGATGAGTACTCCAAATACCTTCAAAGAAGGATTGAGGTGTTGACTACAAAGATGGGTGGTTTTTTAAGCTTAGGGTGTCGTTTTCTTGACTCATAAAATGTGGTTCGGTAAAAGCAAACTTCCTTATCAAACAGCATAAGCACAAAGTTACCTGGGTGATAAAATCTTATTTTTGATCATCCCTGTTTATTATTTTAAAATTATAACTTGCTACTGGTTAAGATCACTCTATAAATGGTTTTCAAACTGTGTTCACTGCCTTAGGGACTGCAAAGGTATGGGATGGGGAGAGGGGCACAGGGTGGAGAGAAGACCAGCCAGCATCCCCACCCCCAGCACCCCCAGAGCATCTGGGCTGTTGAAGGTAGCAGGGCTCCTTATGTATAAAGTGCTATCCAAAGAGCAGGTTCCTCTTCTACAAGTGCAAAGAAAAGTTTGGGAATCATCCCACTGAAGGACATATCTCATAACTTGCTGTTGGGGTATGACTGTGGCTAATATGGAAGCGGCCGGGGTTTGGAATCGGGCCCTTCATTCCCACCCTGCCTCCTACCAGCTCTGTGACCTTGGGAGATGTCTCCTCCTCTCTGAACTAGCTTCCTCATCCGTAGAGTAGAATGCCACCAGGATAACAGCCACTTCACAGGTCTGTGAGAGTGAGGTACGTCAGCGGATGTAGGAGTGCCACCTGCCAGAGTTCAAGCACTGATGGCCTCGTTCCTTCCCTCTAACCCTCCTCTCTCCATCTTATCTCTGTCTCCCAGGAGGAGCCAATCACCTTCTGCGAGGAAGCCTTCGTGTCGCACTATCGCTCAGGAGCCATGAGGCAGTTCCTGCAGAATGCCACCCAGCTGCAGCTCTTTAAACAGGTGCCCAGCCTCCCTTGCCTGGTCTGCGTCTGGGGCCCCAGTGGGGTTTCTGCAGCCGCCTCCACTCTAAGCACTGAGGCTGAAGACATGGGTGGGACTCAGGCCTCAGTGCAAAAAGGCCCAGGGTCTGGGGAGGGAGACTGGGCAAGGAGGGTGCTTAGCCACCAGACAGTGCCTTTGCAAATATGCCATGCAGTTTAACAAGTTATCATAAACACACAGCCGGTTTTTTAAACTCACAATTCCAAAGGCCTTTTCCTGTCTTGGTTCTTTGGTCGTATACTAAGGAGCCCAGCTGAATGGCCTTCCCCTGTTTCTTTGAACAAGCTGATATGCTTTTGTTCTTTCTTTGTATAGTTTATCGATGGTAGATTAGACCTTCTCAATTCTGGCGAGGGCTTCAGTGATGTTTTTGAAGAGGAGATCAACATGAGCGAGTATGCTGGTAAGGGCAGTTCATTTTTCTTTATGAGCTGTGGTCTGTGTGTGGGATTGGGGTGTGTTCACAAGGAGTGGGCATGACTTCTTTTTTCCTTCACTGGGGATGAAAGAGAGACTGATTTCCAACTTGGCCTTGAAACGTTGGAGGAATTCCCTTCCCTTTTTGATGACATGTGCACTGGTGCAACTGAAGTCCTGCATCTTGGGGTCACTTGCTTCCCGCCAGGTGGGTGAAGTATAGATAACGTGGTGGCCCCCACAATGCAGTGGAAAGCACAAAAGGTACTGAATTAGGAGACCTGGATTCACTGCCTAGCAGTGAGGACTTGGTTGAGTCATTCACCTCTTTTAACTGAAGTGTTATCTGTGCACGGACTGTAACAGTGCCTACCTCATAGGAGTCCTGTTGAGATGAAATCAGAGACCCTGAGGAAAGGTGTGTGCAGACACCCAGGACAGACCCTGGCACAGGATCGCTAAATGTTTCTTTAAGATGTAAAGATCATCGCAGGGGCCGTGTCTCTGTAGACTTTTAGAACCAGAGGAATCAGGCTCTCATTTTTTCAGAGGAGGCATCTGAGGCCCAGAGAAGTGTTAGAGGCTGACCCTGCCTCCTGAATCCCAATCTGTCCACCTTTCCAAATCTCAGCGCCTCAGTCTTTGTTGGCAAAGTAAAGCTAAATGCAAAACAATGGTAGTCAGCTACAGGCCCCCTCTTATTGCTGGGCATGTGTCTGGTCTGTACTGTGCTGGATAATCTAACTGGCAGGGCATAAATTCTTAGAGCCAGGCATTATCTCACCTACGAACCCCTTTGTCAGGCCCGACTAACCTGTGCTGCATGGAGAGCACAGTAATCAAAAACAATAAAACCAGTGTGGAAATCACTGAGGAGCATTTCCTGAGTGCCTTCTTCTGTGACCACAACTCTGTACAGTAAGAATGAGAGGGGGCCAGTTCTGCCCTCAGGGAACTTTTAGACTACCAGGAGAAAACTCACAACCAAAAACAATACAGACTAAACCATTGCAGGCAAAGGAGCAGACACAGGTCTTTGTGCAAGTAGCACAGGGCTCTATTAACGCTCACTCTGTAACATGAGAGCTTTACAACGGAGGCGGGTTTGAGAAGTGTCCTAACAGTTGAATTTATGGGTTCTGGGGAGGAGACAGGCTTCAGGTGTTAATAAACTAAGTCAAGTCATTCAGTCTTCTAGAAAAGCTGTCTGCTGTTAAGACCTCCATATCCCACCAGATAAAATGAATCTGTTCCCCACAGCACCCCCCTTTCCTTTTCCTGGTACTACTTTAGCATAAGGCAGGCCGAACGTGTGCTTACACTGGACACACGGCCCTGTGGTTCCTGCCCTGGCGTGACTCTCAGGATTTTAGAGAGCACAGACCTATAGATGTTACCTATTCTAGAGGTAACAAGAATAGGTAACTCCTTCCCTCCAGTTCAAGGCAAGGAGTGGGAGAAGCCTACAGAGGAAATGACTGAGCTGGTCACTGAGTGTGTGCAGCAGAGAGAGCAGGGAATGTTAGCCAGGCAAGGGAAACAGCATTTGTGAGGGCATGGACGGCTTGGAGGATGCATGATCAGGGAGCCTGAGGTTGTACAGAATGGTAGTACAGCACGGAGAGGCAGATGGTGGGCAGTGCCAAGACAAGACGGAGGAAGAGAAGCAGGGTTGTTAGGGGGTCTGACCTCTATCCAGTAGGCAAGAAGGAGGATTTGGGTTTGTACTCAGGACACTGATAGGATCAGATAGCACTCTGAGAAAGAAACCTGTGGCAGCAGCTCCTTCAGGGAGGGGGCGTGGGAGCCTCCGTGTGGTTCTCCAGATTTTGAGCTTTCCAAGTCCTGCATGCTGAAAGCAACTTGAGGAACTCCTGAGGGTAGATGTATGACTTCTCTAAATACCAGCTTCTCTGCCTCCTCTTTCCCCAGGGAGTGATAAGCTATACCACCAGTGGCTCTCCACAGTCCGGGTAAGTGCCACCCCCGCAGAGCTACCTGGGCTCCTCCTTGGCTGCTGGCCGCCCTCCTCCTGCCCTGCCACCCACAGTGCTGTCATTCGGCCCAGGGCACTGTGTGTGCCAGCTGAAGATACTTTTGTTTGTAAAGCCAGGCCATTCTGGTGCCAGGTGGAGACTAGCAGGAAGAGACTGTCCAAAGTCTGCCCTCAGTGAGGGTGATGAGAGGCAGGAGAAGCTTCCTTGCCTCAGGAAGCAGGCCAAGGCGTGTTGAAAGGATATTGCCTCCTCAGAGGATTTCCAGGGGTCTCTTTCTAGGGTCAGACCAGTTGGGAACTTTTCATGAGAAACCCAAAAATCGGTCCCACTTCCTGCTCTGAAATACGTTTCACAGCACAAGGCTCCTGGGAGGATGGAAAATGCATCACTGAGGGTTTTCGTCCCCTCACTCTTGTTGTAAGCAGTTTTTGATTGTGTTAGAAGCCAGGTGCTAGGGCTTCAAAAGCCACTAAAGAATTCATATGTTGCCTTTCCTTAAATGGGTTCGTCAGTGAGTACGTACCAAAGGCTTTCTGTGTGCCGGGCGCCGCACTGGGTACTGGGATCCAGTGGGAAGCAGGACACAGGCCCTGCCCTGGGGGAGATCCTGCTCTTGCTGGGGAGGCAGGCGCATAAACAGGAGCCCCAGCGCGGTGTGGTAAGTGTGCGCTCCTGCTCATGGGCCAAGCATACTGCTGCCAAGGCGGGTCCCTTGGAAGTGGCTGCAGTTGGCCGAGAGTAAGCAATTCCTCAATGAAAGGTTTCTTTTGTTCTTCTCGAATGGCCAAACATGGCACTTGGCAAATCACAGACAAGCAATAAGGACTCGTTGATTGATTGATAAAGGGAGTTTTAATACTCTAAAGGACCATTGAAATAGGATACAGAGTAATTTTGGAAAGCAGTATGGAACAAATGAGTGGGTGAAAATTTCCTATTATCCTACAACAGAGAATGCTTTCTAGGTCAAATTTTGAAGTTTTTAATTAAAGCTCAAGGTTTCTAATACAGGCGGTTACCAAAAATTGTGCTAAAAGTTAATCCCAATAATTATATAGTATGTCTGACTCTTTTGTATATGCCCTGAATCCAATTTCTCTTTCCATTCAAATCTATTGGGATTGTTGCAGAAAAACCCGAATGAACTTTTGGGCCAACCCAATATCTTTCCAAACCACCACAAATCTGATTATGTGATGCACTTGGTTAAAAATCCTCTGGGGTATGGACTGCTCATGCTGGCCCTCTGTGGTTGACCCCATCCGGCTCTCGGTTCCACTCGCCAGTCCTCCTATGATGCGCTGACTGTTGTTACTCACAGAACATGCCATGGCTTTACAGCTTCTGCGCTTGTTTATGAGCTGCTTCCTGTCCCTGGAATGTCCTTATCCGCGCTGTCCCCAACGCAAGCGCCTACTCTTCCTTCATGGGCCAAATATTTCATCCTCTGATGCCTTCCCCATCCTGCTACACAATGAGCTGCCGCCACCTGCCTTGTGCGCACGGCCAGTGTGGTTCTTGCCACCTTGGGTGGCACTTGTTTCCCCCCAGACTAGGGGTCTTTGAAGGCAGAGACCTGCCCTCTAGTGGCTTGGTACCCTCAGAACCTAAACCGGGGCATCCCCACCGTGAGTCCTTACAAACAACACAGAAAACCAGGGGGAAGAAAGGAGGCTGCGTGACTTAAGGTAGTCACAGTAGCCAGATAACCTTGCCTAATCAGCCCTCAGTTTTCTGCCCCAGCTCAGTGTTAGCATCCATTGTTATTAAACTTATCTTAGTGTTGTCCGTGGTAACTAGAATTTCTTGAGAAGAAATTCTTGTAGATTTCTTGTAGAATTCCTTGTAGATCACTCCAAAGAAAGCTTTGCCTCAGAGACCCTGTGATGAGCTTTCCTCCCAGCCAGCAGACAGGTGCCAAGCACAATACTGAGCCTGGGGTCCCACCTCAGCTATTCTGTCACCACCCACCATCCCCCCTCTGCCCCCACACCCACCCATAGGGATTCTGCTGTGGTCGGAATTTAATTGCCCAGGACCAGTCACCATCTAAGCCTGTTCCTCTAATTAAGTTACACACTTTTGAAATGTTGCTTAACTTGATTAAAGAGAAGAGGTCTTTGTTGCTGTTGGCCTACTATATCTTCAGTCCAAATTGCTAACTGACGTTTTTATTATAGAAAGGAAGTGGAGCAATTTTGAATACTGTAAAAACGAAAGCAAACCCGGCCATGAAGACTGTCTATAAGTTCGTAAGTACTGGTCTTGGTCTCAGGATCCACACAGATCTGTTCCTGAGCATGACGACAAAACTCTTAGACTGAACCCTATGTTGCAGAGCTGATTTGGGGGCTGCTGTGTTATTTCCTAAAGCTCTCAAAACTCTCAGAATTGTTTAGCATTGATGTTTTATGACCAGGTCAGTGACGTTTTTTCATTTAAAATGTTTCTGCACACAGTGGCTGCAATAGAGAAATGGGCGGCTACTTGTTTTAGCTTTTCAGATGTAGATGGGGTGGCTAAAATTCCAGTGCTCCATCCAGAAGACCCAGAGGCTGTGGTCTGTCGGGTGTTCTGGTAGACCTTTCCTGTGTTTATCCTCGCTATTATGTCAGAATAAAGCAGCTGCTCTGCAGGTTACTGAAGAATGCTCGTGGTGGGACACATGCCCATTTTTTTGTCCCAAATTCTTCATCATCTCTCTCATCACTGCCCTATAGGAAATGCATTGTTTGTGAAACTTGTGCCCACAGCAGAGTGAAAATAAGAGAACACGCCGGTTCCCGATGCTCCATCTTTTATGAGCCTCAAGTATTTTTTCTCATGGTTTCTCCTGCTTCCTAATTTGACTCCGAGACACTTACCTGGGGTGGTTTTGTTTTATTTCCATTTTTAATTTTGTTAGTCCTTTCTGTGCTTAAATAGTAATTATTTTAATAGGGTGGGTAGCTGCCAAGAGAACCGCACAGGTCGTAGAATGACAGAAAGTCAAAGCCAGGGTGTCTGCTGAAATGAAATTTAAGAAATGGCATCAGAGAAACCCAGCAATGTGTCTGTTTGGCCTGGGCAGAAAATTGGTCCTGAAGCCCTGCCCTGGTTAAGCGTAGTGGATATTCTGAACCTTGCAGCTGGAGAAGCTGCTGCTCTCCTCTTACTGGTAGCTGTCGCCAGGCTGCAGAGATAAATAATTACAGAGAGCAGAAGAAGAGCTTCAGAGGTGGGGAAAAATCAGTGCCATCAAAATGCAGAAAACAAAATCTGTGTAGCCTCTTTAAGGGCTTTTTTTTAACCTTTCAACATTGTATTTGTTTTCATAGCCATTATATTTTCAACTTGATGATCCCATTTTCCTTCCTTTTTCTAGTAATCAGAGAAGGTGATTCACGATGGACTGAAATCAAGCACAGTCCCTGCTGGAAACAGAAGGGGAATCTTAACTTAAATTAATTTTTCATGCAGGCAAAAGATCATGCAAAAATGGGAATAAAAGAGGTGAAAAACCGCTTGAAGCAAAAGGTACTTGAAGTTCTTATTCAAAATGTATAAGCACCGTGTATGAAATGCGTGGCCACAAAAAAGTACGATGTGATCAATAGAGGCTGTTTGATACAGTGTTGTTAGCACACTTCAAAATGCATTACCAGCTGTCCGGGAGTTTTCACACTGTTATAAATATTCACAGACAAAAAACTGTCTTCAAATAACATTAAGACTGGCTTAAACCCACAAAGGCAAGCAAGTTCAGAGTTACTACTGTTAGTCTGTCCCCTGCTCACCCCCCTGGGCCCGCACTTCACTAGGGTCCATACAGATTGGCTCGGCCTCCCCACCCCAGCACTACCAGCTCCTACAGCTGACCTCTGCCCTGGGGCTGGTTGTAACCAAAATCCAGAAGCACCTCCAGGGAAATGACTGCCGTGGTTCCAGCCTGCACGTGGGTTTGAGGAGGATACTGCAGGCTCTGCTCGCAGTTCATATGTGAGACCCAAGGGGCAGGGAAAGACTCTGATTGTCTTCATGTACCATCAGTAAAGTCATATAAAATCATACAGACTGCATCCTGACTAAGACTGCCCCTACCTGATTCTCTAGATTTGTGCAGGGAAGTTGCTATAACAGAGAGGGCATCTTTATATCATTATGAATATCAGCATCAGTATTAGCATTGCTACCCTTCATTAAGCACTTTCTAAGGATGGTCCAGCCCAGGAGCTTTCTCATTTAATCCATAGAGCCACTCTGGGGGGTATTATTCTCATATCCTGTGTAAGGAGACCCCCAGTTAAAAGGTGAAATAATTTGTTCAAGGTCACACTGGTGGAGCCTGGCAGAGCCAGGATTCAATTCCAGATTCATCTGCTTCAGTGTCTGTGCTCTTATCACTGTAGTATTTCATACTGCCTTCTTGAAACAAGTGTTTTGTTTTCCAAAAGATGTTTGGGATCACTTACTTCATTATCTCCACACCCCCAAAATGTGCCAGGTAATAAGGATCTTTGTCTATCTTGGCAGTTTTTTTAAAAATTGAAAGCAGTTTTAATTTTAGAAGTCAGAAAGGACCTCTCATTAATTTGAAATGGCCAATGGAATTGATCCTCTAATTGCAAAATAATTTGCTCTGACTAAGCATTCACATTCTTAGTTTCAGCTGGGAGTGAATTTTTAGCAGCTGATATTCAAGTCCTGGAAATAAAAATCCTGCTAATGTAAATTCAGATAGACCTTAACTGTGGTCTGTTGCACTCTGCCAGAGACTGGCAGGTGGAATCCTTTACTTGGATGTTATTTAAGTCCCTAAATACACCTTTTTATCTCCTATCCCAGTCATGCGTAACTGAATTGGATTGCAGATGTAAAATGGAGGGGCAGGGAGGGTGGAGCTGTCACCAGGCTCTCCTTCCTTGATAACCGCATCAGGCTGGTATTAGAAGGTTACTTGGAGTAAGCAGAGAAAGGTTGCCTCCTCAGGCAGAGGACACATGTTGCCTCCTTGGTCAGATCTGTTCTCTGCAGGCCATCGCCTCCTTCCTCGTACACATAAGCATCAGGCCTTAAGAAAATCCCCTTTTTATGATGGGTAAAATTTGTGCAAATAACCAGTTAAACTGAGGGCTTTTGATGTTGTTCAAAGGTTCACTTAGACAATCTAGATCACTCTCCTCCCTACCATCTCCCTTTCCTCTCCTTGATGGCATTTGAGGCAGAGTCTTCCCTCCCCTGTTCCTCTTCCCCCTGCCAGTCTTTTCAAGAATAGCTTCAGGAGATAATGTTCTATAGAGAGTGTCAGTACATTTCAGGTGACACAAACGGTGAAGGCATTTCATAGAAATGTGGCTTGTCACCACCGGACTGTTGACAGATCTATTAGTGCACCCTTTTCAATTTTCACTTTTCCCCCTTCGGTCTTACAGATTTCTGCAGACTTGATATTTTGCAGTTGTTCTTGGAAGAGCCATTTTGTAATTGAGACTCTAGCATTGTTCGGGACAGACAGGACCAGGTCTTCCACAGGGCTCCAGCTCCCTTTCCTGAGCTAATTTAGGATCTGGCTTTGTCTGACCTCTCTCACCGCAGTAGAAAATATTTCCTTGGCTTTTTTACCCCTCCACCTTCCCTTTACATGGCAACATATATGTGTGGCTCCCCAGATGCATCCCATGTAGACATCTCAAGTTTGGTTTCTGCTACAAAATCGAGGCTGTTCCCAACAAAGACCTAATTTTCAAATGTACTGGGTTGCCACCTGGCCTCCTCTAACTCTGCATAGCAATGGTGACCCCACAGATATAATCAAGAACCCAACCTTGCCCTCTTTGCTCTTGCCTTGGGTTTGAATTGCAAATAGAAAATGTGGGGCCGACCTGTGGAGAGGTCAACATGGTGTGTGGAGGTCCATCTCTAATATGACTGAGCAGGGCCCTTCTCCATCCCTCGTTCATTTGTGCTGCAGACTTTCAAAGCCTCTGAAAGAAGAGCTTTCAAAGTATCCCTGTGACCATTGGCAAATAATTGTTAATAGAGACTGTAGTGTACCTTTTATTCCATACCTGCTCTGCTTTAGCCCAACAACAAAAAAGGATGGATAACACATTTCTCTGGATAAATGGAGCAAGGTGGTCAAATTCTTCTATAGCTTAGCCTTCTTTGAAGTTTAACTTGCTCAAAATTAGGAAGAAGAAATGGCAAGGAATGCTACCCAGCCATCACTTTCTAAAGGGAAAATCAGTTCTTTCATCCAGAGCCCCTCCCCACCAGACCTGGCCTGTTGGGAGGATGCTGCATGGCTGGGCTGTGGCTCTCAACAAACCTCCTTCTATTGCAGTGTTGTACACCGCTGCACCAAATGCCCTCTTTTAAAAACAGTAGCTATTCCCACACTCCTTCTTTCCTATGAGGAACATTAAAATATTTATGTAAGGATGTCCCTTTTTTTTTTTCTTTTTTTTGCCTATTGGAGAACCCCTGAAAAATAATAATATTTTCTTCAGTATAAAATTAAAATGACTGAGTCAAATGGGCCCGTTTCACAGCCTTTTTTTGGGTTTTTTTGGCCATACCATACAGCTTGAGGGATCTTAGTTCCCTGACCAGGGACTGAACCCAGCCCAGGCTGCAGCTGTGAAAGGGCCAAGTCCAAACCAGTGGACTTCCAGGGAATTCCCTCACAGCCCTTTTTAAATATTTGATCTTTTAAAGATACCTTGAGCTTGTCGATTCAGAGTCTGTGTGACTGAAAGGAGCAGGTTCACAGTTGAGTCAGTGAAGACTTGAGTTTCTGGCAAAGCATTTCCTAGTGTATCGAAGGGAGTGAGGCAGCACCTTTGGGGCTGGGAGACCCAGGTAGACTCTTGTGGGACAGACATTTTCACACTGTATCACACAACTGTCAGCTCCCTGTCTCCACTGCAGCCTCAAATCACAGAAATTCCAACTCTGGATACTATTTTGCTATCAATATTCATCCCGTAGTTTGCATTTGCTGTAGCGTGAAGTAGACTGGAAAAGGACACTGCACAAATCCGAACATGGAGACCAGGAAGCTAAGTCAGAGATGGGAGGCCCCAGCCTCACACCCACGAGAGCCTTCAAACCCCTCACTCTGCGGTGTGGAATTGGGGCCTCTGAAGCAGACAGATAAGCCGGATTCAGTCCTGCCAGTTTTTCTCATTTATAAAGTATGGGAAATAGAGATTTTTACTGGACTGTTGTAAGGACTAGAAGAAATAATGGGTTTAAACAGCAACACATAGTAGCCGTTTGGCAAATGGGAGATTCCAACCTGTCTGTCTTCTTCTATCCCGCATCTGGAGCGGCTGGTCTGCCCACGCACCCGTGTGCGTGTACCCGGAGAGCATGGCCGGGCTGGGAGCCTCTCCCTTTTGGTCCTCCACACTGCCACCAGAGTAGTCTTCCAGGCACCCTGCTCCCTGCCTCCCATGGGCCAGGAATGTTCTGGAATCTCTGCCTCATGAAGTCATATAGCCTCAGCTCCCTCACCCCAGTTCCCACCCAAGGCCACGCCAAGCTCCCTTCTTCCTCTGGGTTCCCATCTCCGGACTCCTCCTAGGGACTCAGTCCCTGCCTTCTCCAGAGGCAAATGGAGATTAGATCCCAGGCATGATCTCTGATTCCAGCCTGGGGAAGGTGATAGAAATTGTATTCTTTTCTGACTCCTTTGTTGACCAAGGGATGGGAACTAACAATCTCCCAGCTCTGAACAGAGCCATGGGAGAAATCTACCAACCTTCAGCGGCCTCTTACCCGCAGCTCCATCTAGTGTCTTCCTCCTGTGTGACTCTTCAGGAAGGAACAGATTTACCCTGCCTGTTACCTTCTTGATTTTTTTTTTTTTTAAGGACATTTTGAGCATTTACCAAAAAAAAAAAAAAAATTGTGGAGAAAATTCAACAAATCAACAAGGAAAAAAGGGAATTTTATAACCTGTATTTTCACTCACTGTATCCTGACCGTTTCTCAAAACACTAAATATTTCCTGCACATGTTGTTTTAAATGGCCACATACAGTTTTATCTGATAGATGTACATACATTCATTAATCCCATTGCTAGACGCTTTAGTTAGTTCCAGTATTTCTTAGGCAAACATCCTCATAGGTAAACCTTGTAGGAATTCTTAATTATTCCATCTGGATAAATTTCTGAAAGTAGACTTAGTGGGCCAGAGGCTCTTTCCTCTTTTAGGGTTTTGATAGGAATTGCAGTTTGTGTTCCCACCAGAAGAGTATGAGAGTTTTACCATTCTCTTTGCTGATGGCATCTCAGTTAATTCTTAAAGGACAATTTCTTTAATCACAGGTACCAAGTATTGTGTTTTTGGATCCATGGAGTATGTAAGATCTCTGCTGGTACCTGCAGGAGAGGGTGTGAGTCCCTGTTTCTTTCCTGACGGACTTCTCCCTCTCTGTTCTCTAGGATCCTGGGAGGAAGCAGTTTTCCTACCCCAGGTGAAAGAAATAGTGAAGAAGTTAACAGATTAGTGGGGCGAGCCCCAGGACTTTGTAAGAAATCTTGGGCACCTTTGGGTCTTCTAACTAAAGAAAATTAACATGTATATTGATGCACAAGCACATGTGTATACTGGACACATTTGGCTTCCAAATGTCCTATTCAACTTTACAATGATTTGTTGTGATAGGGTTTCTGAGGACAAGGCCACATCTGATGAGTTTTTGAGCACCTCCTTGACTCAGAATACCTTCTCTTGTGCTGTTGTCATGGGTCCATATGGTATAAATCACATCGCCCTGGGCTCCTCCGCTTTCTCGCAGTGTGGTCTTGGGTAACTTGCCCTCTCTGAGCCCTGTTTCCTCACCTATAAAAGAGTGATAATCCCATTTACTTTGTGGTTCTTGTGGAAGCTAAGTGTGATAGTGAAGGTCAAGGGCCTGGAGAAGTGACTGCAAGTAGTAGGCACTCAGCACAGGGACAGGGAAGCTCTTCCTTTCAGATGGTGCTTTTTCCATTTTGCAGGGAATAAGTCTCATGTTCAATTTGCACAGGACTTAGACATTTTTCAAAGCTTCCTCACATCTCATCTCATTTAACCCATTCTCTTAGCAGCTTTGAAGTTTGCCAAGCAGATGGTGGTCTCCCTGTTGTAAAAATAAATAGGTACAGAGAGGTTGAGTGAATTGGAAAGATCAGATAGCTAGTTAATGGTAAAAACAAAACCTAGGACATTTTTACTTGAAATTTTAACTTAAAAATTTAAGCTAAGATGCTTTGCCCAAAACTACAACAGACATTTTAAAAAATAGTTATCATCTTATAGTTTTCATTACTCTCAATATTTTCTTACTAGCTTACCTTACTGCTTCATGTCTTTATTTTTCTCCCCAACCAGTCACATACAGTGCAATACTTTTCCTGAACTAAAAGTGAACTGTTTTGTTTGGCTTTATTTAACCTCTTATGTATGTCCTCTCAGTAACCCCACTGGATCTATAATGCCCCTTGTGCCCTTTGTTACTTTCTGGCACTGAAGGAGTCCCTCCCTCTCTTTGTTCCACTTGACCTGAGCACCTTTGGGCAGCCCCTTTCCAAGAGAGCTGTTTCTAATTGGCTGGCGGCAGCTTCTCTCATCACTGAGCCTCGGCCCGGCTGAGACTCAGGGGCCACTTGGTGCAAGCCCTGCCTAGCAAAACCAAGAGGTCACCATCTCCATGTGTTGTTACCAAGCAGCACAGAGACTCAGCTGGGTGTATGGAGTTGAATATATAGAGAGGAGGAGTGGGGGAGCAGTCCCTATTGTTTATTTATTTTTATTAAAGTATAGTTGATTTGGGGCTTCCCTTGTAACTGAGTCAGTAAAGAATCTGCCTGCAGTGCAGGAGACCTGGGTTTGATTCCTGGGTTGGGAAGATTCCCTGGAGAAGGAAATGGCAACCCACTCCAGTATTCTTGCCTGCAGAGTCCCATGGACAGAGGAGCCTGGCAGGCTACAGTCCATGTGGTTGCAAGAGTCGGACACAGCTTAGTGACTACACCACCACGGTTTATTTACTCCCTATAGTTTATTGAGTGCCTCTTTAGTAGGTACTCAGTTATTATTATTGAGTACCATACATAGGACACTGCTGAGGAAAAATGTTCTAGACATTTATGTGGCTTAATCATCTTTATTCCTCATAGCTACCATAGCTCCATTTTACAGGTGAGGAGACTGAGGCTCAAAGATGTTCTGTGTTTCTTCTTTAATGCATTATTATTTAGTAAGGGATCACTTTCCTCCACGTGCCACCATTCTCTGTATTTAACTCAGTGAGAACAATCAATTGTCAAGTCTTTTATGTGCAGAATTTAATGAGTACTAAGGGTATGTGTCTTGTTGACCAAAATGTGTATTTGTTTTTGCAATGAAAATAGTTCAGTACAGTTGCTCAGTCGCCTCTTTGCAACTCCATGGACTGCAGCATGTCAGGCTTCCCTGTCCATCACCAACTCCCAGAGCTTGCTCAAATTCATGTGTATCGAGTCAGTGATGCCATCCAACCATCTCATCCTCTGTCTGTATTTATTATTTTATTCTAGCTGTGAGTTATTTTTACTTAGTAAAAAAAAAAAAAAACGATTTAAATGTTTTTTACTTGTACATTTATTCTCTGCCTTGCTTAAATGAAGATTTAAGCAACTTTCCTGACTTGAATAAAGCCATATGATCCTCACTGCACAAGTCGGCACTATCCACGTCCTGAAGAACCCACGGGGATGGTCAGCTGCCAGCGTTAGGGAAAGGAGCGTCACTGCTTTTTGCACATTGTGGTTTTTCTTTACCTTAAAATTTGACTTTATTTATCACAAGCACAAATTAAATGTGAATTTCTAAATTAAAAAAAAAGATGACACTGGCTCCCTAAATTTTCTCCAGGTCATAGAATCCTAACTCAGACTTAAGTGTCTTTCTTCATTCTCTGCTGAAAAGACTAAGGCTAAGGAGGGAGCAGGAACACACGGTTTTCACAAACAGTAACGTCATCAGTGAACAAATGCGGAGAAAATGTCCACACTCACAAATCATCAAAGTCATGCAAATTAAAACAACAACAAGGTCTAGCTTTTCACCTCTTAAATTAGCAATACATTTTTAAAACGGTATGGCTAACACGCATGGTGAAACTGATAATACATCCATTGCTGGTAGTTGGTGTAAATTGGAAAGCAGTTTGGTAGAATGAATAAAAAGCCTTAATAATGTGTATATCTTTTGATCAAGCAGTTGCATTCCTATGGATTTCTGTTAAAGAATTAATCTAAAAGAAAGAAAGATGGCAGTGTTTATCCCTGTGATGTTTAAAAAAAAAGTTTAAAAAAAAAATTAGGAGCAATCTAAATGCCCAGTAGTAGTAAAAATGGTTTATTAAATTATTGAGTATCTGCTCAATGAAATATTATGCATCCATTAAAATGATCATTCTAATGACTGTATTGTACCATGGAAATGTTTATAGTAGAAGAAACAGAATGTAAAATTATGCACGAGTTGTGATTGCAAGTAATTTTTAAATGCCTGCATGCAGACAGAGTGAATATATAAAAATTAAAATAACTGTGTGAGGTAGCAGGAGGAAAGGTCTTCCCCACTATTGTGAATTATTATGTTGTCTTTATAATATAATGTGCATGATTTTGGTTTCCCTAAGTGAAAGGGCCAAGTTAGCCTTCCATTTCCTCCATCTCTAGCAGGAGTGTCCGAGAGGGGGTTCTCTGGCAGGTGTCTTAGCAGTGGGGTGGGAAAGAGCCCCTGTGCTCATGGCAGGGGCCATAACCCAGACACCAACCCCGCCATGGGACTTCTCCTTGCAGGACATCACTGAGAATGGCTGTGCCCCCACCACAGAAGAGCAGCTGCCAAAGACTGCGCCGTCCCCACTGGTAGAGGCCAAGGACCCCAAGTTCCGAGAGGACCGGCGGCCAATCACAGTCCACTTTGGACAGGTATGTACCTGGCCCCTTGCCTGGCCTGGGCTTTCTGTTGTTTTAGCGGACGATATAGCACATGTAAACAGTTTTTCATTTCAGCTCTCTCTGACAAAACAAAAAACTCCATGGAGTTCTGCACATTGTCAAAGTTTCACTTGGTAGAAACATGTTTCCAAAAAGGTGAATTTTCAGAAATTTTGAGAAGACAGTGTGGCTCTGGTCATAAACCAGCTCAACTGTTAAGTGAAGTCATTAAATGCAGCTGCTGCCTCCCCATTCCAAGGCACTCGGTTTAAGGTGCCTCTGTTAGCTAAGCATCTCATTAGAACGCTTCAGCATCCCAGGCCCTTCTTTGCACCTTCAAATAAAAGACAACAAGTGAAGTCTTAAAAAATCAATTAGGAGTTCTTTATTAATATACTTCCTGAAAATCAATATTGGGGGTCGTGCTTCTCAGAGTAAACACCCGCACTATAATTCTCATGATCCGATTCTGTAACCAACTTTTTTCAACCTGAGCATTTAAAACATTGTTCAGTTGTTTGATTTTTTTTTTTCCTCTTAAGTAAAACATAGAAACTGAAATTTTTCTTATCCATGTCCTATCAGTGGTTATATTTTTGGTTAAAAAACATTGTATACCCTCCTCTTCTTCTCTTGAATTGACTCTCTTGATGAGCCAAAGTCATAATTTCTTGATTTGTGAGAAATGGCTCTGTTAGCAAGCTATGACTATAATAAGAATTTGCACGGTTATTCATTCTTAAGTCACTTGATTCTTAACCATTAATTAGATGAAGCGTGATTAAAATAATCTTCATGATTTTATCTTTAATATGATGCTATGTTATCACCTAAAAGATCTAGAAGCGTGCATTTAAAATGTTCCTGCTTTTAACAGACATTTATCAAGTGCCTGCTATGTACCAGACTTTGAGCTATTTAGAAATGAAGGGAACTAATGAAACTGTTGTGGTGGGTTATTATGGTGAGGGATGAGTTTGTTGAAACACAAGAATCTTCTTCTGTGATCAATATTTTTAGATAATACATTCATACATCTTAAACTTGGAGATATCCATCCCCCTTTTCTGATTTTACACTTTAAAGGGACGTTATAAAAATTGAAGTGTAGTATAGGAAAGAGGCATCCACAGGGCAGTGCTCACTTGATTAATGAGTATCTTCAAATTTCATCAGTGTTTGCACCCCAAGGAGCTGCCCCTTCCTGGGGTTCAAGCCCTGTTGGAGGAATCTGCACCCTAGTTCTCTGACTGTGTTTGCTGAAAGCGCAGCCCCCGGTCGGTTGCTTGTCGCCAGCATGGCACTCCAGAGCCAGCTTCCTGCTTTCCTTTGTCCTCATTCCTGCACACACTAACCTTCCCATGAAAAGAGCCCCTCTCTGGAGTTTGGAGCCCATTACAGAGAAAGAGGGGGCGGGGGAGAGGGATTTCATGGTGTTAAACATTCCATTTTCGAAACACAAAAAAGGAGGCCCTATTTGAAATGGAGAAAGACCTTCTTTCCATTTCAGCGAGAAGTAGAGATGCTTTAATGTCATTCCCAGCTAAATGCAGAATAAGAGTGTGTGCACGCATGGGTGGGGGATAAACAATTAAAAAAGCCACCCCAAACTCTGTTGAAATAAGAGCTGTCTGTGCCTTCACAGGTCTGTAAACTGGAGAGGATGAAAGTGGCTTTTTTTCCCCGTTTGTCACTTCCCTCACGTGGCTGCCAGCATTATGCAAGTGTACAGGAAGGCAGGGTTTTTTTTTTTTTTAATGCATGCATGCGGATTAAGGTCAAGCCCCAAGTATCAGCCATGCAGCGGGCTCTCCCTTCCAGCTGCAGCCACAGAGCCTACCCACAGCCGCGAGATGCCTTAATTGAGACGTGCTGTCAAAGTGACAAACACATTTGCATACAGTCTACACTCTATTTATTTTCTCTGGAAAGGTCTACAGTCTGCTGTTGGTTGAACATTCTTAATCAGTTTGCTGTAAGTGAACTGCCAGCCAGCTCACTTGTGCCACAGCTTCTTCATTAAGTGACAGATTAGCGGCAGGGGGGATGGGCCAGGGAAACCCAAGACCCCTTTCTTTTAACTCTTTCCAGCTTTGCCCTGGTGCTAGCTTGGCCTTCAGTCCTTCCCTGGGTACCTGCTTTGATGAACCATTGACCAGAATAGGCAGTGTTTCTAGAGCACCTTCTACCGGCAGGCATGTGTTTCAGGGGCCGTACATTCTCAAAGAAGCCTTTTGAGTTCCATTTCAGAGTTTTTTGCCACACCCTCCTCTGTGTTCTATCTGTACTTTTTTTTTTTTTTTCATTTCATATTTTTCTTTAAACAGACTCCAACCTGACATTTATACTAATCTGACATTTTACTTTCTTAAGCAGTGATGTTGATAAACCCACAGATTATCAATACTGGCCCAATATTTTCATAAGGTCTATCTAAAAAAATAAGGTCCATCCATGTGTTACCTAAACTACTCATATAGCCCTAATAGTACATATTCTCCTTTTGGAAAACTTGTGTCATTTCTGCCATACCCTCTGAGGAAGAGGTCCTTAGCTGTATTTCGAGCCAGAGTCAGAGCTCAGGGACCTTCCCAGGACCATATTGCCAGCACAGGACGGTTCACCCCCAGAGCCCACTTCAGTTCCCTCACCAAGCAGAGACATCAGCTTCTGTTTGAAATGTCCAGTAAAGCTACTGTGTTCCAGAAAAATAATTTAAGCTAGTCAGACAGTCCACGCCAACCTCAGAAAGACCCTTGCCTTGAGTCTGTGTTCCTGTGGATTTCATTCTTTAAGAACAGTTAGCTTTCCACTGGGGGCAGAGACTAGTGAGGTCTTGATTACATTCATCCCTCCACCTTGCAAAGTTAGTGAAGCCAGCCAGGGGACTCCATGGAGACCTGTGGCCAGTTGCAGCAGGGTAGGGGGTGGCCTTTGCAGAGCCCTCAGGGGAGAAAAGGTACTTTCTTGCTTCTGCTTCACTGGAGCTTCTTCTTTCAAGATTATGACCGTTTCTCCCTTTGATTCTGCATCTGTTCATCCATGTGTAAAATAAATAGATAGATAAGTCCTTGTGGGATATAATAAGGGTGACAGACCAGCAAATGGACGCCCAACCCAGAGTGACGAGAACACTGAGAGAGGTGAGCTCAGGGCTCTCTGAGGGCCCCCACAGGGACATCCTCTTCCCCTGCAGGCCCATTGTCTGTGGACCTAAGCTGGGCCCTGTAACTAAAAGACAACAAACTGAACTCTCTAGCCTTTCATTTCTTTTCTAAAGCAGACATAATGTAACACCACTCACAGTTCATCATGAGCCATGTCGATGGTTCCAAACAAGGTCAAGTAAATGGATTTTTAGTTAGCCTCTGCATCCTTATCTAATTTCTTTAAAGAGTTCAAAAGTCTCTGACTTGAGAATATCTTTTCCTACCTTGGAAAATGTTTAGGTCTAAGGAGGCTGTAAATAACTTTTTTTCTCTCAAGTTCAGAATCAAATGAGAAAGAAAGCCCGGGAGACAGTCAAATGAGATAAGGATGCCAGTTTTTTGTTTTTTTACCAAGAAGCTAAAAAGAGAATATGGCTTTAGACCTGAAGCCAAATGGGCTTGCTCAAACCTCATCTCTGAATTGAAAAGACTGAGCTATGCCCCACAGGAAATGTGGGCAATTTCAGGTGGTGCCCAGGGTGCCTGTGCACTGGCAGCTGTGTGTGTAGCAGGGCGGGGGGCGGGGGAGTGAGCACCAGGAGCACAGAGCATGCTCAGTTCCATCTCCCAGACTCAATGGAGACGCTCTCCCCTCCTGGCAGCTGAGAGCCAGAGGGCCCAGAGAGAACCTGAGGTGTCCCCATGCTTTTCTCTCCTGTATGAAGTAGGCCTGCTCTCCTCTCTGTGGCTGGGGAAGGAGTGAGGAAGCCCTGCCCTCCCCAGCAGGGTCTTGGTGCCCCTCAGCCAGACACCTTGCCTTAACTCTTCCCCCTCTGAGGAATTAGCAGAGGGAGCACCCCTTGGAAACTGCTGTGCTCCCTGTATTTAATTAGGTAGACAGGCTACTTGGTACTCATTCACTTCTGTACTCATCTAATTTTTTTTTTTTAACTTAGAAGACATTTACATTTATTTTTACTTTCCCACATCACCAATCATGGGTGTGAGTGGCTTGTATCCCTATTGGGAAAATATGGCACTATCGAGTGACTATTGTATCCAATGGAGAACTCAGTCTTTGGTCACATCATTCAGGGCTCCTGGCTTTGGTCCCATCCACCCCTCTTTGAAAAGACCTATGTACTAATTTAGTTGAATCTTTTGTTTTCTTTGGCTGCACTGGGTCTTAGTTGTGGCACGGAATCTTCCTTGCAGCGTGTGGGAGCTAGTTCCCTGACAAGGGATCAAACCTCGGTCCCCTGCATTGGGAACACAAAGTCTGGACCACCAGGCAAGTCCTTAATTGAATCTTTGATGTCAAGTGGTAAGGAAGATGGTCTCATAAATATAGTACAGATGGGGAAACAAGCCCAGAAGACATTTGCTTGAATTAGGAGCTAATTCTTATTCCACCACCAGCAGCAGCCCTCTTCTCTCAACTGAGTTGAGCTCTCCCTCGCTGGCTTTGGGGACCGCACTGACAGTGGCACCCAGGGACACTGGGTTCTGGTCCTGGGCACGTGCTGCTGTGGGCCGTGGGCCTCGGCCAGAGACTGGGCCTTCTCAGGAGCTGGGAGGACAGGGCAGACCCACTCTGGGACCCGCTGCATTGTGTTACCCCTGGTTGATCCTACAAACAAAGTAATTGCCTGCTTTCCAATCTGATAGAATCCAAAAAAATGTGCACTGAAACGTGTCTGTTCTCCCAGTTGAGCAAAGCTTTCTAAACCTCTTTAACATAAAGTTTGAAAAGCCAGTTAAACCAAAGCTCAAACTAAGCGCTACCATGGCTTCTGGAGGCCTGGGATGGAGTGGTTTGGATACACCCTTAGGATCTGCTCCTGGAATGCGGTTGCCTGTTGTCTGTGCATGCGGAGAGTTCTGACTTTACAAGCGTGAGCCAGGCTGTTTAGTGCCAGGCTCACGCTGGGCTGGAGAAGCTGCCCTGCCAATGAATACCTTCCTGGCACCCTCAGCTCTGAGGAACCCCTCCACCCCATTGGGCTTAGAAGTCACACAACAATTCCCTTCAACTCCACCGTTGCCTCCCACACACCTCCAACCGAGGTTCTCATCCTTCCCGACACCTTACCCCACAGGCTGAGGGTACACTCCCACCCACACGGGCCCCTCCTCCTCCACCTCCCACCGCAGTGAGGTCCATCCAGGAACCCGGGTCTGCTCCCCACCACCCTGCCAAGCCTCTCCCTTCTGCCCCCTGACACTGCCCAGTCCCTCGCCTTCCACACCTCTGACACAGCAGTGGGTCAGGCTGTTACCGCTCACTTGGACTGAGCCACAGCCTCCTAACTGACCTTCAGACTCAGCTGCGCTGCATCCCCATACAGCCTCACTTGACCCACACACCAGTGGCCGTGCCACCTCCCTGCCCTTCGCCTCCCCTGAAGGTTCCCCGTCACCCTTGACGTAGACCATGAGGCCCGTGATGATCTATCTGCCTGTCTGCCCTCAGAGCCGGTCCCTTGTGTAGTCCTCCCGACTGAGTTGGCTGCTCCTGTCTTTGTCCTACCTCAGAACTTGGCACATGCAGTGCATCTCACACAGCTTTGTAATCATATCTTTAATGCCTTCCTGTCTCCCCCAATGAGAATGTGAGCCTGGAATGTCCACCACAGGGCTTGGCACTGACCTGGCCTTCAGTAAACGTCTTAGGGTTTTATTATTTATGTGGATTTTTAAACTGATTAATAACTGATTATTGTTTAAGTACTTTCTGTGTATCCAGGTTATTTGGTTTTACTTCAGTTGCTATGCTTATAATTCCATTCATTTGGAAAAAGGAAAATGAATATTCCATTAGTGGTCAAAAGCAAATTCCAAATCATTTTCCATAAATAAGGGTTTTGTTTCCAAGTAGAGACAGATTTGTATTATAGGAATTTAGATCCTGTCTCATTCCGTTTTGTGTTTTTATGAGCTCCTAAGGGCTAGTCCTAAATGCCCCAGGAAAAGAGGGGAGGTGAGGGGGCTCTGGGACACCCCAGACTCCCAAAATGAGTGGACCTGGAGAGGAGGAGAGCTGGGGAGAGAGCAGGCAAGGGAAGGGAAGGTCCAGTGCCCCTTGAATTCTTCCCAGAAAGCAAAGATTTCATCTGTAAAAGAGACTAAGCTGTATAAACAAATGCAAAATATGAACTTGGATTTGTTTTTTTAAGCATCAAAGATATTCTTTGAAAAGTTCAGAGATCTGAAGATGGACTGGGATGTTAGGTGACATGATAGAGCTATTGTTGATGTCATGGTTTTTAGGGGCTTATCTTTATGCCTCAGGGGTGCACACTTCAGTATTTAGGTGACGTCTGAAACTTGCTTTCAGAATGGTATGGCCAAAAAATTACACACACACACATATGTAACAGCCATTCACAGAAAGAGAGAGAAAGTAAATATGGCACCACCACCCCAATGCCCCCAGGAGTTTAGCTGCTGAAAGGCAAAGGCTGATCAGCTGATGGAAGCAGTGTGGTTGAACATAAAGCATCAGGCAGCTCTGGGCTTAAATTTTCAGTTCTGGCACTAACAAGCTGGTAACCTGCCCTCAGTAACTTAACCTCGGTGAGATCAGTTTTCTCAGCTTGAAGGTGGGGATAATAATATTCACATCACAGGCCCTTATAGGGATTAAGTGAGGCGCTGTCTGCCTGGTTCTGTGCTGCACACGGGTGCTCAGTAAACATCGGTCGCTTCCTCCAGTGGAGCAGAAGCAGAGCCAGATGTCAGTCACCCACGGACAGGGCCTCCCAGCCAGCCTGTCTTCCCAGCACCCGTCACCCGGCGTCTCTCAGAACATACACCCCTCAGTGGCAGCCACCCCAGCTCACGCACACGTGTAACTGACCCACGTGCCTACGCTCTTGTGGAAAGTCAGCACTAAACCGAGGAGGGCTGGCATCGTGGGGCAGAGGGAGAGGCGCTGGGGACACAGCCAGGAGACGGTGCCCAAGTCTGACTCAGACACACGAGCGGCAGGGGCCAGGGCGCAGGCTGGGGCACCAGGCGTGAGTGAGAAGTGAACGCTGTGGTCTGCCGGTCAGAGTGCCTTCTTGGCCTGACTTACCAGCCGCGCCTGCACAGACCACAAGGCAGAGCCCTCTGCAGGCTGCCCCTTCAATCCCTGTTGTTTCCAAATCATATTTCCCCCTTTTCCATCACTCCTTTTTCCACTCTTTCAGCCATGACTTTGTGTGAAAAAGCAGGCACGTCTGGGGTGGTCTCCAGCTCCATTCCCTCCAGCTCCCGCTTGCCGGCGGCAGGGTGACTGGAGGGCAGCTGTGCCCTCAGCGCCGGCAGGCGGCTGCAGAGCTCTTTTGACTCACTCTCTGCCATCACCCACAGCGGTGTGGTCCCTTGTGGGTTTGTCACGTCTGTCTGGAGAGGGCAACTGGTGGGACACATGTGGCCTCACTTTCCCAAAAAGTCCAGGTAGCCCAGAGACAGCTTTCTGATGCAGAATTAACAAGGCCAGGCTTTGCTCCCGTGAGCAGCCATGTTCGACTTCAAGAGGAAAAACTTGCCAATCAAAAAAGGGAGGTCAGATTCTGGAAATTCATAAGGATTGAGTTGAAAATCCAAGCAATTTCTTATTAAACATATGATGTTGCCTTCTCAGATAGTATTCCTCTTGCCACAAGGAGTTCAAGGGCTCCTGGCATGCCATGGAAAAGCTGAGCAATATCAGCAGCCAAATGAAAATCCAGGTTCAAAATTGCAATTTGCTTTCTTAACTCCACCACCTGACTTCAATTCAGCACAAGTTAGGGGGACTGCAGAGGGCTAGGGGGTAGTATCCACCCCGCTTCTGCTAGGTCTTGGGCACTTTCACAGCAGTTGGAGCTCCTCTTATGGTTGAAGAACAGTGAGGGAGTGGAGGGCGTCCGTGATGTTGAATTGCTCACCATGTGCCAGGCACCTCGCTGAGACCTGGAGAAGTGGGTCTGTGTCCCAGTTCAGGTGCCAGGCTGGACAGTTCCCACAGGCTAGCCCACTTAGTCCTTTCAGCCACGGCCGGGTCTCAGGTATTGTCTCCTCTGCAAGGCCCAGAGAGGTTAGGGGATTAGCCAAGGTTTACAACTCAGAAGCACAGTCAAGATTCAAAGCCATTTGTCTATTAATAGACCTCAAGTTCAAACCCCAGCTCTGTGCCAAAAACCCGGCAGTTTCCTGCTGGTTTTGTCGTGATGGGGTCTGTGCCACAGCCTAGGTGACCCAGGATCCCAGGATGTTGAACCACAGGTAATCCTTGTTCCTAGTTTCCTTCCAGACCCCAGGCCTTCTTTAATGTTTCTGGGCCTCAGTTGACACCAACACAAGAAAGCCGGTATCCTGCACCTGGTGTACACTGCACACCAAACCCATCACTAGACACGAAAGGCAACTGGGTACTTTCTTGGGGTTTGCATGCAAGGTAGAAACTGGACATGTGTAGGGCTTAGTACTTAGGGGTGGCAGGAGCTAGTCCAGTCCCCAGGACCAGGGAATCTATGTCAGTTAGGTTACTTTGTTTGCAAGGGACATGAACCCCAAAAGAGAAATTGTTTCCTCATACCAGCTTCAAGTATGGCTTGATCCAGACATTAAATCTCATCAATCAGACCCGTATTTGGCTGCATTTGGCTTGGCCTCCTCTGCTGGTGCCGTTCTCAGGGGACTTTCCCTTCCTTGTGGCCAGGTAGCTGCAGCAGCTCCTGGCCATAACCTGCCAGGAGCAAGACAGTGGGAGAGAGTCACTTCCTAGTGACTGCCGCAGAAAGCATGGGGTCACATGCTGGTCTTAGAGTCCGTCATCGTGGCCAAGGGTTCCCTGGGTGCCAGGGGTAGGGCTCTTCCTGAAACACACACTAAGACGTGAAGGAAGGGTGGTTCCTGGAAAGGAAATCAGGGGGCCTGTTATCCAAAGGGCAAACAGATTAAACTGATAAGTGTGCACAGAGGCCAAACAGGAGCCATCGTCCCAGGCCCTTGTCCTCCTGTCTGATGACAGAAAAGTTCATACACAGAGCAGTGAGCAATCTTGAAATCAAGAGCATACATGGTAGAGAATCAAGGTCAGAAGTCAACCAGGCACCAGATAGAGAGGGGACAAGTGAGCGCATGGCAGGGAGGCATGTACAGGGGTACACTCAGGGCTCACAGGTTACAGAGATGGACACGGTTGCCTGTGACAGCTTCCAGGGAGTGGAGTGTGCCAGGCAACCAGGGCCCAGGAGCGGAGAAGGAGCCAAGGTCACTTGTTCAGCAGATAATCATGGATACCCATTCTGTTCCACACCTGTGAAAACGCTGATGATCACACGGCCATACCCTGCCTTCAGGGGGCCCACAGTGTCACAGTGAGTGATTTAGCGTCATCCTGTGGTCAGAATCCATCTGGTGTGTGATCATGTCATGGGCCGTCTCAAAATTCCTTTTTGTTTGTTTTAAACATCAACCAGTTTGGTTTGAGGGGGGGTGACTCCCCGCCAACATGCTCAGGAGGCGCCCATCACCTCATCACTGCTGACTTGCTGGAGATTCCTGTAGAGTAGACGCAATGTTTAATGAACACCCTTGCTCTTCATCAGCTTCAAGGACTGGGCAGAGAGCTCGTTGTCCTAGTTTATGTGGAGCAGCTTTCTTCAGGCCATGTCTCAGATACTTGGTGAAGGTTCTGAACCTGAGAGACCAAACACAGCTGCCGTTGTAGCCTGTTCTAGAATGGGGTAGCAACTGACTTCAGTTAAGCCCTGGAATTCCCTATGCCTTGTCCACGCACTCCCCATGGCTTTCTCTGGCCAGTTGCAGTAGAGGATTCTTGCCTTCTAAACCGTTCCTTTGGCCCAAGGTAGAGCCTCCAGAAAGGTCCAACTGAAACACACCAAGGAATGGAAATCAGGCCACCTGGCAGGAAACTGGTGGTTGGATGAAGTTCGAGTCCAACAAGGCAGGAGTTCTGAACTGGGCTTCCCACCAAGGGAGCTGTCTGTTGCCCTCCTTCCCTTGGACCGAGCTCTTCCCCAGCTCTGGCCTGTCCCCTGACTCCCCACTCTACGGGGAACCCAGCTACCCCTGTGGTTTCCATCATTTTCTTTGCTCTGGCAGCTCCAGTGTCTGCTTTTCATCCACTCCTGTCTCACAAGCTCCATTCACTGCACTGTCTTAGGCTGTCCTTGGCCTTCCCCAGACCTGCCCCACCTTGGTTCCACTTGGGCATCAGTCCCACTATGCCCATGCATCCGTCATATCCCAGGGGTTGCCCGTCACTCTCGTCTGCTGATCTGGGAGGCACAAGGGGCATCAGAAACATCAGCAAGTAGTGAGATAGGCGAGCCCTTGAGCCCTCTGGAATGGGGGTCCCTCTCCAGGAGTCCCTCCCCAGGCACGGACATGCTGGATGATCAGGAGGACGTACCCAGTCCCCCAGACCCCTCCCCGAACCCTGCCCACAGCCGGGCCTGCTGGGCTGGAGGCACCTGTGTCCATGATGTCAGGCCAGTTCCTTCTCACCCACAAGACTCTGCTAAGTGTCCCCACCCGGGGCAGGGTCCCTGCCTCTCCTGAAGTGCCCAACACAATTCCATATTCATGCCTTCACCCGCTGTTTGTGGGTATCTGCTCCAGTCCAGGCCCCGATCTGGTGCTAGGGGACCCAGAGACAAATCTGCTCCTACTGTCTCCAGTGCAGCAATGTCCTTCCTCTTCTGTCCAACTAACAAAATGCCATCAACCTCTCAGGGCCCACAAGGCTCCCTGACTCCTCCCAGGAGAGCCAGCCCCTCCCGGCTCTGGACCAGCACTTTCCCTGTGCCAGGCACACTGTCCCCAGACACGAATAGTGGCCACCTCCTCCCCGTGACCTTAGCAGCCTCCTAGGGCCTGTGCAGATGAGTTGCCCAGGGAGTCTAGGGAGCGACTGAGTGGTGAACACTGACTACACAGAAGGCCCTGAGTCATGCAGAGGGGAAGGCAGCTCTGTGCACTCCCCATGCCCTTGAACCGCCAGTCAGTTCAGAGAACAGGAGAGACCAAAGAGGGGAGGGCTAGCTGTTGTTCCGCAGGCCTGTGTTCACTTGAGGACCCCTGCGTGTAGTGCCGTGCGAGTGCAACAGGCCTCCTGCGTCCCCCAAGTCTGTCTGTGTTCAGCAGTGTGACAGCGGGGCCTCTTTGCCAGAGGACTGACCAGAGCCCAAAAGCAGCATTTCTTTTAAGGTCTGTGCTGGAGCAGCTCCCTGCCAGGGAGAGACTGAGCCCAGCAGGACAGGAGCAGGAAATCTGATTCAGCGAGACCAGAGGAGGCATTTTCTCAGATTAGAATTCTCTGTGCCAAAGGTGGAGAGTTTATCCCAGCAGGGAAGGGGAAATAAAACATAATATATTGGAAATAAATTCTATCCCACAAGCATGATCCTCCAGGAGAGTCAGCTCAGTGTCGCTGGCGGTCCCCACCCCGCGGCCATGGGAGCGCTGTGCCAAGAGCTCCCTGTCGCCTTGTCCCCCATCAATCCCTGAGCCCTTTTGGGGATGAAGTGAATGATTAACCTGGCCATGCTGGAGGGGGTGGGATGGGAGGTGGTGTGACAAGGGCTGCCTGGGAGGTGACAGGATGAGGAGGGGTCAGATGGGTCACGTTGGTTTTCATGCTCATGCAGACCTACTCGTGGAAGCCAGCCCCCTCAACAGGTGTCACCTCCCTGAGTCTTCTCAACATCCTATGACATCAGTACAGTTGTTATTATCCCCAGAAAGCTGATGCTCAGAGAGGTCAAGCAACTTGCCCGAGATCACACTGTACGTGGCAGAGCGAGACTTCCAAACCAGGCCTCCCTGACGCTGGAGCCCAGGCCCTCCCTCACTGTGCCTCTCTCATCGAGCCTTCTGCCTCAGATCTCTCTGGTTCCTGGGGTAACTGGCTGTGGCTGCCAGTGGTTTGGGACATGCTTAGAATCCAGCAGTGCGGCTTAGGGTGGCTAAGGAGGTCAAGGTCACTGTTCTGTTTCTCCCCAGAATAAACCTAACAGAGCCCCAAATTTCTTCACACAGGGGTAAGAACACCAGCGGTGCTGCCCTTCTGAGTGCCTGCTGGGTGCCGGGCAGTGTGATCGGTGGGTGTTTGCATTTTCTCACATCATCTTCCCCAGACTGATGCAGGAAGGACCATGACTGCCCCAGTTCTCACTGGGGTCCGGGACCTTACCCTAATCCCCTGGTTGGCAGGATGGATTCAGATTCAGGACCCCGCCTTCTTCCACCACACCGCTCAGCTCGCTGGACCTGGGTCAGCTTGGTGGCAACAGCAGCAAAGGCGGCCTTGCCAGCCTCCTGCCCACTCGACCTGAGATGGCACTGACTGTGTCCCTAACTCCGGCCATTGTTTTTGCCGGCTTAGTTTTATTGTCGGTCTGCTTAATTCCATGTCTTCTGGAATATCAAATCATTTTGTTTATACTATAAAGAATTTTAAAATATAATAAAAGTACTAGAAGAGAATATGTAAAAGGGACTTCTCCTAAAGGATCGCTGATTATATCTCACTTAACATGCGAAGTGTTGGGGGATTAACATTGCCTTGAAGCAATGTAAACTGTATTTTTGAGACCTTACTGCCCATCAGCCATATGGTTCCATGGTCACAGCCACCTGGTCGCCCTCCTTGGGATGTCCTGGTCCCTCACCCCTTCTCGGTGGATCCCTGTTTTCACTCTCTGGAGAGGTTGATAGCGAACGTTTCCAGAGGGGCAGTAAGTTGACCTTTGGCAAGATGGTGCCTGAGGAGGCAGCTGGGTAAAGCGATTAGCAGAAGGCAGGAGACGGTGGTGCTCCAGGACAGAGGGGCACCTGCACCCCTGAGCTGTCTACCAAACACCTTCCATTGCCCAAGCCGTGATGACCAGCTAAGAATTCTCCCCCTGCTGCCCTCCTGTCTCTGTGGTTAAAAAAGCTGATGCCAGGCAGAACCCTGAGTTACTTTTTTATGCCCTCAGCGCCTTCTTTCACTTATCCAGTGTACTATGAGGCATGTTGGATTCCAAGCCCTGTCCAAGTCCCCAGGGTCACAAAGGCATGAGATGTGTGTCCTGCCTTCTTGGCACTCTTTGTCTGGGAGACACAGTGAACAAGCCATATGCAAAGAGAAAAGCTAGTGGATATAGGTGTTCTGACTGGAGAGAAGTCCTGAGAATGTCTGGGGAGACCAGGGGTGCCTTCTCAGTGACTTTTCTGCTGAATCTTGAAAGATAAGTTGTACATCAGGTGGAGCCAGAGGAGGAGGGCATCCCAGGTAAAGAGAATGACATAGCAAAGAGGAGGAGAGTCCCAACTCTTCAGAGAAGCAGGGGCTAGTGTGGGGCAGGGAGAGGCCAGGAGGTAGCTGGGGAGGGCCAGGAGTCAGACTGCAGAGGTAGTTGGTGACCAAGCCTTGGGGCAGCTTGAATGGTATCTCTTGGGTGTCAGGAGCCAGTGCGGGCTTATATTCGAGGGAATGGCCCCTGGAGGATCCACTCTGAGCTGCTGCAGGAAGGGGAGGAAGCAGGTGAGACAACTAATGGCACTGCCAGCATTCTGGCAAGAGCTCATGGATGTGAAGGTGAGGGGACGATGGGAAAGAGGTCCAGGAGACCAGACAGACAGACACCGCAGTCCACTGGATGCCCTCCCTGGGAGCTGTTGTCTTCACCGTGGAATGGCACAAGGCTGGCTGCTGGCTGCATTTCTCTCCTCCAGCCAGCATGCTCTAAAGGGAGGTTTGAGGTGCAGCCTGCAGTGAAAGCTGCGTGTGTTAGGATGAACGGGATCACTGGAAAGGCTCTGTGGAGAGACAGAGTGGCCAGCTGGGCAGAGACAAGGTACCTCCAGCCTCACTGTCCTGCTTTTTCTGCGGGACTGTCTTCCATCCGCCTTCCTTTCCCCCCTCACTCTGGGGCCTGTAACCAGGGTACCCATGGCTTACTCTCACCCCATGCCCCATCCCATAGCGAGGAAGGTTAGAGCTCCTTCTCGCTGGGTTGCCAGCTCTTCAGCATCCCAGGGCATTTCTGCCAAGGATGATGTACAATATTATGCTAAACCAGCTTTATGGGCAGCCTCTTAAAATGCAAGCCTCTGCCCGTGATGGATGGAGAACATCCAGTTGTTTAGCCAACCACTTACAGTTTGTTGCAAACCCGTAAGAACCACACAGGGGTGTCTTGTTAGGCTTGTTACGCCAAGGACCCCATAAATAAATAGCAGAGTGTGTCTTGGTACATCAGGGCTGGAGTATGGAAATAGAGGCACTGCATAAATAATACATACTTACAAAATAAATACATCAGTACGTTAGCGTGAACAGCCATAACCAAACCACCCTGCGTAACAACCAGGAGAAGCTCCGGGGCCCGCCATGTGATTGGCTGCCATCCATCAGTGTGCATCAGCACTTGAAATGACCACCGAAGGGAGGAGGTCCTCCTGCATGCTGACCTCGAGGTCTTGGAGTCGAGGCAGGTGGTGAGATTGCAGGTGGGCGCCCTGACGCGCAGCTCTGCCGCCAAGGTGTGCAGCCTACCACGGCCGTGTGTTCCTGCAGCTGGCTTAGGGTCTGCCGCCAGCAGAAGGCTGCTGAGCACCGAGGAGCGGGATGTGAGGGGCTGTACCTCCAGGAAGACAGTCGGCTTGCGGGGGAATCGGATTTTCTCATTATGCACATTCACTCAGGCTTAGGAGTTGGTGGGTCGACTTTTCAAGGGACTCTCACCAGAGCCCTGAAACTTTCAGGTTGGGCTGCGTTTTCAGAAGGTTGGTTTCCCATCTCCCACTGCCCCCTTCTCGAGTCGTGAACCCCACTGGGCATCCGGCTCCAGCATCCGGAGCTCCAAAGAGGCAGCTGACAGAATGGCCACGGGAGTGGGTGCCCCTCCCCTTGGTTGTAATGGCACAAGACTGGATTTCAGTATTTTAAATGAAAAATATATGCAGTTAGCTGTGCGCTGACAATGTCCTTGAGGATTTGACAGTGAGATTTTCCAGCAGTTGGTCTTCGTTAGGATCCTGGCGGTGTTTAATAAGGCAGTCGAACTGCTGGCACCTTGGGCTCCTGTTTGTTCTCCGAGGGCTCTGGGGCTGCTGCGGTAAGCACATCGACCAGAGCTGATCATTACAAGGGCGTACGCCACCATGAATAAAAATGTCACACGTTTTCCCATCTCACAGCGGTACAAAATGTCAGTCCTGTCAAACACACGTTGCAGGGAGCTGTGTGCAGTCCGTACAAATTGGAGAGCTGCATATCCCCCCAGCCTTCTGATATTCTTCATTTGAAGCTGAAGAAAAACAGTTGTTAACCTATTAGCTAGGATTTTAAACTCTGCTGAGGCGGTGGAGGGCTAGACTTTGACACAGATAGAAATGTATTCCAGGGTCCAGGAATTTTAAAACCAGGATCTCCATCCATTTGTTCTGAGGGAAGAGAGGGGAAAAAAAAAACCCATCTCTGTCTGGCAAACCTGACTGTCTTTAACAGACATGGGGGAAATTTGACATGAAATATATGGGGGGTATTTCACATCTAAGCTTCCCACCTGTGCATTCTCCTCAGAAAGTCTTGCTCTTTGGGGTGGCCTTGGGCTCAACCCGTTAGACCGGGATGCCTGTAGGTTGGGAGTTTTTGCTGATCAGAAGCAGGCCGTTCCTGATCAGAAACATCGCCAGCTTAGTGGACAGCAGCATTCAGTGACAGGATGACAGCCAGTTGGTCCACATCGGTCAAATGCTGGGCGACGGTCTTGCTGACCATTTGAGGCTAGTCCCGCGGTCTTGGGCAAGCATCTACTTTGCACTGACCATGCACAGGCCTTGCACCTAGAGCCCAGGATCCTGACGTGACCAAGATAACCATGGCACTTGTGAAGAGCCCCTTGTCTTTAGCGGAGGGACAGAAGAAAGAAGCCTAGCTGCATCCAGTCAGAAAGAGAGGGACAGCGTCTGGGAAGGGGACAGAGGCTTGAGGGAAGAGCTGAGCCCACCAGGTCGGCAGGTGTGGGGAGGGCACACAGAGCGAGCACGTGCCTTGGGAAGGGCTGTGGCACAGAAGCACAGGGCAGCCCTTTGTGGGGCTGGACAGGGGGGCTGCCTTTGGTATGATGGGACACGGAGCTGGTGGGCCAGGGACCGGATCTTGAATAGCCTGTCGAGGACTGCCTACAGGATGTGACCAGTCCCCCAAGCTGTGGGTGGGCTGGGACGGGGGCTGCCGGTGGCAGGGTGAGCCATGTGGAAGCTGTCATAATCACCGGACTCCCTTTCTGGAGAATCACAGGATTCTGTGCAATTCTGTCTGTACAACTGCAGAATCAGGAGAAGATGTTTATTTTAATTTCCTAGCAGTGTACTGCTTGGGGTAGACATCATTCCTGAGATGATAAATTAGCCTTGGTTTTGCTGAGTGGGCCCTGGCCCTTAAACGTACTGAGCAAACCCTCCCCAAGTCAGGATGCAAGCCTGGGGACATGTAGGTGGCTGCAAAGACGAACATGTCTGTGTGGTCAGAACAGACCTAGCAAGGCAAAAAGCTCAAGGATACGAGGGGTAGGGGGAAGAACTCCACCAGGAGTGGGGAGCACCCTCATCCTCAAGGGGTAAATTTCAGCATCTTCCTCTGCCATTTGTGCATCAGGTCTGATGGAAGGAGTGTGGGCTTCTTTGGGGTCAGACTTAACCTGAGTCTGGAGCCTGGCTCTGCCACCTGTTAGCGGTGGGGCCTGGGCAAGTCACTGAGCAGTGCAGCCTCAGTTTCTTCATCTGCCAAATGGGGAGTTTTACCTTCTCTGCAGGTTTGTTGAGATCACTAGAGACCTTCCAGGTAGAACTTCTAGAACAGAACCTGGAACACAGCAAGTGCCTCAAAACAGCCACCCACCCCCCGACCCGCCACTGCTATCAGAGGGGGATTCTCCCTCCCAACATCTGGAAGCCCCTCCTCGCATTGCCCCCTCCTGGGAATGTCACCCAGGCACCCTTGATGGCATCCCAGATGGCTGCCCCGCTGTGGGTAGCAGTGGAACCCCCGCCCCTTGCTCCTGTCTGGGCAGAGAATGGCACGCGTCAGCAAGGCTCCTGGCCCCTGCCCAGCCACGGCCACATCTGCTGCCCGACCTCAGGCCGCCAAGGGATGCCACCGATTGAGGCCGAGCAGCTGCACCTGACTAAAGACAAAAGGCCCCCCCTTCCCCTGCCCCACTGCTGGCCCTCCTCCCTCCCCCGCCTCTGTCCCCCAAGCAGCCGGGGTCACTCGGCCCCCTCGCTGCCTTCCCTCCCAGCTGCCTCGCCGCTTTTGTTCAGCATGTGAACTTCCCCGTTAGCCGAGCTCCTTGCACGGGAAGTAATCAGGGATCTTGACAAGGCTTCAAACCACAAATGCCACTACAAATTAACCAGCACCACTACAAAATACTACTCCTGTCAACATCGGGGAAGAATGCTTCGCTCTCAGGACCAGGCGAAACCGTCTCTCAGCTCAGCTCTCACTCACGGGCCCGGTGGAGAGAATTGCCTCGCAAGGTGACTTGTTGAGGTGGCTGAGTCCCTGGCGGCCTCTCTCCAGGGACACCGGCTTCCAGACCCAACGGCAGGCGCTTCGGCTTTTCTTCGAGGGCCACATTCAGTCCCCAGCCCCCCATCGAGGCTGCCTGAGGAAGGTTAGCCACGGGCACATGGGACCTGTCTCCAGAGTCTGACAACCAGCGCTCGAAGGCCAGCCCCACCAGCTTCCTAGTGCAGTGTGCCGACTCAGGCAGGAGAGGTCACGGCCGCACCTCTGTCTGGAGCTTTAGAACTGACTGGGATATACTGGGTAACCCCTGGCCTGTCGAGGGTGCTCCAGGGTGCGGCCCCGCCCCGCCTCCCGCTCCCACGAAGAAGCACCTTCCCTCACTGTGTGTGCAACAGGATGGAGACTTCTCACTCAGCTCTGACGGGGAAGTCCGTCCCACACAGCATCTTTCAGTGAGCACCCTCCCAGATTAGAGCCTGGAGCTGAGGGTTACTGCTACAGATTGCGCAGGGCCCGAGGACCCCGGGGTCCCCCCGAAGGGCCCAGGGCCTGGCCAGCACTGT
Source organism: Bos indicus (assembly GCF_029378745.1). NCBI lineage: Eukaryota > Metazoa > Chordata > Mammalia > Artiodactyla > Bovidae > Bos > Bos indicus. Next base: position 94,244,685 of record NC_091770.1, on the reverse strand, counting down.
CGGTACAGAGCACGTGCTGTAGGACACCAGCGCAGTCTTCTCCGGCACCCTCGCTGGCACTCTGAAGCGGAGGCAAGCATTTGATCCTCCCCAACAAGCAGGATCAGCTCTATCAAGTGTGGACGAGAGGATTCAAGATAATGACAGGAGTTGGGGGACAGGCGAGAGCTGTGCCTGAGAGAGCTGGTTGGGCATTTCAAAGGAGACACTCCACACAAATATAGCTTCAATACACTCCTTTCTGGAGGACTATCAAAAGAAGCCCTCTTTTATTTCCATACCTTGCATAATAGTGGCTCTCCCTTCCCGAGGAGTAGAGGAGCCTTGCTCTCAGCCCAGAGGCCCTTTGTAAAGCCACAGAAAGCTTTGTCTTCCTCTCCCAGCCGGGGCCGTTTCATGCACAGGTCAGAGCATTGATGTAGCTACTAGCCAGGAAAATTAACCAGGTGAACTCTTGCCTCGTTAAACAGTGACGGGGTTTAATTGTGAATTTTCTGTTTCACCCTGTCCATTGCTGGCAGCGGATGTGGTTGGGGCATGTCCCCGGGACAGAGAAGCCCCCAGCATCTCCCCTGCCTCCCCACTGATGCCAGGGCCTCCTCTGGGTGGGTAGAGGAAAATCTGACAGAAATGGGACAATTCAGGACACCATTCAGACCCAGAGGATCTGAGACCCCCTTTAAGGCTGACCTTGGAGGCCACCATTCTTATGCCTCCAGCCACCGTTGCATGCACCCCACCTTCTCTGGCCCCTGGAACAGCAAGTGTGGAGGCCCTAGTTGCCGCCCTACCCCAAGCTTTGCGTGCATATCCCTCAGCCTTCAGTGAAGCTGCTCGGCATCTCTGGTCATCCTTCCCCAGACCTCTGGTCCCTGCTTGCAGTCTAGCCTGTTGCCTCACTGACTTTGACATTTCACCTTTGCATGGCCTTAGGTAGTACGTGTCTCCCCTCTCTGAGCCTGCTTTCCCAGCAATGAATTGGGGAGACTGATTCTGACCTTGAAGGAATGTTGAAGGGATGGTCCAAGGTGTGTCCTCCTTAGGGACTGGGAAAATCCATGCATTGGTTCTGGAACAGCCGACCCCTCCCACGTCCATCACAGGACCAGTGCGTGATTAACGTGAGATGAGCTCTTTGACCCTCATCCACTGCTCGGTGTGACCCTGGGCAAGTCTTGCCTCCCCTCGTCTGTGAGATGGAGTCATGACCCTCGTTCCTGGCATGAGGCTTCCTGGGCTGGCAAGTAGTACACTGCCGAGGCGTCAGTTCACAGCAGGCCACAACAGCTTTGGGCTCTGCGCCCCCTCGCAGGCTGCCCCCGCCTCCTGCTTTACTATCTGCCCAGGTCTGCGCCCAGCAGTGAAGCGTTCTCCACCCTGCAGCCCCATGCTGGGTGCCCGCTCGTCCATGCCACCCAGGTAATTAAGTTGATATTCCAACACAGCTTCCCCTCCTGACCTTTTGGAAACAATGTGTTTTGCTGCATCAACAAATTAGCTGCAAATCAGATGCTGTTCTCATCAATGTGGGTTTCATAGCCAATGAACATACTCACCTGGTCCCCACAGCTGACAGATATAAACGCCGAGGGCCAGGCAGAGACTGGCAGAGGTCAAAGAGTCCCTCTCTTCTCTGGGACTTCGTGTCAGTCACACTTTGGGGCTTACCGGCTCATGTCCACATCTCCCAGCAGTCACGTGGCCAGCTGGTGAGTTGACAACATGGAGGCCTAGACAGGCCACAGCTGGAAGAGAGTATCTGTCCTTAGGAGCCTACCCAACCTCCTCCCATCCATCTTCTACGGCAAGAACACCAAAGGCCTCTGATATGTCCCTTCCTACCTGAATTCTTCCCACTGCACTCAGGAGAAAACCCATACTCCTTAAGCTGGCATTTAAGGCCTTAAATTACGTGACCTCCACAGGCCATTCCTCCCAACCTACCCCATCCTCATATTCACCCTCAGTCTTGCTGGATCGCTGTGGTTCCCGTCTCGTGCACTTAAATTCTGTACTCCCCCGCCATCAGATAGAAGAGCCCCTCCGGTGCTTCCACACACCTCAGCACCCCTCTCTCCTCTGTTATAACCCCTCCATCAGAGTGGGAACCCTCTGAGGGCAGGACTGGGTCTTATTCAGGACTGTGCCCTTCACCTGTACAAAATATACTCCATTGTTTGTTGAATGAATCGAGACAAGAATCTTCTTTGGAAAGCACTGGAAAGAGATGCTAAAATAAGGAAGGAAGGCGAGGATGTCAGTCACTCTCTCACCAGCCTGCTTTCTAAGGCACAGATCTCCTAACAGCAGAGTAGAAAGGATATGGAGTAGAAAAACCAAATCAGAAAGGATTCCAGATGACTTTGGAAGTTTCGGTTGACAAGGATAGTACAATGAACTAAGAAAACCTGCTTGTTTTAGTTCCTGCTAATAGCTCGGTGACCTCATGTTAGTCACTTAACCTCTCTGGGCCGCCTCTTCTGCAGGGAAATAACCTTCCTCTAACTTGCCTCACCAGGGAATGTGAGGCTCAAAGGAAAGAAGAGAAATAGAAATGCTTTGAAAGGAAAATACATCATGTAAATAGAAGAGATTAGTAAAACCCAGTCCCTTTCAACAGTGCCCTGCTCAAAGCACGCTTCCTTCGAAAGCCAACATCCTGGCGTTCACAAGACTCTTCTGGGAAGACTTGTGGATTTAAGGGAGGGACAGAGGATCGGATGTTCTCATTTCATCAGCAGGTTGCCGGACCAGAGCCTCCCACAGCCGGGATGCCCTCCTATAGCATCCTCATGCCAGTGCTGGTGACTCTGGAGTTATTTCCATTTTACAGAAGACTTAACTGAGGCTTAGATTGAATAACATGCCAAACGGCAAAGCCAGGATTGAATTCAACTAGAAAATTACAGAGCCAAGTCATGAACATGAGTCTTTCCAAAGTCTATTTCTTGGGGTTTTAGCAATGCTTTTTGTACTCTAAGAAAGGTATTTTTCTGAGAAGTAGGTCAAATTCCATTGAATCATACACCCCTTAAGGACAGACTCTATCCTGTTCTCCTGAATCCCCAGGCCCTGGCCCCAGACAATTGTTCCATCACTGCTCACGGAAGGGATCTTTGCACTCTGGGAGAGTGAATCTGCATCTGGACTCCACGTGACTTTCAGAAAGGCGGGTGCTTATGTTGGCCACTGAAACCTCCAGTGCCCCCACTGGAGTGCCAGATCAACTGCTGAACAGAACTCTTCTTAGCCAAAGATTGCCAAAGGCCCAGCCTTTTTAAACTCACTTAAGAACCAGCCGTCCATGTAGCCAGGGAATTGAGGATCGCACGTGACGTGATTTCTCTGTAAAAGTGCCTGGACCTCTCAATTCTCTGCTCCAAGGCTCTTCTGGTTTGGTCTCCTCTTGTGCAGCTGTGGGAGGGGCCCTGGATTTACAGTCAAGAGGCCTGAGAGCAGGCCACTCTCCCTCCCTCCAGTCTGTGTCCCTATCCATGGAAGGATAAGCTCCTGGCACTAGAGCCATGGAAGAAGCAGACAAGGCCACCTGAACCTGGGACTTAGAGCGTGGGTGGGGTTGGTGTGGGGGTTCCAGTTTACTGAAATGACTTTCACGGAGTCTGGCCAGCAATGTGCAGTCCTCCCGGGCCTTACCTCAACCTATTGTAGCCCCACATTCAGTCACTCCCTGATTCAGCTTCCCGAGCACTGGAGCCATGTTCTAGAAAACAGTGTGTTAAGTTGATTTTTTTCCTAGCTTCCCTCTGCACCCTCTCCTCCCCACTAAGTCACCACCACTCCATGCTATGGCCTGTTCTAATTGTCCCCAGAGGACTCATCTCTCCTCAGCCTGTGTCCCCCGCTGTCATGCCCCCCAGCATATTTGGGGAACAGCAACCACTACAGCTCAGCAGCGCTCTCACCCTCTCCCCTCCAAGAGGCAGAAGCTTCTTAGCAGTGCCTTGCCCTCGGGAAGCTGCTGTGATCCACCCCGTGTCTCACTCAGAACATGTGTACCTACCGCATTACCCTCTCTCAGTGTCTATAAATCCCCCTGGTTTACTCTCCTGGTTTCTAGGTTGGGTGTGGTCAAGAGGCAGCTTTTCCCACCATTTATAAATTCGGTTGCGAAAGAGCTAATACTTCCTGATGACAATCAAAGCAAAATAATTACAGAATCTGGAGAACTGACATCCGTTGTGTTTCTTCTACATGTGCCAGGAAGCTTCAGTCAGAAATCTTGCTGAGCACCTATTTATCCAGTACCACACTAGACCCCAGGATAAGCAGAGAAGTTAGATGAGTGAGCTGATAATTACAACCTTTGTACCAAGAATACATGGCAGGCAGAGCATCTGACCCTCGCCGCTCAGGGTAGGGCAGGGCCGGCCCCCTGGGGGAGGTGGTGCTTGAGACAGATAGCAAAGGATGAACGGAGGCACCAAGAGTGAGACAAAAGGAAATGGAAGGTGTTTCAGGAGCAGCTTCAAGAACACCTGAGCTTTCAGGGAGAGCAAGGGGGTGAGTGGGGCAGGGTTGGAGGGAGAGAGGAGTTTGCAGAGGCTTACGTGTGGGGCCCAGACTCTGGAGGGCTTTGAACACTTCAGTCAGCATTTTCCAGGGAATATTTAACAGGTGTTATAGGGGATGTGAGTCTGTTCAAATAAATATGGGAAGCAGGACTTTTATGGGGCAGGGTGGGGGGAGGGAAGAGTTAATACTGTTTTGCCTGTTGAGGGTAGAGTTTTTATCAGAAGGGTTGACAGGCTTTGCTGTGCTAACCAGCATCGTAAATCTCCAAACAGAGCAAGACTCAACACTTCTCATGTCTGCCAGGGGAACCCCCTTTTCTTCTTTCATACAATGCATCTCCCAGGATGGTATTTCTCAGAAGATAGCTCAGGAGATGCCAGCCTTCCACTGGGATGATTTAGGCTGACAAAGAACATAATTGGGCATGTTTGTTTGTTTGTTTTAAAGTCCACTCTGAAATAAGATGGAAGATGGTTGGAGGGGGAAGAAGCTGGAGGGTGGGAAAGCTGCTAATGGTGATAGTTGCTGGTGTCTACTGGCCAAAGATCTTGGCAAACATCATCTCATTGAAACTTTCTAACAGTCCCCTCGGGTGGGTAGTGCCATTACCTGCATTTACAGATGAGGAAAGTCAAGCTTGGATGGTTAAATAGCAGGCTTGGGTTCAGTGTGAGACTGTCTGACCCCAGAGGTCATCTCCTAAGCCCCCAGCCCCACTGCCACCCCTGCCGGCCAGGTCAGAGGTGACTAGTGGTGAGGGCTCTGGGGCTCGAGAAGGAGGCCACCCAGAAGCAGAGGGACCAAGAGCAAGGGGAGCAGAGGGTGATTGGGGGAGCAGAGGGTGTTTGTGAGAGTTGAGGGGTTGGACGAGGACCATAGCCTATGTGCCTGCGGGCAGCCATGCTCGTCTTTCTGGGCGGCATCCCAACCCTCGACAGCCTCCAGCTGAAGAAGGGTCTCCGAGTGAGGGTTTGCCCACACTCCAAACAGCACAGGATCCAGGAAGCCAGGCTGATTTCCATCCAGATGTGCTCTTAGTGTGCCATGAGGGACCCCAGTTCTCCACTAAGTTCGTCAGCCCACTTTCTCCATAGGCCATTCCGACTGGCCCTGTGCTGGGCACCAGGGATCCAGGGACTCTGAGACACAGCCTCTCCCCGCAGGAGTCAGGTGTGGAGAAGGAATTGTAAGGCAGGTTTGCTGTCTGGAGGACCACTCCAACCAAGTGAAGCTCTGAAGTGCTGTCCAAGAGAAATGTAACAGGAGCCACACATGCGAACCACATATGGAATTCTAAATATTTTGGTAACTGTATTAAAAATTAAAAAGAAACAGACGAGATTAATTTTAATAATATATTTAACCAAAATATCCAAAACATTTTCATTTCAACATATAATCAGTATAAAAAGTTATTGAGATATCTTGCATTCTTTTTCAAACTAAGTCTCCAAAACCCAGTGTACATTTTACACTTAACAGCACATCTGAATTTGGATTCACCCTGTGTGGCCATTGGCCCCTGTCGTGGGAAGTGCAGGTCTGGACTTTGCGGCGTAATGACGGACCTCTGTGAACCACGAGGCTGATGGGAAGAACCAACCAGAAGCCTCCCAGGGCTTGCCAAGTGTCCGTGACCTTGGTCTAGTGTGGACTTTACTCTCCTTCCACTGTGTTCATCTGCCCCACTGTCCAGGGCATCTAGATATCTGGGCAGGCTATTGAGAGAACAAAGCTTGACTTTCGACACAGAGGGTTCAAGCTAAGAGATCTGTGCTCCACTGATTTTTATTCAAAAGCCAAGCATTTTGTGCAAATTGTATTTATTCATCAGACATTTATTAAGAAGATACATTTTCCCCATGGTACAGGGATGAGTCCCTCAAGGAAATGAACGTTTGAAGGAGTAGGAGGGCAGAGGGGCAGACACGGGGCGACACTGGGTGATGAGTGGGAGCACTGGGGAACAGCACCCCACCTTGGCAGAGTCTCGAAGGACAAGCAAAGTTTGCCAGGCAGATCAGGGTGGGGCGGGTCATTCCACCTGCTGGGCAGGCATGAAGCAGGCCTGAGAGCCTCGGGCCATGCAAGGGTCTTCGAGTGAGCACGGGGGGAAGTTTGGGAGGGGTCTGGGTAGGGCACAGCAGAGGCCAGGTCTTAGAGGATTTAGAATGCCAGCCCAGGGCCTTGGTGAACTGTCACCCCAGGACAGGAGAGGACAGCAGAGTCTCCAAGCTGGGGGTGGCAAGGTCACACTGCATTTAAGAAAACTCCTCTCGGCCAGAGTGGAGAATGGCTGAGGAGCTCCAGGCAGGGGCCCAGCTGATAATAGTGATCCAGGCCGGAGGTGGAGGAGAGGGCCTCAGACATGGGGTGTGCAGGAGCCGGCAGCCAGCCATGGGAGTGGGAGGCATCAAAGATGGCCCTTGGGCTCAGGCTTGGGTGGCTGGATGCCTGGAGCTGTGTGTGAAAATGCGTCAAACCACCTCTGTGTGTACTGATTCCTTAAGTTTCCACTTTAATGCAGCCACAGAGACTCCGTCCCACTCGCCCGCCGCCTCCCAAGATACAGCGCTCGAGGCCCGTGAGTAGCCAGTGGTTCTGTCCTCTCACCTAACACTGCCTGAGCCGTCTCCCCGCCTGACTAAACCTCGGGGGTCTGAACTCAGCTGCCTTGCCAAGGAAAACCAGGAAGTGGGTTTTTCAGCTTCCCTCTGTGTGGCATGTACCCGGACTTGCATTTCCTGAGCTTCTGTCTCTTTCTTCTGAACCAGTTTGGCAACTTGCAGGTCTGAGCTGTAGGTAGCGGGGCTGCTGTGTGCTGTGTCTGCCGTGCGTGCCTGGTTTGAGCGCGTCTCCTAGGTTGAGCCACGTTGCGAGCCAGTGAGCTTTAAAGGCTGCAGCCGCCTCTTCCTCACAAAGGAAACGGAAGTCTGGCAGCAGGGGTCTCGTTGTGCCAGATCTTGGTTTGGAAATGCACTTGATGTGCCTTCCCAGGGGCGGACGCTACGCCCAGAGAATATCGAGCCGGCTCAGATGGAGACCAGTCTCCTCCTCTCCCGGGCCGCACATGGGGCTCCACCTTCCCAAGCAAAGCTCCGAGGATGGGCAGAAAAGCAGGACGAGATGTGATAAACCCACCAACACCTGGGAATGGGCAGGCAAGGGAGAGGGACCCATCCATGTCTTCTCAAGAGAAACGCCTTGGGAAAATACTGGGCGCAGATCCGGTGTTCAGCATCAGTGAAGTCCTTTTCTTGTGAGCTAAGGCTTCAGTCATGCTGAGGCCTGATAACTTTAGCAGCTTCCTTTCAAGTGGGAAGGAAACTGGCTGGGACCATTGAGTGAGGGCTGTTGACCAAGAGAAGAGTTTCTCTGTTTCTTGTTCAAAGCAGCCACCACTCTTGCAGTCAAGCAAAAGGGGTCTGGTTCCAGCCCAGTGGCCATCATGTTTCCCCACAAACCCGAGTCCCAGCCCCTCCTGCCCTCCCTGCTGTGGTGTCCACATCCATCTTGAAAAGTGTGGCAGCTGAGGGGTGCAGGTGACTGGGCTGAGCTGTGTCTGGCTTTTTTTTTTTTTTTTTAAGAGTTTATTAGAGTGAAGATCTATTTGAATCAGATGGCACCAAACCAGAAGTGGTTAGGAGTGCTCTCAAACTGTGTCTTTTGAATCCTTGTTGCACGTACCTAATGTCGGATGGGTGGCCTTCTCTGCATGGATGTTGGAACATTCTGTGGCACTGTCTTCCTTCCCTTCCCTTCCCTCCCGTGTACGGGAGCTGCAGGGCTGGGGTGGAGGCAGCCATGACACTGAGGTTCCACACGTGACAGAGCCATCCCGTACCCCAGTCACACCATGGTCAGCACAGCTGTCGAGGGGCTGAAATGTTTCTGCTTATTGTCATTGGGTGGGAGGCACAAACAGCAAAGAGAAACTGCTCTGGGGGACAGGAAGCCAATGTCTGGGTCAAGTATTGTGTGATTTAGTGAGAATTTCAGTGCAGTCAATAGCAACGTGGATCTGGGGAATAGACAGAGCCAGGCTTGATACCCGGATTGTGTGACTCTAGGCAAGTCCTGAAGCTCTCTCTGAGCCTCGCCCCTCTCTCTCTCTAATACACCCTTGTTCATGGAGGTTTTTTGTGAGCATGAGTATAGACATCATTTGTAAGGCTCCTTGCACAGGGCCTGGGACACAGTAGTGGTTCTTATTCTTCTTAATAGATTTTTCAGTCTTAAAACTTCTAAGGAATGACCCAGTTTCTTAATCATTCACCTAGGATTTTCATAGTCAGCGAATCATTCTTAGTCATATCATCCCAGCTGAGCCTCACAGAATCTGTATGAAGTAGGCATCTCCTCCACCCGTTTTAAATGAGAAAACTGACGCTCAGTAACTTAACCCAAGTCCCTCAACTACACAAAGGGGTCACCAGACTCTAGAACCTGTGGTCTTTCATGCATACCAAGTTCCCTGGGCCCTCCATCTCTACAGAGTCCATCTTAGTACAAAGGATGGGGGGAGAACCTTCAGGTGAGAAAAATTTAATCAATGGTAGCTTGTGTTTCCTATGGAATCACTACTGCAGTGTTAGGCCCTGGCACGGATGCAGAGGTGAGAAGAAATGACATTTAGTGAGCACCTTTAATGTGCCTCAGACTCTGCTCCTCTGTCCTTACAACAACCCAGAGGAGGCAGATGCTATGTCCCCAGCTGGCAGCTGAAACCACAGAGATAATCAGAGGCCATGCTGGCCTTTGAGCCCAGGCCTGCTTCTGCCCTGCCTCTCCTCACTCCTCACCAAGCAGCCTCTCTCAAGTCAGAGTCATCCAGTGGCTAGCACTAAGAAGTGCCTGGAGGGACCTAGGATCAAAGATGGCAGGGAATCTCTTAGTAGGATCCGGGGCAGGACTGCTCCCCTTGGAAGAACTCAGAATCTGGAGACAGCTACTTTTGACTACTTTTGACTGGTTGTGTAGCCAGTGTGAGGACCCGGACAGCCTGGGGGGTAGGGGTGAGGAGGGCTGGAATCCAGCCACATCCACCAGTGACTGAGGACTTGGGAAGGCAAATACTGCCCTGAACACTGAGTAGCAGCTGCTGCTGCCACTGCCCTAGTGTGGGAGGTGACTGGCCTGGCATTCAGGGGTCTAGGATTATGAGACACTGAAGAGGCAGGTGGCCGAACAGAACTGATCCTCCTGGGCCTGGAAGCCAGAGAGGCCTGTCTTAGTTTGAATCACAGTTTGGACACTTCTTCGCTGTGTGACGTGGAGCCATATGCATACCTTCTCTGAGCCTTAGTTTCATCATTTATAAAATGGGTTGCCCTACCTACCTGGTGGGGTTATGAGGTCGTATATTTGTAGTACCTAGCACAGTCCCTGGCAAGAGGTGGACACACGTAGCCCAGTTCTGCCCACCCAAATACCTTCATCCAAAGCAGGGTCACTGTGGGGCTAATGTGGGAGCCCTAGAAGTTCTGTGCTTTCGGGGCCTTGCATTCGCCGGTACCCCAGGTCTGTTCATTCTGAGTGCCCTCACGCAAGCATTCCCATGGGCACCCCTGCACACTAGGGGTGAACCTGGAAGACGTGGAGTATGAGCCCCGTGGCTTCAAGGGCCTCAGAGATGACGGCCCGCCAAGCTCCCATGTCAGGAGCCTCTGGCCCCTGACCGGGCTTTGCTGGGTCACTTAGCCGCAGGCATTCTCGGCAGAAGTATGGCTGTCAGCCCAGGGCAGTGGGAGCGTGGGGGCCAGCATCCAGCCTTTTTGGAAGGAGCTTTGTAGCCTGGCACCTGTCGCTGGAGTTCAGATGTGACCAGAGGATTTAGATTTTCTTTGTAAAAAGCAGAGAAAGAAAAGAGCAGAAGAAAGCCTTGCCAGTGTCTGTGGACTCAGGGGAGTGGGCTGGGGCGTGCAGGGGAGAGGCAGGCTGTGGTCGGCCGCATGTGAAGCGCTTTATAAGCTCTGTATTTATTATTTCTTGCTCACCATTAAAATCAAATGTACTCGGTGCTTTTGTATTCAATACACATTTAACCCTGCCGACTTAGATTTCTCAGGTTTTAAATCCAGTGGGGAATTGGCTGGTTTCCCAACTTTCCCCTCAAGTCCCCCTTGAACAGAGCTCTAAATCCCTGTTTAGCATTTTCTCCCCAGCGCGGCTGGGACCGGAGTGCTGGTGCGCCAGTCGCGTTGTGTGTTCGCCTGGTTTCTTCCCTCATCCCCAGCCCCCACCCTTCCTAAGCACCCCGGAAAGATGCATCTGATCACTGAAATATGACGGGCCAGTTGTCTGCATCGTCTTGTGATTCGGGCTTAATTAAACCATTTTGTCTGTGTGTGTCTGTGTCTGGTGTGGCTCTAGCTGTACGTCCACGGCCGTGTGTGTGTGTGTGTGTGCGTGTGTGTGTGTGTGTGTGTGTGAGAGAGAGAGAAAGAGAGATCCGTGCGTGGGCCTTCTCCTCCTGTGCGTGCCTCTGTGAGTATTTGCGAGACTGTGGGTCTGTTGGCATCTCCATGCCTCCATGCATGTCTCTGGGTGGTTGTCTGTCCGTGAGTATAATTTTGCGTCTGCTTTGTCCACACCAGTCAGACGTGCGTGTGACTCTGGGTGTGCCTGCAGCCGTGCGGGTGACTGTCTCTGGGTCTGCCGAGCCTTTTTCTCCCTCCCCCGCCTCTGCTGCCGCCCTCCCCCTCCCACCCCTCCCTCTCCCGCTCTGTCTGGTTTATCATCCCTAATGAAGCAGTCTTCTCCATCGATCCTGCTGATTGCCAACCCATTCCTTTTGTTTGTTGGCGCTGAGCCATTCAGCGGCACTCTGACAGCTCAGCTCGTCTAATTAGCTCTGTTGTTCTTTTTCCCCATGTTTCACCACGTTGCAAGTTCAGTTGAAGTTGCCACAAACTTAATCCCCCCATTTCAGCCACAAGTTCACATTCCTAACCCACCTCTATTGTACGAGGAGCAGCTGTGGGCAGGGACAGGCGAACGGGCCTTACTGTCTGACCTTCCTGAAGCCCCCACCCCAGGACCCCGGGGCAAGGCAGCAGTTGCCCCCAACTGCATGCCCTCTTTGTGGTGCAAAGTCAGGTGCAAACCAGGTGATCCTGCTTACCAGCTGCCAGAGGAGGCAGGCTCTGGGCCAGAAACCAGTTCAGGGTTAGCGTGGGTGTGGGGTGGATCCACTCGTGTGCTCAGCAGCCAGTGACTGGACGTCCGTCTGCACCGTGGAAGGCACTGTTCTAATAGCAGTGATAATAACAGCAACATTATTACGCGCTTCTTAGATTCCAAGCAGCAACATTCATTTCAAAAAACCCAGCTGAGGGGGTCACTAATACAGGCATGGAGCGGAGTGCTAGGCAAGGATGAGACCATCATAAATCCATCTTCTAATTCAGAGATGCCCCCTGTCTTCCGTCTGCTATTGATAAGGTCACAGGGAAGCACGATGAGCTTGTATTGAGCCCCTACTGTGTGCCAGGCCCCATGCCAGCGCTTCTCCTCCATGAGCTCATTGGAGCGTCACAGTAACCCCATAGCAGACAGCAAGTTCAGTGGAATGCACTTGGCTTTTACCACATCTCTGATTTGCCAAACCAGGCTGAGATCAGACTGGCTGTTCCACAGGAAAAACTCTGGTTAGATCAGATGTGAGGAGGCCTGAGGGCCTGATGAAACTCAGTAAAGACTTGTCTCTTATGCAGCCAGCTTCTGTAACCTGTATTCCGGGCCATCGTGTTGGGTCGCCCAGCAGCGCGGGGTTTGGGGCTGGGGAAGGTTCCAGGAGAGGGCGCGGGGTTTGGAGCGTGCCTGTGCTCTCCTTCTCGGTCTTGTCCACTAACCTCGGCAAGTGTGGCGTTGCCTGCAGTGGCCCCTCGTCTGCAGAACAGGAGCAGCCCGCACTGGGCTGCTCGGTGCTTCTTACTGGCAACAAAATTCATAGATAGGCTCTCTCCAGTCCTCCTCTGGCATTGTACAGAGATGGTGGTGCCAAATTTAAAGCCAGTTAGTGTTGACTGGCCCAAACGAGCGTTCTTCTAAGGACACCTAGAAATTCTTAGCCTAACTGTCATCACCGGCTCTAGTAGGAAAAGGAAGTGTCTTTTTATACAATCCCTCATCTTAGCCTTCAGAGGCCGTAGGTAGTAAAAAAAAACCACCGTGTCTCTGCAGTCTGGCCGTGGACCAGGAGACTGTGCACTTCACCGTCAATACCCCCGGCTCCGGCCCTTGAGCTTGTCTGTGTGGTGAGTGCAGTGGCCACACGGACTGTGTGAGGGTCCAGACCGAGCCTTGCACAGGGCTGCCCAGGGGAGCAGAAGGAGGACTTTAATTGGTGCCCTAATGCTGTTAGTATTTGCTTCTCCACCCTCCCACTTAGAGAGTAAAACAAGCATCCTATAATTCAGCTGTTAAAAAGAACAAAATAGGCATGTGTGCCCTAAACACAAAGTCTGAGTGAAACCTCCTTGTTCTAACAAACTGGTTTCCAGGTTCCAGGAGAAGGCAAGCGGGACTTACTATTAGGGCCTCTTTGTTCCGGGTCATGCCCAGACAGTGTCTCGCTGAGCCCTCAGGGCAGCCCCACAAGGAAGCAGGTGGAACCACCCGCTGGGTGCAAATCAGGACACCCAGCCCTTCAGAAGAGCCTTTCTCCTTTGAGTAGGCCACAGATTCCAGTTCACAGATCCGCCACCACTTCAAAAGTCTCCATCATAAGCACAGCCTTTAAGTCTGTGCTCTGAAAATCCCTTAACGTTTGTTTTAGGGCTGCTTACCTACATCTTGAAAATGTCCTTGAATGGCTTTTCCAACTCAGCCCTTCTTGGGGATTTTCCCCATGCCCATTCTAGGTGCGCCCTCCCCGTCCACACGTCGTTAAAAGACCGAAGAGCAACATCACAGTGGAAGCCCGAAGGACGTCCGTCTCGAGCCCCGACCAGTGAGTACCCCGTCCTCCCCTCCCCTCTGCAGGAGCCCAGGGGGGCCAGTGCTTTGTGGAGCCCACGCGGCAGCCCTGGCCTTTGAAGGGCTTCCCCGGAGCCCTGAGCGGGTGTTTCACAAAGAGGTCAGTCGGGGAGCAGGGCTTGATCTTCAGTGTCGGTTCCGCTGGCAGTTGTCACACCAGCAGGAGGCCCCAGAGGCCAGGATGCCGGGCACCAGGCTGGGTTTTGAGTAGTGACACCCACGGGGTACTCAGACAAGCTCAGAAAGTGGTTCTCGGCTTTTTCTTACGCTAAAAATAGAGGGTCAGCAGGAGAGAGTTAGGAACCCAGTTGAGGAGGCTGCCTATTTAATGAGGGCCAAGACCCATGGAATCTGGTGGGCTACAGTCCTTGGGACTGCAAAGAGTCAGACACGACTGAGCGACTCACACACGCGCCACCTTCCTAGGCCTGGGCTGCTCGAGGGAGGTACACCCAGGGCTATCCTCATCCACCGCCCCCCGCACCAGCACCTCTGCTCACCTGTGCCATAGCGTTTAGCTCATCATGAGTCTGCTTTTCTAGCTCTCGGGCCCAGAGCTCCTCAGGACAGGTGCTGGGTTTCATGCCCCATAGCAAGCAGAGGACCTGGCTTAGAGTCATTCTCTGGGCGGACGTTGGGTAGGTGAGGGGAACGCCAGGGCCAGAGGTGAGCGGTGTGAATGTGAGAGGCTTCCTGGCTTCAGCGCTGTCTGGAGAAGGTAGCACTGCTTCCATCAGAGGATGCTGTCTGCCCTTGGTCCCCAAGGTGCACAGCCCCTGGTCTCTGCCCAGACAACTCAGCAGCTACACGCCGGCTTCCCATGACGCCCTGAAAAGTACATGAATCCACCTCGGGTTTTTGCGAGCCAAAATCATTGCCCCTGGGACCCTGATGTCCCTTGGGTGAAGAGGGCAGTGCTTCTCCTGGCTGCCCTGTTTTCAGAAAAGTTCTCAGAGAAGGAAGTTAAGAGAGATGGCAGGTCCTAGCAAGAATAGAAGCCAAAAGAAAGCAGAAATTCTCAGATGCCGGGCTGTGGCCTAGCCTGCCTGTCATCCAGGATTCTCTGGTATATAGTTCAGTATCACGGGAGACTGCGGTGTGGTTACAGAACCAGCCTGCCTAGGAGGCCCTCAAACCTGTGTGTCTGTGTGTCTTGGGAGATGCGTGGTGATGGAGAATTTGGAAGAGAGGACTCCAGAAGTCGGGTGTAGGTTTCACTTGAGCTGTGCACAAAGGGAATGCGGATTGTTTCCCTGCCGTGGATTATGATTGCCCCCTTGTGGAGAGAATGCAGTGTGGCTTCAGAGTGCCTCAGAGCCCAAAGATTTCTCTTTAGGGGGAAGAAGTGCGTCACTTTTCTTGAGAGTCATCTCTTTAAAACTGGACTAAATATTTTATTATCCAGTACATAATATTTATGTACTGGATAGAGGGTCATGGGCCTGGAGATACTGAAAGGCAAATCCAGAATATCCTTGCATTGTACCAGAAACACACCAACACTTGCCAGTCTACCGAAAAGCATTGCCCATTTGTGGCCAAGTCCCGATTAGAGCTTGGACCTCCCCACCACACGTGTTTATGCTGTCGCTTTTCCAGCCCCGTGATAGGAGATTGCTGCGTCAGTGTATGCAAAGAGCCAGGGTCTGGCACCCCCATCATTCTGGTGGTTACCAGAGCTGGGTCGGTACCACTTTGTGTGGGTTTTGTTTTGTTTTATTGCATTATGCCTTGTTCTGGATTTCTTTGGGGGAAACATTTGAGGTTGAAATGAACCGGTGGGAGCAGGGTTGGCTAGTTTAGTGGGCTGGCACACTGGCAGTTATAGAAGACAAATGACAGGTTCTCTGTGATCACGCATAACAGTGCTCCACCGTACAGTGGCCCACCAGGAGATAGGGAGGTACATTTTAGAACATCATTCCAAGAGTTTCTGTTCACTTCTTTTTTTTTTTATGGGGTGAGGGAAGGCAGGGCTGTATTCCTATAACGCCAGTGACATTTCTGGTGTAACCCGGGTGTTTCCCTGCGTCTCTTCCCATGCTGCCTTCTCCCTGCCCCCACCCCCTGTTGTGCTCCACTTCCAAATGCCATGTCACAACAGCACTTGGATGTGTTTTTCTCAACTGTCATCAGCTCCAGCTGGCAAGACCAACTTCTTGAAACACAGGAAGCATCCAGCGGAAAATATTTTAATAAAACAGACTCCTCATAAAATGTTGTTTTGGGGGGAAGAACCCGCCCCTCCCCAGTCTGTCAGCATTGTGTCGGGAGACACGAGAAGACAAGCCGGCGGGCAGGAGCCACATCCTAATGGGGCTTTGTTGCGGGTGGTTCAGTGCTGGGCACGCGGACTCGGTGCCTGGCCCTTTAATCTGGCCTGGATTCTCTTGAATCACAATCTTTGTCTCCGCTGGGAATATCAGAGTGCATCAGAAACTTGGAGGATTTTTGGTGGCAGAAGGAGACACAGGATCTTTGAAGTGGAGGGCGGGATTCGGTCCTCCTGACTTCTTGCCCCAACTTTCACTTCCAAAAAGCACATTAAATAATTAACTGTGTGGACCACAAGATGGAGCTGATTCAGAATAAGTCGGTCTCCACAGCCTCCTGCGGCAGCAGCATCTGGAATTCATCGAGGCCGCTGGCACTGCCGCAGCACTGCTGGCCACTGCCTTCACTGAAGTCCATTTTTTTGCTTTCCAACTTATGTCCATTCTTGCCTCCATTCATTCCACAAACATCTTCAAAAACCTACCAGGTGTGAGCTTCTTAAGATTTTAAAGGGTGCCCTAAGGGGAATCCCACAGCTAAATTTTATTGACTTGCAATTTCCCAAAGCAAAATGTTTCCTATGTTAAATTTTCTTCCCCAGTGAAAAGTAGGTGTCCTAGCCCCTCAAAACCATTTGATGGCGATTGGAAGACTCCTTTAGGAAGTCTTCTGGGGATAACATTTCCCTCTGTTTTTCAGTTAACATTAGCTCATTAATATTCAGTGATGACTTCTCCAGAAGTATTAGCTACTTACATTATTATTCACAGCAGGACTGATGGTATGCCCCAAGGATCCCCTAGGGTAAGAGTTAGGATTAGGAGGGATCGGACGGAATGGGCCGTGGGTCAGAGGCCAGTTGGCAGCGAGTACAGTGAGCTCCTGATGTGTTCTGGGCCCTCTTAGGCATCCTTCCCACAGAATGGGAACTCAGGCTCAGGAAGGAATGAACCAGGGTTCCAGGCCATCCAGTTAGAAAGCGGCAGGGCCAGGACTCCCGGTGCTGCTCAGCTTCGTTCTCTCGGTTGTACTGTGCTGCCCAAGGGGGTCCATTGTTCTCCTGGCTTTGCCCAGAGAGCTCCATGTCCTGAGGTGTCTTATCCTGCACGCTACCTTCCTTTCTGCTTCCCTGGGGTTGGGAACCAGAGCTGTTCAGTCCTCTTCTAGCCCAGGAGGCAGTGTTCTCTGGTGGCTGAGTGTTTCTATCTGGGGAAGGAAAGAGAAGTGACATATACTGAACATCCCTGAAGATGGTGAAGGGTGGGTAGTGGCTTTCCCATTGAACAGATGGGGAAACTGAGGCTCGGAGAGAGGCTTTCCATAACTTGCCCAAGGTCTGGGGGCTGGAAAATGGAGAGATCATCTTTTTGATGACAGGCCTGGTCCTTTCTTCTGCAGCATCCAGCCCTTTTTGTTAAGAACCTAATTATGACTATGAGGATGATGGTGGCTGCAGTAGGCACACTGAGGTCACAGCTCCCCACCCCATTAAAGGTAGGCTTTTCAACGGGAGCGTGCATGGCTCCCAGGCCCCACCTTATCTTCCCTCCGGCTTGCTAGATATGGGGCAATTTCGCATCCAACCTAAGGCTTAGAAAGAGTCGATAGCAAGCTGTAAAAGGCAGCACTGCTCAGTACTGCCCGCCCCTCAGGACCACACACAGCAAGCAGAGGCCAAAGGAAAGGGATGACCTACTGGTCCCCAGGTGCCTCTCTTTCATTCGCGAAATTTCATTCTGCTGTGAGAGTTGGGAGGGAGACAGTTAGGAGCAGTCCCCACCTTTTCTTAAATCTGCATAATTACCTGGAAGGATAGGGCTGTCTTCTGAGTCCTAATGGTGACAGAGCTTGTGCTCATTGTAGATCTGAGGTGTGCCCAGTCCTGCCAGCAGCAGAGACTGAGCTCCTTCAGTGCATACCTTGTCCGCTAAAGGTGACACAGAGCACCCTCCAGCCACCTGAGTCTTGACCCGCTGTAGGCTGGTTATTTGGAGTTCGAAATAAGTAAGTGAGAATAGTCTATGTTCAGCCACCAGGGGCCTGTAAGCCATTGCCCTGTCATTTCTCTGGCCAGATCCATGTAAAAAAACTGCTCTTTACCAGTAATTTTCTTTGTTTGTAAAAATAACCCAGTAGCCTTACAGGTGAGCTGGAAGTTAAGGAAAAGAGACAAGTTCATTCTGAATCCCACTACTTCAGTTCCACCACTTACTAGCATTTCTGCAGATTTTCTAGATGGATCTTGCAGAGCTGCCAGCTTCCTTGCAATATCCCATTGTACACTGGACTTCCAGGAAAGTCTGTCCTTAGCCACTCTTACAGGCCGCTATCCCCACGTCCTTGTTAGCCCCGTGGTGACCATGGAATGGAAGATCCCACTGTGTGTATCTGTGTGGTCTGCCTGACCACACCCCTTATATGGGATTTGTAAACTGTTCCAGTTTTTCACAAATGTGAAAAATGCCAAAGTGAATGTCCTTGTCCTCCAAGTTTTTATATCATTATAAGAACAACTACCATTAACTGAATACGGCATGCTAAGCATTTTACATACTTTGTTTCATTAAATCCTCATGGAAATCTGGGGGCAGGGGTAGGTGTCATTAGCTCTGTTGTATAGAAGTAGTAGCTGTGACTCCAAGAAGTGCTGGCTGCACATGGTCACAAAGCTAGGTAGTGGCAGAGCTGTCCGTAACACCAAAGACCAACCCTTAACCAGTCTTTTTTTTTTTTTAAGATATTTTGATGTGGACCATTTTTTAAGTCTTTACTGAATTTGTTACTACTGCTTCTTATTTTGCTTTGATTTTTGGCCTCAAGGCATGTGAGATTCAAGGCACATGGAATCTCAGCTTCCCCACCAGGGATGGAACCCACACCCCCAGGTCTCCACCACTGGACTGCCAGGAAAGTCTGTCCTCAACCAGTCTTTTAGACAGATTTCTGTTCTGTGTTGCTAAATAACTTTCTGAAAGAATCACACCACTTTACACTCCCATCAGAACTGTGGAATCCCCGGGAATCTGGGTCCCAGAGACCCATCGGGACATGCGGCTGGCCTTAGAAATCCTTCTGGACGAGGAGTACTTCTGCAGGTGGTGCTGGCTGGGCAGGCAGTGTGTGCACCAAACGGCCAGCCCCCACTGCTCAGGAATTGGAGAGTCTGCTCATCTGAATTGCACTGCATGACCCCAGTACCCAAAGCCCCCAAAGATTAAAGTAAGATCAGAAGAAGCTGCCAGAAGCATTTAGTGAGAGCTCTGCCCAAAGACCAGGTCTCAGAACACTTTGCAGTCGTATCTCTTCAGGCTGGTTGCACACATGCTCTGGCAGGAGATGACGTCTGCTTCACCCCCACTTCCCCTGCCCCCATGCTGAGTCTCCTTGGGCTCAGCACGGCCTCTGGCTCAGGATCACAACCGGAGCCCCTCTGCCTCCTGTCCAGACCCAGAGCTGCCCAAGAGTGAGGGCCTGGTGTACATGCCTGGCTTGGCATCCGCAGACTTGGGCAGCATCCTGGCCCACCAGCTGCCAGTCCGAGACATTGCACAACTCTCTTTGCCGTCTTTTTTTTTTTTTTTGCAATACCTGTTAACATCCCAAAGAACACAATCTGGGAAGCTGCCCATAGGAGCCACACAAGCATCCTCAGTTAGCAGCCGTGACTGCTGCAGCCTGCCTCCTCCCAAGCCCACAACACCCAGGACTTCCCCTGACGAAGCCATGACCTACCGTGTCATGTATCACCACGTGCCACACGCACACTCACAGACCCCCATAGTCTGTAAGTAGGGCAGGGCTGTGTGACCATCAGCTTTGACTCTTCAACTTCAAGACCAGAGCCTGGCCCAGCTCTGCTCAGGGATATTTACTGAATGAGTGAACGGAGGAATCCCCGCGGGCAGCTTACAGCCCAGCGTCCTGGAGATGAGGGCTGGTGTCAGTTAACAACCACAGATGTGTAAAGAGCACCTGCTATGAGCCAGGTGTGATTAGGAGGCTTAGCAGCACCTGCCTGGCCTGGCCCTCTAAGAGCTAGAAGCTGCAATCAGCCCCGGGAGCAATCTCCAGGGTGCCAGCTGGGCCCTAGGACCCAGGGGGTAGGGGCAGCTTCCTGGGCACTACGGCCTGGCAAGCTGCCAGGAGATCAAGCAGGTGGGTGCAGACTCAATTAGCGAGGCAAGAGGCTTCTGACCCGACTTGGCCCCTGCCCGCTCTCCACCAGTGAGTTTTAGGCCCCAGAGACAAAGCCAAGACAGAAGCCAGGCATGAAGCCTGAGCCCAGACTAGAAAAGCAGGAGCTGCCACAGGGCCCCCGGCATACACAGTAGCCCAGGAAGACACAGGAACCCCTCATGTCGACCACTTCCACCTACCACCTGGAAGGAGGGACTCTCCCAGGAGCGGTCACAGTAGGGGATTAGATGCAACTGAAAAGCCAAGCCTTTATGATGCCTTCAGACACAGCACCCCCTCCTTAAGATGTCACTGAGCTCAGTCTCCTCTGAAAGGCTCTGCCACACCAACAAGCACCCTCCCCAGTCCAAATTCCATGTCACCATTTCCCAAGCGCCTGTTCTGGGCCCAGTACTTTGACATGTGTCATCTTGGTTAGCCTCCCCTACTCCCCCAAAGCCTTCACAGTGACGGCATTGTCAGCCCACCCAGCCACGGGGGAACCAAGACTCTGTCAGGTGGAATGACCTGCCCTGGCTCCAGCACGTATACCCAGGCCCACTGGGTCCCACATCCACATCCACTGCTTCCACACCAGACACCTTCCCACAACTGCTGCCTCAGTCCCTAGAAAAGACTTGCGCTCTTGGCAGGCAGAGACTGTCCTCAGGATGAGGGATGGGTGTTTCTCAGCATCTACATAATTTCTCTTCCGGGTAAGGAGAGCGCCCCCAAGGTGTCCCCTTCCCCGTCTTCCCTCCAGCAGAGAACATGAAGGGTGGGAGAGTGGAGCCAGGCCTTTCCGCCTGCGTGAGTGTCCACCCGGCACCAGGGAAGGTCTCCTCAGCCTGCTGGGTGTGGGTGTGGACATGGGGAGTCCACACTAGTGATCTTTGTGGGAGGAAGGCAGATAGACAGACACAGGTTGATGAATAAGTGGACAATTAGCAAGATACTAAAGAAAGGTAAAAGGCACAACGAACCCAGGAGATGGAGATGAGGGCAGTGGAGCCAGTAAGTGCCCCGTGCCGGCTCCCCAGGCCACCACCGCCCCACCCCGACCTCACACCACCTGGTCCCTGCCAACCCCACCTGCCACCCTCAAGCCCCCGTGCCCACTCCTCCACAGAGACACCTCCAGGCCACTGTACAGCCTCTGTTGGACTCACGATTAAAGCCCAGCCCCCATGTCACCTCCCAGGTGGCGCCTTGTCCAGGGGCCCCTGAGCTGGGCACACGCACCACTGCACTCTGGCAGGGCAAGTCCCCAACAGGAAGGAAAGGCCCTGGCCTCACACTCACCATCCACCCTCGACCAGTCCACGAGACAGGAAGACACCTTCTCATCACAGCAGCGAGTCTCTCATCGCTGTTCTTAAGTGGATATTCACCTACCACTGAGAACAAAGACCGCGTGTCCAGCAGGTTCCCATATCTGTCTTTAGTTCTTCTTCCTGTTTAGCAGTCCTAGCCTTGCCCCAGGCACATGGAATAGCTCCAGTGGACGTTCCAGAGCTTCCCTTATGGGTCCTCCACCACACTCGTCCCTTCCATAGAAGAGACTTGCTTCAGAGCCTTTTTCTCTGTTTTTTAACCCACGCCTGTGCTAAGGTGCCCTCCAGAGTATCAGCCCTGTGTGGCAGTGCTGGCAAGGAGGCATGGCAGCGCCTCCAGGTGGGGGAGCTCTCAGGTGACTCTGATGTGCTGAGACGTGCCCAGCTGGGGACCAGCAACCTTGACTGGGGAGATCTTTGAAGGCAGGACCACTCTATTCGTCCTTGAACACCCAGGGGAGACTCTGAACAGGGTGGAGAGGTGCAAAATCTGTGGACAGGTGAGCGTAGCATCTGGGCAGGAGCTGAGTGTGCACTGGGCACCGTGTGAAGCCCTTCACGAGTGTCCTCACTCAGCTCTTGTGATAAGACTAACAAGAGGGCTGTAGAATCTCCATTTTGCAGATAAGAAACTGAGGTTCAGGGAGGTACAATGACTGTCCCGAGGTCGGTCTGGCTGGCACTTTGGGGGAGGGTGGACAGACGGGCCTTGTCTTGGGGCCTGTCCCTGCCCAGCGGCCCAACAGGAGCCTTGTAATCAGTGGATGCCAGAGCGGCATCCAGTAAAGTAAAGATCCTTTGTGCTGGAATGAAATGATCCTTTAAAACGTGTTCACCAGCTCCCCTCATTCGTTACCTCTGGAGACCAAGTCCTTGCTGATTTTTTCCCCTTCTTTATCTCAAGTATATTTAAATGTCAATTAAATTTGAAATATCTACATTTGTCAGCATTTCATTGTGGGCCAGCGTGACGTGCTGCTGATTTGTCCACGCGATGTGACACATGAAAAAAACTCTCGAGATGCAGATCTTCCTCATTAAAAACTAAGCCCGTGCGATCCCGGCACGGCAGAGAGCCACAGAGCACGTCCCCGCTTCCTGACGCCGTGTCTCTGACATGGTATTTAAAAAGGAACAGCCGCGCCTGTCACCACTGTCACACGCGCGTGCTAGCCAGCGACACGTTACACCAAACATTAGAGAGGGTTCGGGGAGTCATCTGCATGGGAACTCCGCGCTGAGATGAGGTGGGCAGAGGCGGGAGCAGCCGTGGGAGACGCTGGGCTCTGAATGTGATGGACAGCGGGCCTTTCTTTCTCGCCAAGACCCCGGCAGCCCTCACTGGGTAGCCAAGTTTGCCACGACCTGCCTTTTCACAGACAGCTCTTTGTGTGTAATAAAATCCAGGCAAGTGGTGGGTGGCAGACTGCAGGGTAGTAGCTGAATTGGGTTAATGAGGGAAGAGGTATGCTTTTTTTTTTCATATTCTGCCTTAAGCTAATAAAAAATTTAAACCTGGACATATTCGACGGTTTATCCTTTATCTCTGACAAATATCTGACTGTATGTTTCATGGGCGAACATGAGCAGCTGAATTTAAATAAGTTTATTTTGAAATCTCACCTTTTATCAAAAGTGGAAGGAGAAACACACAACCCCTTATTTCATTGTTTCAGATCCACAGAACTAAAGAGGCAGGATCACAAAGTGCTTTAGAGTCAGGCGGATCCAAATTCCATGCTCTGCCCTTAGCTGCTGTGTGACACTGGGCAAGTGACTCTGCCTCTCTGAGCCTTGGCTGCTTTATCTGCAGAATAAGGATGATGTGATGAGTAATTAATCAGAAACCGTACGGACAGCATTTAGCCCAACACTTGTAAATACTGCTAGTGTCAGCATCGTCATCCATGTGGCCCAAAGCCTACCCTGAAGAAACTCTCATCAAACCACATGGCAGAGTTCTTGTCTGGGTATTTCCATCACTCTTGAGAGACAGATAGTGTGTCCAGGAGACACCCTGGACCTCATGTTGAAGCCCTGCCCGACCAGCCTGGCCTGGTCAAAAGAGCCAGCTGGAGAGGAAAATGTTGAGCTGGACAGTGAGGCTCCCTGTCCCCCACCTCGCCCCCAAGTACCTGTGATCTGCCCTCGGGAGTCACTGGATTCTGACAATGATGGGAAGTGCAGCAGCCTGACAAGAAAACCAAGGCAGAGTCCAGCACAAAGGCTCTTGGCTCTCCTATGAATCCAGATATTGCTGGCAGCTTTAGTGGCATGCAGCTGATGTGCCAAGCTGCGCTCTCTGCTTGCTTGTCAAAGCCAGAGGAGGGGACTGTGCTTGGACAGGTTCTGGAATGCATTCAAGATGGATCTGAGCGTCACCAAAGCCTCATTCAGTTTGACTCAAGCAGAGATACGAGGCCCACATGTACACAGCCTTCCACCAGCCCAGAGGACTGGAAGGAGAGGGCTCTGAACTGGAGTCCCTGCTCATCACCTCCCGGTTGGGTGGCCTGATCACACCTTTCTTCTTCACCATGACCCCCAGTGCTCATCTAGCACTGGGTCTTCTCAGTCGGCACTCAGGCTGTGCTTTTCGATTGGGTGCATGGGTGACTGGACGAGACAGGTGGATGAATGGACTTATGACAGTCTTGTCCTCTCTAAAATCTGTGCAGTGACACCTTCCTGCTGGGGGGTGGGGGCAGGGTGGTAGAAATAACCTATGTAAAGACACTGGCACAGTACCTCCTTGTGGATACTATTGTAAGCATTTTTCTGAGATTCCCACCTGCCCCCGTATATATATAACACTTTCATCCATAAACGTGGTCCTATTCATTCTTAAATTAATATTCTTTTTCATATTCTTTCCCATTATGGTTTATTGTAAGATATTATAGTTTCCTGTGCTCTACAGTAGGACCTTGATATTTATGTATTTTATATATAGTAGTTTGTATCTGCTATTTCCAAACTCCTAATTTATCACCCTCCTTCCCCTTTGGTAACCGTAAGTTTTTCTTTGTCTGTGAGTCTGTTTCTGTTTTGTAAATAAGTTCATTTAAATCACATTTTAGATTCCACATAAAAATGATGTCCTATGGTATTCGTCTTTTTCTGTCTTATTTCACTTAGTACAGCAATCTGTAGGTCCAATCCATGTTGCTGCAAATGGCATTATTTCATCCCTTCTTATGGCTGAGTAATATTTCATTGTGTATGCATGTCCCACATCTTCTTTATCCGTCCATTTATCGATGGGCATTTAGGTTGCTTCCATGTCTTGGCTATTGTGCATAGTGCTGCTATGAATATTGGGTGCGTGTATGCCTTCAAATTAGAGTTTTCTCTGGATGTATGCCCAGGAGTGGGATTGTAGGATCACACGGCAACTCTGTTTTTAGTTTTTTAAGGCACCTCCATACGACTCTCCATAGTAGCTATACCAATGTACATTCCCACCAACAGTGTCGGAGGGTTCCCTTTTCTCCACATCAGAGAGGGGACCTTCCTACACTGCATCCTCAAGCTGAGGAAAGGATCATGTGCCTGGTGGGTGTCCAGAAAGAGGGATAAAATGGGCGCGTGCGAGGCCTCGTCTCCCCAGCACGCTGGCTTCTGCTCAGTCCCTCAGCAGACTTCCTCTGCCCTAACACTGTGCCAGGGGTGTGAGGATAGAGAGAATGCACCAGGCTGCTGCCCTTGAGGACCTCATCACAAACAGAACTGCAAGAGGTTCAGCTCTATTGATGATTCTGGAGGAGGGCATGGCAACCCACTCTAGTATTCTTGCCTGGAGACTCCCCACGGACAGAGGAGCCTGGCAGGCTACAGTCCATGGGGTCGCAAAGAGTCAGACACAGCTGAGCAACTAAGCACAGCACACACACAGCTGTACTGATGAAGCGCTAAACCACTCAGCCCAAGGAGAAGCCCACTCCATCTAGGGAGAAAATTCCGCTGGGAGCTCCAGGAAGGCATCTAGGAGAGCGGTTTGAGCTGAGTGTTGCAGGCCAGGGCAGTCAGTGCAGCAGGGAAAGGCAAAGGCAGGTGGCAGGGGCAGCAGGAAAGCAGCACAGAGATGGCGGGCTAGGCACAAAGCAGCGCCCGCCCTGCTCAGAGCCTCCCGCCTGCCCAGCACCTTCCACGAGTTCTCTGAGTGCAGCCTAAGGCAGAGTGCCTGCCCCGCTGCGCCCCACCCCACTCGGGACAACAGTCCAGTGCTGGCAAGTAAGAAGGGGTCCTCCTAACCTTTAGACAGATAAATAAGTCATTCCAGACACATCTGAACATCAGTACTGCTGATGCTTTAGACACTGCATGACCAGCTGAGGTGAAATCACCATCAAGAGATTGGCAAGGCCAGGACTGTGATTCAGAGCAACATTCCAGGCGCCATGTGGAAAGTGGCCCTTCTGCTGAGCTGTATTTTATGTCCCAGTCTGGCCCCTGTGCTGGCCAGGGCACATTCCTGCGGGTCAGACCTTCCTGCCCTCTCTCCTGAGCAGAGACAAATGCACGTTCTAGGCCATGCTGCCACCAGTCCTGGTGGGCTGACATGCATCTTGTCCCTGACACCCGGGAAGGCGGCCTGGGAATGGAGAGGAGAGTGGTGACCTCCCTGTGCAGCCCTGGGCAAGTGAATTCCCCTCTCTGAGCCTCAACCTCCCCTTCAGTACGAGGACAAAACTCTCTGCCTGGCTAACTTTCAGGGACAGTGCAAGGCAATGAAGGGTCAAGTGTGATCGTGCTGGGCCCTCAGCCCTGGGCGCCAGCTTTGATTCCACATTTGAAAGAACAAGATATCCTTGGGTAACAACTGTCTTAGCACCGGGGATGGTGGGTCACAGCCCACTCGCCCAGTCCCCCCAGGGACAGCTGCTGTCTCTCACTTACCCTCCAGCCCTGGTACCCATGCACTTTTTTGGACATGTTTCCTCTTCCTGAAATGAAGTCAGAAGGGAATTGCATCATATGAGGCAAAGAAAGGAGACTGCTCTGGCTGGGGTCTGGGGAGAGAGGAGACAGTCCCGATCAGGTATCCCTGTGTCTCCTGTGTTTGAGGTACCTCTCCAAATTTCACCAGTGCCCAGGAGACCCTCGGTGTGCGTCCAGCCCTCTGCACTGGGTAGAGGCGTGGGCTGCCGGCTCCCCAGTTGTATGTTGGGGCAGCAGCCGTGGGGCCAGGATTTGAACCAAGAGCTGTGGGGTCCAGCCTCTCTCTCCTGAGCACACGCCTCTCACGCGCCCTGGTCAGTGTATAATTCATAGGAGCCGGCGTGGAGTTTCTCTGGGCTGTGTATGTGTTTGTGTTTATAGAGGTAGAGCTCACAGGTGGCTGACAAGGGAGATGTATTTTTTATAACAATGAATATTTAATTTCCACATCACAGATGAAAAAGACTCTCTGAAGAGGCATCTGAGGGAGACTCCAGAGAGCGGCCGCTAATCAGAAAAGGGCCTTCTTGCGAGTGCTCTTCCACGTGGCTCACTTTCTTCTTTAACTTTTTCATTTTTTATTTTTTCCTGATTATTGAAGTAGATATGCACATTGGAGAAAATGTAGAAGACACGAAAATAAAAAATGGGAGAAGGGAAAAAAAATTACCCAAAATCCCCTAGCTTTTGTTGACATTTAGACACCTGCCTTTCCAGTCTTTTTTCTATGCATTTTTCCATTAGCAAATGAGACAGAAGGTTTTTATAAACATAGTTTAATGAGAAGATAATACTCAGCCAACTGTACCATAATTCACTTCACCAGATTCCTACTGCAGAAATTTAGATTGTCTCGTATTTTATAAACAGAGCGGTAATGGACATCTTTGTGCATAATCTGTTGCTACAGTTTGGGGTATCTAAATGAAAGTGAAATCATGAGGTCATAGATGCATTTAAGGCTCTTGACACAGGTGGCAAACCCACAGTTTCTTTTCTGTTCGGGACCAGCTTCCTCACCGTGGGGGCCTGTCGGGCCTTCTCTGGACAGCTTCCTCCCTGGCCGGCAGAGGGAGGCCAGGGTCAGGCACCGGCCTGCAGGCCTCCTTCCCTCCCCACCACGCGGGGTCCTGAGGTGCCTCCTAACGGTCTTCTCTCTTGTCTCCCTCTGCCCCAGCCTCGTAAGGCCCTTGCGACACTATGCTGTCTTCCTCTCCGAAGACTCCTCTGACGATGAGTGCCAGCGGGAAGAGGGCCCGAGCTCTGGCTTCACCGAAAGCTTTTTCTTCTCCACTCCCTTTGAATGGTCTCTCCTTCCTTCTTCCGTTTTCCTGAGCTCGGCTTGGTGACTCTCCGGGACCACTTGAAGGGGCGGGGGTGGCCAGCTTGTGCTTGCGTGTGGGGAGGGTGCCTGGGGCTGCTGCCGTCCGGCGCCTGCGTGCAGGGCGGCGCACCTCCCCCGGCCCGCCGTGTGCCTCCTCCCAGGGCGTTCATTCCGCCAGCCCCACAGGGCCTGTGGCGATGGGGTGAGGTAACAAGGGTGACTGGGCTGTGAAGGTGTGAGACGGGAACATCGGTCTCCTTCCTCACAGGGAGAATGCACTGGACTGTTACTGGGGTTGCCGACTGCAGCGTCGGCTGCGGATAGGCTGGTTGTTGCTGCCCAGTCTTCCTTTATCTCAGCACACCTTGGGAAGCCATGGAGATGGAGCGTCAGATTTAAAGTTTAAAAAAAAAACAAAAAAAAGTTACTGGTATGGAATATATATATATTAATGATGGCATGGCCAAAGATCTTACCGATTTGTCTGACTTTAAGATAACTTTTCTCATTATTATTTATAGCCTAAGCCTCCTTCTAATTACAAATTGCAACAAAGAAAGAGAAAAAGAAGGTTCACCACAACACAGCCACCCCGGGAACTGGGCTTTGGTGGCTGCCTGTTTTTTTCGCCACTTCTTGCCTCTCCACCCACAGGCTTTTCCCAGCTGGGACTGAGCAGAGGGCCAGCTCTGGTCTGTGTTTATCTGTTTGCATGGTGTTTCTAATGGGAGCCTTCAGGGGAAGGGAACTGCCCTTTGCTGAACACCCACAGCAGACCTTGGGGAGTGAACCATTCCAGCCCGATTACAGAAGAGGGGCTCTCCCCTTGCTCCCCCCTTGTCAGCCCCCTTCACTATCTCCCTGCACCCACTCTCTCCTCCAAGGCTGGGCCTGTGGGTTCCTTGGGGCACCCGACAAGCCCAAAAGCTCTCTTCCTGCCACTGCCCCCACAGGCAAGGAGCTTCTGGCCCTTTGTGCCACCAGCTCCCCTGTGACTGCAGGCAAGTCAGCCCCCTCCTGAGGTCCTCACTTAGAGAGCAGTGCCCTAAGCCAGTGTTGCCCAAGTTTTGCGTGCTGCCTGGTCTGTACAGTGAATCTCCTTCATTAAAACTAGGAGAAAAGCCTTGTCCTAAGCAATAGTATCTATAATATCATAGACTTAATGTATCAGTTATTATTTCTATTATTAATTAAAATAAAGATTGCATCATTGGAATAAGAAATGTCCAGCCATGTATCAACTTACAATTGCCTTGCTGGTAAAAGGATCCCACACAGATAACAGCCAAGGACCCCCACCGTGGGATCTGGCTGGCCACGTTCTTTTTAAATTAATTGATGCCTTAATTATTTAAAATAATGCTCACTCCCTGAACCATGATCTATGAAAAGCATAGGGTTTTGTGTGTGTTTAAAGGGAAACGGCCATCTTAAAATGAATTCCTTCTAAACAAACTGTTTCCTTAACTACAAAGCACACTGACTTTTCTTTGTCTCCTTCACTGTGTTCAAACTTGGTTAAAGGAGCTTGGTCAGATGGCTTAGTTAGAGCAAGTGAGGGACTTTAGAAGTTTCTCATACTTGGCTTCCACTTCTGCCTCTTGCCAGGTGCTGTGTGACTTAGGTTCCGTTACTTGCCTCTCTGAGCTTCAGCTTCCTCATCTATAAAGTGGAGGGTGTGAGTCCTACTTCATGGGCTGCTTGTATGGCTTCAGGGAGATAGTACAGTCTGACGCAGTCCTTGCCAGAGTCAAGACTGTTGGTTGAGCCCCTTTTCCTCTACTGACTGTCCCCCTGCCCAGGTTCATGCAAGTGGGCCTTCAGACCACCAGGTGGCGACCTTCCCCACTTTACCAGAGCCATGAGCAGTTTCCACCTGACCCAGGGGGCAGAGCCTTGTGATTGGAGGTAGGATGCTACTCCGACCTTGTTTCACAAGAGGTCTGGGGAGCATTCTCCACGTACCCTGGGGCTCAGGCTTGTGAGAGAGGATAGCGAGAGGCACCCAGTGTCCCCAGCACCTGGGTTGGCTATAAGATTTTGGTGCATGAATGCACAGGATGTGTTAACAGCCTCAGCATGCCTGCTGTACAGCCGGCACCACGTCTGCTCGTGTCATCTCCACCACCAGTTGCAAGGACGTGCACTCTGGAACGGGGGAGCAGCTGAGGCTCAGAGAGGTTAAGTGACTTGCCCAAGGTCCCACAGCAAGAGGTGGCACCAGGGCTGGAACCGAGATCAGCACAGGCTGAGGCCTAGGTAGTTCGTGGCTGAGGATCCTGGGGTGCACTGTGCAGCCCCCTGGGGGAGAGTTCCCCCCGCTCAGTTCCGCACAGGCTGGGCCCAGGACCCGACTACTGCAGGGGTGAGGGTACGGACAACGGGCTCAGGAGTGAGTCCTCCTGCCGGTTCCCTCTCCAGCCGTGCCCCATTCCTCATGCCTTGTGTGAATGGTGTGGGAGCCTGCTGACCAGTTCTATGGTAGGTCTTGTGGTCTGGAGGAAACTAAGTGGGCTCCCTGGTGCAAGCTAGAGCCAGAGCAACTTGCCCAAGGCCCCTCAGTGAGCGGAACCCGAGATCAGCCCAGGTCTGTCTGCCTGTCTGACAGGCACTGTTCAGACACCTGCACTCGCAGGGACCCAGAACACTCTCCTCTCCCAAGGCTCCCAGCTGTGCTCCTTGAGGCCTGGAAGTTCTCCGGGGTGGGGGCTGCTTGCTCCTTCCGGGACGGCTCTGGGTGGGAGAATCCAGCCTGCTCTGCCTCCCCCCAGGCCACAGCCATATCGGACACTCAAGGAGTCAGACAGTGCAGGGGACGAGGCCGAAAGCCCGGAGCAGCGAGCGCGGGAGCCTGTGGGCCCCACCCCAGCTCCACACGACCGGGCCGCCAGCATCAACCTCCTGGAGGATGTCTTCAGCAACCTCGACATGGAAGTCCCGCTGCAGCAGCTGGGCCAGGCCAAAAGCTTGGAAGACCTTCGGACCCCCAAAGACCTGAGGGAGCAGCCGGGGACCTTTGACTATCAGGTATGGTGGTTGGAGGTGGGCACGGGCTGGGGGCACTTTCTGCACGTGAGGCAGGTTTTCCCACATGACAGTGAGACACCAAGGGAGAAAGAGCCACTTTTCCAAGTCCCTCAGCCAGTGCTCAGAGTCACTCTGACTGCAAACTCTGCCGGGCGGGCCAGTGACCAGAGCCCCGCACACAGTGATCGCTGGAGAACAGCTACAGCCTGATGAAAATCTGCCCGCTGCTTCATGGGCGGCGCCATGACCCCTGATGGAGCTGGGATTGTCCCCACCTCACCAGGCTCCTTGAAGAGCCTGTGGATCAGAGCTCTGGGGCTCTGGATACTCACCTGTGACCCCTGATCTTCCTTGAGACTTTCAGTCTGTCACCACCTGTGCCTGTCTCTTCACTTGTGCCAGGCGGCTGCTGACTCTGCAGTCCCTGGGTCACAGTGTGGAATTCACAAAGCTCCCACGTATCCAGGGGGCACTAGTGGTAAAGAACACACCTGCCAGTGCAGGAGATGTTAAGAGACAAGGGTTCGATCCCTGGGTCAGGAAGATCCCCTGGAGGAGGGCATGGCAACCCACTCCAGTATTCTTGCCTGGAGAATCCCCATGGACAGAGGAGCCTGGGGGGCTACAGTCCATGGGGTTTCAAAGAGTTGGACACGACTGAAGCAACTTAGCACACATATCCGATGATTCACACAAGCCCATCTGTAGGGAATTGCTATTTCCAGGCTGCAAATGAGGGAGCTCAGGCCAAGAGAAGGGACATGACACCCAGGTCGTGGCCCAGCAGGTGGCAGAGCTGGACAGAGCCCAGTCCTATTTCAGCCCCAGCCAGTGTGCCCTCACCCAGCCCCCGAGCCTCACTTGCCCTCTTGGGCTCAGGGGTGGCTGAAAGTGCCCACACGCTTTGAAAAGTAAAATGGGTCAGGCCAGTAGAGGGTCAGCAGATGGAGTCCTTTTCCTAAAACTAATTAGCAGCGCTGGCTTGAAAAGACAGGGCTTTTTCTGGAGACCCTTTGTGCCACCCTAGTGAGAGAAGCCTGGCCTGGAGTCCAGACAGACCTGGGCTTGCTTTCTACTGCTGATCTGGGCCGAGCCCCCAACTTCCCTGAGCCCCAGAGACCTAGCTGGCCACAGTCCCAGGACCACAGCCCCAGTGTCCCCCTGGCGCACAGGAGGGGGTGGGGAGAGCCCATCTGTCCCCGGTCAGCTGCAGTCATTGCCTCCCTCGCTCTCTCCGGCAGAGGCTGGACCTGGGCAGAAGTGACAGGAGCCGTGGGACACCAGGGGCCTTGAAGCTCGCCCACCCGCACAGCAGGCTCTGGAGCCTAGGCCAGGATGACATGGCCATCCCCAGCAAGCCGCCCGCCGCCTGCCCCGAGAAGCCCTCAGCCCTGCTCGGGAACTCCCTGGCCTCACCCTGCAGGCCCCAGAACCAGAATGGCCTCCTGAACCCCAGCGACAAGGAGGAGGTGCCCACACCCACCCTGGGCAGCATCACTATCCCCCGGCCCCAGGGCAGGAAGACCCCAGAGCTGGGCATCGTGCCCCCGCCTCCTACTGCCCGCCCAGCCAAGCTCCAGGCCCCCGGCATCGCCCTTGGCGACTTCTTGGAACAACTGCCGGCTGAGCGGGAAAGGCGGGCTGCCCTCAGCTCAACCCCATTCCCTGGGCTCCTCTCCAGTGCTGCACCCCAAGACCCCACTGAACTGCTCCAGCCACTCAGCCTGGCCCCAGGGGCTGCCGGCAGCAGCAGTGATGCCCTGCTGGCCCTGCTGGATCCACTTAACACAACCTGGTCGGGCAGCTCCCTTCCACCAGGCCCTACAGCCCCAAATGTAGCCACCCCATTTACTCCCCAATTTAGTTTTCCCCCCATGGGGACCCCCACCCCATTTCCACAGCCATCACTCAACCCCTTTGTCCCACCTCTGCCAGCGACACTGCCCACCATGCCCCTGGTCTCTGCACCAGCTGGGCCTTTTGGGGCCCCTCCTGCTTCCCTGGGGCCAGCCTTTGCCCCCAGCCTCCTGCTGTCCAATTCTGGCTTCTGTGCCCCACATCGATCTCAGCCCAACCTGTCTGCCCTCTCCATGCCCAACCTCTTTGGCCAAGTGCCCATGGGTACCCACTCCCTGCAGCCTCTGGGTCCCCCAGCAGTCGCCCCCTCAAGGATCCGAACATTGCCCCTGGCCCGCTCAAGTGCCAGGGCCGCCGAGGCCAAGCAAGGGCTGGCCCTGAGGCCTGGAGAACCCCCACTCCTCCCAGCCAGGCCCCCCCAGGGCCTGGAGCCAGCACTGCAGCCCTCTGCTCCACGAGAGGCCAGAGACCCCTTTGAGGATTTGTTACGGAAAACCAAGCAAGATGTGAGCTCGGCCCCAGCCCCCGGCTCCGTGGAGCAGCTCAGGAAGCAATGGGAGACCTTCGAGTGAGCAGCGCTGAGGGTGGGGCGAGCCAAGGCCGGCCGGCCCTGCTTCCCCTGCTGCTGTTTCTACCCAGGTTCTACTGGTGGGAAGGGATGGGAACCCTCTCTGCCGCCCCTCCTCCTTTCCACACTGCCCATCTCTGGAGAATGGCGCCAGTTCCAGCCTGGGAATCGACCCAGCTCCTGGGTGCCTGTCCTGTCCCGACCCTTCCCCTGCCCCCCTAGTTGGGTTTTGCACTAAAGAGGTCAGCTGGGCCAGCGATTGCCCCAGGCCACATCTTACCCACCTTCCCTCTGGAAACTGCCCACCAGGAGCCCCGCGCGTCCTCAGGATGTCTCCTCCTGAGCCCCGTTCTCTTGCCCCAGCTGCAGCCCAGCCCGCACACCCCACCTTGATGGGCACGAGTGTTGGCGGTACACCAGCTCGTCTGCACGAGAGGCACGTGGTTTGGAGTTTGAAGTAAGGAACCCCCCTCCCCCACCCCTCCCCAGCTGGAGGATCTACCTGGCGAGGCATTTCCAAACCCTGTCTAGCAATATGCACACTCTTTCTTTACTGAGTCTTCACCCCAACCCCTCCACCTCCGTTTTTCTGACTTGGTTGGGATCTGGGGGCTGAGGGATCCACGGGATCCCTTGTGGTAACCAAACCAAGCCCCAGCCAGCCCTGCATGAGGGCCGGGAGCACCAGCAACTTTGATTATAGAAGACAAGACGGCAACAGGCAAACCCAAGAGCATTGGGACGGGTCCGGCCGCTGTCCACACTCTCCCTTGGGTCCCTAGAGGTTCTCCTGGTCTCCAGTTATGATCACATGAGGCTCAGACTCTTGTCGAGTGGGTCTCAGGGGGCAGAGCTGAGAAGCAGACACCCAGACCCCCACTGGAAGGCCAAGCTTACCACCACAGAGATGCAAGGGTCCCAGTGCCTGGCTCCTTGGGGCAGGAGGGGGCAGGGCACTAAGCCCCTCTCCAGGCCCCTGGTGAGTGAGCAGGCTTGGCTTCTGGCAGCCTGGAGGCAGGAGGGCTTGGAGTCACCCCCTCCCTGCCCACCTTGTGATTCCTGCCAGCATAGAAGTTCCTGAGGCCAACATCACCAAAGCTGAATTGAAATGTTTTGTTATTATTTCTTTTATCTTTCTTTTCCTTTTTACTTTTATTGATTTGATGGAATCTTGAAATTGACTAGTTTCAATAAACCAAGTTAAAATATGGCCCAACCATTTAAGAAAACAACCATCTGAGACATGCAGGAAATTGTGAACATTTTGACCTGATTTCTCATTTCCTATTTGTGAATGGTCAGACACACAGTCTCAGGGGTGTCTGAGGGGGCAAGGGGGTTTCTAGAGGCCCCTATAACCCCAGGGAGCCTTGTCATCATCTGAGGGACTGGGAGATCACCCCCACCCGTGAGTGAGCGAGGCCCGACCCTGAGGTTTGCTCCAACAGCATGGGGTGTGAAGGGCTGCTGGCCCCACACGAGCACCTTCGTCAGTCCCGGCCCCTGGGGCAAGTCCTCTCTTTCAGTCTCCGCAATGTCCTCTGGCCACCGGAAGCAGGGCGCTGTGTCACGCCTGGGCCACACGGGTGCCTCTAGGACACTCAGGTGTTTCAGCAGAGATTGCAGATCCATCCTGGGCAGACCCCCGAGCCCTGTCCTGACGGGGGGCAGAGTCTTAAGGCAAGAGGTGCTCGGTGGCCTCAGGGAAGCCGAGCCCACCCCATGGTCTCCCTGGCTGGGGCCGGTGGCAAGAGCACCATGTTCACAAGAGCACTGCTGTCTCTTCCCTTGCTGGACTGAGTCTGCAAATCCAAGGATGAATTTTGTGTGTGCGTTCAATAAAATCTTGAGAGAAACTGGTATCTCTGTGTCCTGAGGAAGCTCTGCAGGGAGGGGACTCCACCTCGGGGAACCTTCAGCATCTGCGTTTGTAGAGGTAGAGGCAGGACCCATGTAGTCGTCAGGAAGGCTTTGACCCTGGCCCACCCCCAAGCCTGTTCCCATTCAGGCCTCTGAGGGATAGGCTGGTCACAGTTGGGCACAGGGCTGCCGGGCCCCACACAGCAGGGCTCCAGGTCACCAATGACGTCAAAGGCACCTTGGCTCCAGGAAAAGTAAAGCTCAAGGGGATACCTGGAACCACCTCTTATTAGCAAGGGCAGAGCCTGGGAAACTGCACCTCTTGGCTGGGTTGGAGAGGATACCTGAACCAAGCACCCAGAGTGGATGTTAAGGGTGTCCCCACCCTTAACTGTCCCCACCCCTCACCCCCACCTGCCCATCATTCTGTCTGTGTCTCCCTCCCTGGTCTGTGCTTGAAAATTACAAGTTCTCAGAACTCTCAAGAACAAGAGGAGGACAAAAAAGAACCACCCAGCTTTTATACACTGGGGTTCCACCCAGAATGTCTTGTCTTAGGAATCTGCAAAAACACAGGTTTGCCAAATCTCTGACTTGATGAACTAATCAAGGCAGCAGCTTGGCTAAGCTCATGGTACCAGATGTTTTCTCCCTGCCTTTCCCAGGAGCCCCAGGGAAAGTTGGTCCCACCTCCTACAGGCTAAGGACCAAGCAAGCCCCTGGAGCCTAGCGTCCAGCCTCAGCCCTCCCACCCCATCCCGTGGCCCCATCACCACATGGCTCCACCTCCCACTGATTCCTGTGCCTCTGGAAGTTGGATGAGACCCCTGCGGGGGCTGGGTAAGGTCACCTACAATCGAGAAGTGGAAAGGGGTCTCCTGGTCTTGGCACAGGGGGCACTGGCCTGGGAAACAGGAAGGACCAAAGGGCACATCTCCAGGTCAGGGACAAAGGGACTCTGAAGCTCAGAGGCCAGGCCCTCAGACAGATGCCTGTCAGAGATCCTAGTGTGGCAGCATCACCAGGGAAGGGGCCGGAAGCAAAGCGGCCAGCTCTTCCCCTCATCTGTGTGTCCACAGGACCAGCCCCGACACAGAGGTGGTGCCAATGTTTGCTGAGCACCTGCCTCAGGGAACAACCCTGAGGGCTTCCTACGCATCCTCTCCTCAAATCCTCCCAGCGACCGTTAGGGAGGCGACTGGTCTGCAGGTGAAGGAGCAGCCTCGCTGGTGCGGGAGGAACTGGAGAAGCACAAGGTGGGCAGGGAGGGTGGCTCCTCCATCCTCATCGCCCCCTCAGGGAGGCCCCTTCCCCGTGCTCTCCCTCTCCCTTCCGGACACCTAACAGGACGACCCAGGTAGCCCCACAGCAGGCTGGACTGTAACGAATCCCAGAGCCCCATCCTTCCCCATAGTCACCCACCATCTTCACAACAGCCCTGTGAGG
Organism: Bos indicus; assembly: GCF_029378745.1. Classification (NCBI taxonomy): domain Eukaryota; kingdom Metazoa; phylum Chordata; class Mammalia; order Artiodactyla; family Bovidae; genus Bos; species Bos indicus. The sequence goes on along the minus strand of NC_091770.1, from coordinate 94,208,366 downwards.
TAGGCCAGGGCTGCTTTCCGCGTTCTCCGAGCAACAGGCCCGCAGGAGGCAGACTGTGCGGGCCCAGACACTACCCCCCCAACTCCACCCCCGGCTCCTGCAGGTCTGCCCTGCAGTCCACATCCCAGACAGCGCCTGGCTCCAGCGCAGGGCAGTCAAATCTCCCTCCAGGAGCATCTGTTTGGAGAACCGGGAACTCATACATTAACCTCTGGCTCCTGCCCCCCATTCCACTGATTTCCAGCTGCCTCCAGGCCTCCGGAGACGGGAGGTGGGAGAAGCTGCCAGAGCTGGGGCTCTGGTCCTTGGGCCAGCCCTGGCCTGGCCTCCAGGAGCACTCGTGGCCCCGGGCTGCCCCTGTCCCAGGACAGAGAAGGTGGTCTCCTCCGCCCAGCTGCTCCTCCGTGGGGCCAGCTGCACCCACTACACGATCACACGCACAAACAAGGACAACATGCCCACGACCCCATCTCTAACACACGGGTATCTGCAAATCAACAGTCCCGGGTACACACACACTTACACACATGTACGTATACACACACACCCCAAAATACATCGTGTGCACCCACAGGTGCTTCTCCCAGCACAGCCGTGCATCTGCCGAGGCGAGACCTGGCGGCTGGACAGTGAATGTCCACAACGTTACAGGCGCCTCTGTTTCCCTGAGCGTGCCCCTTCCCCTCAGCCCAGCACGGGGCAGGGGCAGGGGCTCCTGGCAAAGGGGACACTTGCCCAGCAGGTATCCTGAGCCCTGCAGCAGCTCTCCAAGGCTAAGAAGTGGCCAGCCATTTCCCTGCAGGCTCCCAGAAGTGGCCTCCTTGGGTCTCCAGGTAGAAATCGAGGCCCTCACAGGGGCTGGAGCTGCAGCCAGGTGGGCCTAGATGAGTCTCTCCTCGGGCGGCACCTTGAGGACGCTGTCCATCTCCAGCCGGGCTCCGGCCACCTCCTGCTGGCTCGGACTGTAGGTGCCCTCTGACTGGCGGCGCTTTCTGGCCGCCAGGATCCCTGAGAGGAGGCCCAAGAGGAGCAGGAGGAGGCAGGCGCAGGCCGCGGGCACTGCTACCTCCAGCAGCGGGAACGGCAGCGGCAGTGGTAGGCCTTTCTGCAAGAGACGCAGTAAGAGGCCTGAGACAGTGGAGCTGGGGAGACCCCACCCCAACCCCAGGCCCTGCAGAGGAGAGGAAAAAAGCATCATGGGGCGGAAGCTTCCCTGAGACCGAGTGAGAGACCTGGCCCCAGGGGTATGCGAGCAAAGGAGCCACCTATCATAGCCACTGCAAGGGGATTCCTGTACAACCAAGGACTTCCAGTAGAAGAGAAACACATTTACTGAATGCCTAGTAGGAGCTCAACCCCAAGCGTGGGGTTTCATGTAAACCTCACAGTGATCTGATGAAGTGAGAGCAAGGCCGCCCGTGAGGACAGGAATCTTTGGTTTATTTTGTCCACCCGTGTATCCCCAAAACACTGAGAGGACAGCCTGCTCAGTAGACACTCGGTAAGTATGAGAGGAGAACACGGAGGCTCTGCCCAGATTCCCCAGACACACGACTAGGGGCTGATGAACCAGGACTGGCACTGCCCTCTGTCCACCCCCAACACCATGCCATGCCATGCCCAGCTCACACTACCATCCTGCAGTCTCGAATTCCAGCCAAAGGTCCTTCCTTCAGCTGGCCAAGGTGGGCCTCAGCGCCCAGCCCTGCCACCCCACCTCTCTCAAGAGACACCCAAACAAGTGATGGGACTTGATCCTTCCCAACCCCAAAGGGCGCTCTGGTTTTTTGAAGGTCTGCAGAGACCATGCCTAAGCCCCAAGTGGGAGGCATCTCAGGGCCAGGGGGCCCATGCAGGGCATGAGGTGGAGCAGGCTGACCTGGTTGATGGTGAGCTCAGAGTCCCCCAGCCGGCCCCCACCCCCAGGAGATACACAGACCAGGCTGTGGGGGGCCCAGACAGACACCTGGATGCCCCATCAAAAGATTCTACAGACCTGGAGCTCTAGAGCCCCAGAATCACAGATTTCTGGGGAGGGGGCAGAGGCCCAGGGTCTCAGATTCATCGGCCCTCCCTCCATCCCATGAGACCTCTCAGCCCACTGCAGCCTGGGTCCCAGTCTCAGCCCCCAGCTCTGAAGAAGGTGCCCAAGGCTGTAGAGAAAAATTCACCCCAGCCCCGAAGCAACCAGGGCAGGCCAGCCTCCAGCCTGGGGGAGCTGTAAAGCCATTTCCTCCCTAGGAGGAGGGCGGGAGGGGGAGCCAGAGGCTGTAAAGTTCAACTTGAAAGGAAGCATTTCCCCAGAAGCAGAGGGGATTGGGGTTTATGACCCAGCCCGCCAGAAGCCTGTGGAGATCAAGGCGCCTCCCCAGGCTTCGTGCCCCCCCCCCTTGCCAGGCCCACTCTGGCTCACTTCTGCCTGGGCCTGCAGAGTCCGCTCTGCCCCCTTGGAGGGGAGGGGGCCAGAGGGAGGTCCATGCTCAGGCTGCCTGCTGGCCCCCATCTATTCCCCCCCTCCACCGCCCCCTTCAGCTGAGCCTGGCTTCACGGCAGCCAAGCCTTCTCTGGCTTAGAGTCCTGGGCTCCCCAAATCTTCCTACTTTCCAAACCTGGCTCAGAAACCACCAGAGATTACAGGCTCCTATAGCCACCAACGTAAATCCCAGAATTCACTGCGGTCCCCAGAGGAATGGTCGGTGGGGGAGGAGGGGGCGGTCCCCAGGCTCCCCCAGAATGAACAGACCTCCTGTGCAGGGGTGTGGAAGGGCCCTGTCTCCTTGGCCTGCTACTCCCCACCCTGTGACAGGCCCAGGAATAGCTCCACAGGCCCTGTACACACGCCCCCCGCCCCCCACAACATCATCTCACAAAGTCCAAAACAGGCCACCCTCCCCGTCGGCCATCACTCACCACCACTTCGCAGAACTGGCCTGAGAACCTGGCATTGCAGACACATTCGTACACCCCATCAGCTGCCCGGCAGGTGCCCCCATTCAAGCAGGGGTTGGCTTCACAGGGGATCTGACATCTGGGAGGCAGGGAAGAGGGTGGGGCTGAGGAAGCTGCTCCCTCCCAGGCTGCCTCTAGCTCCCCCAGCTCCTTTACCTCCTCAAACCCGCCCCACACCCTCCACGCCGCTCACCCGCTGCCCCCAGCATGGTCCCAACCTGGTTGGGCCCTGCCAGGGGGACCTAAGTTGAATACGACCCTCATTATGCAGCAGACCCCTTCACCCCAACACTCGTGACCAAGAACGACCCTCTCGCTCCATTGAAAGCACAGGGGAGCCTGTGTAAAGGCGCCTGCCCAGGGATGCTGACTCCGACAGGAGGACCCAGAGCCTCTATTTGCATAGTATCCCCACGTGGTCCTGATGCTGAGTGTGGTGCTCTAAGAAACACCACTAGGCAACTACTCTCCAGCAGGTGTCTGGTAACAGAGGATGATGGTCTTGGAAGCCCCAGAAGGAAAGATCTCAGGTGACAGAGGTGGAGTGTCTAGCGCAGTGATGACAGTAAGGGCTGAGTAGGTGAGCAAGGATCCATACCCCACTTCACCCACCCTGGTTGGAGGGGATCCGGACGTCCACTCCCTGCCTTTGGATCTGTACTCTCCACACTCCCCAGCGCACCTCCCAGGCTTACGGAGCCCAGACCCACCTCTGCCCAGCAAAGCTCTCCTGGCAGCTGCAGTTGGCCCCCTGGGGCCCCTCCTCACACTGGCCACCGTTGAGACAGGTGATGTTCAGGCTGCACCCCTCTGGTGGGACAGGCAACCTGAGAGAAAGCAGGGACAGGACAGGACTTGGGACAGGACACAGGGGACCTGGCCCACCCCCACGCCCTGTGGGTCACTCAGGCAACCTGAGCCTTCTGCATCATCATCCAAGGAATTCAGGGCCACCTCCGACAGACCCTGCTGGAATTCATGGAAGTAGTGTCTGGGGTGGGAGGGGTGGGACACCGGGCTGCCACTCTACTGCTCCAGCCCCACCCCCAACAAGGTGTACCACAGCTAGACCCTGGCAGAACCCTTGGCGGCTCAGAGACCTTTGAGGAGCTGATGAAAGCTAAGGACCCTCCCGGGGTAAGAGCAGGCTCCTGGACATAAAGCCTGACCTTCTTTGCAGGGAGAAGGGGAGTCAGACCTCTGCCAGACACCCTTCCATAAGCTTGGCTCCGAAAGAGCTAGAAGTCATAGCCAAACTGAATATGGGAAGCGGCCAAGACTCCGAGCATCTTTCTCTGCCCCTGTCCCACGGGACTCAGGGAGGGGGGAGATGTCCGTGATGGGCAGCTCTGCAGGAGAGCCTCTTAAGTTTTCTTCCAACACTAGCTCTGGTTCCCCCACCCCCACTCCCAGAGGACAGCTTTGTTTATCTCAACTTTAAATTCACCCGGGTGTCCTGTATTTTATCTGGCAACGCTAGGGGGCTGTTGTTCCCAAGTTACAGATCACAGCGAAGTGGCTCAGAGAAGGGACGGGGCTGGCCGATGGAACCAGCGCTTCCCCAGTCTGGCTTCCAGTGTAGTCTGTCCCATCCACCGCCCCCGGGGGCCTACCCTCAACTCCTCACCCCTCGGACCCAGGCCACCCCGGCCGGCCGAGCGCACCTGCAGCGCGGGCCTGCGAAGCCAGGCGGGCAGCGGCACTCGAAATGACCGTCTGGGTGTGCGTGGCAGCGGCCGCGGGCGCAGGGCGCCGAGCGACACGGGTCGGCGCGGTCCTCGCAGCGCGGGCCCTCCCAGCCCGGGCCGCAGGCGCAGGCGAAGGCGTCGAAGAGGTCGCGGCAGGCGCCGCCGTGCAGGCAGGGCGAGGGGACACACACGGGAGCGCCGCTGCAGCCGAGGTGCGGGGCGGGCGCTCCGGGCCGGGCCGAGAAGGGCTCGCGGGAGCCGGGGGCCGCGCCGGGCCGCGGGCGCGCCAGGGGTAGCGGGTGGCCGCCGAGCGCCACGCGGCCCAGGCAGCCCGTGAAGTTCTCGGCCAGCAGGACTCGCGCGGCGCCCGGGCCGCGCAGGAAGTCCAGGTCGCCGGCCAGGCCACGCAGCGACACCGGCGTCGCCGCGCCGTCCAGCCAGAGCAGCCAGCGCGAAGCGACGGCCGCGGGCTGCTCCATGGCCAGGCGCACGCGGTGCCAGGCGCCGTCGGCCACACGCGGCCCGGGCGCTGGCAGCACCGCGCGGGGCAAACCGGGGCCGCTGCGCACGCCGGCCGCCAGCGAGCCGTTGCGCACCGCCAGCCACACGGCGGCCGGGCCGTCCTCAGCGCGCAACAGCCCTGCCTCGGGGTCGCGAGTGCGGAAGACCAGCGAGAGGCCGCTGAGAGCGCTGCCCGATGACGCGTTGTGCCCGCTGAATTCCGCCGGGGGTCCCTCGCGGAACGTGGCCTCCGCCACACCTGCGAGGGGAGAGAGCGTCGGAGGACGGCCTCTCGGCCCCCACCCCAACCCAAGCACACCTGGGTGATGTGGGGACCATTCGCCGCCTCCATTCCCCCAACCCCCGCCGTTTGGGCCTGGGGGCACACACACCCACCTAGGATCTAATCCCAGGAAGTGTTCCCCGTACCTCATAGAACTCTCTTACCTCCAGAGAACCAACTCTGGGCAGCCACGCTGCCCCCCAGGTCACAAACCAGGCAGTAACACCCCTTCAGAAAATCCGCCCACTCGCTCTTCACTGCAATCCTTTGAACTGTCTTCTTTTTAAAATGCTGAGCATGGGCTTCTGCTGGCGCCCCCATGGCTCCCCCAGAAAGTCCCAAGTTCTTATAAACCTCACAGGCCTTTGCACGTGCTTTGCCCCCTTGCTGATATGTCGCTCCCTGTGCCCAAGGTCTTATTCGCCCTTGAAAACCTAGCAAGTGCTCTCCTCCTCCAGGCTGCAACCATCCTGTCTACTGTCCCTGAGCCCTGAGGCAGGTGACGGATCTAAGCCAGCTTGGGTGTCCCGCATGTGGGCTGCCCAGGGCAGGCACTCACAGACAAAGCCATCAGGGACCTCCTCACAGGTGGCAGGCGGGAGACAGGGCTGGCCAGGACACCACAGCTGCTGGGCACACGTGGGCCCAGTGAAGTTGGCAGGGCAGGTGCAGTGGAAGTCATTCCAGGTGACGAGGCAAGTCCCACCATTGAGACAGGGCTCAGGCTGCAGGAGAATCGGGACAGGGACTGGCTCAGGCCTGGGGCTGGCATCTCCCTACCATAAACATCCCTACAGTGGCTCTTCACTGGGCACCTACTGCAGATACATCACCTCCTCACAAACAGATAGGAAAGTACCTAGCATTCCCATTTTTCAGATGAGGAAACTGAGGCTCAGGAGAACCCAACTGCCTGAGTCACCAAGGCAGTAAACAGAGCAGCCCAAGCTCACACCCAGGCTATTCCAATTCTAGGGCTGGTGCTTTCTTCATGACCCTGGGTGTCTCTGTCCACCAAACAACTCCTGCAGAAAGTCTTGGGCAGCCCTCTGCCCAGGCCAGGGTGTCTGTCTCAGACCACAACTGAGAGGGCAGGTATGGGGACTACCAGAGGGCAAGATCAGCTTGCCAGAAAAGAAATGGAAGCGAACCCTGCTCTGTCTTCAGCCTTGGAACTATGGGCAGACGCCCCACCTCCTGGTGCTACCCTGACCAGTAGAAGGGCATGCTGACTCCCAGAGATGCAGGGAAGATCCTGGAAAAAGGACCCACCCCTTCCTCTTGGCACTCACATTGCATGTGTCCTCAGAGACGCAGCCCATGGTGAGGTTCCAGGACTGCCCGCGGCCGGGCACGCTGGGCAGGCTGGAATTCCCCAGCAGTGGTGGAAAGAAGGGGAGGTGGAGGTCATTGAGTCGCACGTCCTGCATGCAGCCTCGGAAGGGCCCACCCCAGGGCTCGGCGTCACCAGGGAGGAGCCTGCCGCCCACGTGCACCTGCTGCCCCACACCCCACAGCTGATCAGGCCCGAAGCTGAGTGTCACCAGGTGGCGGAGCCCGTCATCCCAGCGCCCCGGGAGCACCAGAGCAGGACTGCCCAGTGCCTCGGCCCGGATCTGGCCCTCGCTCAGGAACACTGTCAGGCCAGAGGCCGAATCATTGGTGAGCTGGAGCAGAAGGCCAGCAGGTTCCCGGGTGCGGAGGAGGAAGGACACGGTGAGGTTGGGGCCTGGCGGCTGGTCGAGTAGGAAGGAGGCAGAGCTCAGGGTGCCCCCCAAGCCAAAGGTGGCAGCAGGAACCTCTGCAGGGAGAGAGGGTGCCAGGCGTGAGGCCTGCAGGCCACGGCAGGCACAGCCGCTGCCCTGGGGCCCACCTGGCCTGTGCCTCACCATCAGCACACGTGGGACCGCTGTAGGGCCGGGGGCAGTCACAATGGAAGTGAGTCCACAGGTCCACGCAGACCCCTCCGTGGGCACAAGGCGGAGGCTGGCAGTGCTCCTGGTGCCAGCAGCCCAGGAGGACATTCTCACCAAGGTCCTCGGGCAGCAGGAGATGCCCATCCACCTGCACATCCTGGAGGCAGCCCGCAAAGGCCACGCCGCCCAGCTGGGTGAAGCGGGACCCAGCAGGCGTGGGGGCCGGGGCAGCCGTGGCCATGGGACTGGAGGCCACACAGAGGTGGGCGGGACAGCCTTCATGCCAGAGCCGCAACTCCAGGACCCCCAGGCGGAGCGTCACCTCCACTCGGTGCCAGTGGCCATCATTGAGGGGTGGTTCCAGCAGCCTCAGGACGAGCACATTCTTGCCGTGGCTCCAGAGTGTGGCCTGAAGCCTGGCCTCCACCAGCGCCAGCTCCACGCTGCCTTGAGTGTCAGAGCACGTGGCCAAGGCACCCACACGTATCGTGGTACGAAACCTCAGGGCAAGACCTAGGGAGCTGCCAGCTGGCACCGAAGCCCGTAAGGGGTTCCCAGCCACCATGGAGAATGTAGTATTCTGGCCACAGAAAGGTCCATGGGTACCAGGTGGGCAGCGGCAGGTGTAACTGTGAACCCCTGACTCGAAGGTAGGGACGCAGGTGGCAGTCGGTGGGCAAGTGTGGCCCTGGCAGCCAGTGAGTGGCACAGAACAATCCAATCCACCCCAGGCCTCGGGGCACCCACAGATGTAGCCTGCCACGGTGTCTTCACAGGTCCCACCATGGAGGCAAGGCTCCGACAGGCATTCGTCCATGTCTTCCTGACACGTTGGGCCTTCGGGAGAGACCAGGCCAAGGCTCAGCACCAAGGCCAGAACCACAGTCTTGACCCAGAGCCTACCTGCCTCTTGGGACAAGGAGCTCAGTATCCATCAACTGAACCCATTCCCAGTTCTCAAAGGACTTCTTGAGGTCCTCAGAAGTCCCCAGAGGCTGGAATCCAGGATGCTCCCTTTGTTCCCACGTCTGGTGAGTCTTCGGGCCCTGTGAGGTCCATCCCCTACACGCTCGCCAGTGCCTGCTTTCCTCCCACCTTGCCTTCCCGGACTCACGAACTCTCTGGGCCACAGTCTAGCGTCCTCTAGTTCACCAGTCTTCAGAACCCCCTCCATCATCCGCCTCTACGAGCAGCCAGAGATCTAACGCATGACCTGGCCCAGCTCCTCTGCTGCGTAATGTCCCATCACTCCCCCTGGCACTCCTGATCCCTCATGGCCTGGGCACTATCAAGCATTCAGATGTCAACCCGCCTTCCTACAGACCTCGAGCTGCCTGTTCCTCCAAGCATTTCCTGGAAGTCCTGCCTCTGGGCTTTCGCTCATACTGCTCCCTCTGCTCGGCATGCCTCATTTTCCTAACCCTGCCTTTCAAACTCCTACTCATCCAGCAAAGCCCAAATTCAAATGGCCAGTCCTCTAGGAGGCCTTCCCTGGCCCTCAACCGCAAGCTACTGTGTCCCTCCCAATTCCTTGCCTACTCCCAGGCACAGTTCCCCAGAACCCTGGATTGAAAATATCTGTTTACACAGTTGAGATCTTCTCCAGGGGCCTGGGTACGTCCTTGGTGCCCAGCAAAGGACATGACATGGCCCTTGTGAACAGAGCAATGAAATGGAATAGGGAGCGGAGGTGGGTGTATGCATCTGTGGCACTGGAGCAGGCCCTGGCTCTAATGCCACCCCCATCCCTCTGCCCTAGGACCCTCGCTCTGGCAGTGGGGTCACCCTCCCTTCCAGGAGCCCCCAGGTCAGGTACTCTGGCCCCAGAATGGATCTAGAAGCCACAGCCCCACCCCTGCTCAGTCACAACCTCCACACAACCACTGAGGCCAGACCTGCCTGCGTAACCCAGCCAGGGGGGACCCAAACTTGGAGAAGCCAGCAGGATTTGAGTCCTGGCCCCAGTCAGCCCACAAACCACCGCCACCTTCCGGGGACGGCCAGCCCCAGCACTCCACCTCCGCCTGCCTGAGGGCCCCACCCTGCCTACCTGCCAGGAGCCACAACACCCGCAGGAAGGTCCCCAGAGCCCGCAGCCCCATTGCATGTCCCCACGGACGGGCTGAGAATGGCGGGCAGGCACCGAGGCTGGGGAGCCGTGCTCCCCGCCTGGCCGGCCGCCTCCTCCTTCAGCACGGACTCTGGAATGCCAGGCACTGGCCTCCCCCACGCCCAGCACAACCCAAAGGGAGGATGGCAAGGAGCCCAGCCCCACAGCCGGGGTTCCCTCTCCCGGGCCCTTACCTCAGAGGGCTGACCTCCCTGTCACCCGTCAGCTGAGCTCAGCGTGGGGAGGAGCTGGGCTTCCGCTGACCCTACTGAACCTGGGGGATGACACACCCACGAGAGAGCCCCTCCGGCTTCCTCTGTAAGGCCGGGGGGTCAGAGCCCGAGCTCAGGGGCCCTGCTGAGGAGAAGCACAGTGCAGAGAGTGCTCTGCAGAGCAGGGCGTGCTGCCGTGGGCCCACTGTGTGCCAGGCACCCACGAGGCCACTGCCTCTGGGGCAGGACTCAGGGAACCCCAGCTCTGGGGCGTGGCGGGGAGGAGATGGGCCTGCAGGGTGCCCAGGGGTGTTGGCCACCCGGGAGTGGGAGGCTGAACCCCAGCATCTGTGTGTGGGTGAGGGTGGAAGGGATGGCAGTTATCGCCCCCTCCTTCCCCTGGGCTGGGGAGCCAGTGCCCAGGAACCGTGCCAGGGAGAGGAGGCCCTGCATTCTGAGCAGGAATGCGGGCGGGCAGGGGGAGGTGCCACAGGCATTCCAGAAGAGCAGGGACGCTCCTCAGGCTCATCAGTGTCCGCAGGGAAGGATGTCTGTGTGTCTGTGTGTCCGCCGTACCCGAGGCAGGGAGAGGCCTCTGCAGACCCAGCTCCCGCCCACCCTTCTCCAGACACTGTCCCTCAGCTTTCCGTAACACGCCCCCCACCCTCCACCCACACACCACCCTGCCGCTTCCACCTCCTCTGTCCCCTTCCCCGCAGGCCCCAGCCTCTGCCCAGCCCTTCGATGTCAGGTGTCTAGAGTTCTCTCTGCCCATCATCCCACACTTCCTCCCGGACAACCTCGGCTGCCTCTGACCCCAACTGCCAGGATGACACTCCTGACCCCCAGTCTCAACCCCCCACCCAGACTCCTTCCCGTGGGTGCTCCACAAACAGACTCAGGGTGGATGACTGAACCCACCATCCTCTCTACCCAGTGCCACCCAGGGCAGAAACTCAGCCCTCATCTCTGACACATCCCCCTCATGCCTGGAATAACCCTCAGGACCTGGAGCATGCCCCTAGTAAGTATTTCTCAACCTCTACTCCAAAACATTTTCCCTCCACTCCCACCCCCTAAGCCCAGGTCGCAGCTCAGCCCTCTCTCCTGTTGCCTGGGCCACTGCCCCTACCTCCTCCCTAATGTCCTTAACCCCATCAACCCAGCCTCCACACATCAGCCAGAAGGGCTCTTCTTGCCCCAGGCCCACCAACTCTGACCTGGCCCTGCCCCAGTGCCCACCCGACCCCGGGCACCTGTGTAGCCGTCTGGACAGTGGCACTGGAAGCCATTGGGCAGGTCCTGGCAGAGGCCTCCACTGAGGCACGGCCGAGAGGCACACTCATCTACATCCTCGCCGCAGTCATCCCCTGCAAGAGGCCCAGTTGTGGTTCCCTCGGCCTCCTTAGAGCCCAGCTGGACTGGAAAGGGCCCATTTTTACGGCTAGGGAGACTGAGACCAGAGAGAAATGCTTGAACCCAACTCCAGCATCCCTCCCCTGCACTTGGACACTACAGACCTGCTTCCCTAGAAGGGGGGCAGGGGGCTCACCCTCAAAGCCCGGAGGGCAGCGGCACACGAAGCCAGCAGCCTGGCGAAAGCTGAAGTCATCTGGGAAAGTGGCCTGGATGCCCCCATAGAGGGTTGGATCCGAGCGCTGCAGGCACTGGCCCCCATGCTGGCAGGGGCCCACCGCACATTCGTCCTCATCCACCTCGCACCGCTCGCCACTGTAGCCTAGGGACACACACATGGGCATCAGGTCACACGGGGCCACCAGGCAGCACTCCCCCACTGCTGCCCAGCCCACCAGGGCCAGGCTGGGACAGCAACTCAGAACACCAATCCAGATACTCTGAGGCAGGGGCACACGGGACAGGAGTGACCGGGACCGCCTTCACCAGCAACATGTGACTAATATCATTACTATTTCTAGTATCACTGAGCACTCTGCTCCTGCAGGGCCCTGTGCCAAGGCTTCGTGGGCTTTACTCATTTACTCTCCTCACAACGGGCTTCCCAGGTGGTTCAGTGGTAAAGAATCCACCTGCCAAGCCAGCCGGAGACCTGGGTTGGATCCGGAGAAAGTTTCCCTGGAGAAGGAAATGGCAACGGACGCCAGTATTCTGATAATCCCACGGACAGAGGAGCCTGGCAGGCTACAGTCTGTGGGATCGCAAAGAGTCTGACAGGACTGCGCGAGCAGGCAGCAGCAGCGGCTCCCAACAGCCCAGGGGTAAGTGCTATGATCAGCCCTGCTTCGCAGATCGGGGAAGCTGCAGAGAAGCTGCAGTCACGTGCGCGCACTCTGCACCAGCGCACACCCGCACTGGCATCCCAGGCCGGGCCGCCGCACCCTGTGCCCCCGGCCCCCTGGGAGCGCGCGCGCGCATGCCCACACACCTGGCCAGCAGAGGCAGCGGAAGCTCCCGAGGCCCTCGAGGCAGGACGCGTTGTTCGCGCAGGGCGCCGACGCGCACTCCAGAACCTCCAGCTCGCAGCGCTCGCCCTCGTAGCCCGTGTCCGCGCAGTCGCACCGGAACCTGAAGGGGGCGCGCGGCCCGAGCTGAGGACGTGCCCGAGCCCCCAGCCCCCTGCCTCCACCGTACCCTGCCTCGCGCCCCTCCCCGTACCCCCGCGCCGGCACACCGCGCAGCCTCCCCGCCCAGCCTCCCCGCCCGGGGGCACGGCCTCCCGCTCACCCGTTGACCAGGTCGCGGCACACGCCCCCGTGTGCGCACGGCTGGCTCTGGCACTCGTCCAGGTCCAGCTGGCAGCTGGCGCCCCCGTAGCCCGGCGCGCACACGCAGCGGTATGAGCCCACGCCGTCCAGGCACGAGCCCCCGTGCAGGCAGGGCGCCGAGGCGCACTCGTCCACCTCCGTCTCGCAGGTCACGCCTGGACAGGGCCCGAGACAGACGGACAGCTGCACGCCCAGAGGGAGGGCGGAAGAAGCCGAGCCAGGCTGACCCCAGACCCACTCCAGACAGTGTGACCAGCAGCGGAATGTCAGGATCCGGAGAGGATCCGTTGGTGCGTCTTTCCAGAGCAGGTGTTTCTTGAGCCAGCAATGGCAGTGAGAGGGAAACAACACAGACCTCCCTGCCCCCTAGAGCTCACCGCAGTCTAGCCCGGGACACGGGGGATTAGTCAATATTACGTAAATGAGGATTGATTTTTCTATTTTGATAAGCGCTACTGTGGGTACGTGCTAGATCCTGTGACGGCGAGAGTCAGGGTCTTAGCCTGGGGAATCGAGAAAGATGAGAAGGCACTGGCTAGACTAAGATAAGGGCTTGTGCGGGTAGTTGGATTCCAGGGAGACTGTTGGTGAAGACAAGGGGAGAGTGGAGAAGGTGGGGCAAGAAAGCGGGTGGTGACAGGCCTTGGGGCCAAGTAACACGATCCGACCTTATCCTAAAAGTTTTAGGCGGCTGACTTATACGGTCTTTTCTACATTTTAGAAGGCTCACTCTGTCGGCTTTTTGTGGAGGGTGTAAGGAGGGACCCCAGCAAGGAGAGGCACTCCCCAGTGAAAGATGCTGGATCAAGGTAACCAGCTCCTTCGGGTTTTCCCTTGTACCGTCTTGCTTTTTTTTTTTTTTTTTTTTTAATTGAAGGATAATTGCTTTACAGAAATGTGTTGGTTTCTGCCAAACTACCGTCTTGCTTTTAAAACTGAAAGTCCTGTGTCCTGGGAACCCTGTCAGTCCTGGACAAAATTAAATCAGTTGGGAGACTCTTGCGGGAGGGGCTGTGTCGATGAAGGGAGATAGAGGAGCTCAGAGGTTGGAAACGAGCTGCCAGAGTTCATCGTGGAGCCCACTTGCCTTCGAACACTCCAGTGGCCCTGCCTCTGCTCCCTCAGTGGGATTGGTCATGGGGGGCCAGGGACCCAGCTGGCTCCAGCTGGAACCTTCCCCCATTCCCGGCTCAGTGAGCACAAAACAGAGCCCCTCCTTCCTGTGACCCAGCCCCACTCCCACCCTCTGTGCCAGGGGGAGCCAGGCCCAGGCCGCCTGGAATCCCAACCTCCCCCGCCTGGCTCAGAGCGGAAGGAGGAGGAAATGAATCACAGCAGATGCTGCCCCCACTCACGTCCACAGCTCACCCAGAAAGCATTACCCAAGGCGTCAGCACCACACATCCGGGCACGCACACACCTGCTGGCGCCCCCCACCCAGACGGTTCCCACAAATGCATTCAGGGAGCCCAGACACCCGTGGATGCTGGCAGAGACAGAGGCCTTTTGCATGACCTCCTCACACGTCCACAACTAATCTGTCCAGACACCTGCACTCTCACGTGATGAGAAAGGTACACAGAACCCACTTCCGAAGTTTCGTTTTCATCTGTGTGCCGAGATGTCTCTCCATGATACAGCTCCTCTCCTGGAGCCAGCCCCCCAGTCTGTATGCCTAACTCTGAGTGACCTCAAACTGCCCTCTGCAGTCAGAGGGAGTCATCTGAATTCAGGAACCCAGAGTGTCCACAGTGCAGGCTCCCAGCTGCCCTAAACCCAGCCTCACCCCCAGACCTGTCCCAGCTGTGCCCTCCTTCCTGATGTGCATGCAGTTGCTCCAGGTTGCTCTCAACTTGGAGCCTGAATGGGACTGGGACGGGGACTTTGGAGGAAGGAACTGTCCCCCTCAAGACAGCAGAGATCCCTGGGGGTACATCTACATTACAGTTTGCGCAAGACCACCAGTGTCTCTGCAGGAGCCTTGGGGGGGCTGCCCACAGGGGTGGGGGTTCTGCATGACAACCTGAACCATACCAGGGGTGTTCATGCTCTCGAAGCATCAGATGAGCCACCAATGACAGGTCTGGAATGAATTGATACTGGAAATACTGTCTAGACGTGTCCTCATTAAAGCCAAAGCAGGCCTATCTGTACTCTAGTCCCAGAGACGCCCGAAGGGTGTCTCCACCCCCAGCATCACCTGAACCCCACAAGGGACTGAAATAACATTGTCCAGTGCCTGTTCTGTGCCAGGCACCATGCTAGTTCTCACTCACCCACATTCTCATCCAGAGCTGCCAGCTGCCTGAGAAGCATCAGTTCCGCAGCATGACCAAGAGTGGGTACACCCCAGAACTGCCAGGGTGCCTAGAGCGGGTCTCTATGCTAAGGCCAAAGCCAAATTCACGATCTGACCTCTGAGTCGCTGACAGGACCGACATTACACGCCTCTGGGGCAGCTGGGCGTTACCTTCATAGCCGAGCGGGCAGTGGCACTCGTAACGATCCGCCAGGTTGCGGCAGGTGGCCCCATGGTGGCAGGGCCGGGACGCACACTCATCGATGTCCAGCTCACAGTGTGGACCCTGGAATCCCGGCACACAGTAGCAGCGGAAGTCATCGGGCCCTGGGCCCTGGGGCACACACAGAGCGCCGTGGTGGCATGGCTGACTGGCACAGCCCCGGGGCTCCAGGGGCACGCAGCTGTAGCCAGCGTTCTCTGTAGCCTGGCACTTGGTCCCTGGAGCGCATGGGTCTGAGGCGCAGGCACCCGGGGTCTCTGAAGGCACCGTCCCTGCAGAGAAAGGAGACTGGCTGGGCAGGGTGGACAGGGGCTGCTGGGATACCTCTCTCCCCACACTCAGGCCCATCCCCAGATCCCAGAGTTGGTGAGCAGTGGAGGTCGTCGGGACTCAGGAGAGAGGGCCAAGGGGTCTACAGACAAGGTCCCAACAGGCACCCAGATCTGGGAATGGTTTGGGGAGTGTCTCCTCTGTAAAGGAGGACCCAGGCTGCCTGACTCCCCAGGCAGGATTAGTGAGCAGACGCCCCCTGACCCTGTGAGCTCCGTGCTCCAGTGCCCGCACATCCCCACAGCACCCCTTGCAGGCAGGCGCTATTGGGCCCACTTTACAGGAGAGCGGGTCCAGGCTCAAGTGTGAAAGTGAGGTCTCTGGCCTGAGTCCTGGCTCAGCCTTCAAGGTCCGTCCGAATGCTCCAGCCCCACCTAGGGAGGGGTCCCTGGCCTCCCACTGCCCACTCCGCCACTCCCACTGGGGGTCTGGTAATTCCATCCCTACGTGAAACTGGAGATGGAGGACTTCAAAGGCCCCTCTCCCCGCTCCACCCTGCTTCCCCTCCCTGAACTTCTCACCGGACCTGCCATCAGTAAATGTGAGCGACCGCACTGGCCGCGGTCACAGGGTAGAGGGCAGGTAGTGAGACATGCTGACCAAACTCCCAGCTCCAGCCACTGGACACGTCTCCACGAGGCAGAGCTCCCTCTGTTAGAGGGTCACCTCCTGATCTGCGGCCCGCCTCCCTCCCGCCCTCCTTTGCTAAGGGCCTGTCAGTGTCAAGCTGGTGTAAGACCGTCTGAGCCACCAGGGAAGCCCAAAGTGAAAGCGACCCCATGGACTGTGGCCTACCAGGCTCCTCCGTCCATGGGATTTTCCAGGCAAGAGTGCTGGAGTGGATTGCCATTTCCTTCTCCAGGGTATCTTCCCAACCCAGGGATCGAACCGGGGTCTCCCACACTACAGACAGACGCTTTACTGTCTGAGCCACCAGGGAAGCCCCTGTAAGAACTTAGAAGCTGTGAAGGCAGAGAGTCCTGGGTTCAAACCCTAGTTCAAAACAAGCTGTGAGACCTCGGGCAAGTCGTTTCTCCTACTGAGGGATGATAACGTACATGCCTGATAGGATGAGGGCAGATTGCAAGCCTTGGGACGGCAGTCAAGTGCCCACACGTTCAAAGAACTCTGTATGTGATTGGGGAAGGGAGCGGCCCCCAAGAAGGAGGCACACCCCCACCCCCCTCCACCCCCCACCCCCGCACCTGGTGCTCCAAGGTGCCCCACCCCCACCCAGGTTGTCATCCAGACACTAACCAGGCCCCAGCACAGCTTCGAGCCCTGTGCCTCCCCTCCCCTCCCCAGCAAAGACCCCCAGATAAGGCTCGACAGCCTCTCAGGCGTCATCCACATTCCAGCAGGCAGGGCGGTCCACCGGCAGGGAGACAGAGGTACCAGCCAATGATCCAGGGAGAGACCTGCTGTCAGCCCCACCCCCGGCTCCCAAAGCACGTGGTACAACTCAGCCCGGGCTCACTCCCGGAGATTCTCACTAAGAGGGGGTTGGGGCAAGCACCCACCCAGGGCCGGGCCTGTGCCAAGGAGGACAGAGGGTCTGAAATACTGTCCGGCCAAGACGACCTGGAGCGCTGAGATTCACCGACCCTCTCTGCCCACAGCCCCACTCCCCCAAGCCTGGTCGCATGGGTGAGGACAGGGGGCTTCTGGGCCTCTGGGAGGGGCTTATGGGCAGCTTGTTTTTTTCCCGCCCTGAACCATGATGGCTGGTCAGCCTTGTCCCCCAGGGCTAAACAGTCTGAAGGAGAGGGGAGGATGCTGTGATGGGCATCAGACCAGCTTGTGTGAACAGTGGGGTGTGAGCAGTGCCCACCTTGCGGGTGTTGTGAGGAGCCACTGAGGGGACGTGAGTGAAGCCCTGCTGGGCACCAGTGAGCCTTCAGTGAGAACTCTGGCCATTTTGACCTGGGTCCCTGGACCCAGCGCCCTCAGGAGGATCAGCACAGCACCCGCAGCTCCCACTGTGAGGAACCCTGTCTCCTGGGTCCTGTGCCAGCAGGCCCTTCATTTGATCCCGACAAGGTGTCACTCTTCGTGTGTGTGACCCAAGGGTTCTTGTTGGTGTTGTTGTTTAGTCACTCAGTCGTGCCCGACTCTCGCGACCCCATGGACTGTATCCTGCCAGGCTCCTCTCTCCATGGGATTTCCCAGGCAAGACTACTGGAGTGGGTAACCATTTCCTTCTCCAGGGGATCTTCCCGACCCAGGGATCGAATACCCTACATTGGCAGGAGGATTCTTTACCGCTGAGCCACTAGGAAAGCATGACCATCCTAAGGGATCCCACCCCAATCTGGAGCTTTGCCCCCCGATTCAGAACCCTCTATTTCAGAGCAGACTGGAGAGACAGCGCCTGGGGGGACAGGGAAAGTGCTTTGTCCCCGAAGGAGCAGGTGGCCCCAGGAGACAGAGCCCGGCCCCACTGAGGAAGGAGTTTTCCTGCAGGCAGAGAGGGAGGGAGCCCTCTGTCCCAGGAGGCATGCAGTGGAGCGGCGGTCTGCACCAGAGGGACAGCCATCTCTCTTGTGTAATCTCTGTTTTCACATTTACCTTAGGGGGTAGACAGTGCTACCATTCCTTTTTCACAGTTGAGGAAAGTGACGCTCAGAGATAAGCGACTTCACAGTTTCCCAAGAGGGCCTGGAATCCAAACCCAGGTCTCACTGCTCCAGAGCCTCCACCCTGGGGGGTTCCAGCATCACCCCAGGGCCTGTATTAAGAATACAGATGCTAGGGCCCCACTCCAGACCCAGAGATGCAGAACTGTTGAGTTCCGGGGCCCAAGAATCTTCACTGCAGCATGCTCCCTGGGGAGTTCTTTGCACACTGAGGCTTGGGAACGAGCACTGACCTTAGGCTC
This sequence comes from Bos indicus, assembly GCF_029378745.1. Classification (NCBI taxonomy): domain Eukaryota; kingdom Metazoa; phylum Chordata; class Mammalia; order Artiodactyla; family Bovidae; genus Bos; species Bos indicus. The sequence continues at coordinate 94,190,233 of NC_091770.1, read as the reverse complement.
TCTGCCTTCAGGGAGCCAGCCCAGGAGGCCAGGCTCGCCCAGGGCTGAGCGGAGGAGAGGTGAGGATGGCGGGTCAGAGGCGGGGCCTTCCTGGTCTGGCTGGAGGGGCGTGGCCTGTTGCCAGGGTGACGAGGGGCCTGTGCTTATCTTTACAAATCCTTCCTGACCTCTCAGGCTGCCTGGGACGACCTGGCCAGGGAGGGATTAACGGACACTCGCCCCTCCCCTCGGACCTGCTGCCCTGCCCTGGAAGGCCCAGAACCCACCTCCCGGAAAGGAATCTTCTTCTCGCAAAGGACAGGATTATAGTAACAGGAACCGTTCGTGAGTGCATGTGTAGCTCTGCTACGTGTCTTACATCTATTATCACATTATTGAGTTTGAGTTAAACTGGAAAGGATGGGGGCCATTAAGAAAACTTCTGTTTAACTTGCCCAGGATCACCCCTCGAAAAACTAAGCAGCAGATCATTTCCAGCCTTGTGAGAAGTCCACATCTCCCAGTGCTTCTGAAACTCCCATCCTGCAAACTCTAAATTGCCACCCACGTATTGTCACTTTAGAGCATTCTAGCCCGCCCTCCCCCAGGCACTGAAAGAGACTGGAGACTCAGAAGGTTTGCCTAAGAGTGCAGTTTCCAATATCAGCCTGGGCGGAGAGGGCAGTCTTCCCTGTCCACCCTGAACCCAGCTGCTAGCAATCCCAGGGTGTTCCAGGCCTCGCTGGTGCCTAGTAATGCCTACATTATGTGCACTTGTAACAGGCCTAGTGAGAACTGCCAACTCATGAGAAGTGTTTGCTGAAGGTGGGTTTTGTGAAGCTTCTCATCTTGACAACGCAAAAAAGAGAATATATCTAAGAAGCCACCCAAGATCCCTTAAGACATGCTTCTAGGGAAAAAACTATCCATCTAGCAGCATGAGGCCCCAAGGGCAGGGCTGAAACAGTGCAGCGCAACTGAGACAGAGCATCCGGAAAGGGCTAAAGGACTCTAACAAGGGAGGAGAGTTCGGGACAGTCTTTTACAAGAATGTTTATCTCCTGAGGTTAAAAGGCAGCATTTTGATAATCCCAACAATAGCCGTCATGGATCCACTGCCTGTCCTTTGTCCTCATTGGCAAATCCCAGTGTTTCCAAACCACGATCTCAGAGGGCTGGGGCCATGGAGGCAGGCAGTTTCTGGAAGGAGGGTGAGGCGAAGCAGATGGGTTTCCAGACCTGCCACCCCAACAGGCCACTTTTAACTGTTAGTGGCCTCTGGCTTCTGTCTAAAATTTCCTTTGAAATGGGGTTTCACGCCAAACCTAAGTTACAGAACCACTGCATTTTCTTGCTGAATTCTTGTAGCAGCTCTCAGCATGAGCTGGTTTGCTGCCTTTAGACAGAAGCACAGAGAAGAGAGGTGACTGTCCATAGACTTGTCCCATAGGCGGCTGTGAAATCCTGGCCCTGCCACATATCAGGTGTGATTCTGGGCAAGTTACTGACCCTCTCAGGGTCTCGCTTTCCTCCTGTGTAAACTGGGGGTATCAGAGTTGACCTCACAGAGCTGTTGTGAGAATTAAATTCCATCATGCTAGTCCAGTAGCTTTCGACTGCAAGGAGATCAAACCAGTCCATCCTAAAGGAAATCAACTGAATATTCACTGGAAGGACTGATGCTAAAGCCAAAGTTCCAATACTTTGGCCACCTGACTCAAAGAGCTGACTCACTGGAAAAGACCCTGATACTGGGAAAGATTGATGGCAAGAAGAGAAGTGGGCAGCAGAGGATGAGATGGTTGGATGGCATCACTGACTCAATGGACATGAAAAATTGAGCAAATTCGGGGAGAAGGACAGAGGAGCCTGGCATGCTGCAGTCCAGGGGGCCACAGAGAGTTGGCCATGACTTAGCAACTGAACAACAAAAATCCAGCAGCACAGTGCCTGCCACATAAAGGCTGGTGTATTATTTATTCAGTATCTTTACATGGGGCAAGCAGTGACTATCCAACAAATCCTGACGTTGGGGTGCTAGCATGTGGCTCCTTCTCCCCGCCTCTGTCTTCCAGGTCCCCTCGCAGCTCGGGCTGGAGGAGGAGCTGGGTTTAAGGGCTGGACTCGCCACCCCTTTGTCAGCCGGGCTCCCCGGGTGAGCAGGCGGCAGGGAGGGAGGGATGTGAGAGCCCGACATGCCCCACTGTGCTCCAAGATGCTTGGTGCTCTCCTAGCAACCAGCCAGGCTTTTGTGGCCGAGCGGGCCCAGACGGAGGGGCCCCGCTCAGGGCCTGGTAGGGGTGGGCGGCAGAGCCAGAGGCCCAGGGCATCCAGAACCCCATCCCCTCTGGAATGGAAATTACTTTTCAAATGACGTCATCTCCTGCCCTTGCCCTCCTGGCAGTCAGACCCTGGGGTCCTGGTCTCCAGAAATATTCATGCCCGTAGCACCCCCACCCAGGCTTTCTGGGGATCCCCAGGGAGGGGGCTCCCTGTGCTGAAATCGAAGGGGGAAAGGCTGGCCCTGGGGATCCCAGCAGGGCTAGGTGGGGGTGAGTGTGTGGATCAGTGTCCGTGCCCTTCTGCAGCGCCCGTCTACTCAGTGTTCACTCTGCCACAAGGTTCACGGGAAGGCACACTAGCGAACGAATGCACACGCGTGTGTGTCACACACAGGTGGGTGTGTGTGCTCAAGTGCATGTGTGCTGGCTCTACATGTGCCTGTGGACACCTGTTCATGTGGTGGTGTGTGCCCTGGTGCACGCCACCTGACTGTGCTGCTGTGGGGGTGGGGGTGCGTGTGCACACACACGTGTGGCTTATGTGTGCACATGTGTGTGCAGGTGCGTGTGTGCATGTGTGTGATCTATATGTGTGCACTGTCGGGTTGGGGACAGACACCAGATCCCCAGACCAGGGCTCCGTGCCCCTCGTGCAGAGAGCAGAGAGCAGGCCCCAGCTCCTTTTTGATTTGCCTCAGGGCCCAGCTTATAAGCCCCCATCCCTCCCTTCACCTCAGTTTCCTTGCTGCACACGGTGGGGGCTGGGGGGCCTCATCCTCCCCAAGGACCCGGCAGAGGGGAGCGGAGACAAAGGTTTTGTGAGCTGGGCCCTGTTAGAGGCTGAAGAAGGTCACAGGTAGGGGCCTCGGGGGGGACTCTGAGGAGGTGGGGGCTCCCCCAGTGGCTGGGCTGCAAAGGCCAGGCCACCCTCCTGCGCAAGGCTTCCCAGGCCTGGCCCCGTAGCTATAGTGACCAAGACAAAGCGTCCCCAGACCCCCCAGGAAGAATTCCAGCCCGCGCACACGTGAATCCACTTGGACAAAAGCAAAAACCTCTTGGTGAACAGTCTGGCTTCACAAAGCCCTTTCAGCTTGATCTGGAAATGCCAGGAGTGTGGGGGGCAACAGTACCCAGCCACCCCCCAGGGACCCCAGAGCATCCCCAGCCCTGTCCCTCACACACACACACACACACACACACACACACACACACACACACGAAAGCGAGGCAGGCAGAAACCCTGCGTCTCTTTCCCTCTTCTCCACCGCAATCCACTGAGCTGGGGTCTGCGGCCCCCACCCCACGTCCTTATGTCAAGAGCAGAGATGGTTCATCCCACTCGATAACTTATGCCCCACAACTCACACTGGGATATAGCCCATCACACCCACAGAGCCTCAGACACAACTGCTGGCTCGTGCAGGACAGCTGTCCCACCTCACAACTTAAATGCACCCACAACCCACCGTCCACAACCTGCACACAGCTCACATCAGACTCCCCAGACTCAGGCCTCACAGGCAGAACACCCCAGCCCAACACCCCCCACCCCCCGCCTTACAGGGTACAACAGCCCACCCGTTACCCAGACCACAGGGACCACAGCTGGCCCTTTTCTGGACCCCAGAAAGTCCCCCTGGACGGAATGAGCTCCAGCGCCCCACAGCAGCACACCCTGTGCACCCCACCGTCGGGCCTGGCGCCCACATGGACAGCCCCACGGCCTGGGCTGTCTGCTTTGTGGATAGACCTAGCCCCAGGCCCCCCAAGCCTGGGACCCCAACTCACCAGCCGGTAGAGCGAGGACTGGGGCCCTGTGCAGCAGCAGCAGCAGCAGCAGGAGATGGGCCGAGGGCCTGGGGTCCCGGGTCCCAGGCCAGGCCAGCGCCATGGCAGCACTCTGCTCCGCGGCTGTGGGAACAGGCGGCCAGGCTGGCTCCACACCCCCCTCTCCCTCCAACCAGCACTAATGCTGTGGACAGAGGCCCGGCCCCGCCCGCCCGCCCCTCCTCCTCCCCCTCCCCCTCCCCCTCCTCCCTTCCCTGCCCTCCCTGGCAGCTCCACCTTGAGCAGCGTTCTAGAGGAGGGGTCTGAGCCACCCCTCTCCCCCAGGCCCGGGGCCCCAGACTCCAGATGAGGCCTCAGGAGCCCCCGTGGGTCTGACCTCATCTCAGGGCCCACCCGTCTCTCCCTCCTGAACCGCACCCCCCCACCCACCGCCTTGTCCTCCCACCTCTCAGGTCCTGCTGCCTCAGCCTCCCAGAGACATTTCTGTTCTGGGGACTGTTCTCACCAGAGGATCCAGCTACTCCCAAATCCTCCCAGCAATCCCACCCTGCCCTCCTCCCCATCGTCTCTCAGCTCCCTCCCCATCCTGGCCAAGCTCCCCTCCCAGACCTCCCCTCTGCTGGAAGCCACAGCCCCTACCACTCAGCCTGGTCCTCCCATCCTGCTCCCTCCCAGGGCTCCCTCCCACCCACAAAGGCACCCACCCCCTCCCCATCACCCTTCCCCCTGCCGCTGAAGCCCCCCTCCCCACATTCAGTCCACCACCAACTCCTGGCAGCTCTTCCTTCTCAGAGTCCCTTGGTCCCCCCACCCCTTCTCTGCACTCCCACACTGCCACACACAGCCCCTCTCACCTCAGCCCCCAGGCTAAGGCCCCCATTCTCACCACCCCCTCACCAGACAAACTGAGTCTCTTCTATTTCTCCCCTTTGCCTAGATCTTCACCTTTGCTGTTTATGACTCCAGAAGCTTCCTTACAGTCCAAGGCAGCCCATTACAGCAGCTCTGAACGGCAAGCTTTCCCTGCGCTACTGCTGGGAAGTCCTTCTTGTTGTCTAACCTTACAGTCTCCTGCTGCACTTGATGTTTGCTTGCTCCAGGCTGGAGAGGGGAATAGTATCTATTTGCGTGAAGAAGGAGGAGTTCTTTCGAGGACCTGGACCCAGGAATCTAGGTCATCTCAAAGGCACTACAATATCAAAACGCAGCCCATTCTTCCACTGCCCTCAGCTGCAGTGAAAGGAGAATCCCCTCACTGAAAGGACTTCCTGAAATGAGCAGCTGGCCCCTGCCAACTCACCCCTCATGCCCCAATTCAGTGACCATGGACTCGGGCCTCCCAGGCCCTCTGCTGGGCTCTGTATGTGTCCCTGACACCCCGAGGGCACTGTCTGGAGAGACAGACCTGAGTAATTGATGGAGCTCCAGGCTGCGTGGGAGGGATGGGCAATGGTCCGTAGCGGTTCTGGGAAAGGAGCGGTGGGTGTCACGAAGGTCATGGGCAGCAGTGGCTCTGCTGTCCTTCAGCGCCAGGAAGTGCTCAGAGAGGGAACTGAAGGCCTGGGCGGGCCCTTGTCCAATCCCTGCCCCATCTCCACCCTCCCGGCTTGGTCCTTATGGGGTGGGGGTTGCTTCTTGGTTTTTACAAGTGAAGTGTTAGTTGCTCAGTCCTGTCCGACTCTTTGTGACTCCATACATTGTAGCTCGCCAGGCTTCCCTGTCCATGGGATTCTCCAGGCAAGAGTACTAGAGTGGGTTGCCATTTCCTCCTCCAGGGGGATCTTCCCGACCCAGGGATCAAACTGGGTCTCCTGCATTGCAGGCCGATTCTTTACCATCTGAGCCACCAGGGAAACCCCGGTTTCTAGAGCTCCCCACCAAAATCATCTTTAATTCTCTCACCTCTCCCTGCTCCACATGGAAGCCCTTCTCCACCTGTTGGGAAAAGTACAGTCTCATCAGCTGAACAGATCCAGGTTTGAGCCCAGCTCTACTACTGACTAGAGAGTGACCCCAGCTCGTGAATGCCTTTCCTGGGCCTCAGTTTCCTCACCTATAAAATGGCGGTGATAATGAGCTGAAGCAAGTACTCTTTATTCTGCTTCTCAGAGATCCAGGCAGCCCCAAGCAGAGAACAGGAGGACCCCAAGGTTCCCACAGCCCCCTGGGTCTCTGGATACACAGACACAAACACCCACATTTTTACAGTGAGCTCAGGGGTCAGAAGGGTGCCTTTCTGAGCTCCCATTCTAAGCCCTACTTCTGCCTCATTGACTACACTAAAGCCTTTGACTGTGTGTGGATTCTTAAAGAGATGGGAGTACCAGACCACCTTACCTGCCTCCTGAGAAACCTGTATGCAGATCAAGAAGCAACAGTTAGAACTGGACATGGAACAACAGAATGGTTCAAAATTGGGAAAGGAGTATGTCAAGGCTGTATATTGTCACCCTGCTTATTTAACTTACATGCAGAGTATATCACGGGAAATGCCAGGCTGGATGAATCACAAACTAGAATAAAGATTGCCGGCATAAATATTAACAACCTCAGATAATGCAGATGATACCATTCTAATGGGAGAAAGCAAAGAGGAACTAAAGAGCCTGTTGATGAGGGTAAAAGAAGAGAGTGAAAAAACTTAAAATTCAACATTCAAAAAACTAAGATCATGGCATCAGGTCCCATCAATTCATGTCAAATAGATAGGGAAAAAGTAGAAACAGTGGCAGATTTTATTTTCTTGGGCTCCAAAATCACTGTAGACAGTGACTGCAGACATAAAATCACAAGACACTTGCTCCTTGGAAGAAAAGCTATGACCAACCTAGACAGCATGTTAAAAAGCAGAGACATTACTTTGCTGACAAAGGTCCGTCTAGTCAAAGCGATGATTTTCCAATAGTCATGTATGAATATGAGAGTTGGACTATAAAGAAAGCTGAGTGAGCACTGATGAATTGGTGCTTTTGAACTGTGGTGTTGGAGAAGACTCTTGAGAGTCCCTTGGACTGCAAGGAGATCGAACCAGTCAATCCTAAAGGAAATCAGTCCTGAATATTCATTGGTAGGACTGATGCTGAAACTGAAGCTCCAATATTTCGTCCACCTGATGCGAAGAGCCAACTCACTGGAAAAGACCCAGATGCTGGGAAAGATTGAGGGCAGGATGAGAAGGGGGTGACAGAGGATGAGATGGTTAGATGGCATCACCGACTCAATGGACATGAGTTTGAGCAAACTCTCGGAGATACTGAAAGACTGGGAAGCCTGGCGTGCTGCAGTCCATGGGGTCGCATAGTCGTACACAACTTAGCGACTGAACAATTCCAACCCCACCCTTGCCCCACGCCCGGGTCCTGTGGCCGCCCCGCGCCACCTTGTGGTCAGAATGGGGTGTGTCCTGCGAGGTCTGGAGGTCACCGAGGCGGGCGAGGAGGACGCTGAGGGAGGGATGCGAGAACTCAACGCACCGGCAGGGGGAGCCCGAGTAAGCAGGAAGCAAGGGCCTGGGAGTGGGCGGCCGGCGGTAGGCCGACCGAGGTTACCCGCGGGCGACCGTCGTGACGCAGTCCCCGGCCCGGATCCGGAGAAGATCCGGTAGGAGTAGGCCAGCCCCTCTGAGAGGATGGTCCCTCGGGAGAGTCCACTTCCTCCATCCTCCCAACTTGGGGGTGGGACTGAGGAAGGGAGAAGGAAGCCAACATGACCTAATTTTATCCCCTCAAGGACACTGCAAGGTCAGCATTGACCCCATTTTACGGATGAGACAACTGAGACTCCGAGAGGTGAGACTGGCCGCCCCGGGTCCCACGGCTAATCAGTCTGCGGGTTTCGAAGTGAGGACACCCTGTCATCGACCCTTTCCCCTCCCATACCTCTGACTGGAGGGTGACTACTTGCACTCTACTCAGCTCAAAGAGTTGTTGGCTGCCTGCTCCCTGCTCCCTGCTCAGAGAGCGTCCCTTGTAGCTCAGTCAGTAAAGAATCTGCCTGCAGTTCAGGAGACCCAGGTTCGATCCCTGAGTCGGGAAGATCCCCTGGAGAAGGAAATGGCAATCCACTCCAGCATTCTTGCCTGAAGAAATCCCATGGACAGAGGAGCCTGGTGGGCTGCAGTCCATGGGGTTGCAGAGTCGGGCACGACTGAGCAATTAACACTTACACTTACTTACCCTGGTCAGAGGCACCCAGTCTTGGGGTGGGTGCCCACCAACAGTAGGGAGATGTAGCCATAAAACTTAGTGGTCGGTACTTCCTACTTTAGTGTCTTCTTTAGTGGCTCTGTGGTAAAGAATGTGCCTGCCCTCAGATACAGGTTCGGAGATACGGGTTCGATCTCTGGGTCAGGAAGGTTCCCCTGGAATAGGAAATGGCAACCCGGTCCAGTATTCTTTTCTGGGAAATCCCATGGACAGAGCAGCCTGGTGGCCTGCAGCCCATGGGGGTCGCAAAGAGTTGGACATAACTGAGCTCCCACTTTGTCATCAGGCCCCATTCATTTGAATCCTGACTGCCCTGTGCCCCTAGGCAAAACTTTGTAGGTCTGTCTTTACTTTTGTGAACCTTAGTTTCCCCATCTGTAAACTGGAGCAATACTAGTGTCTACCTCCGAGCTCCGCGAAGAGAGGGCTACTGCCCCCAGGGCAGGCGGGGGAGGGGTGGTGGCCTCTTCCAAGGTGACCTCTGCCCTGGTCGCCCCCAGCAGGGCACTACATCTCCCCTCCCCCGGGCTGCGTGGTTACTGTCTGCCCCCCACTGCCTCGCTGATGCCGGCGGCCCTCGGAACGGCTCCGTCCCCGCCCCCACGCTGGGAGGCAGCGGGAGGCGGAGGGCTTCCGGCTCCTTCCTCCAGCCCTGGGTGCACTTCCGACCGCAGCTCCGCTGGAGGCGCTCTCTGCTCAGGTAACCCAGGTCTCTTTGGGGCCAAGTGTGGGGCCGCCTTCAGCCCTGGCCTTACTGGGTCTCTCCAAAGCCTTCCTCGCTGTCACCCGCTCCCTCCATCTTGGAACTCTCTCCCCTGCTTCCCTCCTGCCTGCCTGGCTGTTCCTTGCTCCCTTTCCCCCCACAGAATGTTGCGGTGTGTCTGGGTCTGCTCCCAGCCCCCTGCCTATCTCACACAACCCTCCTCGGGTGAGCATCCTGAGCAGCCCACTTCTCTCCCAAGCTCTCTACCTGTGGTTCTTAACTTTGTTTCAACTCCCCCTTGATAACAAATGTCTTGTAACACCCCTTATTAGCCTGAAATGAAATGACGTGCATGTGCGTGCAGTTCCTCAGCAGAAAACAATCCCAGTGCCTTGACTGAAATATCCGAGGGAGCCCTTGTAGGCTGGCGGTGAAGTGTAGACACTGGTTCAAATCCTGGCTTCTCCACTTCCCAGCTGTGTGACCTTAGGTAAGTTACTTAAAACTTCTCTGTGCTCAGTTAGCTCCCCAGTCAAAAAAGTTTTGTTTTTTTTTTTTCCTTTATGCAGCACTTGACTGCATAGAGTTGTTATCAGAATTAAATAAGTAATTATTCATGAAGCATTTAGAACAGTGCTTGGCACATGTTAAGAACAGAATGAGCGTCGGTTAAATTTAAGATGATAGATCTTTCTAGTTGTAAATACTCTTAATTGATTTACACTGGAAGACGTGATAAAATAATGAGAAGCTTGCGCCTACATGCAGAACCCCCCTGCGTGCAACAGCCCCAACTTGCAGACCTATGTAGTATGATGTATTAGCAACTCAAATACCACAAGTACTGTTGACATTAAGTAGGTAACTTTCCCAAATGGTGACAACTCTGGGTAAGGTTCTGAACAAAATAAAGAGCAGTCTTTCTTCAATTTACATGAAAGTTGTGTTTCTAGCAAATTCAGTATATGTTAAAACTCTGAGCATTCCTGCAAAAGTGCTCTTATTTCAGTGCAAGCTATACCTGGGTCCTGGGCTCAGACACTTACAAACAGATATTTTTCCTCCACGTGAATGTCTGGCCAGACACTCGAAAGTCACAGTCTTGCGGGACATCCTCCAAGATGGGGACAGTCCTGCACATCACAGGGTGGCTGGCATCCAGGGCCCACCCACCAAATGCTAGTGGGGCCCCCAGTCATCACGACAACGGAACGTATCCCCACAAATTCCCAGAACGGCACCCAGAAGGTTCCTGGGTTCGCCACCAGCCACCAGCGGGACTTTTCCAAATCCCAAGTCCTTGGCTCCATTTACCCCCTGGCCAAGTTTAAATTCCTGGACAGGATGCCCGAATCCTTGACAGGCAGCTGCCTGCTTCCCTCCCCAGAGGAGGACCTTCACCACCAGCTCCACCTGCCCCCTTCCCTGACCCCCAGTTGAACACACATAGACACTCACTCACACTCCCCAGCTGGTTTTTGGCTGATTAGTCTTTGCTCCCGGGATCTGCTCCCTGGAAAGCCCACCCGGGTTGAATGGTGTGCTGACACCTGGCTGATTCTTTTAAGACCCAGTTCTGACATCACCGCCTCAGAGCAGCCTCGGTCTCCCCCCAGGTCTGGTCAGGCGCACCCCACAGCTTCACTCAGAGCCCCAGCGTTGAGCGGCCATGCCCTGCTCCAAGATGTCTATGCCCTCCTGAGGAAGAGCGTGTAGTAGGTGGTAAATACACAAGTGAGAGCCAGTCGGCCTTTGCCCTTGGGGAACTCAGCTGTAGTAGAAAGACAGATGCCCAGAGAGTGCTGGGAGGCAGTAGCTCAGAGCCTGGTGGGAGCCCCGGGACATAGAGGCCAGCTGTTGGAGGGCAGCTTGCTAGAGGAGGTGGGAGATTTCTGGTGAGAGAGGAGGCAGAAAGCATATCTGGGGGGAGACCCAGCGTGGGCAGAGGTCAGGTGTGGGAGAAGGCATCGTGCCGTTGTACCTGCGTACCTGCGGGACGGCAGACAGCTGAAACACTGCCTGAACGGCTGTGATCAGAGGCTGTCTCATCAGCAGAGGATGGTTCACACAGAACTTGAAAGGTGCCAAGGAAGCTGGGCTTTGTCCTGGGGGCACTGGGGAGCCACAGAAGGGGTTAAAGCAGAGGGGTGACGCGATCAGGTTTGTATGTGGCAGAGTGCCCTCTGGGAGGCGTGAGGAAGGTGCCCTGCAGAAGGGCAGGAGCAGAGGTATTCCAGGGGAAGGCCAGGGGGTCTGAATTAGGAGAGAGGAAGGTAGAGGACAGAGATGGGGGTGGGCATTTGAGCAGCAGGAACAACAGAATGTGATATTTGCTGGGGCTGAGAAAGAGGGAGGAGGTGCCCGAACCCCAGCCTAGTGAACCCCCAGTGATGAATGGATGAGGGTGGAGACAGAGGCTGGCAAGATGCCTCAGGGAAGGTGGTCCAGACAAACCCAGTCCTCTCTCCACCCTGAAGGATGGGCTGCAGGCCCCCCCTGCAGACACTAGAGGGCGCTCCAAGATAGGCCAGACTTCCCTCGCCCACCAGCTGCCAGCTGCCACCCCCTTCTCAAAGGGGGACTGGACCCACCCCACTGCTCAGAGGCAGGCTCTGGGGATACTGCCAGGGCCTGGCCCAAGTCCAGTGGCTCACTGTCTCAGGGCTGTCTCATCCTCCAGCCGCCGGTTTGTAAGGATGGGGGAGCATTTGGGGGGATAGGCAGGTGAGGACAGAGGTTAAGGGACTGTGGGTGAGGAGTACTGCGAGCACATCCTGTCTCATTCTGTGCGCATCCCCTGCTCCCACGGGGAGAAGGGGAGCTGCCAAGGTCACACCACTATCAGAGGCAACACCAATCCAGGCCAGCGCTGCAGCCCCACCTAGGGGAGGGGAACGGAGCAGAGCTCCCCAAGTCAGAGGAGCTCTCAAACTAGAGGAGTACCGGCCAGTGCCCACCCCACCCTTCCTGCGGAAACCTGGTGTGGGGGAGGTTTCTGAGCACCACCTCCCACATCTCCTGGCACCCTGAGGGGAGAGGGGGTCCATGGGCAGAGGCCTGGAGGCTGGCAGGTTTCAGGAGGGGCCAGCGAGCAGTGTGGCAGGAGTGCAGAGAGCAAGGGTGGCCCAGAGGTGACCGGGAGGATGGGGCACATTCGGAGGGCTGGAGGCCACCAGGGAGCGATCCCAGGACAGCTGGGCATTTGGATGGGTCGAAGGATGGCTCCGGCTGCAGGGAAGGGAGTGGCAGAATCACACTTTTTGGAAAAGTGATTGGTCTCTCGAGTTGAGTCTAAATAGTGCAATCTTTTAAATTTTTATGAAAACAAAGAATGAATAACAAATAGAGACACAGAAACAGGAAATCCATTTCCTTTTCAGTCGGATGGAAAGAGCATATCCAAGCCCAAAATAATGCTAACAGGATTTTAATAACCTGTAACAAAACCTGCCCACAACACCATTAGAGCGCACTTCCAGCTGCCTCTTCTGGGCCAGGAGCCCCGAGTCGAGGCCTCATAAATAACCAAGCTCCGGTTGCCAGCTATTTAGATGGGGTGCGGTCTAGCTGAGGTCACAGGGCAGAGTTGGACCTGCAACAAAGACTCCCCACTCCAAAGCTTGGGGCTCTCTCTGTATACTCCTGTGTGTCTGCACACATCACACACCAAATACACATATACACACACACATCCCACAGATATGCAAATACCTGGACACATTCAAGATTCCACAGGCTCACAGATTCACTCACACAGACCTACACCTGCCTGGATAGACGTATGCAGACGTCCCCACAATGCCACCCAGAGCACCCCAATACATACACGAACACGCTCATGCTCATACACGGGTGCTCACACACGTACATCTGATCCTTCCAGATCTGAAGCTCAACTATGTACAGACAGCTGCATGGAACATACACACCCCCTGCAAATAACTACAGATGGACACAAGATTCAGAAATATCCTCAATGCACACCTATTATACAAACATGCCACTCACACATAACAGACACACGCACTCCCATTCATTCACACACACACACAGAGCCCTGTGGCCACAGGCTGACACTCTGGGCTGAACAGCTACATCCCCTTGCTCACATCCAGGCGGTGCCGACATCCAGGTCAGTGTGGAGAGGGCACACGCCCTCTCCCCACATGCCTTGGCAAGGACCCGGGAATCTGAGATGGGTGAAGTGCTGCCCCTTGTGGGAGGCCAAGGACCACACCCTTCGGAAGAGCCAGGGTGGTTCATAGCAAGTGGGCAGGTAGCTCGGGGAGCCGCGATGTCCCCCAGCCCCAGCTACACCCCCCACCCCCTCCTTACCCCATGGGAGTGCATGAGTGGGGGTGTTCCAGCGTGTCTTACGGGGGCAGGGCACGGCAATGCAAGGATGGAAGGAGAAAGCTCATCTACTGCCTGGGGTTTATATGTATATATATAAATCATTGCTTTATTTTTTAATATTTTATTTATTTATTTGGCTGTGCTGGATCTTAGCTGTGGCATATGGAATCTTCCCAGACCAGGGATCAAACCAGGGAGCCCCGCGTTGGGACCACAGAGTCTTAGCCACCGGACCACCAGGGAAGTCCCCTTTGTCTCATGTTTAATGAGGACCTTCTGTGAATCAAGCGAAACCAAGACATAGGCTCTGCCCCCAGAATTGCTGCCCAGGGGCGAGCGGGCACACCCGCAGCTGAACGGTTACATCACAGTTGTGACAGCGGCTGCAAGGTCTGGAGAGACCTGGGTTCCATCTGGGACTGTGGGGCCCTGAGAAAGATTCACCTCTCTCTCTGAGCCTCAGCCGTCTCATCTGAGAAACGGGGACCACGATCTTCCTGACCACCTGTTAGATTGGTTATTAGAATCAAATTTAATAGCAGGTGAGGGGAGAAAGGACAAGTTTCAGTAAAATAAGAGTTGGTCATTCACTGAACACCAGCTGTGTGCCAGGTCCTCGATATGGGAATGTGGTTAAGTGTGAAGGCCCTATGGGTTCAAATCCCTGCTTTTCCAGGACTAGCTGTGTGAGCTTGAGCAGGTTACTTAACCTATCTGAGCTCCTACTTTCTCATCTGTAATGTAGGAATAGTGCCTGTAATGTTTTGGGCATAAGGCTCAGCATAGAGCAGATGGTCAATTGAGTTCCTGTTATGTATAAGCTTTCCTTTATTCGGTCACCTACTAGCACCTACTGTGAGCCAGACATGATTTGACGCATTCTCCAAATTCTGCCTCATTTTATCCTTCTAACAACTCTATTATCCCTGTTTTACAACTGAGGAAACTGAAGCACGTAGAGGTGAAGTCACAGCTGGCAGGAGGCAGAACTAGAACTGGAACCCGGTCTACATGGGCATGTGCTAAGCTGCTTCAGTCGTGTCTGACTCTTTGTGACCGCATGGACTGTAGGCCTCCAGGCTCCTCTGTCCATGGGCTTCTCCAGGCAAGAATACAGGAGTGGGTTGCCATGCCACCCTCCAGGGGATTGACCTACGGGTCAAACCTGTGTCTCTTATGTCTCCTGCTTTGGCAGGTGGGTTCTTTACCACTACTACCACCTGGGAAGCCCCATCCAGGTCTATCGGCCTCTCTAAATCCATCCACAAGGCACCACTTTCCTCTTGTAGTTCAAAGTCGCCCTCCCCTCTCCCCAGCAGCAGCCCCTGTTAAATAAATCATCCAGTGTTCCCAGACTTGGTTTCAAATAAATTATTCACGTTGTAAGGCCTGTAAACCGCTGGCTGGGCCTCATTACCCAAGAAGGGCCACCGGCCCGCAAGATGCCACTCCCTCCCCTGGGCATGGGTACTGGTGGGCCAGCCAGAGGCAGCAGAGTTGGCAGACTAAGAATGGGGTGGAGAACCTCTCCTCCTCCCATCCCCAGCCTTTGCTTTCTAACAGGCTCACAGTCTGGTGTTGTCAAGAGAACATAAGCTCTGGTCTCAGAAGCCCTGGGCCCCAGGCCTGGCTCTGCTCTGGGTGGCTGTGTGACCTCAGGCAGGTGGCCGACCCTCTCTGGGCCTCGGGGAGGCTGACCAGATGGTTCTGCTTACTTTCTCTTCCTCCTCCACGTGTGAGCTGAGGCCTGTGCTGCCCAGCCCAGGCCCTGTCCTGGAAGCCAGGCACAGACAGCCTGTCTGTGGGGACGTCCAGCCTCCATGTGTCTTCTATTCTCAGGATCTGGCTGAGACCCTGGTCTGAGCCAGAGCCCCGAAGCTGGTTGTAAGGGGTCCTGGGGGCTCCAGAGTCCCCCTCAGGTCAATTACCCACCCCAGCTGCTGGGACCATTGGCAGCTCTTGGTTCACGGAGTTAATGCCCCCTGCCCGGGGCAGCTGGAGTCCAGTGTCTGACTGTTGGGGAGCTGCAAAGGCCCAGCTCCCTCGCCCCAACTGGGACGACGCAGAAGGACCGTCACAGCCCCAGGGAACCCTGCAGGGGCCTCTCTTGCAAGCTTCTCCCTCTGCCCAGTCCTGCCTTCCCACTTCTTTCCAGGTGGACACACTCCAGTAAACCTGCAGCTCAGAGTCGCTTTCCAGGACTGCAGTCTGCAGTTCTCGTCACAGTCAGAGCCCAACCTTGGCACTCACTGAGATCCAGTCCAGGTCACCAACTGGACTCAATACTGCTTAAGGGCAGAGCCTACGTTCAGCTCCGGTGCGTGCTCTGATCCTAGTCCCAGACTGAGCCCCGGTGTCAGCCACAGGCTGAGCCCTGACTCTAAGCACAGACTGAGCCCCAGTCCTGGTCCCAGGCTGAGGCCTGAGCGTGGCCGCAGGCTGAGCCCAAGAAGCTCATGGAAGTCAGAGGACACTTAAGACAGAACTAAGGGAGAGTAAGTGGAAGGGACGGGAGTCTGACTGAGACCGAGGGTAGGAGCAGAGTAAACCTCACTGGAGGAGGCTGGCTGACGACCCCATCAGCCATGCCCGCAGAGTCGCAGAATCTCACCTCTCAGGGAGGTGTTTTCAAAAACGACTAACTGGGACCTACTTCTTCTTTTTACTATTTGTTTTCTTGGCTGGATCCTGAGGTGGCTGAGTTGCGGCACTCAGGATCTTCGATCTTCATTGCAGCATGTGCAATTTTTAGTTGCGGCGTGCGGGATCTAGTTCTCTGACCAGGGATCGAACCCGGGACGCCTGCAGTGGGAACACGGAGTCTTAGCCACTGGACCACCAGAGAGCTTCTTTATGGAACATCAATACGAACTGGGAACGAGAAGCATCATCGTAGCTGCCGTTTCTCAAGCAGGGAGGGTCCTGGGCTCCACAGAATGACCCTACTGTCTCCTGGGAGCCGCCCTGGGGGCCTCTCTTGTCACCCATTTGGCAGAGGAGGAAGCCTCACCCGTGGCAGAACCATTCAGACCCTGGACCGGTCTGTGCCTCTGTGGTATCTAGGCTCAAGCAGAGGCTGGTCTCCCAAAGAAACGCCACCCAGGGGCTTCCCCGCCCCCACCGTGGGTCACCTGAACCAGCTGCTGACCAAGTCCCCACGCCTGCAGGGCAGCAAGGGAGTGAGGAACAGGGGTGGGCGGTCCTTGAGTAAGTAACTGCAGTCAGCCCCTGCTTCAGGCAGCACACTGCTCCTCTCAGGGCCCTCCAATTCATATGCTCTGATTCCCACACCATCTCCTCGAGGTTGGCACTATGGTGGTGGGCACGGCACTATGGTGGTGGGCACGGCACAGGTGAGGAAACAGCCCGGGCAGGGGACAAAGCTTGCCCAGACCTGCAGAGCTGGGATTCACCTTGAGAGTTCCTGACACTTGTTCTCCTGTCCTCTCTTCATCTGTATGAAAGAGTGAAGGCCGTAGCTAACAGAATGTTTGGATCCCCCAAAATTGATGTGCTGAAACCTAACCCCCCAGTGTGAGGGTATTTAGAGGTGGGGCCTTTGGGAGGTGATGAGGTCTTCCAGCGTGAAGCCCTCAAGAATGGGATACTGCCCTTTAAAAGAGGCCCCCGGGAGATCCTTCCCTTCTCTCTTCTACCTTGTATTGTGGTTCAGTGTCCGACTCTCTGTGACCCCATGGACTGCAGCACACCAGGCTTCCCTGTCCTTCACCATCTCCCGGAGGGTGTTCAAGCTCATGTCCATTGTGTTGATGATACCATCCACCTTGTGAGGTTATACCAAAAAGATGGCCGAACCAGGAAGTGGGCTCTTACCAGACACTGAATCTGGCAGCACCTTGATCCTGGACTTTTCAACCTCCAGAACTGTGAGAAAAAGGTCTTTTGTTCAAAGCCACCCCACCCCCTCCAGCAGCCTGCGATATTCTGTTATAGCAGCATGAATTGGACTAAGTGGCTAAGGCAGCCACTTTCCCTATCTGCTCACACTGTTGATCCTTCTATCTATCCACTCATCCATCCACGCATCCATGTACCCACCTAACCATCTATGCATCCATCTATCCATCCACAGCTGTACAGTGAGTATCCTCTACGTACCACGTGTGGCCTGGGTACTGGGACGGGGGGCAGGGCCCACCCTATGTGGCATGTACAGGCTGGCAAAGGAGCCACGTATTGAAAAACACATCCACCAAAAAACAAATGCATCACCATTGTGCTTAGCGCTGGGAAGAAGCAATCCAGGATGCTGTGAGTGGGTGTAACAGGACCATCTCTCTAGGGAGTGTTCTCTGGGCCTTGGGAGCTGGTGGGCGGGAGACGCTGAGATGGCCCTACGGGCTTAGCCTCAGGGCACAGGAGCTCAATAACGCCCCAACCGCCAGCTAGTTTGGTGAGGCTGCAGCCAGCCCAACCGGCCCCTCCAGTAGGTGGGCTCCTGGAGGCGTGGCTGCAGCAGGAAGTAAGTCTGGAGGTGAATGGAGGGTGTGGGTCTTCCCCCAGATTTGCTTTGCAAGCCATGCTACATGGGGCCGGAAGCCGCGAAGAACTGCAATCAGAGCTCTAGGAGACAGGAGAGAGGATATTTCAGGAGGGAGGAACTGCATGAACATCCGAGTGGAGGTGAGAGACAGTAGGTGGACCCAGGGTGGGGGAGCAAGAGGAGGAAAGGGGAAGAAACTGGGTCTCAGCCCCCAGGGATTCCACAGCACCCTGGGGAGCCTCGAGTCCCACCAGACACCAGAAACAGTACTTGCTGCCATTGTTGGAAGCGGACTACTGTGAGCCCCAGGAGGGTCACACATGAGCTCATTTCCTCCTCCCCAGATTCTTACTGCTGGGTCTCTTTACAGATAGAAAAACTGAGGTCACGGGGAATTCCCTGGCAACTCAGTGGTTAAGACTCGGTGCTTCTAATGTGGGGGAACTAAGATACCACATGCCTCGTGGCACAGCCAAAAAATAAAAATTAATTAATTAAAAAAGAATTAGGTCAGAAGGGGTTCAATCTGCCACCCAAGAGCACAGAGTTAGCAAATAGAGGGTCGGCTTGTGCTCTTCCCGCTCCCCTGATGTGCCAGGGAACTAAGGCAAGACATCCAGACACAGAATAGGCAAGGCCATGTGGGCGTCCCCCTTGGTCTTGTCTGCCTCTCCCTCTAAACAGAGCTTCTTAACCTTGGTCACCATGTGACATGAGGCACAGAATTGGTGCTTAGAAAATGCTGTCAATGAAAAATCATCCTAAGAGCAGATACTTGTAAAGTGCCTGCTAGACACCGGCTGCTATGTCAGCACGATCCTTTGAGGTGGGTATTATTATTACCCCCATTTCACAGATGGGGAAACTGAGACACAGCTGGTAGGCAGGGAAGCCGTGATTCACCAGGCAGTAAGCAAGTGCATGAGTTAGCTAAGTAATTGATGAATAAATGATTTAGGATGGGTGAATGCAGGAGAGAAAAGGTGAGTAAGTTTGTGAAGTTTTTTTTGTTTTTCTTGCGGCATGTGAGATCTATTAATAATAGTTCCCTGACCAGGGATGGTCAGGCCTCCTGCATTGGGAGCTCTGAGTTGTAGCCACTGGACCGCCAGGGAAGTCCCAAGTAAGGAGGTTTTGAAGGAGAGAAACAGCAGCAAAGCTGAGAGGTTGGTCTTGCAGAGTGGAGAGGTGGAGGCCATCGCCACTGTTCCACCTCTGGCTCCCAGGAAAAGGCCCCTTCCCCTCTCTCAGAAAGGTCTGAATCCTTTCCAGGCTGCTGCCCAGCAATGGTGCTCTCCTTCCCCACCACCACCCCACCCCACTTCAGAGCTGGAGGTGAGGCCTGGCGGGGGGGGGGGGTCCCTTGTTGGAGGGGAAAAAGCTCAGAGGTTGGAAAGTTGGCCCTGATGGGCTCCTAGACTGGGAGAAGAGCCCCAAGTCCTGTACAAAAGGGGCTGTTTGGACCAACCTTTATTCTGAGGGCACCTGCCCGCCACAGGGCAGGAGCAGATGCCCATGACTGCTCATGGCAATGACTGTGAGGCCCTGAGTTGGAAGTCCTGATTGGAGGAGATCTTGGATGACTCACTTTCCTTCCTGAACCCACTTCCTTATCGGCAGCATGGTGACGCGGTGCCCAATCCCCGGGGGATGGTGCAAAGACAGGATGGAACCATGAGAAAGCTTTGCACTGGGTGGGTGCAGGCTGTTTTTATAAGCAAGGAATGTGTAAACTATCTTCAGAGGAGAAAGAATACTGGGGCAAAGAACTCTCAGAGTTGCTCCAAGAGAGAATGGGATGCTCTGCAGGGCGCCTGGAGGAGGACTGGAAGAGGTGGACCCTGAAGGACTTCTCCAAGTGGAGGTGCGGGTTGGGAGGAGGAGAGAATTCCTGGCCGGGGACGGGGACAGGGGTCGGGGGAACAGCCCAAGCAAAGGCCTGGGGGCACAAGACGAGCGCATCCAGTCGGTAACAGCTACTGCGCATTCAGGTTTGCCGTTAGTCCTCACAGCAGCTCCAGAGGGTGCAATCACTGCTGCGGTTTCACAGGACAGGAAATTTGTCTCAGAGAGGGACAGGCACTTGCTCCCGGTGGCGCAGCTGGTGAGTGGCAGGGCTGAGTCCAGCGTGCTTTCTCCTGCTTTGTGCTTGTCCAAGGAAGCAGGCCGCTCGCGGGGTGGAGCAGAGAGGGCAAAGGGAGAGAAATGCCCTGAAGCCTGGGGGCTCCTCCCGCCACAGGAGGAGCAACCAGTGATGGTTGCTGAGCTGGAGAGCACTGACCCCTGCTGGTCCTCAGGTGCCCAGGTGCTGTCCGGGCCATCTGGCTCCACCTCCTCCATCTCCACCCTCTGCATCCACCCACCCGCACTGTTTCTCAGCCACTGAGAAGCCATGTGTGACGGAGGAGAATGTAAAAATATATATGCAACCGAAAAACAACAACGAGCTGACAGAACACAGCTATAAATACTCTGGCGGGCTCGGAGACGTTCCCCCATCCTGCTTCCTGCTGCCTGAGGCGCGGGGGCACGGATGTGGCAGGTGGGATGGGAACTTGGGAACGCGAAAGGGGACAGCCGTGTGTGGACCTACTCTGTGCCAAGCACCTCGCAGGCAGCACATCTCTGGATCTTTGCAAAAACGCTCCCAGAGAATCACCACTGTCATCCCGGCTCCCCTGGGAGCCAAAGCACAGAGAAGTCAGTCTGGTCAAGGTCACACAGCAGGGGACCTTGGGAAGCAGTAGAGCTAGCATTCCAGCAGGGCCAGCTTTCAGAAGAAGAGAGCCAGCTTCAGGCTCTGCCTCCTGAGATCCTCGCCCCGGGGCAGGGAAAGCATCAGGCTTCCAGGAACAACTCTGCTTACACACCTTCCAGGGCTCCCCAGTGCCCTCCAGATAAAGACCTAATTCAAGGCTGTCACGGCCCTGTGATGTAGCCTCTGCCCACTCCCAGAGCCCACCTCCCGCCACGGCCCTGGATTTCTGAGTCCCAGCCAGGCAATGCTGGCCTGCTCTCAGGACCCCTTGAGAGCCCAGCACAGCCAGTCTTGTCACCTCCTGTCCCCTGAAGTCACATCTGCCTGCAGCCGGGCCTCAGCTCAAATGCTGCCTCCTCCTGGCCTCCCCCATGGTCAGATCCTCCTGTGCTCTCCCTGCGCAATCAGGTGAGTCACTACTGGTGATGGGCCGCAGCTGTGAGGGCCGGGAGGGGGGCAGTCAGGACCTGCCGCACGTGCGCCTCTCTGCCAGCCTTGCAGCTGCAGGTGGTGGCGTGAAATGGGATTGAAGGGGAGCTGGCCTTGGATTCTGGGAGGAGAAGGAAAGAAAACGAAGGAAAGAGAACGACAAAAGGGATTTCTGGGGCCTTCAGGAGGAGAAGAGCCGAGAACTGGAGATAAGTTGGCTCCAGCTCTTGGACCTTCGTTGTGTCTTGGATCAGCTTTCCACGAGGTGTCCGAGCCTATCTGCACCTCTGGCTGGTATCAGCATAAAGGTAAGGCTGCCAATGGGGTTATTTGTTCCTTTTCAGACTTTCCCTATAGACCAGCGCTGCACAAGAGGAACATAATACAAGCCACTTGAGTAATTTTTAATTTTAATTTTCTAGTAGTTACTTAAAAAAATAAGAGAAGCAGCTGAAGTTAATTTTAATGTTTTATTTCACCCGTGTGTGTTAGTTTCTCCGTTGTGTCTGACTCCTTGCAACCCCAGGGACTGTAGCCCGCCAGGCTCTGTCTGTGGGATTTTCTAGGCAAGGATACTGGAGTGAGTTTCCCCTCCCTCCTTTAGAAGATCTTCCTAAACCAGGGATTGAACCTGGGTCTCCTGCATTGCAGGCAGATTCTTTACCATCTGAGCCACCAGGAAGCCCATTTCACCCAACATATTCCAAATATTTCTATACGTAATCAATAAAACAACTGAGTTTTTTTTAGAACTTTTTTTTCCCTACTAGATCTTCAAAAACCAGTGTGTCTTTTACACTTACAGTTTGGACAGGCTGCATTTCAAGTGCATAATAGAACACATGTGGCTACTGTGTTGGACAGCTCGGCTCTAGACTGTGAACTCCATGAGAATCGGGGCCATGACTGTACCCACCACTGTTGTTTCCAGGGTCTGGCATGTAATGGAGACGGAGAACGTTTGTCTAATGACTAGCTGACTGAGTAGCTGAATGAATGAATGAACAAATGTCTGAGGCCTTGTTATATCAAAAGCCAGTTGCCCTCTTGGGCCATGGAAGAGTGTAGAAATAAATCCTAGTCCCACCTCTGCATCCTGTGCTCTGCATGACCACAAATGAGTCTCTCACCTGTTGGGCCTTAGTTTTCCCATCTGTACAGTGGGTTGCGATTGGACTATGTGATTTTCCCCCCGCCAGGCTCTCAGTAAAGATTCTCCAGGGGAGCCTACTCTCTTCTCTGCAGCTCCCTTCCTGGAGTCAGGCCCCCAGAGAAGTTCCCTGTGCTTCACACCCCTCACTTTGCCCTCCCTCCTCGTATCTGTGAGGCAGGAGGTCTCTGGGTTCTGTTCAGAGTAGAGCAGAACCCTAGAGGGAGAGACCGAGGCAGGGCTCCTGCCACACGGTGGCCATACAGGGAGCAGGGCCAACATGGCTTCTCAGGCCTGGCCCTTCTCCAGTTGTCGCTGTCACCGCTGTGTCCCACATGTGTTCAGAGCTGGGAGGAGACCAGACCAAGGCAGGCTTATCCCTTGACTCGGCAGAGAAGGAAAAGGGAAGCCAAAAGATGTGCTGAGACACAGTGAGCAGGGCAGAGCTGGGCCTTTGTTTTCCTCGTCTGAAAAATGGATACAAAAGGTGCCTTCATCCCATGAAACTTCAGTGCCTCAAATGCAGGCTCTGCTGTGCTGTGACCTTGGTCAAAGCACTTTACCTCACTGCCCTCAGCATCCTCATTTGTAAACTTGGATGATAGAAATACCAGCTTCACCAGGTTGCTGTGCCCACGAAGCCTATTAACCTACACAAACCTCTCACACAGCTGCCGGGCACACTGTAAGTGCTGTACAAGGAATAGATATTATTAGCCTTCACCATGGAGCTAATTCTGCAGTTCAGATGCGGTGAGGGGTGTGACCAGGGTTTGCAAACTAGAAAGTTCCCTCTGGAGAGGCAAGCATTTTTGGACTGCAGAGGACGGGGCAAACTATAAAACACGTTGTGACTTGCAGAGCGTTTTGTAAATGTTGCCGCATTAAGGAAGCAGTTGTGGATTAGCTTTTTATAATCCGAAAAGCACTTCAGCGTCATAAACCACTTTAGGGGCCATAGAGCTCTTTGCAAGGGCTTTCTAGACTGTCGAGTGCTGTGAAGTCTGAGACAAGTGGCCTTTCAGAGACATGGGCAAGACGCAGGGTGGGAGTGGGTAAAGACAGCAGCTAGAACCAGAGGAGAAAAACAGCAGTTCATTTCCCCTGTCCCTGTTCAGAGAAACCCTAGCATATCTGCAGATTCCTGCAATTCTGTTCTGAGGCCAGGGAGGCCTCTCGGCATCGCTGACTCAGCCAAACGGGAGGAGTTCGGCAGGAGGCAGCCCTGTCTTTGTGATCCTGCCTTGTCTCTTTCCTTTTTTCTATCGCAAAGGCAATGGACCTGACACCCTTTAACGATTTCCCTGGGGGTGACTGGGGAGATGCCTGCTGACCTAGCCCTGAGGCCCAGACTTGTGGGAACCCCGCTTCCTCAGCTGCCCTGCTCTGATCGCCCTGCCCCTGAGCCCAACCCAGCCTCTCTCCCTCCTGCCCCACCTTCTCTTCCTCTCCTTCCTCTTCAGAAGCAAGACATCAGCATGGCCGTCCTGCCTCCTCTAGTAGTGTTAGTCACTCAGTCATGTCCAGCTCTGCGATCCCACGAACGGTAGCCCGCCAAGCTCCTCTGTCCGTGGGATTCTCCAGGCAAGAGTACTGGAGTGGATTGCCATTCCCTTCTGTAGTACGATTCATTTTTCTGAGCAAAGCCAGAAAATCCCCAGCAATTGTGAATGCAGGTTTTCTCGTCCAGTTGCACGCACTGGTCCATGTGCACTCTTCGGTCACTGTTGTGCCCCAGCACTCAGTCCCGTGTTTGGCCCTGTAAACATGTGCTGAGTGAATGAATAAATGAGTGGTGGGCTGCTGAGTCAGGGGGAGGAAAAAAGCTGCCCTGTGTGCTTGTCCAGTGCCCACAGTCCGCGGAGGTCAGTTCTATGACAAGGGAACTCATTCAGGAAGAGGCTGAAGTTGGCGTGTGTCCATTTAAGATGCGGAAACAATCCCCCACCAACACATCCTTGGTATCCTTGAAGGCCATTGGGGTCCTCCATTGGCACTTGGGGACTCCTTTAGGGTCTCACATGTCCCCATTCGCCACTGCCTCTTCCCAGGGGCACCAGGGATAACAAAATAACAGGACTGTGATTCCCAGGACCTGCTGCACTTCAGAATGCCCTGGAAAGCTTTTAACACCAGGGCTACTTGGTCCTTGCTCCTCTTCCACTGAGACGTGATCTGACCTGGGGCCTAATGACTGATTTCTTTTAAATCCTAGTTGATTCAAATAGACATCATTGAGACAGAGAAAGAAGGTGAATTTGGAGAGCAAATGGGTCTGAGTGCCAGTGGGGTTTCCACAAGGATCCCTCCATGAATCAGGTAGTCTGGGGGCTGGGGTCCAGGGCAAGGGCCTGGCTGGATGGTGCAGAGGAAGTTACGTGGGCTTCAGAGTCATTGGAGGCCTGGGTTCGAATTCCCAGTTCTACTTCATTCCTGCTCTGTGGCCTTGGGCAAGTCACCGCACCCTCTAGGCCTGTTTGCCTCCTCCGTTAATTGGCAATCAGAATTCCTCACATGCTGTTGGGATCAATCAGTAAGAAGGTGTCATCTCTAATCACCCGGCACAGGGCCCAGCTTGGAGCCAGTGCTCCACGAATGGTGGTTCTCTTGGCTTCCTGAACTAGCTTTGGGATGGGGGGGAGGACAAGGTGGCCCCCACACTGCCCTAAGTATTTTTACTTTTTACTTATTTCTTATTAATTGAGAGGAGCACTGGACTGTGAGAAAGGATGTGTGGCCTTGTCCTGGTTCTGACCCATCATGGTGTGTGACCCTGGCCAAATCTCTCAACCTCTCTGAGCCTCAGTTTCCTCATCTCTAATCAGGGATCCAGTGGTACGTACATCTCATCGCAGATCTATTCAGTGACATCACACTGGCCCGTCACACAGGTGGGACTGTTGACATCAGGGAAATTGGCAAACATTACAAATCAGGACTCCGCTGCCCCCACCCCCAGCGGTCAGTTTATCAGCAGGACAGTGGAACTCAGACAACAATACCTTCCACCGTAGTTGCTGGGAGATTCTGAGAGCTAGTGTCTGTTAAGCCCTTAGCACAGTACCTGGGACTTAGCACAGCACCTGGGCACTGATACATGTTAGTTAAACGCACTTGACATTTATCAGCCAACCTTTTGTCTCTGCCTAGTATAAGGTAATCACATCTGTCACCTCATTTAGCTTTAACAACCCTAGGAAATTTCTCTGTGTGTGCTAAGTTGCTTCAGTCATCTCTGACTCTTTGCAACACTTTGGACTATAGTCCACCAGGCTCCTCCGTCCGTGGGATTCTCCAGGCAAGAATACTAGAGTGGGTTACCATGCCCTTCTCCAGGAGATCCTTCTGACCCAGGGGTTCAATCCATGTCTCTTACATCTCCTGCATTGGCAAGCGGGTTTATTACCACAAGTGACACCTGGGAAGCCCCAGGAAATTTCTGGAGGAGGAAATTAAGGCTCAGACAGGCTCGCTGACTTTTTCTTTTTTTACTTATTTTTTATTAATTTTTGTTGGGAGTGTAATTGCTTTACACTGTTGTGTTAGCTTCTCTAGCACAGCAAAGTGAACCAGTTATGAAGCCTGCTGACTTTTAAACACAGTTAAATCTTTCCGGCCAACTATGTGCTACGTTTTTTCTTGTATATCCACCTCATTTAAGCCTCACCACCCCCTTTTTCTCATGACAGTGGAGGAATCAAAGGCCCAGGATGGGCAAGTGACCTGCCCAAGGTCACATAGTGAGCCCGAGGCTTGGGTATCTGTCTTGAATCCTCACGTGCTGGCCTCCCTCCCCACCAAACCCAACCACATCCCCTACTGGACGAGGGTGAGGGCGCGCTTTGCTGATACAATCTCTCTGGCTCTTTCCAGCTCCACATCCTCGGTATTTAAATCAGTACGTGAATATTTCATGAGCATCCCCGGCGCAAATAACCCCCTGCCTGGTTATGTCAGGTTGGGGCTGCAACCGTGAGGCCGAGGCGCTTCTGCTCTTTGCGAGACAGGCAATTCCGTGAGGCCTCCGAGCAGCAGCCAAGGAATCGATAGCCTTTAAATAAGTAATTAGAGGCACTGAAGAAGGCCTCATCCAGGAGTGAGCAGGGGAATATAAACTCCTTAAGTCTCCCAGGCTCACTGGGGAGAGCCAGTTCTGGTTCTCTGTCAAGAAACGTGACAGGTCCTGGGGTGGGTGAGGATGGGGAAGGGCAGGGAAGGCTAAGGTGGAGACAAGAGTTGGCATCTATTGAGCACTTCCTATGCATCAGGCTTTGCCTCACTCATACCCTACCCAGTGTTCTCCTAAAGACAGTGAAGCTCAGAGTGGGTGAGCCCGTTGCCCCAGGCCACACAGCTAGGAGATGGCAGAGGTCACAGGCCTGCCTGACCTCAGAGCAGGTTTTCTCAACCTAGCTGCTACTGACATTTGGGGGCTGGATAATTCTTTGTTGGAGGTGGGGGCAGTCCGGGGCCTTGTAGGATGTTTAGCAGCCATGACCTCTATCCTCTTGATGGATAGACGAAAGTAATCCATCCTCCCACTTGTGACAACCAAGAATGTCTCCAGACATTGCCAGATGTCCGGTGGGGGCCGCCACCCAGCAGCGAGTTTCTGTTCACTTTCTTTCTCCTTTTCTCTGCTTCTGGTGGCTTTTGTAATAAGGATCAGCCTCTTTCTCCCAACCTAGAGAGGCGGCCGTGGAGCCAGAACTGGCTAGGTGAGACATCAACTTGTTTACTGGCTGGCTGTGTGACCTTGGACAAGTTCTCCACCTCTCTGTGCCCCAGTGTTCCTATCTGTACATGCCCCCTGCCGAATTATATCAGGAGGTTTAAATGAGTTTGTACAATGTGCACATAAGCACTGCCTGGTAGACAAGTGTGAGCCGTCGTTAGCATCAAGGACCTTTGTGACAAAGTACCGGCACAAGACCGCAGCCTCACTGGTACCGTTCTCCGTGTGAGAAAGGGGAGAAGCAGGAGCCAGGGGAGGAACCATCCTCCACAGCATCTGCTGCTGTTCCCTTTCTGCTCTACCCCCCACCCCACGCCCTCCCCCAGCCCTGGAGGAGTCAAAAAATGGCCAACAGGGATGGCTGTTCAGTCCCAGAGGATCACAAGGTTATAAGAACAAAAGCTGCCACTTCCTCTCTCCCTGCAGTGCTGTCTGTGCGTGGACACCATCTGACGAGAGTGTAGTTCTTTTTATGACCCTGGAAGGTATAAAAATACAGATAAACAGCGCATTTTATCACTGAAATTGGCCCTCGCATTTTACTGATCTACAGCGTGTGTTTTGTTACATTTATGTCTGTTAGAAACAAGGTTCCAGGTTGCTGTCCTCATTTAGGTCTTGAGAAAAATACTGTCACGAAATCATTCCTGGGCCTCCTTACAGTGCAGGGGTGTGTGTGTGTGTGTGTGTGTGTGTGTGTGTGTGTGTGCGTGCGCATGCGTGCATGCATGCAACTGTGCAGCTAAAATTCTGCCTTGCCCCAGAAGGAAAGGTCCCTCCCTAGAGATTGCCTGGCCTGGGCTCTCATCTAGTCAAGGGATGTTTGTGTGAGTGTGACTTCTTTGCTAATTGGCGTAGAGTTGATTACAGTGTTGTGTTTGTCTCAGGTATACAGCATTATACATACATATATATATACATATATATATATTATACCTGTTATACATGTATAACAGTATACTCAGTTATACATATATATATATATGTATATTCATTCTTTTTCAGATTCGTTTCCCATATAGGTTATTACAGGATATTTATTGGGTAGAGTTCCCTGGGCTGTTTGTTGGTAATCAAGGAATCTGAGGCCCAGGACAGGCCAGTGCTTCATCCATGATCGGGGAGCAGCTTGGCTCAGCGGTCATCTTCTGAGTGTGTCAGTGAAGCCCCACTGCTGCAGAGCCGTGCCCCGGTCTCCGTGGCACAGAGGAGCTGTCTTTCCAGCTCGTGGGGCAGATGTGGTGGTGGGTGATGGGTGGATGGGCCTTCCACGCGGTGATTCAGGGACCCAGGCACCCTCCTCCTTGTGGCTACACCCTCCTCGAGAGCCTCAGAATCATCTGCTTTCGGCTGACTGGGAGAAGAATTTGGAGGCTTGCACGGTTTTATGGATTTTTATAAAAACTTTGGGGCTTCCCAGGTGGCTCAGTGATAAAGAATCTGCCTGACAGTGCAGGAGATGTGGGTTTGATCCCTAAGTCAGGAAGATCCCCTGGAGAAGGAAATGGCAGCCCACTCCAGTATTCTTGCCTGGGAAATCCCATGGACAGAGGAACCTGGTGGGCCACAGTCTATGAGGTCACAAAAGGGTTGGATACAACCTAGCGGCTAAACAACAACATGGGCCTAGAAGTGGATCAGGCCACCTCTGTCCGTGTTGCATCAGTTGATCCAAGGTCACCTTCAATACTTAACTGCAAGGAAGGTTGGGAAGCGTAGCCCGGCTGTGTGCCTCGGAGGAAGAAGAGACAGATGGGTGAACAGCTGGCCCGGTCTAGGCTGAAAGCTGCGTGGGCAGAGAGTACTGAAATGGAGGTGCAGGTCACCCATGCCCCCAGTTTGAGGTTCTCAGTAGGAGTTCATCTTTTTTGTTCTTATTTATTTGGCTGCACTGGGTCTCAGTTGGGGCATGCAGGATCTTCAATCCTCAGTTGCAGAATGTGGGATCTAGTTCTCTGACCAGGGATCAATCCCAGGACCCCTGCATTGGGAACTCAGAGTCTTAACCACTGGACTTGGGTTAGCCCCAAGATCTCATCTTTTTGAGCCCTGTCCATTGATCACTGGATGCCTGGTCTCTCGAGAGACCACCCCCGCCCATGATCAGTCTGAGAATCCCAGGGCCCTGGCTAACCCATTCCAGAAGGAGTCAGCAGCAACCCTTGTCTCTAAAGGGTTGCAGAGAAGAAATGGGGGAAAGGGGTTCATTTCCTGAAAGGCCCTGTTTTCTGGGTCAGGCCAGCAGTGTCTCCTTTTCCAGGGAGGCAACAGCCTCTCTCCCAAGGGCTACATGTCACCTCACACCACCCCAGGTCCAGGCTCTCAACAGAACAGCACTGAGAAGATGACCCAGGGCCTCAGTTCTCATACGTGTGTGCACGTGTGCACACACACACACACACACACACACACTCCTCAGAACTGGGCATAGCAGAAGTTTGTCGCTTTGGTTAGCCAGTATCCATCTGAGGGATCCCCAGATGGTGAGCAGACTCCCGCCACCGCAGACGCTGACCAGGACATGTATTCTGAGGCTGGAATACGGACTGCTGCTGCTGCTTACTTGCTTCAGTTGTGTCCAACTCTGTGCGACGCTATGGACTGTAGCCTGCCAGAGTCCTCTGTCCATGGGATTCTCCAGGCAAGAGTACTAGAGTGAGTTGCCATTCCCTTCTCCAGGGGATCTTCCCAACCTAGGGATTGAACCCGGGTCTCCTGAACTGCAGGCAGATTCTTTACCGCTCAGCCACCAAGGAAGCCCTAAAGTCTGGACACACCCTCCTGGGTCTGGGAATTGCTGGAATGGCACGGAGGCCCAGCGTCAGGTGGACCTTTAAAGGCCACTGCTGCAGAATGGCACCATCTCCAGGTGCCAGCCGGAGCCGTGGCGACCAGCTGGCAAGCGGCACACTCCAGCGTGGCATCCTGGCTGGGCGGGCACTCTCTGGGTTCCCGTCAAACCTGTTTCTCCAGTCTGCCATCAATCGAATGCCGCACCTGACACTTTCCCAAATGCCTCCTTTACATTAACCAGAGTCAGTCTCCAAGAGCCCTGCCTGCTGTACCTGGTCACCGACCCCCTCCCTCCAAGGAGCTCCTTGGTTGCCAGCTTCCTTCAGGGCCATTCCAGGCCCCAGGCAGGTCTAACAGCCTCCACCCTCAAGGGAAAGGCCAGGATTCCCATCTCTCCCCTCCAGGAGATTTCAGAGCAAATTTCCAATGTCTTTTCACACTCCTTCAACAGTTAAGTTCCTAAGAATCAGCATAATTGGTATTCTTTGTAATCCCATGTATTTTCATTTGTGCTTCTAAAACCATTATCCTGAGAAGAGGTCCACACTCTTCCCTTGATGCCAGAGGGGTCCAGGACACCAAGAAGGTGAGGACCCTCTGAACTGTAGCCCCCAGACTGCTGGTACCAGTATTCCTTCATCTACAACGTAGGTCTCCTTCGCCTTAGGATCTGGTTGGAGGACCATCCCATCCTCCCTGCATGGTTCTTATTGGAAGAAGGTCCTTAGTTCTTCCAGGGGTGAGCTCCTCTCTCCACTCTGTAGAGCCAGGCAGTCCCTAGAGAGAAGTCATTGTCACATGATTCACTCTCTAGTATCAGCTCATTGATTAAGGAAGCAAGACTCCTGACCCAAACCTGGCCAACCAGTTCCTTCTCCGCAGTTGTCTTTTTAAAACTAGAACTGGGGGAAACTGTTACAGCCTCCCTGGTGGGGACTCATGAGTTAAGAGTAGTTTTGTTTTCCACAAAGTGGGGGAAGGAAATTTGAGTAGGAAAGGAAGCTGAAGAGACAGAGGAAAGGCGTAAAACGGGGTGGGGTGGTGGGGAGGGAGCTGGCAGCATCCTGACCCCTGGCCCAGCTGCGGCCCTGCCCAGTAGCAATCTGGTTATCCATTGTCTGCTTGAGCTTCCCACTTTTTTTGGCCTAAGCTGGTTGGAAACAGAGTTTGTCCCCATTTGTCTTGTTCCCACTGAACCTCCAGGGTCCTCACAGTGCCTGGTGCATAGTAGGTATGCAGTCAACCCCGGTCAATGAATGAATGAACAACCACGCACATGCAAAAGAAGAAAGAAAGTCCAAGGTACAGAGGGGAGAGGGGTTAACTCTACGTGGGCAGACATCAGGAACTGCCTGGGGTGGGAGGAGATATTCTAAGTGGGATTTGAAGGGTGAATAGGAGTTCTCTGGATGACGATTGTAGGGGGAAGAGGTTAGTGAAGACAACAGGGACTAGGCTGAGAAAGAATTAATATCAGATACAAACTTAGGACTTGTACATATAGGGGCTGATCTGGGGCTAAATCCTGTATTCCTGATGATGCCAGAGCTGCAACCGGGTATCACCCATGTAAGTGAGTGTCTGGCTGCCCTTTGGCTCCCCTCATGGCCCTGTGCATCTGGGTATCACCCATGTGAGTGAGTGCCTGGGCACCCTTCAGCTCCACTCATGGCCCTGGTTCTCCTCCCACCCACCCAGCAACACTCCTACAACTGCCCTCACAGGGGGCCCTGATAAGCCCCCCAGATCCGGAAGACAGATCCCTTTCAGTCCTGATCCTCCCTAACCTCTGAGCAGCTTTCCACACTCTGACCTTGCCCCACACTGCTGCTCCTTGGCAGCTCCTTCACTGTCCCCCTGGGTCTCCTCTCCCAGCCCCACCCCCATTCCTTAATTATCCGTGGCCTTCCAGGCCTCTTGCACCGCCCTCACCCGGGACGCCCTCATCAGCTCCTGTAGCTTTGCGGACCACTTAGTACTGCAGCCTCCCGGAGTTCCAGCTCCATCAGCTCCAGAACCCCCTCTCCTCCAGACTGCAGCAAACCCCTCAGACCCAAATAGGACTCTTCACCCTCCCCCTCCTGCCCATCGTTTGTATCCGTGTTCTGATTGTGGACACTTTCCCCATCTACCTGCCATGAGGAGCAGATTCCTGGCCCCACAGAAGAGAAGAAGCAGACTGGCCGAGGGACGGGGCTGAGCACAGAGACGGGTCTGCCTGACTCGGGTCCCACTGCTTGGTTAGGACGCAGGACGTGGCAGTGTTTCTCACCTCTGACCCCCGGGGCCTCCTGGGGCTGGGGCAGTAAATGTTGACCCAGTCAATTTCCACCACGCTTGGAAGTAGCGGTCAGCTGCTGACCACACTGTCAATTATTCAGGCTCCATGGGACTCCTGCAAGAACAACGGTTTAACTAAAACACAGCTCCGTCGTCCTCACATGCCCAACTTGCCCTCAGAGGCCTGAAGAGGGATGGCCAGCCAGCCCAGGGCATCTCCCCAGGCCCTCGCTCCACCCCCCCACCCCACACCCTACACTTACATCCAGGATTTGCCAGGTTCCCTGTGCTCAAATCTCCTGCAGGTTTTCTCAGGCCAAGGCCTGAAGGGCAGAACCAGGACCAGTGGCAGGAAGTGACCTGAGGCACATTTCAGTTCAGTGCCCTGGGACACAGACTTTTCTTGTGACCAGAGGCAGGCACTCTGGGAGGGAGGGAGCCCCAGTGTAGTGGGTTCCTGCTAGTTCACACCAGGCTGTGGTGGGAGGGATGGTTATCCATGGGAGAGACCAGGGCTGCCTAGGAAAAATAACTAACATTTTAAGCTTGCTCTAACATTGCAGAACTCTCAATAGCACGTGTTGTCGCATGGCCTTAAGTCTTTTTCTTGGAACCAAGTGGTACATTTAAAAAAAATGTGTTCACTTGATAAACAAGTCAAGGACTTTACTGGGGCTCCAGGGTGAATCAAGAGTATCAGTTCAGCCCTGCCCTCCAGTAATAGATGTTGTTGTTCAGTCGCTCAGTTGTGTCCAACTCTTTGCAACCCCATGGACTGCAGCACTCCAGGCTTCCCTGTCCTTCACTATCTCTGGGAGTTTGCTCAAATTCATATCCACTGAATCAGTGATACTATCTAACCATCTCATCCTCTGCCACCCCCTTCTCCTTTTGCCCTCAAGCTTTCCCAGCATCAGTGTCTTTTCTAATGAGTTGACTCTTCACAGGAGTAACAGGCAAGTTTGGTCTTGGAGTACAAAATGAAGCAGGGCAAAGGCTAACAGAGTTTTGCCAAGAGAATGCACTGGTCATAGCAAACACCCTCTTCCAACAACACAAGAGATGACTCTACACATGGACATCACCTGATGGTCAATACCAAAATCAGATTGATTATATTGCAGTCGAATATGGAGAAGCTTTATATAGTCAGCAAAAACAAGACCAGGAGCTGACTGTGGCTCAGATCATGAGCTCCTTATTGCAAAATTCAGACTTAAATTGAATAAAGTAGGGAAAACCACTAGACCATTCAGGTATGACCTAAATCAAATCCCTTACAATTACATAGTGGAAGTGACAAATAGATTCAGGAGATGAGATCTGATAGACATCGTGCCTGAAGAACTATGGACAGAGGTTCATAACACTGTACAGGAGGCAGTGATCAAGACCATCCCCAAGGAAAAGAAATGCAAAACGGTTGTCTGAGGAAGCCTTACAGATAGCTGAGAAAATAGAGAAGCTTAAGGCAAAGGAGAAAAGGAAGGATACACCCATCTGAATGCAGAGTTCCAAAGAATAGTAGGGAGAGTCAAGAAAACCTTCCCAGGGGTCAATGCAAAGAAATAGAGGAAATAATAGAATGGGAAAGACTAGAGATCTCTTCAAGAAAATTAGAGATACCAAGGGAACATTTCATGCAAAGATGGGCACAATAAAGGACAGAAATGGTATAGACCTAACAGAAGCAGAAGATACTAAGAAGAGGTGGCAAAAATACACAGAAGAACTGTACAAAAAAGATCTTAATGACCCAGATAACCACAATGGAGTGATCACTCACCTACAGCCAGATATCCTGGAATGCAAAGTCAAGTGGGACTACGAACAAAGCTAGTGGAGGTAATGAAATTCCAGTTGAGCTATTTCAAATCCTAATAGATGATGCTGTGAAAGTGCTGCACTCAATATGCCTTCAAATTTGGAAAACTCAGCAGTGGCCATAGGACTGGGAAAGGTCAGTTTTCATTTCCAGCCCAAAGAAAGGCAATGCCAAAGGATGTTCAAACTACCACACAATTGAACTCATCTCACACACTAGCAAAGTAATGCTCAAAATTCTCCAAGCGAGGCTCCAATAGTACCAAGAACTTCCAGATGTTCAAGCTGGGTTTAAAAAGGCAGAGGAACCAGAGATCAAATTACCAACATCCTTTGGATCATCAAAAAAGCAAAGCAACAGAGTTCCAAAAAAACATCTACTTCTGTTTTATTGACTACACCAAAGCCTTTGACTCTGCGGATCACAACAAACTATGGAAATCACAACAAACTTGGAAAATTCTTCAAGAGATGGGAATACCAGACCACCTGACCTGCCTCTTGAGAAATCTATATGCAGGTCAAGAAGCAACAGTTAGAACTGGACATGGGACAATGGACTGGTTCCAAAATGGGAAAGGAGTACATCAAGGCTGTATATTGTCACCCTGCTTATTTAACTTCTGTGCAGAGTACATCATGCAAAATGGTGGCTGGATGAAGCATAAGCTGGAATCAAGATTGCCAAGAGAAATATCAATAACTTCAAATATACAGATGACACCACCCTTATGGCAGAAAGTGAAGAGGAACTGAAGAGCCTCTTGATGAAAGTGAAAGAGGAGAGTGAAAAGGTTGACTTAAAACTCAACATTCAGAAAACTAAGATCATGGCATCTGGTCCCATCACTTCATGGCAAATAGATGGGGAAACAATGGAAATAGTGAGAGACTTTATTTTGGGGGGCTCCAAAATCACTATAGATGGTGACTGCAGCCATGGAATTAAAAGACGCTTGCTCCTTGGAAGAAAAGCTGTGATCAACCTAGACAGCATATTAAAAAGCAGAGACATTACTTTGCCAACAAAGGTCCATCTAGTCAAAGCTATGGTTTTTCCAGTAGTCATGTATGGATGTGAGAATTGGACTGTGAAGAAAGCTGGGTGCTGAAGAATTGATGCTTTTGAACTGTGGTGTTGGAGAAGACTCTTGAGAGTCCCCTGGATTTCAAGAAGATCAAACCAGTTAATCCTAAAGGAAATAAGCCCTGAATATTCATTGGAAGGACTGTTGCTGAAGCTCCAGTACTCCAATACTTTGGCCACCTGATGCAAAGAACTGACTCCTTAGAAAAGACCTTGATGCTGGGAAAGATTGAACGGAGGAGGAGAAGGGGACAACAGAAGATGAGATGGTTGGATGGCATCACTGACTCTATGGATGTGAATTTTAGCAAGCTCTGGAAGTTGGTGATGGACAGGGAAGCCTGGCGTGCTGCAGTCCATGGGGTCGCAAAGAGTCAGACACGACTGAGCGACTGAACTGAACTGAACTGAACTGAGCTTCAGCATCAGTCCTTCCAATGAATATTCCACAGTTGATTTCCTTTAGGATTCAAGTAATAGTACTGAATGCTGATAATAAGGTGATTTACAAGGTGTCACGGAAGGTTCTAGACATGTGACGTGCTTCAAAGCACACTACCAACATAACCACCCGGAGGAGGCGGCTGCTGGAACTGTCTCCATTTTACAGGCAAGGAAAGATTTTACAGAGGAGGTGCAGAGCATGCAGCGCAAGGTCACGCCCCGGGAATCTGAGCCCAGGCGCCTGACTTTAAGCCCTCTGACCCAAGTTGTATGAGGGGCTTTGGTCAGGGTTAGGCAGACGATCACAGAAATAATGATCTAAGGACAGAGCCATGGAGGAGAGATCAGAACTAATCTATCCAGATTGAGGGGAGGGGTGACAGATCAGAGACAGCTTTCTTGAAGTGTCCTTGAAGCTGAGAGCTTCCAGAAGGGGAGTTCCACAGGGGAAGAGTCCAGGGAAGGAGGAACCTTCCAAGTAGGGGGCACTACCAGAGCGAAGATCCTGGGGTGCCAGTGCCCCCGCCAGGATACCCTCAGGGCGGCAGGCAGTGCAGACCAAGAGCTGTGTCTTAGCCACCTCCTGGCTGCACCCACTTCCTGTTTGTCTGCAGCTGTATTTTTAGATGTCTTACTTTCAGATGACACTGGTGGGCTAGCAGGATCTGGGCCCCCTCAGTCAGTTTTTTTATAGTCTCCCACCTCGGGTTTCTGCATCTCAGCCCATCCCCCGGGGTCCTGAGCTGAGGGGCCGATGGGAAGTGCCGGCTTCCTGTAATGCAGGTAACTGACTGGTCCACTGGGCATTGGGGCCACTCCAATGCCAGTCAACACCAGCTCTCTCCGCCTCTCCCTTCCAACTGCTTTCTCTCTTTCTTCCAGCCAGTTAAATTCCACTTCAGTCTAAGATATCTCTCTGTGCCAGACACTGGGCTGGGTACTGGCAAGACAGCCCTAAAAATGACAGGAGGCACCTTTAGCATCATATGTGCTAGAGTCAGGGTGAGTGTACATAATTCACAGTGCAGACTGGGACTCGTATGAGAGTAAAGAGGTCTTACTAATAATTATGGTGGGCTACTCATCTCACACGCTAGTAAAGTAATGCTCAAAATTCTCCAAGCCAGGCTTCAGCAATATGTGAACCGTGAACTTCCTGTTCAAGCTGGTTTTAGAAAAAGCAGAGGAACCAGAGATTAAATTGCCAACATCTGCTGGATCATGGAAAAAGCAAGAGAGTTCCAGAAAAACATCTATTTCTGCTTTATTGACTATGCCAAAGCCTTTGACTATGCCAAAGCCTTTGACTATGTGGATCACAATAAACTGTGGAAAATTCTGAAAGAGATGGGCATACCAGACCACCTGACCTGCCTCTTGAGAAATCTGTATGCAGGTCAGGAAGCAACAGTTAGAACTGGACATGGAACAACAGACTGGTTCCAAATAGGAAAAGGAGTACGTCAAGGCTGTATATTATCACCCTGCTTGTTTAACTTCTATGCAGAGTACATAATGAGAAACGCTGGACTGGAAGAAGCACAAGCTGGAATCAAGATTGCCGGGAGAAATATCAATAACCTCAGATATGCAGATGACACCACCCTTATGGCAGAAAGTGAAGAGGAACTAAAGAGCCTCTTGATGAAAGTGAAAGTGGAGAGTGAAAAAGTTGGCTTAAAGCTCAACATTCAGAAAACGAAGATCATGGCATCCGGTCCCATCACTTCATGGGAAATAGATGGGGAAACAGTGGAAACAGTGTCAGACTTTATTTTGTGGGGCTCCAAAATCACTGTAGATGGTGACTGCAGCCATGAAATTAAAAGATGCTTACTCCTTGGAAAGTTATGACAACCTAGATAGCACATTCAAAAGCAGAGACATTACTTTGCCAACAAAGGTCCGTCTAGTCAAGGCTATGGTTTTTCCTGTGGTCATGTATGGATGTGAGAGTTGGACTGTGAAGAAGGCTGAGCGACGAAGAATTGATGCTTTTGAACTATGGTGTTGGAGAAGACTCTTGAGAGTCCCTTGGACTGCAAGGAGATCCAACCAGTCCATTGTGAAGGAGATCAGCCCTGGGATTTCTTTGGAAGGAATGATGCTAAAGCTGAAACTCCAGTATTTTGGCCACCTCATGTGAAGAGTTGACTCCTTGGAAAAGACTCTGATGCTGGGAGGGATTGGGGGCAGGAGGAGAAGGGGACGACAGAGGATGAGATGGCCGGATGGCATCACTGACTCGATGGACATGAGTCTGAGTGAACTCCGGGAGTTGGTGATGGACAGGGAGGCCTGGCGTGCTGCGATTATGGGGTCGCAAAGAGTTGGACACAACTGAGTGACTGAACTGACAGTATAAACCTGGGCAAAAAAGATGCAAGGTTGCCCCAGTTAAGTCTAGAAAGATGGAAAAGTGAGGGGCGACTTGACAATGGAGGACAAGTGGAGGGGAGTCTCGGCAGGGGGGATGGCATGTGTGAAGTCATGGAAGGGTGGGGACAAGTGGAGAGTTTACAGAGGCAGTGTGCTATGGAGAGTCCAGGGTGGCCTCCAGGTAGGAAAAGGTGGACAGTTTGGAACTGGGGCTTCCCTGGTGGCTCAGACAGTAAAGAATCTGCCTTCGATGCCGGAGACCCAGGTTGGATCCCTGGGTAGAACAGGGAGGCAAACACCCAGCAGCTCTGCTAGCCGGGCCCATGGCAGGCATCACTAATCGATCACAGCACTCTCCTTCCTGCTGATTCATCCTCACAGCCCTCGATACAGAGCCAGGGGCCAGTCACGACCAGTGGTCAGGCTGTGTACTATATGAAGCCAGCAGTGGCTAACAAGTGTGGACTTAGCTGGAGAGGAAGCTGGAGCTCAAGTTGAGAGAGGCCTAGAATGTGGGAGCAGGAGCTAGAATATTCCCTAGTATTAGGGAACCAGCAGAGGATGGTAGAGGGAGGGATATAACTAGACTAACATTTGAGGAGTTTCAGGAAGGTCACTGCCATTGGTGGGAGGAACTGGGGCAGAGGAGGCAATGAAGGGCATGTCCAGGTGAGAAGAGATGGGCTCAACTGAACGCTGAACAGGGAGCAGAGAGGTGGATCTGATGGTCTAGGAGAGGTTTGTTGCAGGGGCAGTGAGAAGAGAAAGGTGGTTAGGATGACTCCGTGGTCTCTGGGGTCCCGGCCCAGCGTGGGCAGGTGGAACAGCACAGCGGGAGGTCCTGATAGGAATCTTTGTCCAGAAATCACCCTGAGATTCTGGGCCCCTGTAGGAGAGAGGCCCAACAGGTTTGGTGGGTTTACCACTGAGAGCATCAGAGCCTGGAGAAATTTGCCTTTTGAGGAAACTAACAATCGCAATATGCCTCTGTCCCCCACTCAGAGACCTGCAGGGAGAGGGCAGGAGAGCAGGTGCCTGGTGGTTCTCCCCAGCATGGAGAAATGGGAGCCCACAGGTACTGACTGTAAAGTCTGGGGGTGACTGCAAGAAGGGGAGACTGACATGTCTTTACCCGAATGGTATGGACTTAGCCATGGACTGCCACCTGCCCTAAGACCACCACAGGGGGACGTGACGACACAATGCCAGGATAGAGTCCTTTGGATTCTGGTACCTGGGAGTTAGAGAGGTCAAGCCAAGCACAGGATGTGGGGAATTGGGAGGAGGTGGAGGTGATGGGCTCCCTGGAACCTTCTTAGCCTGGGGCTGGGGTCTCGGCACTGGAGGGATGTGGCTGAGGGGTCACTGGAAGGTGTAGCTTTGTCTGGGAGGGACCAATTGTGCCTGGGGGAGAGGCCTGGGATTGGGTCCCTGGTCAGAGGGGCCTGGGGGCCTCCACTTACTACCTCCAGACCTGCAGACACCACCGCCATGACTCACAGGAGGGGAACCACAGCCTGGCCAGGTGCTGCTAGAGGGATGGCCATTTTCCTGCTTCTGCTCCCCTGACCCCAACCCTGGGGGGTGAGCCCAGAGGAAGGGTGTGTATGTGTGTGTGTGTGTGTGTGTGTGTGTGTGTGAGAGAGAGAGAGACAGACCCCACACTCACACAGAAGAAGTGTGTGTTTGTGTGTATGTGTGACAGATCTCACAATCACACGAGGAAGGGTGTGTGTGTGTGTGACTGTGTGACTGTGTTTGACAGACCCCACACTCACACCTCCAGCCCCCAGAGCTCCCAGCTTAGCTTACCTTGTGGAGGAAGAAGAAAGTTTGGGATCAAATTTGAGCCTGAAGTTTTGAAATGACCAGACCTTAACGAGAGAAAGATTGCTTTCATAATCAAAAGCTGTCTGAACGTTTGAAACTGGACCAAATACTATCAAAGGTGCATAACTCCCCACTGGTGGAGGGGTTTGCAGAGCCCAGCTGGTCGCTGTTATTGAAAACATAAAGCTGTGCCATAATTGTAACCCAGGGACCTGAAAGTCCTTAATAAACCGTCTATGAGGGGAACACAGGAAACGGTCTGATTTGAAGGGGAAAGATGGTTAGAAATCAGGACAGAATGAGGCTTTTTTGAATGGATCAAGCAGAGGGACCCAGGAAGCGGGACACCTATCTCTCCACTCACCCCTCTCTGCACGGTCTGGGGGCAGCCTATCTCAGGAAATGCAGGTCACCGTGTTATTGGTTGGTGCCGGTAACACCTTCAGATCAATGGCGAGCCCGCCTCCCAACCCAGGTTGGTTTAAGGACCAAGGAGACCTCTCCTCCAAGGCCGAGGCCAAATCTCAGGATCCCATCACCTTCACTGGGCCAGGTGGGATAGGCCTGACGCAGCGTCACGTGGATGACTTTCCAGAGAGGAAGCACCTAGCAGCAGAGAGCTCAGGCCGCACTTAGCCAACCACCTCTGCAGCCAGGGTGGGAAGATAGCAGAAGGAGAGCGCAGGCACAGGAAGAGCAGAGCTTCAACATAAGAGACACAGGCATGGGCAGGATTGGATTCCCCCAGCGCCCACCCACTGGTAAACAGGGCTAGTTGGGGACCTGACCTCAAGGTCTAGCTCTCTCCTGGGGGTCAGGGGACGTAAGGAGAGAAAGGACTGCGGAAGGGAGTATTGCTCCCCAGGCCTAGGGCTGCAGAGGGGAGTGTGAATCAGGGCCTCTGAGGCTGAGGGGTCTGTGGCAATGCGGGGGCAGGGGTGGGTATGAGGTCGGGGACTCTCGGGAGGTGGACATCTGAGCATCATCAGATAGAAGGGATGCTGCAGCCTCGGAGGGAAAGCAGGATGGGAGAGGACGGGAAGGGAGCCTCGGAGGAGCCAATGGAACGTTCAGGAGGGAGGAAAAGCTGCGGGAACTCGCCTGAGAGCTGGGCAGCCGCCAGATCCTGGCCGGGCTCTGGCCCCTCTGGCAACTGACAAGACGCATCTCTCAGCTGCTCTGGGAAACCAAACAGCCTTGAGCCTGCCCAGGTGGGCGGCGGGTCAAGTTTACCTCCCTGCTTCCTGCGCCCCTCCTCCGGCTCTGGCTGCCTCTCAGGGCCGCCTCTGAGACAGCCCCCCATACCCCCTCCCCCTCAGGGCCCAGCGTTCCAGGCTTTCCCCTCATCAGAGTTCACCAGGCAGGTCTGAGTCTCTCACCGGAGTCCCTGGCCAAGTTCAGCCTGGCTCGCTGCCCCCCGTCTCCTCGGCTTACAGCAGGAGCCAGTTGAGGCCCATTTGCAGACAGAGACACATGCCAGGCCTGGGACCCTCCCCACCGAAGGTAGCGAAGCCAGCCCACTCCCCCTAAGTTCATCCGTGTCAGTTCCCGCAAGAGGGCTTATGCTCCGGCTCAGACACTCGGACCCAAGGAACCCAAGTCCCTCCCTGGCCCCTTTCTCACCTAAGTCATTGGCCCACTCCATGCTCTGTGTAAACTGGAGTCGATCTTCAAAACCCAGCCAGCCCAAGGCTTGGGGCATGGGGAGGCGAACGGGGAACTGGGGCGTCTCTCAGCTTCAGTTTCCCCTCTGTACGTAACCCATGTATCAGCTGGGCTACCCACCCCCAATCCTTTATGATTTCAAAAATATCAGTTCAAAGCCATATTCCACACTCTGTGGGAATGCAAAGATACCGCCTATGCTTTGGAGCACTCTGGTTTATGTTTTCTCCCTCCCTTCTGCATCAGAGCAGCGACTTCTGCTAAATTCGTTTAGTGTCTGGATCGGGCCTCTGACCCAGGTCTGCTGTTTTGTTTTCACAGCGCCCTGACTGAGATGTGGAATGTGGCCGTCGCCTTCTGCTATTTCCACCAGAAACCCACCGCAGAGGTATTTGTGTGGAAGGCAGGCAGAGGGAGATTTCGGGAAGTCAGAGGGAAGGTTTCAAGTGCGACAATAAAAACTTCAAACAGACATTGGACAGTCCTGTTCTTTAAAGTTTCACCCCGGAGAAGTTTTCATGGACCCCTTTATCTCACACAGTTCC
This sequence comes from Bos indicus, assembly GCF_029378745.1. Classification (NCBI taxonomy): domain Eukaryota; kingdom Metazoa; phylum Chordata; class Mammalia; order Artiodactyla; family Bovidae; genus Bos; species Bos indicus. The sequence goes on along the minus strand of NC_091770.1, from coordinate 94,148,497 downwards.
CCAGCCTGGCTCTTTTCTTTTCCTTTAAAAAAATTTTTTTAATTGAAGCATAGTCAATGTGGGCTTCCCTGGTAGCTCAGCGGTAAAGGATCCGCTTGCCAATGCAGGAGACGTGGGTTTAATCCCTGGGTCGGGAAGATCCCCTGCAGAATGAAATGGCAACCCACTCCAGTATTCTTTCCTGGAGAATCCCATGGATGGAGGAGCCTGGCAGTCTACAGTCCATCAGGTCACAAAAGGCTTTGACATGACTTAGCTGTTAAACAGCAACGACCTGGTCAATGTACAATATTATATAAGTTACAGGTGTACAATATAGTGATTCACAATTTTTAAAGGTTATACTTCATTTTTAGTTGTTATAAAATATTGGCTATATTCCCTGTGTTGTACAATAATCCTGGCTCTCTTCCTCATCTTCTTTTTCACACCTCTCTTCCTTGAGACTCAAAATAGTCCAGTGGTTAAATGCAAGAGTTCTGCTCCCATATGGCCTGACTTTGTGAGCCTGGCTTTGCATCTCATCAGCTATGTGATAATATGAGAGTTACCTAACCTCTCTGAACATCAATTTCATCTTTCTCTGAGGATAATAAAAGCTGAAGATAACAGGATTGGTGGTGAGGATTTCATAAAGCAATCCATGGGAAGCCCTTAGCAGAGTGTTAATAATGTCAGCTATTATTATTTTTCAGTTCAGTTCAGTCACTCAGTTGTGTCCGACTCTTTGCAACCTCATGAATCACAGCATGCCAGGCCTCCCTGTCCATCACCAACTCCCGGAGTTCACTCAGACTCACGTCCATCGAGTCCGTGATGCCATCCAGCCATCTCATCCTCTGTTGTCCCCTTCTCCTCCTGCCCCCAATCCCTCCCAGCATCAGAGTCTTTTCCAAGGAGTCAACTCTTCGCATGAGGTGGCCAAAGTACTGGAGTTTCAGCTTTAGCATCATTCCTTCCAAAGAAATCCCAGGACTGATCTCCTTCAGAATGGACTGGTTGGATCTCCTTGCAGTCCAAGGGACTCTCAAGAGTCTTCTCCAACACCACAGTTCAAAAGCTTCAATTCTTCAGCACTCAGCCTTCTTCACAGTCCAACTCTCACATCCATACATGACCACAGGAAAAACCATAGCCTTGACTAGACGGACCTTTGTTGGCAAAGTAATGTCTCTGCTTTTGAATATGCTATCTAGGTTGGTCATAACTTTCCTTCCAAGGAGTAAGCGTCTTTTAATTTCATGGCTGCAGTCACCATCTACAGTGATTTTGGAGCCCCACAAAATAAAGTCTGACACTGTTTCCACTGTTTCCCCATCTATTTCCCATGAAGTGATGGGACCGGATGCCATGATCTTCATTTTCTGAATGTTGAGCTTTAAGCCGACTTTATCACTCTCCACTTTCACTTTCATCAAGAGGCTTTTGAGTTCCTCTTCACTTTCTGCCATAAGGGTGGTGTCATCTGCATATCTGAGGTTATTGATATTTCTCCTGGCAATCTTGATTCCAGCTTGTGTTTCTTCCAGTCCAGCGTTTCTCATGATGTACTCTGCATAGAAGTTAAATAAGCAAGGTGACAATATACAGCCTTGACGTACTCCTTTTCCTATTTGGAACCAGTCTGTTGTTCCATGTCCAGTTCTAACTGTTGCTTCCTGACCTGCATACAGATTTCTCAAGAGGCAGGTCAGGTGGTCTGGTATGCCCATCTCTTTCAGAATTTTCCACGGTTGATTGTGATCCACACAGTCAAAGGCTTTGGCATAGTCAATGAAGCAGAAATAGATGTTTTTCTGGAACTCTCTTGCTTTCCATGACCCAGCGGATGTTTGCAATTTGATCTCTGGTTCCTCTGCCTTTTCTAAAACCAGTTTGAACATCAGGAAGTTCACAGTTCACGTATTGCTGAAGCCTGGCTTGGAGAATTTTGAGCATTACTTTACTAGCGTGTGAGATGAGTGCAATTGTGCGGTAGTTTGAGCATTCTTTGGCATTGCCTTTCTTTGGGATTGGAATGAAAACTGCCCTTTTCCAGTCCTGTGGCCACTGCTGAGTTTTCCAAATTTGCTGGCATATTGAGTGCAGCACTTTTACAGAATCATCTTTCAGGATTTGAAAGAGCTCAACTGGAATTCCATCACTTCCACTAGCTTTGTTCATAGTGATGCTTTCTAAGGCCCACTTGACTTCACATTCCAGGATGTCTGGCTCTAGATGAGTGATCACACTACCGATTATTATTTTTAACCCCCTCCAAATTTTCCTACTTTCCGGGAGGAGGGAGGAGGGTTCGGGATGGGGAACACATGTATACCTGTGGCGGATTCATTTTGATATTTGGCAAAACTAATACAATTATGTAAAGTTTAAAAATAAAATAAAATTGGAAAAAAAAAATTTTCCTACTTTCCTAGACAGAACAATTCAAACTTCTCAGGCCCTGTCCCAAATCTTGCCATCTTTGCATATTCAAGTCCAGGAAGTCTCAGGCACAGAAGGACTGTTCTTTGAACACGATTGGCCCTCCTTTACTGGCAATCAGCCAAGGTTGTGAATGGGCTCCATCACAGGTAAAGGGGCTGAACAGTGACCCCCAAGCCAATAGGTACTAAACAAATCCTATGCCTTTCTTCCTCTTTCTCTCCTCCTCCCCTCCCCTAACCCCAAAAGGCTGAAAGTAAACAGCACTAAGGGCTTCCCAGGTGGCTCAGTGGTAAAGAATCTGCCTACCAATGCAGGAGACGCTGGTTCAATCCCTGAGTTGGGAAGATCCCCCATAGGAGGAAATGGCAACCCACTCCAGTATTCTTGCCTGGAAAATTCCATGGGCAGAGGAGGCTGGTGGGCAACAGTTCATGGGGTCACCAAGAATCCAACATGACTGAGCACGCACACACCACCAAGGCATGTACGAACAGCACTAACAGCAGTGGCAGATCTGGGGCCTAATGGGAATCTGTCTCCAACATTACTGAACTTTTGGGAAGGAGTTGCTGTCTTTCAGGGGTCTCTATACAGCCTGGAGTTTCTGGGGCCATCTTGTCTACCTCTTGGGAAACCCTGCCTAATGAGGATGCCTAATGAGGATGCCAACACAGAGAAAAAGAGACTACTTCTCAGTGATGTCATCTGAGGTTCTAAATTCTGCCATACCTGGATTTATCCCTTGAGTTTTCCGATGTTGTGTGCCCAGAGATCTCCCATTTCTTGTTTAAGCTAATTTGATACAAAATTAGATCAATACAAAAGTGAATGAATCTTGACTAGTGAAGAATTTCAACTAAAAATGGGGTGTATAATAAAACAAGGGGGAATGTCATGGAATCCACTGCAGAAAGCATAGCCAGAAACCAAAGGAATGAACAGGCTGCTTCTGACTCCACATCTCTCGCTCTTGACCTCTCTCCCTGAGGCCACACAATCTCCCATTCCTGCTTTTTCTCTGCATATCTCCTTTTTTTCCCCTCTGCAGATCAGTGTTTCTGCTGATTCATTGGCTCATCTAGAAAAGGTCCCAGGACAGATTATTACTGGCCCAGAATTGGTCACGTGACCCTAAACCATTATTGTGATTGGCCAAACAGGGGCCATTACCTCTGGCTGGGTCCAGGCCCACCTAAACCAAATAGACTAAGAGAGGGTGAAGAATGGACTTAAAAAATCTAATTACTGTTTTCAGAATAATGGAGACTGAATGCCAAATACTGCTCTGCCCCCTGACAAGTCTCTGTATGGAGTTAAGTGAGTTTCTGTTTTACAAATCAATGGAGCCCTGAGTAAGCTCAGGGCTAGTCCCTTGTCCTAGAGGAACGGTTCTAATGGAAGCTTTCACCTGTGACAGCAGCTTATGGAGGGCTGGTTTCGCTTGGGCTTTCACTAATCTCCATTCTAATCACACATGAGCCAGAGGGGACTGGTTCTGACTCAGCCCAAGCAGGAGGCCTTCCCTTGGCATCATTGGAGTTTTATAAAGGTCCTGTTACATGGAATCATAAGGAGGCAGGGAGTCCAAGGAGAGAAGTCAGGGAGAGAGGAGGGGATCGTACAAGAGCCAGCCTCTGAGCAAGTCCTTCAAGGATGGACAGAAAGAACTTCTCAAGGCTGCAGTCAAGAAGACAAGTAGTTGCAAGTGTTGGCGAGGATGTGGGGAACTTGGAGCCCTCACACACTGCTGATGGAAATGCAAAATAGTGTACTCGCTTTGGAAAACAGCCTGGCAGGTTGTCAAAAATTTGAACATAGAGCTACTGTATGACCCAGTCATTCTACTCCTAGCTGTATACCCAGGAGAAATGAAAATGAGTCCATGCAGAAACTTTTACATGAATTTTCACAGCAGCATTCTTCATAATTTCCCAAAAGAAGAAACAACTCAACTGTCTGCCAGCTGATGAACGGATAAATAAAAACGTGGTTTGTCCACACAATGGGATATTATTCCATCATAAGAGGAAATAAAGTACTGATATCTGCTACAATGTGATTGAACCTTGAAAATCTTAAGTGAAAGAAGCCAAGGGACTTCCCTGGTGGTCCCAACACAGGGGACCTGGGTTCAATTCCTGGTCAGGGAACTATATCCCACAGGCTGCAACCAAGAGTTCACGTGCTGCAATGAAGATCAAAAATCTTGCATGGGACAACCAAAAACAGTCAAATAAATAAATAAAAATAAAAAATATAAAAAGAGAAGGAAACCAGTGACAAAAGACCATATGTTGTATGATTCCATTTATGAAATGTCAGGCATAGAAAAATATATACAGGCAGAATGTAGATGGGGGATTGTCTATAGGTGTGGGGGGAGGAGTTGGTGCAAAAAAAAAAAAAAGTGAATGATGCTAATAGGGATTTGGAGGGGGATGTTGCAAATTGGAGTGATGGTTTTGTAATTGTGAACACAAAATATTCAACAAAACATTGAATTGTACACTTTAAACAGGTGGTGAATTATATTGTATGTGAATTATTATCTCAGGATAGCTATTAGCAAAGAAGAAGAATAGAATATATCTAGAGGTAGGAGAAGGGGGCCTAAGCTGCAGAGCAGCCTGGAAACTCCAAGATGTCAGGATCACCCATCTGATCAGCTGGCCACCCTGCCCGCCCCTCGTCCCTTGGATTCCAAAACAAGTGAAGGGAATTGGGGGCTGAGAGTCCAGCCCTGAGGTGCAAAGAATAACAGTCAAAGGAAAAAGGGGGAGAGAAGAAACTCTATCTCCAAGGCCAGAGGTGGGTAGGAAGCTCCACAAGGAAGCAGAGGGTCCTGGTGATCGATGCCAGTCTGGGTCACTGGCTCAAGTGCCGGGGAGAGATCAGAGATCTGGTAGCACAGGACTGTGACATGTGCGGGTTCCTCGGTGTGAAGGCTTGGTCCTGGACGACCCCCTCCACTGTCACCCACTGCCTGTCTGTGGAGATGGTTCCAACATGGCCTTTGGCTGCAGCTGGTTGCACAGGTACGGACCTCTGACCCCAGCTGAACCAGCCTTAGTCCTTTCTCTGGAATTTGGGACCTTGACAGAGGAAGAGGCGTTCTCTTCAACAGGCTAGCTCACGTGAGCTAGAAGGTAGTGAAGGGCCGAGCCTCCTCCCCCTACTCCCCGTGGGTAAGGCTGAAAAGAAGAGGGCGCTGCTTCCCCAGCTGTTGGGAATGTTCTGAGGTCCCCATGGAAGGAGCTGTAAAGTGCGAGCACCTGGGAGCACTTGGGCAGCGTGGGGCTCTGTGCACCTTGTCGGGAGAGCCCAGAGAGACTGGAGCTGCAGCAGAGAAGCAGGTAAGGAGGGTTCTCGAAGAAGCAGCACTAGTGGGGGAAGGTGGAGAGGGGCTGGCTGTCCCAGCAACTTCCTGGAGAGGGGTTTGGAAATCACAGACCAGGGCCATTGGTACCCACTGCCCTTGGCCACAAGTCCTAGGGAAGCAAAAGTTCCCTAGGAGCAGCAACGTGACGGCCTTGTTAATGTGGTGAAGAGTAGATATTCTGTGCCAGCAGGCCCATTATACTTTTCAAAGCATAGTCACCTCCACAGTCTCATTTGCTCCTTCCCCAGATATGTTAGAGAAAGATGTAGCATTCTCTGAGAGCTGCCAGGCCCAGGCCCCTTCTAGAGTAAAGCTGCCTGGCTGACCCACCCTTGCACACTGGATTAAGGTGTGTACCCAACACAAAGGTAGCCACCCCACAGGTGGGCCAGTGGCCTGGGGAGGAGCCTGGCTGAGCCCCATGTACTGAGCACAGATAACAGTGACCAAAGGAGCCAACGTGCTTCCCTCTCAGGGTTTGAGAGGCAGCCTCCGGAGAGAGGCAGAGCTCTGTTTTTGCAAGGCCAGAAGCCAAGAGACACAGTAAGAGAACAGAGATCGAAAGCCAGGAATGAATAAGAAGTGGTGGCGGCGGCAGCCAGGAGATGGGATAAAGGTAGGAGAGAGGCACTGGGGGGGTGAAGCAGGGAGCACGACGGCTGAGATGGGGGGAGTCAGCTTGGAGGGGCCCTAGAGCAGACCAGCTTTGGCAGATGGCACTCCGTGGCCTGGCACCAGAGAAGCACTGGACCCTCAAGGGCCTGTCTGCACAAAATGGAGTCGGGAGGCTTAGATTGCGGTCTTCGTTGTTGTCCTGAGCCTCCTTATCAGGAACCCTCAGGGACCACCTGAGTCACTGCTAGTCCTTAAGGCTGCCTCGTATACCCACCCATGAATCTCTGGCCCAGCCAGAGGAGGCCATTCCTGGCCAAGGTCAGCACATCTCAGCGGGGTCCTTCCTCTTGTCTGCCCCCGTACCCTCTCTTCTTCAGAGGGGTCCTTGTCAGGGGCAGACCACAGGGAAGACCTGTGATGTGGTGACATCAGTCAGGCCTTCAGCCTCAGGGATAAGTCTAGAGAGGTACCCAAAGCGTCAGTGAGAAGCTGATCAAATTAAGTCAAGACACAAAGGAAACTTCTCTTCTTCCTTCTGTCCGTCCTTTGTTTACTCAAGTAAACTTGACTCTCAAATGTGTCACTGATTCAGGCATCCAGCAGAGTCCAATCAACTATGACCAAGGGACCAGGGTTATTAATACTCATGGCTCCCGGGGCTCAACCCTGGTGCTGGGTCTTCTTGGAGGAAGAGGGAACAGGGTGCAAATTAAGACCTAAAATATGTGCACTAAGCAGAGAGATAAAATCAGGGGATGGGAACTAACATTTTTAAAAAATTGATAAATGTCGAGTGCTGTCCATACAGTTTTCAGTTTACTTAAGGCTTCCCAAGAACTCTGCGAGATAAGCATTAATAGCCTTGTTGCACAAATGAGGGAAGTTAGGCTTGGAAAGTTATGGCGATAGCCCAAGACGTTGAATCTAGTAAGGGGTGAGGCTGGATGAGAGTTCAGTACCATCCAAGGCCAGAGGTTATGCTCTTTCCTCTCTACCACACTGCCTGGCACTGATTGGAAATGATGTTTCTGCCCTTGCTTTGCTGAGTCTCAAAACCCCACCAACTCCGTTTCACCGAAGGGCCTTTGAAACTTTCAAGCTCACATTCATCATCATTCATGTATTGTTCCGTCACTCAGTAGTATCCAACTCTTTGCGACCCTGTGGACTGCACCACGCCAGGTTCCTCTGTCCTCCACTGTCTCCCCGAGTTTGCTCAAATTCATGTTTATTGAGTCAGTGATGCTATCTATCTCATCGTCTGCCACCTTCTTCTCCTATTGGCTTCAATTTTTCCCAGCATCAGGGTCTTTTCTTATAAATCAGCTCTTTGCATCAGGTGACCAAAATACTGGAGTTTCAACATCAGTCCTTCCAATGAATATTCAAGGTTGATTTCCTTTAGGACTGATGGGCTTAATATCCTTGCAGTCCAAGGGACTCTCAAGAGTCTTCTCCAACATCACAATTCAACAGCATCAATTCTTCAGTCCTCAGCCTTCTTTATGGTCCAATTCTCACACCCATACATGACTACTTGAAAAATCATAGCTTTAACTATATGGACCTTTGTGGGCAAAGTGATGTCTCTCCTATACATTATCTAGGTTTGTCATAGCTTTTCTTCCAAGGAGCAAGCGTCTTTTAATTTCATGGCTGCAGTCACTGTCCACGGTGATTTTGGAGCCTGAGAAAATAAAATCTGTCAGTGCTTCCACTTTTTCTCCTCCTTTTTGCCATGAAGTGGTGAGTTTGTTATCAAACAGACAAGGAAGTGGAGTCCAGAGAGAGTTAGTGTCCAGCCTGTAGTCATATAGGGATTCAAATGCAGAAAGGGGACAAGGATGTAGGTCTCCTAAGTCTGATGCTAGGGCCCTCCCCAGACGACATGCCACCTTGAGGGTGTCCTGTTCCATGGCTTCTTTTTCCCTGCAGAGCTGATTGGTGAGGCTGCCCCAGGCTGGTTCCTGCCTGGCTCTCTGATTCCACCTTCTTCTCTAGTTCCTCCTTCTGTCTGTCCCCTAAATGTAACCATTGGTGGCTCTCCTGGGAAGTCCCCTACCAAGAGTAATGTGGCTCCACAACTCTGCACTCAGGACTGCAGACTCCCCAGGGGCCATACTGTGTCTTTCATCTTTGACATTCCCTAAATTCCTGACCCAAACATCAAGGGAGTAAGCCATAAAGGCTGAGATAACTGTTGGATAAGATAAGATCATTAGGTTATGCATGCCTAAGTTGCCACTGCATCCACTGACCCACCTCCATCCATCTACCCTCCCTCCACTATTTGTTCATTCACTTGTCTGTCCATCCATCTGTCCATTCATCTAACAAGGCTCATCAACAGGCCATACTTATTCACACCTCCATGCTCCCTCTGCCTACATGCTCTTTCTATCTTCCTTCATTTGACACTAACTCATCTTCCATCGCATCCTCTGGAGAACCTTTCCCAAAGCCCAGATTTGACTAAGAAACCTTGTGTCCCAAGAACACCTTTTACACTTATCACATTTTTTAAAGCCTTATTGAGATGTAACTCACAAATAAGCTCATACTTCAGTTCAGTTCAGTAGCTCAGTTGTGTCTGACTCTTTGCGACCCCATAATTGCAGCACGCCAGGCCTCCCTGTCCATCACCAACTCCCAGAGTTCACTCAGACTCACGTCCATAGAGTCAGTGATGCCATCCAGCCATCTCATCCTCTGTCGTCCCCTTCTCCTCCTGCCCCCAATCCCTCCCAGCATCAGAGTCTTTTCCAAGGAGTCAACTCTTTGCATGAGGTGGCCAAAGTACTGGAGTTTCAGCTTTAGCATCATTCCTTCCAAAGAAATCCCAGGGCTGATCTCCTTCACAATGGACTGGTTGGATCTCCTTGCAAGGGACTCTCAAGAGTCTTCTCCAACACCATAGTTCAAAAGCATCAATTCTTCGGTGCTCAGCTTTCTTCACAGTCCAACTCTCACATCCATACATGACCACAGGAAAAACCATAGCCTTGACTAGATGGACCTTTGTTGGCAAAGTAATGTCTCTGCTTTTGAATATGCTGTCTAGGTTGGTCATAACTTTCCTTCCAAGGAGTAAGCATCTTTTAATTTCATGGCTGCAGTCACCATCTACAGTGATTTTGGAGCCCCACAAAATAAAGTCTGACACTGTTTCCACTGTTTCCCCATCTATTTCCCATGAAGTGATGGGACCGGATGCCATGATCTTCATTTTCTGAATGTTGAGCTTTAAGCCAACTTTTTCACTCTCCACTTTCACTTTCATCAAGAGGCTCTTTAGTTCCTCTTCACTTTCTGCCATAAGGGTGGTGTCATCTGCATATCTGAGGTTATTGATATTTCTCCTGGCAATCTTGATTCCAGCTTGTGCTTCTTCCAGTCCAGCGTTTCTCATGATGTACTCTGCATAGAAGTTAAATAAGCAGGGTGACAGTATACAGCCTTGACGTACTCCTTATCCTATTTGGAACCAGTCTGTTGTTCCATGTCCAGTTCTAACTGTTGCTTCCTGACCTGCATACAGATTTCTCAAGAGGCAGGTCAGGTGGTCTGGTATGCCCATCTCTTTCAGAATTTTCCATGGTTGATTGTGATCCACACAGTCAAAGGCTTTGGCATAGTCAATAAAGCAGAAATAGATGTTTTTCTGGAACTCTCTTGCTTTTTCCATGATCGAGCGGATGTTGGCAATTTGATCTCTGGTACCTCTGCCTTTTCTAAAACCAGTTTGAACATCAGGAAGTTCACAGTTCACGTATTGCTGAAGCCTGGCTTGGAGAATTTTGAGCATAACTTTACTAGCATGTGAGATGAGTTCAATTGTGCAGTAGTTTGAACGTTCTTTGGCATGGCCTTTCTTTGGGATTGGAATGAAAACTGCCCTTTTCCAGTCCTGTGGCCACTGCTGAGTTGTCCAAATTTGCTGGCATATTGAGTGCAGCACTTTCACAGCATCATCTTTCAGGATTTGAAATAGCTCAACTGGAATTCCATCACCTCCACTAGCTTTGTTCGTAGTGATGCTTTCTAAGGCCCACTTGACCTCACATTCCAGGATGTCTGGCTCTAGGTCAATGATCACATCATCGTAATTATCTGGGTCATGAAGATCTTTTTTGTACAGTTCTTCTGTGTATTCTTGCCACTTCTTCTTAATATCTTCTGCTTCTGTCAGGTCTGTACCATTTCTGTCCTTTATCGAGCCCATCTTTGCATGAAATGTTCCCTTGGTATCTCTAATTTTCTTGAAGAGATCTCTAGTCTTTCCCATTCTGCTGTTTTCCTCTATTTCTTTGCACTGATCACTGAGGAAGGCTTTCTTATCTCTTCTTGCTATTCTTTGTGACCATATGATCCAGCAATTTCACTACTGTGTACTTGCCCACATCCACACATTTGTCCACACAAAAACTTATCCATGAATGTTTGCAGAAGCATTTTTTGTAATAGCCAAAAGGCAGAAACAACCCAACCTCTGTCAAATGGGGACTGAAGAAACAAAATGTGATCTATGCATACAATAGAATAATATTTGGCAATTAGAAAAGATTGAATGACTGAGACATACCACAACATGGGTAAATCTTTAAAACATGATGCTAAATTAAAGAAGGCAAACACAAAAGACCCCATGTTGTATGATTCTTTTTATATGAAATATCTAGAATAGGTAAATCCATGGAGACAGCAAGCAGATTAGTGGTTACCAAGGACTGGAAAGAGGGAAGAAAGAACAGGGGACTGTTCATGGTAACAGGGTTTCTTTGGTGGTGATAAAAATGTTCTGAAAACAGGTAATGGTAATGGTTGCACAACTCTGAGTATATCACTGAATTTCACACTTTAAAGGGTGAATTTTGTGGTGTGTGAATTATAATCTCAATAAAGCTGCTATTAAGTGCTGGAGAAGGCAATGGCAACCCACTCCAGTACTCTTGCCTGGAAAATCCCATGGACAGAGGAGCCTGGTAGGCTGCAGTCCATGGGGTCGCTAGGAGTTGGACACGACTGAGCAACTTCACTTTCACTTTTCACTTTCATTCATTGGAGGAGGAAGTGGCAACCCACTCCCGCATTCTTGCCTGGAGAATCCCAGGGACGGTGGGGCCTGGTGGGCTGCCGCCTATGGGGTCGCACAGAGTCGGACACGACTAGAGCGACTTAGCAGCAGCAGTAGCAGCAAATAAGTGCTACCCACCTTTGAGCACTTTCGGTGTGCCAGCGAGTGAGCTGAGTACATGCTTGAGTTTGTTACCAGGCTTTAGGGTCAAGGCTGACCCGTTGAGGAGCCTGAGCTGGATTCGTGTGACTCCTACCTTCTTGGAGGGAGGCAAGGAGCAGAGAGGCCCAGTTTGGCAGACAGGTAGATAAGGGAGTGATCAGAGGGGTAAGCATCCCTGAGACATGAGGGCACCTGAGAAAAGTCAAGTCACTTGAATTCAGAGAGCCGGTCAGAAAGCGTGTCCATCTGTGGCTGCCAGATGTCAGGCCTCCAGAACAGGGAGCCTGGCCTGCTGTCTACTCTTTGGCCCTCTGGACCCCAGAGGAAACCTTGGTGACTTAAAGCAGGAGAATAACCTTCCAGTTGGTGGAAAATGAATTGAGGAGGAGGCTAAAAGAGAACCAGAGAGATGAATTAGGAGGCTGGAGTCATCACCTGGAAGTGAGATAACTTACACTCCAAGGGGAGATGGGCCATGTATTAGGGTTCACCAGAGAAACAGAACCAACGGGATATATATACATATACATCTATACCTCTGTCTCTATCATCTCTATCTGTATTTATAGCAAGTGATTTATTGTACGGAACTGGCTCATACAATTATAGAGGTTAAAAACCCCTCAAGTCTGCATTTGTCAACCTGGAGACCCAGGAAAGCCTGTGATATAATTCCAGCCTGAGCCCAAAGGCCTGAAATTCAGTAGACCATACGGTGTAGATTCCAGCCTGAGGGCAGAAAAAGCCAAAGTCCTCACTCAAACAGGGAGGCAGATTTCCCTCTTCCTCCGTCTCTTCTTCTACTCGGCTCTTCATTGACTGGATGAGGGCCACCCACATTAGGGAGAACAACCTGCTTTACTTAAAGTCCATTGATTCAAATGTTCATCTCCTCCAAAAACACTGTTGCAGGCACATCCGGGAAAACATGTGACCAAATACCTGGGCACCCCTGACCCAGTCACACTGACACATGAAATTAGCCATCACAGGCCATAAGCAAATAAACATATAATAATGTATGGTCAGGGAGCGATAAAAAAAGTACGGGGAAAAATGAAGCAGGGCGACTGACTTGAGAACAGTGGGACCAGAAGGACAGGCAGAGAGAAGGTATCGAAAATAAATGAAAGGCTGAATGTTGCATTCCTCCAAGCATTACTTTTTTCTTTATGCCCCACATTGCTTTGCCTTCTGTTAGGTTTTAACTGCAGCGAATGCTATTGTCACTGGGAATTAAGGTATTTTCTTTTTTTTTTTAAAGAATCAGCAGCTTGAAAGACACCATGTTCACACATTCTGCCGGAATGTCACATTTGATATGGCCACTGGACACGCTTGACTTCTTCTTTATTTATGATTTCTGGCGCTTTTCCTTTGAGGCCGCTCAGAATAGCTTCTGATCCTGCTCGCTCACAGAAACGGTGAAATCAAATCTTCCTGTGCTCGCCCCATCGGAGGCCAGTTTGCTTATGTAAGCTACTCCCGCCCTCGCTGAGTAACTGGATGGTGAGAGCAGAGCCCCGGACAGATTTCAGATGAGGCTCTCTTCACATAAACATCTCTGACTCGTGTACTATTCTTCTGGTAAATTGCTTTTGTTTCCAGAAACCTCGTCGCAATCGATACAAGTTGTGTGTGTGCTACGGGAGACCACATTTGAGCCATTGGCTGATCACTAATCTCTTTATTCCCCTTTAAATGTTTTTGGTCTTCCCCTCGGTAATATTCAAATCGATGTCCTGACTTATTTATTCTTTGGGAGTCTCAGTATCTCCCTCAGCATCGCATCACTTCTGTTTGATGATAGATTTTGTTGAATTCCTGTACCCTGGGCAAAGCAGCAGGCTCCAAGGACTGTCTGTTGTGTGTGGGTGTAACGTGTATACATGTCAACAAATTTGCACAAGTGTGAGTGTGTCTAGCCTAATAAGAGGTGAAAGACCTCTGAGTTCGAAATCAAACAGATGTAAGTTGGAGGGACAGTTTTTCCATGGTCTAGCCACTAACCTTGGGCAAGTTGTCTCATGGGGGCCTAGGATCCACAGCTGGAAAAGAGAAATACAGGTCTATACCCAAGAGAAAGGAAAACATATGTCCACATTAAAACGTGTACAAGAATGTTCATAGCAGCATTTTTCATAATAGCAAATGAAACCCATAGCCCATCAACTGGTGAATGGATAAATAAAATCCATTCAGTAGAATATGATTTGGGGACTTCGCTGGCAGCCCAGTGGTTAAGACTCCACACTTCCAATGCAGAGGTGATGGGTTCAATGCCTGACTGCAGAACCAAGATCTCACATGCCACATGGCGTGGCCAAAAAAATAAAAGAATATATGATTTGACCATCAAAGAAATGAAACACTGACGCATGCTACAACATGGATGACCCTAGAAAACATGGTTCCACATGAAAGAAGCAGGATACTAAAGACCCTGTGTATTCATCTGCTGCTGCTGCTAAGTCACTTCAGTCGTGTCCGATTCTGTGCAACCCCACAGATGGCAGCCCACCAGGCTCCCCCATCCCTGGGATTCTCCAGGCAAGAACACTGGAGTGGGTTGCCATTTCCTTCTCCAATGCATGAAAGTGAAAGTGAAATCGCTCAGTCGTGTCCAACTCTTTGCGACCCCGTGGACTGCAGCCTACCAGGCTCCTCCGTCCATAGGATTTTCCAGGCAAGAGTACTGAAATGGGGTGCCACTGCCTTCTCCGATTCATTTGCTAGGGCTGCTGTAACAAAATAGCACAGGATGGGTGGTTTAAACAACAGAAATATATTGCCTCCCAGTTCTGGAGGGAGGCTCGAAGCCCAAGATCAAGGGGTCAGCAGTTTTGCTTTCTTCTGAGGGAATCTGTTCATGCCCCTCCTAGCTTTTAGTGGTTTGCTGGCAATCTGCCGTATTCCTGGGCTTGTAGGTACATCACCTCAATCTCTGCCTTCATCTTCACATAACCATCTCCCTTTATCCAAATTTCCCCCCTTTAAAAAAAAAATGTCTGTATGTATGTTTGCATTTGGCTGCACTGGCTCTTAGTTGCAGCAAGTGGGATCTAGTTCCCCGACCAGGGATGGAACCTGGACCCCCTGCACTGGGAGCTCGGAGTCTTAACCACTGGATCACCAGGGAGGTCCCTAAATTTCCCCATTTTATAAGGACACCAGTCACTAGTCCACCCTCAAGACCTCACTTTGACTAATTACATTTGCAGCAACCCTCTTTCCAAACAGGGTAACATTCTGAGGTCCTGAGCGTTAGGACTTCAATGTGTGTTGAGGGAAGGGGACACAATTCAACCCATTAATACCACATACTGTATGATTCCATTAATACGAAATGTCTGGAATAGGTAAGCCCGTGGAGACAGAAAGTAGATTAGTGGTTGCCAGGGACTGGGAGAAAGAAGGAGTTTGGAATGACTGCTAATGGATACAGGGTTTATTTTTGAAAGTGTTCTGAAATTAGATAGTGGTGGTACTTGCACAAGCCTGTGAATATACTAAAAACTAATGAACTGTACATTTTAAATGGATGAACTGTATGGTATGTGAATTATATCTCGAAAGAGCTAGTTTTGGGGGTGTTTTTTTTTTTTTTTGGCTGAACCCATGCCTCCTGCAGTGGAAGTATGGAGTCCTAACCACAGACCACCAAGGAATTCCACCCCCTCAAAAAAATGTTTTTTTGTTTTAAAAGAAAACGTGTAATGCCGGCCACTCTTCTGCCTTGTTGAGATTCTGCAGCTCCTGTGTTTTAATGCAAGTGAAAGTGTTTGGGAAACTCTGCAAAGATAAAATACAGTTGTAACCCTTAGTCTTTAAATTTTTAAATGCCTTTGGTATTTGTTAAGTGCATTCCACCCTGCATGGTGGATTCCCTATTAATTCCAAAGCTTTCTAATGCAATAAAGAGAATTCCAGCTCTCCTTAACAGCTGACTCTTAGCAGTTGCTGCAAGTTCACTGTCACATCATTGAGAAAAGCATCTTTCCCAGACCTGCCCTGGGATGACCACGGAACGGTCATCCTTGAACGGATGTCTCTCTTACCGCTGAGTTTACCTCCGGGAAGCCTCTGGAAAGCACCTTCCAACCTCTGCATTTTCAGAGACTAGTTCTTTTTTCCCCCTTTGCCTCTGCGCTTTTGCCCTTGTTGGAACATAGCTATTTCTTCCCCCAGAGGCCAGATAAAATTTCATGAAACAGTTGGGATTTCAGCGGCTAACAGAAACATGTCTTGTCCTCTGAGATGCCTTCGTGCATCCCTGCCCTCCTCCCAACCCCCAGGGGTTGCTGCCCAGACCCTTGGCATCTCTTAGGGCTCAAGCCTTAGGGACCACTGTGTCAGCGGCCAGCCATCAGCTGCCTCTGGCCACAGGAAGTGTGTATCCTCCTCTTATTCATGACCTTGGCTGTGTACTTCATGCCTGCTGTAGGGTGAACTGTCTGAGTTGCAGGTCTCTCAGGCAGCCTGTCTCCTGTGGTGTGAGGAATCTCTGGCATGAAGTGCATATAGATTAGTAGGTTGTAGGTAAACAGTGCAGCCTCAGAATCTGATTTGGCCAAACTTAATTTACAATCCCTCCAGAAACTCCAATACTTTGGCCACCTCATGCAAAGAGTTGACTCATTGGAAAAGACTCTGATGCTGGGAGGGATTGGGGGCAGGAGGAGAAGGGGGCGACAGAGGATGAGATGGCTAGATTGCATCACCGACTTGATGGACGTGAGTCTGAGTGAACTCCGGGAGTTGGTGATGGACAGGGAGGCCTGGTGTGCTGCAATTCATGGGGTCTCAGAGTTGGACACGACTGAGTGACTGAACTGAACTGAATTTACAATCCCTCCAATGTCCTCTTCTATCTACCTGTTAGATTTTACACTTTGGGGCCATTTCAAACTGGGTCCCCTTTCTAGCTCTCCAGCCCCTTGCTGTGTGTCTTTGGCTGTGTTGCCTAGCCTCTCTGGGCCTCTGTTCCTTCAAATCTGAAAGGAATGTAATGATCCTATTCTCATAAGGCTGTGATGACGATGGAATGATGTTTTTCTGATACGTACTGAGAGCCTGACTTAATGCTGGTGCACTCTCTCTCTTCCTCTTCTCTCTCTCCACCCCCAGGAAAGATAAGGTTGCCCTGACTGAGGTCTGAGACACAGTTGGAAAGAGTGCCACCGTCAGAGTCACACACCCATCATGTGAAGCCCCAGCTCTGGTTGCTGACTCTGGTTGCGACTCTGGACTGACCCCTCTAGCCCATATCTCCCCACGTCACTGGGGCTGGAGCAGGGAGTCCTGAGGGGCACCCGGGATCGTGGATAAGAAGCAGCTGAGAAGCCTGTTAGGGGCCGTCTGGCTGGGACACTCTGTTGTCACAACAGCCCTCCCAGAAATCATGTGACCTGACACCCTTCACACCCACCCAGGCTGCTCCCCCTTACAGGAGGACTCCATATTCAGCTCCATTTATCAGGGCCTGGGCAGTTTCCTGGCTCTTGGGAGGGTGGACTCCAGGCCCCTCTCTGCAGCCTCCTTTGTTCCCCTGTCTCACCATCCACCCAGCATGGGGTGGCTTGGAGGAGCCCTCAGCCAGCTGGGTCTCTATTCTGGCCCAGCTGGTGGGAACATGGTGCTCATGAGGGGCCAGAGAAGGTCTCCCACTCATGCCCCACTCGGCCACTTAGAGCTGCAGGGCCCTGGGCAAGTCCCTTAGGTCCTCTGTGGTTGGGCGCCTCCTCCAGATGTTGGTGATAGTCACAGCCCCTCCCTCATAGGTGGCCACGTGGATTAAATGTCATCACATGTAAAGAATTTAGATCAGAGTCTAGCACATAGTAAGCACTCGATGAATTATTGTTGCTTATTCACTCAATTATTCACTCACTGGACACCTCCACTCTGCTGGGTGCTAGGGATGCAGATGAACCAGAGGGAGACCCCGCCTTCACAGGGCCCCCTGGGTCAGGCAGATGGGACCCGGGGCCACTACTGGACTCAGTGATAACACAGGGTTGGTGCTGGGGGAACTACACACGCGATGAGGAGAGTGGGGCTGTACAGAGGCACTGACTCCCCTGGGGTGGGTCAGGAGAAGCCTCCTCCGGAGGCCCTTTGGTTGGGCCATGTTGGGGGCGCAGGGATTCCCCTGCTGGTGGGAGAGGCCCAGAAGGGGGCAGTCCAGGTGTGGAACTGGCACAGGCAAAGGTGCAAAGGTGCAAAGGCAGGGAGAGCAGAGCCCACGTCTGGAGGCAAAGATGCTCACTGCCCACCCCGCCCCTCCCGCTCACCTGGAGCCTGCCCGTGGGGGTTCTGCTGTGAGAAGCTGTGCGACCAGGAGCTGGCCACAGGTGCCCAGGGCAAATACCCCAGCACTGCCCTCAGTCAAGATGAAGGGGCGATGGCAGGCACTTACGCAGTGTCCTGGCCCCTTGGGGTGGCTGCAACTCTTAAGCGGTGTTTCTTCCCTCTTCCCAGAAGTTCCTGGAGGGACTTAGCCCTGCTTCTGAAGGCATCTTGTATGACACTCACCTCCCACATGCACAGTTAGGACCCCAATCCTTTTCTCAGAGGCTGCTTCCCCGGGACCCCAGCCTAAGACATCTAGCCGTGTAAGAGCTGACCGGACAGGGGGTTTGTCCAGAACCCTCTGTCCTCCAGCATTCTGGCCACTTGATTGGTTCTCCTGACAGTTACTGAGCATTTGGTCATGGCCGGCTCCCGGAAGACACTTAGGGAGATTCAAGAAGTGGAGCCAAGAGTCCCTTGAGATGCTATCTGAGGAGGCAAGACAGCTGCGGGGGCAGGGGGTGTAGGGGTGGGAGGGGGAGGGCAGAAAGAACTGCAAGGTCTGAGAAAGGTAGAGTTCATTTAGGGAAGAGCAGGCAGGTGGGTGCTTTGGATCCCAGGGTGGTGCTATAGAGAGGAGGCGATGAAAGCTGAAAGGGCGTGGAGGGCTGGGCCAGCGTAGATGCCCCAGCCTCTACGAGACTGGCAACAGGGAGCCACGGAAGACAGAGGCTGGGGGATGGGGCGCTCTCTGTTAGAAGAAGCCCTCAGGCTCCGGGCAGGGTGGCAGGGAGGGGGCAGGCCGAGAAGAGGCTGCGGAGCAGGGTGGGCTCGTGCTGTTGTCAGCCAGCCCGGCTCCAGCCGGACCTGCCCCCCAAACTCAGGAGGGCCATCTTTTCATAAAAGCGCGGAAAGCTTCCTGCTTTCCCACCCTTCCTTTCAGACCTGTTTCCTGCTTGGCCTCCAAACTTATTCCCATTCCTCCCACCTTCTCCCATTATCTCTGACTTCAGAATGTTTGCTTTGGCTCCACGGCCTCCTGCCCGCTCTCTCCTGCGGTCGGCGGTGGATACTCAGCAAAAAAAAAAAAAAAACAAAAACGCTCCTTCCTGCAAGCCGGCCTAGACTCACCGGGGCAGGATTGTCTTCTTTCTACTTTAAGTAAACGGAATTGGCGCAACCTTGGCCTTGGAAGACAGATTCTGTCTTCTAACAACTTTCCTTCAAAACCACAAATGCATTTTGTCTCGATTTGAGGTGGTTCTTGCCTCTCGTTCTCAGCAACCTCAGGGCAAGCGCAAAGGGGCATCTGGCAGCCTTGAGATTTCACAGTGGATGCTGTGCTCTTGTGCAAAGTCGATTTCTCTCCACACCAGGCCGAGAGGGCAGAGATAGCACAATTCTCTGCCCATCCAATAAACATCTATGAGCCAGGCCTTGAGCTGGGTGTCCGAGGATAAAACATCTGCTCCCCAGGCGCCTGTGGCCTTGAGAGGGAGATGGACAGAGAGACTGGACACAGAAAGAGGTACAAGCAACTGTGGGGTCCACACTGACCTCGTACCTGTGGAGCACCAAGCTATGTAAGTTACCGAACCTCCCTCTGCCTCAATTTCCTCTGAAAGGAGGTTATGAGGTTCCTTTCCTTAGAGAGAGGATTTAAGGTGAGACAGGTGGCTCAGACGGTAAAGAAGCCATCTACGATGCAGGAGACCCAGGTTCGATCCCTGGGTCAGGAATGTCCCCTGGAGAAGGAAATGGCAACCCACTCCAGTATTCTTGCCTGGGAAATCCCATGGACAGAGGAACCTGGCGGGCTACAGTCCACGAGATCGCAGAGTTGGACACGACTGAGTGACTAACACTCAGATATGATCTGGAAATGATTGTGCTGTACCAGACATGTGGATGGTGTCTCTGGGGTGGAGGGGAGCCCCAGGAAGTTTCTCTTCCCAGATTTTACTTCTTCTGATGAGACTGGAGCCCAGCCCTGGACCTCTGCCCTCCTGGTGGGGACCTTAGCCCTATTCCTCAACCCCACCAGACTCTCCCCTTTTGTGACCCTCCTATTTGTCCAGTACCTTGCCAAGACCAGACCTGGGCTAAGCTCCCAGGCCCCTCTGATACTTTGCTGGAATGACCTTGAACCATAACTTAACCTTGTCAAAGCTCAGTTTGCTTATCTCTCATACCCATCCCAGAGGGTAGTTGTAGGAGCGGCATAGGTACCAGGTAAGGGGATAAGTTGGCGCTCAGACAAGGATTGGTTTGAGATGGGGCATAGCCCCTTCCATACTAGCTCTGTGGCCTTGGGCAACTCACCCTACTTCTTTGAGAGTTTCATCCATGCTTGGGAGAATGGGGATTCGTGTAAGGAGCTGAGTAAGGACTCAGTAAAGGACAGCTATGGTTATTATTATTATGCAGAAAATAAAGGCGACCAGCCAGTGAAGCACCTGGCAGAATGCCTAACACATAATAAGATACTTAGCACATAAATGCTATGGTTGTGTTTGACCCCTGACTTTGTGCAGGTGCTTGGTGAAGGGCTTGAGGACCAGACATCTTGCTTATTATGCAGACATCAATGCAACCAAAAGCTGAACTCCAAAGCATGGGCAGACCAGTGGTCAGAGCAAGGCAAGCCCACAGGGTGCTGGGAATGTGGGGAGAACCAAGAGATTAGTGAGCCAAGCATGAAGAAGAGAGTGAGGCCGGTTGAATGGGAGAGCCCCCATGAAAGCCCAAGGGTGGGGCTTTGAGGGCTGCTGGGCTTTAGGCACCCAAATACCAGTCAGATCTATTTAAAGTACCAGGGGCTGAGCGCTTGCTTTGGAGATGCCTTAAGCTTCCCGGGCTGATGAACCACTTCCCAGTACACTTTGGCAGTGTCGCATGATACGTGTGTCTCATGCAAGAACTGAAAGCTGAGTGTGAGCTGGGGAACCCAGAAGCCAGCAGAGATCATGGCAGCCTTCCTGGAAGAGCTGTCCTCATAGAATGAGCAGTGTTTGCTGGGAGTAGAGAGGGCAGGATCTGGAGGGAGAACGGCACAAAGGCAGGACCACAAAAGTGGCTGCAGGGGAAAGAGCAAGGAGATGAATCTCCTTTAAAAAGTGTAATACAATTTAGAATGGTACACTTTTATCATAGGGCATTTAGCAAGGGAGAAATAAAAAGATACAATTAAGAAAAGGAGTCAATTAAAAAACCTTCAGTAGTCTCACTTCCCAGAGGTGCTAACATTTTGTGTGCTTTTTTCCGCTGTTTCTCTATGCGTGTATATTACCGATGTTTTTCTTTCTTTTTTTTTTTTAAAGAAAAATGGACTAATATAATACATACTGTTTGTGACCTGCTTTTAAAAATGCATCATGAACCATGTTCCCTGTCATTAAATATTCTTCTTCACCACTATTTAATGGCCTTATCATATTCTCTCATATGAATGAAACATAATTTATTTAAGTAATTTTCTATTCTTGGGTATTGAAGTGGTTTCCAACTTTTCAATATCATAAGCATCTTCTAAATGAACATCCTTGTGGCTGAAACTCTGTGCATGTCCCTTAATTATATCCTTGGGATAAATTTCTAGAAAAGGAATTGCTTGGATAAAGGGATGCAGATTTTAAAGAATTCTAATGCGTATTGTCAAATTGCTCCCTGGAAACCTTGTACCGATTTATAGTCTTGCTAGGAGAATATAAGGGGGCCATTCTAGCATTTCCACTAACACTGATGATTTTTTTTGTGTGTGTGAGTTTGATAAATTCAAGATACTCATGGATCCAAGTTTCTTGAGATGTAAGATGGCAGTGATAATAATGGTATCTATCGTGGATTTGTTGCGATAGTCAAAGCACCTAGTAGACAGAAAATGCTTGAGAAGAAAACGTATCTGAGACTTCCCTGGTGGCTCAGTGGTTAAAACTTCACCTGCCAATGCAGGGGGTTGCAGATCGCATCCCTGGTCAGGGAGCTAAGACAGCACAGGCTTCCTGCCCTCCCCCTCAAAAAAAAACAAAATATAAAATAGAAGCCATATTGTAACAAATTCAATAAAGACTTCAAAAAAAAAAAAAAAAAAAAGAAAGAAAGAAAGAACACACAACTCACACAGTGGTTAGTGATTCTTGTCACTTGATTATCCCTGGAATGAGGAAGCCCTGTGAGTCAAGGTTGAGAAGATAACTTGGAAGCCAGCTTTGGAACTGACTCTGTTTATCTTCCCTTTAACTACAAAATTTGTATATGCTTGTAAGAAGCAAAACAACCCACAGCTGGGATGATATTAAAAAAAGTGAAAGTACTCCTTCCTTTCCCCACAATTCTCTCCCCAGAGATTAGATGTATAGCCCCTAGATCTTCTCTCAGACCTTTATAAACTCTCTGTGTGTGTGTGTGTGTGTGTGTGTGTGTGTGTGTGTGTGTAATTTGTTGTTGTTTTGCAAAATGGAATCCTACATAGGATTTCACTGTCATCTCATGATGGACAGCTCTACCTTACACTTTTAAACTTTTGTTTGGATTCCACGGCTGGGTAAGTCATGATTTGCTTATCTTTCTCCCTAACAATGCAATAACAGCTCATCCTCACATGCGTATCCTTGCATGACTGAGCAGGTATCTCTCTAGTCTGGGTTCCTGGCAGTGGGATGGGAGGTCAAAGTGGTTAGACATTGTCACACTGTCAAGTTGCTCTTTTAACTCTAAAAGTTCTGAAAGAAACCTGAAGTGAAGCTGGAATCTGTCTCCAGCACCAGCTTCTGGCTGTCCTCTGCCTTGAAGCAAACCACAAAGGAATGTTTCTCTTGTTAATTAACTGGGGTTCTTATTAAACACCTTCCCAGCTAGCCAACCGCTCTGACCCAGCCATTCCTGGGAGACATCCTGATGAGAAGTTTCGTGTTTTAATTTATACATCTTCGATGACAGCTTTTGTGTCAGAATATGCGCTCTATAACCAAATATTAAATGATCAGAGAGACACTGTTCTTCAACAGCAAACACATGTGAAGCCCAGACTGTCTGCCAGACTCCTGGGGAGGGAGGTGTGGGCACTAAGTCTTGGCCCCTAAGGATGCAGAGTGCAGTGGAGGGGCTGGGGGCTCAGGTCAAGGATGACGACAAGGTGTGGTCGTTGGATCATGGGGGCACAGGGGAGAGAACAAACTGCTCTGTCTTTGGGGAATATGGAAAGTGGATGTTCAGCTGGATCTCAAAGGCTCAGGAGGCCTTTGCCAGGTGAGAAAGAGAGAAGGGATTCCGGGCAAGGGGAGCAGTGGTGGATAAAGGCCCTCCTTTTGTAATTT
The DNA here is from genome assembly GCF_029378745.1 of Bos indicus. Lineage (NCBI taxonomy): Eukaryota > Metazoa > Chordata > Mammalia > Artiodactyla > Bovidae > Bos > Bos indicus. The sequence continues at coordinate 94,125,234 of NC_091770.1, read as the reverse complement.
GAATAGGAAGCTGCAAAGTGGAGTCTGATGTGGTTAGGAGATTAGTTGTAGGGTCAGGGAGGTAGGGTGTGGGGGTTGTCCATTGGAGAAGAGTCTGGAAAGGAAGACTGAGGCAAAACCACAAGGAGCCGCAAATTTCAGGTCGAGGGGCTTACACTTTATCCTGGAAGAGATAGTGAGCCACTGAAGGTTTTAGGCAGGGCTGACACCATTAGACCTGTGTTTTATTTATTTGTTTTTATTTATTTATTTTAAGAAGTTCTTTATTTTAGTCTATGCAGCATGTGGGAACTTTATTCCCCAACCTGGGATCGAACCCCTGTTCCCTGCAGTAGAAGGGTGGAGTCTTAACCGCTGAACCACCAGGGAAGTCCCAGACTCGTGCTTTATTTTTTATAATTACCAGCTTGATTTTTGTATTTATTACACCCCTATTTTATTTTTTAAGTCATTTTATCACCAAAACCATTTCTTGTCACAGCTTGTAACGTGTAACATGTAACCTTATGATGTTTCAGTTCAATTCAGTTCAGTCGCTCAGTCGTGTCTGACTCTTTGCGACCCCATGAATTGCAGCACGCCAGGCCTCCCTGTCCATCACCAACTCCCGGAGTTCACTCAAACTCACGTCCATCGAGTCGGTGATGCCATCCAGCCATCTCATCCTCTGTCATCCCCTTCTCCTCCTGCCCCCAATCCCTCCCAGCATCAGAGTCTTTTCCAAGGAGTCAACTCTTCGCATGAGGTGGCCAAAGTACTGGAGTTTCAGCTTTAGCATCATTCCTTCCAAAGAAATCCCAGGGCTGATCTCCTTCAGAATGGACTGGTTGGATCTCCTTGCAGTCCAAGGGACTCTTAAGAGTCTTCTCCAACACCACAGTTCAAAAGCATCAATTCTTTGGCGCTCAGCCTTCTTCACAGTCCAACTCTCACATCCATACATGACCACTGGAAAAACCATGTGATGTTTAGTTTCATGCCTTCTGAAATGGTGTCCTTTAACTCGCTTCATTGCTCGTTATGCTCTGGGATTTGTCCTTGTTGTGTAGCTGTGGTTCCTTCCTTTTCTACAATGTGTGATACTCCTGGCATGAAGTACTATCTATCTTCCAGGTTTATCATACTCCCAGTGCCCAGGTGAGCTTTTATGAATGAGGCTACTGTTTATAAAAGCTGCATCACTGCTGCTGTTTTGAGCAGGGTTTCTGAGGACGACTCAAGAAGGCTCTGTGCGCCACCCCCACCCCAACCACCACTTAAAATACCCTAGCCCAGACCTATGTTTTAGAAAGATCACTCTGGTGATATATGGAGAGTGACTCACCAGAGGGAGTCAAAAAACCTAGAGGGAGAGAAGACCAGTAAGGTTTTTTGTGTGTTTTTTTTAAATATTCATTTTTTAAAATTATTTATTTATTTATTTATTATGCAGGAGACCCAGGTTCAATCCCTGGGTCAGGAAGATCCCCTGGAGAAGGGAATGGCAACCCACTCCAGTATTCTTTCCTGAGAATTTCATGGACAGAGGAACCTGATGGGCTACAGTCCATGAGGTCACAAAGAGTCGGACACGACTGAGCAAGTAGCACTGCTTAAATATTCATTTATTTATTTGGCTGTGCCAGGTCTTAGCTGCAGCATGTGGGATCTAGTTCCCTGACCAGGGATCAAACCTGGGACCCCTGCATTGGAAACTTGGAGTCCCAGCTGCTGGACCACCAGGGAAGTCCTAAGACCAGTAAGTTTTTAACTAAAGCTATTCATATTACTAAAATTCTTTTAAAATGTGAATTAAACAACAAAGATGATTTTTAAAAACCTGTGCCTAGTTCTCTGGTAAGTGGTGGAGGAAGACCCACTACCTCCAGCCTCTGTCACCACTAGTTGGATTGCAAAAATAAGACATACCATCAGTTCATTTCTTAGGTTCATTTGTAATCAAATGAGCAAAACTGAAAATAATAATGAGATGCCTTATTTCACCTAATATTGGCAAGAGTGTCAAGAAACAGGTACTCCTTAAATATGGTAATGGCAGTATATGTTGAAACAGAGTTTAAGTTATGAGAAGCCTTTAAAAAAATAATATGTACCTTTTTATCTAAAAATTTTGCCTCCAGGAATTTATGCTAAAGATAATAAAAAAGAAAAAAACTTGAGAATAAAGGTATTTATTAATCTGTTATTTATTACCAGAGAAAATTGGGAGGACTTAAATGTCTAAATTAGGATAATTGTTAAGTAAATTATGGTTATAAATACATTTTTGCACATGTTAAAATCATGTTTTTAAATCAATACCTAATAACATGGGAAAATTACTGTTCTATAATGCATTTAAAAGCAGTATGTAAAGCTATATAGAGCATGATCCTATTTGGGTTTTCTAAATATGTGATCTGTTTCTAACTCTACCTGGAAAAAAATCTACAATATGATTAATTGTGGGTTTCTGGCTAAATTTTATTTTCTTCTTTATTGTTATTATATTCTAAATTTTCTGTAGTCAGAATGTAGTACTTTAATAATTAGAAGAAGCCATGAAATTATTCTTTACAATTAAAAAAAAGGGAAAGGAAACCCATGCAAGTAGATATAAATGACTAATAAAAAATAGCTAGCTCAACCTTGCTAGCTATTAAAAATGCAAATTAAAGCAGCTGTGTGATGCTGGTTTAACTGACCAACTTTAGAAGAAAAACCTGCTAGTTCACAATATGTTTTGGCAACAGTTTGGTAAGAGAAACACTCATATACGGATAATTTGAGTGTAATTTGCTTCAGGCTTTCTGAAGAGCAGTTTGGCAATATATATCAAAATTATTAACAGTATATAATTTCTCCATAGAGTTGATTTTGAAGATATGTATTTGTAGTCCTTGGATAGCTTAAGGAAATAATTGTGGAAGTGTGTATAGTATATAAGCAAGAAAGCCTATCACAGCACTTTTAAAATATATAATAATAAAGAGTTGTTTGTTTTAGTATTATATTTATAGATATGGAAACATGTATAACATATTGTTAAATTTTGGGCTCTCCAGGTGGCATTAGTGGTAAAGAACCTACTTGCCAATGTGGGAGACACAGGTTTGATGCCTGGGTCAGGAAAGATCCCCTGGAGGAGGGCATGGCAACCCATTCTAGTATTCTTGCCTGGAGAATCCCACGGACAGATAAGACTGGCAGGGTATGGTCTATAGGGTCGTGAAGAGTCAGATGTGACTGAGGCAATAAAATATAGATAAAAACCTGCCCTTGGTGTGGTCCCTTAAAAATTATATGTACATATATGTAATAATTAGGTATGGAAAAGCGTCTGGAAGAATATACCCCAAAATGTTAATATTGGTCATATCCAGGCAGGTGGGATTATGGTAATTTTTAAATACCTTCAAGACTTCCCTGGCATTCCAGTGGTTAGGACTCCGTGCTCTCATGACTGAGGATCGTTCAGTCCCCGGTAGAGGGATTAAGATCCTGCAGGGCATGAGTAAGACCAAAAAAAAAAAAACCCCAAATGACAACAAGTGAAAGTGAAAGTGTCTGACTCTTTGGGACCCCATGGACTAGAATTCTCCAGGCCAGAATACTGGAGTGGGTAGCCTTTTCCTTCTCCAGGGGATCTTCCCAACCCAGGGATTGAATCCAGGTCTCCCACATTACAGGCAGATTCTTTACCCCTGAGCCACAAGGGAAGCCCAAGAATACTGGAGTGGGTAGCCTATCCCTTCTCCAGGGCATCTTCCCGACTCAGGAATCAAACTGGGGTCTCCTGCATTGCAGGTAGATTCTTTACCAATTGAGCTATCAACAAACAAAAACTTCAAAATAATTTAAAAACTTTTACAGATTTTGAAATACAAATTAAAAATTTTAAAATGTCCCAGCTAACAAGCAGGCTGAATGCTCAGAGCTAAGTGCTACCATGGGTTCTGCAGGGTCAGCCTCCAGAAATAGGCTACAGGAACCTCCCTGGATGAGTGAGAGCCCTGCTCTCTTAGTCCATGGAGGAAATGCTTCCAATTTGCCTCCTTCCCAGGGTGGTCCCAACCTGTAGTATGATGAGGACCCTGGTAGAGATCTCAACCTCAGGGCGGGGCCAGTGCTGGCTCCTGTCACCTAACCCCTGGCAACTGTTCCTCCCACTTTTCCCTGCTCCCCACCACTGAGTGTGTGTGCTGTGTACATGCTAAGTCACTTCAGTTGTGTCCGACTCTGCAACCCTGTGGACTGTAGCCCGCCAGGCTCCTCTGTCCATGGGTTTCTCCAGGCAAGGATACTGGAGTGGGTTGCCGTGCCCTCCTCCAGGGGATCTCCAAGCTTCTTTGAGTTTCTCAGATGAAACCTGCTTTTCCTTTCCAGAAGATCTTAGCTGGAAGGGTCTCTGCTCCCTAAAATATTCTTCCCTCTCCCTTCCTACTTTTCCATCACCTGGAAGAGTCAACTCTGCTTCATGTTTCATCTGAAAAGTCATCTCCTACTTTTGTATATGATAGTTATATTTACTGTCTTGAGTGTGGTGATGGTTTATAAGTATCAATATATGTCAAAATGTAACAAATGTGTATTTTCAATATATGTGCAGTTATTACATATTAATTATACTTCAGCAAGCTGAAAAAAGTCATTTCCCAAGTAAGGTAGGTCTGAACTCCTTCTGTCCCCACCTCCAATACCCCAACTATATTAACCTTCTTTAGTCTGTACCATGAGTAGGAGTAAATGACTCACATTTTGCATGGTGATGAATGAATGATTGAGGGTAAAGGAGAGCCAACCTGTGTTCAGAGGATGGTGGAGACTCCAGGAGGGAGGAAGGGGCACAGTAGGAAATCTGGAGATGGCAAGTCCAGAGGTCTTACCTTACCAGAGATAAGTCGGAGGTCAAGCCAGATCTGGGTGTCCCATCATTGAGGGTATGCCAGATAGTCTGCCTCAGCTTCCTCAGTCTGAAAATCGAGGAGAATTATAATATCAATAATGATAATATTAATGTTAAGCATTATTTTTGTTGATGTTTAAATGATTTAAGCACACAGCTTAGAACAGTGCCTGACCTATTGGAGATGCTAAGTGTTCTTATTGAGCCTTGTTTGGCTGTGAATAGCCCTGGTGATCGATAAGTCTGGGAGCCCCTGGTATAAACCTTTGGTCAATTTGGATTCAAGTTGAAGGCGGGTGACTTCAGGGGTCATCTCCTCTGCCTCAGAGACCCATCTCATCCTCTGTCCTCTTCCAGTCCACTGTTTGACAACCCCCATCCCTTCAACCTTCTCTGCAGTGCTTGGAACCCCTGCCAGTTTCTCTACGTGATCTTGCAAAGCTGTCTTTCTACAGCCTCCTCTCTCTTCACGACAGGGAGGCACATATGTTGCAGCTTATGCTTCTATTTAGAGTTGGGAATTTGAGAGGGTGCACACACGTAGACAAGAATTTGTGTGCATTCTAGTGTTGAATTGTGGGGTTGTGAACACACGGGTGTCTATGCACGTACATGTGCTTGCATGGACCCACATGGTTGTCCATTTACCCATTTTCATGGGCACATGAGCTCCCGAATGACTGGGTGAGCGCATGGATGGGTATGTGTTTGGAGTATATACACACACGCACTTGTGAGCAGACAAGGGTGCCCACGACCATGTGCTTGTTTGGTGTGGTGCAGTAGGATATATTCCACGTGCATCTGGGTTTGTGTGCATGTTTGCACATGTGTGCTTTTGTGTATCTGTGTGCATATGGTGTGAGCTTGCTTCTCCTTGTGCCCCAGGAGGCACCAAGGCAAGTGCAAACTACAAGGAACAAAGGAATAATCTGCATAATGTAGCCTTTGATCTCTGCCACCCCCAAGCCTCCTTTGCTCTCAGTCCAGCTGCCAAGCTGTTTCCTCAGCCCTGCAGATTCTTTGAGCTTTGTCTTCTGGAAGCCTCCACCTCTCCTCATCACCCCATGAGCGAAACAGGGATAGAAAAAGGTAGTGAGCATGTATTGATGCCTGTGGTGCACTAGGCACCTGATGCTTGACATGCATTCACAAATCTATGCAGCAGCCCAGCAAAGTATAACCGTTTTTCCCATTTGACGTTTGAGGAAGCTAAGAACCAGGGGAATGAAGCCGTATCTCTAAGGGATGGAGCTAGAATTCGAACTCAAAGCCCATACTCTTTCCCTCCACAAGATCGTCTCCCTGGTGCATGCCCAGGTCCTGAGAAGTTAAAGTCCAGCCAGAGCTCCTGGAGGAGGGGATATCCTGGGAGACACGGTCCGATGTGGAGGGAAAGGGAGGGTAGGCTGGGCATCAGTAGGGGCCCCAAAGGTTGGCACTTACTAGGTCAAGAGGGCAGAGTGGAGAAATTCAAGATGTCTGAGTGGTCCCTGGGTGGAGTGGGGGAGAGCCGAGGATGGAGCAATAGTGGAAAGATGAAAAAGCATCACCTTTTCCACTCCTGGTTTCCCTGGTGGCTCAGACAGTAAAGAATCTGCCTGCAATGCTGGAGACCCGGATTTGATCCCTGGGTTGGGAAGATCCCCTAGAGAAGGGAATGGCTACCCACTCCAGTATTCTTGCCACGGACAGGGGAGCCTAGCGGGCTATATAGTCCACAGGGTCACAAAGAGTTGGACATGACTGTGAAGGCTACATCAAATGTCTCCATTTCTCAACTGGAAAATGTGTGTAGGAGACGGGTTTTAGGTCTTTACAAGCTCTTGTTAAAACTAGTATTTGTTGACTCTACCGTGCTAACTCATGTGACCTCATAATCATTTTATAAGACCTCATAATCATTTTATAAGACAGTTATCCCTATTGTTCCCATTTTACCGATAAGAACACTGAGTCTCAGAGGGGTTATGTTGCTTGCCCAAGTGGCAGAGCAGGAAACAAACTGGGAGCTGTCTGACCCTCACAAGGCGTCCCTGTTTTAACGTTTAAGACAAATAGTATATAAAATACAAATGACATAGCAGGCACTCAAATAATATATAAAATACCAATGACATAGCAGGCACTCAACACATAGAAGCGAGTAGTAATCACGGTGATGATGATGAAGATGTGTTTTGCTGAGGGTTGAAGCAGCATTAAATTCCTGAAAAATCCCACACTGCTAGTGATCTTTTTTAGAACAAAGGCTTCTTTCCTTTCTGTGCTTGTGACAGCCAGACCAGACTCAAAGCCCAGCCACCACTTTTAAGCCTTGTGGTTCTGAATGCCCTAACCAATATGAGCACCATTTTCTTACCTATAATGTGAGGATAATAATAGCCCTGCCCAGTTCTTTAAAAGGCTAAATGTAGAGTTACCATATGACCCCAGTAATTCCACTCCCAGGTGTTTACCCAAGACAAATGAAAACAGAGATCCACAAAAAAGTTGTACATGAATCTTCTCAGCAGTGTTATTCATCATTTTTACTTGTTATTTGACTGCATCTGGTCTTGGCGGTGGCACACGGGATCGTTGCTGTGTCACGTGACCTCTGTCGTTTCGGTGTATGGATTCTCTAGTTGTGGGATGTGGGCTCGGTAGTTGCAGCAGACACTCTCTGAAGCACAGGGGCTCAGTACTTGTGGCACACGGATTTCGTTTCTCTGTGGCATGTGGGATCCTAGTACCCCAACCAGGGCTTGAACTTGCAGTCCTTGCATTGCAAGGCAGATTCCTAACCACTGGACCACCACGGAAGTCCTGAAGCAGTGTTATTCTTAAGGATGGAAAAGTGGAAACAGTTCAGATCTCTATCAGCTGATAACTAGATTAAAAAAAATGCAGTATGTCCATACAGTGGATGGATTGTACATACATACAATGGATTCATCAATAAAAGGGAGTGAGGTATTAATACATGCTGCAGTGAGGATGATCCTTGAAGACACTGTACTCGGTGAAGGAAGCCAGTCGGCCAGTCGAAGAGATCACATAGTGTGATGCCACTGATATGAAATGTCCAGAATAGGCAGATCCATAGAGACAGAGAGTGGACTAGTGGTTGCCAGAAAGAAGAATGGAGAATGGCTGCTAATGGGTATGGGATTTCCTTTTGGGGTGAAGAAAATGTCCTGGAATGAGATCGTGGTGATGGGTATACCACTTTAGGAATATACTAAAAACCACTGAATTGTACACTTTAAAAGAAGGAATTTTGTGGCATGTAAATTATATCTCAATTAAAAAACACAACTCGATCTCACGGCGAGGGAGGGTGGAGGGTTGTGATGTTTAAAGGAGATAACAGAGCGCGCCTTGTAGCCTGCCTTTTTAAAATGCTAGCTACTGTGATTACTGTTCTTATTTCTAAATGATAGGTATTATTTAGTTCCTTAACCTGCTTTTAGTTCCTTAACCTCCTCAGGGCTTGACTGCTCACCGACAAGCAGGAGTGATATTCCTTTAATTAGTTAGGGTTTCTTAGTCACAGATACCTACTCTGGCTCATGAGTATAAAGGGAATTTATTGGAAGGCTGTAATGTGGATGACTTTGAGGCAAGGACAAAGAGCTAGGCTTAGAAAGAAAAGGCCCAAGGACAGAATCTAAAGAAGAGTACAACAGAGGAGCGATGGAGTTACTGGGGAAGCCTGGAGCTCCGGAGTCAGGCTGTCTGGGTTTGAATCTAGCTCTGCCCAGAAGGGCTGTGTGGCCTTGCTCTGTTGGCTCAGTTTGTTCAGCTGCTAGACAGGGAAGAGAGGAGGGTTATCAGGCCTCCTTTGTAAGATCCTTGTGAGGGTTCAGTGAATTAATGTCCATCAACACTTATCTTAGTACCTTGTACTGTAAACACTCAATAAATATTACTGTTATTGACAGGGCCTTATTACTGGGATGATTCAACTTGACACAGTTTTTCTGACCATGCCTCACTCTGTTCAAGGTTCAGATCCCTAGAAAAGGTGATGGGTCTAACTCAGGTCACTCACCTATTCCTTGACCAGGCAGGGATGGGAAATCTTAATTGACAGCCCTGCCAAAACTGCAGGCTATGGGACAAAAAAAAGGAAAGTGAAGTCGCTCAGTCATGTCTGACTCTTTGTGACCCCATGGACTATGGCTCCTCCGTCCAGGGGATTTTCCAGGCAAGGGTACTGGAGTGGGTTGCCATTTCCTTCTCCAGAGGATCTTCCTGACCCAGGGATCGAACCCAGCTCTCCCACACTGCAGGCGGATGCTTTACCATCTGAGCCACCAGGGAAGCCTTAAGGGACACAGGCGATACCCAAAGGAAAAGCCTGAAGAAAGAGGAGCGGGGCTTAGCAGCAAAACCAACCCAAGCCCCCGGCAAATACTCTCAGATGTTAGGAAGATCAGAGATAATATGAGCAAAGTTCTGGCACATTGTGGGCTCTTAGTTACTGGGATTCTTCTCAGTTGATGACTGTTCTCTACCTGGAAGTTCTGGATTTTTCATTACCATTGAAATATAATTTGAGGACAGATGGTAAAGGCATTTGCACTTTATTCTATGAAACAAGCAGGGAGGACCATCTCCTGAAAACCCCACAGCACACTCAGAATCCCCTGGACTGTGGTCCATAAGCCTCCCAGCTGTGTTACCCCCAGGCAATTACTAAGCATCTTCAGCCCTGTTTCCCTGTGCATAAAAGGTGCGCACATCTTGGGTCACTGTGGGGTTTAAATGAGATAGTATTTGCAAAATACTTAGAACAGTATCTGGCCCAAAGGAAATGATCAAAAAACCATAGCAATGATTTATTTATGAAACATAGTTAAAAACTCTGCCTCACCAGATTGGTGGGAGAATCAGTTGGGATCAAAGAAGCTGTAGCACTTGCACTGTGCCACGTCGCAGAAAGGGACTTCCTTGATTGTGATCACCACAGGCAATGAGACACACCCTTAATCTAATTACAGGCTTTTTGGGTGAAGCAAAATAACGTTAAGTGTACATATTAGTGATGAGATGGAGCCTGATTTCAGAAATATTAAACTATGAAAAGGGTGTGTCTTAGAGTGGAAGAAATAAAGTATTGATAATTCAATGTTTCAAATAATTAAAGAATGTTCTCATAGAGTCTGGTACCAGTTTCCCAAAACTTAGAACACAATATTGCTTACTTAATGCTAAAAGAGCGCTGGGCATAATTTAATCTTTCCTTGAAGCTTCTGAATTTCCTTGAAGGCAAGATCAGCAATTTTAAAATACACTTTTAGATCCTCTAACTCAATGATTCTCAATCCTGACTACACATTAGTATCCCCCGGGGAGCTTTTAAAAAATACCGTTGCCCAGGTTCCATTTCAAACCAATTAAATCTCTGAGTCTCTGAGGGAGGAGCCTGAGCACTGGAATTTTTCGAAGCTCCCCAAGTAATTCTGATGCACAGAGTCTGAGAACTGCTCTTCCCAGCAGAGGTTGCCACTGTGTTTGGAGATGAGGTTGAAGAGGTCTGTAGAGGCTGGATCTCGGAGGGTTTCATACAACACAACACAGGCTCAGTGTTACTCTGTAAGATGGCGAGTTACTGAAGACTTAACAAAATTGTTCATCTGGTGTGAATTCAAGTTAGAATGGCCACTCTGGGGACCTGTGGGGATGACCTGGAGTTAAGACAAGAGGAGGAGGACCTAGAGGAGAGGCCACTGCAACTATGCAGATTCTATGATTATCTGTTACAGCGTAACAAAACAGCTCCCAAATCTCCTGGCTTTAAGCAATGATTTGTTATTTCTTCTGATTCTGTGGATTGGCCGCGCAGTTCTGCAGACCTCACTGGTACCCCCTCACACAGCGGCCTTCAGTTGGTGGACTGGTTGGGAGCCAGGCTGGCTGGAGCAGTCGCACTTCTCTCCAGATGGTCTTTCATCCTTGACTTCTTCTCAGCATGGTGCTCTGGGGGCAGTGTTCTAAGAGACTGGAGACAGAAACTGCAAGATGTCTTAAGGCCTAGCCTTGGCAGTTGTACACTAACCCTTCTGCTTGATTCCACCAGCCAAAGCAACGTACAAGGCCAGCCTGGATTCAAGGGGTGGGGAGAGAGGCTCCACCTTTTGGTAGGAGGCAAGACAAAGTCACGTTGCAAAGGGGTGTGCATGTGATAGGAGGAATTTGTAGACTTATTTCACAGTCTACCACAAAGATGGAAAATGCTGAAGCCTGGCCTAGGGCAGGGCAGTAAAAAGAAGTGAATGCATTCATTCAGTCAGTCAGGTGGCTAGCCATTCATTCAATAAGAATTGATTGAACACTTCCTGTATGTCTGGCTCTGTGTGTGTTAGTTGCTCATTTGTGTCTGACTCCTTGCGACCCCATGGACTCTAGCCCACCAGGCTCCTCTTCTGTGGGATTCTCCAGGCAAGAACACTGGAGTGGGTTGCCATACCCTCCTCCAGGGGATCTTCCCGACCCAGGGATTGAACCCCTGTCTCTTGCATTGCAGGTGGATGGATTCTTTACCATCTGAGCCACCAGGGGCATTGAGGGGGATAAAGCTGTAGCTGATGATGAGCGAGTACTACTCTCATGGAACTTGCTAGCTCGGGGCAGGGGAGATAGGCATTAAAAGGCAAATCAATATACTATGGTTCAATGTGGAATTGAAAAGTGCTATGAAGAAACATAAAGTAGGATAAGGAATGAGAGAGAACTATTTTCGATGGGGTGGTCCAGAAAGCCCCTTTGAATAAGTAACATCTGAGCAGAAATCTGAAGGGAGTGAGAGAGTAAACCATGCAGATATTTGGAGGTTGGGAGGAGACCAGCAAGTGCAAAGGCTCTGAGACAGGAGCGTTCTTCATCTGTTTGAGAAAAGGAGTCCCATGTGGCTGGGAGACAGTGAGCAAGGGAGGGATTGAGAGACAAGGTGGGAGAGGCCAGTAGGGGTCAGAGACTGTGAGACTTTGTAGGACATGATGAATTTTTGGAAAGGGAGAGCCTTTGGCATCTTATATAAGAGCATAATCTTCTGTTCCCAAAGGCTGATACTAGCTGCTGCGTTGAAAAGATTGAAATCTGGGAGACCAGTTAAGAGGCTATTGCTTGGACAACATTTGTAGTGGAGAAAGTGGGGAATAAACATCAGATTCCAGGTACATTTTGAAGGCAGAGTTGATAGACTTTCCTGAACTGTTGGATATGAGGTGAGGGAGGAGAAAATAAAGTCGTAAGCTTTCGGCTTTAGCAGCTCAGTCAATCGTCGTGCCATTTAGTTTGCTGAGATGCGGGGTCCCTGGTGAAGAAATAGATGAGTTGGGGGGAAAGCACAAGTTTGGTTTTATGTATTTATTTATTATTCAGTATAATGGCTTTACAATGTTGTGTCAGTTTGTGCCCTACAACAACAGGAATCAGTAGAAACATACATGTATCCCCTCCCTCTTGAGCCTCCCTCCCACCCCTCTAGGTCATCACAGAGCATCTAGCTGAGCTCCCTGTGCTACAGCTGCTTCCCACCAGCTAGCTATTTTACACATAGCAGTGTGTATATTTCAATGCTGCTCTCCCAGTTCATTGCCCCCTGTGCCCCCCTCATGTCCACATATCTGTTCTCTATGTAACATGTTTGATTTTAGATATGTGAAGCTTGAGATGCTTTTTAGATGTCCAAGACACAGGCAGTTAGCCACTGAGTCTGGAGTCCAGGCTGGGGTTGCAGATGGCAATCTGAGCAGTCTCCAGGGCTATGTCAGATCTTGAGATTGGAATGGATCACTTATGGAGTAGGTGTGATAGTGAGGAGGTCTGAAGATCCAGCCCTGGGGCACTCCAATCCCAACAGAAGAAGGATTAAGGGAAAGGATGCAGCCCAACAGGGACTGAGAAGGAGTGGCCAGTGAGGTGGAAAAATAAGGAGAGCTCGTGGAGTCCTGGAAGAAAGATTTCCCAGAAAGTCCTGGAAGCCCTTGAAGAAAGATTTTCCAGAAAAGAGCAGAACAGTGGTCTTGGATGCTGCTGAGGCTTGGCAGAGTCACAGTGCCAAGGCAGTGGGGAAGAGGCAGGGAGTGGGGTGCATTAGACAGGAGCTAAACTGAGGCAGAGAAAGAACTAACCACTGGGATTCAACAACATGAAAGACACAGATGACCTTGATAAGATTAAGTGGAGCAGAGTACAGTGGGGTGAGGATAGAATAGGATAATTGCAGAGAAAGTCGTGTGTGTGTGTGTGTGTGTGTGTGTGTGTGTGTGTGTGTGTGTATGTGTGTGTGTTTAGTTGTGAAAAAGTGGAATATTTGTATCTTGGTGGAATAGTTTGCCAGAAAGGGAAAATTATCAATGATGCAGGCATGAAAGGGGGTCAATTGCAGAAACAAAGAGCACATGATCCGGTGGACAAGGGCAGCAGCAGGCCTCAGGTAGCAGCAAGCACAATTCTTCCTTTGTATCCAGAGTGAGGGCAGAGCTTGGAAAGGGCTCCGAGGCAGGTAGATTGAAAGATCTGGTGTTTGGAGGGTGTGGAGAGTCAGGAGGCATTTGGAAAGTAGAACAAGGAATGAAAGCTGCAACCTCAGGATGGAAGGCGGCTCCCAGCAAGACCATCTCTTATCAACAACCTCTCCCAACACCCCGCCTGCGCCCGGCCTGGCGCCAGGCAGAGGGGCTCTCTGATGAGTCACTGGGTGCCTCTGCCGGGGAGATGCTGAGGAGTTCACAGCCTAAGAAGGGAGACAGACCTGTAAACCGACAACTTCAATACAATGTGCTAATAATAAAGACCCATTCAAAGTGTTTTGAGAACAAAGAGGGAGGGAGTAACTCTGCCTGGAGGGGTCAGAGAAGGCTTCTCAGAGGTGAAATTTAAATGAGGCTGCAAGGAGGACTGGAATATTATCAGGCTGGCTGAGGGGAGGAAGGTCATTCAAGGTGGAAGGAACATCATGTGAAATCTGCTTTCACAGGATGGGCAAGATCCTTCTACTGCTTCTCTCCCTGCTCCACCTGTCTGTCTCTTTTCTTCCTACCGCTCCCTCCCCGCCGCCCCCCCACCCAACCCCTCACCCCAAGCTGTTGTCTCTCAGGCTTTCTTGGTTCAAGAGGAAATTTTTCTTTTTTGGAAAGTTTAATAAACTTCCGTTCAGCCTGTACTGAGTCATGACAAAGGTGTGTTTCACACTTAAACAAACGTCTCAGATGTTATTTTTTGTACTTGAAGAACAAGCTATTTTTAAAGAAATCCAAACTCACTGGGATTCAGCAAGGACGATTTCTGTGACCTCTTTTTAAGAAGTGAGCCTTTGAAAGGAGCATAGTGACCAGCGGTGGCAGCATAAGAGGACCTCCTGGCAGTTCTTTCCTTTAAATGTTTCAGTGAGCTTCACCTTACTAAGGCTTGCATTTTATCTTGGCTATCTGGTCTTCTGGAAAACTTTCAGGGAGTATGCAATAATTATCCAGTAACAGAATGAGCGGAGATGAGGCCTCCACTCTTAGAGGTAGACCAAGATAATAGTGGGGAGAAGGGGAGGATGGAGAGAATAGGCTGGATTTGAGAGAAATTTATTTTTATTTTTTTGCCAAACGCTGCAGCATGTGGGATCTTAGTTCTCTTCCCTCCAACCCCGCCCCCCACCCAAGGATCAAACCCACAGCCATTGCAGTCTTAACCCCTGGACTACCAGGGAAGTCCCTTGAGAGAAGTTTAAACAGAGGCAAGGCCATTTCCCACAGTGGCGCTGTACTAATCTCGTATGGGTGGCCTGTCTTTGCCATCAGTTCTTCCCTCCTGAGCATATGTAACACTCCTCGATGGAGTCTGTATCTCCACCCACTTGGGTCTGGTCGGGCCTGTGACTACCGTGATCCACTGAACCCAGGGACGATGACGCTGGGCCAGTTGTAGGACTAGCTTTAAGAGCTACTGTTGTGAGAATCTTAAGACGTACAAAGAGGCTGCATATAAGTAGTCCAGTTCACATTGCAGTTGAGCTCCCCAGCTAAGAGCATGAGTGAACCATCTTGGATGTTCAGCCCCACAGACCACTTCAGCTGAGTTCAGCCCCAACTGACCTCTGACTGCAACTTCATAAGGGACCCCAAGTGAGAAGCACTCAGTGAAGCCCAGCCAACCTATCAGACCATGAGAGATAATAATTACTCTGTTTTATTCCAAGATAGACATTTTAAAACAACAATGCTAGTATCATTCCTAACAAATAAGATTATTGAGAGAAATTCAAGATCTCTTTGTTACTGCTTTTTCCCCTTTATGCTTAGAATATATCTCATTGAAGATGTATGGTCAAAAAGTACTTTCTTTTAAGGTCAATTGGGGTAATTTTTTTTTTTTCCTGTGGGCATGTTATCAACCTCATATAAAGTTATGTTCATGTTTTGACTTGTTTTTCATATTAGGGATTATTTAAAAATTTATATGACTTAATGATTTAAATATTTACATAAATTATTTATGGGATTTCAAAGTCAAAGCTATTTAACAAGGCTCATTTAGAGAAGCCTCACTTCCAATATTTTTCCTTCTACTCTGTTCTCTTTCTCCCCCATAGAACTCCTTTTAAAGCTTGGTTTCTCAACCTTGGCACCACTATTTTGGGCTGGATTATCCTTTGTTATGGGGGGAAAGAGAGCTATTCTGTGTATTGTAAGATATTTAGCATCATCCTTGGATCCTCCCCACTAGATGCCAGTTGTTATAAAAACCAAAAAAAAAAAAAGCCTCCAGACATTGCTGAATGTTCTAGAAGAGGGGTTGAGGGGATGAGGAAGGAATTACACCTAGTTAAGAGTCACTGTTGTAAGGAAAATGATTTCTTGCTGGCTTGAATATTTGACCCCTAGTCTAAAATATCTGCATTTTATGTTAAACCCATCATTTTAGGCAACCCCTTTGGACCAACATGAGCACTAAATTTAGGGCATCAGGAATCACTCATAAGATGGCTGTCCCAGTCATTCAAAATATGCTTATATTATTATTATTTGTAGGTTATAAGATACATAATTTAGAAACTTCTCTTAGAACTTTTGGACCCTAAAAGTGTGTGCACCCAGAGATCCAGACACTGCAGTGCTTTCCCTAGTTTGCAAAGTACCGGGGTTGGATGATTTCTTAGGGCATTCCTGATGTCTGAAAGTAATCTTATCCTAAAAGTCAAGAAACTTGCTTTTCAAACTGGAGTGGACAGCACAGTGATTGAAAACACCAAGTTGAATCCCAGGTCTTTAACTTGTCAGCTCTGTGCCTTAGTACAAGTTACATACCTTCCTGGAGCCTTAAATTAAAATGAAAATTAAAATCCTACTTTATAGGATTGTTATGAGGATTAAAGACATGATGTGGAGTTCCTTGGCTGTCCCATGGTTGAAGACTCCACATTTTCATTAAAAGGGGTGTGGGTTTGAATCCCTAGTTAGGGAACTATGATCCTGAGTGCCAAAAAAAAAAAAAAGACAATGCATGTTAAGTGCATAATGTACTGCCTAGAATATAATAAGTGCTTAATAAATGTTGGCTGTTAGTGTAATTACCGTCAGGGCTAGGTGGTGGTGTGCCAGGGACTATTCAGAGCCACTTGATAGATGAGGAGTATCTTCTAGAGTGAATTTCTTCTTGAAGAGTTGGAAAAATGGGTTTAAATTTTTTTTTAACTCTTTATTTACTTTCATTTTTGGTCCCACTGGGTCTTCACTGTTTGCACAGGCTTTCTCTAATTGCTGCAAAATGGGGGCTGCTTTCTAGTTGCAGCGCACGGGCTTCTCATTTCGGTGGCTTCTCTTGTTTCGGAGCACAGGCTCTAGGTGCATGGGTTTCAGTAGTCTCAGCATTTGGGCTCAGTAGTTGTGGTGCACAGGCTTAGTTGCTCCACGGCGTGTGGAATCTTCCCGGACCAGGGATCAAACCCACGTTCCCAGCGTTGGCAGATTCCTATCCACTGTGCCACCAGGGAAGTCCCAGGCTTTGAATTTTTCTCCTAAAGGGAAGTAATTTAAAACATTATTTTCATGTTAAACATGGGAATAAAAGGTGAGATGTGTATGAATTTAAAAGATAAAAGGTGAGACTTCAAAGAAATGTTATGCTTGAGGTGGACGAATTTGGGCTTTATCCTCAGACCTCCTGTGAGAGAACTTTGGTGGAAAGTGTCAGCAGTAGATCTGTGCTGTTTTGCATCTTTAACTGATAGAAGTATCAGGGATATTAGAAGTCCTTCTGGAAAGTGGGGGCTTTCTGACCTGGAATTCCTGGTATTTTCTTGTCTTTTTTGAGGTTTGTTAGGGCTGGGAAAGTCTGCTGGGCATACATTCAATAAATATTTAAGTGCCTACTCTATGCCAGGCACTATTCTAAGGCATACAAAGAGAACAAATCAAAGAAATATTCTGCCCACGTGAAACCTTCAGTCTACTGGTCATTCAATATCAATAACTATCATAGCCTCAATGAGAGAACTGAAATGGGGAACAGGAAGGGCAATAGGTTCAGGGTTTCGGGGAAGAGATCCAGCACTTATGAACAGTTTCATAGCTTGTATGAGTCCAAATAGATATCCTGAATAGGCTGTTGAATGAGAGTCTAGAGCCATAGTTCTCACCTGGAGCTTTTATTTTTAATCTTTTTTTTTTTTATTAAGTTGATATGTTGCATTTTCATTTTTCTTCAGTTCAAGAAATTTTAATTTTTTTTGGCCTCGTGGCATGTGGGGTCTGAGTTCCCTGACCAGGGATTGAACCTGGGCCCCCTGCAGTGGAAGCGTGGAGTACTAACCATTGGAACGCCAGAGAATTTACTCACTTGGAGCTTTTAGACATTTGTGATGGAGTTTTGGTAGTCATAATGGCATTTATCACAGGGAAGTGAAGAATGCTAGATATCCTGCAATGTATGGACAATTAGGCATCATGATTTTTTGAATGTCACACTGGGCATTTACATAGGTGAAAGTCCTGTGTACAATTATCTAAGCCTAATGACTAACTCCCTTTTTTCAAACAAAGACAAAGTACATTCTAGCATGATTTTAATATTCCAGGGAGGCAAATACTATGCAAAGTGAATGAAGATTACACCTTTTTGTGTTCAGACTCTACCAAGGGTTATTCACCATTTTAGAAAATCATGTCAGCAACCACAATTTTGCTGTGATGTTCAAGTCTCCTCCAGTTGGCATCTGAAGCTGTTGGTTTTGGGTCAATGGTTCTCAAACAGCAAGGTGCATGTGATCACCTGGGGATCTTGTTTCTTTTCTTCTTTTTCTTTAAAGAATAGAAGAGACTGTTTGGAAAACAGTGGAAAGAATCCAGGAGAGAAGAAGAGGCTGACCACGACAGAGGCCCATTAAGGGGTGAAGTTCCTTAGAGGGTAGGTAAGGAGGGCATCCAGGCACAGGGGAAGGACCTGGTCTTGGTGAGAAGAGCTAGTTTTTGTACAAAGAGGGGAGGATGAGAGAATGGCTGGAGCTACATGTAGATTTAGAAAGATGATGGCACAAAGTTGAGGGATGTCCCATCCCCTAGGTCCCACCCGTCACTTAGGTCAGATTGGCCACCTTTATGTTTCCAGCTTCTTTCTACAGTGGCCTAGGGTTGGGGGAGGGGTGGGGAAACAATTGGAACACCAGACTGACTTGTACCTCTCAGGGCAAGTACTTTGGAAACCAGGAAATATACTGGAATAAGAGAAAACAGAAACAGACTCACAGACATAGAAAACAAACTTTTGGTTACCAAAGGGGAGGGGAGGGGGTGGTAAATTAGGAGTATGGGGTTAACAGATGCACACTGCCACATATAAAATAGATAAATAACAAGGGTTTACTATACAGCACAGGGATCTATATTTAATATCTTGTAATAAGTTATAGGAGATCCAACCAGACCATTCTGAAGGAGATCAGCCCTGGGATTTCTTTGGAAGGAATGATGCTAAAGCTGAAACTCCAGTACTTTGGCCACCTCATGCGAAGAGTTGACTCCTTGGAAAAGACTCTGATGCTGGGAGGGATTGGGGGCAGGAGGAGAAGGGGACGACAGAGGATGAGATGGCTGGATGGCATCACTGACTCGATGGACGTGAGTCTGAGTGAACTCTGGGAGTTGGTGATGGACAGGGAGGCCTGGAGTGCTGCGATTCATGGGGTCGCAGAGTCGGACACGACTGAGCGACTGATCTAATCTAATCTAATCTAGTAAATTATAGTGGGAAATAATTTTAAAAAGAATATGAACGTATATATAAATCACTTTTATGTATATATAAAACTAAATTTATATATATATATAAGACTAAGTCACATATATATATATATATATAAAACTAAATTGAAAAAGCAAGAGCGTTCCAGAAAAACATCTACTTCTGCTTTATTGACTTCACCAAAGCCTTTGACTGTGTGGATCACAACAAACTGTGGAAAATTCTGAAAGAGATGGGAATACCAGACCACCTTACCTGCCTCCTGAGAGAGCTGTATGCAGGTCAAGAAGCAACAGATAGAACTGGACATGGAACAACAGACTGGTTCAAAATTGGGAAAGGAATACGTCAAGGCTGTATATTGTCACCCTGCTTATTTAACTTACATGCAGAGTACACCATGGGAAATGCCACACTGAATGAATCACAAGCTAGAATCAAGATTGCCAGGATAAATATCAACAACCTCAGATAATGCAGATGATACCACTCTAATGGCAGAAAGCAAAAAGGAACTAAAGAGCCTTTAGTTGAAGATGAGGGTGAAAGAAGAGAGTGAAAAAGCTGGCTTAAAACTCAACATTAAAAAAACTAAGATCATGGCATCTGATCCCAACACTTCATGGCAAATAGATGGTGTAACAATGGAAACTGAGAGACTTTATTTTTTTGGGTTCCAAAATCACTGCAGATGGTGACTGCAGCCATGAAATTAAAAGATGCTTGCTCCTTGGAAGAAAAGCTATGAGCAACCTAGACAGCATATTAAAAAGCAGAGACATTACTTTGCCAACAAAGGTCCGTGTAGACAATGGTTTATCCAGTAGTCATGTATGGATGTGAGAGTTGGACCATAAAGAAAGCTGAGGGCTAAAGAATTGATGCTTTTGAACTGTGGTGTTAGAAGACTCTTGAGAGTCCCTTGGACTGCAAGGAGATCAAACCAGTTAATCCTAAAGGAAATCAGGCCTGAATATTCTTTGGAAGGACTGACGCTGAGGCTGAAACTCCAGTACTTTGGCCACCTGATGCTAAGAACTGACTCATTGGAAAAGACCCTGATGCTGGAAAGATTGAGGGCAGGAGGAGAAGGGGATACCAGAGGATGAGATGGTTGGATGGCATCACCAACTTGATGGACATGAGTTTGAGCAAGCTCCAGGAGTTGGTGATGGACAGGGAGGTCTGGTGTGCTGCTGTCCATGGGGTCTCAAAGAGTTGGGCATGACTGAGTGACTGAACTGAACTGAAATCACTTTACTGTACACCTAAAACTAACACAATATTGTAAATCAGTTATACTTAAGTTAAAAAAGATATTGGAGGGAATTCCTTGGCGGTCCAATGGTTAGGATTCCTTGCTTCCACTGCTAAGGCAGTTTGATCCCTGGTCAGGGAATTAAGATCCCACCATGCTGCCCCTTGTGCCCGCCCCCCCCCCCCCCCCAAAAAAGATACTGAAATAAGAGATACTATTGAATACTTAATGCTGTCCAGTCCTCCATTTAAGAACATTTTTACATTTTATCAAGTACCAAGCATCATACTTAGTGCTTGAGATATATTTCTCATTGGATCCTTACAACAACCATATTCTGTATGCAATATTATTATCTCACTTGATAGATAAGTAAGACCCAGGGAGACTGATTTTCCAAGGTCACACAGCTAGTATACCCTGAACCCAGATTTTTTCACTGCAGCTTGTCCCTCCTTCCCCTAGCAGACTCATGTTCTTCCTAAAAAGCCTAGCTTTAATGATCTCATCTCATGTGTTCCCTATCCCACCCAGGTAGAGAGATGACTCTGTCTTCTAGGTGCATATAGTCCAGGAAGGCAACAGACAGCAAAAAAAAAAAAAATACAGTCTAGTGCTATAAGAATTCATCATTTCATGAGGCTGTTGTGCCAAGTGGAGGGAGTTTAGAGAGTGCCTTGGAGGCAGCTAAGGAGTTCTGGGGTGAATACATTCTGAGATGGCTGATAAGAACGCCAAGGAGTTTTTTAGGAGGATAAATAAAGGTATGGTGGTTGGGGGTGGGGAGAGGGTGTTGAAAATGATTTGGGGCCTAGCACCTGGCTCAGGAGGCTCAGAAGTGCCATACTATGTCAACTACAGTTCTTAAGTTCAATGTGACTGGAGGGTCAAGTTGGCCTAAAGGAGGAGGGAAAGTAAAGGGGACTTAAACTTAAGGTCAGATCACTCAAGCTTTTTAAGTTGATTTAGAGTGTTTACACTTTATTCTGTGAATGAAGCAAAGTGTTAAAATGTTTGGGCCTAGTATGTTTAAAAGGTGGAAGGGCCCCCGATGGGGCTGCTGTGGGAGATCCCTGCTGTACCCCCAGCTCTCCAAGCCTTGGCACTGAGTGGTCAGGTCGTCTCCACTCTAGGCTTGAAATTCCTTTAGGGCAGGTAATTTCCTATCTCATTCACCTGCGCATCCCAGCCCCCTAGCACAGGACCTGTCATGCAGGAGGAACTCAGATAGAGGTCCGACATCGCTGGCAGAATGCTGGGTGCCAAGAAGGTGCCAGCTAGTGACTAAATAGCAAATCTTCCTTTCTTCCTCAGCAGTGCCGGGCCAGGGTTCAGCCAAAATCTGACCTAACTCTAAGGAGGTCAGAGAAGCCCTGGCCCCCAGCTCAGTCCCAGGGAGGTCCCTGAGGGGTGGGAGGAGAGGAGGTTGTTGACTAAAATGCAACTTCTGCTCAGTACCTGCAACGTGCTAGAAGAATTTGCACCTACAGTCTTTTCACCTATTGTCTCTCTCTTTTTTTTTTCTCTTCCATCCCTCCAACGGCTCCTAAATCAGAATTACTGTCCCAGTTTCCCGGACCAGGAAACTGAGGATCAGAGTGGTTCTGTAATTTGGTCAAGGTCACACAGCTGGTTGGTGCTGGCGGGGTGGAGGCTGTGTTTCAACCTTTTAACTAGTCAAAGCTCATTAACTTCCCCCTCCTCCACCTGGGGAGGCGTTACGGCACCTACTCCATTTGCGTAGCCGCTGGGGTCGGGGGTACAGAGCTCTGGGGCGCGGGGCGGGAGAGGCCGGCTCGCCCTAGTGGCGACCGGGAGCCGCTCCCAGATTCGGACGTTACGAAGTTTCCGTGGATTTCGCTCGCCTCCCTTCCGCAGCTCGTCCCCGCTCCGCAGCACTTACGCCGCTAGCGCAGCAGGGCTCAGGTGCTGCCGCAGGCGGGGGCCTGCCTCCGGGAGGGAGGCAGCGACGCAGTTTACGTAAGCGTCTCCTCGCAGGTGCATGCGGCCGCCACAGTGTGTGCTCCTTGCGCGCTCCCAGGTGCGCAGTTGGCGCAGGCGGCGGCGCGGCACGGCGGCGGCGGGCGCTGGCCGGCGCTCTCAGGTGCGGCAGAGCGCGCGTGGAGGGGGCGCGCGACGAGTGAGGGGGCGGGCTTTCCGTTCCCCGGCAGCCGTGGGGCCCGCCCCCTGGCCCGGCCAATGGGCGCGCTCGGCAGCGTCACGTGCTCGCCGCCGCCGCCGCCGCCGAAGCGGAGACCGGAGCCGCGAGCGCCACCAGGGCAGCAGCCGCCGCAGCCGCCGCCGCTGGGCTGAGGAGCCGGAGACGCAGGCTGACGAGGTGGCGGCGGCGGCGGAGCGGGAGCAGGGACCGGGCGCGGGCAGAGCGCGGCGGTGCGGGTAGGCTGCGGCGGAGGGGCAGGCGCCTGCGCGGCGGGCTGTCCCGGGCGGGCGGCGGTTGAGGCGGCGGTTGAGGCGGTTGGCGGTGCCGGCCCGGGCCCCGCATTGTTTGTTGTGCGTCCTTAGCAGCGGCGGCGGCGGTGGCGGCAGCGGCGGCCGGGGCGGAGAGCAGGGAGCAATCCCGGCCCCCGTGGCTCCGGCATTGTGGCCGCCGCCGCCGCCGCCGCAGTTGCGGTGCCCTGGCTGCTTCGGGCAAGGGCAGCGGGCAGTCTTCCTCACCTTCGTGGAGGGTGGGGGGGGGGGGGGCAGGGTCCCGGCCCCGAGCGGGGAGAGGGCGTGGGCTGTGTGAGGAGACCCGGCGCTGGGGGCTCTGGGTAGGATGGAGGGTGAAGGGCTCTGGGCAGGTGTTGGAGGACGTTGGGGGCAGGGGCTGGGGGAGAGGCTGCGGGGGGCGGCTGGAGGGTGTGGGCAGATTTGGGTGAGAAGGAAGGGTAGAGGGATCTGGCCCACTGGAGGGTGAGGCCCTTCGGGCAGGTTCAGGAGATCCATGGGGGCCGGAGCGAGTGGGGGCAGCCTGTGGGGGTTCGGGAGGGTGTGAAGGAGGCTTAGGGAGGACAGGGGGCGAGTGTGATGGGATTGGAAGGAATCGAGGGAGGCATGGAAGAGGCGGATGTCCCGGCCGGGGCTGCGTGTGAGGGGCAACGAGTGGGGCCAGATAGCAGGAAGACCGTGGACAAAAATGTGAAGGGAAATGTGGAAGAAGGTGTCCGGCTCGGGGCAGTGTGGCAGGGTGAGCGTGGAAAGAGGTTGTGGGGGTGGGTGGAAGGAGGGTCTCTGGAGTGATGGGGAGGGAAATGGAGAGTGTTCAGGCAGGAGGAACGGAAGGGTAGGCCCAGAGGCTTCAGGAGACCCGGTGAGCGGTGTGAGGACAGGGTCTGTCCAGGAAAGAGGCAGGAGGGTCTGAGGCTGGAGAGATGGGCCCTGCCAGGGAAGAGCATGTGAGAGGAGAAGCAGGTATCTGATCTGGTGAGGCGCTCAGGGGAGAAGAGTAGAGGGCGGGCGATTGGAGCAGGGCCTAAGTTTGAGGGGTTTGGGAGAGAAGTCCTGACGGTAGTGAAGGGTGGTGGGGACGAGAGGAAGTACTGGGGCATTTAGTAGAGATCAGAGTGAGTGAAACGGAGGGTGTTCTCGAGGAAGTATGAATGAAGGTGGGGAGTATCAAGAGGGGGGACTTAAGGGTTGGGGAGACTTGGGAGGGGACCAGTGGAGTGCAGTGTGGAGGGCCAGAGGTGTGTGTGGGGGGAGGGAAATGTTCTTGGAGTGGCAGGTGAGGTGTGAGGACAGATGGAAGTGTTTCTAGGGCAGGACCTGTGGAGGGAAGTTGGGGAGAAGGAAAGAGGGGGGGTGGGTGGTGCGTGCTGAGGGGAGATGAGTAGAGGGGTGCAGTAGGGGTAGGTTCAAAGAAGTGTACAGGTCTGTGTACAGTGTGGGAGGGAGAGAAGCATGGGTTTGGGGGCTATGGTAGAAGTGGGTAGGAGGGAACAAAGGGAGTGAAAGGGGGAAGATAGGATATTTTTGGGTAGAGGATGCTGAAAAATGCCTAGTGCCAGCAGTAGTGGGGTAAGGAAAGGGTAAGGTGGGTATGTATGTAGACATGTCTGTGACTAGAATGTGGTAGGTTGGGTTTGGGTTTGGGGTGGTGGTGGGGGAAGTGGGATGCCCAGGTTTAGAGCAGGAAATGACTATTCAGGCTGGAGAGAATTAGGAAAACTGTTGCTTGAAAGAGTGTGGAAGGAGTGGGTGCTGAAGTGTGAGGAAAGCCTGGAAAACTTTGGGTCTTGAGAGACTAAAGGAGCCACCATGTTTTGGGTCAGTGAAAGTATGTGGAAGGGCAGAGTGTAGAATTTGGGGGAAAAAAAACCCTAAAAGGAGAGGATTAAATTATTGCCTTAGAGGAACTGGAGAGTGTGTGAGGGTGTGTGTGGATTCTGGAATGATGTTATGGAAAATGGAGGACATTAAGCCCTTTACCATATATGAAAGTTCATGCTTCTAGGATCAGAGAGATCAGGAAGCCTTGATTTTAGTTCCAGAACCCAGTGAATGGGGATGGGATAAGGGAGAGCTGAGCACACACTCCCTGGTTGGAGGAGCTGTGGGTGGAGTCATTCTGGCACATTGGCCTGATGAGTGGGCAAATAGAGGAGCCATGCAGGGTCAAGAGGAGCGCACCTGGAGTGAATAGAAGCAGAACTACAGCAGGTTCAGGGCAGGTTTCTTTGTGAAGATTCTGCAAGAGGGCAGGGCCCAGCGTGTTTGAGGGCTGTGCATCAGAGGGAGGAAAGGATACCTTGGTGCGGTGTATCAGATACCTTGGTGCTTTCTGGGTAATAGGGCAGTTTTCAGGCATCTGGGTGATGTAATATCTCAGTCCCATGCTAGAGGCAGACAGAGGTAATGTATTAAATACATCCAGCTTCTAAAAGTGGCAGGAATGGAGCTTTGACTCTTTCAAGGTGGAGATAACAGATCCTCGGTTGTCTCCCGAATAGTTCAAGTAAAATTTATTAATAGAGGCTTTTGGATTTTCTGTTATTTTAATTTGAGTTGGGGAGTGCAGTGTTAGCTTTATTGTGGAAAGACTTTGGGGGTTATGTGTTATGAAGTAACCTTTAGGTGTTTGAACACAGACTTTTCAGCAGGTCTCGTTCAGTGTTCTGTGGCTTGTGTTAGATTCTTTGGGATTTGGAAGGATTAAGGAAACTGCTTTGAGACTGCCTCAGTAAGCAGTGTTTTCTAGAATCTTGGAAAGCGATTTCCTTTTTGACAGTTGAAGGTTCAGTCTTGTCAGATTTTGCAAAAAAAAAAAAAAATTATTTGATCATGTTGCAGATGTAACTTCAATTATTGCTTTCTGGGCTTCGGGTAGTGTTTAATGTGGTACCTAGTATGATCTCACATGAAAGGTCCTCTTTGGTACCTTGGGAAGCTTTCTGGGTTGATTAGTTTTCTTCTTTTGTCCATTTAGGAAGTATCTAAATTGTTAGTTTGAATAATGCAGCCATTGTGAGTTCAAATAAGTTTGAGTGGAAGTGGGAATCTTGCCTAAACATAATGAGGCTGAACAGAACACCACATTTTAAGTAATCTCTATCTGTAAGTATAAATATTTTAAAAATAAACTGGAAACCAGTCATTTTTAAAATCCAAATTTGAAGTGTATCATGAAAGCAGAAAAATAATGCTCTAAAGGCATTGCTATAAGATTTTATTTTTGGAGGGCAAAGTTTTTAAAAATATAAATGCCTTTTTTTGAAACTCTTAGCAGTGTTTTGAGATTTGATACATGTATTTAATGTAATTATAATGAACATGTTTGACCCCTTTGGCTTCCTGGCAGAGAATTTGAGCAGTAGGATATAAGATGAATAGAGTGACCTTTGAAATTTCTTTCCCATTTGACTGTTGTTTTCTCTCTGTATTTTTTAAGTCCATTGTGTTGGTTCATTTAATTGA
Organism: Bos indicus; assembly: GCF_029378745.1. NCBI lineage: Eukaryota > Metazoa > Chordata > Mammalia > Artiodactyla > Bovidae > Bos > Bos indicus. Next base: position 94,098,955 of record NC_091770.1, on the reverse strand, counting down.
TTTGGAGCAAGCAGTACTTTCTTGTTCAAAATACTCAATTCTGGTTTAGTGTTCTGTTTATATGTATTGTTCCGTGAAGTTCTAAGGTTTGGGATAATTTGTAGGCACTTTAAAATATTATCCTAAGTTTATGAACCAAGGCAAGCAGGTTGTTTAGACTTTGTAGGCTAAATAATTGGGTCTGGTTTTATTTTCACTTGTGACTTGCTGGACAAGATACTTAATCCCTTTGTGCTTGTTTCTCCTCCAGAAACCTGACTCTTTATCTACCTCCCAGGAGAATTGAGATGGTTTATATAAAACAAGTTTAAACCTTTCAGGAAGGTTAGCACTATGTAAGTAGGGGTAATAGCTATTATTTCTTTGACTCTTTATTTCGTGTTAGCCTGGTCAAGTAATAATTTGGCATTAGGTGGGTTAATTTGTAGTGAGAAACTTGGATAGAGATGAAACTTCTGTGAATATTAGAGATATCTGCAAATTGAAGTTTGTTCATCCTTTGCTCTACTGTCTACTAATTTTTCCTGGCTCATTTGTGCAGCTAAGTATTGGTGCTGATTTGAATTCTTGAGTCTGAGCAGAAACTTGTGAGAGACATTCTGAGTTCTAAGTATGAATTTCCAGGGACAGGATGTTTTTTATGTCTCAGAGAATTCGATTTCTAAATCAGAAATAATACATGTAATACATTTCCCTATGGTTTTTTGTAGAAAATTGATTAATTTGGGGTGATTTGAACAGGAAAATGGAGCTATTGCTTCTAGTGGCATTAAGCCTCCTTTTTCAGATTTATTGCATACTTTTTCCTTTTTAAATTTTTAGTTAGCAAATAATTACCGAATCTATTTGACATTTATGCTCTGTTTGTGAGGGAATAATTTTTAAATGCTTCTTAAATGTTTTATTTGGTTTATTAGTTGTAAAAAACCTCCAGATTTTGGTCCTGATTGACATTGCAAAAATGTAAATATTAAGTTGCTTTATTAGGCATTAATTTGCTTGAGCTTGGTAATATGTGAAGCCCTGACAATAGTCTTTCTATGCTAACTGATCTATTCTTAGTAGTTTACAACCTTTTATAACATTTTGGACACCGTTACCCATCTTACTGCTCTTCTGTTTGTTTTGCATGGATCCTTTTATTGGAAAATTGCTTGTTTTTAAAAATTTATTCAGCTGTAGAAAAACTGTTTCTGACAGGTAATTATGAGAGGCTTCATAATTCAGTCTAATTTTAGAAAACTGTTTATTGAGAGATGTATGTTAAACTTATATGTCAGTTAAAATAGAAAGGAATAAAATACTGAGACCAGATTAGTGGTGAGCTGAATACTTAAATGGTTTGAGCCTGAAAGATTTGCAATTCTTTAACTTTTAGGTCATACATTAAATAAAAAGGTGACCAAAGGACCTGATTTGTCACTTTCATGCTTTTTATTTCTTGAGGGTCCTTTAAGTGTATCATTTTTTAAAAAGTTTATTTATTTTTTATATAAATTTATTTTAATTGGAGGCTGATTACTTTACAATATTGTATTGATTTTGCTGTACATCAACATGAATCCTCCACGGGTGTACACATGTTCCCCATCCTGAATCCCCCTCCCACCTCCCTCCCCATACCATCCCTCTGGGTCATCCCAGTGCACCAGCCCAGAGCATCCTGTATCATGCATCAAACCTGGACTGGTGATTCGTTTCAAAATGATATTATACATGTTTCAATGCCATTCTCCCAAATCATCCCACTCTCGCCCTCTCCCACAGAGTCCAAAAGACTGTTCTATACATCTGTGTCTCTTTTGCTGTCTCACATAAAGGGTTATCATTACCATCTTTCTAAATTCAATATATATGCATTAGTATATTGTATTGGTGTTATAAGTTTATTTTTAATTGGAGGAAAGTTGCTTTACAGTGTTGTATTGGTTTTCTGCCTTATAAATGTATCATTTTTGAGAATTACGATGTCTATCTCAACAATATGTGTGTTGCAGAGTGAATGAAGCAGCTTTAAATTTTAGTTATTTGGTATTCAAATTCTCTTAACTTCTGACATAACTAACAGTATGTAGAACATCGGCTTTCTTTAGTTAACTTTAGCACAACTCGAAAGGGTACAGTTGATTATATCAGTAATAAAATCACAGTTTTGCATTGTGTGACTTCATGGTTCATTTCCATTTGAAAAGTGAGAATTCTGTAGCAGGTTGTGTGATAAATTCTAAGGTCTAAATTTCTGGGTCATGGATAAGATGGAGTTTCTTCCTCCACCTGCAGATTTTCTTGTTCTTTGCAGTTTTCCAGGTGCTGGGAAACACAATATCCAGTTGGTTAGATCAGCATTTTGTTTATGAATTGAATTTAACAGTTAATACTATGGACATAAAGCAGAAAGTAATTGTCCTAAAGACTGTCTAGATTTATTTTAATTTTTTGTGTTGCTTGCCTGTTTTGTCCATTTAAGTCAGCAAGCACGTGCTGACTTTTGGCTTAAAGGCATGTTTTGTGCCAGACCTGAGATTTCTTAGTAGGGCTCAATAATATTATTTTCAGTAAAGAACAGATCCTTTCCTAGATAGACTGGTCCTAAACATGGGAATGAAGTCTATAACTGTGGTTACCTATGTTCAGTCAGCCTGCCTGAAAATCAGTATATTTTAAGACAGCTGGGTAGTGGTGACCTGATGAAGTGTTTTGTTTCTGAAAGTTAAGATGAAGGCAGTTCATTCTTAAGATGTTTATAATTCCAGATAAATCTCAAACATTGCATCTAATTATGCAGTGATTAGGCTTCTAGAGCTTAGGCAATCTACATTTTAATCTAATGGAACCATGGGATACTGGGTAGCTCTTAACCCTGGACAGCTCAGGTTTAGTTAGTGAAGCTATTGAACTGGAGGGGAAAGGTGTTGTAGTTTGGTAGTGTAGGTTAGCAGCTAGACAAAATAAGCATTTGGCACCGTAGGTATGCATATTTTTGGTTGTTTTTGATGTAAGCTGTAAATAAGCTTATAATGCCAAAGTTTGCATGGAAGAACAGATACCCATACTAGTGATGAGGCTTTTTAAAAGATAGTATCTTAAAAAATGAGTATTAACCATGATGCTTTCTGATAAGCCAGCTTTGGGGTAAATGTGGAGTTACACAAAACAGGCTTTTGAAATTGGTCAGCATTATTGTTTAGTAGTGTCGTTTATTTTTAGAGCTCAGGGTTCACATACCTGGACTTTGGTCCCTGTGATAGCTGTGTAAGTGAACAGCAGAGTATTACGTTTAAAGAAATGGAGGAACCAAGAGTTGACCCTAGAGCAGAGATAGACTTTCAGAGCACTCCTTATGAAGCTGTATATCAAATTCCTGATAGTCCCCACATTTTGCAAGGAAGGTTGATGGCTGAGCAAATTTGAAACCTGCCTCTTTTAGTGTCTTTTTAAGGTCTACTTGGAGTAATGCTTGTCCGTCTTAGGAAGCGTAGGGTCCTAGGATGATGCAGTAGCAGTGAATCTGAGGGAAAAGGCTAGACTTGGGTGGACTCTTTTTACAGGTGGGCACAGAGATGACCCTGTGCAAGCTCAATTGCTGGATCGAGTAGTAGAAGAGTGTTTTTGACACAGAAAGGCTTGGCCCAGAGATCTGCTCCTGCTGTTTACTAGTCGTAGATCTCTTTTCTCATGTATAAAATTGGAATAAAACCCCTAATTTACAGAATTATAGTGAGAATTAAAGAAAATAAGAAAATTGTAAGCTCTGAAGCATATGGCATTTTTTTTTTAAAGGGAAGATTGAGCAGAAATTAAGGACAGGCTTTGAAGTAATGAGCAGTTTGACTTGGAGGTCCTGGATTTTTATTTTTTATCATGGGATTTTCAGAGGTACATAAAAAGGAACAGTACAGTGAATGTCCATATACCCATCAGCTAACTTCAACAATTAGCAGCAAGATGCTGCTCTTGTTTCATCAATCCCTCATTCACAGTTACTATTTGTCATTGTTTTTGCTGGAGTATTTACAGCAAATCTTAGACATCATGTGCTTTTGTCCATAAATACTTCAGTGTGTATTTCTAACAGATCAGAAACTTAAAAAGAACCTCACAAACTATTTTAACCCTCTAAATTAACAATTATTCCTTATCTAATACTCAGAAGGAGCTGAATTTGAAACGTAGCTCTACCACTCACCAGCTTTGTGTGTTAATCAAATTACTAGTTCTCTTTGAGCTTCTGGTTCCCTTATCGTAACATAAAGATAATGCTTTATGAAGTTATTTTGACTTAAATGAAATAACATATAAAATACTTAACATGAAGATTCTCAGTAAATGGCCCAACCTCTCTTCTGAGCCTCCTGTGCTGTGTGAATTAGAATTAAGGGGTGGCCTCCTCCCTTCTCGAGTATCACAAGGGGTAACAGTACTCTGGAATTCCTGCCCACCAACCTAGTAAAATTTCTCTTCATCGAGCTATCTGACTCTTCTGGTAAAATTCTGTAACAGTTGAAATCATATCCATTCTTCCTTCCTTCCTGTAGCAACATTATTCTCCTACTGGCTCATTCCAGTCAGCATATATACACTATTATTTCATTTATTATTTTTCTAAAATGACCTTTTCTTGACCACACTGTCTCTTCTAACTACAACTCAATTTTTCAGCTTCTTGAAAAGGTTGTTTCTGCTCATCTTCAGTTTTCCTGTCCTCTCCTGAACCTACTACAGTGAAACTTCAGCTCCGTCACTGCTGTTGTCAAAACCACCGTGTTTAATTCTCACTTGCCCCGTTAGCAGCACTGGGTGCAGTAGGTGCCTCCTTCCTTCAAATGCTTTATGCTCTGGTTTCCTCCTGCCTCCTTGGCTTCTCTGTCTCCTTTGTTGGTTCTTTCTTATCACTCCTGCTTCTTAATATTGGACTGTCCCATGGGATCTCTGCTCTTTATTCTCATTCTCTTGGTGATCTCTTTCAACCTCATGGCTTTAAATATGATATATATGCCAGTAAGTTCCAAATTTTTATCTGAAACTCCAGGTTACTGCGTATTTTGACACTTCCACTTAGATATTTCATTGGCATCTCATACTGAACTTGTCTTAACCAAACTCCCTATTTCCTCTGCCTCTTTCGTGGTCTTCCACATTTTATTTTAGTAAATAGCAGCTTCCTCCATATTTCCAGTTTCTCAGGCCAAAACTTGGAGTTATCCTTGCCTCTCTTCCTCTCACACACATCTGACTCCTCAAGAAACCTTGCCAGTCCTTAATTCAAAGTATATCCAGACTCTGAGCAGTTTCATCAGTGCTACTGGTTTAAGTCTACATCAACTCCTCTGAATTACTACAGTGACCCTTTTTACTCTTGCCTTCTTATAGTCTGTTTGCAATACTCCAGCAAGAATGATTCTTTCAAGAAGCTAAGTCATTTTTGTCTCCTTCTGGTCAGAACCCTCAGGGATTCCATATCTTTTCTCAGAGTAAAAGGCTAGGTTCTATTAAAGCTGTAAGTGATTGGATCCCTTCTTTCCTCTCTGACATTTGAACTTTTCTTTTTGCTTACTCCATTCTTGCCACAGTCGCCTTCTTGTTCCTCTCACGTGAGAGGCACATGCCTGTCTCCTGTCCTTTGTATTTGCTATTTGCCCTGCCTAGAATACTGTTTCTCACATACATGGGTGGCTTCATCTTTTTCAGGTCTTTGTGCCTGTCTCCCCTTTCCATGAGGCCTTAGTGTGTGTGTACATGTGTGTGCGTGTGTGTGTTCGACTCTTTGCAACGCCCAGGGCTATAACCTGCCAGGCTCCTCTGTCCATGGAATTTTCCAGGCAAGAATACTGGAGTGGGTTGCCATTTTCTACTCCCAACTCAGGGGATCTTCCCAACTCAGGGATTGTCTCCTGTGTCTCCTGTCTTGGCAGGCAGATTCTTTACCTCTGTGCCACCTAGGAAACCAGAGACCTTCTCTTACCACGCTGTTGAAGTGGCGGTTCGTCTGTTTCTGGCCCTCCCTGTCCTCCCTTTCCCACCTTCTTTTTCTCCATACCACTTAAACCATTTAACTTATGGTATGTTTTTCTCGCTTATTTTGTTTATTGCCTTTTCCCCTTCATTAGTATATGTAAGCTCCATAAAACCAAAGATTACTGTTGTCTTTGTGTTCTGTAGATTTGAAAGCATCTAGAATAGTGCCTAGCACTAAGCAAGCACTTGAGTATTTGTTCAGTGAACTATTCTTTTTTTAGTTATAGTCTGTCACTTTGTAAAGGATGCTATAGTTGGGATTTTGGTTTTTCCCATGGATACTGTGTACCTTTAAATTTTTATGATGTATTTCTGTCTTCTTCATGAATATCTTTTCTTGAGACTGCTAATAGGCTTTATTATTTATTCATTATAATTTTGAGTCCTTGTTATGTACTAGTTACATTGGAGGATACAAAGATAAAACATTGACCCTGACCTTCAAAAATTTAGTCTATGAGGGGAGGTGATGGTATGATTTTGAGATATCGATAAATTTTTTAAAGTAAGTACTTAAGAGAGAAAATGGCTGAGGAATTTAAAGGAGCAAGAAATTACTTCTGCTAAGGGGAATAGCGAGAGACTTCTAGTATGTGGTACCTGTGCTGAGTCACAGGTAAAAATTGGGATTAGATTATGAAATAAAGGGGGAGAGAATTCCATATGGAGGGGATGGCACTGGCAAAATAAGAATGATTTCTGTGCAAAAGAACAAAGTGGTTCAATTAGTTAAAGATAGGGGAATATGAAAGGAATTGGTGGAGTGTGTTTGCAGTGGAATATTGGAGTCACTGATAGGGGTCTTGAGTGTAAGAATGAGGAATTCAAACTTTATTGTCGACATTAAGGCTTCAGTGAAAGGTTTTGATTTGAGCAAGAGTGGAGGGATGACATTATTAGAGCTTTCTTTATGAATTTGACAACTTTATGTGAAAAGAGGGGCCAGAGCACATATAGTGATTAACGATGCCATTATAACAGTTTGAGGAAACATGTGATAAAGGTAGTGCAAATGGGTATAAAAAGGATGCCTTGGAACTGATGAAACTTGGTAGCTGGACGTGAGGACTGAGCTCCAAGCCTGCAAGGTTTCAGGTGTAGTTGACAGGCCAGGCTGGGGTGCCCTGAAGAGAAGTTGGGAACCAGGAGAGATGGGATCAGGGCACACTTTTAGTTTAGTTTGGATATTCAGTTTGCAAGTGTGGTGGTGACATCATAGGTGATTGTTGTTCTGATTGAAAATCAGGAATCTTTAGAAAGGATGTGCATCTGTGGCTTTGTGCCTTTATTTTCATACAGTTAATGACAGAGTAGTGATTCAGTTGCTGAAACTGTTCCTGAGGTCTGAATCTTGATAATTGATTTGGGAAACTTCAATTCATCCAAACTTTTCTTTTGATTTGTGAGTGGCTCCAGGCAATGGCACCCCACTCCAGTACTCTTGCCTGGAAAATCCCATGGACGGAAGAGCCTGGTGGGCTGCAGTCCATGGGGTCTTGAAGAGTCGGACACGACTGAGCTACTTCCCTTTCACTTTTCACTTTCATGCATTGGAGAAGGAAATGGCAACCCACTCCAGTGTTCTTGCCTGGAGAATCCCAGGGACGGGGGAGCCTGGTGGGCTGCCGTCTATGGGGTCACACAGAGTTGGACACGACTGAAGTGACTTAGCAGCAGCAGCAGCCACTTGTTTCACAAAGTTTGTTAGATAAGCTTTTCTAAGTTGTAAAGCACTTTAGCAGCTCGAAACAACTTAAATGTTACCCTTTGAATGTCCCTTTACTGCTGATTCATTGGCTGTGGATATCTTAGCAGTGAAAACAACAGAGTTCTCAACTCGTTACCTTGATCACTTTGTTGAGATTGCTTTGAGTGAAAAGGTTTGTAGGATCAGGCCATACCGCTCTTTTTCTTTCGCCTTGGGACTTAGAGGCATAGGAGAGGGAGAGGAAGACAAGCCTTCTATGTTAATTAATGGTAGTTAAGGTGTTAGTTGCCAAAACAATTCTTTAACAACCTACACTTAACAAAATACCAGAAGATAACAAGAGGATTTAGCTTCTATTCCAGGCAAATTCAAAAACAGAATAAGGTCTTTTTAGATTTATATCATTTTCATGAGCCTTGTAGCAGGAGGTGTTTTTAACCCCAAGGTTATTTATAGGAAAAAAGAATTATTTGCAAAATAATGTTGATTAAGGTATACAGTTTTTATTTATAGACTGTCTAATGATGCATGATATTTGTAATTTTATATTTGGTGCATTTTTAAATAGTTGAATAAAAAGGCATCGTTGAGCTTGTTAAGAACTTGCAGCTTCACCAGCTTGGTTTGGAATGGTGACCTTGAGTTTACCACATAGTCATCTCTCCTTTGTGCTTAGATCATAATGTCAGTGAATATGGTTTTGGCACTGTCCTTATAGAGTCTGTTCTTACTTCCCAGTGAATAGGAGTCTATAGGACCCAATTACCCTGAAATGAAAGGAAATTTTCCTGTTTAGGATAACTTACATTTTTCAGTCCAAAGTCCATATAATGTATGCTACATCTGCTAAATTAACTACCATAATTGAGCAGATGTAGCATATATTATAATTTTTTTGACCGTAGGCAATTTTCACTTAATTTGTTTGCCAAGAATATAAAGTGTACCATCTTAATATTATGAGGAACCTGTAAGAATCTTTTTAGTCTTGCTTTGTTCTTTGACAGATGTGGTTAAGGCACTTGTTCAAAATCACACACCTCACTGGTGGCAGAGTTAGGATGAGAAATAGGTTTCTTGATCTCCAGGTGTGGACTCCTTCCACTGTGTCAAGCTGCCGTGTTAGAAATGTAGACCAGAAAACTTGGAATAAACTTAGTTTAACTTGTCACATTTCTGGCATCTAATGATGTTCAATAAGAACAATTAGGGTTTTTTTCCCTTGTCTCCTTTGACAATTATTGTTTTTAGGTTTATCATTTTAAAGTAAACAATTTGGTGGCATATAGTTTATTCACATGTTGAGCAACCATTCACCCTAACTAGTTCAAAACATTTCTGTCATTCCAAAGTGAAACCGCTGACCAATTAAGCAGTTTAAAAAAAATTTAAGTGATTAAAATAAAAATTTTTAAATAATTAAAATAAATATATTTACTTTGACCAGGTCAGCGATAGCAGGCTTGTATTAGAGGTCACCCATCTCTGATTTGCCAGAAAGAGAGAACTTTTTTCATATTATTTAGTAATGGACATATTGTGTTTATAACAGCAGCAGCATTCCAAAGCAAGTGTCAGTCACATTATGATTAACAACACTAGCCGACATGCATTATACATATTACCTCTGATCTTTACACTAGCAGTTCAGAAAGATTGCTCTGTTTCAGATAAGAAAACTAAAGCTTTGTTCAGTAACTCTGGCATTACTTAACTGGTAAATTGTGAACTTGTTTTTTGAATCCATGTTGGTTTGGTTCCAAAAGTTGGCTAATAGCAACAAACGTAAGGGATTGTCTTGTTTGGGGGTTTAGTTCAGTCGCTCACTCTTTGTGACCCCATGAATTGCAGCACGCCAGGCCTCCCTGTCCATCACCAACTCTAGGAGTTCACCCAGACTCACGTCCATCGAGTCTGTGATGCCATCCAGCCATCTCATCCTCTGTCATCCCCTTCTCCTCCTGCCCCCAATCCCTCCCAGCATCAGTCTTTTCCAGTGAGTCAACTCTTCGCATGAGGTGGCCAAAGTACTGGAGTTTCAGCTTTAGCATCATTCCTTCCAAAGAAATCCCAGGGCTGATCTCCTTCAGAATGGACTGGTTGGATCTCCTTGCAGTCCAAGGGGACTCTCAAGAGTCTTCTCCAACACCACAGTTCAAAAGCATCAATTCTTCTGTGCTCAGCCTTCTTCACAGTCCAACTCTCACATCCATACATGACCACAGGAAAAACCATAGCTTTGACTAGATGGACCTTTGTTGGCAAAGTAATATCTCTGCTTTTGAATATGCTATCTAGGTTGGTCATAACTTTCCTTCCAAGGAGTAAGCGTCTTTTAATTTCATGGCTGCAATCACCATCTGCAGTGATTTTGAAGCCCAAAAAATAAAGTCTGACACTGTTTCCACTGTTTCCCCATCTATTTCCCATGAAGTGATGGGACCAGATGCCATGATCTTCGTTTTCTGAATGTTGAGCTTTAAGCCAACTTTTTCACTCTCCACTTTCACTTTCATCAAGAGGCTTTTGAGTTCCTCTTCACTTTCTGCCATAAGGGTGGTGTTTGGGGGTGGGCCAGGACGATTTTAGCAGGAAGGTGTATAAGAAAAGGGGAGTAGTTTACTGGTCTTCGTAGTGTCTGCAGTAATAACTACTTTCTCCTGAGCAATTAATACCTGTATTCCATACAGGAAAAGCAAAATAGGAAATAATCTTTGGAACCCTTTAATGGACATATATATACAATTAGAAGAAATTGCAGTGTAGCTTCTGAGGTGTGTTCTTAGGAATTTATATTTATTTTTTGCCTTCTCATTAATTTTTTGTGAATTGTTACTTTCTTTTTAAAGTTGTAAATTGATTTGCTTGAGTAATGACTGGTCATAACAGTATTGGAACTTGATTGACTTTTCCATTTTAGATACTTTTAAAAAGCGGTGGTTTACTTCCAAAGAATAACTCAAATTGTGTTTGTTGAAGGATTTTATAATTATACTTTTGCCCCTGTTGAAAAAAACCCTAATTATATCTTTTTTAAAAAATTTGAAATAACTTTAGTAGGCCAATTTTCAGTTATTCCCCTCAAAGGGGCCAGTAAATCACCTCATAAACCTTGTCACTTTTTACTGTGTTTTGAATGACATGACTTCTTTTCTCCTGAGTAATAGGCACTGGAGTAATTTGCTTTGATATGCTGGGTTTTGAGTGAAAAGGATGTAAAAGATAGCTTCCTGGCTATTTTGGACAAAATAATTTTTTTTTATGGTTATGTAAACATAATATAAGCTGAAACAACAGTGGTCATCTCAAATGTCCTGAGTTTAAGTGTATTGATAGTTATCCAAAGAAGTATAGATTTTCGGACAGTGACCCTGTGACTTTTGCTAATATCTAAACAGTAGGTACTTACATAAATGGATTCCAAACTCTTAAAAACTTTTTATTTAAAAATTTTAAAATGCCCTTATATAATAACTTGGCTCAGATATTATGCATCATTTTTCTCCTTTGACCAGGATGAGTTTTTTCACTCTGGAACCAGTAAAAACATATCATAAAGAGTACAGGCTTTGGAGTTGGTCAGATTTCAAATCCTTTCTCTGCCACTTAATAGCTCTAAGACATTGTCTCACCTTTAAAAATAATATAATACCTCATAACTCTACCAAGTAGGATTAAAGAGTGATGTCTCTAAAGGGCTCAGTACAGTGTCCGGCACACATTAAACTGTGTTCAGATTGTAATTGTTGTAGAAAGAGGTCTAAATTTTGGTAGCCTAGCCTGGAGAATCCCAGGGACAGAGGAGCCTAGTGGGCTGCGGTCTGTGGGGTCGCACAGAGTCGGACACGACTGAAGTGACTTAGCAGTAGCAGCAGACAAATATCAGTGCAGTGCAAATACAGCACAGCCTCACAGTAAAGTGCACATTCTGAAATCAATACATTCCTTCTTGGGTTTTTTGTTTTGTTATTATTTTTTTTGAAGTGCCGTGTGTCAGTTTTCACTACTTCCTGCAGCTTGCTCTCCTTTTCTCAGAAATGCTTGGCAAATATCTCCATTGATTATTGTATAATTTACCTCACAGATTAGAAGGTGCTCCCTGTACAAGCTAATGATGAGGCATTCGCTCCTCATAGCTGGCCTTCGGTGAGGTGTTCATGTGTTGCATGCTGACAGGTTCTTACCACCTTCAGAGATGTCTGCTGGCTGAATGCCCAAGCTTATGTCAAACAAGAAAGTACTGGTTGCCTGGAGTGAAAGAAGTACCAAGTGCCTACTTAGCGTTTATAGTATATTTTATGATGACTGTTAATATTAAAGCATGAAAATCTATATCCTAGTCTATTAATTTTACTCATTACTTCCCCATTACTTGTTTCGCTTTTCTTGTTGTGTTCAGAAAAGCATACAAAAGGCTTTTTACTCTAAACTGTAGGCTTGAAGTTGTAATGAATTATAATCCAAGAATATTAGCTATGGAGGGGACTTTGGAGATCAGCTAGCTTATCTTGTAGATGAGAAAACTGGCTGAGAGAAGTTGTGAGTTGCTTCAGGACAGGAGAGCAGGTGACAGGTCTGATTTCCGGTCTAGTGCTGAGGGCTAACCTGGTAGAGTGGAGAGAGCCCTGGACTTTGAAATCGCTCAGTCCTGATTCTGTGTTCTGATTCCACCGTTTATTAACAGTATGACCTTTGTCAAGAGCATCTGAATCTCTTTCCTGCCCTGTTACACCTTGTGGGGCCGTGAGGATTGTGAGGTAATGTAAGTAAGGCACGGTGCCTGGCATAGGCTGTGGACGCAAGGGCTGTGTTACGTTGTACTGTTTTTCTTGATTACTTAAAACAGATCATATGGTTAAGTGAGTATTCTTTATGAAATGGGAATCAGTGAGAATGGTTAATGTTTTTGCCAAATCCTTTCACTGAAAAATATAGTAGCTCATTGTAAGAGGACTGTTTACTGCAAAATGAGAGTAAAACTCATCTTGCGCTCCAGAGCTGCCCCAAGTTGTACAGTGTTGACGTTGCTCCTTCCTGGCAAATGTTTGGCATTTCCCAAGGAAAATGGGAATAGAATGGGGAACAGCAGAATCCACCTACGTTTAGTTAGGCTAGCAATTCTCAGACTTCTGAATTCAAGATTCCTTTATACACTTAAAAATTATTGAGGACCCCAAGGATCTCTTGTTTATGAGAGTTTTATATGTTGATATTTATATTATTAGAAATTATACCTGATAAAATGTATATAATTATTCATTTAAAATAAGAAATGTTAAATTATATATGTGTAAGTAAATGTTTTAAGTTTTAGGTTTTAAATTTTTCGTTTCAAGTTACAAAAGTAATGCATGCAAATTAAAGTAATATAGAATCAAAATAAAAAATGAAATTATTTCATTCCTGTCATATACACACTCCAACGCCTGTGGTCAAGAGTTTAGCATGTATTCTTCTAGAACTATTTCTATGCAGTTATAAATTCTCTCTCTCATACTATAAATGTTGTTTGGTGACTTTTTAAAAAATAAAATTGCATATATTTAAGGTACCCAGCATGATATTTTGATAAACATATATCTAGTGAAATTATGATCATAGTTGAGCTAATTACTATATCCGTCTTTGGTGTAGTTCTTTTTTTTTTGGTAGTGCTATCACCTGAAATCTTCTGTCTCAGCAAATTTCTAGTATCCAGTACAGTATTATTAGCTATAGCCATAATGCTTGACATTAGATTAATTGACTTATTCATCCTACATAACTGCCACTTTGTACCCTTTGACCAACATCTACCCATTTCCCCCACTTCCTGTAAATGATGTATTTTTATTGAAAAATAACTGTTTTCCAAAACACAAAATAGTAAGAGTAGCATTGCTTTACATTTTTGCAAATCTCATTAATGTATAGCTTAATAGAAGAGAGCTGCATTCTGATAGGTGCTTCTGCATTTAATCTGTTGTATGTTGTTCTAGTTGAATTGGGCTTTACACAGATTGTAATTTGAAAGAAGGGAGGTGTATTTTAATAGCTTTTTCTGATAATTTTGGGTATTCTTCTTTAATACTATACTAGAACTTGACAAATGGTAGTGTCTTAATGGAATTTGAAACCAGATCAGTGAGCTTTTTACATTTGTCACGTTAAAATTTGTTGATCTGTTGCATTTTGAATGGATCTTTATCCATACGTGATTTTGTAACATCGTATGTTGGTCATTTGGAAAATGTTGGTTTGCTAAATTATATTGAACTTCTGGACATGATATATTTCATTTTATAATATCTCCATACATTCTGTAGCCTCTGGAAAACTCTACGGTTGTGAGTTTAAATGAGAGTTAAAGTGGCATGTAATGTTTTAGTACTACTGTGAAAATACTTTTGGCCTTTTAGACCCTTGAAAGTGTCTTGAAGACCTCTAGAGGTCCCTGGATCACAGTTAGAGAAACTGTGGCATTAGACAAAGTAAAGGTAGTGACCAGATAAGCAGACTGCAGCTTAATAATGGGTAATCTGGAAATTAAAATGCAGTGGATTGTTGTGTAAGTCTCAGTCTCAGAAACTATCTGATATATTCCTTGAAATAAAAAGTGGGCTAATTTTGAAGTGCAGTGAATTGGTCATTGAATATTTAAGTGCTTTTTATAGATAACACTTTGTGTTAAGGTACTACTAAACATGGGTTCCATCCCTAGGTCGAGAAGATTCCCTGGAGAAGGAAATGGCAACCAACTCCAGCATCCTTGCCTAGGAAATTCCATGGATAGAGGAGCCTGATGTGCTACAGTCCATGGGGTCGCAAAAGATTCAGACAGGACTCAGTGACTAAACGGAGCAAAAGATGTACATTATGAAAATGGATTCCTTTTCTTCAGTAGTTTGTAGTCTACTGAGAGAGGTTAGATGTATAATCTCATGAAAAGATAACTAATGCAGTGTTCTCTGTAACAAGTGTGACATCTACCGTGTTGGGTAGAATGAGTTTTATTTAAGTAGGTGAGGGAGAGAGGAGGCCATTGTCTTTACGAGGCAAAAGTGCGATACTTAATTCAGATAGTCGTTATGTCAGTTAAGCTAGACTGGATAATTCATATAGAGTAATTAATCTAGGCTTGCAAAATTAAATTGTAATATATATTTTTATTCTCACATTGATACCTTATTTTTGTAGAATTGTATGGTTTCCAGTATTTTTACATCTTTAGCCCTATCTTTAGATCTTTGAAACAGTTTCACTGTGAGGTGAACAGTGGTGTTGCCATTTTATAAAGGAGAAAAGTGAGGCCTGGAATGGTTAATTGACTTAGTAGCTAAGAAGTTGTATAGCTGGGATTTGAACCCTTGTCTGTCTCCACAGTGTTTTCTTTTATGTTTCTGTTTGGTCAGTGAGTTTTAAGGAAGTATTTTTGGATTGTAGTGGGGAATTTTGCGATTTTTCAAAGGATGACTATTTTAAGTGGAGGGTGGATGGTGGTGATTCTTCTCCTTTTAAAGGTGTTGATTGGTATTTGGATTCCAAATTTATTTTTTATTGTAATTTTTACTTAGTTACTTGATTAAATTATGGTAAAATAGTAATGAATTGAAATTTTCTAAGGTGGCATTTTACTATGTTGGTGAACAATTTGTGGACTTCACAGTTTGTTTTAGGCCAAGAATTAACTTACCTTTACTGTCTAATACATTACTCTTTGATTGGATAATATGGTTATAGTCACTTTTGAAAGAGTATTGTGGCTTACAAAGCTGGTTTGAGGGAAAAAAAATTCATTTGTACTGGCAGTCAGCCAACATTTTATAAGCTACAATTTTCTTTTGAATAGCTGGTGGTTTGTAGCTCCATAATTTGTGGTTCTTCTGAACTTGTAAAAAGATTACACATATTTAAAAATGACCTTATCACTTTAATGTTTTAAGCAACATACAGGTGTCAAATTTTTTTTATAGCATTCTTGTGTGTTTTATTTAATTTACCTGGACTAAGAATCTGTTTTAAATTGATAATTTATACAGTGGAATCATCCCCCCCTGCTCCAAACTCCAGATAAACCTAAAACCAAAAACTATTTGGGTAATGTAACAGGCAAAATTAAAGGCAAAGGAGACGTGAATCTCTTCTAAACCAGTCTGCCAAATCCTTGCAATCTCCATGCTGTTCCATTTCTTAGCCACTGCTACCCGGATGTGTTGAATTATGTGGTATGTGGGTTTGTTTGGGTGTGTTTAGTGTTCCTACATGACATTTAGTTTTAAATCTTTTTTTGTGTGTTTGTGATGCTGCCACTGCTGCTTTTTTACATGCAGGTGGAAAAGAGCAGTTCATTTGAAATGTTTCATGTTCTTTGCCTTGTTCTCATGGGGTGTGTGTGTGTGTGTGTGTGTGTGTGCATCCAACTTTTTTGCGACCCTGTGAACTGTAGCCCGCCAGGCTCCTCTGTCCATGGGATTTCCCAGGGAAGAATACTGGAGTGGGTTGCCATTTCCTTCTCCAGGGGATCTTCCCATCCCAGGGATCAAACCTGCCTCTTCTGCATTGCAGGCGGCTTCTTTACTGCTGAACCACCAGGAAAGCTTCATGGTGTGTAGGTAGTTAAATTTGTGAAAGTCCTGAGATTGTTTCAAATCCTTCCTTTTGATTTTAGGTTAAACCTTAAATGGAATATGGTAACCTTTTTGCTTGAAAGATTTTGGAAAGCCAGATTAATGGTTCCATTTTTATATTTATAGAAGTTTCACAGATGAAAATGAACCTAGTATTCCCAACTTCTGATTCAAACTCCCATTACCAAGGAAAGACGTTATTTAAAAATAGATCATAATGAACTGTTATCTTTCTTGTATTAATTTTTTGAGTCTTCTGTTTCTGGAAGATGGGTGAGATTTGGGTGAGATTTATCAGTGAGATTTGGGTGAGTACAAATCAGTGAGATTTGTAACTAAGATTTTAGCAAACTGTTAATGGCCAGATCCTTAACTCTTGTTAATAATCCTGGCATGCAATAAGGGTTGCTTTTGAAAAGACTCTCTTACTTTGGCAGATACTGATGCTCAATCTTAATTGCACATTGGAATATCTAAGAGCTTAAAAAAGTGCGGATCACCTTTTAACCTCAAGGGATTCTAATTGAATTGGTCTAGGATACTGCCTAAGCATCGAAATTCATAGAGGTGATTCTTATGTGCATCTGAGACTGAGACCCACTCCTCTGGGAAATTTGTCAGCCCCCCCAGGGGAAATACTTGATTTTGGAGACTATGTCTTTAACTTTTGGAGTGTAGAACAGTTCTTATTTTGAGATAATTGTAGATTCTCTTGCTGTTGTTAAGAAATAATATATTCAATAAAAACCCATTAGTATAATTTGGTCTTTCAAGAATGTTATAAAAGTGGAATCATATAGTATGTAATCTTTTAAGATTGGCTTTTTTTTTTTTTTTTTACTTAGCACAGTTTTGTTGAGATCCATCCAAGTAGTTGTGTGTATCAATAGTTTGTTCCTTTTTATAGCTGAGTGGTATTTCATGGTAGATAGAAATGTCTTAATTTAATTGGGGGACGTTTGGATTGTTTCCAGTTTTTGGCTGTTACCAGTAAAGCTAATGTGAACATTTGTATACAGGTTTTTGTATATACATTTTCATTTTTCTGGGATTAATGCCCAAGAGTGCAATTGCTTTATTGTATGGTGAATACAGTAGTTTTAATAAGACACTGCTGACTTTTTCAGAGAGGATGTAGCATTACATTTCCACCAGCAATATATGAGTGGCTCAATTTCTCTACATCTTTACTAGCATTTGATGTTACTACTGTTTTTTAAGGAAAATTAGCAGACTTTATTATTTAGGATAGTTGTAGGTTTGCAGAAAGTTGAGCAGAGTTCAACTTCAGGTTAATACAGAGTTCCCATATATATCTTTCTCCTTCACTGGTTGCCCCTTTTATTAATATCTTTTACTAGTTAAATTTGATGGACTAATATTGATACATTATAATCTAAAGTCCATAGTTTACATTCAGTTCAGTTCAGTTCAGTCGCTCAGTCGTGTCCGACTCTTTGCGACCCCATGAATCGGGTTCACTATTTGTGTTTTCGTTCTGTGGATTTTGACAAGTACATCTATATCCACCATATCATAGTGGTGGATATAGTTTCATTATCCTAAAAAATTCTCCCTGTGTTCTACCTATTTATCCCTCCCCTACCCCCTGATCTTTTTCCAGTGATAGTTTTCCCTTTTCCAGAGTGTCATATACAATCAGCCCTCCATATCTGTGGGTCTTTAACCTTGGAATTTCAGTCTTCATTTGGTTGAATTTACAGATGTGGAACCTATGGATACCAATGAATTTGAGTATCGCAGATGAGTGGATTGAGTACAGGGGATGACTGTAATTGAAATTATACATGTATAGCCTTTTCAGATTGGCTTCTTTTTTTTTTTTTTTTGGCTTCTTTTTTTTTTTTTGTTCCTCTAATTTTATTTTTAAACTTTACATAATTGTATTAGTTTTGCAAAATATCAAAATGAATCCGTCAGATTGGCTTCTTTCACTTAGCAATATGCATTTAAGGTTCCTCCATGTCTTTTGGTGGTTTGATAGCTCATCATTTAAATTCCTGAATAATATTCCTCTGTGTGGATATATTAGTTTGTTGATTCACCTATTGAAAGATCTTGTTTCCAGTCTTTTGAAAATTAGGAATAAAGCTGCTATAAACATCTGTGTCTTTTGCTAAGTCACTACAGTTGTGTCCGACTCTGTGTGACCCCATAGACGGCAGCCCACCAGGCTCCCCCGTCCCTGGGATTCTCCAGACAGGAATACTGGAGTGGGTTGCCAATTCCTTCTCCAATGCATGAAAGTGAAAAGTGAAAGTTAAGTCGCTCAGTCGTGTCCGACTCTTCACGACCCCATGGACTGCAGCCCACCAGGCTCCTCTGTCCATGGGATTTTCCAGGCAAAAGTACTGGAGTGGGGTGCCATTGCCTTCTCCGATAAACATCTGTATCTAGGTGGGCATAAATTTTTAACTCGTTGGATAAATACCTAGGAGTGTGATTCCTGTATTATATGATAAAAGACTGTGCTTAGCATTGTAAGAAACTGCCAAATGGTTTTCCAAAGTGAAAGGAGCTCAGTTCAGTTCAGTTGCTCAGTCGTGTCCGACTCTTTGCGACCCCATGAATCTCAGCACGCCAGGCCTCCCTGTCCATCACCAACTCCCGGAGTTCACTCAGACTCACGTCCATCGAGTCCGTGATGCCATCCAGCCATCTCATCCTCTGTCATCCCCTTCTCCTCCTGCCCCCAATCCTCCCAGCATCAGAGTCTTTTCCAAGGAGTCAACTCTTTGCATGAGGTGGCCAAAGTACTGGAGTTTCAGCTTTAGCATCATTCCTTCCAAAGAAATCCCAGGGCTGATCTCCTTCAGAATGAACTGGTTGGATCTCCTTGCAGTCCAAGGGACTCTCAAGAGTCTTCTACAGCACCACAGTTCAAAAGCATCAGTTCTATGGCGCTCAGCCTTCTTCACAGTCCAACTCTCACATCCATACATGACCACAGGAAAAACCATAGCCTTGACTAGATGGACCTTTGTTGGCAAAATAATGTCTCTGCTTTTGAATATGCTATCTAGGTTGGTCATAACTTTCCTTCCAAGGAGTAAGCGTCTTTTAATTTCATGGCTGCAGTCACCATCTGCAGTGATTTTGGAGCCCCCCAAAATAAAGTCTGACACTGTTTCCACTGTTTCCCCATCTATTTCCCATGAAGCCAGGTCCAACTCTTTGCGACCCTGTGGACTATATAGTACATGGAATTCTCCCGGCCAGAATACCGGAGTGGGTAGCCTTTCCCTTCTCCAAGGGATCTTCCCAACAAAGTGGCTGTACTATTTTGCAATGAATTATTTTTTGTTTAGCCATTCAGATCAATATGTAGTGATATATCATTTTGGCTTTAATTTGTATTTCTTTAATGGCTAATGATATTGAACATCTTTTAAAGTGTTTTTTGCCATCTATATGTCCTTTTTAGTGAAATGTCTTTTGCTCATTTTCTAATTGGATTGCTTGTTTTTGTTTTATTTTACTGTTGAGCTTTGAACGTTCTTTATATATGTTCTTCAAACATTTTGGCTACCCAGTATTTTAGCCAGAAGTCTTTTGTTGGATATATGGTTTGCAGATATTTTCTCTCTGTTTTTAACTTTCTTTTTTTTAAAATCTTAATTGGATCTCATAGAAGAAAAGTTTTTAACTTTGATGAGGTCCAGTTTATCAGTTTCTTTTTATGGGTCTTGCTTTTGGTGTCAAGTCTGAGAATGTCAAGTCTGAAAATGTCAAATCTGAGAACTGTAGACCCAGCTCTGTGTTATGAAGATTTTCTGTAGTATTACATTTAAGTCTGTGATCTGTTTGAATTAGTTTTTTATGTAAGCTATGAGATTTGGGTCAAAGTTTTATTTTTTTTCTTTTGTTTGCTTCTTTTTTTTTGGACTATTAATGTCCAAGTCCTCCAGCATCATTGGTTGAAAGGGCTATCCTTCCTTCATTGAATTACTTTGGCACCTTTTTCAAAATCCAGTTGAACCGAGTTTTGTGTGATTCTAATTCTGGGTCTCTATTCTGTTCCATTGATCTAAGTGTACTCTTCTGCTGGTACCAGCAGGCTTGATTACAGTAGCAGTATAGTAAGTCTTTAACTTGGGTGGGGAGTGACTCCTCATCTTTTATTCTTTTTCAAAATTGTTTTAGCAATTCTAGATCTTGTGACTTGCCATTTTAGAAAAAGTTTGTGTGAGAAAAATGTTGATAGGAATTTCATTGAATCAGTGGATCAATTTGGGGGAAATTGGTAGGTTTACTGTGGTGCATCTTTACCATTGGTTTGAGATGAGAATGAAATTAGAGATTGGAATGAGATTAGAGAAGGAATTCTGTAGAAAAAGTATTCTACTTCAAATAGATGGAGAGATTTATTTATAGCTAGCAAAATGTTAACTTTTTAAGCCCCCCTCCCCACTTTGGTGCTAAAACCATTAATTGAGTAATTGGAATGGAAGTAATTGTTAATTTATTCATAAATGTATTTACTCAACACCCTTGTGAATATCTGTTGTGGGCCAGGCAGTGTTCTAGACACTGGAATACAGTGGTAAATAAGACAGGCAAGGTCCCTACTTTTGTTGACCTTATGTTCCTGTGTTGAAGTAGAGAATAAGTAATCAAGAAATACACCATTAAGTGCTAGGCAGATAATTAAAATATAGGTTGATATTAAGATAGGAGAGTGATGGGGGTGGCTACTTAATTGGATGATTGGGGAAGGCCTCTGAAGAGATCTCATTTATAGTTAGATCCGAAGGTTAAGAGTCTCTCTGGCTGCAAGACTCTGCCGGCCAGAGAGGACTGCTAGTGCCGTGCAGGGACACAGTTGGTATGTGGGAGGAGCCAAAAAGGAGGACAGAGTGATTGGAGTATAACCAGGAGGGAGAGAGAGGAAGAGCCAGAGAGTGAGATACAGATGAGAGTTTGGTGAGGTAGGCAGGGGCCAGATCAGCTGAGACTTTGTAACCTGGGTGAGGAGTTTATATTATGTATACATTTATCATACATAAATGTGTATATATTCAGATATGTGGCAAATATATTTACACACACACACACACAGCAATTAAGTAACTGCTCCAGGTGTTGTGCTAAAACTGGGGGCAACAACAAAGGAAGTGTAAAATTTAGGCCTTTCTTTCATTGAACTTTGATGAAAAGAGAGGTGAAAAAAGTGTAACCTGTGGTCGTTGGAGAGGATTTCTTGGAGGAGTTGAAGCTTAAAGAGTAATAGTAGGACTTAGGCAGGCAGAGGAGAAGAGTAAATCCAAGTAACAGAATAGATACGGTGGAAAGAAAATTGGCATCTTAGTCAGAAGACCTGGTTTGAATGTTGGCTCTGGCGTTTAATAGCTTTGTGACTTTGGTTGGGTCCCTTTGAGCCTTTGTCTCCCCTGCCTTCTCATAGGGCTGCTGTGAAGATGAAGACTGTATGGGTTGCTTCTACTGTAACGAGATTGCACTAGTTTTGTTGTTAGATGACTGGTTTGCAGATACTTATTAACACTTCGGAGAAGGCACTGGCACCCTACTCCAGTATTCCTGCCTGGAAACTCCCATGGATGGAGGAGCCTGCTAGGCTGCAGTTCGTGGGGTCACTAAGAGTCAGACGTGACTGAGCGAGACTTCCCTTTCATTTTCCACTTTCATGCATTGGAGAAGGAATTGGCAACCCACTCCAGTGTTCTTTCCTGGAGAATCCCAGGGACGGGGGAGCCTGATGGGCTGCCGTCTAGGGGGTTGCACAGAGTCGGACATGACTGAAGCGACTTAGTAGCAGCATTAATATGTTCCATAAATTCAGATGTCATTTAGTAATTTGTATTTATCAAATCTTTTATAACTTTCCATTAAAAATATTTAGAGTGCCTAGCTCAGTGTGAGCCATTCAGTGACTTGTAGGTGTTAATCATTCTTAGTCAGCTCAGGCTGAGTAAAACAGGCATAGCAAAACAGGATGACAGTCTCTGCCCTTCAGGAGTTTTTGCTCTTGGTGTTAAGTTATACTCATATGAATGTAAGGTATTCAATGCCCTGGAGTCTAAATTTGTGCTACAGGTACAAATAAAAGAGATCAGGGTAAATGTCCTTCTCTAGACCTCATTGGAGCAGTGTGAGTAAATGTGGCCCTGGAAAAAAGGATTTGGATAGGCAGGGAGGGCAGGGTAGGCGTTCTGTACTAACAGGGCTTTGGGTTGGCTAAAAAGTTACTTGCGCTTTTCTGTTATCTTACATAAAAACCCAAACAAAGTTTTGGCCAACCCAATATTTTATTTTGTTTTATTTACTTAAATATATTTAGGGATACCAAAGCATAAATGTTACTGCTACTGCTGAGGAAATCATTAGTAACACTTAAAGATTCTCATTCTAAAACTTGTATAATGTTATAATTGAGTTTACCTTTCTCCTTGTAAATTTATTGAACTTGTGCCTTCTCTCCAGATGGTATTACAGTGTAGAATTTATTTTTGGAGTGTGTTTTTTAAAAATATGGAATTGCTTTTATGATACACATAGGTTTAAAGTCTGTTATGGATTTTCTCCTGTAGGTGTATAAGTCACAAAACTATGCTATAAGATTATTGTTCCAAAGGCAGGACAAATTTCTGAAGTTTCCTTGGTAATCTCCCTTCACATCTTTAGATTGTTTCTCAACTGTTTATAAATCCTTGTGCCTATTTGGGATGCTAGGATGACTCTCTGTTTTAGAAAACCAGTGCCATTAGAGTCCTGTACAGCCTGTCCTGAAATTAGGTTGTTTTAATACAACGCACTGTTCTCTCTTGGTCACTGTAATGGTTTGCAAATGACCAGACCCTAGGTCATACTTCTTCAATGCAGCTGTCTTTCTTGAATACTGAGAGTGAACTCCTTTTAATTTGCCTTTCAGGGAATCTAGGTTTAACTGCATATCTACTAGAATACTTTGCGCTAGTAACTAGACTATAGAGAATCTTGATAGCATTCCAGTAACTTTCCTATTGGTATATGATCAGCTCAGTGAAATTTTACAGAATCATGATTTTTATAGTTTTAATAATAAAAGCTAACATTTACTGAGTGTTCTTATGCCATGCTTTCTGCTAAGCATGGAATTTTTTTTCTTTTTTTTCATTTAAACATCACAACAACATAATAAGGTGAGTACTGTTTTTATTCTCACTTTACATGTGAGACAGGTTAATTTCCATCCAGGGTTACACGGTTAGCAAGTGATAGAGCAGGGATTTGAACCTAGGCAGTCTGATTTCAGGGCCAGTTCTCTTACCTTTAAAACTTAAACAGTCTTCTCAGATAATGTCCTTCCGGGAAACTCTTACATTGGGAATTTTATCTTTTATGTGTTACTTTGTGGGAAGATGTTGGAAGCTTGTTAAGTTGTAACAAGCTTGTTAAGCTTGTTAGGGATTTTTAAGTTGTACCCATTACCTTGTGTGAGGGGTTGGCTATTATATTAGTTAAGTAACCCCAGCTGCTGAATTAGAGCCCTGAAATACATCAGCTAAAATGCCTAAATCCTGTGCATAATAGTCCAGAGCAGGTGTCCACCTCAGCCTGTTGCTGCTGCTAAGTCGCTTCAGTTGTATCCGACTCTGTGCGACTCCATAGACGGCAGCCCACCAGGCTCCCCTGTCCCTGGGATTCTCCAGGCAAGAACACTGGAGTGGGTTGCCATTTCCTTCTCCAATGCATGAAAGTGAAAAGTGAAAGGGAAGTCGCTCAGTCGTGCCAGACTCTGAGCGACCCCATGGACTGCAGCCCACCAGGCTCCTCTGTCCATGGGGTTTTCCAGGCAAGAGTACTGGAGTGGGATGCCATTGCCTTTTCTGCCTCAGCCTATGGCTCTCCATAAAAGGCATTTAGGGAGCTCAGGCAATAGGGCTGATGGGGATCCTACTATCTTTAGTACCTGGCTTCCACGGTTGTTTTGTTGGACACATTGTCTAAGAGAGGTGGAAGTTGCAAGTACAATTTCTGCTCACTTTGGTTGCTGAGGGCTTAGTCTCATTGCCTTATCTAGTTGCAGAGGGATTGGGAAATGTCATGTCCTTTCTCTTGCTGACTGGGTGGTAGGATGCCATTCTGTAGTATTTTGAGTTATTTCATCAGTGTTGAAATGTTCTTGGGAGGAGTTCATTTTCAGCTACAAAATGTGAAGGGTGGCGAACCTTGTCCCCATTACAACTCTCTTACTTTGGAAGAAACAGTGGCTTTTGGTGGATAGTTAGCTGCCTCCTCCACAGCTGTAATGCTGTAGATTTCAGTAGGAATGCCAGAGCAACCCAGTGTTATGTTTACAAAGTGTGACTATACACATTCAGCTCTTGCTTCTTGTACCAGCTCTGTGAGGTAACTATCAACAGATAAAGCCAAGTAGTGGTATTCCCATTGCAAATGAGAACTTCAAAGAAGTTGTAGAGCTGGGACTTTTACATGCAGATCTCATGGCATCAAAGTGCAATTTGTATAACACACAATTTTTGGGGCAGAAAATCTATTCAGCATTTTTTATGCTTACTATTATCACTGCTCTTAAATGTATCTTTCCTTAACAATATGTCCAATACAGTATTACTGATGTCCAATATAATATACTAACAAATTACTGGCATAACTTGGTCTTATTTTGAAGATTCAGAAAGTTCATCAAGAACTTGCATTGCTTCACTGTCATCATTACATTTGTAAATGACATCCTACTTCAGGTATGTCAGTTAATGAAACAAGAGAGGTTTTATTCTGTTTAGAAGTTACATTTTCTAGCCTTGCTTTTGGTAGATAAAATGATGTGTAAAATGAGTAAAGGAAGTAAGAAACAAAATAATTGCGGCAGTTACATTTTCTCTCAGGAAAAATATATTCTTTTTGAAATACAAGTGCTTATCTGTGTAATTTCACAGATAATTTTGCTGTACTTACCATGTGTTAAAAAACCATGTTAGTGCATGCTGCTCAAGAAATTGGGAACATATTCTGCTTTGTAGCAGAGGGGTCCTTCCTTACTGACATACTAGAAGTATGATGCCCTTCTGTAGTATTTTGAGTGTTTCATCAATGTTGAGGTGTTCTTGGTGAGGTGTTTTCAGCAACAGCACTTGTGGGAATCTGATTTAGGGGTTGAAAGCTGTGGACTATGGCAGAATGTTAAGTGTTTGTACAGATGGATTATTAATCAGAGAGTAAGCTGGATACTTCTACATATCTCCATTGTAATATAACAGACAGCAAGCTCATTCTGGTTGACTTACTTTTGGTTATTTTTCTTGGAACTCTGTCTTGTTGAGCGTTCTATTGCTAAATTATTTCAGAAGTGTCTTTTATTAAATAGAAGTAACATGATTTAAATGTATTTTGCATATAGAGAGCTACCCTTTCAACATTTCTTACAACTTTCGTTTTGCTGTGAAACAGAGATAGGAAAAGAAACACTATTTTGTTTGCATCTGACTGGTCACCTATGGCTCTGTGGGATAACAGTGTATTCTGCTGAAGTTGTATCTTAGGAGTCTAGTCTTTGCTTTGATTTTCAGTTGTCTGACGAAATCTCAGTAGAAATACAGTAATTGCATCATAATTCACTGAAGCCTAACCACACTCTTTATACAACACAGACTAGCATTTCTTGAATGCTTTTGCAAGAAAAAATACAGTTATCCAGATCTGTAATCCATTATTTTAGTAAATATACTCTAAAATACATTCTGAATTAAAAAAAAAAAAAGACCAAAAAATAGGCTGAATTAAGGCTTATTCTCTAGCTTTTGTAGCTTTGAGTTACTCATTTTTGGGGAAAGTACATGTTAAATTTTGAACTTCTACATACGAGGAATGCAGGCACATTTACTGCTAAAATTCTGTCAATGTGTCTTTATTTGCCTAAACAGTGGAATAGCACTTTCAGGCTGTTTTAATGAAGTTTAGTTACAGTGAATGATAAGGTATATCATTTGAATCCTGGTTGTAATGTGATTCCTGTATTCACTTGTATTTAGAATTTGAACATGTGGTACAAAAAAATTAAACAAGTTGAAAAATATTAAATATTTAAGCTGAGATGAGGCACTTCATGTAATATTTTATTGTTGATTAGTTGCTAAGTCCGACTCTTGTGACCCCGTGGACTGTAGCCCACCAGGCTCTTCTGTCCATGGGATTTTCCACACAGGAATACTGGAGTGGGTTGCCATTTCCTTCTCCAGGGGATCTTTGTGACCTAGGGATTGAACCTGCATCTCCTACATTGGTAGGTGGATTCTTTACCACTGAACTACCAGGGTAGCCCTATGTAATATTACTTTTCCAAAAAAAAAAAAAAAAGATATAGAACCACAGGAGAGTATGGAAAGGGCGCTGGACTTTAGTCATGAGTCCAGGGTTTGAGTCTGAGCCTTCCTAAAAAGTTGTTGGTGACCTCAGGCAAGATGATGCTTCCCTGGTGGCTCAGCTTGTTAAAGAATCCACCTGCAAAGTGGGAGACCTGGTTCAACCCCTGGGTAGGGAAGATCCCCTGGAGAAGGGAACAGCTACCCACTCCAGTATTCTGGCCTGGAGAATTCCATGGATTGTATATTCTATGGGGTCACGAAGAGTTGGACACGACTGAACGACTTTCACATCATCATCAGGCAAGATATATCACTTCTTTGGGTCTTAATTTTCTTTTTGACAAATAACAATCTTGTGTTAGTCTTTTTGACCAGTTTCAGCACTTTGTGATTTTGTGATTCTTCTTATTCTCCTAGTGTATTTTTCTGTCTTGTCAAGGGGAGGTTTACAGTATAAAGCTGCCAGCTCTTTTGTCTTGATGAATGGTCTTGATAGTAGAAAACATGATTTGAATTTTCCCCATCTAACTTTATTATGTTTTCTAAAACTAGTTTTAAAGGAGTTTAGAAGTATGAAATTAGAAGTATTTAGTTTTACATTTTAATTGTGCCTAACAGCTGTCATTATAAAACTCATATGAACTGGAAAGACGGACAAAACAGTTTTAAAATTTATTAATCAGTGAAAGGAAGTTGCTGAGTTATCTAGTGTATCTGTTAAAGTCCTTTGAAATTTCATTTTAAGGCAGAGAGTAGTACAATCAGTTATGTGTGTGGACCTTGTCCATATAAGTCAGTGTAGATGTATCGCTGGTACATTTTTCTCTAAGCGTTTTATTATTAAAGTTTAAAAATGCAAAAGATTTGAAAGAATTATACAGTGAACACCTACATATTCTACAATTAGCTCAACCCCAGCAATTAACATTTTCTTTTATTTGCTTTATCATGTTTATCCATCAATTTATCCCATTATCTATCAATCTTTTTTTTTTTGATGTATTACAAAGTAAGTTGCAGACATTCTTACAGTTTATTTCTAAACACTGACATACATGTTAATTATAATTAGCTGGAGTTCAAACTTGTTACACTTTTTTAAAATTAAAATTTACATATGGAAAAATGCACAGCTCTTAAGTCTGCCATGGATGATATTAATTAATGAGTACCCAACAAAAGTCCTTCTAGTCAAGGCTATGGTTTTTCCAGTGGTCATGTATGGATGTGAGAGTTGGACTGTGAAGAAAGCTGAGCGCCGAAGAATTGATGCTTTTGGACTGTGGTGCTGGAGAAGACTCTTGAGAGTCCCTTGGACTGCAAGGAGATCCAACCAGTCCATTCTAAAGGAGATCAGTCCTGGGTATTCATTGGAAGGAGTGATGCTGAAGCTGAAACTCCAGTACTTTGGCCACCTCATGTGAAGATTTGACTCATTGGAAAAGACCCTGATGCTGGGAGGGATTGGGGGCAGGAGGAGAAGGGGATGACAGAGGATGAGATGGCTGGATGGCATCACTGACTTGGACATGAGTTTCGGTGAACTCCGGGAGTTGGTGATGGATAGGAAGGCCTGGCATGCTGCCATTCATGGGGTCGCAAAGAGTTGGACACAACTGAGCAACTCAACTGAACTGAACTGACATTTTCAGGACCTGTGTTGGTCTGGCACATAGAAGAGACAGCCTCTGCCTTCAGGATGCTAATAGAGATAATGTGTAAGAAAGTTAATCCAGTATTACTTGGACCTTTTTGTTGCAAGTAATAGAAATCTGTAGTATCTCAGTATATAGGTCTTGCTTTTAAAACTCAAGAACAGGAAGGAATCAGAGCAGCTTCTAGGAATAACTGGAAGGCCCATAGGACTGTCTCCTCTTACCTTTGTTTTACTCTGCCCATCTATTCTTTCTTTTCTCTTTGAAGATTTGCTTTCTCCTCTTTTTAGTACATATGGTTAGAATATGGCTGCTTCATAAAGTTTGTTTCTTTCTTTTTCAAAAATATTTATTTGCTTGTGCTGAGTCTTCGTTGCAGCAGGTGGAATCTAGTTCCCTAACCAGGCATCAAACTCTGGCCCCTTGCGTTGTGGAGTCTTAGCCACTAGGGAAGTCCCATAGCCTTTCTTTTAAAACTAATAGTTCTCAGCCACATGGAGATACCAATTTTCTATTTTAATTTGAATTCCAGGTTCCTGGGAGGGAGTCTGATTGGCCCAGTCTGGTTCAGCTATGCTTGAGGGCAGGTTTTGAAGTTTGGATCTCCTATTGGAAGCCTGCCTTTGTGGATGGAGAAAGGACAGTTCCTGGAGCAGGCGTGGGGCTGTTGAAAGGAGGCTGCCACTGAAAATTGTTTCTAAGTACGAGTTTGATAAATGATTCTATAGACAAGAACAGGGTACAGAAATAGCATAGAGGGAGAATGAATCACTATTTAGGGATAGAGTGGTGGTCCGAGACCACTTCCTGAAGAAATTGGTGGCTGGGTTGGGTCTGAAAGTAAATTCAAGTTCAGCAGTGGGAAAGAAGGATGTGTGCTGCAGAAGAACAGGTAGAAAGACAGGAAATGGCATAGTGTGTTTAGGAAATTGTAAGCACGTTAGTATATCTGCAGTATAATTTTTGAAGTGGGGCAAGTTCCATAGTGATGGGAAAGCGAGAGGGAGAGAAATAGGTAGGTAGGTAGATAGATATTTAGATATATATCAGGGCCAGTTCAGAGGAGAATCTTATCTTGCTAACATATGGGAAGCCAGCAAGAGTAGGTCACAATCAGATTTATTTTAAGATATCATTTCATTGGTTAAACTGGAGACAAGTTCAAACTCATGAGAGCCTGGACTAAGAAAATGGAAGTGAAAAAGAACAGGAGATATATTTAGGCAGTAAAATCTTCAGTACTTGGGGTTTATTGAAGATTGGGAGAAGGATAAATTTTACGATGATAACCCATATTCTGATGGTGGCTGGATGAGTTGGGATACCATCCAAGATGAGATATATAGGATACTGAGGTGCTTGCTGTTAGTTGTGTATTTCTTAATCTGGCTGATAATCACAGATGTACTTTTTTAGGACTGTTAAATTGTACTTATATGTTTTATGCATTTTTGTGCATTTAAGTTATATTTCGTAATCAGAAATGTTACAGAACAAAAAGAAACACAAAAAATATGCTTTGGGAAAAAGATGCTGACTTTAGGATTGGACATTTGCATTTGGGGTGTGCATGCAACCTTCCAGATGGAGATATGTAGAAGGCAGTAAGTTGGACATGAAATCTGAAGTATGGGCTGCTGATGAAAGGATTAGATTAGGTTTGTAGTTCGCTTTCCTGTTTGTATGTTAGGATTTTCTGGAGAGTTAAAAAAAATTATTGGTAACCTACATCCCACCCCAAACCAATTAAATTGGTCCTTGGTGGTATAACCGCACAAGGTCTAGTTCACAGAGCTTCCTGTGCTCCTTACTCTGATGCAGAGATGAGAACCGCTACGTTTCTGGAAAATTGCTCATTTCCTGCATTCTGTGATGAAGAGATAGAGTTGAGCAGAGAGGATTTTGTAATTGCTTTAAAATTCAAAATAATTCATATTTGGGGGGGGAGGGATGATTCTTTTTTTTTGTTCTTGTTTTTGGCTGCACTGTGCAGCATGTAGAATCTTAATTCCTTGACCAGGGATGGAACCTGGGCCCCCAACAGTGGAAGTGTGGATTCTTAACCACTGGACCACCAGGGAAGTTCTAGGACAGAATTCTTAAGCCTTGTGCTTTCCCCCCATTATTATTATTATTTTTTTTTGGATTAGAATGAATTTTATAAAAATACGGAACACTTCACAAATTTGCGTGTCATCCTTGCTCGGGGGCTATTCTAATCTTCTCTGTAGCATTCCAATTTTAGTATATGTGCTGCTGAAGTGAGCACTTTCCCCCCATTATTACCTGAAGTTAAAAAAGAATGTATTTGGTTAAAATAACAATGTATGTGTGTTCCTAAAGAAAAACATGTGGAAGATGCAAGCTGTTTCAGTTAAAACAGTATTAAAACAGATTTCTTTTGATGAAATGGCTGTGTCTTCTCTAATTTTAATTATTAATAATGTATAGGCTTTGCAGCCAAACATAGAAAATTGCCTCATCGGCTGCAGTGTCTTTGAATAGTAAATATGAAGGACAATGATTGGTAAATGTTAATTGTTTGTGTGATGTAGTCTGAAAGGCAGACAGCTGTAAATGCTGTGAAATTGTCTCTGTTATATGTGATATGGTAAGGACAGTTGCTCACTCGTTGGTCTTTACTTTCCTTCACTACATAGCTTTGTAACTCATCAGGGTCCTGTATCCATCACTAAGTATTTATTAGTACCTGAAATATGCCAGGGGTAAATTTATGTAAGTTACTAAATATAGATAAAAATGTAGGGACTTGCACCAGGCGTGCCAGTATTTCCATTTTGGATGGCATATAAAGGGCGGCAGGATGCAAAATTATTTGATAATTATAAGACTTTCTTTACTGTTCAGAAACTGGAATGATTTCTTGGGTTTGAGCATTTAGGTATGACCTAACCCATAGATGATTATTCTCACTCACCAGCCTCTAGTTCCTTGGACTCTCTTCATCTAGTGATTTTGTTTTCCTTGGACCTCAGGCCCATGATCTTACCACTTTTTTCATTGTCTTTTACCTTCTTGACATTCTCATTTCCTTCTTCACCCAGTGTAAATTCCATAGCCAGTCATTTTACAAACTCCTCTTCATATACCCTCAATTACCATGCCCTTCTTGCTTTATCATACTTACTTGGCAAAATTTGTAATCCTGGTTAAGCTGACTCTTCTACTTTGTACCTGTGCATCTGAACACAGCTGGAAAGTGCATGTGTGTACATATGTGTGCACATGCACACTCCCACAGCTGTGCTGACTGATCTTAAGTTCACGCCCTTGAACCTCAGAGGGTCCTTAATACTGCCAGGCAGTCATATATGTACCTAGTGTGTTACCACTCTTCTAGACAGCTCTTTTGTACCATCACCTTTCTCTTTAAAGGTATAACATCTCTCCCATTCAACTGATGACCTTGCTTCCTAAGAAACTTCCTACTTCACTAGGAAGACTGAGGCACTCTGCCTGTGCATTCTGCCTTCCCTCCTTTTAACATGATGAACTATCAGTGCATCTGTGCATCTTTAGTTGTATGCCGAATACCACCCCCTTTGAACTACTCAAGGATACTAGTCCAAGAATCACTGCTGCCAGCCAGTTCCCTATATCACTGTTTTACTGTCTATTAGGTCATTCATCAGTGTATAAAGCATGTTATTTCAAATACCCCCAGTTTAAAAAATACTTTTTCTTGACCCTACCTTCATTGCTAGGTACTGTCCTGTATATTTGCTCTCCTTTGTAGCAGAACTTTAGAAAGTTGTCTCTATTCAATTGTTTGTAATTTCTTCCCTCACATTCTGTCTCAGTCTGGAACAACAGACTGGTTCCAAATAGGAAAAGGAGTACGTCAAGTCTGTTTATTGTCACCATGCTTATTTAACTTATATGCAGAGTACATCATGAGAAACGCTGGAAGAAGCACAAGCTGGAATCAAGATTGCTGGGAGAAATAGCAATAACCTCAGATATGCGGATGACACCACCCTTATGGCAGAAAGTGAAGAAGAACTAAAGAGCCTCTTGAAGAAAGTGAAAGAGGAGAGTGAAAAAGTTGGCTTAAAGCTCAACATTCAGAAAACAAAGATCATGGCATCCAGTCTCATCACTTCATGGCAGATGGATGGGGAAACAGTGGCAGACTTAATTTTTTTGGACTCCAAAGTCACTGCAGATGGTGACTGCAGCCATGAAATAAAAAGACACTTACTTCTTGGAAGAAAAGTTATGACCAACCTAGACAGCGTATTAAATAGCAGAGACATTACTTTGCCAGTAAAGGTCCGTCTCGTCAAGGCTGTGGTTTTCCAGTAGTCATTTATGGATGTAAGAGTTGGACTATAAAGAAAGCTGAGCACCGAAGAATTGATGCTTCTGAATTGTGGTGTTGGAGAAGACTTTTGAGAGTCCCTTGGACTGCAAGGAGATCCAACCAGTCCATCCTAAAGGAAATCAGTCCTGGGTGTTCATTGGAAGGCGTGATGCTGAAGCTGAAACTCCAGTACTTTGGCCACCTGATGCGAAGAGATGACTCATTTGAAAAGACCCTGATGTTGGGAAAGATTGAAGGTGGGATGAGAAGGGGATGACAGAGGATGAGATGGTTGGCAACTCAATGGACATGAGTTTGAGTAAACTCCGGGAGTTGGTGATGGACAGAGAGGCCTGGCGTGCAGCAGTCCATGGGGTTGCAAAGAGTCGGACATGACTGAGCAGCTGAACTGAACTGAACTGATTCTATCTCTTCCTCTGTCATTCTTTTATTGAAATATAATTCACATACTGTAAAATTCACCACCATCAGTGTACAGTTCAGTGGTTTTTTTAGTATATTCAGAGTTGTGCATCTATCACCACTATCTACAGAACATTTTCATTATCCCATAAAAAACCCTTTATCCCTTCGCAGGCACTCTATTCCTCAGTCTGTAGCTCTGCTTGTTCTCTTGGAATCTACCTATGTCTCTGTGGGTCTGCCTCTTGTGGAAATTTCACATAAAGGGAACCAAACAATATGTGACCTTTTGTGTCTGTCTGCTTTTACTTAGTTAACCTGTTTTCAAGGTTTACCATGTTGTAACACTACATTCCTTTTTATGGCTGAGTAACATTCCATTCCTTGGGTGAGTTCCACGTTTTGTTAATCTTTCAGGTTTTGGACATTTGGATTGTTCCCACTTTTTGGCTCTTATGAAATATGCTGATCAGACACATTTATATTCAGGTTTTGGGAGAATGTGCTTTCAGTTCTCTTGGGTGCATACCTTGGAGGACAATTGCTGGTCATAAGATAACCTTATGTTTAACATTTTGAGGAACTGTCAGACCGTTTTCCAAAAGGACTGCATGAAAACATTCCCACCAGCAGTGTATGAGGGTTCCAGTTTCTCCATTTTATTCTCACTTAAGCCAGCTTGATTCAGTTAGGCTTTTCCCCTCCTTCTTGACTACAGCTGCCTTTGACAAGGTTGTCATCGATAACATAAAAGTACCAGAATTCAGAGTATGTTGTTAGTCATCGTTGTGTTTGACCTATAAATAGCATTTGACACATGATCACTCATTGCTCCTTGGTATACTTTTTTTTACTTTTGGCTTCCAGAATACCACACGTTCATACCTCCCTCCCCCGCCACCTCCCATTTTATTGGTCAATCCTTCTCAGTTTCTTTTATTATTTTCTTTCTCCCTACTTTTTAGAATAGGAGTTTCCCCTGGGGATCATATCAGTACTTCTATATCTTTTAATACTCTCTTATACTGGCTTTCATGTTGATATCTCTTTTTTTGTACTTAAGAGCCAAATACCCAACTACCTACTCAACCTCACTGGGGTGTCTGGTAAACATCTTAAATGGAACATGTCTAAAGCCAAACCCCTTCTCTTCTCTTTATAATATGCTCTGCCTCCAGATCGCCCTGTCTTTGATGAAGATAATTTCATCCTTCAGTTTTTCAGGGCAAAAACCTTGGCATTAATTTTATTCCTCCTTTCTCACATGCCACATCCAGTCTGCTAGGAAGTCCTCTTGGTCTTACCTTCAAAGTACATGCAGAGTTGGAACACTTCTCCCCACTGCCCCTGTTGCCGCCATCTTGTTCCCATCATCATCTGTCCCCTGGATCTTTGTAGAAAAAGTCCTAATCCTATCAGACCCTCAGCTGTTTGTACTTTTGCCTCCAGCAGTCTAGTTCAATACAATAGCCAGAAGAATCCTTCTGGAATATGTCAGATCATCATTTACTGTCCAAACCCTACTTTGGCTGCCTGTTTCACTCAGTTCAGTCGCTCAGTTGTGTCTGACTCTTTGCAACCCCATGGACTGCAGCACGCCTGGTTTTCCTGTCCATCACTAACTCCTGGAGTTTACTCAGACTCAAGTCCATTGAGTTGGTGATGCCATCCCAACCATCTCATCCTATGTCATCCCCTTCTCCTCCCGCCTTCAGTCTTTACCAGCATCAGGATCTTTTCCAGTGAGTCAGTTCTTTGCATCAGGTGGCCAAAGTATTGGAGTTTCATCCTTAGCATCAGTCCTTCCAACGAATATTCAGGACTGATTTCCTTTAGGATCTGCTGGTTGGCTCTCCTTGCAGTCCAAGAGTGATAGCCAAACAAGGCCCTATGTCATCTAACCCTATTACTTGTCTGGCCTCATCCACCGTTCTCCCTGATCACTCTGTTCACCTCCTTGCTGGTTTTCAAGCAGGCCAGACATGTTTTAGACTCATGGCCTTTGCGTTTGCTGTTCCTTCTACTTGAAATATTCGTCACTGTCAAGTCTGCTCAAAATTTATCATGTCAGTTAGCTGACTTTAATTTTTTAATTCTGTAACTTGCATTTCCTACACTCTGGGCTCCTCTTACTCTGCTGTTTTTTTATTTGCATAGCACTTGACTGTGACATTGACTACATTATTTGGTTATACAGGATGTTTATGATATATTCAGATGACCAATGCTGGGCTGGGGACTTCCCTGGTGGCTCAGATGGTAAAGAATCTGCCTGCGAAGTGGGAGACCTGGTTTTGATCCCTGGGTTGGGACGATCCCCTGGAGAAGGGAATGGCTATCCACTCCAGTATTCTGGGCTGGAGAATTCCATGGACAGAGGAACCTGGCAGGCTACAGTCCATGGGGTCACAAAGAGTTGGACTTTCAGTGCTGGGCTGGATGAATCAGGTGGAATCAAGATTGCCAGGAGAAACACCAACAACCTCAGATAGGCAGATGATAATGTTCTAATGGCAAAAAGTGAAGAGGAACTACAGAGCCTCTTGATGGAGGTGAAAGAGGGTGAAAAAGCTGGCTTAAAACTCAACGTTCAGAAAACTAAGAACATGGCATCTGGTCCCATCACTTCATGGCATATAGATGGGGAAACAATGGAAACAGTGAAAGACTATTTTCTTGTGCTCCCAAATCACTGTGGACAGTGAATGCCAGCCATGAAATTAAAAGATGCTTGCTCCTTCAAAGGAAAGCTGTGACAAACCTAGATAGCGTATTAAAAAGCAGAGACATCACTATGCTGGAAAAGGTCTGTGTAGTCCAAGCTATGGTTTTTCCAGTAGTCAAGTTTGGATGTGCGAGTTGGACCATAAAGAAGGTTGAGCCCTGAATAATTGATGCTTTCGAACTGTGATGGTGGAGAAGACTTCAGAGTCCCTTGGACAGCAAGGAGATTAATCCAGTCAATCCTAAAGGAATTCAGTCCTGAATATTAATTGCATGGACTGTTGCTGAAGCTCCAATCCTTTGGCCACCTGATATGAAGAGTTGACTCATTGGAAATCCAAGACCCTGATGCTGGGAAAGGTTGAAGGCAAAAGAAGGGGGTGGCAGAGGATGAGATGGTTGGGTTGTGTCACCAACTCAATGATCATGGATTTGAGCAAACTCTAGGAGATAGTGAAGGACAGGGAAGCCTGGTGTACTGCAGTTCATGGGGTCGCAGGGAGTCAGACACGACTTAGAGACTGAGTAACAAATGATATATTGCTTTCCCTCCCAACCCCTCTGCTAGGGTGTAGCTGTATGAGGGCAGTGATTTTTGTTTTGTTTACTGTTGTGTCTTAAGTGTTTAGAACAGGGGATGGCGCATTCTAGTCATTCAAGAAATATTTGTGAAATGAGCAAAAAATGGATAGCTTTATGGGGAGGGTCGTGTCTGAGACAGGTGTTGAAAATTTTGATTTGATCCCTGCGTTAGGAAGATCCCCTGGAGAAGGGAATTCTTGCCTGGAGAATCCATGGACAGAGGAGCCAGGTGGGCTACAATCCATGGGGTCACAGAGAGTCAGACTTGACTGAGTGACTAACACCTTCACTTTTTACATAGAGTAAAATTCATCCTTTTTGGGTATACAGGTCTATGAATTTTGACAGACTGTTTCAGTCATGTAGCCACCACCACAATCAAGATATAAAATGTTTTCCATCTCTGCAAGAAGTTGCTTAAGTTCCTTTGCAGTTGGTTCCCTTCCTTCATCTAATGCCCCTGACAGCCTGATCTAATTTCTGTCCCTTATAGTTAGGTTTTTTCCAGAATGTCATATACATGGAATCATTTAAGTATGCCTCCTTTTTTTTTTCTTTTGAGTGTGCTGAGTGGCATGTGAGGCCCTAGTTCCCTGACCAGGGATTGAACCTGTGCCCCCTGCAGTGGAACTGTGGATTCTTAATGACTAGACCACTAGGGAAAGTTCCAAGTATGACTCCTTTTGAGTCTCTTTCATTGAGCCTAATGCTTTTGAGGTTCATACATGTTACTGCATACTTCAGGAATTGATTTTTAAAATATATATATGTTTTATTGAAGTATAATTGACTTACAATATTTCAGATGCACAGCAAGGTGATTCAGTTATACAGACACATAATATTAGTTTTGTTATTTCCATCATAAGTTATTACAAGATATTGACTAGTTCCCTATGCTATACAGTAAACCTGTGTTGCTTGTTGCATATCTATTTTTTAATTAGAAATCTAGCATTCTATTCATACTAAGTCAAACAAGTGGAATCAAAATGTCAATTTTTTTAGTTAGGCAAAAATCCTTAAAGCTTCTAAAATATATATTATACATATTTATATATATGTATATGAAGGCTTTTCTACAGCCCTTGATAAAGCCTTGAGAAAGAACATAAAAAAGGAAGAGATGGAGAAATTGGAGAACATAAACTAAAGGGGATGGGAGCACTGAATATGAAATAGAAAACTTGAAACAAACTAGATAAAAGGTTAGTAAAACTAACCTTTTACATATAGTCCGGTTGTTTTTAAACATGACTGCTCATTAGAACTCTTTGGGGCCCCGTGGACTGTGGTCTACCAGGCTCCTCTCTCCATGGGATTCTCCAGGCAAGAATACTGGAGAAGGTTGCCATTTCCTTCTCCAGGGGATCTTCCCGACCCAGGGATCAAACCCGGGTCTCCTGCATTGCGGGCAGACACTTTAACCTCTGAGCCACCAGGGAAGCTCATTAGAAACATACCTGGAGAAAAAAAGGAGTATCTGAGTATTTCTATTTTCCAAAAAATTCCAAGGTAATTCTGATATGCGTCTGGATTTTCAAAAGTGGTTACAGGTTTTGTGTTTTTATTACATCCTAGTTTTGGTGATACAGAGTTTTATTCATTTTTCTGTTGACCAGTCATGATACAGTGGTATTAAGTGAGCAATAGTTACATAATCGCCATAATGAAAGATGTTTATCAGTTTTCACAATCAATAGCCAGACAAAAATTAAAAGATAAATTATAATTGGAAGCCATAATGGGAACATGATTAACTTAATAATAGAAAATAATTCTGTACAATTTGGGGGGAGAGTGTCAAGCAAAGTGATGTGGTAAGTGGAAGTGCATACGTGCTCATGTTTTCATTCAGTCAGTCTATATGTCTTTTGGTTGGTGTATTTAATCCACTTACATTTAAGGTAATTATTGATATATATGATCCTATTACCATTTTCTTAATTGTTTTGGGTTTTCTGTAGGTCTTTTCCTTCTCTTGTGTTTCCTGCCTAGAGAAGTTCCTTTAGCATGTGTTGTAAAGCTGGTTTGATAGTGCTCAGTTCTCTTAATTTTTGCTTATCTGGAAAGCTTTTGATTTCTGAAGGAGAGTCTTGCTGGGTAGAGTATTCTTGGTTGTAGGTTCTTCCCTTTCATCACTTTAAATGTATCATGCCCTTTGCTTCTGGCTTGTAGAATTTCTGTTGAAAAATCAGCTGATAGCCTGATGGGAGTTCCCTTGTATGTTATGTGCAATTTTTCCCTTGTTTCTTTTAATATTTTATCTGTTTTTAATTTTTGTCAATTTGATTACTTTGTGTCTTGGTGTGCTCCTCCTTGGGCTCATCCTTCCTGGGACACTCTGTGCTTCCTGAATTTGACTATTTCCTTTCCCATGTTTGGCAAGTTTTCAGCATTTATCTCTTCAAATATTTTCTCAGGTCCTTTTCTCTCTTCTCCTTCTGGGACCCCTATAATGAGAACATTGGTGTGTGTAGTGTCCCAGAGGTCTCTTAGGCTGTCTTCATTTCTTTTCATTCTTTTTCCTGTATTCTGTTCTGTGGCAGTGACTCCTACCATTCTGTCCTCCAGGTCATTTATCTGTGTTTCTGCCTCAGCTGTTCTGCTATGGATTCCTTTTAGTGTATTATTCATCTCTGTTTGTTTGTTCTTTAGTTCTTCTAGGTCTTTGGTAAACATTTTTTGCATCTTCTCAATCTTTGCCTCCATTCTTTTCCCAAGATCTTGGATCATCTTCACTATCATTATTCTGAATTCTTTTTCTGGGAGGTTGCCTATCTCCACTTAATTTAGTTGTTTTTCTGGGATTTTATCTTGTTCCTTCATTGGGAATATAACTTTCTGTAATATGGTTTTTGTTTTAGCTGCTGTGAGACTGCTGCTGCTTCTGTCTGTCCTCTCATGGCTGAGGCTGAGAGGCTTGTGTAAGATTCTTGATGGGAGGGATGGGAAAAACTGGGTCTTGCTCTGGTGGGCAGGACCTTGCTCAATAAAGCTTTAATCCAATTATCTGCTGATGGGTGGGGTTTCTCTCCCTCCCTGGTAGTTGTTTGGCTTGAGGTTACTGAGCCCTGGGGTGTGTCAGCTCTGTGGCAGAATTGATGGCAAACTCCAAGAGGGTTTAGGCCAAGAAGGACCTTGCAGTGCGCCCGTCCCTGTGGTGAGCCCTTGCCGACCCACGCCTCCACAGGAGGCTCTCCAGCACTAGCAGGCAGTTTTGGTTCAGTCTCCTGTGAGGTCACTGCTTCTCTCCTCTGCGTCTTGGTGCGTTCAAAATTTTGTTTTTGCCTTCCAAGACTGGAGTCTGTCTCCCCAGTCCTCTGGAAGGCCTGTAATCATATCCCACTGTTTCCTCAAGGCCAGATACCCTGGGGATTCCCAGTCCCTTTGTCGGATCCCCAGGCTGGGAAGTCTGATGCAGGGTTCAGAACCTTCACAATAGTGTGAAAACTTCTTTGGTATTATTGTTCTCCAGTCTGTGGGTCACCCACCCGATGGTTATGGGATTTGATTTTATCATGATTTCGCCCCTCCTACCATCTTGCTGCGGCTGCTTTTTTGTCCTTGGACATAGGGTATCTCTTTTGGTGGGTTCCAGCATCCTCCTGTTGATGGTATTTCAACAGGTAGTTGCAATTTTGGTGCTCTCGCAGGAGGAGATGAGCTCACATCCTTCTACTTTGTCATCTTGAACCAAGGAGTTGATTTTTCTTAAAATTTATTTTATTGTATAGTTGATTTACGGTGTTGTGTTAATTTCTGCTATATAGCAAAGTAACTCAGTTACACACACACACACACACACTTTTCCATTATGGTTTGTTGTAGGATATTGAATATAGTTCCCTGTGCTATATATATGGTAGGACCTTGTTGCTTTGTTGTTGTTTTTGTTTAGTCACTAAGCTGTGTCTGACTTTTGTGACCAACCCCCTCAACCCCCGCCCCCCGCCCCCCCGTG
The DNA here is from genome assembly GCF_029378745.1 of Bos indicus. Classification (NCBI taxonomy): domain Eukaryota; kingdom Metazoa; phylum Chordata; class Mammalia; order Artiodactyla; family Bovidae; genus Bos; species Bos indicus. The sequence continues at coordinate 94,058,608 of NC_091770.1, read as the reverse complement.
AACCTGTAGCCTGCCACACTTCTCTGTCAATGGGATTTCCCAGGCAAGAATACTGGGTTGCCATTTCCTTCTCCAGGGGATCTTCCTGATCCAGGGAATGAACCCACGTTTCCTGCATTGACAGGCAGATTCTTTGGCAGTGAGCCACCAGGGATGCCCAGTTCATTGTTGCTTAGCCATCCTATATATAACAGTGTGCACTTGCTAATCCTAAACTCCCGGTCTATACTCACCCACTTTGACAGGCACAAGTCTGTTCTCTATATCTGTGAGTCTGTTTTTGTTTCATAGATAAATTCATTTGTGCCATATTTTAGATTCCACATACAAGTATAGGAGTTGATATCTTTTTACTGCTGAATAGTATTCCAGTGTATGGTTGTACTGCAGTTTGTTTATTCATTCACCAGTTGGTGGGTTTTTCGGTTTCTAATGTTTGGTCATTACAAGTAAAACTGCTGTAGACGTTTTCATGTATCATTTATTGTTTAATCGCCCAGTTGTGTCCAACTCTTTGTGACCCCATGGACTGCAGCATGCCAGGCCTCCAGTTCCTTCACCATCTCCCAAAGTTTGCCCAAGTTCATGTCCATTGCATTGGTGATGCCATCCTGCCATTTCACCCTCTGACACATCCTCTGATGTATCATATATATATCTATATCTGTGCTAAATCTACATATATATATATCTTTTTTTGGGGGGGTGGTGGTGGACATAAGTCTTCATTGGTAAATACCTGGAAGTGGGATTGCTGGACTGTATGGTGTGAGCGTGTGTGCTAAGTTGCTTCCGTTGTGTCCAACTCTTTGCAACCCCAGAGACTGTAGCCCACCAGGCTCCAGTGTCCAAGGGAATTTTCCAGGCAAGAATACTAGAGTGGGTTGCCATTTCCTCCTTGAGGAGATCTTCCCGGCCCAGGGATCCAACCCGTATCTCTTGTGGTTCCTGCAGATTCTTTACTGCTGAGCCACCAGGGAAGCCAGGACTGTATGGTAAGTGACTTTTAACTTTATGAAAAGTATCAAACTGTTTTTTAGAGTGTTGAATCTTTTTTCACTTTTATCAGTTGAGAATCTATTCGTCAGAAGCCATAGTTCCAAACAATAGAAGCTGACTCTGACTAGGGAACTTCTGGGGCTTCCCAGGTGGTGCTGGTGGTAAAGAACCCGCCTGCCAGTGCAGGAGACATAAGAAATGTGGGTTCAATCCCTGGGTTGGGAAGATCCCCTGGAGGAGGGGGTGGCAACCCACCTCCAGTATTCTTGCCTGGAGAATCCCACGAACAGAGAGGAGCCTGGTGGGCTATAGTCCATAGGGTCTCAAGGAGTTGGACATGGCTGAAGTGACTCGGCAAATGGCAGGGAACTTAAGAATAAAATATTTTTAGCTGGCCCATAAAATCTCTTGGAGGAATGGAGAGACTGGCTCAGAAGTTGTGTATCCCAGGCACAGATACAGGGGTTTTAGCTGCCAGCACTTTTGGGGGGTGCTGGACTCTATAAATAGAACTGCAGTCTCTAAAAGCCAGATGAAGCTGCTCTGATGCTAGCACTTGTCAGAATGGATTCTCCGAGGACTCAGTTTCTTTGAGTCACTATTTTTGCATCACCTTCTGAAGGTGGGCTCTGTCTAATCAGGTGGGAGATTCCATAAACATGAAAAGAGGGTTCAGATATGGGGCTGCTAAAAGTAATGACACACATACGCAAATTAGATTAGATAATTTGCATACAGTTTTTAGAACTTAATATGTGCTTCCTACTTAGTAGGTTGTAAATGTTAGTCTGCTTCGCAGCCTACTTCTTTCCCCATCTGTCTTTTTTAGGTAAACTTTTAGGTAAACTCTAATTGAGGTGTAATCAAACAAAGTACATAAATCATAAGTATATACAGGTCGATGAATTTTCATGAATTCATCCTTTTAACATCCAGAAGAAGAAATAGAACATTACCAACACCCCAGAAATCTCTCATTGCCCTCCTGGAAACTGCCCACTTCCTTCTACCTCCCTGCCCCATCTGGGTAACCACTATCCTAACTTTGACTAGTTTGCCTGTTTTCACACTTTATGTAACCAAAGCTGCATGCTTTGTTTTGTCTGTGTGATTTCTGTAAGTATTTGTGAGCTTCATTGATGTTCTTGTGCATGGCAGGAGTTGGTTTCACATTGTCCCATTGTATGGATATAACAGTCTGTTGATGGACATATGTGTTACTTCCAGTTTTTGATTAATCAGTTCAGTTCAGTCACTCAGTCGTGTCCCACTCTTTGAGACCCCATGAATTGCAGCACGCCAGGCCTCCCTGTCCATCACCAACTCCTGGAGTTCACTCAGACTCAAGTCTATCGAGTCAGTGATGCCATCCAGCCATCTCATCCTCTGTCGTCCCCTTCTCCTCCTGCCCCCAATCCCTCCCAGCATCAGAGTCTTTTCCAGTGAGTCAGCTCTTCGCATGAGGTGGCCAAAGTACTGGAGTTTCAGTTTTAGCATCATTCCTTCCAAAGAAATCCCAGGGCTGATCTCCTTCAGAATGGACTGGTTGGATCTCCTTGCAGTCCAAGGGACTCTTAAGAGTCTTCTCCAACACCACAGTTCAAAAGCATCAGTTCTTCGGCACTCAGCCTTCTTCACAGTCCAACTCTCACATCCATACATGACCACAGGAAAAACCATAGCCTTGACTAGACGGACCTTTGTTGGCAAAGTAATGTCTCTGCTTTTGAATATGCTGTCTAGGTTGGTCATAACTTTCCTTCCAAGGAGTAAGCGTCTTTTAATTTCATGGCTGCAGTCACCATCTGCAGTGATTTTGGAGCCTAGAAAAATAAAGTCAGCTACTGTTTCCACTGTTTCCCCATTTGCCATGAAGTGATGGGACCGGATGCCATGATCTTAGTTTTCTGAATTAGCAATGAATAATGGTATATTGGAAACAGTGGTGATAGTGTAGAATTAAGTCAGGTGGAAGCTCATTGGGTTCTGTAGTTAATAAATAGCCCTTTTTGGTTCCTGGACTTGGAAGGAATTAATGAAAGTTATTTTGTTCTGTGAATGAAGAATTGTGTTTTTCTGGTGTGTTCTGCTCTTAGAGAACAGTTAAAAGAAAAGATTTGGGTCTGTGATTGGACACAGATTAGACAAAGCATGGGTTGGTGTTTATTTGGTTAGCTTTATCTCTTAGTTCTTAGTATCTTCATAAATGTAACTCACCTGTTCTTATAAACATTAGAGCTAATATAAAAATGTGAGTAGATTTTTTTTGCTTATTTTCTGCATGATTTATTATATGGCAGTCAGTTAAAAAAATTTTTTTTAAACATTCAGATTGGGTTCTTTTTCTTAAAATTTTTTTTAAATTGAATATAGTTGATTTACAATGTTTTGTTAGTTTCAAATGTATAGCAAGGTGATTTAGTTATGCATATCTATTCTTTTTAGATTATTTTCCATTATAGGTTTTTAGAAGGTACTGAGTATAGTTCCCTGTGCTATACAATAGGTCAGAATTTTTAAAATATATGTTGTAGAGTATAATGTAGGAGAGAGAGGAAATTCACCTTCTGCCAATTTCAGTCCATTTGGAATTTTGACTGACTATAGTGTCTCCAGAGTGACTTGTCCACCTTCTCTTCTGCCTTGTTCTTCTGCAGTGGGAACTTTGTTTTTTTTTCCTCTCTGTGTCAAAAATAAAAAATAAAACATTTATAAAGTGGCTTGAAGTTTCTTCTCTTTGAAGGCTCATACCGTGGAGGGGAAAAGGAAGAGGGAGAGAGGAAAGTCTTCTTTGGCTAAGGTGGGAGAATAATTACATTGGCCAAGAAGGGAAACTGTTTACAAAAGGGAAAATAATCTTACAGTATGGCATTCACCACCTTAACCAAGTGATTAAACTTAAGATCACTGAGCTGACATCAGATTCTCCTTTGCTCGTGCAGTAGGAATTACATAGCATCACCTCTGGTTGTGTTATTGCCAGAAATGAAATAATCAGAGAAATTGTAATATGTGGTACTTGATAAGACATTTGGCCTGGACTTCTAAAAAAAGACACTGACGTGAAAAACAGAAAGATGAGGGCTGGGATATTTTTATAAGTCACTTTTCTCCCTGGTTACTCTGGAAGTTATACAGTGTTTCCCACCCCCCACCCCCCAGTTCTTTTTGTGATTTTCTTAGAAAATTCAGTCATACATCTTTGACTTCTTAGAGCCTATTGTTAATTGATACCATTAAGAAGAGAGTGAAAAAGTTGGCTTAAAACTCAACATTCAGAAAACTAAATCATGGTGTCTGGGCCCATCACTTCATGGCAAATAGATGGGGAAACTGTGGAAACAGTGGCTGACTTTATTTTGGGGGTTCCAAAATCACTGCAGATGGTAACTGCAGCCATGAAATGAAAAGACGCTTGCTTCTTGGAAGAAAAGCTATGACCAACCTAGACAGTATATTGAAAAGCAGAGACATTACTTTGCCAACAAAGGTCCATCTAGTCAAAGCTATGGTTTTTCCAGTAGTCATGTGTGGATGTGAGAGTTGGACTATAAAGAAAGCTGAGCTTCGAAGAATTGATGCTTTTGAACTGTGGTGTTGGAGAAGATTCTTGAGAATCCCTTGGACTGAAAGGAGATCCAACCAGTCCATCCTAAAGGAAATCAATCCTGAATATTCATTGGAAGGACTGATGTGGAAACTGAAGCTCCAATACTTTGGCCCCCTGTTGTGAAGAACTGACTCATTGGAAAAGACCCTGATGCTGGTAAAGATGAAGGCAGGAGGAGAAGGGGACGACAGAGGATGAGATGGTTGGATGGCATCATTGACTCAATGGATATGGGTTTGGGTGGACTCTGGGAGTTGGTGATGGACACGGAGGCCTGGCGTGCTGCAGTCCATGGGGTTGCAGAGAATCAGACGCAACTAAGAAACTGAACTGAACTGAACCCTTTATCCTGGCAATGTATGCATCTTAGAACACTTGAACTTTCTTTACCCTCATCTCGGTTTATATGATACTGTAGCTGTATGCTAAAGCCCCACAAGTTAGTTATGGTTGATACTCATTTGTGTTTACCCATATATTTATCACTTTCTTTGCTCCTTTCATGTCTCGATCTCTGGTCTTGTATCTATGGTAATTTGCTTTCTGCTTGAAGAACAGCCTTTAGAATTACTTTTAGTATAGGTCTGCTGGTAGCAAAGTCTCTTGGTGTTTGTTTTTCTGAAAGTACTGTTATTTGCATTCATCCCTGAAGAATACATTCCCTGGGTATAGAATTCTGTATTGGAAATTATTTTCTTTAAGCCCATTGAAGATACTTCCCTCTGTTTTCTGGTTTCCATTATAGATATTGAGAGCTGTCAGTCTGTCTCTCCTTTGAAGGTGATCTGTCCTTTTTTCCCATCTCATTTTAAGTTTTATAGCAACCCTGTGAGATGAAGACTAGATGAGACTAGAAACTCAGGATAACTTGCAAGCGTCAAACAGCTAGCAAGTAGTAGATTAAAATCCAGGTCTGTTGAGTGTCAACATCTGTTTTTTTTCTACTTTGTCTTACCGCCTCTCACTAAATAAAAGTACATATTTACCTTTTCAGTGGTATTTATTGTGTTGCTGTTACATGTATAATACTATGTGAGGAATCAAGGTGAATACCAGATTTTTGAGACATTATTTCTGATCCTCAGTTCATAGAAAATTATGCCCAAAACATTCAGTTTGCAATGTGAGATAGTAAATGATTAATAGCTAAAATGATGATAGCTTGCAATAATTACTGCAAGATTTTATGCAAAGGAAATTTCACAATTCACTGGAGGTGTCAGGTCCTATGAAGGGGGTGGAACTTTGCCTGAACTCTGGGCAGAGGGTAAACATTGTTGAGGGTAGAGATTGTAGAGGCTGCTTTAATCAGGGGTAAATCACATGAAAAAAGGCTTGGAGGGCTGAATGATGGGTTTGGGAGATGGCAGTAAGGTTGAGTTGACTCTAGCTGAAGTTTATAAATATTGTTGGAGATAAGGTTGTATGTAAAGTGGTGCCTCATTATGGAGAGCTATAAATTTGTGTTCTTTATCTTTTAGGTCACAGAGAATCTCTGAAGAGTTGTTTGGGGTGGGGTAATACAAGGAAAGTAGAAAATATTATTACAGGATAAGAGATTGGCTTGATTCCAAGTTCTAACCTAAATTTCAACTATGGCTCTGTCACTTCCTCACTTACACTTGTGAATAAGTTAACTTTTTAAAGCCTCAGTTTCCTGTGAATTCGAAAGAATAATAGTACTTCATAGGATTGTCCTGAGGATTAAATAAATATGTGCAATGTATTTATTAGAACAGTACTTGAAATACAGTAAACATGATTTAAGTTTTAAGTGTGATTTTATTAATATTGTTATTGTTAAATGAAATTATGTATGTTAGTAACCAGTGCCTAGCACAGGGTTAATCACAAGTCTAGTCATCAGTAGAATGTGTATAGGATAAATATTATTACTAATTTTTTTGGTCACCTCACATGGCATGCAGGATCTTACTTTCCCAACTAGGGGTTGAATCCGCTCCACGTGTAGTGGAAGCACAGAGTCTTAACCACTGGACCACCAGAGAATTCCCCAGGATAAATACCATTGTATTTTTATACCTCTGCTTCTAGATATAGGAGCTTCCCAGGTGGTACAGTGGTAAAGAATCCACCTGCCAGTGCAAGAGACCCGGGTTCTATCTCTGGGTCAGGAAGATCTCCTGGTGTAGGAAATGGCAACCCATTCCAGTAATCTTGCCTGGAAAATTCCAGGGACAGAAGAGTCTGGCAGGTGGGCTACATTCCAGTTGGACACGACTGAGTGATGGAGCATGCATGCACCTAGATATAGAGAACATAAAATCTTTAGAATTATATCCGTGTATGTGGATGAACAATATAATTCACTTAGGTCATTTTCCCATTGTATCATTTCTGATTACATGTATATCATTCCTAATCCACTCCTAAGTTAATTCATTTTGTCACTAAAAATGAGAGTGAAGAAAACATTCTATGTTAAGAATCTGTAGTCAGAAGAGAGGAGAGGAGACAGTGTTAGTTAAACCTCTGATGAAACAGTATATCGTAGAAAGAAGCTATAAAGATACATAAGAAAGATACAGGAATTGTGCTTGTTGCTGAACTTAGAAACATGATCTATTTGACTTAGTTTTTTCAGGAAATTGTGTGTAACCCGAGGGTGCTAACTAAGCTTCTGCCACAGGTATAAAGAATAAAAAACTGCCTTCTCTGTTAAAATTTTATTCCAAGGGAAATTATAAAGCCATTCAAGCATCAGGACTGACAGACTAGAAATACATTTAAGTGAAGGCTCATTAGTCTTTAAGAAGAAGAAAAGCAAACATGTGTCAGAGAAGTAGTGTGGATTTGCAATATTAAAATGCCAGTGTCTTCAATTATTGTCATAAAAGAGAATGGGAAATGATTTAAGACTGGACACCACTTACATATTTCTTTTAAGTTTAGACTAGTTTAGCATTAAATCAGAAGTCTTCAGTGATGATAACCCAACAAGTAGCTAATTGTAATTTTAAGTGAGGCTTAACTTTATCTCTCTTTCCTCTGCCTTTTCTAAAACCAGCTTAAACATCTGGAAGTTCACGGTTCACGTATTGCTGAAGCCTGGCTTGGAGAATTTTGAGCATTACTTTACTAGCGTGTGAGATGAGTGCAATTGTGTGGTAGTTTGAGCATTCTTTGGCATTGCCTTTCTTGGGGATTGGAATGAAAACTGCCCTTTTCCAGTCCTGTGGCCACTGCTGAGTTTTCCAAATTTGCTGGCATGTTGAGTGCAGCACTTTCACAGCATCATTTTTCAGGATTTGAAATAGCTCAACTGGAATTCCATCACCTCCACTAGCATTGTTCATAGTGATGCTTTCTAAGGCCCACTTGACTTCATATTCCAGGATGTCTGGCTCTAGGTCAGTGATCACACCATTGTGATTATCTGGGTGATGAAGATCTTTTTTGTACAGTTCTTCTGTGTATTCTTGCCACCTCTTCTTAATATCTTCTGCTTCTGTTAGGTCCATACCATTTCTGTCCTTTATCGAGCCCATCTTTGCATGAAGTGTTCTCTTCGTATCTCTAATTTTCTTGAAGAGATCTCTAGTCTTTCCCATTCTGTTGTTTTCCTCAATTTCTTTGCATTGGTCGCTGAGGAAGGCTTTCTCATCTCTCCTTGCTATTCTTTGGAACTCTGCATTCGATGGGTACATCTTTCCTTTTCTTCTTTGCTTTTTGCTTCTCTTTTTTTCACAGCTATTTGTAAGGCCTCCTCAAACAGCCATTTTGCTCTTTTGCATTTCTTTTCCATGGGGATGGTCTTGATCCCTGTCTCCTGTACAGTGTAATGAACCTCCATCCATAGTTCATCAGGCACTCTGTCTATCAGATCTAGTCCCTTAAATCTGTTTCTCACTTTCACTGTATAGTCATAAGGGATTTGATTTAGGTCATACCTGAATAGTGATTTTCCCTACTTTCTTCAATTTAAGTCTGAATTTGGCAATAAGGAGTTCATGATTTGAGCCATATCAGCTCCCAGTCTTGTTTTTGCTGACTGTATAGAGCTTCTCCATCTTTGGCTGCAAAGAATATAATCAGTCTGATTTCGGTGTTGACCATCTGGTCCTGTTCATACGTAGAGTCTTTTCTTGTGTTGTTGGAAGAGGGTGTTTGCTATGACCAGTGCATTCTCTTGGCAAAACTCGATTAGCCTTTGCCTTGCTTCATTCCGTACTCCAAGGCCAAATTTGCCTGTTACACCAGGTGTTTCTTGACTTCCTACTCGTGCATTCCAGTCCCTTATAATGAAAAGAACATCTTTTTTGGATATTAATTCTAAAAGGTCTTGTAGGTCTTCATAGAACCGTTCAACTTCAGCTTCTTCAGCGTTACTGGTTCAGGCATAGGCTTGGATTACAGTGATATTGAATGGTTTGCCTTGGAAACGAACAGAGATCATTCTGTTGTTTTTGAGATTGCATCCAAGTACTGCATTTCGGAGTCTTGTTGACCATGATGGCTACTCCATTTCTTCTAAGGGATTCTTGCCCACAGTAGTAGATATAATGGTCATCTGAGTTAAATTCATCCATTCTAGTCCATTTTAGTTTGCTGATTCCTAGAATGTCGACGTTCACTCTTGCCATCTCCTGTTTGACCACTTCCAATTTGCCTTGATTCATGGACCTAACATTCCAGGTTCCTATGCAGTATTGCTGTTTACAGCATTGGACCTTGCTTCTATCACCAGTCACATTGACAACTGGGTATTGTTTTTGCTTTGGCTCCATCCCTTCATTCTTCCTGGAGTTATTTCTCCACTGATCTCCAGTAGCATACTGGGCACTTAACGACCTGGGGAGTTCCTCTTTCAGTATCCTATCGTTTTGCCTTTTCATACTGTTTATGGGGTTCTCAAGGCAAGAATACTGAAGTGGTTTGCCATTCCCTTCTCCAGTGGACCACATTCTGTCAGACCTCTCCACCATGACCCATCGTCTTGGGTGGCCCCACATGTCATGGCTTAGTTTCATTGAGTTAGACAAGGCTGTGGTCCATGTGATCAGATTGGCTAGTTTTCTGTGAGTATGGTTTCAGTGGGTCTGCCCTCTGATGCTCTCTCGGAACACCTACCGTCTTACCAGAGATCAAATTGCCAACATCCACTGGATCATCGAAAAAGCAAGAGAGTTCCAGAAAAACATCTATTTCTGCTTTATTGACTATGCCAAAGCCTTTGACTGTGTGGATCACAATAAACTGTGTAAAATTCTGAAAGGCATGGGAATACCAGACCACCTGACCTGCCTCTTGAGAAACCTATATGCAGGTCAGGAAGCAACAGTTAGAACTGGACATGGAACAACAGATTGGTTCCAAATAGGAAAAGGAGTATGTAAAGTGTGTATATTGTCACCCTGCTTATTTAACTTATATGCAGAGTTCATCATGAGAAACGCTGGGCTGGAAGAAGCACAAGCTGGAATCAAGATTGCTGGGAGAAATATCAATAACCTCAGATATGCAGCTGACACCACCCTTATGACAGAAAGTGAAGAGGAACTAAAAAGCCCCTTGATGAAAGTGAAAGAGGAGAGTGAAAAAGTTGGCTTAAAGCTCAACATTCAGAAAACGAAGATCATGGCATCCGGTCCCATCACTTCATGGCAAATAGATGGGGAAACAGTGGAAACAGTAGCTGACTTTATTTTTCTAGGCTCCAAAATCACTGCAGATGGTGACTGCAGCCATGAAATTAAAAGATGCTTACTCCTTGGAAGGAAAGTTATGACCAACCTAGACAGCATATTCAAAAGCAGAGACATTACTTTGCCAACAAAGGTCCATCTAGTCAAGGCTATGGTTTTTCCAGTGGTCATGTATAGATGTGAGAGTTGGACTGTGAAGAAAGCTGAGTGCCGAAGAATCGATGCTTTTGAACCATGGTGTTGGAGAAGACTCTTGAGAGTCCCTTGGACTGAAAGGAGATCCAACCAGTCCATCCTAAAGGAGATCAGTCCTGGGTGTTCATTGGAAGGACTGATGCTGAAGCTGAAACTCCAATACGTTGGCCACCTCATGTGAACATTTGACTCACTGGAAAAGACCCTGATGCTGCGAGGGATTGGGGGCAGGAGGAGAAGTGGACGACAGAGGATGAGATGGCTGGATGGCATCACTGACTTGATGGACATGAGTTTGGGTAAACTCTGGGAGTTGGTGATGGACAGGGAGGCCTGGTGTGCTGCGATTTATGGGATGGCAAAGAGTCGGACACAACTGAGCGACTGAACTGAACTTTATCTAGTGACTTTATTATAAACGATTATGTTGCTACATGTTGATTGAGAGTTTCACCAGTGACTCAGTGGTTAAGAATCCACCTGCCACCACAGGAGATGCAGGTTCAATCCCTGGGTGGGAAAGATCGCTTGGAGGAGGAAATGGCAATCCACTTCGGTATTTTTACCTGGAAAATCCATGGATAGAGGACCCTGGAGGGCTTCAGTCCAAGGAGTCGCTAAAGAGTTGGACACGACTGAACAGCTAAATGACAACAACAGATGCATTGATTGGAATGATTTGACTAGAAAAATTACTTGTGCTGATAGGTGTTGTAAGTCTAGGGGAACTGCATACAAGGTGTTGTTTTTTAGATTGTATTTCACATATTTTGTGGTCTAATTGCTAATAATTTGAACCTTTTTGTTTTAACTGACAATTTTTCATAAAAAGAGAATTCCTGTAAAGATTGTTATATTTTCCTTATTCTTTGTGTTTCTTATGAGTTGGCAAGGGACTAATTTTGCATGTGGTCTGTTATTTTTGGAATAAGACTGTTTTTCCTCTCTTCTTTCTCTTCTGGTCTACTTCCCTAACCTTTAACCACTCTGTTAACAGATGTTCATTTTATCCTTCTGCTCTGTCATTTTGAATAACTGTTTTTGAAAAAGGCCACCTTGTAACAGTGACTTAAATTTTCTCATGACAGTGTCATTTAGAATTATATAACTTTTATTCATCATGAGAGTTTTGATCTTTGAAGCACCTTTTGTCTTTTGGGTTGAGTGTATATCTATATATAATAGGGGATGGAGAGCCTACCTGCACTTGTATCTTCCAGACTCCTTAGCTTAATTTTTCATTGGTTGACAGTACCTTGTGAAGCAGATAAAGCAGGTTATCTTTTACTTGAGGGTGGTTTAGTTTAGGGACCCATAGATTTGGGTGCACCTAATAGATTTGAGTTTAAACTGTAGATTTGCCTTTTGATACTGTTGGACAATTTGCTTAACCATCTCAGTCTCAGTTCCTCAACCTTAAAATGGAGACTGATCATATGCTTTTTACCTTGTAGGGCTGAAATAAATGTTAAAGTATATGATTAGTGCCTTTGTACAGTCTGTGGCACATAGGGGATCAAAAATGGAGGCTTAACTGTCAAGATGATGATTTTAGAGGATTGGTTATGTAATTGCATATGATACAGTAGCAGTGTTCGAGCCCAGATCTGGTGCATTGCTGGCAGATTCTTTACCATCTGAGCTATGAGGGAAGCCCCTATAATTTATATGAATAGTTCCTTAAATGAATTATCTGGGAATGAAGCACCTGGTATGAATCAGTGTCAGCATTTCAGTTGAAACACACTCTTAAGAGCTTGGATTTAAGTCTTAGCAACCAAAGGGTGCATAGTAGCTGTGGTCTTAGCAGCTGCTTGCCTAGAGCCTGCTAGAGAGACAGCCCTGTGGCAAGTTGTCTGTTTTAAATGAGCAGTCTAGCTGTGCTGCAGCTATGGAGAATGATGGGGAGCTGTTCATATGCCCCACCACAAGTACTGAGAATCATAATTGCGTCATTAGTCATTTATTACTTGACAAATCTTTGAGATCTTACTATCTAGCACTATGATATACTCTAGGAATACAGCAGAGGATATCTGCCTTCAAGGAATGTATAGTTACAAAATAGCCAAGTGGTGAGCCAGGAGGCAAACTACTGTAATGTAGTGCAGTGTAATCAGTCCAAGCTTGGCAAAGGGTTGAGAAGGAGCAGAGGTGGAAGTCAAGATTGGGGAGGATTTCCTTCACGAGGTGCTGTTTAAGCTGAATGTATAGTGAGAGTAGAGGGTTTACGAAGTTAGGGATGGTATTTTCAAAACTTCATTCCAAGAGTTCAGCATCTTATTTCTGAAAATAGGTTACTCATTGGGCTTGGTTGATATTTCTAGCAGAGAGGTGGGAAATAAAATTTCAGAGATCCTTTCTTTCTCTCAGTATTATGGAGTTTGGGGACTAGATCTACTTTGTGCTCTGGAAGACAGGAGTCCAGGATCACTCTAGGAAGCTGAGGGCCTTCTGTTCTTAGAGTTTTAGAACATTATCAGCAGTGTATGTATTGAGTTTTAAAAATTTTGTTACAGTAAATATTTGTTGACCGAATAGCAGATGGGATTGGCATGATTTAACCCACTCCAGCCTTAAGACTTAATATCTGAGAGGCTCAGAGATTGGGTGAGCTAATAAATAGTATCAAGAGCACTAAGCTTTGGAATCAGGCAACTGGCTTAATAACATTAGTTATTAAGCGCATAAATAAATGTGAATTCATGTTTTAGCTCTGTCACTTACCCTGTGGGATTGGCCAGATAACTTCATGTCTCTGTCTCAATGTCTCTGACATTATTATTTAGTTTCAAAAAAGTCTTGTTGAAGCAGATAGTTCTTCAAGTATGAGGAACCCAAGACTTAGATGAATTACATGCTTATTTTTTTATATGTGTGTTTGTATAACTGTGTGTATGTGTGTGTATATATATATATGTATATATGTATATGGCAGGCTTCCCAGGTCATGCCAGTGGTGGTGCCAGTGGTAAAGAATTTGTCTGCCAGTGAAGGAGACACAAGAGACACGGGTTTGATCTCTGAGTTGGGAAGATCCCCTGGAGAAGGAAATGGCAACCAGCTCCAGTATTCTTGCTTGGGAAATCCCATGGACAGAGGAGTCTGGGGGGCTACAGTCCATGGGGTTGCAGAGTTGGACACGACTGAGTGCATATGCACACACACACACACAAACACAGATGCATATGAGGGAGTATTAGTTTTACACTTTGTTTGGGATGAAGGAAGCCTTCCTGGAGAGGTAGCATTTGAGATCAGTGGGCCTTTTTGGCAGATGATATATAGCCACAAAGAGCTCCAGTTCTGTAGATCGGTGGTCTGGCCAGTCCTGGCTTTGCCACTGACTAGTGCTTGATCGCAAATTAGTTATTTCACTCCTTTGGACTATTGTTTCCTCTGTAAAATTGATATGATCATGTTTCCATTAGAGAGTTTTGAGGATTGAATGAAGTAATACATTTAAGATGCTTAACCAAGTGCTTGGCATACATAAAGTTCTTGCTGTTATTACTGTGGCATCATCATTAACACTGATAAGGATTGGTGGGGAAGTCTTTTCAGGCAGAGAAAATTTTGTCTTTTCCATTGTCCTGACTTGATAAAATACCGTTTTAATAAATGAGCCTAGTTGTATTTTCCATTTATGAATCACACATTGAATTATTGTGATTTAGATTTTGTGATTTGCAGAATTTGTTGCAAAAAAACCCCCAAACAAACCAAAAAACCCAACAGAACAGCAGTCACAAGCTCATGGTATTGTATTGCTATCCCTTGAGTTCAGGACTCATTGTCATTAGGTTGGAAGGATAATCTTTTCCTCTTTATATAACTCTGTACTTTACAGAGTACAGCTTCCACAACTGTTAGTCAGTTGATCCTAACAGTAGCCTTGTGAGGCATGTAGGGCAGGTTGGGCAAGAGGATTTCAGGAAGCAGAATCCACAGGACTGGGGAAAGGCCTTTAAGCTGTCAGTGGCCATTCCAGCATTCTGGCCCTGGTCTCCTGACTCACACGCTGCCGCTTTTTCTTTAGTTTCCTGTGAATAGAAGTCGGTCAGCAAACCTGAGTTGTGTTTAGTCACTGACATGTCCTTGTCAGAGTTATTTAATTTGAGTCTTCTGTTTTCCATCTGTCAAATGATGAGACTTTGAACCACACAGGATTATCTGTGATGCTGAATTTACTTTGTGTAATGCTTTATAAGACTTGCTTTGTGCAAACTACTATGTATAAAATAAAGAAGGTTCTGCTGTATCACCCAGGCACTATATTCAGTATCTTGTAATAACCTATAATGAGAATATGAAAAGTATATCAGTTCAGTTCAGTCACTCAGTCGTGTCCGACTCTTTGTGACCCCATGAATTGCAGCACGCCAGGCCTCCCTGTCCATCACCAACTCCCGGAGTTCACCCAGACTCACGTCCATCGAGTCAGTGATGCCATCCAGCCATCTCATCCTCTGTCATCCCCTTCTCCTCCTGCCACCAATCCCTCCCAGCATCAGAGTCTTTTCCAGTGAGTCAACTCTTCGCATGAGGTGGCCAAAGTACTGGAGTTTCAGCTTTAGCATCATTCCTTCCAAAGAAATCCCAGGGCTGATCTCCTTCAGAATGGACTGGTTGGATCTCCTTGCAGTCCAAGGGACTCTCAAGAGTCTTCTCCAACACCACAGTTCAAAAGCTTCAATTCTTCAGCGCTCAGCCTTCTTCACAGTCCAACTCTCACATCCATACATGACCACAGGAAAAACCATAGCCTTGACTAGACGAACCTTTGTTGGCAAAGTAATGTCTCTGCTTTTGAATATGCTGTCTAGGTTGGTCATAACTTTTCTTCCAAGGAGTAAGCATCTTTTAATTTCATGGCTGCAGTCACCATCTGTAGTGATTTTGCAGCCCAGAAAAATAAAGTCTGACACTGTTTCCACTGTTTCCCCATCTACTTGCCACGAAGTGATGGGATCGGATGCCATGATCTTCGTTTTCTGAATGTTGAGCTTTAAGCCAACTTTTTCACTCTCCACTTTCACTTTCATCAAGAGGCTTTTGAGTTCCTCTTCACTTTCTACCATAAGGGTGGTGTCAGCTGCATATCTGAGGTTATTGATATTTCTCCCGGCAGTCTTGATTGCAGCTTGTGCTTCTTCCAGTCCAGTGTTTCTCATGATGTACTAAATCACCCTGTTGTACACCAGAAATTAACACAACTTTGTAAATCAACTATACTTCAATTAAAAAAAGTTACTTTGTATAATGTTGTAGGGGAATGTGTATTAAGATGCAACTTTATTCATTAATTAGTGTATTTGCCTAGTGATAATGTCAGTAGGAAATATTCCTAATTCAGTGTTGCTTTTTATGTTGTTATCCTGCTTATTTAAGGATAATATCTTTGATAGTGATGTGAAGACTCCATCTTGCAAAAATGTAGGAGATCTGGGAGTGTTTGGATGGATGAATAATAACACTTCACAAAACAACTGAATTCATTTTTCACATCACTACTTGTGTTGCCTTACTTGGTCTTTCCCTTTTGTGTGTCTGTCTCTCTGCTTAATATTACTCAGATGGTTGAATGCTTTAAACCTTTTCAGCTAATAACAAAATACATCATTTTAGAAGTTTGAAGTTTGTTTCCCATTGGAAATTTATATGAGGGGATGCTTTTTACATCTGAATATCATTTGTTCATGAGTGTTTATCAGTTATTTATATATTGTCTTTGTGAACCTCTGTCAGAGGTAGGTGAATATATTGTTCTATAAATACCATATTAATTGGAAATTACAAAATGTAGAGTAGAGGTTCAGTTCAGTTCAGTTGCTCAGTTGTATCTGACTGTGACCCCATGGACTGCAGCATGACAGAGTAGAGGTTAAGTAGAACAAATTATTTTTATACTCTTATTCTTCCTTGAAGTATTAAATATATACATATGCATTTGTTTATTAAGTTGTTGAATTATTATGAAAACCCTAATTTTAAGTTTTCTGATAACTGAGACAATCTGTGTTAAGGAAGAAATTTTGCATTTTACCTGTCTTTTTCTGTATGATAGGTTGGGTAAAATTACTGAGAATAACTTGAAAGTGCTATTTATTAGTAAGAAGACTCTTTTTACTTGGCATCTATATTTTAAGAGGTAGGTGAGCAAGAAGTCATCCTGTGAAAAGTACGGATATTTTCTGTGGGTCATGGACGTTTTTGTTCCCTTTAGTTATGTGGCAAACTAAGAGCACTTACTACATTGCAGTTTCACAAGTGCTGTTGTGCTGAGTATACCATGAGTCAGGGCGTAGTTACGTGACTTAGCCATAGTAATAGAATAACTTAGGATACTGTATCAGAAATTTATATGTTTTATTATCCACATGAGGAAAACAGTTTAATAAATGTTTGCACTTGAGTGGATTTGACTTAGATAAAAAAAATTATACGCCAATTAGGAAGATCAAAACTCAATTTAGTAAAAAATTTAACATAGGCTAAGAAGCTTTTTTAAAAATTGGATAAGTGCACCGAATTGGGTAATGGATTAGACATAAACCTTGTTTATGACATGCTCTCATTTGCCAATGGATAGTCTGTTTTTGTATTATTATTTTAAAAATAATTTATCTATTTTTGGCTGGCCTGGGTCTTTATTGCTGCGTGCGTCGTCTTTTCTCTAGTTGCAGCGAGTGGACGCTACTCTGCTACTCGTGGCTTCTCGCTGCAGTGGCTTCCTTGTAGCAGAGACGGGCTCTAGCTGTACGCTTCAGCAGGTGCAGCTGCAGGCTCTAGACTGAGGGTTCAGTAGTTGTGGCGCGTGGGCTTAGTTCCCCTGTGGCATGTGGAGTTTTCCTGGACCAGGAATCAAAACAGTGTCTTCTGCTGTGGTAGGTGGATTCTCATCCACTGTACCACTGAGGGAAGTCCCTGTTTTTGTATTATTTTTTAAAATTTAATAAGCTTCTGTGAACCCACCATCAGAACAAAAGTTAAACCTTAATAACCTACATCTGACTTCATAGGTTCTCCCTATGAAGTCTCCCTTCATTGGTTCTCCCAGCTACCCCTATCCCAGTGCCTTCCCGTGATAGCATTCTCAGCTTGCATTCTGTATTCACCATTCCCTTGTTTCTGGTTTTGTGTATAGCTTTATCATATCTTTATAGATTCTTAGATAGTGTATCTTTTTATTTGGAAAAGATAGTCTATATGTAGCCATTTGGGACATAGTATTTTTACTTAATATTGCATTGCTGAGGTTTATCCATATTGCCATATGTCTCTATAGTTCCTTCACATTGCTGAATAACAATCCAATGCATTAATATACCATAGTGTATTCATTTATTCTTCTGTGAATGGGCATTTTGCATGTTTTCCAGGATTTTGCTTTTTTGCAGTTTTGCTATGAACATGTTAATGTGCATGTCTTGTCTCTGTATGTGTGTAAGTTTCTCTTTGTGTATACCTAGGAGTCAAATCCCTGAGTATGGGATTATTTGATTTGTGGAAATTATGCAAAACATTTTTTCCCATCTGTCTATAAAAGACTTTATGGATCTATTTCCTTTTCAACACTTAATATTGCCAGACTTAATTTTTACAGCTTTAGTGGATATAAAGTGGTTTTCATTTTTATTGGTCTTGTGGTTTCCCCCCCTTGTGAAAAGGTTATGACTTTTTTCTCCCCCTTCTTCTGTGTTGTCTGTGCTTTTCTTTTGGATTTTAAGTCATCTTTCTATATTTTTGATACTTCTGTTGGATGTATGTTTTCCAGAAGTCTTTCCAGTTTGTAGCTAATTCTTTCAACTTTCTTTGGGGCATTTTTTTTGATGAACAGAAGTTCTAGATTTTAATATACTCATATTTTGTAGTCAGCACTTTTGTGTTTTTAAGGAATCCTCTGCCTTTTTTTCATTTCATATGCCAATATCTGTTCATGTTACAGCTGACATTTAAAGTCCTGAGATTGCAATGATAGAATAACAGTGAAATAATATAGTTTAGAAAAATGAACTTAAAATGAGGAGCATATTAGAATATGTGTGCGTGTGCTCTGTTGTGGCCAACTGTTGTGACCAAGTGATGTGGCCATCATTCCCATCTTCACTCACTATGTTCCATCCAGACTACTATCCTTGCTGTTTCTCGAACAATGCACACAATCCCCACCCTTGAAGCCTAGCTGTTAATAGTTTATCCCTGACATCCACACAATTCCTCTGCTTCTTTAGGTGCCTGCTCAAATGTCACCTCATTATGAGCCCAACTCTGATTATCCTATATAAAATAGCAACCCCTCCTCCAAAACACCTCTGATCCTGTTGTCTCCATATAGGATTTACTACTGGCATTTGATATCTTTACTTTGCTTAATCTTTGTTTTGGACGTATAGAGCAGTTCTGGCAGCCAAGGAGAAACGCAAATGAATTTCTCAAAATATTTTCTCATACACCATCACGTTCTATTCTTAAAACAACCCTGAAAATTAGTGAAAAAATACAATGGTATAAATTTTTTTATAAACTTCTAAAATGCTAAAGCACAAATATCCAAAGACGTTAAATGACGTTAAATATTGTCTGTGATCACACATTGTTAGAGCTATCCCTAGAATTTGGGCTGGGTCTCTAGCAATTTTACAATTCATAGTACTACGTCTAAAGAGCAGGTATATATTTAATTTTGCAGAGTGATCTTTAAAAGATCTAGTTCTTTAAATCATGATCAAACATGAAGTAAAGGCTGAAATATATGTGTCACATTACCTATTTATTGTCTTCTCACTAAGCGGCTGTGAGCAGCTGTGATAGAAGGTCATCAGAGTATCTTCAGAATTTACAGATCTTGGGACAACTCTGATCAAAAAACAAAGGGGTGCGGGGGAATGAATGTGCCAGTAAGCAGTATTCTCTGCCCTACTGTGCCCAAGACAGCACACTTTAGTGTAAACTGGCACCTTGGTAATAAACAAGGTTCAGACACTGTCTTTGGTTTTCAAAAGACTTTTTGTTATTCTACAGAACAGAGCATCACAAAGAAACCATATCTGGAGACAGAATGGACAAGAGTATTTCCCTTAGTTAGGTTTGCAAAATGATTTCAGAACCTGCAATCTAGTTATAAATAAGGAGTAATGTTTAAAAAAAAACAACCAATTTTAAAACAAGTCATTTTGTTTTCACCTTAGCAAAATAAACAGTAAGTCTTAAATGTAAAAAACTGCATAAATTCAAGTATTACTTATATCAATATAGAAAATTTTTCATATACAACAGTGCTAAAAATGAAGAAATATATCAGATTCCTCAATAATATAATTTAATTTCCAGCCTTTTGCTAGCACTCATTCTCACTTTCTGGCATACTCTGCCACAGTTGGAAACTGTGTATCTAGGTCAGAAGAGACAAGCAGCTTTTCAGAACAGCTCAATATCTTTGGCACAAGTGTTGATATTATAATTCAACCCTTTCACAAACTCCTTTTAAAATACAACCTGTTGTAAATCACAAGATTAGTACTGCACAGACAATACCGTAGTCTAATATTTATGAAAAGCCAATGGAAAAAATACTAAAATGCTAGATTTAGAAAACTGATGAAAAACATGACACAGGCAACACAGTGTAATTAGTGTAAGAGCAGTGGATTTAGGGTCAGGAGATGTGCCTTCTAATTCCAACTCTGCTACAGTAAGCTGTCCAATTTTAAATAAATTTCAACCTCTCTGAGCCTCAATGCTTTCATTTACAAAAGTAAAAGGGTTAGACTACCCCTAGATTACTTTTTAGGTACCATCTGTTTAAAACATGATTCCATGATAAATCGGAAATCTACAAGTATATTTTATACGACACTGCTTAAATGTATTCCTTAAAAGTATATATTTTCACAGTGTAGTCAAATAGTTCAGATTCATGTTGATATTTGGTAGAAACCAATATAATACTGTAAAGCAATTATCCTTCAGTTAAAAATAAATAAAAATAGTGTAGCTAAAACTAAAAAAACATAATTGAAAAATTTGAATGCTGAAAAGCTGATAACATGGAATTATTTCTGGGGGTTGATAATGAAGTGTGGGTTTCTTTTGGGAGAGTGGTTGATATATACTATACAGAGATTAGTGTATATAGTAAAGTATTTACAGATGAAATTAAGTGAAAATCTGGGATCTTCTCTAAAATAATCTAGTTGAGGAGATGAGAGAGAGTGAAGTAAGTAAGGCTGGCCATATGTTAATAATTACTGAAAACTGATGACAGATATTTTCTCTGTATTTCACAGGGTTCTCTCCAGTTGTAGAGGTTTAAACATTTCTGTAATAAGGTTTTTAAACAGGAAGAAATTTATCAAGAATCTAAACAAACAAATTTCAACTTATCTGTAGTAAAATGAGATTGTCATATGTCATATTTTCTTCAGTACAACAAACATGTCTGCTTTAGAGAATCCATGATGTAACTGTGCAAACCAAAGCAGGTAAAATTATAAAAGGATAAAACCAGTGAAGGAAGCAATTCAGTAATAATTGATAGTAAAAAATGTGGAAATACTACAAGCAACAATACTGTTCTGAGAAACTCCAATACATAAAACACAGTAAGATAACAATAATACTCACTACAGCAGTTTTCATAATCACAAAATACTGGAAACCTAAGTGTCCATCAGCAAGAAAATGAAGATATAAGCTATACAGTAAATGAACTACAGTGATACATTTTACCATCTAAATTCAAAACAAGGTTGAGTGAAAAGGTTAAAGTTGCAGAATAATAAGTACAAAATAATGGCTTTTATTTAATCTTGAAAATGTATAAAATATTCCATATAATTTATAGATAGAAACACACACACTTCTTTCAGTATAAACATCCAACACAACACACAAAAAATTCAAGAGTAGTTATCCCTGGGAAAAGAGGGATCAAGGAGGGATATACACACAGTACTTATCTGAGATACTATTTCTTAGAAAAACAATCTGAAGCAAATTTGGCAAAACATTAATATGTAAGAAAAGCTGTGTATGGTAAGTATACAGTTTTTTTTGTTAACATTTTATTTTGTATGCATGAAATGTAAATTTATTTTGTAAATTCAAAATATTGTTTAAATTTAAAATATTCAGAAACAAAAGGAATCTTGCTTGGTCCTCTTAAACAGGAAAGTACCTTAGCTCTAGCTCTAGCCTTTGGGGAGTAACAACTTTTTCAATTTAAACTAAATACTGACGTTGGACATATGACCCTAGGAAGCTCCCTCATCAAGAAAGATTATAAGTTTTTTTTTTTTTTTAAGTGGAATGAGACATATTCTTACATAGAGTTTGACTAGGGGAACAACCAAAGACTTTCAAAGTATCAGAGTGTGTAAGCTGAAGCCACTGTCACTGTTAGAAAGGTCCCAAAGCACTGCAGGAGGCAATACTCCTCAGAAACATTCCAATTTTAAATAAAAAGGCAAGTAATACTTGTGTTGGGGTATCTATGGCAAGTCTAAGGTGCTTCCCAAGTTTCTCTAACCTGGCAGAACTCAGCCTCCAAATTCTGTCACCCCTGTAGATTTGTCTTATCAGCTTTTGCTATAGGAAGATCTAGATTTGGCCATAGACATTGTTATGAGAGGGCTTCCCCAAGGGCTCAGTAGTAAAGAACCAGCCCACCAATGTAGGAGACATGGGTTCAATCCCTAGGTTGGGAAGATCCCCTGGAGGAGACATGACAACCCACTCCAGTATTCTTGCCAGGAGAATCCCATGGACAGAGGGTCCCTTGGGGGCTACAGTCCATGGCATGGGTCACAAACAGTTGGGGGGGTGGTGAGACCAAGAAGTTAATGGGAATCAGATTATTGGAGATTTGTAGGCCATTATTAGGTGTTTGGGGCTTCCCTGGTGGCTCAGACGGTCAAGTGTCTGCCTGCAATGCAGGAGACCCAGGTTTGATCCCTGGGGTGGGAAGATCCCCTGGAGAAGGAAATGGCAGCCCACGCCAATAAAATCCCATGGACGGCGGAGCCTGGTAGGCTACAGTCCATGGGGTCGCAAAGAGTTGGACATGACTGAGCAACTTCACTTTCACTTATTAGGTGTTTACTCAGAAACCAGAAGCCATTGGAAGGTTTTGAGCAGAGAAATGACATGACCTAATTAAAAAAAAACTTTTAATTTTATAATGAAATATAGTTGATTTACAATGTTGTGTTTCAGATGTACAGCGAAGTGATCCAGTTATGCATATACATATATCCTTCAAATTCTTTTTTCATATAGGTTATTACATTGAGTAGATTTCCCTGTGCTATACAGTAGATCCTTGTTGATTATCTATTTTATAAACAGTCAGTTCAGTTCAGTTGCTCAGTTGTGTCCGACTCTTTGTGACCCCATGAATCACAGCACACCAGGCCTCCCTGTCCATCACCAACTCCCAGAGTTCACTCAAACTCATGTCCATCAAGTCTGTGATGCCATTCAGCCATCTCATCCTCTGTCATCCCCTTCTCCTCCTGCCCCCAATCCCTCCCAGCATCAGAGTCTTTTCCAATGAGTCAACTCTTCGCATGAGGTGGCCAAAGTACTGGAGTTTCAGCATTAGCATCATTCCTTCCAAAGAACACCCAGGACTAATCTCCTTTAGAATGGACTGGTTGGATCTCCTTGCAGTCCAAGGGACTCTCAAGAGTCTTCTCCAACACAGTTCAAAAGCATCAATTTTTCGGTGCTCAGCTTTCTTCACAGCCCAACTCGCGCATCCATACATGACCACTGGAAAAACCATAGCCTTGACTAGACAGACCTTTATTGGCAAAGTAATGTCTCTGCTGTTCAATCTGCTGTCTAGGTTGGTTATAACTTTTCTTCCAAGGAGTAAGCCTCTTTTAATTCCATGGCTGCAGTCACCATCTGCAGTGATTTTGTAGCCCAAAAAAATAAAGTCTGACACTATTTCCACCGTTTCCCCATCTATTTCCCATGAAGTGATGGGACCAGATGCCATGATCTTCGTTTTCTTAATGTTGAGCTTTAAGCTAACTTTTTCACTCTCCACTTTCACTTTCATCAAGAGGCTTTTTAGTTCCTCTTCACTTTCTGCCATAAGGATGTTGTCATCTGCATATCTGAGGTTATTGATATTTCTCCCGGCAGTCTTGATTCCAGCTTGTGCTTCATCTAGCCTGGTATTTCTCATGATGTACTCTGCATATAAGTTAAATAAGCAGGGTGACAATATACAGCCTTGACGTACTCCTTTTCCTATTTAGGGGGAGGAATGGACGTGAGTCTCAGTGAACTCCGGGAGTTGGTGAGGGACAGGGAGGCGTGGCGTGCTGCGATTCATGGGGTCGCAAAAAGTCGGACACGACTGAGCGATTGATCTGATCTGATAAATTAGAAGGTTAATCCCAACCTTCTAATTTATTCCCCCCCCAACCTTTCTCCTTTGGTAACTATAAGTTTGTTTTCCAAGTAAGTGAATCTGTATCTGTTTTACAGTAAGTTCATTTGTATGATTTTTTTAGATTTCACATATAAGTGATATCATATGATATTTGTCTTTGCCTGTCTGACTTCTCTTAGTAGGATAATCTCTAGGTCCATCAGTGTTGCTGCAAATGGCATTATTTCATTCTTTTTTTGGCTGAATAATGTTCTGTTGTGGGGTTCCCAGGTGGTGCAGTGGTAAAGACTCCCCCTGCTCATGCAGGAGATGCAAGAGATGTGGGTTCAGTTCCTAGGTGGAAAAAACCCTGTGGAGTAGGAAATGGCAATCTGTTCCAGTGTTCTTGCCTGAAAATTCCATGGACAGAGGAGCCTGGCAGGCTGCAGTCCATGAGGTCTCAAAAGAGTTGGACACGACTGAACAACTGAGGGCAATATTCCATTGTATATATGTACCACATTTCTTTTATTTGTCCATTTGTCGAGGGACATTTAGGTTGCTTCCTTGTCTTGGCTGTTACTGAGAATGAACTTAAGGTGAGGAAGCAAGAGTACAAGGTAAAGGTGAAGGATTTTGTGATGGATTAGATGTGGGTGTGAGAGGAAAAGAGGTGTCAAGGATGACTCTCCTAAGTTTTTGGCCTGAGCTTTTGGAGGATGGGGTAGTAGGCTTCTGAGAGAGGCGCAGCCAGGAGTGGTAAAGTTTTTTTTGTTTGTAAAGTTTGTTTTTGTTGTGTGTTTTTTGAGGGACAGATCAGGAGTTGGTTTGAGACACATTAAGTTTAAGATGTTTATTAGATATTGAGGTGGGTATGTTGGTTATGTACTTGAATGGAGTCTGGAACCCAGAGAGGTATAAATTTGGGAGAGTCCTCAGTGTATACGTGGTATTTAAAACATCAAGCCTGGATGATCCTGCCAAGGGAATGAGTAAAGAGATTAAAGGTGAGATCTGTGTCCAGAGGCATTCTAACATTTAGATTGTGGAGATAAGAAAGAAAGGAGAGTAATTTATGAAGTAGGAAGAGAGTGGTGTACTGGGTGGGAGCCAAGGGAGGTAAAAGGTTTAAATGTGGAGAAGTCAGCTATGTCACCCGTTGCTGAAGGTAGACTAAAGGCAAGGACTGAGAATTGTTCACGGCACTAAACACCATGGAAATCCTCTGGGACCTGACAAGAACTGTTCGAGTGAAGCATTGGGGTAAGAGGCTGATTGAGGTGAGTTTAAGAGAATGGGAGAAGAGGAAATGGAAACCAAAGTGTAAACTCAAAGAATTATGCCCTAAGATGGGCAGAGAAACAGGCCATGGGGAGGCAAGAATCAAAGAAGTTATTCGAGAGGACAGGGATGATGACTGGAATGATACTCTTTTTTGATTTTTTGTTTTGACCACTTGCATGGCATGCAGAACTAGCATGGTATGCAAAACGTCCCTTAGGGAATTCAACCTGTATCCCTTTCAGAGGAAGCATGGAGTCTTGGCCACTGAACCACTGGGGAAATCCTGGAGTGATATTCTTGAGGGGATGGGGTCTAGAGGATTTGAGTAGAGAGATTTCCACTAGATAGGAATAGGGACAATTTATTTGTAATAACAGGAAGGAAAGAATAATATATGGGAAAAGATATAGCAAGGTTGATATTTTGCTTGAAATAGGAAGCAGTCAAAACATTCAGTCTGAAAGGAAATCAACACCAAATATTCAATTGGAAGGACTGATGCTGAAGCTGAAGCTCTAATACTTTTGGCTGCCTGATGTGAGGAGCGAACTTAATTGGAAAAGACCCTGATGCTGGGAAAGATTGAAGGCAATAGGAGAACAGGGCGACAAAGGATGAGATGGTTGGATGGCATCACCATTTCAATGGACATGAGTTTGAGCAAACTCCAGGAGATGGTGAAGGACGGGGAAGCCTGGTGTGCTGCAGTCCATAGGGTCGCAAAGAGTCGGACACGACTTGGTGACCGAAGAACAACAGTAAAGGAAGCAGAAGGAATCTGAGGATATGGGAAGAAGATATAGATGTAAAGAGATGAAAGAAGATGTGAAATTATACTTAGGAAAGTGGGAAGTAAATATTTGGTTTCATTGAGTCTCCTTGGACATTGCAGGATGTTTAGCAAATGTCAGGGTTCTACCTTGTGACAGCCAGAACACTTTACCTCACATTTGTAAATCCCTGAAGGTTGCAGTACCACCCCTGCTTGGATTGGAAACTGTTGGTTATTCCTTTAAAGGTTAGATCATGAATTTGGAAGAAAAAAAAAAACACTATTGTGTGATTCCCCCCACCCCCTGCCCCAATTTCCAGTGTTACTGGTGGGGTATAGTTAAAAGGGTTGGGATTTTGCCAGGATAGGATAACAAAGGGGATTGCTGGTGAAAGTGAGTGATAAATGATGGATTGTGTAACTTCAATTAGATAAAGACAAAAATGAGAGCATGCAAAAGATGGAGGGACTGAAAAGTGCTGGGGTTAGTAGTTTGTGAGCCCTGGTGGCGAGTGGGTGCCTGGGGTAGGAAAGGAGATGAAAACATCGGAGGAATGGAGTAGAAGCAATGGAGAGTCCAGAATTTAGAAGGATCATTTATCTGGTTATGGAAATTATGAAAAATTATGCCAGGAGTTAGAGGTAAGTTAAGTACTAATAAAGTCCTGAAGGAGTGGGAGAGTTTGGGGGATTAATCCAAGATGGGTGAAATAAGTCAAATAAATAGTAGAAACTGTGCTTATGGACGAAGAGTCTAAAATTCCCTGTAAGTCACTATAATGATGACAGCCATGCAAATGTGTGGGAAGAGAAGGCGACCTTTCAAATGGAGGCTTCTAAGTTATGGCTCTCTCTAAGGAAAGAGAAATCTAGGGTTAAATTCAAAATTTTTTTGAGCCTCTCCTGAGTGCAGGGCATGGTACTGGATGCTGTGGAGATAAAGGTAAGTAATTTCATTAAGGAGCTTATGATAAAAATAATGAAAACTGAGTAAGAGAAGTGTCATAAATGAAAAAGGACTGGATGACTCAAGGAAGATATTATATTAACCTCAAGTATTAAGTAAGGCTTCCTGGAAGGGTAGATTTGAGATGGACATTTGATGACTAGAACAAGGACAGATCATGGTGGAGTGGAGGTTGCAGTCCAGATAAGGGAAAGGGTTAATGTGAAGTTTAGTGTTAGCACGTTGCATGGTATTCTGGGGAAGATTCATTATTTTCTTTTTGGTTGAAACTATAATGATGAGAAAAATAACAGGGACAGAATTGCATCTGTGTTGTATTATGAAGGGCCTTGGTGACACCCAGTATCTCAGTGGATACCAGTTGTTTAGCTAATGAGTAGTCATTGAAGGTTTTAAAGGGGAGCTTGATGTTCTCAGAGTTTTCACCAAAGATGGGCTGAAGCAGGAATAGAATAGTTTAGGAGAGGATTAATTCTTGTAAATAGTAAAACACGGCAAAACTATACGCAGTAGAGATCAAATTGCCAACATCCGCTGGATCATCGAAAAACCAAGAGAGTTCCAGAAATACATCTATTTCTGCTTTATTGACTATGCCAAAGCCTTTGACTGTGTGGATCACAATGAACTGGAAAATTCTGAAAGAGATGGGAATACCAGACGACCTGACCTGCCTCTTGAGAAACCTGTATGCAGGTCAGGAAGCAGTAGTTAGAACTGGACATGGAACAACAGACTGGTGCCAAATAGGAAAAGGAGTACGTAAAGGCTGTGTATTGTCACCCTGCTTATTTAACTTATATGCAGAGTACATCATGAGAAATGCTGGGCTGGAGGAAACACAAGCTGGACTCAAGATTGCTGGAAGAAATTTCAGTAACCTCAGATATGCAGTGGAGAAGGCAATGGCAACCCACCCCAGTACTCTTGCCTGGAAAATCCCATGGGCGGAGGAGCCTGGTAGGCTGCAGTCCATGGGATCTCGATGAGTCGGACATGACTGAGTGACTTCACTTTCATTTTTCACTTTCATGCATTGGAGAAGGAAATGGCAACCCACTCCGGTGTTCTTGCCTAGAGAATTCCAGGGATGGGGAGCCTGGTGGGCTGGCATCTCTGGGGTCGCACAGAGTCAGACACGACTGAAGCGACTTAGCAGTAGCAGCAGCAAATATGCAGATGACACCACCCTTATGGCAGAAAGTGAAGAAGAACTAAAGAGTGTCTTGATGAAAGTGAAAGAGGAGAGTGAAAAAGTTGGCTTAAAGCTCAACATTCAGAAAACTAAGATCATGGCATCCGGTCCCATCACTTCATGGCAAATAGATGGGGAAACAGGGGAAACAGTGGCTGTCTTTATTTTTCTGGGCTCCAAAATCACTGCAAATGGTGATTGCAGCCGTGAAATTAAAAGACGCTTACTCCTTGGAAGGAAAGTTATGACCAACCTAGACAGCATATTAAAAAGCAGAGACATTACTTTGTCAACAAAGGTCTGTCTAGTCAAGGCTATCGTTTTTCCGGTGGTCCTGTATGGATGTGAGAGTTGGACTACAAAGAAAGCTGAGCGCCAAAGTATCAATGCTCTTGAACTGTGGTGTTGGAGAAGACTCTTGAGAGTCCCTTGGGCTGCAAGGAGGTCTAACCAGTCCATCCTAAAGGAGATCAGTCCTGGGTGTTCATTGGAAGGACTGATTTTGAAGCTGAAACTCCAATACTTTGGCCACCTGATGCGAAGAGCTGACTTATTTGAAAAGACCCAGATGCTGGGAAAGATTGAGGGCAGGAGGAGAAGGGGACAACAGAGGATGAGATAGTTAGATGGCATCACTGACTCAATGGACATGGGTTTGGGTGGACTCTGGGAGTTGGTGATGGCCACGGAGGCCTGGCGTGCTGCGATTCATGGGGCCGCAAAGAATTGGACACAACTGAGTGACTGAGCTGAACTGATACACAGTAGTGTACAAGACTTCCAAATCTTTGAATTATAAACATCCTTAGTAGTAAAAGAAGGAGTCAGACTTAGGATTTCCATTCTTATGCTATATCAGGAGCTTGCTTCATGTTTTCTTTACTTGACTTTTAGAAGAGCACAGTCTTCATTTTCCTATCTCTCAGGCCACTTTGCTGACTCTAGTTGTGCCTCTTTTTCCTTTTCCATGTTCATTAATCATCATCCTTTGGTGATCTTGTGGCTTTACATACTACCTATATGCTGAAAAGCATCAAATTTGTATCGTGATCTAGACCTCTCTTCTCAACTCTAGGTTCATATCCAGTTACCTCCTTGGCTATCTAATAATTATCTCAAATTCAACATGTCCAAAACTGAATTCCTGATCTTCATCCCAAAACTGCCTCTGCATGCACCTTCCATAACTCAGTTGCTCAAACCAAAAACCTAGAAGTCAGTCCTAAGGCCTCCACTTCACTCCCACTCCACATCCATTCTATTAAGAAGACCTACCATCTTTCCCTTCAGAATGTATCCATACTCTGATTGCTAAACTCTTAGTGATATACCCTTCCTTCCACCCTTGCCCTCTTTACTATGTATTTCAACATAGCAATCATGGTGATCTTTTTAAGACGTAGTCAGATATTGTCATTTCTCTACTCAAAGCAGTCTAAGGGTGTCTCACTCAATAGAAGCCATAATCCTTAAAGTGACTAGAAAGACCTCCTGTATTAGGAGTTGACAAACTATGGCCCTGGGACCTCTTTGATCCACTGCCTGTTTTTGCATGAGCTGTGGGCTAAGAGTGATTTTTATGTTTTTAAATTGTTAAAAAAAACCTGGTATTTTGTGAAATAACATTAGATGAAGTTGAAATTTCAGTGCCTATAAATAAAAGTTGAATTGGAATACCGCCACACCCAATTGTTTGCATACTGTCTTATGGCTACATTTGCAGTGCAGAGGCAGAGTTGAGTAGTAGAGACCTTCTGGTTCCAAAGCCTAATGTACTTTTTATCTGGTCCTTTAAAGAAAAAGTTTGCCATCTTCTGCCCTGTGTGGTCTGGTCTCTTACTTCCACCCGCAGTCCTCACTGCCCTTCTCTCCTCACTCACCCTGCTTCAGCCTTCCAACCACAGTGGTCTCCTTGTTGTGTCTCCATCTGACCAGGTACACTGTTTTTCCCCTGCCAGGAATACTCATTCCTGAGATCTCTGCATGGCTCATGCCCTTTCCCCATCAAGGTTTACTCAGGCATCAGCTTCTCAATGAAGACCAACCACAATCCTACCCTCCTGTGTGTAGTATCTGCACGTATTTGTGCTGTCCCCTGCTTTCTTCCCCATAGGGCTTCACACTTTCTCACATACTGTTTAGATTATTTATTTTTACATTTATTGTTTTTTGGTTGTTTCCCACCCTCTGGACTTAGAAGAGTGGGAATTTTTGTCTGTTTTGTTCACTGATCCAGTCTAAGCGCCTAGAGCAGTGGCTGGATTATTATAGATGTTCAATGAAGACTTGTTGAGATGCACTGAATTATTGGTTCTTTAACCAAATGAGTCATCTGACTGGGGGATACAGCTCTGTCATTCTGTCCCTGTTGTCAGGAATGGGGAAGGGCTAGTGTGTGTGCCTTTGGTGAGGAGATGTGTTTTCTAGTTACCACTTCCTTGAACAGGTTACTTAAGAACATCTTTTCCATTCTGCTCACTGACAGTAAGTGCTCAGAAAGCTTTCTGATTGACCTAGCCGGCTTGCGCAGTGCCTCTTATGTTAGGAGTGCAGCTTTCCTGCCGTCTTTGTGTACACTATTTATTAGTGGAGTAGGGACCTTTTTGCCTGTGTCCAGTGTTGCAAGGCTTCAAATGATGTGGTGGGATTGAACTTTTTCATCATGATAGGTGTTTCCAGGTAGGAATGAAAAGCTGGATTTTTGGAGTAGGTATATGTAATTTATGGGTTATCCAGTTTAGCTTTCTCATATGTGCTTTTTTAATATAGAAAATAAAAGGAAATTTCCAGAGGAAAATACTGAAATTCAGTATTTTTTTTTTTTCAAGTTAGTATTGTACAGAAACTTAATGCCACCATGTAGGAAAAGTTTATTTGAAGGGATTTGGAAGAATTATTGAATTTATATGTGTTTGCTCTTCTTTTAATGTATCTGAATTGGTTCATTTTCGTATGCCCTGTACTATCAAGTACAGTACCAAGTACAGAACAGATGATAAATAAGTCTGTATTTACTAATCCTCTTGGTGTATCAGTGAGATATCTTTTTCTTATTTTGTATTTGTCTATCTTTAATATACTGAACAATAATGACAAACCTAGACAGTGTATTAAAAAGCAGAGATATCACTTTGCCCACAGAGGTCACATATAGTCAAGTCTATGGTTTTTCCAGTAGTCATGTTTGGATTTGAGAGTTGGACCATAAAGAAGGCTGAGTGCAGAAGAATTGATGCTTTTAAACTGCGGTGTTGGAGAAGACTCTTGAGTCCCTTGGACTGCACAGAGGTCAGTCAAACCAGTCCATCCTAAAGAAAATCAACCCTGAATATTCATTGGAAGGACTAATGCTGAAGCTGAAGCTCCAGTATTTTGGCTACCTGATGTGAAGAGTTGAGTCATTGGAAAAGTCCCTGAGGCAGGAGGAGAAGGGGACGACAGACAAAAAGATGGTTGGATGTCATCACCGACTTAATGGACATGAGTTTGAGCAAGCTCTGGGACATGGTGAAGGACAGGGAGGCCTGGTGCTGCAGTCCGTGGGGTTCCATGTACAGTCCAGCGAGTTGTACATGACTGAGTGGTTGAACAACAAAATAGTTTTCTGGTGATGTGTGTAGGCTTTTCCATGTATAGTACCATGCCATCTGCAGATAGTGACAGGTCTACTTGTTCCTTTCCAATTTGAATTATCTTTATTTCTTTTTCTTCTCTGATAGCTGTGGCTAGGATTTCTAAAACTGTTGAATAACAGTGGCAAATAGGGCCCAGAGCTTGATGTTTGGGTAGGGTGTTTACTCTCCATACTAATGACTGAAAAGTGCTGTTGGTGATCCATAATTTCTCCACTATGTCAGCTTTTTTTTTTTTTTTTTGGTTGTGTTTGTTCTTAGTTGTGGCACATGGGTAGAACACCCAGGCTCAGTACTTGCATAACTTGGGCTTAGTTGCTCCATTGTATGTGAGATCATAGTTCCCTGACCAGGGACCAAACCTGCATCCCCTGCTTTGCAAGGTTGATTCTTAAACCACTAGACTACCAGGCAAGTCCCACTACATCAACTTTTACTTAGCATTCTTCTCTCTTTTTCTGTTTTCAGCCAACTTTCATAATATGTTTGACTTACTGGTTTTACCTTTTTATAGAGAGCAGCTTGTGGATTTTGTTTTCAGTTCTTATGTAAATGTACAGCAGTCTTTGGCTGCAGGATTCACAGCCAAGTACTGAATGGTTGAATCCTCTAGAATGGAGTAAGGTTGGAAATGGGAAATGCAAAAAACTCTAAATAGTATAGTTTGATCTTTATACAAAAGATAAAATTCTAGTGACAGGGTGGTCTTTGAAGTGTCTCTTACCATTGATCATGTTTTAGTTTGTGTCTTAACTTTGTTGTACAAAAGGGCCCTGTGATTTGCAGTATATGTATGTTCCCTCTTTGATTTGATATATGGAATAATCTAAGTTCCATCTATTTTGTTCATTCGCTTAGTCATGTCTGACTCTTTGTGACCCCATGCACAGCAACATGCTGGGCTTACCTGTCCTTCACTGTCTCCCAGAGTTTGTTCAAATTCATGTCCATTGAGTTGATGATGATCTCATCCTGTTGTCTCCTTCTCCTCCTACCCTCAATCTTTCCATAATTAGTTGTTATGTAACATAAAAAACTCAATCTTCACTGGCTTATTTCAGGTGGATTTTGTAAGTCAGAGTCAGGGAAGTTGGTTATAAGATGTGAATTGTGTTGCATGTAGGTCATAACTTAGTATCATTTGACTGAGTGTGGATCTGTTTTTTTCATTTGTAGTATTGGGTAGAGTTAAATGTCACCTTTAACTTTGCTGGTCCTAAAAATTCAA
The DNA here is from genome assembly GCF_029378745.1 of Bos indicus. Classification (NCBI taxonomy): domain Eukaryota; kingdom Metazoa; phylum Chordata; class Mammalia; order Artiodactyla; family Bovidae; genus Bos; species Bos indicus. The sequence goes on along the minus strand of NC_091770.1, from coordinate 94,025,673 downwards.
AAAGGATCTTTTTTTCTTTAAGAGAGTAACTGTTAGGAAATTATTGTAGATGAAAGTAAAAAGGGGATTTCCTTGTTTAAGGGAAAATTTAAAGGAAGTATTCTTGCCTGGAAAATTCCATGGACTAAGGAGCCTGGTGGGCTGCAGTCCATGGGGTTGCGAGGAGTCAGACACGACTGAACACACAACACAGCACAACACACAGAACACTGCGATGAAGAGGAAGCTGCTTCTCGTGGGTGTTCATGTCTTCTGTGTGTGTGTTTCTCCTGATAGTCATGTAATGTATATGTTCTATTTTAATAGTCTCTAGTTTTTTTTCTTTCTTTTTTTATTTTTTACAGCTGGCTTGTATATAAGGACCTCAGCAGTGTTCAGAAAAGCTTATTTTTACCTTACCTGGAATAAAATCTCAAAAGTGGAACATAGGGGTAATAGAATGAGTCTTAGGCCTCTGGGCAGAAATATGCGTGGGATTCTGGTGACAGCCATTCATGGGTAATGAAATAAGGATTGAGTGAATATTCAGCAGTGTGGCATAGCACTGCATATAGGTTGAGAGGGCAGTAAGGTCTCTAGGGAGTTAGGAGAGGAGAGCCAAAAAAGCATGCTGAATTTTAGGCCTGAAATGATTAAAGAAGAGATATTGTTCCAACATATATTGTAAGTCTGATGGCAGTGTCAAATGGAAAAGCCTCTTGGTTACAAGCAAAAGTGTTATATTTCCAGGTGTCCTTATCTACTTTTCAGATAGGCCTGACTGATGCCAATTTCTGTTGAAAATCTCATGGTTAATTGCAACATTTTCCCCACCAATAGTAGTATTACATTTTCTGGTTGTATTTCTTTACTGAATCTGTGTTTGTTAATACATTCATCTCATTGAATACAACTAGTTATTTCTCTGGTCATATCACTTAGGCTCTTGGGCCCAGGCCTTCAAAGGATGTTTTAGCTTTTGTTTAAAATAAGTAATTTAAAAAAAAAAAAAAATAGTTCATTTACAATGTTGTGTTAGCTTCAGGTGTACCGCAAAATGTTATTTATCCTCCCCCCCCAATTAAAATTGACTTTTTGGAAAAAAAAAAAAAAAAAATAAAATAAGTAATTTTCCACTATGAAGATTGTTCTGTTTTATTCAGTAATATGTTTATGGGTTTCACCCTCTGATATGAAACTAATCATAAATAAGCATTTTTGAAAAGTTGTTTTTCTTTTTCTCTTGCAAGTGTACTCTAGAGAACAAGCCTTCAGATATCTTTGCCATATTGACTCTGAGCCATCAGGGGACTCAGGCTTATGAGGAGGTACTGTCACACAAAGCAGTGTCTAGTGAAGACGACAAGAAAGAGGGGAAAGGATCGGAAGAAGAAGCTAAAATACTATAGAAAACCATGGTAGGTTATCATTTATAATTCCTTAATTTAGTTACCGAAGAGCTCAGTTATTTAAAGTTGAAACTATTAACAGTGAAGGCAAGTAAAAACAGTGGTGTTAATTTTTGGCTCCAGTGCATCAGCTGAAGATGCCATTCTACTATTTAAGCAAAGCGAATGAGTTCAGATTTATTACGAGCCCTTTAAACCACAAGATGGAGCCCCATGAGCCTGCAGTCCATAAATTATTAAATACAAAGGAGAGAATGCTCATAAATAATATTTTCTAATAAAACTGGTATTAGCAAACTGATACAAATGGCTAAGGTGACCTTGAACTTGAAATTATGTAATTTTTCTCTAGCCTTCTACCTGAAGCTCAGTGTTTTAAAGGCCTGAACCAGTTCTTTAAGTAATGATTTGAAGGTTTTGCAGTTTGTAAAATGTGTGTGTATTTAACTGAAAACAAAACAAAACAAAACTTTTTTTTCCACGTGCTTTTGATTTTAAAATAATAAGGTCAAATATTGAGTGTATTGAGGATACTGAACTGAATATCCTAGAAACCTTAGTTTTTGTGGAAAGTTCATACTTAAATTGAATTAATTTTTTAATTGGTAAAATATGCTGAAATATTTTGCTCCTATTTTGGTTCTGAAGGATATGTGATTTCCCCCCCACCCCCCCACCGCTAAGTGTAAGCAAGAAAATGCTTAAAAAAGATAAGTGTGGGGAAAAGCACAAAATATTAATCATCTGTGTTTTTGAAATATGTTGTTTAGCAAGTCTGAAGGTATTTCTTTAAGAAAGATTTTATTTAAAAAAAAATTTGTTCTGGGTTTGTTCTAGCAACTTAGTTGACTTGGTCTCTAAAGAAGGAACTCTACTAATATTTTAATTGTGAATGGTGGGGAAAAATGTTAACTTGGGATGGATTTTCTCTGTCATTTAGTTTTATGGTGAGCTGTGATGAATGACACTATAACTTGTATTTCTTCTCATATGAAATGAATTATTTGCCTCTTCAGCTTATTTATCTGTTGCAGTCTAGATATTCTTACTGCTTAAATACTTCATATATATCACTTGTCATAGTTGGTGAAAATTCTTTTCCTAGTTTATTCATTTTAAATGTAGCTTGTTCATTTTGCTGTGTAGTGGTACAAGTGTCTTAATGGTATTTGTAAATTTGGAGATATTCAAAGGTTTTTGGATGTGTGACTCATGAGTGTGAAGGATCTACTCTATTAAAATTTCATGAAATTCATTCTATTTCTAGGTGCTAATCTGCTCCACTGATTTCTGGGCCAGCATGTCATTTTAATTATTGCTTTTTAAATTTTTGATATTTTATTTTAGCATAATGGTACCACCCATCCACCTTTGTAGAATAGTTCTTAATGCTGTCATTGATCCCTCCCCTCACCCCCATGAGCTTTAAAATTATTTTTGTGAAATACTAAAATGAATCTATCTTGAGGGAATTTTGATTGAGAATGTGTACATATTTGTAAATTAGTTTGGGAAATTAATTCTTTTACAATATTTATTTTCCCCATTTTGGAAGCTGGAATATCTCCTACTAATCTATTTTAAAAATTAAAGCATCACACCAAAGGTTTGAATGCCAAAAAGTAAGTAAGATTCTGATGTGGCCCATAGTTTTACTGTCTTGTTCACATATAACTTTGTATTTTATATTATTATATTACAAAATCTCAATTTTTCAAAGTGCAGAAATATTCAGCAGTTTGGATAGGAGTGACTGGGTATCATGAGTCACCTGTATGCATTTCTATATACTCTGCCGAAAATAGGAAGTGTCTGTTTCTTGCCAATGATGTGTGATATGGATGACCTTTTTTGATGTGATATTGAAAACACATCTATTCAGCTAAAAGGTGGAATATACATAATACTGAATGTGATGTGTGTGAACTTTTCCAAAACATGAATGAAAGATTTAAGGTTTTCTGGTGTGGGTTTTTACTTCCTTTCTTGAGCAGTTTTTTTGTTGTTTCAATGTTAACTGTTTCACAACAGTTTGACATAGCTAATCACAACAGTTATTAGCTGTGACTTGATTAAAATATATTTGTAAGTCATCCTTTTCAGGTACCATTTCTTTTATCAAAGTAATAGTTTTCTTTCATCTTCTGACAGAGATCTATCAGATCTTTTGCCAATGATGATCGCCATGTTATGGTGAAACATTCGACAATTTATCCATCTCCGGAGGAACTTGAAGCTGTTCAGAATATGGTATCTACTGTTGAGTGTGCTCTTAAACATGTCTCAGATTGGCTGGATGAAACAAGTAAAGGCACAAAAGCAGAGGGTGAGACCGAAGTAAAGAAGGAAGAGGCCGTAGACACCTATTCCAAGTAAGTGTGACCTGACCTTTGTGTGACACTTTACTTGTAGTGCCCAGAAAGTCCAGGGTCCCATCCCACTGGGTTACACTTGGTATGTGGTGTTCTTTGGGTTTTCTCGTTTATATGACTGTAAACAAGGAAGTAATTGTGGAATTTTTCTGAGTTAAATTTGAAGGGACAGTAGAAGAGGAATAATGATTAGATCAGAGAAACAGGATAGAGATGTTCAGGATCCCTTTAAAAAGGGATATAAGCCCTTAAAAAAACCCCTCTGTTTCAGAGATTGTGATATGTCATCTTTTTCATGTGTTGGTTTAGTTTCCTAAATTCAGAAGTAAACACTAGTTTTTTTTTTTTTTTGGTCTCTGGGGAAGTCGTAAAATGTCATTTTTTCAGGTGTTTAAAAATTCTGATGTAGAAGAAAGAGTGCAGGAGAATGTCCTCCAAAGGTATTTTTGACTGAATCTTCCTCGACGACTCCCAGGATCCAGTGTAGTGTCTTACATGTAGTACATGCTCATTGGGTATTGAATGAATGGCCTAATGGGAACCAGACCCTTCAGCTATTACAGCAGTGCTTCCAGTGCTGCAGCAAAAGTGAGTTATGAGTGAGATAAAGCTGAGTGAGAACTAGGAAACTATTTATGCCTTGCTAAACTTAGAGTTACTGTTTTGAGCAATGTCACTATGATTGGAGTAAGAATATAGTTTACTTTGAAAGAGGAAGCTCATTTGACTGCATTGTATTCGTAGGATTAAGAACATTACTTTGACTACAACTGGTAAATTGAGGATAGAAGTTACAGAATTTTTTTCTCAGCCTTTCAATTCTATATCAGTATGATAAGTAGATAAAGAATAGTGGGAAAGTATTGATAAATTGATTTCTTTAACTGAAAGATAGTGTAACCTTTCCATCTTCAGATGAAAGAAAATCAGTATCCGTTTTTAGCTGAAGATTATATTTTCTTGACTTCGTTAACTTATTACAGGTAATATATACATTAGCTATAGATTTGTCAGCTTGAAGTTTCTTGGCAATATAATTCACTTTTTCTTGCATATGATAAGTTTAAAAAAGATACTGTCAAAATATACAGTTCATTGGTAATTAGTAGTATCATCCAATAATGAAGCTCTTTGTATCTTAGTCCCCGCACAAGTTAAATAGTCATAAATTCCTTACTTATAGATTATGGGGAACACATGTATACTAATTAAATAATTTTCTATTAAAGAAAAAAAAAAAAAGATTAACTGATTGATTGGCCACACTGCAGGGGTTGTGTAATCTTAGTTCACAAATCAGGAATTGAATCTGGGCCAAGGCAGTGAAAGTGCCGAGTCTTAACAACTGGATCACTAGGGAATTCCTGCATTCCATGTTTAAGTTGCATGTCGGAATGTGTTTATACCATTTATTGTGGTAAAACTTCTATGATTTGCTGTTTTTACCATTCTAAGTATTTTTCAGTGAAGTCAGTCCTTTTAAATACATCTCTATGCTGTCAAGGCTGAACAGACTCTTGGAAAGTGCTCCAGTAGACACTTGCTGAACTGGATCAGGTTGCTGAGTTGTCAAGGTGTTTAAAACATGATGTACTGTGTGCTTTGTTTGAATTTTTAAATAGTGTTGTGTGAACTCTGTAAAGTGTTTCCAGTTTGTGAAACATTCCTGGGTTGAGCCCTTGGGTGTGATTCTTCCCGTGTAGTAGAGCTTAAGGTGTAGAATGATTGTGTCCCTATTTTATATAAAAAAAAGAGGCAGGCATGGCTTCCAGACAGAGCTGTTGTGGTCATAGACACAAATTATGCTCCTGATGTGTGCTAAGCACTGCAGAGGGCCCAGAGACAGGGAGGGCTTGTTTGTATTTATTAAGGACCTTCTATTGCCAGGCACTGTTAGACAGCTTTTACCTGTGTGCTCGTGTTTTACCTCTTTACAAACTGACTCACAAGTTCCCACTATATGTATTTTAGAAATATTAAGTATTTAGCTTAATTTAAATTAATTCCCTGTTGGGGTCACTTGCTTTATAATACCTCATATTCAAATTCATTACTAAAATTTAGAACTGAATTAAGACTTAGTTTCTCTGCTCAGTCTTGCTGTCTTCTACATGGTAAGACCAAGTATATCATAGTTATGGTATAGAATGTAATAAGCAAGCTAATAAGGGCTAGTTAATAACATCTACTGTTTATTGAGTGCCAATTACTGTATCAGATTACTTTTCACATTATTTTACAACAAATCTGCTAGTCTCTATTACTGTTGCCTGTCCTCCACCCCCATTTTACTTAAATTTCCAGTGCTTCATATTTGGTTATGAAGAAAGAGTGACTCAGAATTGATAACAAATTTACCTTGCTTAAGGTCACTGAGTGTGTGGTGGAGTCAGGATTCACATTCAAGTCTGTCAGACTCAGATCTACTTTTCTTCACATCTTCACTTTGATTATCCATGACCAAAACGTGAAAGTACAGAGCAGGGAAAGACTAGGTGTGGGGTCTGGGGATCAGAAAAATCCTCACAAAGGAGGTAGCATTTGCAGTTGGCTCTCCAGAGAGTGACAATTTGTAATTGTCAGACAGTGAAAGTAGAAGAAAAAATAAATATCAGCAAGGATCTAGGTGTGAAAAAGTATCAGGAAAAAGTATCGGGACTGTTTAAAGAATAATAGCTATTTTTTATTGAGCTATTAATATATGCCAGGCTCTGGGCTAAGTTCATTACTTATGCTAATTATTAATAAGTGATATTCTCAGTACTGCTCTGAGGAAGGTATTACTCTGTTGTTTTTTTTTTAACAAATGAAGAAATAGACTCAAAGTCAAGTAATTTGTAATTTGTCCAGTGTCATATAGTAAGTGGCAGATCCAGGATTCGAAACAGGAAGTCATGCTCATTCCTAAATTGCTTCCCAATAAGCCCATGTCTAAGTGTTCAGTGGGACACCAGGAAAGACGCAGGCAGAGTTCCGTCCTTGTTGTGCCTTTGGAAGACTGCTCTGGTTGTAACATACTCTATACAGTAGATGAGATGCTAGGAGTTAGGTGAGACGTAGTAAGAGCCTGAAAAGAAGCTAGTTTGAAGACGGGTTTAAGAGTGATTATGAGGGGAGAATTTATAAACTGTTACTAGGTTTCGGAGAAAGATGAAAGAATAGGAATACAGAGGAAAAAATAATCAAAGATGACAGACTCTATTCTTAATATCAAATAATGCCCTATATTTGGTTTACTTGCTTCAAAATGATTTTTATTTCTTTTTATACTTGTACCACCCTTATAATTTTTCATTGCTTTAATGTTTATTGACTCAGGTGTGCCAGGCACTGAGCTGTGGCTGAGTTATTTATGATTTCCTGTCTTGTTTCCATTGCCACTATTCTGTTTCTCTTTTCTCCAGTTCATTCTCCAACTCTGCTAACTTGGGCTGAACTCTACTGACTCTGCCCTCAGCTAGAATGACCTTTTTTTTCTCTTTAACCAAATCATGACTCTGCTGAAGTCACTCTTGAAGTTTGCCTTGCTTGAAGTCTCTAATTTTGATCTTTCTCTTTTCTGAAATTATGATGCAGTCATAACGTAAAGAGCTTGAGTGTTGTGGTCATATCATCTTGAGTTTGAATCTGTTGTTCACTTGTTCAGTCATGTCCAACTCTGTGCTACCCCATGGACTGCAGAACCATTTTACTCTCTGTGAACTTGAACAATTAATCACCAGTTTTGAGATTCTCATTCCTTGTCTTTCAAATGCAGGCTCTTTGTTAGGTCTAAATGAGATTTGTGGCATGCAGTTTGTTCTCAGATGTCACATTTGTCTTCCTTCTTAAGCAGGTTTTAAACAGCTTTTGTACTTAATCTGCAGTGTGAGCCTCTGAAGCAGGAGAATTTGGAGTATGTTCTCCATATTCAAACACTTGCTTATTTGTTGAATGACCATTAAGTTGAGTTACATTTTCATTTGTAATTGAGGGGAATGAACTAATAAGCTTTAGGTATTAAAATCAAGGATAGATATTAATGTTATTCTTATGCACCATTCATGACTTGATATTCTTTGAATGTGCGTTCTTCTGGTTACCACTGGATTTGGAATGTGTGTGTTGGCAGATCATCTTTGGGTTCCTCAGCTCTTCACTTTTATCACATTATTCTGCTTTCCCCATAAACTTTTATGGATTCCTAGAATGCTACAGCTACAAGGAGAGAGCTAAGGCTTACCCAGCCAATAGCCATTTTACAGTTACAGATACTGAGCCAGAAGGCACTGCTAGGAGCAGAGGTCAGGTCTTTTCATTTCCACTCTGATGCTCTTTCTTAGTATACCACGGTGTTCATGTTTGTCACAATTCTTTACTTGCTAATTAAAAGGTAAAAGGAGGAAGTTTGAATAATTGAAAAGATATTTAAGGGGATACAGTATTTTTGGATTTTCCTAAGCAGTATAGATTTAATAAAGAATTGAGAGATCTATCATTTGAAACAGTCTCCCTACTGGTTCTTTGTGTAAGGTAGTTTATGAGCCTTAAATCTGAGACTTACTTTTGTGGAATTTTGGATATCTGGATTTATGTTCTCCCTTATCAATTCATATGGATATCCAGAAAACCAAGTGATGATTAAGTTATAGTTTCAGAAGTAGGCTGTGAAAGTAATCATTCAGACTTTTATTTTTAGGGATCAAGGTGGTCGGACATTGTGTGGTGTAATGAGGATTGGCCTGGTTGCAAAAGGCTTGCTGATTAAAGATGATATGGACTTGGAGCTGGTTTTAATGTGCAAAGACAAACCCACAGAGACCCTGTTAAATACAGTCAAAGATAATCTTCCTATTCAGATTCAGGTGAGTACAGTTTAATTGTACCTCTAGGAGAATTTGTGAAAAGGTAAAAATAGGTAGTGATCTTCATTAATTTAATAAAAAGAAATTGATAACGTAAAAGGTAGGTACAGACGGCTACTCTGGGTCTGTGCATCATCCATCACATCTAAGGCAAACTTCTGGTGATTAGTATTCAAAGTACAGTCTTAAATTTTTCAGACGTATGTTGCTGAGAGTCTTCATGTTTTCCAGAGTAGGCCCCTCAATGTTATAAAACTCTCTAGAAGGTTTGATATAGGGTGGAAAAGAACAAAAAGAGCCTGGACAACTGGAAACTTTGATAGATGCTAATTTTTTAAATTGACGACTCTGTTAATTTCATTTCATTCATTCATTCTGTTAATAGAAACTCACTATTAATTCCTTGTTTTCGAGCCTTTTTCATATTGGGATGCATTTAGAGAATTTTACTGTTGTCATGTTTCCTGGAGGATGCTGCCGGAGGCTGAAGGCTCCCCAGGGCTGAAGGCAACTGGTTGGTCCAGGGCTGTGGTCACTTTAGGACTTGCTCTACCAGCCTGCTCCAAGGGTCAGTTGAAAACTGTGATCACCTTTCATTTTCAGATATGTTACCTTTGGTATAATTAGATTACATCTTTTTGATGATTTTATATCAGTTAGTCCTTCAATCCATGTTGCATAAATAGATATCAGTACACAAGGCTGAACTGTGAGTTGTTGAATGCTCTCTTTTTTTGTAGTTGGTTTCCTTTATTTGTATTTCTTCTGTGGAGACCTTTTTCCCCCCAAAGTAAAATGAATTCTAAATTTGTCTTTATTAGCTTTGTTACTGGATCATTTTCTTTCATATTCACCAACTGATTTTCAGAACCATCTTCCTGACTTTAATCTGCCGTTCCTGAAACTCAAATTTGTGTTACTTGTTGACACATTCTCCTATATTAATTTCTGGAGCACTTTTTAAAAAAAATCATTTTTAGATCTTAACACTTACTTTCTAAGTGAGCAAATATATTTGATTTTTCCATTTTCAGTTCTGATTGAAGGAAAGTTTCTGTTCTTTCAAGGGTTAAATTCATTTCTTTTAAAGAAAGATATAAAAGATTAAAGACTAAATCATTGTGTGATCATTTGAGAAGGGAGAGTGGTAAGCAACATGGAGTACAGTAAAGAAAGTTCAGTAACGGGTTTCTGACTATACTTTTTGTTATTAGAATGTTAATGTTGTAAAATCCATCTTTTTTCCATTTTTACATTTATTTCTGCTTTTATTATAGTGAACATTGTTATTCTTAAATTTGTACTAGAGTAATCAGCAAAGAGTTGGACATATGGAGGCTTTTCCAACCATCTCACCTCCTTTTCTGTTCTCTTTAGTGAGTTCTGTTTTATATGAGTGGTCATATTTTCAGTGTGTCAGGATGGGAAAAGGGTTGAAAATCAGCTGTAAGAAATTGAAGATCTGTTGTATTTCTCAGTATTGAAGATGCAGGAAATTGGAGCTTCAGTTGTACTAATAGAGCTTTCTCAGTGTAGTTCACAACTGTGTGAACTCTGTATTTTCTATTTCTGGGCACTACAGTTTTAAACTTTTTGTCAGGCTAGCAAGTGTTTGAGGGAAGGGCCTGGGAGAGAATGCAGACTGTGTAAACTGTTTCAAATTTGAAGAGACTAGGGCTTTTTACACTAGAGAAGCTGAAAAAAGATACAAGTATCTTCACATCTTTGAAGAGCAAAAGTGGCCTGAACTCTTAAGACCAGTGGTGGACATTTTAAGAAACATATCTGATTTTAACATAGCCAATAGAGTTATCCAGCAATGAAACCAGTGGCTTTGTGTGATGGTTGGGATCCATGACTGTAGCTGTTTGGGTAGAGGTACCCAAATAAATGGGGATGTAATTGTATACTCACTTTATATTAATTTATATATGTACACATATTTGCTATGCCTTTATATGTACACACAAGCATGGACATCTTATTATTAATACAAAAATGTTTAGAAAATCATTTAAAATGGGATTTTTGCATTTATTCCGTGCCTACCCCTTTTTTCTTGGTGTTCGTTTGGAAAACCAATCTCTGATACAATACGAACTTATTTCCTTATGAATGAAAAACTGTTTCCCTGAACACTTATCATAGCAAAACTTTGAGTTATCAGGGTACCTTAATTAATTGGGATTGTATCAGACCTTTTCTCTATGTACTCTTTTCTATGGTGATTTTAGAACTTCCCTTGAGCAGAGGAAGAAGGATGACCAAAACCAGAGTCACTTAGAATTAGTCTAGCCCAATACTCATATCATATTTCATTACTCTGGATGTGTCTTAAAGAGTGATCTGCATGTACAGTTGAAAAATTGACTGTGCTTTTTCTCTGAGACATCTTTACTGCTCTTATGCACAGTGAATGTGAGCAGTTTCCTGCTTTTTTCTCTGTACTCTAGTTCTGGCTTTTCCAGCCACTATGTGGCCTTTCCCTTTCTTGGTTTCCTCTGTTCAAAATTAGGGTAATGAATTTTCAGTTTTCTGTCTTTTTTTGGATGTTTAATGGTAAAATGCTGTTCTTATATAAATGACTTTGAGTTCCCTTAATGCACAGTTGATGAGTAGAGAGACCCAGTAGTGTTTCTGTTCAACTATTTATATTAGGTAATATATATTAAATTTTACCACCAAGAAAGGCCCTGTGTAACTAAACTATATATATTTAATGTATAGCAATACATTAAATGTATACTTAAAAGCAATCCTAGTTGGTGATAATTTTTTGTATAATTGTTAAAAGAAGCAGTGAACATTTCCGTGTGGATGTCAGATGACTTGTCCCAGAGAAGGTCTCACTGGAGTGATTTCTGACACCTCTTGTTAGAGACGGGAAGTTAGTTACTTGTTTGTATTAACCTTTCTACTGATGAGTGATTGTGCAGAGATCCATTTGCATTTATTCTTACTTGATTTTCTTTAAAAATCTACATAATCTTACATAAAAGATTAGATAATCTTATATTTATAAATCTTTATTAGCAAGTAGGAGTTCCTGTTTAGGTTGTCCTATCAAAAAAGATATTGGTTTAGAGAGCATTCCCAGCAACTTACTATTCTATATAAGTCCTTTGTAATAATTTCAAGAACAATAATTTACCTTTTGTTGTATAATGATGCTTTTGGTAACTTTCACTTTCAAATATTAGAAAGAATGATTTTAAATGTTGTTTGATAATTGAATAGATGATTGACCTTGAGGTTGCTTTTTGAGGGATGGAGAAAGAGGATTCGCCGGTAAGTTGGGAGAGAGAAATGTTACTTCCACCCTAAAGAACTAAAGATTACTCTTTCAGAACAGTAAAAACTAATCGTTAATAACTTTTGAAAACCAAGACTAAGGGGGGAATCATTCATTTTTTGAAATTTTAATTAATTGGCTGTATTTGAAATCTTGGTGACTTTCAGAAACTCACAGAAGAGAAATATCAAGTGGAACAATGTGTAGATGAGGCATCTATTATAATTCGGAATACAAAAGAACCCACGCTAACTTTGAAGGTGATACTTACTTCCCCTCTAATTAGAGACGAATTGGAGAAGAAGGACGGAGGTACACATGTGTATATATATGTATATGTATATATAGAGAGACATAGATGTGTATATATAAATACATATTTGTTTTGTTCACATAAGACCTCTCTTAAATGCTGCACTAATTATGTTCAGTGGATTTAAGAAATAATCTGTCTTTTGTTTTTTGCCAGAGTATTTTAAGCAGATTTATTCCTATACGATCTCTGTATTTTGCAAAAATGTTTATATTCAAAATGTTTATATTCAACCTAAAATATGTTAATTCAGAAAAACCTGTGCTTATGTTGGTTTTAAATCCACTTTAATTTTTATACTGTTTCGGTGTTCTGTTTTACTTTGTCTAGTTTTGCATTGCTATTGGTATCAGCTAACCTGTTCTGGGTAGCTTGGTTATTAGGTCTGATTTTAGGGTTAAATGTGGTTCAAAACAGTACTGTTTTCAATTTTACATGTAGTAACTCCGTAACTTTTTAAGAATTATGCTTTAATTGCCTAAGTGTTTTGTAATGTAAGAGAGATAAATTAGGGGGCTTTTTATTTTTTTTTAAAATAATCTTTAGTAAAAATTTTTTTCTAGGAGGTGTGTGATCCTTTTAACATTTAGGATTTTATATATGTGGGAATTTTAATCTGACTTTCTTCTGAAGTTAAAAAGAATTTCTGCATAGCAATGCCGTCAAATAAAAGTGGAGTGAGAAATCTATTCCGTTTTAAGAAGTACTTTTGGAGCTGGATTTCTTTTTAAATATTTTTATCCTTTCACATCAGCTTGTTTCTGCCTCTTAGTCCTGTCTCTAGAAACTTGCCGTGTGCTATTTCTCCTGTGTCAGACCTTTGACCAACTGGCCTCTCTGTTATGACAGTTTAGAGGCAGTGTGGCCTAACTGGGCCATCAAGGACTCCCTGTTGCTGTTTTTCATCACTAGATATTCAGCAAGTTCCATTGTTTACTCCCCTACCTGAAATACCAGTGCAGCAAGAAGTATTGGTCAGTTTCTTAATTTATTTCAAGTTGACGATAAAGGAAGAAAAAGACACATTTTATCAGAGATGTTAGAATTTCAAGTTTTGAAGGCATGACTCATAGGATTTCTTAAAGTAAAAGTGATAGACTTCCTTTTTAAAGAAGTCCTTTGGGTACTAAAACCAGCTATACCATACCCAACAGATAGAAACTAGGTGCATTTATGAATCATAGTTTAAAATTAAAGTACATCCACTCTGTAATTGGGTTTATCCCTGTACTTTTTCTTTTGGGCTGTATATAGTATCTCTAACACCTCTGAAGAACCAATCTTAAATGGCTTAATTTCTTTAACAGCATTACAGTTCACCATTAACTGTAGAACTATAAAATGATTTCTGAAGTATCAAGATAATTCTGTTAATTCTGGTAAGCTGTGTTCTATTTGACCCTCTAGTGTAAAACTAACCATTTCTAAGTATAGTTATAGATATTATTAAAAATTATTTGAGTATAGAGAGATGAGAAGATGACTGAAGTTGCCAGAGGCTAAATTTGTCTAGATTTGAAGTTGCCAAAGACTAAATAATGTTTGCTTGCAGCTGGAGACATCTCTCCCATTACTTTGAAAGCATTGAGAACAACAGGCTTCTTTCCCTCCATGGTTTTGTGCACTTACATGGGATTTTATGGTTTCAGTGATAACTCTAAGCTTAGTCTGTTGCCTTTATTACTAGGTTCAGAGGACCTGAAAACAGATCTTAGTATGTTATACCCTTACTAGAAGACTAGTTATTGCAGAATGGAATTTGCAGTGGAGTAGGGGAGTCATAGTCTGTTCAAGGTGTTCAGGTTATTAAAGGATTGCAAGACCTCTTTATAAGCTCAATCTCATCAGCTGATGTTAACATAATTGCGTGGGATCAGATAAGATGAAAGAATCAGCTTGAATCTAATTTTTTACACGTTACTTCCTCTCCTTTTGAATGGCAGCAAGATTTGCTTTGCTGTTTTCCTTAACCTTACAGCCCTGCCCACTCACCTGTTATCTCTCATAATTTGCTCGTTTTGTCTAATTTAGACTTTGTCGAAATTTTTAGATCTGTGCTAGCAGTTTTGTGTGTTATTGGGTAACTGAGGATCCAGTGTAAGTGTTTAAGACCTGAGCTGTACAGTTCTATAGGATTTCTTTCATCCCACCAGATAACTCCTCTTGCCTTGATGCAGTTCTTTTCAGCTGCATGGGGTCAAAGTACAGATTCATTTGGGTTCCAGGAATTTCTAAGTTTGAGAGAAATCTCTTTAAAAAAATATGCACTCATTTTCTTTCTCAAAGTTTAAAAAAATTCGCGTTGTAAATACTTTTTGGGGAGAGATTTTCCTGCAGAATATCAACTTCTCTTCTCCCACAGAACAAACCGGCTGTTCACAGTATATACCTCATGTGTTTCCCTTTCCTTGGGACATATTTGGGTAAAATCAAAAAGGAAAAATGTCTGAGAGCAGGCAGAACTGGAGGACTGAATCTGGTGAGAGCACCACACTTTTCTTCTCAGTGTGTTTCTACAGAAGTGGCTCTAGCTAATTACTCATTTCCTATTGCTGTTTGGATTTTCAGTGGCCAGACTATAGTGAATTTCTTTGGTATTATTTACTGTTTCACAGGTAAGAGTCCTCCTGTGCTGTCAGCCTTCTTTCTATATTCTAACCCTTTACTTGAAGGCCCTGTAGAATAACCATTCCCTATAACTATATGGGGCTTCTCAGGTGGCGCTAATGGTAAAGAACCTCCTGCCAATGCAGGAGACACATAAGAGACGTGAGTTAGATCCCTGGGTCGGGAACATCCTCTGGAGGAGGGCATGGCAACCTACTCAGTATTCTTGCCTAGAGAATCCCGTGGACAGAGGACTTTGGCAGGCTACAGTCCTTGGAGTCCCGAAGAATCACACACACTGAAGTGACCTAACATGCACATACATGCATTACTACATGCTTCCTGCTAAAGAAGGCATAGCAAAAAGAACACAGACCTTGGTGGCAGCCAAGTGTTTGACCCTTAACTCCATTAACTGTTACTGTGTGCCTTGGACATATGTCTTCACTTCAAAATGTGGGTAATGAATACTTTAGAAGTTGTTTGAGAGAATTTATGTAATAATATGACCTGTATAATACCCAGCACAAAGTGATTGATTAGTAAACAGTGGTAGTTAGTTTAGTAAACAAAAAGTCACAGCACAAACTCATCTACTCAAAGTGCCTTGAATTTACAGTGAGAATAATGTGTAATAATAGGTTTGAAGTAGTAAACATAAACAGAGTTAAACTGTTAAATACCCATTGATGTGTAGTACTGAAATCAGTATACTGTATTTGCTGCAGTGCTAGTAATGAGCTGACTTACTATTAATGTAAAGTTTATGGTTCATTGAGACAGATGTCTTTTTCCCTACCCATGTCCTTTATCCATAGCACCTTGAGTGGTACCTAATACTTAGAAGGCAATTAAAACCTGTTAAATTAATTTTTGTAGCTAGCATATTATCTGATCAAATAGAACTGTTTGGTGTGTAAGAAGCATTAACAATGGACATCTCAGAATTCAAGTAATATATATATATTAAAGATTTTGCTTTGCTAAGGTATTTTATAACTTACTGTGTTATAAGCACTTTCTCATATATGATTTAACTCTCAATAGCTATGAGGTGAAGAAGGCAATGGCACCCCATTCCAGTACTTTTGCCTGGGAAATCCCATGGACAGAGGAGCCTGGTAGGCTACAGTCCATGGGGTCGCAAACAGTCGGACACGACTGAGTGACTTCACTTTCACTTTTCACTTTCATGCATTGGGGAAGGAAATGACAACCCACTCCAGTGTTCATGCCTGGAAAATCCCAGGGACAGGGGAGCCTGGTGGGCTGCCGTCTATGGGGTCGCACAGAGTCGGACACTACTGAAGCGACTTAGCAGCAGCAGCAGCTATGAGGTAGATAGTTGTCCTGTTTTATAATGAAGAAAGTCTGATGTTTCACCCATCTCTTCTGACTCTCAAGTCCAGTTACTATATAGGATGATCGTAGGAGATCTTAGCTGATTTAGTTTTTCTGAGCGTCCCATGGTCCAAGCTGCTTTTGGTGCTTGTGATTTTAAACCAGAAGTATATTTGCTGAGGGTGATAAATCCATCTGCTTACTGTATTTACCATACTTTGAAACCAAGTGGATAGGGAAACTTCAAAGGCACTTGTGATAACTTAGACTGAGATAAACTGCAGTGCTCAATATTAGGGGAGATTCTCAGGGTGTCACAAAAAAGTTGCCCAAGCGCCCCTTAGTTGCCAGTGTGAACTTCCAGTGCGGTTTGTCAGAAGTTCACTAGTGTGAGTCCTGTTAGGTGGAGGCCTAGTCCAAAGGTCACAACGAGGATTTCTAACAATGCTGCAGTTTTATTCTCCTGCCTTCCCCAGCTGCTTGACTTGCCTTGTCCTGTGTAAACCTGTAGCCACTATCTTTCCAGTGGCCCACTGCCTACTGAGGCATTGCAGAAAAGTCATATCTAGTGATGTTTCTGTCATAAACTAGGATAACAGTGCTCTGTTTTACCTTCATGCTACATTTACCTGTTCATATTATTGTAGCCTGAGGTTTCTCATGGATAGTGACTTGAAGCATAATGTCTGCTCTTCACACAGCCTCAAGGAATTGAGAGAAGGACTGCTCGGATCTCTTCAGGCTACCTTGGAGATTCTGTCAGTATGCACTCAGTAGCTCAGCTTCATTCCAACTTTGAAATGTCAGGGAGGTCTTCATGATAACCCAGCTTGATTGTTTTATCTTTGAAGAACTCAGGTTCCAGACACATAAATTCTATTTAACACAATCATGTTCTGGCTTTTCCCTGCCCCATCTGCAGGCTAGTGTTTTTGTGAACAGGCAGAGTTAGCTTGCATGTAAGGGATGGAGAGAAACTGACCAACATTTCCTGCAGGACGGTGTGTTTCTGGTCACAGATCTAACCCCTAACCAAATAAAAGTTAGGCATAATAGACTTCCTTTCAGTGCTTCCATTGTTTAGAATGTTTTATGTACCTTCGTGCTCTGATGCCAGGTTATTGAGCAGTGAATTTTTTAAAAGCTGTTTTTCTTTGCTTTTGGCATTTTTGTTACTATCCCCTATGTTTTTTTTTTTTTTTTAAATCTGTTATACTGGTCACTATAGGAAAAAAATGAAATGGTTCATAGTTCCATTGTTTCTGATTTAAAGACACCAAGATACCTTTTTTACTAGAAAAGCTTTGTTTCTCTACAAAACTGAAACACCTATGTTAAAGTTTATACAGAAATGTTAAATTCGAGGTTCTACTTTGAGAAGTGCGGTGTTTTTCCAGCAGCAATTCTGTGATTGCCACATTTTTTAATGAATGAAAATATATAAAACTGTTATTAATTATGTAAAAGAAATAGGCAAGCAAGGCTTACAAGTAGCACTACAGTGCCACATAAATTTATATAGTTTTAAAATAAGCTTTGAAGAAGGTAAAATGAGATGAATTATTACATCCACTCTGCTGTTCTCACCTCATGAATATTGAAACATTTTGGATCTTTTGACTTTTTGACTATCAGAGCATGAAGAAACCTGGTCATGCTGATGATGATGTTAAAGGGAATTCAGTCAAGTCTTCTGTTCATTGCCTGTTCCTTTCATCTCTTTTTAGTAGAATCTACTGCCTCCAAATGTTGACTGTCTGTAGCAAGCTGATGTCACTAGTTTTTTAAAATAAGAATTAATGAATATAATTTGACTTTGGGAATAAGAGAATTTATCTAAACACTTTTGCCATTGTTCCCCTGTAAAACTGTCTGTGTGGTGATGAGCAGATGTTAATTACAAGCTGTTCACCAGACAGCAGCATCAGAAAGTTGAAACGGAGCTCTTTGGCCTTGTCTCTTCCTACCCAGACTTCCTCTGACCCCTCCCCTCTTCCACTGATCTTGCCCCCTGCCGCTCTCCTGCCCTCTAGCCTTTCCTGATACTCCTACTTGATCCAATGACAGAATGAAACATAGTTTGCTTTACTCTAAAAGTCCTAAAAAATAAGCATGGTCTATTCCTTTTCTTGAGATTACATTATTTAGCAGTCAGTCAACCTTTGTCATGTCTAACTTCTAAGAGATTCTAACTGTTCATTTATAGTAGTTCTGCTTTGTATGTGAGCTTTACACAGATGCTTGTATTGACCACAGTTAAACATTTTGACATGTAAACACGAAAATGAATTACTTCTGTGTTTTGTGTCATTCAAAAGAATTACGCAAAGACAGGAACTAGGTCGCCTATGAAGTAAATACCTATAGTGTGTTTGCTTATGTTTATAAATAAAAGCACATTATCATTTCTTTTTGAGGCTTTCCATTTTATGAGGAAAAAGGGGTAATGAAATGAGACCCTGTATTGTGAATTTGTTGGCAGATATTAATGTGAAACAATGCAAGTATCTGCTGTAGGGCTCACCTGGTCAGAAAATAAGTGTGTAGCACTTCAGCCTTGACATGTTGAAGCCAATAAAGAAAGCCCTCATAAACATACTGCTGAGATTGTGACTGTCTGATTGTACCAGGAAGTGTTGGTGGGCTCTGTGAGTTCTTAAAAGAGGAAGGTAAATACGACTTAATTGGATTAGACAAAGACTTCTCCAAGAAACATTGGTATGTTATATGCATTTAAATTAATGCAGCGATTCTTCAAAAGTTTAAAAACCCACTTTTTAGCGGCTAAGAGGAAATAAATTTGGCTATCTAAACATGGATTTAGTATCTTGTGACATCTTCTCAAATATGAATATTTGTCACTAATCACATGTTTGAGTTCTTAATTTTGCTGCTCCTGGCCATCCAGTCCAACTCTGAAATGTTAAGGCAAGTCAGATAGTTGTACTTCAATAGTATTCTTTGCTGCTTTTTGGGGAAAAAAAGGTATGCAAAACTTGAAATGTATTTCACCATATTTCATATTTTAGTTTTAATAATTTTGGTTTAGAGAAGAAACAGAGAGCTCCATGGTTACACTGGAAGAGTTCTCCTCAGTGGGGTAAAGTTTCTATTAATGGTTATCTTGTTGGATGAGTTAATTTTGTTGTAAAATAAAATTGCCATGCTCAGTGTATTGTTAGTATATCTCAAATTGATGACCTAAGCCCTAATTTTCCTTAAGAACTGATTAGTGATTAAAATCCCTTCTTCTATAAAGAAAAGTTGTTATTGCTGTTGGTCCCAGATTTCTACTCTTTGTACCTTGTCAAAGGAAAAGTGCTATGTACCTATTTTGTGCCCTGTGATGTTACATACATGCTTAATAAGATCCCAGACTGTATGTAGCAGTGATCATTGATTTGTTTACTGACTGAGCGAATGCCTTTGTGCTCCTGTTGTACTTGGGCGCAGAATGGCTCTATTGATGATTTACCCAAGTAATGATAGTGCACATAATCTAAAAGCCAAAACAAAGCCAAAACCTGAAATCTTCTGGGAGTCTTATTAGTTATACTCATATGCTGCTCTTCTTTTTATTTTTATTGTTTGGTAATTTGACAGGAATCCCTTGGTCAAATTGTATCTGTCTCTCTTTATTCCATTTTCCCATTAGAAAAAGTTGCGATGAAAGATCCTCCGGACTTACTGGACAGGCAGAAATGCCTGAACGCCTTGGCGTCTCTTCGACATGCCAAATGGTTTCAGGTTGGCTTTTTGTTATTCTCTTATTGTTACTGTAACCTTTTGCAGGTTTCATTTGGAACACCTGTCACTTAATGGTTTCTGTGTAATATATAAAATGGGGTGCGCTCTACCTCTTAGTGTTATTGTAGGGGTAAATGATTTAATTTAGGTGTAGTGCCTACTATAGCTTCTACTATAGTTAATGATGTTTAATTGTCATATAATCCTTTTGGACTTAGTACTCTGAATTTCAAATGACAGCTTATAAAATGCAAACATGGGTGAGAAAAGCTAAAAATGGAGTTGCCATGAGGCTATAAAACCAATTCTAATAATATACTTCCTTTACTTTAAACTCTGCCTTCCTAAACCATAATTTTACTACTTTTAATAACTTGAGTTTTCGGTTTGCTTGACAACTTATGAAGATTGACCAATTAGTATTCATTTTAAATAACCTGTCCATGATCAGTGTCCTGAAAATGAAGAATGGATTTCAACAGGGATATTGGAATCATTTTGTTTGTTTTAGGCAAGGGCAAATGGATTAAAGTCATGTGTAATTGTCCTCCGCATTCTCCGTGATTTGTGCAACAGAGTCCCCACATGGGCACCATTAAAAGGATGGGTAAGTACTTAAATATGATTAAAAGCAAATTATGAAACTATAGTCAGAGGAAATCCTGTAGAAATTATATGTTACTGTATTCTGAATTAGCTAAGGTGTGCATTTATCTATTTTTGTTCTGGGAAAAAATTATAGAGGTTTTTATATGATTTCTTTTTTATGAATTTAATTTGTATTATACATACATTTATATTTATAAATTTACATTAATTTGTAAAATATGTAAATTTAATAAGTAATATAATATCTTCTAGCCACTAGAGCTTATATATGAAAAATGTCTCTTTTACTTCATCATATTCATATTATAGAGACTGAGATAATTTTTCTGACAAAAGGTTCTTTACCTGTTAAAAGTGAGTGTCTTCCTGCACTTTTACTCTCCACTGATGGTTGATTATTATTGACCTACTGCCTGGAAAAGATGCTTGACTGGCACATTTCTCTTTCAGTGCTGCTTCCATTTAAAATAAAAATTACCTGGTATACCAGTATAAGGTTCCCATATCTTGTTTTCCTTTCTCTTTTGAGTACAGACATTTAAAAATAAGTTCATATTAGTAATTAAAGTTAGGTGAATAGTACAGTTAACCGTAGTTTAAAATGTATGTTGCCAAACTTAATTAATTTGGAAATTATTATGCTTGATCCAGTAAAGAACATTATAAAACAAGTGAAGTTATAAAGGGTTATTTTAGATTAATTTAACAATTATTACTTTGATATTGGCATTATGAACCTTTTAGTTTATTAAATATGGAGATTTGGTCCTTTTTTAATTCCAGTTGTACTACTTGGGGCAGGATGTCTGGAATGAAGTCTTATTATGGTTTGAGTCCATCCTAGGTAAAGTGGGAGATAGGTGGGCTGGGTTTGAACACTGATT
Organism: Bos indicus; assembly: GCF_029378745.1. Lineage (NCBI taxonomy): Eukaryota > Metazoa > Chordata > Mammalia > Artiodactyla > Bovidae > Bos > Bos indicus. The sequence goes on along the minus strand of NC_091770.1, from coordinate 94,004,276 downwards.
ATTTATTGGCCATTACTAACCTACATGAAGGCTTGTTAAATCTTTGTTAAGTTAGATGACTGCAGTTTCTTTAGTAATCCTTTCAGGGTAACTGAAAATAAACTTTTTGTAGCAAAAAGTCTTCTGAATATGTACTCTCAAAAAGAGTTGATTTAAGCACTCTGGCTGGGGTAAAACTTGATAATCAAGTGGGAAAAAGTTAATTGGGCCCTAAATGTTAAATGGACTTTAACCTTTTGGCCTCCATTGTAGATAGAAATGTCAGCTCACATTTAACTGGAAACCTTTTAACACTTGGTGCATGTACTAATTTGTAATTTAATATCTTCTAGCCACTAGAGCTTATATGTGAAAAGTCTATAGGTACTTGTAATAGACCTTTGGGCGCTGGGGAGGCCTTGAGACGAGTAATGGAGTGTTTGGCATCTGGAATTCTACTTCCTGGTAAGGGTTTCAAACTCTGGAGGCAGAAGAATCAACAATTTCATTTAAATATAGTTTTCTATTATGTGCTAAGTTTGTCCTCTACACAGGAAAATGATGTGTAGGAGTTGTTTTGCTTTGAATTTTAGCAACTAGAAGTGTCATAAAACTCTCTTTCAATAATTGTAATTTATGTTTTATATATACTAACATAAAAGGTACTAATAAGATATTGTGTCTGCTATGAAGTTGCTTTACCCAGAACTCTGAATTTGAAAATGGTTATGTGAAGTTAAAATGTATGATGTTCATTCTGTTTGCAGTCTGGTGTTTAATTTGGAAAAATTAAATTTGGTCCTTTTTTCCATATATAATCCCTTAAAAGATTTGGGGTGATTCATCATGCTGTTTCTAAATTCTCAGAGTTAAGACCCAATTTTGACCTTAGATATACAAATGACTTCTAGTAAAATAAGGACATTTAAATGCTAACATTGAAAATAAGTGTCCATTTTACTCCATTTAATTCAGCAGACTTTTAACCTTGTTCTTTTAGGTTTTTTTTTTTTTTCCTTTTCTTTTCTTTTTCCTCTCCATTCTTTTCTTTCTCTCTATTTTGTGTTAGTTTACTGAATTCTAAGTTCAGTTCTGAATGGTACTTGTGTTTGTTTTTTTTTTTGCCTTTGCCAAAGGGGGTCCTGGTCTTCATGATCCTTGTGAGCGAGATCCAACAGATGCTCTGAGCTATATGACCATCCAGCAAAAAGAAGATATTACCCACAGTGCACAGGTAGGAGATGGGCCCAATGACTGTGGTCTCTTAGAAAGAATGATATCATGTAATTGATTTAAAAACTTTTTTCTTGCCTTCTGTTGGGGACTTTTGTCATCATAATAATAGCATTTGATGAATGTGTTTTTAGCTAGATGTTCTAAGGGCTTTATGAATGAAAAATTTTAATAAATATAATATTTTTTTCTTTAGCATGCACTCAGACTATCAGCCTTTGGTCAGATTTATAAAGTGCTGGAGATGGACCCCCTTCCATCTAGTAAGCCTTTTCAGAAATATTCCTGGTCAGTTACTGATAAAGAAGGTGAGTATAAATATTTTGTATTGGGGTGCGTGTGGGCAGTGATGGAGATGGTCGTGAAATGTTTATCTTGTTAGAGCTGAGAGCATTTGAAGTTTTTAACCCAAGTCATATATAAGAGCGTTTACTGCTTTTCTTCATTTTCTTCTGTCTCATCAGTGACATCAACTTGCTTTCATTTGTTCTTTCTAGTGACAAACTCATTTGGCTATTGTTGATCAGATTCCATTACGGCATAGACTTAGGGACGGCACTCTGAGAACCCTTGGTCTGAAGTGAAGAGAAAAGTCACAAGCTAGGGGGAGATGTCAGGGTCACTCATCAGTTTGATGATCTTGTCATGCTTGGAAGTGTTATGTAACCAAGAAAGAGAAAACATATGCATAATATAGGAGAAAAATATATTGGAAAATTCAGAACTGTCTTCCATTTGTTCTAGTCTGTGTGAACTCAGAGTTTCAGCAGAAAGAGCACAGGCTTTAGGGTCAGTATGACCTGGTTCCCCTCACAGTGCCCATGCTCACTAGCTTTAGGCCTTGAACACTTAGTTCATCTCTTGCCTTGTGGGTATTACTCCCACTTTATTAGCTATTGTCAGATTATATGCCCATCTCAGTGCTTGGAAACAGTAGATACGCAAATATGAATCTTCTTATTCTCATTATGCCACAAAAAACCTCCCTCCCTCTTTTCCTCCCTCTCTCTGCTATTATACTAGAAGGTGGGATGTTTAACACCAGTTATTTTTACCTGTGGCATCCCATCTACCACGAATGATACTATTCTAATAATTTTTTGAATGACAAAAATAGTGCAGTGGCCCAATCTGTTTATTAAAAGAACAGAATTCCAGTGTATGTAAACACTTTTCAGGGAGTCTACCAAATCAAAATTATTTCATAATAGTACTAAAACTTTTTTTTTCACCCATTTCTGCTCTTTCATGTGTTTACAGTTTTCTAGAAGCTGCATATGACTTGTGATGGCATCGTCACTCTGATGCTAATGAATTTTTTGTATTAAAATTTTTGTTTTAATTTCTAATATGCTAACTATTGATTGACACTACCCACAAAACAAAGTTCTTTGGGTGCTCAATTTTTTAAGAGGATACAGTGGTCCTGAGACTGAAAAGTATGAGCATCACTGCCTTCTTCTGTAAATTCCTCAGGGGTAAGGAATCCTCCAGAGCTCACCACAGAGCTATTACAAACCAATGCTCAATAAATGTTTGTGGAATGATGGCCATTTTCTTGCAGAGAGTGCTCACTCAGCAGCATTTTTGAAAGAGATTCACATAACCATGTCTCTAGATTTAATGACTGAATAGAAATTTCATATATATTTGTAGATTCTAGAAGGCAATGGCACCCCACTCCAGTACTCTTGCCTAGAAAAATCCCATGGATGGAGGAGCCTGGTAGGCTGCAGTCCATGAGGTCGCTAAGAGTCGGATACGACTGAGCGACTTCACTTTCACTTTTCACTTTCATGCCTTGGAGAAGGAAATGGCAACCCACTCCAGTGTTCTTGCCTGGAAAATCCCAGGGATGGGGGTGCCCGGTGGGCTGCCATCTATGGGGTCGCACAGAGTCGGACAAGACTGAAGTGACTTAGCAGCAGCAGCAGAGTTAATAATGAAAATTTTTATTTTAGTCACTGAATTCGTAGTAGTTCTTCTGGTTTTGTGTTTTGTCTTTTACTGGATAGTAAAAGTTTATTGTTATGTGACTTAGACTTCTTTTAACTTTTAAGTTAAAGTTCTCAAGAGTTTGGGAACTACTGGTCTGTCAATTTTTAGCTTAAAATAGAACCAGACAGTTGGTGTTTCCATTTGAGTCCTATCAGTTACTACTAGCTGCATGGCTTGGCCGTAAGATGAGGGAGTCAAGGCTGTTGCCTCCAGACAGGAGCTGCATTATTCTTCATGCTTTCATGTTTTTAGCACCTGGCTTTTAAACTTTATTCTTAGAATTCTTGGTGATTTCAATATGCATTTAGATGATTTTTTTCTTTAGAATTCTGACTTCTTAATTCCTTGACATCCTCTCTCACAAATATTTTCTACTTCGTCTCAGGTGTGCATTTTGAGGACATATCCTAGATCTTGTCTTCAGTATGTATACTTGTGCCCTCTCCCTAATTCATTCTCAAAAATCCCACATTGTAACTGCCTCTAGTTGTCATAATGTCTAGTACTTCTGCTCCAATTCTTGATACTCATCATTGATTCTGTTAACTTCTGATAGTGCTTCACCTTCCTCATGTTCTCACTTCTGTCACTTCTCTGCTTATAGTCACGTGGTCTGTCATTATGATCACTCCGTAGCATATACCTTCTTTGTTGATCCTCTCTTCCCAGCAGCTCTGGTTGAAATCCAACTCTTTCCCTATGTCAGACATCATTGAAGAAAAAAATACTTGGACATCTTAACTCTTTTCCCTTTAAGTTTCAGACATTAACCTTAAGTAGACTATTTGTGTTGGCTGGAAATTCTCTTGTAAGTTGTAGAGTTCTCCAATTTTCCTAGACAACTGTTGAACATCTTCTGTCACTTTATACTTTTCTCCCCAGCTCTCCTTCTCAACTGATGACCTTGTTTGTTTGAAGTCCCCTTGCACTTAACTTTCCTTCCCTTGACTGGGAAAAGCCCAGCCTTTCTACTCATTCACTATATCACATCCCCTTTTGCCTATAGATGAACATCATCCAGCAATTCTTTCTTTTCTCATCAGCATGAATTCCTCCTTTTCTGCTGAACCATTCTCATCAGCATAAAAACCTGCTATAATGTCTCTCATTTGAAAAACAAAGCTAAACTCCCCCCTTGATTCTGCAACTTTCTCCAACAGGAAGAAGCTGCTCCCTTTTATAGGAGTATGTTTCTTTTTCCTTTTCCTCACTTTCTTTAAAGCTTATTCCAACCAGACTTTCTTCCTCATCTCTCTGAGTCTCTCCTGTGACCTTTTCAGCAACACTGGACACAGGTGAATACTTTCTCTGCTATAATTAGTTATATATAGAAAAGTATAAGATCAGTTCAGTCTCTCAGTCATGTCATTAAAAAAGTAATTATTTAAAAATTCCATATAATCACCATCCTAGTTAAGAAACAGAACATTGTCAGCTTCTCAGAAACATTTATTTATCCTAACACATCACTTCCCTGCTCCTTAAACTACTGATTTTTTATAATATTTTTGATTTTCTTTAAAGCTTTTCCACTTTTGTATGCTTTCTTAATTTAATTTGCTATTGCCTAGAACTTTATAGAAATAAAATCCTACTGAATTTAATCTTCCGTGACTGGCGTCTTTATGTCCAGTGTTGTTTGGAATACTTTCATGTTACTGCACATAGTCATAGTTCATTTTATACTTATGTAGTGTCCATTATGAATATGCTGTAGCTTAGCCATTGTACTTTGGAAGGACATTAGGCTTCTTTTTATTTTTTGGCAGCCACCCACATTGTTGCTGGGAGCTTACTTATATATGCCTTCTGGAGTATAGATGCAGGAGTTACTGTAGACCAGTATAAGATCTAGGAAGTTGTACACATAGCAATTTATATTCCTACCAGAAGTGTATGAGAGTTCCTGTTGTTTTATATCCTCAACAACATTTGCTATTGTCAGACACTTTTTCTGACATGAAGTACTACTTTTCATTTGACTTCCACGTCATTACTTTGTCATGGATCTTTATACGACTGTACTTTCCTCAGCTGTCTTTGTTTTTTCTTATCTTCCTGATTTCGAATATTAAAGTGTCCTGGGTGCAGACCTCAAACCATTTTTCTTTATTTACACCCATTTAGACTCTTTCAGAGATGTTTCTTGTCTTGAAATACCTTCTATTCACTGCAGATTCCCAAGTTTACGTTTTCACTCTAGACTCCCAGCCCTTGACCTCAGCCCTCCCTATCTGAATCCCTCTCAGTGTTTCCACATGGATGTCTCACAGACACCTCACACTTCAGATGTCCTGTCCTTAATCTCCTTCTCACCTGTTCTTCCCATTGTTATCGCCATCCTAGACGTTGGAAACTACCCATCTCCGTGCTCAGGCCAAAAACCTTCACCCTTGAATCTTCTCTTTCTTTCACCCACATGCACATCATCAGCAAACCTGGCTGTTTTACTTTCAAAGTGTGTCTGGTATTCAGCTCTTTAACTTCTTCACTGGTGCCGTCCTGGCCTAAGTTGCCCTTGTCATCTCTTGCCTTTGTTATTGTCTGTCTGCTGTACCTGGTCTTCCTTGCCTTCCTTATCTGTTCTCAATAAAGCAGCAGTTTTCTTTTTGTTGTTCCCCTTATTATCTATAATTACAAATTCATAAGAAATTGCTAAGATTGTACAGAGATGTCCCATGGAACCTTCACCTGGTTTCTCCCAGTGGTTACATCTTGTGTAACTATAGGAGAATATGGAAACCAAGAAATTGACATTTATACAATGTGGGTATAGGTTTTATGCCACTTTATCACATGTATAGATTTGTGTAAACCCCATGGCAGACAAGACACAGATGATTTCATCACCACAGAGAACTCGTGTATGCGGCCTGTTTAGAGCAATACCACTCCTCTTCCTTCAGCCATCCTAAAGCCTTGGAGTGAAAGTCACTCAGTCGTGTCTGACTCTTTGCAAGTAGGAATGGGTAGCCTTTCCCTTCTTAAGAGGATCTTCCCAACCCAGGGATCGAACCCAGGTCTCCCACATTGCAGGCGGATTCTTTACAAGCTGAGCCACAAGGGAAGCCCTCAAGCCTTGGAAACTACTGATTTTTCTCCATCTCTGTAATTTTGTTACTTCAAGAATTTTATATCAATGAAGTTATCATTATGTGATTTTTTGAGATCCTCATCCCCCTACTTAGCCTGATACTTTTGTGACCCATCCAAGTTGTTGGCACATGTCAATAGTTTATTCCTTTTTACTGTTAAGTAGGATTCTATGCCACAGATGAACCAGAGTTTGGTTAAGTCATGCACCTATTGTAGGACATTTTGTTTGTCTCTAGTTTTTGACAATTACAAATAAAGATGCTGTGAACAACCTTGTGGGGGTTTTTGTGAGCAGATCATAGAAACACAGATTTTTGTGTGTTAAATTAATCGGCAGTTTTCCTTTGTTGCAGTGTTTTGTTCAATTTTGGCTCTAAGGTTTTACGGGCCTCTTAAAATGAGTTGAGAAGTATCCGTCCTTCTTTTTCTGTTCTTGGAAGAGATTGTGTAATATTGATGTTATTTCTTTCTTAAATATTTGGAAGAATTTATCAGTGAAACCATTTGGGTGTGAGATTTTCTTTGTGGAAAGGTTTTAACTTAAGGATCTAATTTCCTTTATGTGTATCAAGCTATGTTCTTATGAGAGTTTTGGTAAATTGTGTTTTTCTAGGAATTTGTTCATCTAAATTTAAATATAGTTTATAACCACTTGTAAAAGAATGAAACTAGAACACTTTCTAATACCGTACACACAAATAAACTCAAAATGGATTAAAGATCTAAACATAAGACCAGAAACTATAAAACTCCTAGAGGAGAACATAGGCAAAACACTCTCCGACATACATCACAGCAGGATCCTCTATGACCCACCTCCCAGAATATCAGAAATAAAAGCAAAAATAAACAAATGGGACCTAATTAACCTTAAAAGCTTCTGCACATCAAAGGAAACTATCAGCAAGGTGAAAAGACAGCCTTCAGAATGGGAGAAAATAATAGCAAATGAAGCAACTGATAAACAACTAATCTCAAAAATATACAAGCAACTCCTACAGCTCAACTCCAGAAAAATAAATGACCCAATCAAAAAATGGGCCAAAGAACTAAATAGAAATTTCTCCAAAGAAGACATACAGATGGCTAACAAACACATGAAAAGATGCTCAACATCACTCATTATCAGAGAAATGCAAATCAAGACCACTATGAGGTACCATCTCACACCAGTCAGAATGGCTGCGATCCAAAAGTCTACAAATAATAAATGCTGGAGAGGGTGTGGAGAAAAGGGAACCCTCTTACACTGTTGGTGGGAATGCAAACTAGTACAGCCACTATGGAGAACAGTGTGGAGATTCCTTAAAAAACTGAAAATAGAACTGCCTTATGATCCAGCAATCCCACTGCTGGGCATACACACTGAGGAAACCAGAAGGGAAAGAGACACATGTACCCCACTGTTCATCGCAGCACTGTTTATAATAGCCAGGACATGGAAGCAACCTAGATGTCCATCAGCAGATGAATGGATAAGAAAGCTGTGGTACATATACACAATGGAGTATTACTCAGCTATTAAAAAGAATACATTTGAATCAGTTCTAATGAGGTGGATGAAACTGGAGCCTATTATACAGAGTGAAGTAAGCCAGAAGGAAAAACACCAATACAGTATACTAACGCATATATATGGAATTTAGAAAGATGATAACAATAACCCTGTGTACGAGACAGCAAAAGAGACACTGATGTATGGAACAGTCTTATGGACTCTGTGGGAGAGGGAGAGGGTGGGAAGATTTGGGAGAATGGCATTGAAACATGTAAAATATCATGTATGAAATGAGATGCCAGTCCAGGTTCGATGCACGATACTGGATGCTTGGGGCTAGTGCACTGGGACGACCCAGAGGGATGGTATGGGGAGGGAGGAGGGAGGAGGGTTCAGGATGGGGAGCACATGTATACCTGTGATGGATTCATTTTGATATTTGGCAAAACTAATAGAATTATGTAAAGTTTAAAAATAAAATAAAATTTAAAAAACAACAACAAAAAATAAATATAGTTTATAAAATCCTCTTCTTAGTGTCTGCAATATTGATGTCCTCTTTTATACATTTTTGTACCTTTTTTTCTGATCATTCTCACTACAGATGTATCAGTTTTTAAAAAGAAATCAGCTTTTGAGTTTGTTGATTATCTCCTGGCATATGCTTGTATTTTATTTCATTGCTTTCTGTTCTTATCCTTTATTCTTCCTCACTACGTCCTCTGGGTTTAATTTGCTGTTCTTTTAAGAAAAATTTTGAGGTGAATACATTATTAGTGTTTAGCCTCTTATATTATCATATACACTATTAAGACTGTTTTCCTTTATGCCCAGATTTATGTGCATTGTACTCTTTTTACATTAGTATTTTTATTATCAGTTGGTTAAAACTATTTTTTAATTTTCCCTTGTTACCAGTTTTTTGACACATAAGCCATTTAAATGTCATTGTTTAATTTCCAGACAAATGAAGATTTTTCTAGTTAATCTCTATTTTTGAGCTCACTTATTCTACTGTGATCTGAGAACATGCTTTGTGTGATTCCGTTGCTCCCCACCCCCCATCAAGTTTGGCCTTGGAGTATAAAATGAAGCAGTGCAAAGGCTAAGAATTTGGCCAAGAGAACGCACTGGTCATAACAAACATCCTCTTCCAACAACACAAGAGATGACTCTACACATGGACGTCACCTGATGGTCAACATTGAAATCAGATTGATTATATTCTTTGCAGCAAAAGATGATGAAACTCTATATAGTCAGCGAAAATAAGACTAGGAGCTGACTGTGGCTCAGATCATGAACTCCTTATTGCCAAATTCAGACTTAAATTGAAAAAAGTAGGGAAAACACTAGACCATTCAGGTATGACCTAAATCAAATCCCTTACAACTATACAGTGGAAGTGACAAATAAATTCAAGGGATTAGATCTGATAAAGTACCCGAAGAACTATGGACAGAGGTTTGTGACGTTGTATAGTAGGCAGTGACCAAGACCATCCTCAAGGAAAAGAAATGCAAAAAGGCAAAATGGTTATCTGAGGAGGCCTTGCAAATAGCTGTGGATAGAAGAGAAGCGAAAGGCAAAGGAGAAAAGGAAAGATATACCTATCTGAATGCAGAGTTCCAAAGAATACGAAGGAGAGATAAGAAAGCATTCCTCAGCGATCAATGCAAAGAAATAGAGGAAAACAACAGAATGGGAAAGACTAGAGATCTCGTCAAGAAAATTAGAGATACCAAGGGAACACTTCATACAAAGATGGGCACAAAAAAGGACAGAAATGGTATGGACCCAACAGAAGCAGAAGATATTAAGAAGAGGTAGCAAGAATACACAGAAGAACTATACCAAAAAGATCTTCATGACCCAGATAACTACAGTGGTGTCATCACTCACCTGGAACCAGACATCTTGGAGTATGAAGTCAAGTGGGCCTTAGGATGCATCACTATAAACAAAGCTAGTGGAGGTGATACAATTCCAGTTGAGCTATTTCAAATCCTAAAAGTTGATGCTGTGAAAGTGCTGTACTCAATATGTCAGCAGATCTGGAAAACTCAGCAGTGGTCACAGGACTGGAAAAGGTCAGTTTTTCTTCCAGTCCCAAAGAATGTTCAAACTACTGCACAGTTACACTCATTTCACATACTAGCAAAGTAATGCTCAAAATTCTCCAGCCACGCTTCAACAGTTTGTGAACCATGAGCTTCCAGATGTTCAAGCTGGATTTACAAAAGGCAGAGGAACCAGAGATCAAATTGCCAACATCCATTGAATCATTAAAAAAGAAAGAGAGTTTCTGAAAAACATCTACTTCTGCTTTAATGACTATACCAAAGCCTTTGACTGTGTGGATCACAACAAACTGTGGAAAATTCTTCAAGAGATGGGAATACCAGACCACATTGTCTACCCCCTGAGAAATCTGTATGCAGGTGAGGAAGCAACAGTTAGAACTGGGCATGGAACAACGGACTGGTTCCAAACTGGGAAAGGAATATGTCAAGGCTGTATATTGTCACCCTGCTTATTTAACTTCTGTGCAGAGTACATCATGTGAAATGGCAGGCTGGATGAAGCACAAGTTGGAATCAAGATTGCTGGGGGAAATATTAATAACCTTAGATATGCAGATGACACCACCCTTATGGCAGAAATCAAAGAGGAACTGAAGAGCCTCTTGATGAAAGTGAAAGAGGAGTGTGAAAAAGCTGGCTTAAAATTAAGCATTCAAAAAACTAAGTTCATGGCATCTGGTCCCATCATGTCATGGCAAATAGATGGGGAAACAATGGAAACAGTGAGAGACTTTATTTTTTTGGGCTCCAAAGTCATTGCACATGTTGACTCCAGCTATGAAATTAAAAGACGCTTGCTCCTTGGAAGAAAAGCTGTGACCAACCTAAACAGTATATTAAAAAACAGAGACATTACTTTGCTGACAAAGGTCTGTCTAGTCAAAGCTACGGTTTTTCCAGTAGTCATGTGTGGATGTGAGAGTTGGACTCTAAAGAAAGCTGAGCTTTGAAGAATTGATGCTTTTGAACTGTGGTGTTGGAGAAGACTCTTGAGAGTCCCTTGGACTGCAGGAGATCAAACCATTCAGTCCTAAAGGAAATCAGTCCTAAATATTCATTGGAAGGACTAACGTTGCAGCTGAAATTCCCAATACTTTGGCCACCTGATGTGAAGAACTGACTCACTGGAAAAGACCCTGATGCTGGGAAAGATTGAAGGCAGGAGGAGTAGGGGATGACAGAGGATGAGATGATCGGATGGCATCACCGACTCCATGGACATGAGTTTGAAAAAGCTTTTGGAGTTGGTGATGGACAGGGATGCCTGGCGTGTTGCAGTCCATGGGGTTGCAAGTAGTCGGATACGACTGAGCAACTGAAGTGAACTGAACTTGGTTTTTCTTGAAAGTTAGTTTATGGCTCAGCACATGGTTGGTTTTTATAAATGATTCATACTTTGAAAAAGTGTGTATGGTCTGCAGTTGGTAGAGTCAGAATATTCTTTACATGTTAGGTCACATTTGGTCATGTTGTTTAAATCTTATACATCTGTAGTATAATTTTTTAAAACTTTATTGTCTTAATTATTGAGGTAGGTATGTCAGTTCCCCTCAATTATGGATTGTCTGTTTCCTATTGTAGGTCTTTCAGTTTTTAATTTCTAGAATCTTGGCTTTTCTAGCTTTAGATATTGTGGCAGAAATTCTTCTTGATGTCTTTTCTTTTTGAGAAGTCTGATTGTTCTCTTTAATACAGTTTGTTTCTGAAAGGATGTTTCATCATCAGAGTCTTTTGGGGATCTGTTTCTATTTTCTGCTGATTCTCATGATTTTTGTTAGAATATCTTGTCTTTTCATGTGTTTTTGTTTTGAGTCCTGGAGATGTAAATTGAAAACCTTTTAGAATTCAAAGACTAGAGTAATGATGCCGTCCTTCAGGGAGGATTTATATTTCTTTCTGGGCTAGTGGAATTGGCAATCTGGATCATCCTAATGGAATTGGGCATTCTGGTGATTTGAAGCTGGGCCTCAATCCTTGTGAAATCCAGACTATTTCCACTTCATTTACTTCCCATATATGGCACTGGAGAGTGCTACCCCACAGTGTGGGAAATTCACCAGTCCTTCCTCTTTTGGAGGTCCTTGAAGTTCAGTTTTTGGTCCCTGAGACCTGGGTGCTATTAAAAGGACTCTGTTCAGAATTCACCATTACCTGAAGGGGAGGGATTGTTACAGAGTTTGGAATTGACATGTACACATGGCTATATTTAAAAATAAATAACCAACAAGAATCTATTGTTTAACAAAAAGGTAGAGGACGAGAGAATGATAAATATGAGATGAGATCGGCCACATATTGATAATTCTTGAAGCTAATTGATGGATTCGTGGGAATTTATTATACTACTCTTTACACTTTTGTGAGTGTTTGAAATTTTCCATAATAAAGTTTTTTAAGAAGTGCTCTGTTCAGTTCTTAGTGGCTTCTTCTGGGGGTAGAAGATACCTCCAAAGATAATGTGGCCCCCAGCGCAAGGCTTCCTTCATCTCCTGGACCTTGACTCCATAGTTCATTATTGCACAGAAGCAGATATTTATTCTGCATTTGGTCCAGCTTTTCTAATTACTCTCGTCAGGAAGTCTGTTTCCTTTGACTTACTTTCTCATACTAGAAGTGGAACTTTTGTATTTTCCAAAATTTTGTCTGGTGAGTTAGTGGCAGTTAAGGTTGAGAACTTCTGCTCCTGCTCACTGTCTTCTTTTGCCCCCTTGTTGTTCACGCTACTCCACCACTCAGGCCTTTATGCTGTTTCTTAGTATGTTCCTGCTGGAAGACCTTTGTAGTTGAGTTTTCTCTTCCTGGGGCTCTTTCCCCAAATAGCTGAATTTTCTTTGCTTCAAGTCTTTGTCAGTTAATGACCTTATCTATAAGTGATACTTTTCTGATGGGTACCACATGTTAAAAAAATGGCAGTGTCTGCTCTCCCGTAAGTCTCTTACTTTTCTCCATTGTGCCTGGACTGGATGACATGCTGGGCTTAGTCTCCACCACCAGGTGCGCACACGCTCTCTAAAAACAGGGAAGTTGTTTTGTTCTCAGTGTCTAGCATCTAAAATTGTCCTGAACATAGAAATATGCTCTATTAATATTTGTTGCTGAATAAATACATGAATGAAATTGTAATGAGAATGATGAAATACAGACTTCATAGGATGCTTGTGAGAATTAAATTGATTCATATAAGGTATTAAGAACAGTGCCAGGCATATGGTAAGCCCTCACCTGTTGTTGTTGTTTTTTTTTTTAATTTTAATTAAAACAATTTTTAAAAATTTATTTTTAATATAAATTTATTTATTTTAATTGGAGGCTAATTACTTTACAATATTGTATTGGTTTTGCCATACATCAACATGAATACGTCACAGGTGTACACGTGTTCCCCAACCTGAACCCCCCTCACCTGTTTTTAAAAATTGTTACCTCTCAAATGACCACTTCTTGTTTCTAGGTACTGTATGTATTGAGAACAGCTTGTTTTTTTGTAAGGCATGCTCTCCACCCCCGTTACTATTATGATTAGCTCCAGATTTTACAGTCCTTGTCCAGTAGCAGGGATGGTAGAATGAAGCTTAATCCATGCAAACTGTTCATGTAGCTGGAGATTTTAGAGAACAGATCTGTATGTTTAAGCCAGCTAGTGAATTCCAGGCAATCAGAGAGCAGCTTTTAATGCAACTTAATGATTGCTTTGATAAGCTTTTCTCTGATTGTTTTTGTTTTGGACAATAAAGCTCCTGCTTTATGTCTGCCAGTATTATTAACTAGTTGCTTTATCTAAGAAATTGATACTAGTTTTTAGTTTTTGTTCCATACCCATTATGTTGTTTCTAAGTCTTATGTTAGATAGTTTATAAGATGCAAGATAAGGAGAAAATATCTTTGACCTTCCTAGAGCACTAAGGAAACACAAGGTGTCTATGTATGAAGTAGACAATGACACAAGACTCCATATGACACTTGATGTTTCTGATATCATAGAAACTCTTATAAAAAACTGAGATGAGAGAAGCTGAAGAAAACTTAATGAGATGAGCTGTAAATAAAATCTTGAATAGGAGTTTGAATGGGCAGGCAGAATTACTTTGCAGTATGAGAAATAATCAGATTTCCAAAAGCATGAGATTTTAACATGTTGACTTTAAAAATTTATGTAATAAATGTTAACTTAGAGAAATATTTGAAAAGACATAAGTGAAAATAAATCTTACTACCAGAGATAAGTACTTTTAACATTTTGATATATATCTTTCCAAACTTTTTTCTGTTTATGCATATACAGTTGTGAATATATGCATAGATATTTGTATGAATATATTTGAATAAATGAAAAAAATATAAGAAGGGTTAATATTGTTTCATGAAGATTCAGTTAATAGTTTTTGCTATTACAAGATTATAAAGTTACTGCAGATGGTGGCTGCAGCCATGGAATTAAAAGACGCTTGCTCCTTGGAAGAAAAGGTATGATCAACCTAGACAGCATATTAAAAAGCAGAGACATTACTTTGCCAAGAAAGGTCTGTCTAGTCAAAGCTATGCTTTTTCCCAGTAGTCGTGTATGGATGTGAGACTTGACCATAATGAAAGCTGAGCGCCAGAGAATTGATGCTTTTGAACTGTGGTCTTGGAGAAGACTCTTGAGAGTCCCTTGGACTGCAAGGAGATCCAACCAGTCCATCCTAAAGGAAATCAGTCCTGAAAATTCTTTGGAGGGACTAATGCTAAAGCTGTAGCTTCAATACTTTGGCCCCCTGATGCGAGGAACCAACTCATTGGAAAAGACCCTGATGCTGGGAGGGATTGAAGGTGGGAGGAGAAGGGAACGACAGAGGATGAGATGGTTGGATGGCGTCACCCACTCAATGGACAGGAGTTTGAGCAAGCTCTGAGAGTTGGTGATCAACAGGGAAGCCTGGCATGCTGCAGTCCGTGGGGTTGCAAGAGTTGGGCACGACTGAACTGGACTGAACACATGTATGTTTTAAAATTTAAAAAATTTTTTGTATTTTGGCCACACCATGTGGCATGTGGGATCTTTGTTCCTCAGTCAGGGGTCAAACCCACGTCCCCGGCATTGGAAGCGCAGTCTTAACCACTAGACCACTAGCGAAGTCCCTACATTTTCAGTTGATCAGTGAAAGGGTCTTATTGTTCTTTTGTGATTCCTAGGATTTTTCCTTCCTGAACATATTAAATACATTTGGTAGAGTAAGTGAAATCACTATTTTAACTGATAATCTCTTGTACCTTTTTTTAGGTGCTGGGTCTTCAGCTCTGAAGAGGCCATTTGAAGATGGATTAGGGGATGATAAAGATCCCAATAAGAAGATGAAACGAAACTTAAGGAAAAGTGTGTAAAATCTTTATTCTTATAGATGTGAACTAGAAAGGATTTATGTCCCAGGAAAATAAAAATTAAAAAGTGAAGAATTTGATTGATTTGAATTCGAGTTTGAAGAACATGAATAGCTTCTGTTTTCAAGCACCATTTGCTTAAGATATATTAATATTGGCAAACTAAAATTAATTAATATGGTAATGCATGGGCTTCCCTGATGGGTGAAGAATCCGCCTGCCATTGCGGGAGACACTAGTTTGATCCCTGGGTGAGGAGATCCCCTGAAGAAGGGAATGGCAACCCACTCCAGTATTCTTGCCTGGGAAATCCCATGGACAGGGGAGCCTGGCAGGTTACAGTCCATAGGGTCACCAAGAGTTGGAATTGACTTAGCAACTAAACAACAACAAAGATGTTAATGCATGTTACTTTTACAATGATGTTAGTGTAAGTATTTAAGCAGTAATTTTAGAATTATTTATGAAGTGAATTTATGTGTGCATTTTGAAAATCTTGCTTTTTTAAAACCTGAGTTTATAGTGGTTACTATTACTAGGAACCTACAAAAACATAGATTAAAGCAAGTGGTCTAATTTCTGATCTCATTCCTCTTTCTCTTGCAGTTCTGGATAGTAAAGCAATAGACCTCATGAATGCACTAATGAGGCTGAATCAGATCAGGCCTGGGCTTCAGTATAAGCTTTTATCTCAGTCTGGCCCTGTCCATGCCCCAGTCTTCACAATGTCTGTAGATGTGGATGGTACAACATATGAAGCCTCAGGACCATCCAAGAAAACAGCAAAGCTTCACGTAGCAGTGAAGGTACACTATTTATTTTTCTTAAAAATGCTTTGTTATTTTATGTTGTAAATAAGGTGCTTGTTTATCTATGGTATATTAACAGAATTTTCAAGAGTTTAATGACAATAGCGTATAGACTTCTGTTACCTCTGAATCACAAAACTATTTTTTTGATTATAAAATAATATGTATTGATGATACAAAATTTGCAAAACACAGAAAAAAGTAAAGAAAATCTATGTTAATTGCTTATCTCTGAGGCAGTTCATTAATATTTTATATAGTATATACAACAGTATTTTTGTTTGTTTTATGTTGAGCTCACAGTGTATGTGTAATTTAATCCTCTTTCATTTCACATGTCATCAGTATTTTTCCATGTTATTAAAATCTTTATAAATGTATTTTAATGGCTGTGTTATTATAATGATTATAATAGATATACTGTTACTTGTTTAAACATTCCCGTCATTGGATATTTTGTTATTTGCAGAATTTTTTCTATCATAAATTAATGATTTTTTTTTTTTTTGCAACTGGTGCTTTTTCTGTATTTTGAAATATTTTCATAAAGAATAAGATCCAGGATTGAACCAGTCAGTTATGCATATAAGTTTGTAGAAAGTTGCTAAATACTAGACTCTATCCATGAGTACATCTGGCCTCTTGCAGAGAAATATGAAAATGTCAAAGATCATGTAGATAGAAGATAACTTTTAACTTCAGAAAAGTTCTGTTATGTAACAGTATGACATAAGATGTAATTGGTCTGTTTTCATAATCATTCCAGTTTGCAGGTATTTATTAATGTAAATGTAAACATTTATCATGGATGCTAAGAATATAGCAGTGACCAGAACGAAGTCTCCACCCTCCTGGAACTTGCATTCTAATGAGGATAGGATGGGGAGAAAGACAGTGGTTAGACACATGGGTCAGTTATTTGTTAAGTGGTAATAAGCATAATTCAGAAAAATAACAACTTAGCCATAAAATTATAGAACAATAGGGTATGTTGTTTAAAAGGGAGTACTTTTTAAGTATGTCGAAATAGTATGAGTTTAAAACGAGACAAAAAGAATACTAAGAATGAGGGAAAAATGAATTTAGGAATAAGGCTAAAAATACAGTTTAGTTGTAAAGTATGCTGTGAATGAGTCAGAAATTTGAATAGAAGTTCTCTAACATCTGACCCAGAAAGCTTTTGAAATATCTACATCAGTTCTTTGTCTATGACAGTTGATTATGAGAGTCAAGAGTTGTTTTGGTCTAAAGGTCACTTGGCATTCCCCTTGGGTGGGTCTTCATAAAAAGGAGTCAAAGCAATATCATGAAGCAGTGATGTCTTCAGAGGCACCTCTGATGCTGTGACAGTCTGTGGGTTATTTCTTATAATAACCTGTAATATAAGCTAGTGGCTTCATAGCAGATTTCACTTAGGCAAATTTGGGGGAGTTAGTAGAGTGGCAAATTTTGCAATACGACAAGATTTAGGTGTTGTTTGTTCTCATAATAACCATTAATATTTTGGTATGTATTTTTCTAAGCTTTTTGTTTTTAAATTTATAATTTCAAAAAAGTATTGAAAATGAAAAATATTTCCCTAAGTTTGATGCACACACATGGGGTGGCACCTGAGAGTCCACTGAGGATTTGGAAAATATTTGGTAAATGTACTGTTTTAGCTTTATAAACTTTGCATCATTAGGAATTGTGAAAACAATCTGGCTCCAACGGTTTCACATAAGGAATGGAGGGACCAACATACTGTATATACAAAAATGTATATTTAAAATAAGGGCCATGGCTTTCTTGTGTATCTAAAAATTTATTATGAGGCTTTTTTTTTTAATAACAACAAAGTTTGCTCTAATTTTTAGTGATGGTATAATATTTTATTAGTATCAATCTGCCATAATGTAACTAATCCATTTAGATTTAGATGCATTGAGTTGATTGCTTTTCATGTTTGTGAACTAGTCTGATTATCCTTTATGATACATTTAAGAGATGGAATTGCTAGGTTAAGAAGAAAGCACAGGGCTTTCCTAGTGGCTCAGTGGTAAAGAATCTGCCTGCTAAGGCAGGAGACACTGGTGTGATCCCTGATCTGGGAAGATGCTATAACCTTGCTAAGCCCATGTGCCACAACTATAGAGTCTGTGCTCTAGGGCCCGAAAGCCACAACTGCTGAAACCCTTGAGCCCTATTGCCCATGTTCTACAACAAGAGAAGGCACTGCAGTGAGAGGCCCGCACACCATAGCAAGAGGGTAGCTCCCTCTCGCCACAACTAGAGAAAAGCCCACACAGCAACAAAGACCCATTAGAGCCAAAAATAAATAATAAGAAGAAAGCACATTTGAGTGATCTGTTAATTCATTAAACATGTATTCACTTCAGTAGCTCAGTCCTGTCTGACTCTTTGCGACCCTATAGATTGCAGCACGCCAGGCTTCCCTGTCCATCATCAACTCCTGGAGCTTGTTCAAACTTATGTCCATCACGTTGGTGATGCCATCCAATCATCTCATCTTCTGTCGTCCCCTTCTTCTCCCGCCTTCAGTCTTTCCCAGCATCAGGGTCTTTTCTAATGAGTAGGTTCTTTGCATCAGGTGGCCAGAGTATTGGAGTTGCAGCTTCAGCATCAGTCCTGCCAATGAATATTCAGGACTGATTTCCTTTAGGATGGACTGGTTGGATCTCCTTGCAGTCCAAGGGACTCTCAAGAGTCTTCTCCAAGACCACAGTTCAAAAGCATCCATTCTCTGGTACTCAGCTTTCTTTATAGTCCAACTCTCACATCCATAAATGACTACTGGAAAAACCATAGCTTTGACTAGACGGACCTTTGTTGGTAAAGTAATACCTCTGCTTTTTAATACACTGTCTAGGTTGGTCACAGCTTTTCTTCCAAGGAGCAAGTGTCTTTTACTTTCATGGCTGCAGTCACCATCTTCAGTGATTTTGGAGCCCAAAAAAATAGTCTCTCACTGTTTTCCCTTGTTTCCCCATCTGTTTGCTGTGACATGATGGGACTGGGTGCCATGATCTTAGTTTTCTGAATGTTGAGCTTTAAGCCAACCTTTTCACTCTCCTCTTTCAATTTCATCAAGAGACTCTTTATTCTTTGCTTTCTGCCTTAAGTGTGGTGTCATCTGCATATCTGAAGTTACTGATATTTCTCCCGGCAGTCTTGATTACAGCTTGTGCTTCATCCACCCTACCATTTCACATGATGTACTCTGCATAGAAGTTAAATAAGCAGGGTGACAATATACAGCCTTGAGGTACTCCTTTCCCGATTTGGAACCAGTCTGTTGTTTCATGTGCAGTTCTAACTGTTGCTTCTTGACCTGCATACAGATTTCTCAGGAGGCAGACAAGGTGATCTGGTATTCCCATCTCGAAGAATTTTCCACAGTTTGTTGTGATCCACACAGTCAAAGGCTTTTGTGTAATCAATAAAGCAGATGTTTTTCTGAAACTCTTTATTTTTCTATGATCCAGCAGATGTTGGCAATTTAATCTCTGGTTCCTATGCCTTTTCAAAATCCAGCTTGAACATCTAGAAGTTCATGGTTCACGTACTTTTGAAGCGTGGATTGGGGAATTTTGAACATTACTTTGTTATCATGTGAGATGAGTGCAATTGTATGGTAGTTTGAATATTCTTTGACATTGCCTTTCTTTGGGATTGGAATGAAAACTGATCTTTTCCAGTCCTGTGGCCAACTGCTGAGTTTTCCAGATTTGCTGGCATATTGAGTGCAGCACTTTAACAGCATCATCTTTTAGGATTTAAAATAGCATCGCCTCCACTAGTTTTGTTCATAGTGATGTTTCCTAAGGCCCACTTGACTTTGCATTCCAGGGTGTCTGGCTCTAGGTGAGTGATGATACCATTGTGGTTATCTGGGTCATGAAGATCTTTTTTGTATAATTGTTCTGTGTATTCTTGCCACCTCTTCTTAATATCTTCTGCTTCTGTTAGGTCATACAATTTCTGTCCTTTATTGTGCTCATCTTTGCATGATTGTTCCCTTGGTATCTCTAATTTTCTTGAAGAGATCTCTAGTCTTTCTCATTCTGTTGTTTTCCTCTATTTCTTTGCATTGATCACTGAGGAAGGCTTTCTTATCTCTCCTTGCTGTTCTCTGGAACTTGCATTCAAATGGGTATATCTTTCCTTTTCTCCCTTGCCTTTAGCAAAGGATTAGGATTTCTTATTAAATGTCAGGCATGTATTGCTAAATTGCCTTCTGTAAAGGTTATATCACATTATAGATTCTGTTATAAGTGAATTTCGGAGTGTGTTTTATATGTAATGTGTTTATAAAAGTAGGTTCCACTAGATAAAAATCCTTGAATTCTTTACTCGGTAACTTGGTAGACCTCTGTACCTGTTAAGAACAGCACTGAAATCAAAATGAGACAAGAATAAACCAGTTTTGCTCAAGGAGCTTTGCTCAAGGAGCCTGGCTGCCTAGCAGCACATACCCTAAAGTAATGAAGATTATTGGCCAATCTTCCCTTTCTTCCTCTTTTTCCTGACAATCCCTCACAAAAGACATTGTTATGGACATAATCAGCTATATTCCACCAAAAGAATCTTAGTCATTGTAGGCAAAAGATCAGGTGAAGGGGGCAAGAAATAAAGCCCCTCTGCAGAAGTTCTGGAGCCATCAGTTCTCTACCAGTGTAAGCTGTGCGTATGGCTTTCTCCTGAGTGGAGAGCCATGGAGAGGGTGTTTCATGTTTTCACTCTTGGTCCCTCATCTTTGAGGGTGTCAGCCGTCTCAGCCTTAACCCCCTGCCAGAAGAGAACAGGCATGATTACCCTTGATTTTCTATTCACCTTTCTTCCAGGGATTATCTTGTGATTTTCAGTTCAATTGATTTGTTTATTAGGTTTGATTTGTTTGCCAGACATTTGAAACTCACTTTTCTTTGGTATACCAGTTTTTTTTTTTTTTTACCTTAATACTGATTCCAAGCAAATTGTTTTTATAGTTCCAAGAACTCCATACCTTTTTTTTTTTTTTTTTTTTACTTTTGTGGCTTATGCTAGTTAATAATTTCAGAATGTGTTCATAGAAATATGACTTAATTTGAAAATGTTTTTGTTGTGCTGTGTTGTAAGTACATTTGCAATCCTTTGAGATTATCCATCCGTTTATATGAAATATTTATAAATGTATTGAAGTATGTTGCTACAACAACAAATGAATCTGATATGTGAAAAAAGGGCAGAGAGAAGTGGTGTTAAATAATTTACATTATTCTCTTTTAACTATCTGTATTAAATTTGGAGAAACTGCATGTCTTTAGTTTTTATTGGAGTAAACAAATCAAATTTCTCTCTTTTTTTTTTTTTAACAAATCAAATTTCTTTGGAACTCTTGGCTTTTGACTTGCAGCCTGTGTTAACCTGGTATTAATTCCAGACTGGTAACTGCTCTTTCAGAGACGGAATTTCTCAGAGAGAGCGTATTTGCAGGACTTGGGCAGTAGAGAGGTGTTTTTTTTACAAATAATGGTGAGGATATAACCGAGTGACGTTAGTGTACTTAGTGTGAAGTACTATTTGAGTCCTTTTAGAACTTAGGATGTTAAAGTATTCTTGGCCTTACTCCCATTGAATACAGAGAATTTATTTACAATTTGGAAATGTTCAACAGAATGCCACGTTCTCCATATGAACTGGGTGAATTAATTTCAGGTTCTTTTGGTTTAGAATTCTACTTCTGCCCATTTTTTGTTTAGCGTAATTTCATGTATGTTAGCAAAATCCTTTGTACAGGATGCCGTCATTTATAAAGGCTAGGCTGTTTGACTTCTTTCTCATTTGTGTGGCGACCATTACAGGTTTTTGAGAAAGCTATTAGGTTTAGTTGAGGTTATAAAGAAATATGCCATTGCTTTTACACTCAAGCAACTTAAAACATAGTCAAAAGCCGAGACAAATACAGGGATCTTCAGGAACCTAACTTTGGTACAGACCTTTAAGTCAGTGACTGACAATTCAGTGTCAGCCTGTTTGAAAGAGGCTTATAAAAGTGCTCACGAACGTATTCTTTTGCAAACATCTAAAGCAGTTTAACCTGGAAGGAGGTTTTAAAAGGCTTGCAAACACACACATGCACACACATACACTGTTTGGAAAACTATTTTAAAAAAGATGAGAAGTGCCAAACATGAATGGAAATACACAAGAATAAACATGGGAGGGAGCCATAGAGTAATCGCTCCTTGACAGGAGGCTGGAGATACACGCCTAGACTTGCTCCTGGTTCACTTAGCAGCAGAGGATGAACCCAAGGACTGAATCTTTTCTTTCAAGTCTTAATTATGCTTTAAGATGGAAGCCAAAGGAATGGATAGTAGGAAGCTACAGCTGTAATTTCGTAACTAACAGGCAAACTGGCTCCAAGGTAAAGAAAATGTCTTGATTTCCTTTCTGTGCTAATTTCCTCTATTGCATTGAGTCATAAAACTTAGGTCAATTAATCAGCCTTCCTGTTTTGCAAATTAGAAAATTGAGGATCAGAGGAGAAGAGGGTTAGAGCATCAGGTCTTCTCCTTTCTAGCCCAGTGTACTTTTCATAGTGTGCCACCCTACTTTTAATTACTGCTACCTCATTGGCTGAATTTGGCTATTCTGTTTCTCCATCTCTCATTTCCAAATTATTTATGTACTTTATTAATTTTTGGTTGCACAGCGTCTTCATTGCTTTGCGTGGACTTTCTCTAGTTGTGGTGAGTGGGGGCTACTCTTCATTTCAGTAAGCAAGCTTCCCACTCGGGTAGCTTCTCTCGTGGAGCGCAGGATCCAGGTGTGTGGGCTTCATTGGTTGCAGTGCACGGGCTCAGTAGTTGTGGTGCACAGGCCTTGTTGCTCCTTGGCATATGGAATCTTCCTGGACCGCGACTGGAACTCATGTCCCCCGCACTGGCAGGCAGATTTCTTATTCACTGTGCCATCAGAGAAGTCCTCATCTCCAAATTAAGTGAACTCAGAGTAGCCTCAGGTTTGCATTTCTGTTATCTGTTATTTAAACCTAATTACTCTGAGGAGGTTTCCTCCATTTTTTTGTGGTGATACCCTGGTAGGTAAAGCTCGTTTAACCAAGGATTTGTAGATGAGCAACATCTTGCTTTTCCCTGCAATGCGTTTCATGGATTCAAATGCTTTGGGTTTGAAACTGGTGTTCTCAGTATTTCATCTATTCTCTGAGGTGTCTGGTATTTGAATAAAACTGAATCTTAATGTAATTTTTACAGGTACTGCAGGCAATGGGATACCCAACGGGCTTTGATGCAGATATTGAATGTATGAGTTCCGATGAAAAGTCAGATAACGAAGGCAAAAATGAAACAGTGTCTTCAAACTCAAGCAATAATACTGGAAATTCTACAACTGAAACCTCCAGTACCTTAGAGGTATACTTATATATTTTTTTCTTAGAAAAAAAGTAATGTATATTTAATGTCAAAAATTTGAGAGTTCCGGAGAAGTACCAATGAGATAATCAAAAGCATATACAGGTGTATGTATTTAAGAGGCAGCCATTATTAATATTTTTGTTTATTTCTATCCAGCCTTTTTTCTTTGGTTATTTTTTTTTATAGAAGGTAATGATACTTTCATACAGTTTTACATCTCGTTTTTTTCACTTAACTCTAAAAATATTTGTAAGCATAACTGTGTACTGTATGGATGTATCCTAATTTAACTAGCGTTTCTCTTTTGCTGGCCATGGGAGTCATGTCCAGCATCTCACAATTACAGTATATCAAGAATGTCAACAATAACTGAAGCATGAAAAGCAAAAAGATCTAGGGAATTCCCTGGTCCAGTGGATAGTACCCCATGCTTCTACTGCAGGGACCTAGGTTCAGTCTCTGGTCCCTGGGTTTGGTCTCAGGTAGGGGAAATAAGATCCTGCAGGCTGCTGGGCTATCAATGAATGAATGTATTTATGTATGTTTGTAAACTTAAAAAAAAAGCTAATGAGGGAAATTTAGGATTATTTGAAATTTGTTCTAAGATGTGGGGGTCAGGTCATCATTGAGTTGGTCCAGCCCTAAAGAGGGCATAGCCTGTTCCTCAGACTCTTGAGTAGTCCTGACCTATGACACATTGTCACAGATAATAGAATTTTACAAAAATCCAAGTAGAAATGATACATGGCTTAATTGGAAATTCAAGGGGCCCTTGCTTGTGGCATTTTACATAAGGAAAATTAACTTAGCAAGAGCTTATATGACATTTTTTTAAAATTTGTCTTTTGTAAGAATGATATTTATCAAGGACTTAGTACTAAACTCCTTTTGGTGGTGGTTTAGTCACTAAGTCGTGTCCAACTCTTGGGACCCCATGGACTGTAGCCTGTCAGACTTCTCTATTCATGGAATTCTCAGGCAAGAATACTGGAGTGGGTTGCCATTTCCTTCTCCAGAGGGTTGTCCCGACCTAGGAATCAAACCCAGGTCTCCTACCTGCCTTTCAGGTAGATTCTTAACCCACTGAGCTATGAGGGAGGATACTAAACTCCTTTTAGTGTCTGCATATTACTAGATGCTACAAAAATTGTGTCCAGAGCCTTAAAGATTATGATATAATGTGATAAGCACCATGATTGCAAAATGAAACATACACACATGTAAAATCAGAGTAATATATGAGCTTGATTTGAGATAATGAAGAGGAATTTGCTCTGTGGGGAAGAGATAGAAAGAAGACATTCTTGGACAAGGAAAGTGAAAATGTTAGTCACTCAGTGATGTCCGACTCTTTGTGACCCCCATGGACTGTAGCCTGCCAGGCTCCTCTGTCCATGGAATTCTCTAGGTAAGAATACTAGAGTGGGTAGCCATTCCCTTCTACAGGGGATCTTCCCGACCCAGGGATCGAACCCAGGTCTCCCGATCTCCTGCACAGCATGCAGATTCTTTAGCATCTGGGCCACCAGAGATCTGGAATTGTGAAAGTAGATGTCTGAGAAGTACCACGTAGGCCTGTATGGAGGGAACTGATTAGGGCTGAGGCCTGTGAAAGCAATTCCTGATCCCTCTTGTGATGTGGTGGATTGGCACCTGCCTTTGGAGAGGACCAGTCATTCATAAGTGGTTGTCACAGGCAGGCCAAGATGGTTTGCTGGCAGTGTTACAAATACTCGTGTCCGACTCTTTGTGACCCCTTGGACGGTAGCCCATCAGACTCCTCTGTTACGGGATTCTCCAGCAAGAATACTGGAATGGATTGCCATGCCCTCTTCCAGGGGATCTTCCTGACCCAGGGATTGAACCCAAGTGTCTTATGCCTCCTGCATTTGTAGGTGGGTTCTTTACCACAGCTTCCCTGGTGGCTCAGAGTTTAAAGCGTCTGCCTGCAATGAAGGAGACGTGGGTTCGATCCCAGGGTCGGGAAGATCCCCTGGAGAAGGAAATGGCAACCCACTCCAGTATTCTTGCCTGGAGAATCCCATGGATGGAGGAGCCTGGTGGGCTACAGTCCTCGGGGTCGCAAAGAGTCGGACACGACTGAGTGACTTTACTTACTTTACCACAGCACACCTGGGAAGCTCACTAAGAGAAAAAAAGCTCATTAATTATAAGGTTCAGACTGTTCAAAGGAAATTAAGAGAGCAGAGCACTGTGGGCTGAATTAGTAGCAGTTAGGAGAGTATATTGGAGAAGGCACTGGCGACCCACTCCAGTACTCCTGCCTGGAAAATCCCATGAACAGAGGAGCCTGGTAGACTGCAGTCCATGTGGTCGCTAAGAGTCGGACCCGACTGAGCGACTTCACTTTCACTTTTCACTTTCATGCATTGGAGAAGGAAATGGCAATCCACTCCAGTGTTCTTGCCTGGAGAATCCCAGGGACGGGGGAGCCTGGCAGGCTGCCGTCTATGGGGTTGCACAGAGTTGGACACGACTGATGCAACTTAGCAGCAGCAGCAAGAGAGTATATGGAAGTTCTGGTAGTGAATCCATCTCTGCTTTGCTTCCGTAAAATGTAGTAATGGAACTTTTATTTTTGTCTTGACTCATTTTTATAGAAGTGATTTCAGGGGACTTCCCTGTTGGTCGAGTGGCTAAAACTCCACGTTCCCACTGCAGGGGGCCTGGGTTCAACCCCTGATCAGGGAACTAGATCTTGCATGCCTCAACTAAGATCCAGTACAGCCAAATAAAAAAATAATTACATATTTTTAAAAAGTGATTTCAGGTTTGAAAACAGAGAGTGATTACCACATAGAAAAATTTCAGAAATTACTCATTACCTTTAAAAGACGGAGACCAGAATTTTGCCTTGAAACTTAAAAAAATGTAGATTATTTAAAATTCTTCAAGAAATGATGTTTTTAACAAAATGATCCAGGAATGTTTATTAACATTATCTTTTAAAATTGTCCAGTGTTCCACTTTGATAATATCAACTCCTTATTGAATCAACATAGAGTATTTTAAGAGAATCTTGCTGTCCGTTAGGTTTATATACATTAAAATCCTATTATATATACTCGTTGTTCACCATTTCTTGAGCAATTACTGTGGCAGAATTATAGACATGATCTCTAACCTCAAAAAGTGCTCAATCATTGGGTCTTTCTAAAATTGTAGTTATGTGGTATTTTGTGATTTATTTTCAGTCCTAAGCTTCGCACTCTTACATGAATTACTTCTCTTCCTCACTGCTAGTTTATCTTTGTGTCAATTCTTTCCATCACTCCTAGAGTTGTTTTCTAATTTAATCATGATTTTGTCTCTTTGAGACCCCATAGACTGCAGTATGCCAGGCTTTCCTGTCCTTCACCATCTCCCAGAGCTTGTTCAGACTCATATCTGTCTAGTAGGTGATGCCGTCTAACCATCTCATCTTCTGTCATCCCCTTCTCCTCCTCTCTTCTATCTTTCGCAGCATCAGGGTCTTTTCCAGTGAGTTGGCTCTTCGCACCAGATGGCCAAAGTATTGGTTTTCCGTCTCAGCATCAGTCCCTCCAATGAATATTCAGGATTGATTTCCTTTAGGATTGATTAGTTTGATCTCCTTGCTGTCCAACGGACTCTCAAGAGTCCTCTCCAACACCATAGTTTGAAAGCATCAATTCTTCGATGCTCAGCCTTCTTTATGGTCCAGCTCTCACTTCCATACGTGACTACTAGAAAAACCATAAACTAAACTGTATGTGACCTTTGTGGGCAAAGTGATGTCTCTGCTTTTTAATACGCTATCTAGATTTGTCATTATTGTCCCCTATATTAAAGAAGGGCAAATATAAAATAAGAAAAAGACATCTCACTGATACACCAAGAGGATTAGTTTAAGATAAAGAGATTTACTAGTAAATGCAGACTTATTTATCATCTGTTCTGTATTTGGTACTGTGGTTGATAGTAAGGGCATACGAAAATGAACCAACTCATAGCTTTGACTATATGGACCTTTGTCAGCAAAGTAATGGCTCTGCTTTTCAGATTTAAATCCTCCAGTGGCTCCCTGTTGTCCATAATAAGGTCGAAGCTCATTTGCATGACATTTGAAGTCCTTAATGGCTTGGCTTCATCAAGGGTGTTTCTAATCTGGTTCTGCTTTTGTCTCCTCACTCCCTTAATATAGCCAAATAGAATTTATTTACGTTTCCCAAACAAATATTCTTTCCTTCTCTCGGGCTTTTGCATGGCTGTTTCTTCTGTCCAGAATGCCCTTCTTCTATGTTTCCTCCTTATCATGGCCTGGTACTACTTACCTATTAAGATCAGTTTTGTATGGCACTTCTAGGAAAACTACCCTGTTTGCCCTAGAAAATGATTACTTGTACTGTGTTTCCATAGCATGCACCTGCTCTATAGTGTTCATTATTTCGTAGTGATTAGATCAGTCCCTCCCACTGTACTCTAGATCCTTGAGGGCAGGGAATGACTGCTTTTATTATTTTTAAACTTCAGAATTCATAGTCTATAGCCTGCTGTTTTTACTGTTGGTTCCCTCAAATCTCTTTAGAGACTGAGAGGTGTGTAGGCACATTTTCTTTCCATCTCCCAAATTGAGAGCTGTTTAAACTTTATCCTAAAGGTAAAAAACATTGAATGTGAATCTTTACTCTTCTACCTACACTGTCAGTCATTTATAGTTTTGTTCTTAGATCTTGAACACACTAGATCAGAGCCTGGAGTGTCAGGTAATGGCCAGGCTCCACTGCTCTAGCATCCTGCTTTGTGGAGACCTCTTTGCTTCCATGACAGGCTGGCGAGATGACTTCCTGCAGTGTTCACTGTATGTAGGATTTCTGTCCCTTTAGAGATGTTTTGTCATTCATACGTAGAAGTAATAATGCATCCTAGCTCCCAAATGCTTTCAAGTATAATTTTTGAGCCTCTTTTTCAGTAGAGATATAGTATACTTGTATTAATAAGAAATCTAATATTTTAAAATCTTCCTTGATTGAACCTCCTTTTAGGTAAGAACTCAGGGCCCTATCCTCACAGCAAGTGGCAAAAATCCTGTAATGGAGCTCAATGAAAAAAGAAGAGGTCTCAAGTACGAACTCATCTCGGAGACTGGTGGAAGCCATGACAAACGCTTTGTGATGGAGGTATGTACCTAGATACAAGCCAACCTTATTTTTCCCCTCAAAGACATAGGTTGTTCTGAGCTTACTTTTAAAAAAAGAGTTAGACTCAGTCAGTTCTTATGGTACTATTTGACTTTTGGTGTTTTTGTTTTCTGTGTTATGATACATTTAAATTAAAACTACACAGAGGAATTACATGGGATAACTGCAGAGTGTTGTTCTTGATTTTAGGTAGAAGTGGATGGACAAAAATTCAGAGGTGCAGGTCCAAATAAGAAAGTGGCAAAGGCAAGTGCAGCTTTAGCTGCCCTGGAGAAGCTGTTTTCTGGACCCAATGCAGCAAATAATAAGAAAAAGAAGATTATCCCTCAGGTATGAGTTAAGCATTAAACCTTGGAAAGATACCACCAGAGTGAAATCTCCTTTCATGTCTTTGTGCCACTTGAGATTTTTCTGAAGTTATTTATTTTTCTTGCTTGGACTTGGCAACTTTTTCTGTTGGGTTGATCATGCATAATAGAAATAACGATTACTGGTCCCCTGTTTTGTGGTCTTTCAGGCAGATCCTATGTTAAAAAGAGACCATTGGCTTTAAATATTTGGGGCCTCAAGTCCTCTTGATGAAGCAGTGTTGAAGGGCTGGGACTCTAATGAGATCCTGCGTTTGTTTAGGGAAGCTGCCAAGAGTGTTGGGCTTATTCTCATCCCAGCCCGCAGTTGTTTTATTTCCTTTCCAGTTTTGTCCTTTTACATTGTTTATTTTGGGGTTTCTTTGAGGGCAGCACAGTGGAAATTGACCCTGTGTTGCTTTTGTTCGTTACTGACACTGGAAATGTCAGAGCTACAGAAAGCCCAGGATTGTAGCAAGGATTGCAGTAAGAAAAGATGGCTTCCTAATTGCACGCTTTTGAATAACAGATTCTCCCATGCATTCATTTACATATTCAAAAATATTTTCTAGACATACACTATGTGCATGATTGTGAGGGGAAAAGAGACATGTAACTAACTATAAGACACATTCTCTCTCTGGTGGAGAATACTGGTATAATAATATCTGAATATATTACATGATAGGGAAAAGTCAAGTGAAAATCTTTAGACCAATAGAAGGAAGCATAGATTATTTAAGATTCTGTGTTAAGTATGCATATGCAAAGTCCATTGTTAACAGGGTAGAATAGATCACAATAGAACACTTTGAACGCATTGACACTGCTTGTAGTAACGCAGCTGACAGTAAAGGTTCCCTTCGAAACCTGATTTTTCTTGTTCCAAAGACTGTGGGCATGCTCCTGTTGTATATGATATCCATCTTAGAAATATGTTTTGTGTTCATTTACATTTTTTGTATTTATTATAATAAACACTGCTTATATTCTAGAATTCAAAATATAAACAGAAAATTATTACTGAATTGAAATACAAATAAAGCATTTAAGTTGTACTGGTACACGTGTAGAGAAAGGATAAATGGATTTTCTTTTTTGAAAATCTTTTATAAGATGTTCTAAATTAGTAGAAAGATAATTGTGACCTTGTTTGTTTTGGTGTGTTTTTCTTGTGCATACATCTTGTATATGGTCACTTAATTTTAGTGTTTATAAAGCCTGTGTGCAGATAACTTATTAGGTTTGGGTCTAGGAGACAGGAGTTTGACTTGTGTGGAGTCACTGTGCTGCCGCCAGATTGCTAATTCCTGACTGCATTTGACTAAGCTGTGTTTAAAAAAAAAGTCTGCATGAAGTTCACTCATTTTTAGAAATTTTCCATACTAGAAGATATAAAACTCATGTGTTCAATGTGCTTGACAGCCAAGAAGCAGTCTATTTTGGATTTGTGGGTTGGATTTTTTTTTTCAGCCAGAAGGGAAGATGGCTGTTCTCTGTTCATGATACGTTTGACCTTGAAGCTGTCTTCTATTCAGTCATACTAGCGATAGAGGCTATCCTAGGAGGAAAAAAGGTGGGGATTTTTCAGTGAGAGATAAACGTGTGTATGCACTGACTGTTTAAACTGTGTGTAGTGCTGCTGACTTGCTCTGCAACGCTTTTGAGGCTCTGAACCTCCTTCCCTGAAGCTTGGTTATAGCAGGGAATGTTACTAGTTTCTTAATTTCCCGAGCTTGAGTTTTTGTTGCATTATTATATTAAAAACTAAACAATATTTAATTTAAATCTAGATGTTTTCTTATTTCTTAAAATTTCAATTTCCGAAAGAAATGTTTTTGCATTCCTGTATACTGTTACTCCTTGTCTACATTTCAGTTTTATGTCTGTTTTCTCAGTTGCTCTTTCTACTCTGCAGTAAGGAAAACAAAGTAGATGTCATAATCCCCATTTTACAATTAGAGGGGAGACTGCCATAGAGATTCTGCGACTTTACCAGAGTCCTGTGGCATTTTAGAGCAAGAAGGGATTTTAGAGATGATACACACACACACACACACTCCCACCACGCAGCCCCCACCCTTGCTGCCACACACACACACACACACACACTCACACACTCCCACCCCGCAGCCCCCATCCCTGCTGCCACACACACACACACACACACACTCACACTCACACTCACACACACACTCACACACTCCCACCCCGCAGCCCCCACCTCTGCTGCCACACACACACACACACTCACACTCACACACTCCCACCCCGCAGCCCCCACCCCTGCTGCCACACACACACCCACACCCACACCCACACACACACCCACACCCACACCCACCCCGCAGCCCCCATCCCTGCTGCTAGAGGAATCTTCTTCCTGAGGTCTCAGCTACTTAGAGCAGGGACTGGCATTCACATCTTTGGTCTTCCTGTCTTAATCTTCCCCACCTCTTTCTGTTTAAACCTGACTCAGGTTCATAGCTAATTGTAGGAGGTTTGCTGTATTTTTTGGTTTGTTGGAAGAGAATTTAGTGGATTTTGAACCTAGATATCAGGTGTCTGTAATTACTTTTAATTAGGCCTAAAATAACTTTGGATGTAATCTGACTGCTGAAATGTGTGTGTAGAAAATGAACTGTTTCTGGATAACCTTCAAGTGATAAGAACACTTTATCTGCATACTTCTGTGTGTGTGTTAGTCGCTCAGTCGTGTCCAACTCTGCAGCCCCATGGACTACAGCCCTCCGTGAGCCTCTGTCCATGGGATTCTTCAGGCAAGAATACTGGAGTGGATTGCCATTTCCTTCTCCAGGGGAGCTTCCTGATCCAGGGATCAAACCTCAGTTTCCTGCAGGCAGATTCTTTACTATTTGAGTCACCAGGGAAGCCCAGCATACTACTATATGTCAGCATATTTTCTGGACTAACTCTAATATGTCATTTTTATTTTACAGATGATAAACTGAAGTCATCAAAGGCATAGATGACTTGTGTCATGTACAGGCTTAAGTTTCTTGTAGAGGTTATATACATTACAGAGTTGATGAGATGATCTTATTTCTCTCAGTAATGAAATGTGTTATTTTTAACAGGCAAAGGGTGTTGTGAATACAGCTGTGTCCGCAGCAGTCCAAGCTGTTCGGGGCAGAGGAAGAGGAACTCTAACAAGGGGGGCTTTTGTTGGGGCCACAGCTGCTCCCGGCTACATAGCTCCAGGTATAGTACAACCTGAGAGATGTCTGCCTCCTTTTTCTGGGCCACAGTTTCCAAGAATAGCTTCTCCTTTATTTTCCAGGGTTACACAGGGTTTCTGGAAACATAATACAGGTATAGGATGCATGTGCACTGAAATTTAAAAGAAGAGAGTCTATAGAATGTTATTAGGTTTTCTCCTGGAATTTGCTGAATGACTAGAGGCCTTTTGGAGGGAGGTGACAGATGAAGAATATTGCACTTGGTGGAGGGGTCATATTTTGACAATGAGAAAGCTCAGAGATATTCCACACACTGGGGAGTTTGGATACTGAGCAGGGTGTATTCATTAGGGACACAGATGACAGGTTGGGTATCACAGGTGAGAAAAACGATTGGTAAGAGGCTGCTCAGTTGGGGTGAAGCCTGACGGTGTTAGCATTTCTTTAACTCAGTGTCTGGTGAATCATCAAGGGCTGTAGAATTACATAAAAAAGAAAGGGGGAGCTTTCTTATTCAGTGCTCAGTATTCAGTAGATACTTACATATAAATGATTTCAGTTACTTGATTTTAGTCTTTACAGTGTTTCCTCAAGTAGAAATTATTTCTGTTTTTTTCCAGATGAGGAAAAACTAAAGTTTAGGGAGGTGAGGCAGTGAGCTCAGTGTGAGACATCTTGTGAACAGCAGAGCAGAGATCTGAATGTAAGAGTTTCTAGTTCCAAAGTTTGTATTATTTCCATTTCACAACATGGCTTGAGGAAGATGGGGAAAGAAGCCTTCTTTCTGTCTTCTGTTCCAATCTTTATATCATTTTAGCAGTAGCTATACGGCTGTCTTGTTGAAGTTAAGTTAAATTCCTGTAATCGTGCAAGCATGGAACTTTGAACTTGACAAGTAAACCTCTTGTAGTTGTTGATCAGATAAATTGTCGTAAAGATTGGGTCTTGTCATTATTTTTTGTGTAACTGTGTGACACTCATAAAAAGTTCACTTAGATTGTGGGTTATTTCCCCCCTGCCCCAAGAAAGAATTAGGATAGGCTTTTTGGGAAGTTTTGTGGATAATGTGGCTTTGGAGTTAAGCTTCTAGAAGTTGATCCTCTAGGGGCTTAGCTCAAAAATGTGTCATATAAAGAATGTCCTCTCTCATTCAAATATTGTGTGCCTGCTCTGACACAGAGCAGGATGGCATTTTGTTCTCCTGGAGTGTTTGGCATAAAGATGAGATATACTAATGGAATGCTCACGACTGACCAAGCTGCTGTGATAAAGGAGAAAGGCACAGTGCTGTGAGGGAACGTGACAGGGAAACCTGGTCTAGTCTGTTGGGGACTCAAAGGTTTTCCTGAAGACGTGACACTTGAACTGAGCTTTGAAGAATGAGTAGGAGTTAGAGTAGATTCAGATGGAAGAGCACTGCCTGCAGAGGGACCAGCATGTCAGCACCCTGTGGTGCTGGTGGGAGGGAACTTAACTCATTTGAAGAACTGGGATGAGACCAGTCTGTAGTGTGGAGAGCCCAGGGAGTGGGTAGGGTGGATTTGAGCTGAAGCTGGATGTTTAGTCCAAGTCCTGGAGGTCTTGGTTTGGGTTTTGGTCTTAGAACCTAAGTGCGGTGGGAAGTCGTGAAGGGTTCTAAGAGAAGGGATGAGATCAGACTTTATTTGTAAAAATCACTCTCTGTTGTATGAAGATGACTTGTAGGGGCAGAAGTTGGCATGCCAAGACACAGTAGAAGGTTTTTGTAAACTCAGAGCCCAGATAGGAGGCAGTGGAGGCACCTCCTGTGAGTGTAGGGAAGTAGAAGGGTGGCAGGAAGTGAGCAGATGGAACAACTTAAGAGGCAATTGATTGGTTTATTGTGGAGAATGAAACAGAGTGAGATTTCAAGTGTCCCTGCAGGATCTTCAGCTGCAGGAGGTGGGTTGGAGGTGGTGCCATTGAAAGAGACAGACGCTGAAAGACCCGTGGCAGTGGGACCAGGGGAGGAAGGAGGGTGGTTACAGTTTGATACAGTTTGTGTGTCCAAAATTAAGACCTTTTTCTGTACATCTCACTATTTTATGGAAATTTAAATTTTTTTTTTGCCTTGTTTAACGTCTTGTTAAAGGAAGCGGCTTTCATTAAACAGTAGTAGGCAGCTTGAGGTGAACTGTCTTGCCTTTGGTGATGTGCTTGTCCGGGTGTGTCCAGCTGCTGGGTCATGGAATGTTCTCCTCACTCAGGTGGCCAGCCACCATCTGCTAGTAGCAGTGATTGTGAGGGAATCCGAGTAGCTTCTCTCTTACATCATTGCCCTGAGCTCTGCAAAGGCCTGTCTCCTGAAGGCTTTCAAAAGGAAGTTCTTTTATAGCCTAGAGAACATTCAGAAGAGGTCAGATTAGATTATGAATAGGTTATATGCCTTTTGCAGAGCGTATTCCTTGCAGCAGGGACTGTAGTATTTTTACATATGTTTTTAAATGCATTCCTCTGCGGTCGGTTTCTGCAGAAGACTGAGGCTCTGAGAGGGTAAATATTAAATAGTGCGTGCAATTCAAAGTCACCTTGCTTAGTGGGACGGGAAGTCAGGATTAGAAGCTCGTGGCCTGTACTGGAGCACAACTGCTGGCCAGCTCAGCAGTTATAGTTTCTCTCTTTAAGGAGATTTTAGTCAAGCCTTTGAAACTATATAACCTTTGCCAACCAACTGCCTTTTCCTGGAATAAATCTGGTATACAGCATTCTTTTTTAAGCATTAACTTCTTTTTTGGCTTCTGATACTTTTCCTACTGTTCATTTCCTACTGCTTATTTCAGCTGTCTTTTGTCCTCTTGAAATATGTGATGTAGTGAGCACTAAAGACTCAGTTGTACAGCCCCTAGGTTTATGACTTAAGTGTAGACTAAAAAGTGAAAAATTTTATCTCTTATGAAAATGTTTCAATTAGTCCCCAAAAGCAGTTTACTTTTTTTTTCAACGTATGCTTGAATATTTTGTCTCAAATGAGAGATTTGGAACTGAGCATTCAAAGATGACTTAAGATTTAGCATCTGCCCCAGGGAATGCTAGGGGTCACTTGGGATGGGAACAGACACTTTAGAAAGCACCATGAAATACAATATAAGCGATGATATGGGGTGGACCGAGTGAACCGCAAGCCTAGGGGACTTCACAGAGGAGGTGATTCCCAAAGGATGAGTTGGAGTTGATCAGCTAAAGAAGAAGGGAAAAAAATCATTTTAGCAGCAGAAATGATTGTAGGAAAAGGGGCTGTGAGGTTAAAAGGCTGGATTTGTTTTTGGTACAAGGTGAAGGGCCCATGTAGATTTTGTGCCTTTATTCTGTTTTTCCTAGAGATTTACCCAAGTGTTTTAATATTTATATGTTTTAAAGTCATTTTACTGAAAGGTTAAAGATTGTTTCTGTTAACATACTGTTTCTAACCCCTATACAACTATAAAGTAGCTTGGAGGGTTTCCCATCTTATAGATGAAGGTGGCAGCTCAAAGTTAGATATCTGAGGACATAGAAGAAACTAGTGGTAGAACTAACTGGTTCAAAACGTGTTCTTTGTACTAGTTTATGTTGACAGTATGAGCCTTTTCATAGGCACCAGATGCTAATGTCAATTTTAGCAACATTTATTGAGAGACCCCGTGCTGGGGCCCAGAATTAGGATATAAGCAAGGCATGGAGCTCGGCCTCAAGCCTGCAGCCTGATGTGTGTGCCTCTTTACTGGCATTTGAGGCTTTAGTCTGCTCTTGTTACTGCTTTCTGAAAAAAGACTTGGAAATTTCTATTATCCAACTTTGAGAAATTGGTCATTTGAGTGGTTCTGAGTATTGTTTTGTTGAACAAATTATGTTTAGTGAGTGGTTACTACATGCCATTCTGCTAGGTTCCGGTGATACAAAGATGTATAAGACTTGAGTCTCTGCCATTCTAGTGGGGAATGCAGGTAGAGTTGATAATTAGTGTAATGTGGTAAGTGTAGTGAGAAGTAAGTGTACCCAGTGTCTGGTAGGCCATAATAAAAAGCTTCCAATCTGCGTAGGCATGGAGGGATTGGTGGACTAGGGCCATCCTGGGAAGGGTTCTTGTTCAGCCACACCTGGAAGAAGGCCTCAGGCAGGGCCCAAGGTGTCGGGCGGCGTTCCTTGTGAATCGGGCCAGCGCTGACTGCCCTTTGTCCTGACTGATCTGCTCTCTCCTTCTTTGCACCAGGCTATGGAACACCCTATGGTTACAGCACAGCTGCCCCTGCCTATGGTATGTACACTGTCTTACTGATTTCTCCTTTTAGCCTCTCTGCACAGCAATCCAAAGCACAGTTTGTATCTAGGGTTTCTTTAAATGAATTGGAGGATCTCAGACCTACTCATTCTAGTGACCCAACTTAAATTCCCTTTGAAAATGCCACAACCTTGTGGTTCTTGGTTTGGTTGGAGTTGCTCTTCTCTCTGCTTTGCCTGATTGAAGGACTGCTTGTTCTAATTGCCTGTTTCTGACCATATTGAAATTAAATATTCTAAGTAGTTCTTCTTACAGCCAACTTACACTCCATTCAAAGGCTACTGAAGGGCCATACCCAGTTCCTAGCTTGGCTGCCTGCCAGTAACAGAGGCACATTTAAGTTTCTGGTTAGAAACTGTATGAACTGCAGGTGATTTGAGTTAGGGATAGGAAATACTCACTTCACATTGGTAGTGTTATGCTTTGTTGTGAATTTTGCTGTGGAGGTGAAGGGAACAGGTCCCAGAGAGTGATGCAGGGTTATCCACAGCAGTGTTACCGAAGTTCTTACTGCAGAAAGTCTGTGTAGTACATGTGAGAAAATCATAGGAATCTCTCTTCTCCCTTCAAAAATAAAAATAAAGGCAAATGCAGAAATGAACCTCAGTGGCCCTTTGGATAACTTTTGAATGAGGTTTATGTGGCAATGGAGGCAGTAGGTTTGGAGTCAGTGATATGCTCTCTTAGACATCTTTCCTGTCTTGGGTGCTACATGGTATAGAATCAGCCATCTGCAGAATGTTTGTCACTTAGAGCAAAAAGAGCGC
Organism: Bos indicus; assembly: GCF_029378745.1. Classification (NCBI taxonomy): domain Eukaryota; kingdom Metazoa; phylum Chordata; class Mammalia; order Artiodactyla; family Bovidae; genus Bos; species Bos indicus. The sequence continues at coordinate 93,967,030 of NC_091770.1, read as the reverse complement.
CAGTGTGTGTGTGCTCATGTGAGTGTGTGAGAGCGTGCGTGTGGAGCAACACGAGTGCGTGTGCCCCAGTGCGACCCTAGGCTGGGCGTGCGTGCACACGGAAGAGAAGGACCTTGCCTGTGCTGCTACTTGTGGTGGTGGTCCTTCACACGAGCCTCAGGCCTTTCCTTGTGCTTTTTCTCTTCATGCATCAGCTTTCCCATTTTTGTTTGGATGGAAATTATGGGTCTTTAAGACACTGCTAAATTGAAGCTTCATTTGATTTCATAACTATAGAAATAAGTAGAAAGTGAACAATTTGAGCACTTGCCCCATTAAGATAGATCTTTTACAACCTGGAAAGATGTAGGGAAGCTGGAAGACTGACATTTGGGGTAGGTTTTCTCTAAGGTTGAGAACAGAGTCTGGAGTTTCAGCCTTACCTGCATGTCTCCATTGGCATACTCAGCTGTGGCCAGGGGCTCCCCGTATTCTGTTTATTCTTAGATACGAGGAGGGGGTTAGGAACTGGGGGCTCATTTAGGAATATGCTGTCTTTTAGAATTTATTTTAAATTCAAACTCTCTAGCTTCTTTTGATTTGGCCATTTGCTTTTACCATTCAGCCAACTTCTGCATATCTCGACCACCTCTCCTTCCTGTGAATTAGGTCTGGTCAGTTTATCCAAATACATTTTGACTCACTGGACTCATTGTGATATGTCTTGTGTGAAAGCCAAAGCATCTGCCTTCTAGGGCAGGTCCTTAAGTTGGTGCCTTTCTTTTAGACATAGTAAGACCCATGTTCTTTAGGTTTGCAAGAGCTTTTTTTCTTTAAAACACTTACCTATCTAGGCTCTAAGGTACATTCATGTTTTTCCTCAGTCTTTTTAATTTCTCTCTTGTTCTTCCCTTTCCTCTAACATTAAACTTCCACCCTGCGGCCTCCGAGCCCGCTCTTCAGAAGGCTCCTCTCTTCCATGTGTCATATAACTGACTTCCAAAGCTGGTGAAATTTAATGCCCCCATTTTTCACATAAAAGATATGGTTTTTAAATGTTACTGTGATGCCAACCTACTAAAACGATGCTTTATTTTGGCTGTAAGGTAAACATGTCTCTGGCCTTCGTAAAGCTGTTGCATGTGGGGTGGTTTCCCTCTGATCATCTGGTGCTCTCAGATACCTGCTGTTGCTGCTTTGTGATTTCTCCATAGGTTAAACGTTAGAGCAGAAACAAGGAGCAGATTTCAAATCATGCTCGAGTATGCAGAAGTTTGTGAGGCCACAAGAACTCGTTAATTACAAAATTAAGAAAGTAATTAATCTTTCCAGATTTGCCATGCCAATATTGGCATTAGCCATTAAGATAAATACCTGGTCACAACTCCAGTTGGAACTGTCTTTCTGGGGAGCTGAGGCCTGCACAGAAAGCTGTGTTTGAATCTTGACAATCCCTGTTTCTCCTGTAATATGTGATGTGCCGAACTGAGAGTCACTTTAGAATATCAATGGCATTGCTTTTGAGCTTTGTAATTGATGGCAGCTCACTCAAATGAAATCCCTTTTTGGATATCATTCTTCCTGTGATGTAGCCATCTTAATTTTGAGTGGCAAATATTATCACACTATTAAGAGTAATTTCAAAGTTTGTGGGCCTCTTTCATAATGGTACATGTTGACTGACTAATCTGGAAAAGGTTAATGATAATCTCTGTAAGATTCTTTTTTTTAACCTGAAATTTTTATTGGATTATTAAACTTATTTGGAGTCCTCTCCGTTTCTTTTCTCTGTAGGTTTACCCAAGAGAATGGTTCTGTTACCCGTTATGAAATTCCCAACATATCCTGTTCCCCACTACTCATTCTTTTAGCAAATGACAGAAGCTAATTCCTATTCCAACAACAACCCAGTACATACAGAATGTTAGCGAAAAAGCCTTTTTATCCTGCTTTCTTTGAACACATACTTGATCAAAATTATTTGTAAAGAACATCTTTTCCTACTTTTTGATTTTAACAAATGCAAATTTAGTTCTCTAAAACTTGAAAACAAACAAAAAAGAAACTAGTTCTGTGAAACGGTACCTCATTTCCGGAAAATAACTTATACCAGCCCTTCTGTTCTAGGGAAATAAGTCTAGCAGTTCAAAGTTTAAGTTTTAAGAGGAATATCAGATTATGTAAAATTAAATTTGTGAAGGATGTATAGAGTCTCAAACACTGATCACAAATAAACTGCTTTGTTGTAACACAAGAGTACTGCCTGGTTCCTGACGCAGTCACTGATGCTTAGCTGATTGATCTGTATTTGCCCCAGGGCACTTTAATTCGGGCTGTAGTTATTTTTTTTAATACAATAGAGACTTTTCATTTAAACTTTAACTTTGTAAATATTGAAGTGTGTAATTAAAGCCAATAAAATATGGGTTTGAATATTGTTTTAGCTTATTATTTTTGATATGTTTTGGTATCAAATTATAAAGAATTGAAAACTAATAACTTAGCCCTAGAAACCCATTCATTTGTAAGTAAACTGATAAAACAAAGCAAAGACGATTGTTAGTTTGAGCCCGTCTATTTACTTTGTAAGCCCTTTGTACTCCTGCTGTACAAGGGCATCCCCCGATAAAGGTTTATTCTGTTATCTGACAATGGCTTATTAAAATGATGGCACTACCCAGAGATGGGGAAGGAGGAATGTGATTATTTTAGTTTCCGAATTTCCAAGTTTTAAAAAATAATAAATTAATCCATCAATGACCCTCTCGTTCTTGTGGCCTTCTTCACTCTGTAAGATACTGTGTTCACTCCCTGGCTTTTTTCATGTAGATAGAAGATTAGCAATTTTTCTGGAATTCATTGAAGGGTCTCTTATCCTCTTCAATTACATCAGAATCTAAAGCAGCAACAGGGTCCCCATAAAAACTTGCTCTTCGATTGTCCCAGTTCTTGTTGAGTGCTGCTGTGAAAAGTGACACGTTTCAGCCATGGGTCAGCATTTAGTTTTTAAGACACCTGATTAAGCTGGTGAAAAATGATCAGTCGGTAACACTGTGCTGTTCTATAAGGGTGCAGACCTAAGTCTTCCACTTGCATTCTCACCTCCTTTGGAAGCCTATGATGTTACTAGAAGGTAATGGTTTCATTAAGGTACTCACCCCCATGAAGGCAACATTGTGGTTCCGTGTTGATATCTACAAGTTGCTGTGTCTTAAAATTGTCCATTTTTAGTTTGAATTAGCTTTCCTCCTCTTTCTTCATTTCTGTCTTTTGGAGCTGAATAGTGCTCATCGCTGAGAGTGGGCTTCAAAATATGGCAAATTTATGTACCCAATTTCTCTGGGACCACTAAACAAGCATGAAACAGGCAGTTGAAAATAAATGTTAGTGTTACTTAATCACATATCTGATTTTTACACCACAGCTTGTCTGTTCCTTCAGCTCCTTGACCTTTTGTCTGTATCAGTGGTGGGTGATACTTTAATAAAACCTCATCACTTGCTGGAAGTAGCTGTGAACTTACCATTCTCATCCTGTGCATTAGTGGCTAGACCTACACAAGAGGGCCCATCTCAGCTGGGAGTTTTCATGTTTCATTGATTTGTTTTGCTGACCCATGGATGAAACAGAGCCATCACTGAGAAGAAAAAGCATGGCTGGTAGTGTCCAGTTTTTCTTAATTATTTACAACAGCCCTCTTTGTTTATGGAATACTATTAATTGGCAGCTGCAGCTGTATTGTTATTTGAAATTGATTGTCAAATTTGCATTCCAAGTTGGAATCTCTCTGGAGATTTCTCTTTAGAAAATTCTTTCAAAGTAGCTGACTTGTAACCCCTCTGTAACGGTGCAAAGGGAGCTGTGCTCTTTTCCACCATGATGGCAGTCATTTCAAATGGTTTCTACCAAGTCTTTTTTTTTTTTAATTTTTAATTTGTTGTTTGTTGGAAGTTACTAACCATGTTTTGTAAACCTGCCCAGTTGCTGCAAACTTTGACATTTCTCTGCTTTACTTAAAATAATCGAGCTGTCAGTCCTTTGTTAGAAGTGGTAACCATGCAAGTTCAACTGTTTAAATTTTGTAATGGATTAAGTGTCCTCCCCCACCCCCACCCCCCTTTGCCCGTCCCACCCCTTCATTTTGTAATGAAAATTCCACTTACAGCTGAAAGAGCAGAGAAATACAAATGAAGCTTTTGGCTTCACCAAATTCTGTGACATTAACACCAAGTTTTGCTTCTCTGCTCTTTTCTCCACTGTAGGTGGTTTTTTCATTGACAGCCCCTATTGCCAGCCTCTGAGCGTCGCACCATTTATTATTCACTTGGGCCCTCAAGATTTCTTCTCTGACTTCTAGAACCATCAGGTTGTCTGGCTTGAAATGGCAATTTCTATGTCTTGATCTTAAGAGAAATGTGACCCCCTGAGGCTTTCCAGCTTTCAGACACAGCACTCTTGACACCTCCTTTTGGAAAGCAGTGACTGAGCATTTTAAAGAAGAGCAATACTTTATTCAAAGCCACGGTGTCTGTTTGAAAACTTTTCCTTTGGAAACCTAGCAATACCTGGATATACTTAACCCCTCCTAGCCTAGTCTTTGGTCAGGGAGTCTACAGACCAGTGTAGAACTTAGAATTAGTGTATGAGCTGTGCTATCTTCTGACAATTTTTAAACTTTTTTAGCACATAAAGTGAATAGTTGCATTCCTGACTGCGTCAGTTAGTGCTATTATAATTCCTCAGAGGTAGGGGTCCTCCTTGAAGCCATATTTCTCTGCATGGGGGCTGGCACCCAGCCAGGGAGGTAGCCTGCAGCCATGTTTCTTGAGGCTGCGGGTGCGCCCCGTATCTTGTGCAAGGTAATCGGTCCAATAGATTCCCGACATACCTCACGCTGACTAGACGCAGCGCACGGTGCGGGAATGCGCGGGCTCCTTGAGTCGTTTGTAGGCTCTCAAATTGTTAACCTGGGGAACAAACCACTGATAGATTTTGCTGGTATTAGCCTTTTCTTCTTTTTTACAATTTTGGTGAAATGTTTGAAAATCATGAATCAGTCAGTCACCGTTATTAATTGAAGAGCTGGGAATACCTCGTTAATGTATTTTTAAAACTGGTGTTGGACCCTCTGTGTATTTCAGGTTAATACTTTTAAGCAGTTTTCAGCACGTTTATCTCACTTTATTCTCGTTCTCCTCGGACCTTCGTAGCCATATCACTTGTATAAAATAGGCTGAGATATAGTGACTGTAAGCTGTGGTCTCAGTATACAAAGGTAAGCTCTTTTATTTTCTGATTAAAGAGAAAATTAAAAATCAATGAACACAACATGCATATATGACAATCATATATGATGTATTTGATCTCTTGGGTCTTCTGTCATCACATTACTTTAAAATTTTTTATGATCTAAATGTAAAAGAGTTATTTTCAGCATTTTGTTTTTTAATAATACCCTTGTAATTTGTATTCAAGAGACATTTCACTAAGTGTGTGTATGTGTATAGAAATTATGATATAACATATATGCGAATTACACACACTTATCTGTTTAAACAAAAGAATTTGGTGGTGGGATGTGTTCACCTAAGATTTTAACGTCAGGGCACTCTTTCAGCCAAAGTGCTAGAATTTCGTAAGCAGCGAGATTGGGAGCAGTGCCGGCAGGACCCATTTATGTGTAGCTGCAACAGAAGCTGAGGCTCAAAGTGCCAATTTCTCAGAGAGTTCTCTGAGAAAGGAATATCTCTGATCTGTGTTGTATGCCCTAATACAACAGCAGCAAGAAGCCATAAAAAAAAAGCAATAGAAAATGAAAAAACCAAAATATTAAGGTAACTATGGAAAAATATATAATTGACTGAGTTAAACTATTTCCAGAACCAAGTATGTTAAGACTCAGAGTGGTGAATACCTGGTGTGCAGAGACCAAATAGATGTAAGGAATTCCATCTTTTCCAGGTTAGATAGATGATTTATTTCCTACCTATTCACCATCATGGGGTTAATTTAAAAAATATGGTTAGGCCAAATATTTTGAAAAGGATTTGCTTCATTTAGTGTATTCCATAAATGCATTTCATTTGTATTAGATGTTCTGTGCTAAGGTTGTATTTGATATATACATATATATATATATAGATTAAAATGAAGCTTATGTTTTATATTTGTCTCTAAGTAGCAGTTTTCTTTTTCCTACTAACTTTGAAGGTTGCTGGGACAATTTTTTTCCCATACAGAATCTGTATGTATGTTGAATGTGGCTTTGGCATCTGTAAAAGTTTGTATGAGGCCTAGGTGACTAGTACCAAGAACATTCCAGTCCTGAACAAGCAACCGAGAGCCCCTACGTACCAGGTTCTTCTCTGGATTCTGGTGACACAGGCTCCACCCACTGGGGACCTTTTAGGTCAGAGGGTGTCTTTTTGATGGAGTTGGGCCTACTGTAAATCTCCTAGGTTGGGAGACAACACATTAGCAGTGTCAGGAGAAAATTAACTTAGTTAATAGTTCATTTATAAATTATTTAATAATATGGGCCCTCTGATATCATTGAAATGGACATCATTTGGAAACTGATTCATTTAAAATATTTCCCTGACAGTTTTGAGAGCCTGAAACGTACTCTGGTTTATGTTCATGCACCTCTATCCACATAAATGAGGAAATGAATAACAAATAGCCCAGTCCTTTTAAAGCAGTTTTTATAGTGTAGCAAAGAATAGTGGTTAATTTAAGCACTAATCATTTTTCAGTGACAAGTGAGGGGAATTTTACTCTTATTATCAGTCATTCATTATTATTTCCCTGTCTTGGGTTTCATTAATAACTGCAATGGGAGGTAAATCTTTAGTAGTGAGAGAGAGGAGTGAACTAAGGAGATTTGCTCCCCTTTCCCCAAAAGTTAGATTTCTAGCAACCTAGAGTCCTCATCTGAGAACCAGCCGCCTGCTCTGTGAACGGCCTCCTGAAATGACTCCTGTTCAGCGTATGCCCTGCCTGCCTGGTGATGGTGCTGGGGTGGGGGTGGTCCCTCTGAGGTTGCCCAGAACAAGAAAGCTTCTGTTGTATTCAGACTTTTCTCTGTAACCATCTGAGGCCATGCCATTCAGTGACCAGAGACTTCTCAGTGTTACTAGGAGGCCAAGAAGGGAGATGGGTGGTGAGTAACCACCTGCAGAGCCAAGAAACTACCTACCGCTGCAGCGAGTTCACTTTTGATGTGTTCCTCTCTAGCAGCTATTTACAGAGCTAGTACTTCTTATGTAAGTTCCTTCCTTTCCTAATAGCATCTTCCAGAAAGTCTGTTTTAGTCAAGGATTGAAGTTGACTTAGTTGTAAGAATAGATATCCTTTTCCACATTATCATTTTAGGTAAGAGCTAACAGCTTCCATTGATGCTTGAAGCAGTGATCTTTGGAGATTTTTAAAAATAGCACTGTAATGCAAATTAGGTTATGTAAGCTTTACAGCACAGCTAGAAATAGAGAATAGAAACCATGTGGGACTCTGGGCCAGAGTATATTCCTCTCCCTCCAGCAAATTCCTGTAGGGTCTTGGAATTAAATGAGTTAATACACAGAGTGCTTTGAATGGTACCTGGTACATAGGAAGTGCTCAGTAAATGTTGACTGCTTTTACCGTGGTTGGCCAGGCTGTGCTGACAGGGAGTGGAGAAGCAGGTGCGTGGTCCGCTTGGATGGAACTGTGTGGGTTGCTTCGTGTACGCAGGTTTGGGGTGCTCCCTGGCTTTGGGAAAGGACTCCTAGCATCTTAGGGTCAGATAGACACAGAGCGAACACTTGGTGAGATGTGGTTTGGGAGGTGGCTGCAGGTCCACGCTGGATAAAGATGCTTGTGTTTTTGCGTGGTAGTCAGTCACTGGACAGTCTGCTGCCAGGAGTTTGTAATACTTGCTTTGGGATTTAGGTGAGCTTGGAACTTCAAAGGGGCTGAGCTTACAATGTCAGCCAGCTGATTCCAAGTTCCCTGTCTTTGCATTAGTAAGAAAAAAACTGTGTGACTACAGTTAGCCCCAGAATCTGACATTCAGAGCTCACCATTTATTTGGCAGGTAGAAACTAAGTTATCATAAAGCACAGAAAAGAAAAAGGAGACTGGGAGACAGGCTTAGAAGGCTGTCGATGCAGATGCTTCTCTAAACAGCATTCTGCGCTTCTCTCTCTACAGTTTCCTGCAACACTCTGGGGATTAAAAAACCCTGTGCTTATCACCACATAAGGCCTCCCTTCTACCTGTTACACATCTGTCTCTCTACCCATTTATCTATCTGGACACAGCTGGGAAGTTGCTTTTCAGCAAAAAAAAAAAAAAAAAAAATACATATCTATATATAGATATATATAGATATATATATCGGAGAAGGCAATGGCACCCCACTCCAGTACTCTTGCCTGGAAAATCCCATGGGCGGAGGAGCCTGGTGGGCTTCAGTCCATTGGGTCGTTAAGAGTCGGACACGACTGAGCAACTTCACTTTCAGTTTTCACTTTCATGCACCGGAGAAGGAAATGGCACCCCACTCCAGTACTCTTGCCTGGAGAATCCCAGGGATGGGGCAGCCTGGTGGGCTGCCATCTATGGGGTCGCACAGAGTTGGACACGACTGAAGCGACTTAGCAGCAGCAGCAGCAGATATATATAGATATAGATATAGATATAGATGGCTGGACTGAATAAAGGGTGAGCATCTTCGTGTCTCTGGTTCACATGTGTCCGCACTGAACCTCAGGAGCCTCTGGAGGTTGTGGCCGCACCTCTCTGCCTGTGGAGGTGAGCTGAGTGGGGAATGCAGACTGAGTTTGGTGATGTTCTGAGGTTAAAAAAACTGTGTAGACAGAACTGTTACTTCTAAAGGCAAGTAAGATAGATTTGCAGTCAGGAGGTTTTTCTTAAATTCAAGAAATATTTGTGTAAGTGATGCCTTGGCAGAAGTGACCCCACTCCACTGCTGTGGCTGTTGAGTGGGATCCTTGCCTCATTAATAAACTCTGTGGGAAGCCCTCGGGGTTTTGTTTGTTTTGTCTTGTCTTGACCAATCAGTAGGTAACACCTTAATTACTTCTAAGGCCCTTCTAAGGAGGGTCTTTCTTGGCAGAACTCTGCTGTCTCTGCTGGTGGGTAGCATGGGGATTGCCACCATCTGCCCGGGCTGCTTGAGAGTCAGATCACGTCTCCTAACTGGAGATGTGGTCTCGAGTCATCTTTTCGCTGCTCATGGCCCCAAGGAGGTGAGGGAATGAGCCACTGCCGGGAGGGTGTTCTCTTGGCGCTGCCTAGGCGCCTGGTTTCTCTAGGCTTTGCTTCATTTTCTCCTCCCTTGATCCTTTTGTGCCATATGGAAGAACAGTCTCTGCATTCACATGTTAGCTGAATGTCCCAAGTAGTTACTGGTAGCCCTCAAGTCAGTTCATCTGGGGGGCCTCTGGGCAGCAGTGGATGGAAGAGCGAGCAGGAGGAAAGACGCTAAAATTGGTATCTTGTGTGTGCCAGGCACTTGGACATTTTTCTTCTCAACCCTCTTCAAGGTGGTATATTTTACAGATGAAAAAAACTGATGCTCAGAGTGAAGGGCTAGAGTCGGGACTGAAACCCAGAGGCTTTAAGTGCCATGCCTTTTTCTGCAGCACCAAGCTGTGGATTAAAAGAAAGTGAGAAAGCATGCTGGGTGACAGGAAGGTGGTGTGTGGGCAGCGAGGCAGGGCCACGTAGCGCCTGTGAAGGGCCTGAACACAAGCCAGGGCCTCACTGTCATGGGGTCTTTGGAGCTCACAGGCTCAGGCCAATCCTTGGATCTGTGCTGGAGGCTAGGCTTTAACTTGAGGTCATTTTAGACCAGTATCCTGGCTGAAAATAGGGCTATTTTCTTTTAGAGTGACTGGAAAGATAGATTGGAAGGCTGAGGTGTGGCTGTATAAACAGAGGAAGCTTTTGTATTTGAGGCTTGTTTTTCTGTTTGAATATTAGTGAGAAATTGAGGTGTATGTTTTCATTCAGCTAATGCTTTCTGAGTACAAGCTGTCTGGCCTGAGACTGGAGGTGGGGATGTCGGAGCCAGACTCTGAAGGAGAGCTGGCGAGGTGTGGCTCATTGGGGCAGCGGTGGCCCTGGGCAAGTGCTGGGCAGAGGTGGGGGTGGGGACAGGTTGCAGTGGCCTGTTCTGCCCACCAGGAGTGGCCCCTGGACTTGGCTTCAGGGAAGGCCATGGGCCCCTCACTAGCTCCTCAGCAGGTTAGTGCCGGCTGGATCTCTGCTCAGGGTCCGGGGGGTATGGGGATGGATACAGAATCCTCTTCAGGGAGAGAGTCTTCCCTGACCCCAAGTCACTGCTGTCCTTGACAGCTGGCCATTTTTCTGAGCCATGAGCCATAATCCTGGAGGGGATCAGGGAGAAGAACCTTCTCTTCAGCCCAGACTGCAGGAGCCCCCGAGCCGTGGCCTGTGGAGAGACTGGCCCCCGTGTGTGTGGCAGCAGCAGAGTCCTCTCCTGGCTGCCACCATGCCCTGCCCTGATGGTCCCGCTCGGAGCAGCAGCAGCGCAGGGATGTGGTTCCCTCTCCACAGACAAGAAAACTGAAGCCAAGAGACTCTGAAAACCACCCAGCTTATTTGTGGCAAAGCATTGCGGCTCCTAATAAGTGAGTTTCCACCACACGGAGGCAAGGCCGTTTCTTCTGTTTTTAGAGTTCACAGAAGCCTTTCTTAGGGAGGAGATCTGAACACCACCACAACTGTGGGATCTAGAAGTTCTCTCCTTTGACAGATGAGGAAATAGAGGCTTACACAAAACGACCTGCCCAAAATCACATAGCTGGTAAGTGTCCCGGGCCACCCATTCCGATAGCACTGTGCTCACACTAGGGCTGGTGTCGGCAGTCCAGTCTGCTGCCTGTCCTGTTTTCCAAAACCATTTGGCAACAGTTTCCTCTCCTCTTTGTGATGCATTCATCCTACTTATCTTTCTTCCAGACTTCTGGAATATATCCTGTGTAGCTTGCTCTCCCTGACTCCTGCCTCCTCCCCACCAGGGGAGAAGAAGGAAAGCAGACTTCAGATTCTTTCTTCTCTGGCTGCTCAGACATGCCAGCTGGCTCCTGGGCAGGGTGGCTGACACCCATCCTTGGGCCCCGCGACCTGCGCGTTGTCCTCGTTTTGTCAGCTGCACCGCTGTTTCCACAGACCCACTTTTGTACCATAACAGAACCCTGGGATACGTGCAAACCAGTAACTGCCACTGGAGAGGCCCCCCAGGCACTGGATGAGGGGAAGGGATATGCTGTTGACAGGTGCTTTTTCTTTGTTGAGCTTCATCCACGTTCTGGTTGTCTGCAGTCCTGTTTCTGGCTAGGCCTTCTCTGCTGCTCTAACTAAAGGGGTCGTCCTCAGTCACCTTTCCAGAGTTCTGGGGCCAGGGTCTCACTGGGCCCTTCTAGCCTGTAGCTGATCTCAGAAATTGCTCAGCTCTCTGACATCTGTGGAGGCAGCTTTATGGAAAGTATGGTGGCTGTGCCATCACCCTCGAGGGGAGTCCCTTCTCCCACATCAACTGGAAGGTGGTCCCTGAGGAGCTCAGAAAAGCGGAAGGAACCTCGAGAGAGAGAGATGAGGCTGGTGAAGGGCAGATGTGGAGACACTGTGGACCTCTCTGCCAGGTATTCTGATGGCTTCTGTTTACTTGTCGTATGTGGCTCCAGAAGGGGATAGGTGGTTCTGGTGCAGCCATTTGGGCAGTTAAGGTGGCAGTGAGTGTTTCCAATAAATGCATGTGCCCAAGAGGGGAGAAGTGGTCTTGGGAGTGTCACCGATCACATCCGTGTTCTTTGCAAACTGACAGCCTGCACAGCTGGCCTCTTGCCCACACAGTCCTGGTCTCCTGGCCACGTGGAGCCCGGTCCTCAGTGTAGTCAGCACAGAAGGCTGATGAGACTGCTGCCACTCCCAGGACCATGTCTCCCGTCCTGGGCACATGGATATATGGAAACATCCACTGTCACTTCCTCCTCCTAATCACGCTGTGCTGGGGCAGAAGGAGCCGCTGAAGAAAATGTCAGGATTTTCGGCTTAGCCGAGTAGAAGGTGAAACCCGACCAAGGAGCCCAGGAGGCAGGGGGATGCTTGCGAGAGGGACTCCCATTCCATCCCAGAGCAGAGCCAGGCCTGCGCAGACTGAGAACTGAGGGGCTCTAGGGAGGTAGCCGAGGCTTCCTGCAGAGACGGGCATCCACGGGCCCAGTGGGGCAGCCAGGTCTCGAGGGCCGTGTGGTGTGTGCAGAAGGGACAGCATGGAGGTGCTTGTTAATGGAACTGGGATGGCGAGGAAGGTGATGTGGCACATGGGTGTGCAGTCTGGGGCCACTCTGTGAAAGGTGCTCTGCCCTCAGTGATAACCATCCTCCAGGATGGTGAGAGGACTCTGGAGGTCAGTTTGGACAGCTGGATGAGGACGGACTGAACGGAGAGGCTGATGCAGGTGCTCTGGTGAAGGATGGCGGCTGGCTGAGGGAGGCAGCCAGCGGGCTGAGAGGCAGGGAGGGCATTTCTTCACGTCCAGGCTCCTTGCCTGGGTTGGGCTGGAGGCTGTGGGGCCAGGGAACCACAGGAACCCACACCCAGCAAGGGCACGAGGGGCCCCTCTGCAGTAGGTGACGGACGATGGTGATGCCTGAGACTAACATAGGAATGGGGGGTGGCAGAGACTGCCTCCATTGGGCCAGGAAGTGGGAGTCTGGTGGGCGTGGCGCCCCATGCCCCTCCTGTGCTCTCTGGGAAGCTTTTTGGTGATGGATGGAGAGGTTTGTAGCCGGCTCTGCTGAGTTTGCCCATCAAGGGAGTGGCAGGTACTGGATGGTCATTGATTGGTACAGGGGCTTCTGCTTTTTAAAGTAATGTTTAGGCCTCTTCACCTGGCAAGGGGTGGAGTCCCTTGGATTCAGCATCTGTAGAGAAAGGCCTTTAGCCAGGGGAGGTATGCAGTTGTTCTACAAGTACTTTAAAGAGGAAAAGGTGGGATTTAAAGATTACTAGTAAATCTGCTTTGGGCCTGTTTTGTTCTGCCAACTCTGGCTCATTCTGCCTAGGTGGGCAGGGAGCTCGGAGGAGTTGGTGGGGAGAGGGTGGTGCTTCTGCACGTCTGCAGTTCCGTAGCTCTGCTGGGGAGCAAGAGGCAGTGGTGGTTTGAGCACTTGTCAGAGCCCTAAAGGTCAATGTTCACTGAGACACAGCCCATCAAGCCTTTGGGATGTTCGGGAGTCTCTCTGTTCAGCCCAGTGGGCCTTTCCACGTTGTCACAACGTGGACGCTGCCTTAGGCTTGGTGTCGGTAAGTCTTTCAGGCTGTATAGCCTGTTCGGTGGTCATGGCCACTCCGTGCTGCCGTTGTAGCAGCTGAGCAGTGTACAGACAGTTGTGGGCCACACTTCTCCAGTTCCTGCTTTCCAGTCCCTCTGGCATAATCATGACTGGAAGTTTCCTCACATCTGCTGCCTGGACCCATCCACCTTCCCACAAGGCTTCCTGCATGTGTTAGGTGTGTAGCTCTTGCCCAGAAGGACGTCAGGTTTTGAGCTCAGGTGGGTCCTGTTTGGGGAGCGGGTGCTGAAACGAGGGAAAGCCACGGTGACCAGCTCCGGAGAGGAACGTGTGAGCTAAGGGTGCTAGGGAGCCGTGTGGAGGCTGTGCTCAGGACGGTGCCATGATGACAGACATGTTTTAGAAAGATCTTCTGCTTGGGGAAGATCAGGCTTGTTACAGTCTGGACTTTCACCCAGTTTGCTTACCGTGTTGGAACTCGAGTGGGAAGGGGAGGCCTGCGAGTCAGACAGCTTTTCTGACTGCCGGTGGCATGAGGGGCCCAGTTTTTGACATGGCCACGTCTGCCACCTTTGTGCTGCTTCTCTCTTGCTATTCAGAAGTCCCTTACAAGGGCAACATCAGTGAAACCTTGTCTCTAGTCTAATGCTGGCTGAGGGCCTTGGTGTATGAGGGTGAAAAATGCTAGGGACGGGCTTCCCTCGCTTCATAATGGAGTCACCTGGCAAGAAAGCCTTATGCAGGAGTGGGAGGGAGATGAAGCCTGTGAACTGCTGAGGCGGGATGCACAGGCTGGAGCAGTCACTGCTCAGGTGCATCCCAGACGCCAGGGACGACTGCAAATCGGACACGGTGCCTGCCCCAAGGTGCTCTGTGAAGTTGGGGCAATGAAAAAAACCAAGTGCTTTCTACTGGCCACGGTGTTTTCCCTCAGAGATGTTTCTAGGCAAACGAAGGGCACAGCTGTTGACTGAGCACCGAGGTGACGTTCAGAGCTATGAGCTGCCAGCATTCTCCTGTGATGTGGATGGAAGTCAGGAGGGTGCTGGCTTCAGAATCGCATGAGTGCCTGCGTGGACGCCTGTGGGAGTAGGTGAGGCTCCCCTGCAGCTCAGGAGACAAGGCCCCCAGCTGAGAGGGGGTGTGGCCAGCCTCACGTGGCCTGTGGGTCCTCTGGGGGTGGAGCCAGCAGGTGAGGGGTTTGGTGCTGCCTGAGCTGCTGGGCAGATGTGGGAAAGGCCTCATACTGGTGGGGGACTTTAAGGAACTGCCCGCTTGAGTGAGCTTGTGGCATCAGGTGAGGGTGGTGGAAATAGTCGCTGTGAAGTCATGGCTGCAGGGCACACACGCTGTTGTTGCTGGGCTCATCTGGCTCCTGGTGGGTCTCTTGGGATGCCAGTAGGTAACTCCAACGCATGTGGCTCGTATCTTCCAGAGGTGCAGCTGGCTCTGGCACCAGGCGTATCCTTGCACGGCAGCTCTGGCCTCACAGGGAGGCTTACTCGTGTCGGGGCACCCAGACCCTTGTGGAGTCGCCCTGTCCTAGCCCATGGTCCTGACCTTGATACCATCTGTCTCATTTTCCTGCTTAGGGAAACAGATGATGGTCTAAAGTTCTTTTTTGAATCTAACCTAAATATTTGTTCTGGGAAGACTTTTTAAAATTTTTGTTTAGGGAAATGAGTCATAGACAGCTAGAAGACTGTCTTCTCCACTTGTACTTTATTATCAAGGACGCTGAACCTAATTCCCAGTATCCAGCCTCTTCTCTGCTCCCTTCAGGATGGCATGAGCACCTCTCCTCACTAACACCCTCGGGCTTAAGTTGTGGTTCAGCTTACACTCCTTTCCTTGTTTGCATTGCACCTTTGAGCCTCCTTGACTCTTCACCTCACCGGCTCCCTCAGCTGCGGCCCTGATGCCCAGGTAGTGATGATGGCCCCTGCGTGAGGGACAGTTGGGAGTTCAGTCAGGTTCCTGAAATACCTCTTCTTTCACCTGCCAGGCCGGCCCTATGTGGTGCGGTGGGGTTCTCTATGCGGACATGGAGTACCACTGGTCCCCTTGTTCCTTACTGTGGTGGCTTCTCAGGAGGCAGGGGCCTTTCCACATGTCCCAGGGATCAAGGGTGGTTCCGATGTCTCATGACCTGGTGTCAACCTCCAGACAGACTTCCTTTCCAGGGTCTTGAGGCCGCAAAGGGAATGCTTGGTCAGGGGGCGCCTTTGTCTCTCGTGATGTCTGAATGAGTCGTGAGCCACCTGCCTCAGGCAGACGTCATTAACTACAGCTCTCAGCAGTGGTGGAGCCTGTTGTCCCCTCGGTACCTGTGAGCTCAGCTGACTGGGGACCGGGTGGCCCAGCTGTGCTGAATCTTTGTCTAAGTGGCTGGGGCCCGGCCACATGTTGAGGAAAAGGCAGGTCTCCTAAAGGAGCTCTAGGTGGGGCCAGGCCACGTGCAGGAGGGAGGCAGGTGGGCCGGGCCTCTTGGCCCCCCAGTCCCGGCACCCTGGTCTGCCTGCCATGTAGTAGGGTTCCCGGATGGTGGCCGCTGAGACTTGCTGCTCATCCATCCCGAGCAGAATTCACTGGGAAGGAGGCAGCCAGTCTAGACCTGAAGCCCTGAGCTGTTGAAGGGGCATCTGTCCCTTACAGAGGAGGAAGGGGTCCTGCTCAGTCTTAGCCCTCCCTCAGCCAGGACAGGGGTTCAGGCGGCGCCAAATGTAGCTGTGGGTAGAAGACATTTCTGGTTTACTGCACAGTTACACGTAGGACGTCGAACTTCTGGCTAACTTGCTCTCACTCTGGTCTGGTGATGAAGATAGCTTTTAAGAAATCTATATAAAATACCTGTGTTATCTATTTACTGTGTTTTTTTCTGAATACAAAAGTGTACATAGTATAACTGCAGTGCAAAGTCCTTGGCAATAACTATGTTGTGTATTATATTAAAAAAACATTGGCGAATACGAGCACCGTGGATTGTCCCCGCTCTGGGGCGGCGAGTACACGCAGGACTCTGAGCTGTAAGGCTGAGGCAGCAGCCTGCACGTGTGGACTGTCTCCAGTGCCTCGCCCAGAGATGCCTGGCCTTCATCACAGGGACTCTCTGCACCCCGACTCCCATAGGCAGCGTCCACACTGCGGCTCCTCCACACTGACTGTGTTGGACTCTAACAGACTGACTGACCCTCTTGTCTGGCTGCTGCAGCTTGTCTATAATGCCCTGACATGTTGCATTTTCCTCATTTGGATGAATAAAAATAAAAGCTTCTGTCTTCAACAGCACTGGGCTGGACTTTTCTGTGCAGGATTTACTCTGGCTCTGATGAAAGGGTCAAGTGCAGAGCCACGTTGACCCTCCAGCTCAGCACCTGAGGAGAAGGATTTCCCTCCATTGCCAGAGGGCCAGGCCTCAGCCCTACTCCTGTTTACAGTCCTTGAAACTCTGCTTCTTTGCTAATGATGCAAGTTTATGCTGCCTGAGCCTCTGACCCACAGCTGGCACAGGGAGTGCTGAGCTCTGGCCACTGCCTCGACTAGGCGTCGGTATCTCGCACACCTGCCTCAGTCTTACTCTTGACTGGTTTCCCACTTGACGCTAAGGCTTAGAGAGGTAAAGACAGCTGCCCAAGGGAGAACTTCTAAATGGTGGCAGCAACTTGAAAAACCGCTCTTCCCATTGCTCCCTGTGTGAGGTTCTGCAGTAACTGCTCCAGTAACTCTAAGGTCTCGGCTCACCCCCGGAAGAATGAGAAAGATGCCCTGGCAGCCCAGGGAGGGGTATTGGGGGAGCCAGGCCAGGGCCTGTTGCTGCCCTCCAGGTGAGTGGACGAAAGCTATGGGTGGGCGCATTGATGAGAAGGGGAGCCAGCCAGTTGCTGCTCTCTCCTGGGGGCCCTGCTCCCACCCTGAAGCCAGGGTTTCACGGGAGGAGCACTGTTTGCCTGGCTTTGGGTCAGAGAAGGTGGTGGTGGTGGTACCTGGTAGAAAGCACTGAAATCCAAGATCCTGTCACCACGGGCAAGCCTTTCACCTTCACATCTGGGGACAGCATCACTTAATAGGGCTGTTCCATCAACTGGAGGGAGAACACAGGGGAAGGGCCGAGCTTAACAGGAGCACATAAGATAGAGGTGAGCGCTGAGGCCATGGCAGAGAACTCAGGAGGGAGACGTGACCTTCCCACTTGAGGCGCGCATCCAGAGTCATGGCTTGGCTTGAACCCAGGGCTTTTGGTCCAGCTGTGCCCATGCGTGCGTGCTCAGTTGTGTCTGACTCTTTGTGACCCCATGGACTGCAGCCCACCAGTCCATCCTCTAGGCAAAAACGCTGGAGTGGGTTACCACTGCTGCAGGGGATCTTCCCAACCCAGGGGTCAAACCCGCATCTCCTGCGTTGCAGGCAGTCTTTCCTACTGAGCCACTGGGAAGCCCCGGTGTGCCTGCAGTGAAGCAGTGTGAGTTTACTCCCACCTGCGGCCCACGTGGTCATCTTAAAGCAGCTGCCCTGCTGGTCGCTGGGAGCTGAGACACCGCAGGGTCTGGGCCAGAAACCTCTCCATGGGCCAGGTTCCTACACCTACAGCAACGGGGGAAGGGCAGGGCTAGGGAGCGTTCAGTCCTTTTGTTCTGGAACTGAGTGCCCCAGCCACTCTGAGCTCCTCTGCCTGCTTCTCCTCACTCTCTGTCCGAATGAAGCTGAGAAGGCGGCCTGAATCCCAGGGTCAGAATCATGCATCTCTGAGCAAGTGAAGCACCTCAGCCCTTCACACATCCATCATCCAGATGAACCAAAAGGTCTGAGAGGCCTGGCACCTCCCCCTGGCACCACCTCTTTCTGCACAGCTCCTGGGCAGTTCAGAGCTGAGAGTGCTGTTTGGGGTTTAGTTCTAGAGGGTTTTTCTTCACTCCCTGCATGGTGCTCTCCTGCCGCCAGGACTTGGAGTCCAGAACAGATGGAGACGGCACTCCTGGAGACCGGGCGGTGGATCCCTCCTGCCTTTGTTATGAGCTGCCTTCAGCCCGCATTGACAGCGAGCAGCCCCCTGGAGATCTGCTCAACAAGCTACTCAGCCTGTCTCATGTCTTGCAGTCGGGGAGGAAGTGGAGCCCTGGTCACGTGGTCAGTACCAGGATGCCAGTTTTCCAGCACGAAGTCACTGCTCTTCCTACCACGGTTCCCTCCAACCACCCTCCTTCCCCTCAACTGACTTTCACAGCCAGGCTTCTTGAAACCTACACCCTGCTTCAGCTTCCTGGGGGGCTAGTCTGGCCCCTCTGCTGCACGCGACCACCTCTGCACCTCCTCCCACTCTGAGCTCCAGCCGTTTCCCAGTCACCAAACCACCAAACCACTTCATCCAGGCCCACCCTCACCCAAGGTGGAGCTTGTTCATTCTCTCGGGATGACCCTGGTCACTTTAGGTGTGCCAAGGTTGATGGGCCAAGGGGGTGCCTTTCTCCTGACAGGGCACAGCCGCTGAGTGGATGATTTCTGCAAGCCCCTATCCTCCTCACACTGTGACTCTGGGGCAGGGAAAAGCCAGGGGCAGGCCAGCCCTTCTGGACTCTCGACCTGGTTGGCCGGGAACATGGACCCCAGAAACGTGCCCTCTGGCCTTGAGCAGCAAAGGGATCCCACCTGTCCTCCAGAGTCCCTGTGCCGGCCTTCGCAGAGCTCCTGTCACAGCCCGGCCACTTGCCAGGTACCAGGCCTGCATCTGGGCTGTGGAGAGAAGACGGGGCAGGGCTCACTCACCGCCTTCCCTTCTCCGGGGCCTGCAGCTCAGCCTGCTTCATCCAGAGACTGGTGTCGGGGTCGTGGAGGGCAGGTCAAGCAAGCAGGGGCCGTCGGGTGCGGGGAGCACTGCTCTCTTCTTCCTGCTGCAGAGAAGTGGGTGAGGTGGTGAAGGACGGCCCGTCTGGGAGCCTCCTCCTGGGGGGCTGCAGCGTAGGAAGACCAGCAGTGGTCGGAAGGAGCACTCTTCCCAGAGAGTCTGGGTACTGACCACTTCTGCCCCTCGGCCGCTTGCCCTGCATGTGCACATCTGGGGCCCGCAGTGCCCTCTTCCATCTCGGCCTGGTAAGATGCTTTTGTCTTTCAAGGTCTTACCACTCGCTCACCTCCATTAAGACTTCCCTAAACCTGTAGCACACGAGTCGCATCTCACCCATCACCATAGCACTTCGTTTCTCCAGGACGGACAGTGCTCACGAGGAAGGTGCCGGCAGCAGCCCCCGGGGAACAAAGCCTGTGTCTTCTCCCCCAACCCCGCCACCCGCCACGGGCCTGGCATGCATGGCTGCTCACACGCATCTCAGCCCAGAGCGGGAGCGGGGGAGGAAGTGGGCAAGAGCACGTAATGATAAAACTGGTTTTTACAAAGTGATGCTGTTTGTACCAAAATATTTAATGAATATGCTGTTAAAATAAAACCAACAAAAGAAACAGTAATACAATTTTACTGGTTTATATTTCAATTCATAAAGTTGACACACTGAAACTACCCTAGCACAATGTCCACACACCTAGTTTTAGATGGGCGCATAGCTGTTTTGGTAACTGAACAAGGACACAGACAGCAGTGGAGGGGATGGTCTGGGGGGATCAGGGGTTGCCGCTTGTTACCTCCCTTATCACAGATGACTTCAGCAAGTGTTAATACAGCCAACAGGAAAAAAGAGATACAAAACCACCCAAGTCTCTTTATATACAAACCAGTGCCTCTTGTAACCAGCTACTCCACACTGCACGCACAGAAGACGGCAGAATCATCTGCGAGACAGCCTGTCAGCGTTATCACTATATAAATTAAAAGTCTAAAGTTATTTTTTTAAAAAAGGTGCTAAAACCCCCATTCTATAGTTTTGAAGTGAGAACCTGCAGCCCATCCGAAGAGCAAGGCTTGCACTGGCCTCACCCCAGGGAGGGCCCAGGCAGGCGGGGACACAGGCCAGCAGGACGCGGGCCTCTTGGCATGTGTCTGCACAGCCTTACATTCACACTCTCTCTCTCACACACATACAGAACTCAAAGTCTTTCTCACTTGTACAACCTGTTGTGCAAAAACACTAGGAACCTTGAAGTGAAGGTGCTCTTCACAGCTCTCACACCAGCAGGGTAGAGAGCAGAGCCCGACAAACCTTGAATGCAGTAAGTGCCCAAATAACCACGTAATTAACTTGTGCAGATCAGTCCTAGTCTGGGATTTAAACACTGTCAGTTGGGTGCATTGGGAAAAAGATATCTATACACACACACACACACACACAGACACATGAAGCAAAATAAGATTTGTCCATGTTACGATTAACCCAGTCTCACAGTCGGTCAAGTCACCCGCCCCAGCGCTGTGGAGTCATTTGGCAGCTAACAATAAGAACAACAGAAACTATGAGAGTTGCATAGAATTGATCAGAAACGTGAGTGATGCCGAACCAAAACCTGTGCATTGTAGAGTTTAACAAAACTAGGTGGCTTCAACTACAAGCATGAAACCCTCCTATTTAAACAAAGTGCTTCTCCATGTCTACACAGAGGACCCTCTGCTGGCACTGGAGCAGGTACTTGAGTTACTGATCCCCTGCTCTACGTCCCCCTATATATATATATATTTATATATATATATATATTTGTATGTGTGTGTGTATTTTAAAAAAAAATTAAAGGTTTAGAAAAAAACCAACAGCCTGAAGATCCCCAAACTCTGATAACGTCAACTCGGATGCTGGGCTGGATATGAGCTGACCTAACTGGGAAGAGGCCGGAGGTCACATGGAGGAGTGACGTTCGGAGTGTCCAGAGCGGCAGGCGAGTCAGCGGGCCTGTTAGTATCAGCAGTGAGGAGGGCCTCACGAGCTCTGGTCCACAGTGACCTCCTGACAGGCTTCTATGGATCTGACTTGCGGACATTCTGTCCTGGGGCATGTCACAGAATCACACATCTGGCCAAAGAAGGCAACAAAAGGTGTCATGTTTTCCGAAGGGTCTGGAGGCAGCAGCTGCTCTCAGCAAGTCTCTTTCCCTTGAACCCCAGTTGCTGTCTTTATGGAGCTCAGTGTTCGGTTAAACCACGTCTTCTTGGCTGCCTGGACCTCGTTGAGGGCAAGGCCTAAATGGTGCTCCAAGTCCTGGAAGAGCAACAATGGACATGAGGATGCTGGTCTCCTGTGCAAAGGACGCTGCCTCCCCAGAGCTGAGCCAAGGCAACAAGTGTAGTCTGTCTCCTCCTGAGACAACTCTGGGAACAGCCACCACCCCCGCTCCCCACCCCAGCTCTCAAAACTGGCACAGAAAGATCTGGAGGGCCAAAAGCTTTGGCACGTTTTCTGGTTAAGACCTCATCTTTTTATTGAAACAGCCTCCCATCTGAACATCTCACCCTCCATCTACCCACTGCACACCTGGAGTCAGCCGAACGCTCTAGCTAAGAACGCAGCATTAATTTCCAGCAAGCACCTTAGAAGTCTAGACCTGCTAGCAAGACATGTGAGATGCTTCACAATCTGGACCTTTCGGGCAGGCCCACTGCGCCCTCTGTGCTGTGGGCGCACAGCACAGAGGACATGCCATGCCCTGTGCTGGCTCAGCGCTCCTCCCCTTCACCAGCTGCAACCTCTGTCCATTCTCTGATCAGACACCGCCCTTGGTGAGGCCCTTCCTAATTACCCAGACAGTCGCCCAAGCCGCGTCTTAGCTCTGCAGCGCCAGCAGCTGAAACTGGGCCTGGGCGAGCAGGTGTCCAGTGATGAATGTGATGGGGAGACCAGGTCTTCAGCTTTAGTCCTAAACTGGGTTCCTCCATGCTCTGTGCTTAGCGCCTGCCCTGTGCTCAGCACGGTGCTGCCGGAACTAGCCGTGCAGTATAAAGATGACCAAAATAAGTCCCAGTTTCTTCAGGAAAGGAGGCTCAGATAAATTAGGTAATAAGTCCTAAGGCACAAAGCTGGTTAAGTGACAGGAGCTGGGACATAAAAGCTGGTATTGTGAAGCCCTCAGACAGCATGCTGAGCCCCTTGTGTGCATTAGCTTTTTTAGTCTTCAAAGCAAACAATCAGAGTGACCCTCATCACGTCCACTGGCAGATGAGGAACCTGAAGTGTAAGGAGGTTACTAACCCAATGTCAAAGGGTTTGCTGGTACAGCTGCGAGTTCAAATCATATGTTCTCTCCTCCACCAGAAGGATTCCAAGTTAGATGGATAATTCTCATTATGAGAAAGCCCAATTCTTAGGACAGGCTAAATACTAATTAAACATCCACTAGTAAATAACAAGTAACAGGCTTCTTCCCAGGAGGATTATGGTCCAAGTATAAAAGGGAAAAAAACCCCAAACCGTCAATATCATTTCTGGGGTTTCTAGCCCCAGAAAATCATACCCTCATGCAGGCCTGGGCCCCCTGCATCAGGGGCAGAGGGCTGGTTGGGAATGCGAGGCTGCAACTGTTACCTGGATCTTACACTCCGCTTCCACCAGCTGCAGCTTGGTCTGTGCCAGTTCCAGCTCCATCTCTCTCAGCTGGTTCTTGAGTGTTTCCTTCTCCTCATCTGTATCCTCATCCACAACTTCCTTAGCTGAGCCCATGCCCTTTATGCGCCCTTCTTTGTTGAAAAATTCCCGGCAGCGTTCACAGTCGTCTACTTTTTGCTGAAATTGAAGGTGAGATGTGAAGAGACAAAGGAGACATGAAGGTGTAAGCATCTCCTTTCTGGGGAGCCTGGCTGAGCACTATAGCTTCTGAAAAACTACGTTCTTTTTGTAAACTGTTAGATGACCTACTGGAAAAGTCACCTGGCGTTACATACCAAAAGCAATACAAATATTGTTATGTCTTGATCCAGTCATTTCACATCTAGGAATCTTAGCTAAAAAAATGAAAAAGGAGCAACTAGATAAAGATTTATGTACAAGGAATTTCACTGCAGAATCAGAGACACAGAAAAGAGGTAGGGAGATAAACTATCCAGCTCCTGGAAGAAATTACATAGGATGTGCTGTATTTATACAAGGAAGTATGCAGCCTCGGAAAAGGTTTTGAGGAATTTTTCATAATTTGGTAAAAATGCTATGGTGCTGGGTGAACTAGGACACGAAAATGTCGTTAAAGCTTAGTTACAAATACACACTACATTTCACGAAAATAAGAGCAATGACTATAAGAAACATCATTTCATTTTCCTCTAAGAAAATATTCTGCCAGTGAAACCACAAAAGCCATTAGTTATGAAATATGTCCCAACTTCAGATGTAAATTTGAAAAAAATGCGTATCTTAGACTGAAAGAAAATTTGTATGTTAGAGGAAATACAAACATGGAAAGAACACACACCAAAGTGTTAATGGTGGTGTAGTCTGTGGGTAGTGAGATTATAAGGCTTTCTTCCCCTGCCCCTTTATTCGTATTTTCCAATTTTCTTTAATGAACATTATTAGTTTTAGAATCAGAAAATGAATTTTGCTTAAAAAATTGGTACTGCTGGTTAAACACTGCTTATGATAGAGGCCAAGTATCACCTTGTTCCAGGTAAAATGTTGCTTCATGCAAACATGGTCACGAACTCTCCCACATTTCTGTCCACCCAGTTATAAATATGTTAGTAAAGTATCTTTCAGTAAATTGTTCATCTTTTTCAAATTATTCAGCAAATTATTCACAAGTAAAAGTTGACAAGTAGTCTAATAATAAAGAAACATCAAGGAACAAAACCTCTGAAACTGGCAACAAAACATTTACAAACTCCGGTTCTCACTGTATCTGGGTCCATTATAGTAGGAGGCAGATGTCCCCGCACTACGGAAACTCCTGGGGAGTGGTCCCCAGCTACGGAAAATCGTGGGGAGTGGTTCCCAGCTACAGAAAATCGTGGGCAGTGGCCTGGCCTCTGCAGCTGCCACCCTCAAGTGAGACCTGTCACCCCCAGGACCCTTCTGCCTCAGCGTGCTGCTGCAGGAGTCACAGACAACACCTCCAGTCAAGGGGCTCTTGCATGTGGTTTTTTTAAAAAGTGAAGTAATCCAGAGGAGGACGTTGTACGGATTTATAAAGAACAGGGACACCTGCACCTTGAGGTCTAACGTCAGGACTCCTCTGGTCTGCTCTGTACCCCTACCCAATGGAAAGAGGCAGACAGGAGCTGTCAGTTGCTGAGCCAGGCCCCGACAGCTGCCCCGTCAGGCACGCATCAGCCTCTCTCACTTTTGAAATCCAGGTGGAATATTCCCCTCCCCAAATCTTTTGTGAATACAGCCATTAAATTAACTAGGGGGGATAAAATCTCTTTGATAAATGAAGACTTACCCGAATTTTCTCAATCTCCACTTTATTAGCAGCCTGCTGCTTCTCCAATCTTTCACTCAACTGAGAGCAAATCTAAGGAAACAAACATGGTATTCACATGACAGCCTCTTCAGCAGTGTCATAATCTGCACAGTCTGGGCTCGTGGTGTATTCCACAGTAGAGGCTGGACCATGGATTGAGACAGTACTGAGCGGGAGGGAGCAGATGACAGGTGGGCAGAGGGTGCCCTGGCTCTGTCACCTCCGCATCCATTGGCCCAGGACCTGCGAGAACCCATCAGTGCCAGAGTGCACTCGATGGTCAATGTCACAAACACGCCAGACTCCAGAGCCAGCAAGAGAGCCCAGGACTGAAGGCACAAGACCAGTTCAGTTATGCTGTCAGAATGGACCAGCTGGGGGACAGGTGGTTCCCCATCAGGACCACACACGAGCAGCCGGAGTCTGAAGTGCTCCCAAGAACTAGGGTGGCCTCCAGGGATTAAGTGCCTGCTTGCGTGAGGGACCTAGGCCAGGGCCACAAACATAATCTCTGGACTCCTCACAACAATTCTCTGGGAGAGTCACGAGTCCCCCTGTTTTACAGCTGAATCAGCACGGTAACTCGACCAGAAGCACAGGGACTCCTGCAGGGCCAGTGGCCGAGTGGGCACACGTTGGGGTGTGGAAAGGAAACCTCTCACGCAGGCGAGCAGAGCGCCCAGAGCGTGTGGCCCACTTCCAGGGCACAGACCCACCTGCTTGTAGTCGCCAATGATAGAGCTGTTTTTTTTAATCTCGGATTCTGCCTTGTCCAGTTCCCGACGGCACATTTCTTTTAACTGTGCACAGTAAGAAAAGCAAAGGTGACTGATGGTTGAGGGAGACAGACAGGAAGCCCCAGCAGGAGCTGTGTCGTGCTGCGCTGACCCCACAGTCCCAGGGGGCGCTCCTGTCTCCTCCCGATTCTCTCAGCAGTACGAACCCTACTGATGCCGGGATGGAAGTCGGAACATCCGACTACATCAAATCCTGCTTCAGGTGGGCCTTTGGCTGAAGTCCCTGTCAGTGCAGCCCACACTGGGGCCCTGGGCGGAGGAGGTAACAGAGCAAAGGTCGAGGAAAAGCTGATGGGACCACGGCTGTTCCTTCAGCGCCTCGGGGGTTACGTGGCACATGCCCGTCACCTCTCACCTCGGGTCGCCTGACTGAGATGAGAAGCAGGTGGACAGTGAAGCAGAACCAGCCTGCCCAGGGCGCAGCACCTGAAGCTCTTCCTACCCAGGGGCTGTGCTGAGGACAAGCCTCCCAGAGCTGGCTCTGTGGGGAGATAGCTGTGGACAGGGCAAGTAGGGGAGGAACCACACATTATGAGACGTCTGCTTTCCTTCCGCAGAAATGCTAACCTTTTTGGGCACGCTCAGATGCTGGCACACAGGAACTTCTGCCCCAGTGGAAGGGTGGGCTTTGCCTCACTGTCTCCTTCTACATTTTAATTATTAAGAACCATTATGTTGCTTTACCTAGTAAGTAAAAAAGGCCTTTGGAGAGAAACTGAAGCCAGTTGTCTCCAGAGTTCTCCAGGGCCAAGAGGAAGCCAGCAGTGAAATCCCAGCTCTCAAGCATCTGCAAGACATAGAGGAGTGTGGGAGGGGCGATGCCCCCTATACCTGAGCAGACTCTTCTTCCAGCCTTCTTTTCTCTTCCTCTGCGTCAATCAACTTTTGTTTGGTCATAAGCAGCTCCTTGTTCAGTGCATCTGCCTTTTCCTCAGCCTGAAAGGTTTGAGAGATGTTGTTACAGAAAAAGTGAGAACTGAAAGGGTCTGAATTATGCAGCATAGCCCAACTTTAGGATGAGGAGGAAACTGATCCAGAGAGGGGCTGTGATATGCTCGAGGTCACACCGAGAGCACACTCGTGCATGAGTGCCAGGCCGTCTCCTGCCCAGTGTTGTGTGGGGCAGTGGCTAGGAGCTGGCCTTTGGCATCAGATAGCCTGGCCTCGACTCCCATCGCTCCCTGACTTTGTGCCACTAGGAGGAGTCACAGAGAACCTATCGGAGCTTCAGGGTTTTCATCTGAGGGAAGGCATGGAAAGGATTCTGCGCAGTTCTGCTAACATGTAGCCGACACTCAATAAAAGGCAGCCATCATTATTATGAAGACTCAGAATTCTGGTTTTCTTCTCTGAACTCTCAGGATTTTCTCTGCTTCATCAAACACGTTCTGCATTTTGCTCTTGTTCTCATCTGACAAAGGCAGGCACCTCCTTCCAGGCACGCTCGTTCTCTTACCTGAAATGGCCATCTTCCACCCGAGTTTTTCTAAAGCTCACAGAAGCCTGGCGGGCAGATCTACGGGGCCAAGCGACACCGGTGCACCCGCCCTGACCACAGGGTCCGTTACCCTTGAGTGTCCAGTGATAACCGAAGAGTGAGAGACGGCAGCACGTGAGAAGGCAGGCGGGGAACAGGGGCACAGCTAGACATGGAGCATCTCTGCAAGCTTCTCACATGCAGCTTCCTTTGACAATGGATGGTAGTTCCCTGAATTTGAACAGTATGTCTGAGGTCACGGAGCTAAGTGTATAACAGTCCCTGCGCCTGCTACCACGTCACTTCCTGAGACACATTTTCTTTGGGAGGCATAGGTCCCAGGGGGCTGGGGGCTGAGGCCTTAAGTGGAGACTTGAGAATGGCACACCATGCAACTCAAAAAGCCATTCAGTTCAGTTGCCTAGTTGTGTCTGACTCTTTGTGACCCCACGGACTACAGCACACCAGGCTTCCCATCCATCACCAACTCCTGGAGCTCACTCAAACTCATGTCCATCAAATTGGTGATGCCATCCAACCATCTCATCCTCTGTTGTCCCCTTCTCCTCCTGCCTTCAATCTTTCCCAGCATCAGGGTCTTTTCCAATGAGTCAGTTCTTCGCATCAGATGGCCAAAGTATTGGAGTTTTAGCTTCAGCATCAGTCCTTCCAGTGAATATTCAGGACTGATTTCCTTTAGGATGGACTGGCTTGATCTCCTTGCAGTCCAAGGGACTCTCAAGAGTCTTTTCCAACACCACAGTCCAAAAGCATCAATTCTTTGGCACTCAGCTTTCTTTATAGTCCATCTCTCACATTCATACATGACTACTGGAAGAACCATAGTAGCTTTGACTAGACAGACCTTTGTTGGCAAAGTAATGTCTCTGCTTTTTAATACGCTGTCTAGGTTGGTCATAGTTTTTCTTCCAGGGGCAATCATCTTTTAATTTCATGGCTGCAGTCACCATCTGCAGTGATTTTGGAGCCCAAGAAAATAAAAGTCTGTCACCGTTTCCCTTGTTTTCCCATCAATTTACAATGAAGTGATGGAACCAGATGCCATGATCTTTTGTTTTTTGAATGTTGAGTTTTAAGCCAGCTTTTTCACTCTCTTCTTTCATCAAGAGGCTCTTCAGTTCCTCTTCACTTTCTGCCATAAGAGTGGTGTCATCTGCATATCTCAGGTTATTGGTATTTCTCCCAGCAATCTTGATTCCAGTTTGTGCTTCATCCAGCCTGCCATTTTGCATGATGTACTCTGCATATAAGTTAAATAAGCAGGATGACAATATACAGCCTTGACATATTCCTTTCCCTATTTGGAACCGGTCTGTTGTTCCATGTCCAGTTCCAACTGTTGCTTCTTGACCTGCATACAGATTTCTCGGGAGGCAGACAAGGTGATCTGGTATTCCCATCTCTTGATGAATTTTCCAGTTTGTTGTGATCCACACAGTCAAGGGCTGTGGAGTAGGCAATAAAGCAGAAGTAGATGTTTTTCTAGAACTCTCTTTCTTTTTTGATGATCCAACAGATGTTGGCAATTTGATCTCTGGTTCCTCTGACTTTTACAAGTCCAACTTGAACATCTGAAAGTTCTC
Organism: Bos indicus; assembly: GCF_029378745.1. Lineage (NCBI taxonomy): Eukaryota > Metazoa > Chordata > Mammalia > Artiodactyla > Bovidae > Bos > Bos indicus. Next base: position 93,938,523 of record NC_091770.1, on the reverse strand, counting down.
GGTTCATGTACTGTTGGGAGCCTCACTTGGAGAATTTTGAGCATTACTCTGCTACCGTGTGAGAGGAGTGCAACTGTGTGGTAGTTTGAACATTTCTGACATTGCCTTTCTTTGGGATTGGAATGAAAACTGAACTTTTCCAGTCCCGTGGCCACTGCTGAGTTTTCCAAATTTGCTGGCATATTGAGAACAGCACTTTAACAGCAGCATCTTTTAAAGATTTGAAATAGCTCGACTGGAATTCCATCACCGCCAGCAGTTTTGCTCATAGTGATGCTACCTAAGGCCCACTTGACTTCGCATTCCAGGATGTCTGGTTCTGGGTGAGTGATCATACCATTATGATTATCTGGGTCATGAAGATCTCTTTTGTACAATTTTTATGTGTATTCTTGCCACCTCTTCTTAATATCTTCTGCTTCTGTTAGGTCCGTACCATTTCTGTCCTTTTTTTTGTGCCCATCTTTGCATGAAATGTTTCCTTGGTATCTCTAATTTTCTTGAAGAGATCTCTATCTAGTCTTTGCCATTCTATTGTTTTCCTCTATTTCTAAGCCATTAGTTACTGGGAAAATGCACATACCTGTGATTAAATGGGGTCCTGGATTTAAGCCTGTCCTTGCTGGGGAGTGGCTTATCTTCTCCTCTAGCTCAAACCCAAGCAGCAAGTGAGAGGGAAATGAGACTCAAACAACAGAGGAAATAATATGGAGAATGAAGTCCTGTTAAAGATTTTATTTTACTTGAATCAAGAGAACATCCTGTCACCTCTGCCTCTCTCTCTCGGACCTGGGTAAAGCCCCTGAGCAGTAACCTACAGCACATACATACATTCTCTGTTACTCATCATCACTCCCATGGGAGGTAAGACTGATTTTAACAAGTACAGGACAGCTGGCTCACCACGAAGGGGGTCTTCTAACCCAGGAGTCTTCCTTGCCCACCCTGACTCCAAAATTTAGAAAAATGTTAGACGGGCAAGTGATTCCCCCAAGCTTGCACAGTGCGTGTGGCAGAGCTGGAATCCCTGCTACAGGAGCTGACTTGCAATGCTGCGCCCCTTCAACGGGAAAGTGCGCAGAGGCCACCGGGCGGCTGACGGTGGTCCTGAGGGCGCCACACGCGCCACTCTACTTACGTATGCGCATGAGGAGAGAACGTGTGGGATCAGCACCATCTAGAGTTCCACTTCTGGTCATGGAGGACTAACCAGGACCAGACTCACCCACCCCCATAAACAAAACACTGGACAAAGTATATAAAGCTACCGTCTGCTGACCCTGAAAACCAATGCAGAACTGTGGCTCCTGGGAGAAAGGAGACAAGCAAGGTCCTCCCACCACTCTGGGTGTCTGCCTCTGGACCAAGGAGCAGGTGAGGGGTTCTACACAGAGCATGCCTCAAAGGGTTACGGAGACAGAGCCAGGGGCTCAGAGAGGCTGTGGCAACTGAAAGTTGTGGGCGAGAGCTCTGGAGATGAGAGAGCTCCAGAACCACTGACAGGGTGGCAGAAGAGAGAACATGAAATCATGAAAATACCCAATTAAACCAAAGAAGGCAGAAAAGGGGAAAAAAAGAAAAAGCAAATACAACAAATGAAGAACAAACAGCAAGGTGGTAGACTTAAATCTACCATATAAATAATTACATTAAATGTAACTGGTCTAAACATTCCAATTAAAAGGAGACTGTCAGACTGAATTTGAAAAAGCAAGATCCAACTATAGCTGGTGACAAAATCCCATTTTAAATATAAAGACATAGATATATTAAAAAAAAGAATGGAAAAGGATATGCCATGCAATACTATGAAGGCTGGAATGGCTATATTAATATCAGACAAAGTAGATTTCAGAACAGAGTATCACCAACGACAAAGAGGGACATTACATAACACCAAGAGTCACTCCTTGAAACTTGAAAGGTATTCATAAAGTCAAATTAAAAGAAACAAAAACTGACATAATAAAGGAGAAATAGATTAGGGCACAGAGTTACACATTTCCTCACTGTTCTCTCAGTAAGTGATGGAATAAATAAAGAGAAAAGTGGCAAGTCTACGGAAGATTTAACCAACAGTGAATCAGCTTGATCAAAGTGATGTTTACACAACGCTCCACCTACAACAGCAGGATAGATGTACTTTCCAAGAACATGTGGTACATTCAACCCAAATGGATCACGGAAAGTCCCAAAATAAAGCCTAAGTATGCTTTTCTTGTTGTTGTTCACTCATTAAGTCCCGTCTGAATTTTTGTGACCTCAAGGACTGCAGCATGCCAGGCTCCTATGTACTTCACTATCTCCCAGAGTCAGCTCAAATTCATGTCCATTGAGTTGGTAATGCTATCCGACCATCTTATCCTCTGTCACCCCCTTTTCGTGCCCTCAATCTTTCCCAGCATTGGGGTCTTTTCCAATGAGTCGGTTTTTTGCACCAGGTGGCCAAAGCTTCAGCTTTAGCAACAGTCCTTCTAATGAATATTCAGAGTTGATTTCCTTTAGGATTGACTGGTTTGATCTCTTTGCTGTCAAGGGACTCTCAAGAGTCTTTTCTCTGGCACCACAATTTGAAAGCAAGAATTCTTCAGTGCTCAACCTTCTTTATGGTCCAACTCTCACATTCGTGCATGACTACTGGAAAAACCACAGCTTTGACTATAAGGACATTTGTCAGCAAAGTGATGTCTCTGCTTTTAAATACACTGTCTAGATTTGTCATGGCTTTTCCTCCAAGGATATGGCTACCCACTCCAGTATCCTTGCCCAGAGAATTCCATGGACAGAAGAGCCTGGTGGGCTACAATCCATGGGACTGCAAAGAGTTGGACATGACTGAATGGCTAACACTTTCACTTCCTTCCAAGGAGCAAGTGTCTTCTAATTTCTTGGCTGTAGTCACTGTCTGCAGTGATTTTGGAGCCCAAGAAAATAAAATCTGTCACTGCTTCCACTTTTTCCCCTTATATTTGCTATGAAGTGAATTGCCAACATCTGCTGGATCATAGAAAAAGCAAGAGAGTTCCAGAAAAACATCTATTTCTGCTTTATTGACTATGCCAAAGTCTTTGACTGTGTGGATCATAATAAACTGTGGAAAATTCTGAAAGAGATAGGAATACCAGACTACCTGACCTGCCTCTTGAGAAACCTATATGCAGGTCAGGAAGCAACAGTTAGAACTGGACATGGGACAACAGACTGGTTCCAAATAGGAAAAGGAGTACGTCAAGGCTGTATATTGTCACCCTGCTTATTTAACTTATATGCAGAGTACATCATGAGAAATGCTGGGCTGGAAGAAGCACAAGCTGGAATCAAGACTGCCGGAAGAAATATCAATAACCTCAGATATGCAGATGACACCACTCTTATGGCAGAAAGTGAAGAGGAACTAAAAAGCCTCTTGATGAAAGTGAAAGTGGAGAGTGAAAAAGTTGGCTTAAAGCTCAACACTCAGAAAACGAAGATCATGGCATCCGGTCCCATCACTTCATGGGAAATAGATGGGGAAACAGTGGAAACAGTGTCAAGACTTTATTTTTGGGGGCTCCAAAATCACTGCAGACGGTGACTGCAGCCATGAAATTAAAAGACGCTTACTCCTTGGAAAGAAAGTTATGACCAACCTAGATAGCATATTAAAAGGCAGAGACATCACTTTGCCAACAAAGGTCTGTCTAGTCAAGGCTGTGGTTTTTCCAGTGGTCATGTATGGATGTGAAAGTTGGACTGTGAAGAAAGCTGAGTGCCAAAGAATTGATGCTTTTGAACTATGGTGTTGGAGAAGACTCTTGAGAGTTCCTTGGACTGAAAGGAGATCCAACCAGTCCATTCTAAAGGAGATCAGCCCTGGGTGTTCATTGGGGGGACTGATGCTGAAGCTGAAATTCCAATACTTTGGGCACCTCATGTGAAGAGTTGACTCACTGGAAAAGACCCAGATGCTGGGAGGGATTGGGGGCAAGAGGAGAAGGGGACGACAGAGGATGAGATGGCTGGACGGCATCACCGACTTGATGGACATGAGTTTGGGTGGACTCCGGGAGTTGGTGATGGACAGGGAGGCCTGCTGTGCTGCCATTCATGGGGTTGCAAAAAGTCAGACATGACTGAGCGACTGAACTGAACTGATGGAACTGGATGCCATGATCTTAGTTTTTGACTGTTAAGTTTCAAGCCAGCTTTTCCACTCTCCTTTTTCACCCTCAAGAAGCTCTTTAGTTCCTCTTCACTTTCTGCCATTAGAATGGTATCGTCTACATATCTGAGGTTGTTGATATTTCTCCTGGAAATTTTGATTCCAGCTTGTGATTCATTCAGCCTGGCATTTCACCTGATGTACTCTGCATATAATTTAAATAAACAGGGAGACAATATACAGCCCTGTTGTATTCCTTTTGCACTAGTCAGTTGTTTCCCGTCCAGTTCTAACTGTTGCTTCTTGACCTGCATATAGGTTTCTCAGGAGACAGGTAAGGTGGTCTGGTACTCCCATCTCTAAGAATTTCCCACAGTTTTTTGTGACCCACAGACCCACAGACCCTGGTATAGCAGAGAGTCAAAGGGTTTAGCACAGTCAATGAAGCAAAAGTAGATGTTTTTTTCTGGAATTCCCTTGCTTTCTCCATGATCCAATCAATGTTGACAATTTGATCTCTGGTTCCTCTGCCTTTTCTAAACCCAGTTTGTACATCTAAAAGTCCTTGGTTCATGTATTGCTGAGCCCAGCCTGAAGGATTTTGAGCATAACCTTGCTAGCATGTGAAATGAGTACAATCATACAGTAGTTTGAACATTCTTTGGCAAAAGTATGCTTTAAAAGTATTAAAATCAGGAAAAGTATGTACCCTGATGACAAATGAATTAAATCAGAAATCAACAAACAGAAAAACTTCTGGGATAAATCCCTAATAGATAAAAATTAAACAACACACTACTAATTAACTCAGAGATCAAAGAAATCACAAAAATTGAATGAAAATAAAAACACAACACATCAGAATGTGTGAGATGTAGCTGAAACAGTGCCTCAGAGAGACTTCTAACTTTATATACCTATTTTTAAAAGGACTAAAGGTCCAAATCAATGACTAAGTTTCCTCTTTAAGAAGCTAGAAAAAGAGCAGGTTAAACCAAAAGAAAAGGAGAAGGAGATAATAAAAAGCAGAAATCAATAAAACAAAAAGAAAAAAGTCAACAAAACCAAAACCTGGGTTTTAAAAAGATCAACACAATTGATATACTTCTAGTTAGATAAGAAAAAAAAGAGAAAAGACAGAAATTACCCATATCAGGAATAAAAGAGAGAAGCCTTCAACAGATCCTATAAACATCAAAAGAATGAGGGGATATCAACGATTTTTTATGCCAATACATTTGACAACTAAGATGAAATGGACAGATCACTAGAAAGGCACAAACTATAAGGATCTACACATGAAGATTTAGGAAATCTGAATAGCTCTGTATCTGAAAATAAACTGAAATTATAATTAAATAATTTCTGGTTAAGAAAACTCCAGGCTCATGTGCCCTCACTAGGATATTAAATCAAAGATTCAATGAACAATCCCACATAAAATCCTTAAAAAAATAGAAGGGAACACTTCCCAGTTCACTTTAGAAGGCCAGCATTTCCCTGATATCAAACCCATATTAAAACATTAATGAAACTCTATAGACAAATATTTGTCTGGAACACAAAAATCTTTAATACAAATAAAAATCTTTAAAAAAAGAAAACCCCAAATTACATAGGAATGCACAGTTTGCATACAGTGAAAAACAGCAAATAATCACCTCAGCAGATACAGGAAGAACATTTGACCAAATTTAACACCCACTCATGATAACAACTTCCAGCAAATAGGAAGAAAGGAGAACTTCCTTTGCTTGATCTACAGAAAACCTGGAGCTAACATCTGGAACAAGGCCCACTCTCACATCTAACATTGTTCCCAGGGTCCTAGTCAGTGCAGGAAGGCAAGGGGAAAAAGGCAGAATAGCTTGAAAGGAAGCAAAACTGTCTTTATTCAGAGATGATATGATTATGTATGTAGAAAATCCTAAAAAAGAAAGAAGAAGGCTACTACAGTAAGTGAATTTAGCAAGGTCACAGGATACAAAGTCAAGTAGTCAACTGTATTTCTAGAGACTAGCGATAGGAAAATTCAGTGAAGAAAACTGCCCGTAATAACAGATCAAACTTTGTGCATGTCTTGTAAACAGAAACTAAAAAAGATCTAAATTAATGAAAATTGTACCATAATCATGGATTGGAAGGTTCAAGGATTGTTTAGATGTTAGTACTCCTCAAGCTGATTTATAGATTCAACACAACCCCATTCAAAATCCCAGAAGGCTTTTATTTTTAGAAGTTGAGAGACTGATTCTCTTATGTATATATAAATACAACTTACTTATAATAGCCAAACTATTAAAAAAAACAAAAAACACAAAGTTGGAGGATTCACATGACCTGATCTGAAGATTGGTAACACTGCAGTAATTAAAACAGTGTGGTACTGGCATAAGGATAGACATAGACATCAATGGAGCAGATATAGAATCAAGGAGACCCGTACATACAGGGCCAATCGATTTTTGATAGAGGCCCAAGTAATTCAATGGGGAAAGCTTAGCAACTTGCTCAAGGTCAGAGAACTAGAATGCAGGAGAGCCAGAATTCCAATCCCAGCAGGTCTGCCACCAAGTCTGTTTCCACCGCTCTCCCCTTAGTCTAGAGAGCAGCCATGCAGGAGAGGACACAGACGGGGCCTTACACAGGCTCCCTCTCAGTCTTGAGCAACAATGTCAGGCCCCATTTCATAGAGGACAAAGCTTGGGTGGGGTCACCTACAGACTCACTGGGTGACTGGGGATTTCTCCATAGCTGCTGTGTGATGGACAAGTCACAGAAGTGACAGGTGAGGAATAACAAAAATGACATAAAATTAACTGGAAATACAACGAGGGTTCTGGAAATCCTATAAGCCACAAACCAGAGCTTTTCTCTGGGATACAGAAAGGGAAGTATGAAAAGGCATGAAGAAGTTCTTTCAAAAATCTAACACCCTGAAGTCGAATAATGGTGAAAAGACCGCACATTCTTCACTTCAGAACCTAGCTGATTTTCAGTGATGATCCAATAGAAATGAGAGAAAACTAACTTGGAAAGGGACTCAATGTTTAGTGCAGAAACATCCATCTTCTCAGCACTGGTGATGGCTGGACATGGGACCTCAGTTTGCTATTTCTGAGCCCGAGAGGCAGCAGGGGTCCTGCTCCTCTGAGCCAAGAGTGTCAGGCCAACTGGGTTTCAATCTAAGGGCTCTGCCACTGATTAACACTGGGACTGTGTAAGACATTTAGCCTCTTCTGGCCTCCTCAGTGAAACTGTATCCCTTGTACAGGGTTTCCTGGAGAGTTTAACATTAAGTACAAAGTACTGTGCAGCACCTAGAACTCCTTAAGGGTTTGGGAAACATTCTGAAAGTAGTATATTTTTGGTGTAGTTATGACATCAAATCACAGCTTCTTGTTTCGTATTTACTTTGGAGGGAGTGTGGCATCACAGATAAAGCCTGGACATTCCAATTAGATGCACTTGGGTTATATTCCTGGCTCTGCTTCTTCCTGGGTGCCTTCCTCTCTAAGAGAATATGAACCAGTAGATACCGCATCTCTTTCTCTTCATCTGATGCGTGAACCACTTGGAGAATCTAATGAAAGCATAGACTGCTGAAGAAATACAGTAGCACACAGGATTTTCATACATGTTTGGTAGATGTCAAGATCTTGTGAAATTCATATATCCTATGGTGTTCAACATATTATGTAAGTTCCTTGTAAACCCTCAACAGCCTAAGCCTGTCTCTGGAAAAATCAATGAGCAGAAAAGTGACAGGAAAATCTAAGTCAGGTGCTGCCAAACTCTGTCCAAGTGCCAAGTCCAGCCTGCCACCTATTCTCCTAAATAAAGTTTTACTGGAACACCACCAAGCTCATCTGTTTATTTATTGTCTATGGCTCCCTTCCGTGACAATGGCAGAGTTACATAGTTGCAACAGAGACCATATGGCCCACCAAGTCATGTCTGTCTCTTTACAGAAAAAGCCTGCCAACGTCTGACCTCAACCATGAACGAGAGAGTGCGCTATGGGAAGCCTGCAGTACAGAAAATGGACGACACCCTGCCAGGAATGCCATCAGCTCAAACTTTTCAAGATTAGGAGAAGCAAAGAAAAACAGAACATCTGCCAGCAGAGATTCCTGATGAAATCGCAAGCGGTGGAGGCACTGGGCTTTATTACAACTGGCAGTGATTATGCAAAAGGCACGTGGTATCCAGGATGACAAAATCTGTTCTTGTGTTAGGGGTAAGTTAAGGAAATAACAGTGATTAAATGCTACTGACAACTGTAATAGCTGAAGAATCAGCCACAGAGGTCTTTCAATCAATGTCTGGAGAGGTGTTCAGGGACTGCATGTATAATGAGAGAAGAGTGTGCAAAGGAGGGCTTAATGAGACCATCAATGACCCCTGAAGGAAAGGAAGGAACTGTACCGACAAGAGGAGGTCCTCATGAGAGGGAAACACTAACTAGAATAAACACAAAAACTTCAGGATTTCACCTGATTAAGGGAGAAGTGTCTCAACATAAGCATCTTTTCAGACAAGGGAGACTTACGTTATCCAGGTCTTTTCGCAGTGCAATCTTGCTGGTCACCAGCTCATGGGCTAAGTCATCATTTTCCTGTTCCAACCTCATGTTAGCTTCTTGTAGGCGCCTATTCTCTCGCTGATGGGTGGGGAGAAACCAGTTGTAGACATAAAGATCAGATGGAAACGACAACTTTTCAGGTTAATTCTCAAAACTAATTGCTGAGACCGACGGGAATCTGGGGAGATGTGGCTGGCCCCAATGTGCTGCCAAGCAACAGTTCCTTCCTTGCTGTCTCCACTGATTCAATTAACCGTCAGGCAGTTACTTGTTACTGTGACAAAAGCCCAGGGAACTGTAACAAACCAGACAACTAGCATGAAGTGAAACAAGTCTTGCTTTCTCATTTGCAAACTCAAAACTGAAACTGGAACCTAGAAACAGTGAAACTAAATTTTAAGCAGAGCTCACTAAAACTAATTATAGGCACAATTATCTGAAGTGAAAGGCTGAAGGCACTTCACATCACTTAGGCCATAAACAAACCTCAAATCGCTCGATGGGGTCTTCTTGTTGGGCCTGCTGTTCCCTCATGGTGTGATACTCTTTTTCGTATTTTTTCAACTTCTTCTGACTAATCTGTAGGATAGAGCACAGCACAAATTAAAAAGCATCAGGAAGAGGTGGGTGCTTCAAGGCTTGCATTGAAGACCAAGATCTCTACTGACCTTGGCATCCCAAGTTAACCACCAAAGTGGTATTTCCTGCACATAAGCTCAGAAACTAAAATTCTTACTCAAATTTAGGGGTTTGTGGGGGGATAATTGGTTCCTGAAGATTTTACCAAGGGTGTCAGAATGAACATCCAACAGATGACCCCTCCTGTCTGAGTTCTAGGTCTGATTATCCGTCCTCTCCCTCCTCCTCACACACCATTTTCTTCAGCACATACCAGCAACGCTGCAGGGGCTTCCATTCTGTGACCTCACAACCTCTCCATAAGGTGTGGTATTAATAGCCTCAATTTATAGGCAACTTAACTGAGAAGTAAAGAAGTTAGGTAACTTGACCACAGCCACTCAGTTAGGGACTGGCAGATCCAGGATTTGCGCCAGGCCATTAGACACCATCCGAGTCCAAGCTGTAGCCACCTCACTATCTACCTCCTACCACTTTCCTTTCCATTAGCACCTTCTGTGCTGCCTTCAAACAGGCATACTTCTCTCTGCCCTTAAACTCTTCCATCTCATTAAACTACTGTCCTCTTTCTCTCAAGCTTTTTCTTACCAACTACTGCAAACCGCTATACTGCTGACTCATACACCTAACTTTTAGCCCCGAGTTTCAGGTTAATTGGGCTTTCCTGGTGGTTCAGATGGCAAAGAATCCACCTGCAATGCAGGAGACCAGGGTTCAATCTCTGGGTTGGAAAGATCCCCCAGAGAAGGAAATGGCCACCATTCTAGTATTCTTGCCTGGAGAATTTCATGGACAGAGGAGCCTGGCGGGTTACAGTCCATGGAGTTGTGAAAGCACTGAACATGACTGAGCGACTAACACTTTCCAGGCTAATTAGGCATCTCAGAGCTAGTCTAGTCCAATTTCCTTATTTTACAGATGAAAAAACTGAGGTGCAGAAAGGGGATAGGACAGGCCCAAGCTTGCAGCAGGCTCATGTCAGCATCTCCTAGTCCCTGCTCATTCTTCCCTTTCCCTTGAGCTGCCTGGTGTTCCTCTACCATTGATTCTGCGGACACATGCCCCAGTCGGCTGTTTACAGGTATGCCCCAATCAGAGATTACTCTTGGAGTTTGGCTGCTGCGCAAAGGGAGGCAGCCAGGAACCTACCAGCACTATGCCCTCGCTGCAGTCTATAAAGACGCCCACTAAACACCAATGGGGTGAGGCTGCAAGCTGAAAAGTGGCATCCCTAAGCCTAGATCTTCTATGTTAAGGCTAATGCTGGGGCAAATTTTTATTATGTGTGTAACTGATTCACAAAGAAAGCACCTAAATAAAACATCTGTGTGATCAGTAAATTCATAAACAATCTGAACAAATCAATAGTAGAGGAACAGAAAACTGAGGCTTGTGGGTGGTCAACACTTCCTCCCAGTACTCTCTGCTGTCAGTCTGTGTAAATGACAAGGGCGGGCAGAGATAAAAGGCTCCTCAAGTGCTTTGTAAAAAAGAAACCTGATGCCAAACCCTACAAAACATTCTCACGAGTCTTCAGGATCCTTCGACTTTTCATTCTCATGCTGTGGTAACAAAGAATGAACATTTCCCCCATAACCATACATTTGGTTAGTTACAAAATAATGTCTTCTACATCTCCTTATCCCTTATTATAAATGTCTCATTCTTAGAGTAAAAGGGTGGGTTCCCCCTCAGCATATAACCGAAGCTGGTGTGTAGTGAGTGCCCTGTGAGTGCCAGACCCTGTACATGTGTTATCTCACCTGGTTCTTACATTTTTGTGACAGGACATGGGCATGGCTCTGTGTGTTTACTAGGTTTTTCACATTTTCTGCATTGAGGACGAATTACATTTCTAACTGAGTTAACAATGTGACTGCTGTTTAAAAACAATGCTCATAAGTTGGGCTCCTCTGAGACAGAGCTCTGGCATTCTTTCCACGGACTGCGCTGCTCCGGAACTCTGACTGCTTTCCTAATTTTCAGCCTCACTTCTCGGTCTCTCTCTTCCTCCCTCTTTCCCTTAAATGCCTTAACTCCAACCCCATCACACACACAAAATAAACACAACGCTGCTCACAGTGGGTTCACAGCTGACTCTGACTTCCAGAGTGTGTGGCTATATGGCCAACTGGCTCAAGCTGCCTCTGAGACAGAGACTTGCTGAGAAAGACTGATGCTTGATAACTGAGTGAGGAATGAGAAGTATCAGTAGGAAAAGCAGCAACTCCAGTGTCCTTATGAGGCTGCACCCAGGACAGACCAGTGCCTCTCAGCCTGCATACCCCATCATTAGCGCCTTCTCCAGGTCAGAGACAGGCCTCACTTGCTGCTGTCCCTGCCCTGCAGAGAGAGAGTGCCCAGGCATGCTTGCTAAATGAACGAGAGACGACCCCTCACTCCATCCCTTAGCACTGACCTGTCTTCTAAATGGAAATGGCAACCAAAGCTAACAGACGCTTCAAGCCTGGTCCCTTGGCCTGTGCAACCTGGTGTCCAGATCACTCCTGTTCACCTTTGAGATCAGAGCTCCAGATCACTTCTTTAGTGAACCCTTCCTGACACCCTCTTTCCCCATCAGGCTAAGTCTTTCGTTTTATATTCTCATAGCATAAAGCCAAATCCTCCATGGTACCTGTCCAAGTCCACGATTATTTATTTATGTGCTTACATGACTGTCTGTCTTCCCACTTGGAAAGAGGCCACATCTGTTCTGCTTACCAGCATCTCTAGTGCCCAGCTCAATGCCTGGAACATAATCAGAACTTAATAGTCAGCTGCTGAACAAATCAAAGCCAAAGGCCTTCCTTTTTTTTTTTTTAAATCTAATAAGGATGCAAGAAGGGGCATTTATTTATCCAGTAGTTGAGCCTCACTATGTGCAGTATTCTTTGCTAGGCTTTAATGATACAAAAATATACACAGATCAGGATATGCAAACTCCACAAGGGCAGGAACTCTGTGCACTGTGAAACTCCTAATGCCTGGCACACAGGAAGCATGAAAATACTTAATGAAGAGACACAGCTCCCACCCTTAAAAGTCCAGGGTTCATTTTGTCTGTCTCTTACTTCCACCACTGCAGTTTTAACTAAATTCAAGAAAAACAGAAGTGATGGAATAAGCCCCTGAGCTCCAAATCACACCCACTGTTGGCTGACTCCCATCAGAAGGCTGTAGAAGTCACAGTTTCACACATTTGCCCTCCAAGAAGGTTAAATTTGAAATCTATTTAAATGTACTTTCAAGGAGGAAAAAATTCTAATCATTTCCTGGGCTAAGGCTAAATCTGCAATTTAGGTAAAACCAACTGTATACCTCATCTCAATTAGTACAAGATTCTTAACACTGTTTGAGACGGCATCACTTTTAATATCCCCTGAGAGCCAAGGTTCCCACTAAAAAGCACAGATGCTAACTCCACCCCCACCTTGCTCCCAGCAACAAAACATTCTACATACCATTTCAGAACGCTCATGGGCTCCCCTGAGGCCCATCCATAGTCCCAGGTTAAGAAACCCTGAATTAGAGAGAAGGTGGACACTTGGAACATGCCAGTTGGATATTTTGGTAGAAGTTAAAAAAAAAAAAAAAAAAAATTCAGCCTAAAACACCTTTTCCTTGGTCACTCACTTGTCATTAATCTGTCATAGGAAGTGGATAAGGTTCTCTCTTAAAACACGTGCTACTTGCCTTGGGAAAGCTGGCCCCTGACCAGCCCCTGGAATAGGCAGGGATGTCCTGGCCCATGCTGCTGGCCTGGGTGGGAGGGAGACAGAACTACTGGGCACCTAGAGCGTGTACTGAGCAAGCTTGAGTCCTGACTCCACCGATGACTAACTGTGTGACTGAGGGCAAGCTACCTTATCTCAGCCTCAGCGTCCTCATCTGTGAAAACCCCAACTGTCCTTATGAGAAGTGCTGTTGTGAGGATCAAATGATATAATGCACATAAAGAGCTGAGAAGAGTACCTGGCACACAGTGAAGTCTTTTAAATAAAGAGTTGCTATGACTTCTTATTATCATCTGCATCCTTGCCCTGAATCTGAGGCAGCCACCTTCTGAACATGTGCTGCAAACAGGAAGCCATTCAAACAATGTCCATTTAACACAGAAGAGTAGAAACAGGCTGCTTGTGGGAAACAGGAGCTCAGTTTAAAGTTCGGCTCAGAGGCCCCTGCAAAGGTCAGAATCCCTGCTGGGCTGCACTCAGAAAACCCAGCGCAGGAGAGAGCCTGGAGGCTAGCAGCTCTGCACGACAGGGGTGGAGCTATGCTGTGTGGGTGAGTGGGTACACAGGAAGAGTCTGGTACATGAAGGAGCTCCTGACCCCAGAGTCCTCACTGCTAAACAAAGAATTCTGACACAAGCCCATCTTCCCTTTTCAGTTAGTGAATAAAAGAACCTGAGATTTACGTAGGACTTTCAACCTAACCTCTACGCCTACTATTTTCTTTAATCCTCCAAGTAACTTTCTGAGATGGGTGCAGCAGGGATCCTCACCCTCACTGCTGTAGGGAGCAGTGAGGACCCCCCACTGCACGCCCTGGGGAATGGAGCCCTACTCAGGTAAAGTGACTTGTCTGAAGTAAAAGACCCAGTCTGTTCAGTCGCAGTGCCAGCATAAGAAAACAAATCTGGGGTGGTTCTTGTTTCTTATTCCTCTCTGTAGCTGAGCTCAGTGTATTCTTGGCATAGAAGACAATCTACAAATGCTTGTTGATATGAACTGACTTAAGGAAAGCAGATACCTGGGCAGAGGACATCAAAACCTGGTGGGCCAGAAGAGCACTGGTGTGTCACAGAGCAGCTGCGATGTTAAAGGCATCACCTTATTTCTTTCTCTACAACCCCTTGTGCTAACCTACCTAAGACAAAGCAGAGGCAGAACCAGGCTGACAGCCAAGGTCGGTGGGACTCCAATGCCTGCACTTAAAACCACTTGAAACAAATCAACATTCTATTTAATTTCTGAGCCTTTTTATTTAATTTGTTCAAACAGTTTAGACTCAAACTCCCTCAAAAATTACTAAATAGAATTAGGCATCCTTGTTCTACCATCAGAGTATTTTTCTAAAGTGCAATCAGCAAGTTATTAGCAGAGGACTCAAACATAGATAAGTACCAAAGGAGAGAAACTTATTAAAATAAGAAGGTGGTAACCACTGCTACCCTTTCAATAATCAGCAAACTTCAGGGTTCACTGCAGAGAAAGAGTAACCACTCAGAAGCTTCCTCATGAAATCCAATTCTAAAAGGTAGAACAAGCAAAGACATAAAACTAGCCTGGTCGAGTTACACTGAAAATGGCACTCAGCGACCGTGTACAAAAGGTAAGTTTCAACACTGACACAGAGACTGAGTTATTCATCATGATATGACAAGTATCGCCAAAAATGGACCTACAGAAGTGGCTCCTGACTCATTCATTCACTCCCCCAGGCACAGTAAAGCACAATGATGATAAGCACTGACTTCAGAGTCTGAAATTCCCGGGATCTAATCTCAACACCATCCCTTACTAACTTTGTGCTGGCTGGGAGTTTTCTTCAATTTTCTAAGCTTCAGTATACACATCTATAAAATGACCTCACATAGGGCCTCTAAGGATTAATTCACGATGTGTAGATACTATGCAAGGCTTCTGTGAACATATCAAGAAAAAAGACCAATAAAGTCACTATAAACACAGATCTTAAAACCCAAACACACATTAACTACACAAATGATTTAAGCAGAGAATGAAGTTCAAACTAAATACTGCTTTTAGCTCATGATTAAAAACACACCCTGAATGCAAATACTCCTAAATGCCAAAGAGTCTTCTGTTTCTCCAAATGGCAAATGGTTAGGATTATATAATTGAGAGATATTACTACTTGCAATAATATCTTTTCTCACAGGTAGTTTGAAGTCTAGCATTTTCACTTTATGTTTGAAACAACAAATTTCAATGAAGCAGTGGTTCAGAAATTCCATTTCACATTAGGCAGGATTCTACAGAACAAGGATCAAGTCTTTCTTCTTGATCTAAGAAACCCACAGAGCCATCTCTTTTGGCATGGTTCTTGCTTCTTCTAAGCCTCACTTACTGGACTTATTTTAAAAAATTCCATTATAGACACATGAAGAAACAGTTGCTCCTACATATTTCTGGAGTCAAAAACTTAAAAGACCTAATTTATTTTTTTCCCATTTCCCCCCGCTAAATATGATGCATGGGTTGCCAGGCTCCTAGGACCATTCTCGATCTTCTGGAACAATGTAAATTGAAATTGCTTTTAGATCTTGTATCATAAGTGGAAGCAATTTTTTCTGTCTCAGCTCACTGACCCATGGAGGGAGAGAAATTCAATAGACAGTTAAATGAGCTGATGTATGTGGTTAAATTTAAGATAAAGAGCAGGGGATCTATAACTCCTCAAGAAATTTAAAAAAATTCAGTCTCATAATAAACTAAGAAGAAAGAAGAAAGGGCAGGAAAGAAAGAAAAAAAGAGAGGCAAGTAAAGACAGATACAGAGCAAGATTTACAGAGACAAGGAAGACACAGAGCACAGAGAATGCAGACTGTGTGGGCAGCAGACCCACCTTGTGGCCACTTAAGATACTGCCACACCAAACTCCGTTCCTGTCGCCTTTGGCAAAAAGAGGCCATGCAACTGGCTGTCAGAAGACCCTAGTTCCAATGGGGCTTTTGTCACTGCCCAGTCAGTATCAGTTGGGTAAGTCACTTGGCTTCTATAAGCCTGTTTCCATGCTTGACTTGCCCTTCACACCTCACAGGGTACTGTGAGGAACCAATGATATTCTTACAGAATCTATACAAATATTGGAAATTACAACATTGCAACTGCTAAAACACAAAAGACAACAAGAGTCTCCTGGACTAGCATGGGAGGTAAAGCATTCCCAATTCCCATCTTAATCAGGAAGTACAACTGAGAAAAGGGAGTCACAACTTTGCTTTTACATTAAAAAATAATGGAATGGGATTGAATGAGTTACAGAGACAATATTTCCTTTCTAAATTTATACCAAGAAACTCAAAAGCTAGTTTCCAAACCATTCACATGGTAGGAATCCCCTTTCCTATGTCCAGAGGGTCTCTAAACTGCCCAAAGGTCCTATTCACTCACTGTGCCCCCCACCCCAGGCCCTCCCTGTCATGCAGTCCACACAATGCAGGGTTCATCACTGAACTTGACAATGATTTTTTTTATTTTTGAGTACACAGATTATCACTGTGACTGAAGTCTTTTGCCAATAATTGGCTATTGCCTGTATCTGCTCTAATATTATTTGGTATTAAGTATAGCTGCAAGAGTAAAACTAATAATCATCACTAACTCAACTGTACATACCATACCCCACCTTTTAGCAGAAAAGCTCATTCTCTCATGTCCTGGTGAATCTGCAGGTTTTCCAGGATAAGTCAGTTTCAAGAAAAAATTACTATTCTTCTCACCTGAAGCCATATGCAAGTAGGGAAAATCATCCAAAGTGTACCCTAACCATGTAGAGAGCTTTCCAGGACCAAAAGGAATTTTGTATCTAAGCAAATAATAATGTGAGCTGTGCGGGCTTGTTGACTTTAATTTCTTGGAAGCATAGGCAAGGAAAAAAAGACATCAGACACCTCCCATCTGGACTTGGGAAATAAAGAATCCATATATTATTAATGTGTTTCAAGCTAATGAAAACACAAAAGGTAAACCTTCGGCTAGATCTATTTTTAAGACTTGCCCAAATATCCATGTTAACACTTCTTTGTAAAACACTTGGAAGAAACTCAACAGAAAAGTCACTTATTCACTTGTCCAACCAATATTTATATGTCAGATCCTGTTCTTGTGCTGGGGATTCAGCAATAAACAAAAAAGAGAAAGTGCCCTCTGTCAGAGGCTTAATTCCAGCATGGGTAGAGGGGAACGCAGACAATAATCAAACAAATAATGTTAAGGAGAAATAAGTGAACTGTGGAAAATACAAAAGGATAGGAGATAGGGTGGAAAGAGTTGGGGGAGTGCTACTGTAGACACTGTAATTAGAGAAGGCTTCTCTGGTGACACGTTCACTGAGCCTATGACTTAAGAGGTTTGGGTAAAGCCATGTGGGCATCAAGGAGAACAACATTACAGGCAGAGAGACCAGCCAGTGCAAAGGTCTGAGGAGGGAACAAGCTTCGCATGTAAGGAGGCTGGGGTGTCTGAAGTGGAAAGCATAAGGGGGAAAAGCAGCAGCAGCTGAAACTAGCCTGTCGGAGGGGAGATGGGGCCAAGTCTTGCAGGTCAACTCAAGGACTCTTGAATTTTATTCTGAGATAAGAAGCCATTAGAGTGTTAAGCATGTGAGAGATGAGATCAAGAAGAGTCTAGGTAGAAACCACTGTGGAAGCAGGAGGACCAAGGAAATTACTGGAAAAATGCCAGAAGAGAAGGGAAGAGATGATTAGACTAGGGCATGGGTAAGGAAGGAGTTGAGAAGTGATCAGATTCAGGATGTAGTCTGATGGCAGAGCTTGGATGTGGAGGACGAAGATGTAAAGTGTGAGAAAGAGAGTAGGAGGGGCTGGTATCACGTTTTCAGGTCTGAGCAACCAGGTCCTACAAACAGGAGACAGGGGCACTGAGAAAGGAGCAGGTTTTGGAGGGGAGGGGAAGAAATCATAAGCAAATAAGAGGCAGCACCTTCCTGTATGTAAACCAGGTAGAAAGAGTAGCTCTAAGAAGTTCAGAGCTCACGTGGCTCTGTCCTTTCCACAAAGCCATCATCAGTGTTACTGAAAAGAGTTTGTCTGCTGGAAAATCCAAGAAGGGAATACTCATAGTAGTCGCCATTGTTTCTTGAACCCTTACTCATCACCTGGCATGAAGGTAAACACTGTACACACACTGTGTTAATCCTCACATGTGAAAACACTCATCACAGCACCTGGCACATGGTAAAATACCACTACATGTTAACCATGGGACTTGTTAAGTATGTAGCATTTAAATTTAATAACTTTAATGACTGATTTCTGGAAGTTCTATTTCCTTTTTTTGTTGTTCAAATCCCCCATTCACTTTACATCAGGATTCCTACCATTTCTCAGTCTAACAGGTAGTTTTACGTATTCTTGCTTTTATAAACAGGCCATTCCAAAGTCCTAGCTTTATGCAGAGACTCAGTTTCAGCTGCCTCCGGAAGGCCCCAAATCATGTCATAACTTCATGAGCATTAATAATCCTAACACACAGTTTGGTCCCACATTCCCTTGGGATGCTCTTTTATTATCACACACATGAGCTTTAAGCAACTTTGTTTCAGGCACCTGGACATTTCTCCTTTTTCTTTCAAGTTCATCCAGGTATTTAAACATTTCTTGGGTCATACTTTATTTGGCATCTCCGAATGTTTAAAGAAGGGTAGCCTGAACTAGCTCACTATGACATATAACCAGAACCAGAAGTCCAATAATACCTTACAGATGAGGAAACGGTGCCTTAAATAGGTCTGTGCTCTATGCAGCAGACAGTGAAGCTTCTCTCCTGACACAGAGGTTACAGTTTTACCCTCTGGAGTCACACCAAATAAACGTGACAGTCAGCCTTTTATGCACCCTATAAGCATCTCAATACAGCTATTTATTCTGTCTTCCATTTGCCTCCATCCTTCACATTCCAAACTAAACTCCCTCAATTATTTTTTCTTCTTTAAAAACAAAACTTTCATAACATGAACACGAGGAGATTCCTTTTTTTCAAACCTTAAAATAATACAAATCATAAATGCTCCACTGGAAGCGATAAACAGTGAATGGGTTTCCTTCATGTATTATTATTTTCATTTTAGGGAATTTATGTCCACAACAACAAAAACTGAAAGTTAAAGGATGACACAATACAAATCATGAAACCTGAGTTCTGCCACTAACTAGCTATACAAAATTAGGGGGCTTTGTGCTTTGGTTTGTCTTCAAAATTGGAATAATAATTCTTTCCCTAGAGTTCAAAATGGGGAAAGCAATGAGATTAATTCATAGGCTGTAATATATATGAAACAATTTAGAAAATTATACAATACAAAGGAAAACATTATTAATGTGCTATAAATGTTGACAGTTTTATCAGGAAGAGTGAGACACTAACAAAATAATCTACATTAATGCAAAAATGACTTTACCTTCATGTTGCAAGCTAGTTCCATTAGTTTTTTTGCATTTTCTTCTGAGCGGTATCTCTTAGGAAGCTGAACCCTGAAGAATTTCAGGGCACCTTCAAAGTCTGTCAGTAGCAAGTCATCTTTGGAAGTCTTGAAGAAAGAAGAAAACACAACCATGTACAGAAAAGAAGCTTTTTTGCTATAAAGATGCTCAAGAAGTATTTCATAATCCCAGCACCTTTATAATCCCCAGAAGGTAACTCTGTAGCCTTTGCTAGAGCTGCGTGCATGTGTCCACTGTCAGGGACAGTGCTAGAGCACAGCGGCTACTTACGATGAGATCAGAAATGCCAGATAGCCCAGCTTACAAACAAGTGTGCACTGTACCTTTAATAACCCAAGGGCGACGTTAAATATAACACTTATTCCCTAAAAGAGAAAACAGAGAAAACATTTTCAGTGTTTAGAACTGGACTAACTATTAAGCTATTTGTCTTCAGAATAGCCCGCAATTTTAGAGAGATTGTAAAAACTTGAATAAAGAAATGGAGTATCTTGAAAATATTTTGGAAAATAAAAATTACAGGGCCACCAATGAAAAACTAAAGGTAGACCCAGTTTCCCATTCTTCTGAGAGAAGGGCTTTTCTACAGCTATTTTGACAGTTCAAGAATGCTTTCCAAAGTATACTATGCTTCCAAACTAAAAGATTAGTCATAAAATTGTGATCCCTCGTGAAATAACGCCTGGTGTCTCTTCCACTGCCCACTCGAAGGACAACAATCACCCTGTCCAGGAGTCCTATGTCCCAGAAATGAATCTGCTCAGGGTTCCCTCCAACCTGCCTTTCTTCATCTAATCATTCTAGGAGTGCTGGGGCAAAGGACAGCTGAGGGGAGGCACCAACATCTGCTGACCAAGTTAAACTTTAAAAGTTTCTGGGCCTCAGTTTCTATAACTAATAGTCTCCCAATGGTTTTCTGAGCTAATTAGCTCAGAAAGTTTAAGTTACTCAGCCTGTCACCAGACCCACAGTAATTACTTAATAGTTGTTTATAACAGTGAAAAACTAGATAAAGGTTTGCGATTAGGAATTGGTTACATAAATTACGATCTATCCAAAGAATGGAATATCTGACAGTAAGTAAGAGTAATGGTATATTTCTGGAATGCTGTTTTCTTATGTTTCAAGCTAGACAGAAGATACAGATTTTTAAATGGATTTTTGTATGTTTTAAATATGGGATAATTAAACAAAAAGGAGGATGGTACAGATGTATGTGTCTATAGATATTCAAGTATGAGATAAAAATAAGTTACTGAATAGCATATAAGCATAGTCATATTTTATATGCATATAAAGTCATAATATATATACCATATGAAAAAACTGTTCCACACAGAACTTACACATACACATATATGAAAACACACAAAAAAAGGCTGAAAGAATACACATTAAATGTTAAAAGTAGTTTTCCTTTAGACTGGGATCAGAAGTATTTTCACATCATTTTGCTTATACTTTCTATAACAAACATGTATTATTTTTGAAATTAGCTTTTTCTTCTTAGGCACACCCTCCAAAACCTAAGACTAAGCTGTGGCAAAGACTGTTATTTACTATAACATCTATTTTCTTTTAGTAATAGACTCTCAAGTTTAAGAAAATTTCTAGGCAGCTTAAAAAAAAATTATCCTTAGCAGCTAGGGATATGTGGTCATGTACCTAAGTTCTGGCCAACAAGAGGTTAAGTGGAAATGCAGGTGGAAATTCCAGGAAGTGTCTTTTAAAAGAGGGGGCACACCTCCTCCGAACCCCTAAACTTCCTAGCTTAAATAAAGAGATAGTGTTTGGACCACTCATCAGCCATACAGAACAGAGCTGCACTCTGGGCAAGGCAGTTACTGCCTGTGACACAGGAGGGAAACCACCAACAAAAGCTTAAGTGCTGTGGCCTCTGATACGCACCTCACATAAAAGCAGGTCGATGATATGGAAGACCATGTACAGAGGGAACTTCGCAGTGAAGAGCGTAAGAAACCACTGGGAGGCATACATGTGCGCTTCAAGGCTTATGTCCAGGAAGTGGTTGTACAGGTCAGGGATGTACTCCTGAAACAGCAGACTGATTAGCTTTATGCACATATGCAGCTGTTTAACTCTCACTCAGGAGGCTCATAAATCTGCCAACAATAGGTCAAAAATGTCATATATTTGTGTTTTTATAAAAACTGAAAAAGTGCTCAGAAGAACACTTATCATCTGGTATGAGACTGGCACTGGACTCTCATTTTCAGTTCACAAAGCAGCTCTGAAGAGGAATCCCCACTTGGTGACAAGTATCTGAAAGGACAGTTTTTCTAAGTTATGAAATGTTTGGCAAAGTTTGTTTCACTTTTGTTAGGAGATTCCCAACCAGTCAGCTTCAGAGCCTTGGTAAGTATTTCTAGACTGAGTTTGCTGTGTTAAAATAAAGGCTCCTACACCCATCTGATCTTCTGGGTGTTTATGAGACTGAAAACCTGGCTCACACCCATCAGGTTAACACCTTATTAATCTTGGCATCATTATTACATGGAGAGAAATGAAATACACTAAACCTGATCCTGGATGGCTAAGGAATCACTACTGCTCCTTGGCACCATTTCCTCAATCCTGTTCTTCCCAGTCCTGCACCCTTATCGGCAAATGCAAGCTGGATTCTCTTTTTACCTGCATGAGGCGCTCCAACTGGTAAAATTTGCAATGCAAATCTTCAAAGTTTTGTTTGAAAAGTTCCCTGAGACCATAGTCAAACATGATCTTGACCAGAACACTGAATGCTTGTTCCTCAGGCATCTGTAACAGGGAAAGAGGGAATGGGTGGGAGGATCAAAAATACATACAGAAGTTTTCTCAGTATGTAAAATTCATCCCTAAACTCTCTTATTTGAATACTAGGAAATTTAGTGGTATGCAGTAACTCAGATCTCAGTTGTGTTATGTTTTATAACATTCATTCTTTCAACCAGGAAATATTTAATAATGCCTACTCTATGTCAGACACTGTTGCTGTCCTTGAGGAGCCTCTCATACAATTAATAACTAAATCTCCTACAATAACTAAAATGAATTAGAAAGATCAGTGGGAACACAAGAACAAAAAAGACTGAGTATTCCAGAGGGAGCTAGGAATAGGCTTTAGAGGGAGGACAGGATTTGAACTGAGTAAGAATAGGCCTACTACACGAGTATATGTTTCACCTTCCCCAAATCACGAGACCTTTGTTAAATCATTTTACCTCCTTAACTGTGAATTCATTTCAGTAAAAATGTTCTTCTTCCTCATTGTTGCTAAAAACATGGCTAGTTACAGAAGAACCTTATGTATTCTAATATTTGGAGTAATGCTTCAGGTATTATAGTAACGCTTGCAGTAACACTTAAGATACTACAAAAAGCTTCCCTCACTTCACTTCTATTTACAAACGCTACCACTTATATATCTTCCGTAACTTTACGGAAAAATATCTTCTTGAGAACTTGGCAAATGTCTAGTTTTCAAAATATAAAAAGAACACTGGAAATATTTAAGGCATGATGTGACCACAGCAAGCTTCTCAAATGTCAGGAAGGTGAATGGGTTTCTGTTGAAGACGACGACGACGGTGGGCTGAGCAAAGAAACTGGGAATAAAGCAAAGCTAAAGAGCAAATCAGACTAAGTAGTGAAATGAGAAAAGGATAGCAAATCATTGTTGGAAAGGTAAGGGCTTCAGGGGCAAAGGACCAGACCTTTGAGGTCTTTATCATCAAGACAACTTCACTCTTCACTCGCTGAGGGAGACATGGCCTGCCTAGAGTGACATTTCTGATGTTACGCAGCACATGTGCCCCTGCTCTGAATCAAACACTTATTTTAAACACAATGGCAAGCAGCATAGAGTTCAAACCAAGATACTGGGGATTTGATCGGGAAACTCATTTTAAAAGTGTTGTGGTACTTAAATGGGGATAAATGTCCTTGCACTAAAGTTGAGAACAAAGACAAACCATACAGACTTGGTGAGACTCTGAGATATTAAAGTATGATGAAAACAACAAAACAAAAATTTAAAACTTGACCTCCTGATGCAGTGTTAATCAGCTTGAAGGTGAGAATCATTTCACAATGCATAGTATATCAAATCATCACATTTTACACTTTATATACACAATTTTAATTTGTCAATTACATGTAAATAAGACTGGGGGAAAAAAACTTGACTTTTTCTTTATCAATGTCATAGCTTTGTCAAATTTTTGCATGCCTACCAATACCAAGCAGCTAGGTTCATAGCAAGAAGATGTAAAGTGGTTTTGTTACACTTGTATTACAACCTACACAAAATGGATTAAACCTCTTCCAACAACTTCCTCTCCTTAGAGAAACAAAATCTAGACTGCGTGGCCTGGCCTCCACAGCTCTCCTTCAAATCGGTCTTGGCCTCTCTAGCTCCCTCCCCCCCACTCCCCATGGCTCCTGATGCTCCGGTCACACTGCCCTTCTTTCAGTTCTTTCCAGATGCCAAGTTTTCCCCATTGCAGGGTTTCTATATACTATACTCGGAGAAGGCACTGGCACCCCACTCCAGTACTCTTGCCTGGAAAATCCCATGGCCGGAGGAGCCTGGTGGGCTGCAGTCCATGGGATCGCTAAGAGTCGGACACAACTGAGTAACTTCACTTTCGCTTTTCACTTTCATGCATTGGAGAAGGAAATGGCAACCCACTCCAGTGTTCTTGCCTGGAGAATCCCAGGGACGGGGGAGCCTGGTGGGCTGCCGTCTACGGGGTCACACAGAGTCAGACATGACTGAAGCGACTTAGCAGCAGCATATATTATACTATTCTCTTTGCCGGGAATGCGCTACTCTCCACTCTAGTTCTCAAAATAGTTCTATTATTTTTAGAACAATGTTTAAAGAAAGTTAAATGATACAGAAAAGTACAAAAGAGAATGGATGCCCCTTCTCCTTTTTCAGGGTTCCTGTTAGAGGTACCTTGCCAGAGAAGTCTGTAAATGAGGCTTCCTTGTTATTATCCTGTATCACACTTTTCACTGTACCTTCACAGAGCCACTGAAATTAACAATGACATACATGCACTGCTTTTTTGCCTACAACTAGCTCTGCATCCACAAGGACTGGGCCATAGTTACTTGATTCACTCCTGATGTCTATCTAGCACAGTTCAAACCATAACAGGTGCTCAAAAACTCCCCTACCATCATCTATGGGGTATTTTTGCCAAACATTTTAACTTGAATCATGAGGAAATGATCAGACAAATCAAGAATTTGGGATGTCTTACAAGGCTTGAATTTTCCAAATTGTCAATGGCATGGGACACACAAAAAGGCAAAGAGGACAGTTTAGATTAAAAATAAAAAGCAATGACAATCAAATGCGATGTTTGAATCTTTACTGATCTGGGTTAGGGAAAAAAGAGCTAAAAGGATTTCACTGAGTGAACAGGGAAACTGAATGTGGACTGTGGGTAAGACATGCTGACTTGTCAGATCTGCCTGTGATACTCTGGTTAGGTCCTCAGGAGACACATACACAAGTATTTAGGAGTGGAATACTTTGATATTTGCTACTTATATTATCCAAAAGTAATTTCAAAAAATTCTTCCATAAAAATATAAAACACCCGTGGTTCTGTGTGTGTGAAAAAGGAAGGAAAAGAGATGCAGAGAAGGCAGTGTGGAAGAATAATGAACTGATAAATTAAGTCAAGTGTATACAGGTGTTCACCTTAACAATTTTTCAATTCTGTTGTGGATTTAAAGAAACACTAAGAAGAGGGAGGATAAAGGTCTTTGCTGAATGAATGAATAAAATGGCACGGAAGCAAGCCAACTTTGCCGTTCTAGCCCAATACATAAATCTCAAAGCAAAGACTGATGACAGCGGCTACTTTAGAGAAGATAAAACGTCCTCAAAGGGTTTAACCAAGACTAAAGTCTATCCAATTATCCTAGTAATAAAAAAAGTTCTGCCCTTGTACCAATTTTCAACACTGTCATTTATTTTTACCATGTTTCTCTCCCATGATGACATTATATTAAGAAAAAGGTTTCCGGATATAGGAGTTAACACTCATGCACTAGAGTCTGCCCAAAGGCAATACAAAGCCGTGATCAAGTCTGAGGCAGGACATGTGTTAAGAAATACACAGAGACCTAATTACTCACATGGAGAAGCAGAACAGCAGCGAGAAATGACTGGCCTTGGCAATAGCCAATCTCTTCATCATACACAGAATAAGCCTGGGGGGAAAAAACCACAGGAAGTGTAAATGAATGTAGCCAGTCTTAAAAACAAAATACAACACAAAACTTTATTTATTTGGCTGCATTGGGTCTTAGTTGCAGCATGTGAGGTCTTTGAGTTGTTGTACAGGGGATCTAGTTCTCTGACCAGGCAGGGATCGAACCTAGGCCCCTTACCTTGGAAGCTGGGAGTCTCAGCCAACGGACCACCCGGGAAGTCCCAAATGCAGTCACTCTTGAGTCATAGTTGCCTTATAGAAACTCGGAACACAGGAACCCCAAAAATGCTACCCCCACTCCACTATGGCATTCTGATGGTCACTGAATGATGCAAACATTTCTCTTCAATTCCAACTTTTCTTTACAATACATAAACCTGTCACGCCACTTCTTGTAGCCAGGGAGCAGTAAGGTTAAGCAAAAATTATTTCAGCACTAAAAAAAAGGTTGTCATTCTGTCTGTCTTTGCTCACATTTTTCTTTCTTCTCTGCCTGGAAAACGTGCTCTTCCTTAAGGTTCCAAACATATCCCATTTTCCCAGGATTCTTTCTCTCCTCGGCAGGTCTATGGTACTTACTACAAATGTATGCTTATTACAGCACTTAACATACTGCATTTTAGAGGTCCCTCCTCTCTACTAGACTACTAACTTCATATGGGCAGGGGTGGTGCCCTATTCAACCTAGCAGCACATCAACACATACCAGGCACTCACCAAACACTGTCAATGTTTATATGTGTAAACATGCTTTCATAAATTCAGGTGAAATTCAATATAATCTCATTACATCCCCCACTTTGTCAAATTTTATCTGATGAGAGGGCCTACAGAACAAGAAACACCCATCTTTTCCAAAGACAAGATGCACAGAGAGATTTAGAAATGATCTTTTATAATTTAATGAGACAACTTTCTACCTATCAAATCAGTAAAAACTAACAAGTGTTAAAACCAGTTTCATTAAGGCTGTTAAAAACTAGCAGTAACATATGCTAACACAGGTCTGTGGAAAGCTATTTGACAATACGGATGAAGGTACTAATCAACATTTGATTAGTAAAGAAAGAATAAAGGTTTCACAGTTAATAGTTGTGCTGGAACTCCACAACTGCTAATGTCTGGTCTGGCTCTTAGGCCCACTACTTACATTCCTTATTTGTATGATGAGAATAATCACAGTATTTATATAATAGAGCTGATGTATTATTCTCAGTCCCCTCAAGTAAAGTACTTAGTGTATGGCTTTACCAATTATGTCCTGGGATAAAAACCTATTGAATTTTCTATAGGTACAGAATGGAGGGGAGCATTTTCTATAGGTAAAGAATGGAGGGGAGCATTCCTGAAGGAATGCATACAGACATGAAAGTACGTAACACATTTGGGAAATGTTTGGAATATAAGGTTCACGGAGGCTGTAAGGAAATATGGGGAAGAAAAGGCATTTCATTAATTCATCAACATTTAGTGAGCACCTACTATAATATGGCATGCACCGTGCCAAGGGCTACAGATGCTAATATATGTAAGAAATGATTCTTGCCCTTGAGAATTTCACAGTTCAGTTGGGAAGTCTGACAAGCAAATCAACCAGAGTACAGTGAGAAGTTCAATATGATTGAAGCATAAAATATTTAGGGAATAAGCCAGGATATATTACAGAATGCCTTTAATACTAAGCTAATGGATTTAGGAACAGGAAATAAACTAAGGAATTTTGATTCCATTCTGTGGGTTTAACGGAGGCCACTAAAATGATCCTGTTCTAGGGTCAACACAGAGAAAATAATAAATAGGCTTGAACCCAAAGGCAGGGAGACTAATGCAAGGCAGCTTTTATGTAAGTGCCAGCAACACATGATAGTGGCCTGTACCAGGGCAGTGAATAGAGAGGGAAGTACTGCTGCAAGAGACAACAATCATATCAAACTGAACGTGGCCAAAGGAAGGAACTGAAAAAAAACTGAAAAATGATTGTATCTTCAGCAAGACAACAGCATGGGGGTAAAAGGACTATTTTTCATTAAAAGAGATGTAACAACTAACCACAGTGGGAATATTGCTGGATCCTGATTCTAACTAAACTGTACAGACATTTAGGGAAATCTGATTATGGAACAGCAACTGGATGGTACTGCTCATTAATGCCACAGGTGGATAATGATCTTATTTTTTGATGTGCGGTGAAGACTTATTTTTTTGATGTGTGGTAATGTTTGAAGTTTGCTTTAAAGCACTTTAGGGAAGATGAAGCAACTGTGGCAATATGCTGATAAATTCTGGGTAGGGATATAAACAAACTCATTTACACTATTCAACTTTTATGGATGTTTGAAAATTTTCATAATGAAGTATGTTTTTAAATGGACCGTATTATTATACCTTTTCTGGTATACTTGACAGACTTCCGCAAGGAGATCAAAAAGCAGCTGGAAATTCAGGCCTTGAGCTAATGTAGATTCGGAAACACTTATGCAGTGGTGACAGCTGAGGCTGTAGGGTGGAAGGAGTCACCCAGGGAGACAGTGGAGAGCTACAGTAACCAGCGGCTGAGCACCTAGAGGAAGGCCTCTGTTTTAGGAACTCACGCGCGTGAGATAAAAAGTCATGTGGGAGGGAATCAACGAAATTGTTACAGAAGTGAGAGCTTAACCAGGAGGAGGAGAAATCAGGAGCAGATAGAGCTGTAATTAAGATAATCATGAGAGAGAAACCACAGCGTAGGGGGTCAGGAGTATGGGATCAGAGTCAGTGAGAACAGGGTTTCCTTCTGGGACATTTTTCAGGAAGGTGAGGGATAGTTAGATTGTTTCCTTAAATGGGAAGCACAACTGAGAAGGGTTTAAAAAGGATGATGACAAGAGGATCACAACAGAAATGATAGCTCTGTAAGTTCTATGAGGAAACTGAAATTAACCCCAAGGAATAGTTCGCTAAGTTCCAAGCGTCTTTATAGTTTAAAGCATCTGGTTTATCACTGGGGCTTCCCTGGTGGCTCAGACAGTAAAGTATCCTCCTGCGACGCAGGTGACCCGGGTTGAATCCTGGGTCAGGATTTCCCCTGGAGAAAGGAATGGCTACCCAATGTAGTATTCTTGCCTGGAGAATTCCATGGACAGAAGAGTCTGGTGGGCTACAGTTCATGGGGTCGCAGAGTCAGACATGACTGAGTGGCTAACACTTCCAATTTATCATTGGAGACATTGTCTTTTATTGCTAGTCTGTCCTACAACTAGCTGTTGGTTTTGCCTTCTCAACCGTAATATGCAAATTCCTTGAAGGTATGTCTTGTGTCTTATACTTTCTATATAGTAGGTGCTACATAGGTACTTGCTTAGTTTTAGGGGGAATAGACCAAAGCCTAGTTCTGAGGACCAAGAAAGTCAAATTCATCACTTACAATGTGAGTACTAAAAAGGAGTTTGTAATGCTGTAGGATTCAGAGGCTTTTAACATAAAACCAACTCGTGAGTCTAAATGTGGTGCCAGGGAACTATTGACTGAAAGTCCTGATTAAAAGAAATCCTACCATTTTATTTTAAATTATTTCCTGTTCACCATGAATCTAAAATTGTGTTGTTACTTTTGGTTTTACAAAAACTATTCTCTTTTTTTGCATTCTTGGACATAAAATACAAATTACATTTTGCAGTTATCTTTTGCATAATTCCAAAGGAACAGAATAACCACCTAAAACAGGCTTTTTTTCAGTATGAAATACCTTGCATATTTTATATAAAGAATCTTGTCCATCTCCTCCTGTGTCCTTAAAGTAGTCATGGGCTGGGAATGTCCGGTTAATATCACGAGTGATAGCACTGTCCTGGGGAGACTCCTGTGGAAACACCAGGAAGCAGAAGGTTCAGTAGTCAGTGATGGATGTACTTGTCTAGGCTAATACAACAAGGTTGTCTTCTAATTTACCTGCTTTAAAATGCTGCAGGAACATACATACACACATGCATGCCTGCGTCTTCAGGGAAGGAAAAGTAAATACTAAGAGGGGAAAAAAAAAAAAAGAAAAGAGACCCGTTTCACTGTATACACCTCATGTATATTCCATCTCTGCTGCAAGGAAGTGCAGGTGATAACCTTTCTATTGTTAAGAAGGAAAATGTGTTTCAAAGCGGATTTCCCATAGGAAAACACTCAATCTAACCTCAAAAGAAAGAGGCAAAATGCTCCTGTTAGAAAAACTGGGTACAAAAATTGCTGCTTTAATTGATCCTTTGGCACAAAACTAATGGGCCAGGTTCTCAAAGGGAAAACACAAGTTCCCGGATTGGAACTTACCCAGGGGCAAATGGCATAAAAACTCACATAGCCGTCAACTCAATATGAAACTAGACTATCAAATGCCAAGGGAAAAAAGAAAAAAAAAATGCCAAGGGATTCAAATGGGCTATGGGAAAATATCCCTTGCTTTTTTACCAATGGAGAAAAACTGTTTCCTCTTCTACAATAAGTAATTAAAACTAAATGAATGTCAGTAATGCACAAAATATGCCAAACACCCAGCTATTTCTAATAGCTTCCCTTTGTTAAATTTTATTTGCTCATGTGCTAAAGAATTGGAGCACAGAAACATGACCTTCTGTTTTAACAACGCATTGTCCTCATAGCTAAGACAACAGACTTGATTCTCCTCAGTGAGACTGCATTATATTCAGCACACCATCCAAGAGCCTGACACTCTTGTTTCAAATGAAAAATTAGTAATTTTTTTTTGGGGGTCTTGTAATTTTTCTAGCCTTTTAGGTAATCAGGTTCCCAGGGCCGTAAATATTTTACAGTTGTGCAATCTAAAATAACTTTACATTAAAAAAATTTTTTACCGTATAAATTTGACATGTTAACATCATGTAAATTTACAGTGTAGAGCATGTTACTCTCCATGGAGTCGCAGAGTCGACTGAGTGACACTTTCACTTTGATACATTTATACTGTATTGTAAAATGATTGCCAGTATAGCAGTATCACATTGTAGTTCAGTATTGCTGTCTACATACATACTGTGCATTAAGATTTTTGGCTTATTTACTACTCATTATTACTACTCATTACAAAGTTTGTATGCTTAAAAACTAGTCTTATCCTTTCAACCTCCATCACTAGTGAGCTAACTTTAAGCCTGTGCTCTTTCTTAACCTGCAAACTATTTAAGCCTACAGTGACACTGCCAAACTGCTTTCCAAAGAGATTTACTGGCAGACTACCAGGATTTTTTTATTTTTCTGACTACTAGTTTTTAATGCATCATTAACAACAGTCAGGGCAGCTCTGAGCTGTGGTGATCCCTGACAGCACAAAATGCAAGGTGAGAATTAAAGACTACAGTTGTTATTTGCCTGGTGGCAGCTTCTAGGCTGTAACACACGGAGAGGAAACAGAGCTGGGGATAGGGAGTACTTCCCTGAGTTGAGAAAACAGACAACAGAATTCAGGGAGGGCAAGGTAGCTAGACTCTGCAGCTCAGAGTACCAAAGAGAAAAGCTGAACAGAAGGAGGTCTGCAAAGCTACCTAGAGGGGTCCCTATGAGTCACAAAATCATAAAGAAAAAGATGATAACCTGGAATTCATCAAATTAAAAATCTTTAATATTCAAAACTTACTGTTAAAAACATGAAAAATGGAAGCCATGAACAGGATAAATCACCTATACAATCTATCTGATAAGTGATTTATATCTGAAGCATATAAAAGGCGACAAACAACTGATTTAAAGGGAGGAGGGGAATGGTGGTAAAAGATGGAATAAATGTTTCACAAAAGAAGACACAGAGATGGCAAATAAGCACATGAAAAATTTCAACATCATTAGTTATCAGCAAAATGTAAATTAGAAGTACAATGAGATTTCTCTGCATGGTCACTAAATGCTAAAATGAAAAGTACCCAATATATAAAGGACTAGTAAAGGGTGAAGAACAACTTGAACTCTCATACATTGCTGGTGGGAATGCAAAATGGTACAAATACTATAGAAACCATTTGGAAGTTTCTTATAAAGTTAAACATATGCTTATCATGCAATTTAGTGACTCATGTCTACATAGTTATCCAAGAGAAATGAAAATAAAAATGCATGTAAATACTTGAATTCAAATGTTTGTAGCAGTGTGATTCCTGATGGCCCAAACTGGGCTCCAGTGGGTAAATGGATAAAGAAACTGTGGTACATGCATATAGTGATGGAATACTACTCAGCAATAAAAGGGGAAAAACCCAGTGATAATGCAACATGATAGATCACAAAAGCATGAGACTGTATGAAATAAGAGAGACATAAAAGACCACTTTCTATAATTCCATGTATATGAAATTCTACAAAAGACAAATCACAAGGTACAGAAAGCAGATCAATGTTTGGAAGTGGCTGGGGCTCAAGGGAGAAGGCTGATATTTGGCAAAACTAATACAATATTATAAAGTTTAAAAATAAAATAAAATTAAAAAAAAAAGAGCGAAGACAACTTTTTAATACGCATATTAAAAAGCAGAGGCATTACTTTGCCAAGAAAGGTTTTTCTAGTCAAAGCTATGGTTTTTCCAGTAGTCATGTATGGATGTGAGAGGTGGACCATAAAGAAAGCAGAGCGCCAAAGAACTGATGCTTCTGAACTGTGGTGCTGGAGAAGACTCTTGAGAGTTCCTTGGACTGCAAAGAAATCCAACCAGTCCATCCTAAAGGAAATCAGTCTGAATATTCATTGGAAGGACTGACGTGGAAGCTGAAACTCCAATATTTTGGCCACCTGATGCAAAGAACTGATTCACTGGAAAAGATCCTGATACTAGGAAAGATTGAAGGCGGGAGAAAGGGATGACAGAGGATGAAATGGTTGGATGGTATCACCAACTCAACGGACTGAGTTTGAGTGAGCTCCGGAGTTGGTGATGGACAGGGAAGCCTGGTGTGCTTGCAATCCATGGGGTTGCAAATCGTTGGTCATGACTGATCAATTGAACTGAACTGAAGTAAGAGTGAATGGAAGTGATGGAATTATTTTTGAAGTGATGGAATTATCCATCACATCCATGGTACTAATTAAAACATGTTGTATTGTTCACTTAAAGCTGGTGAATTTTATTGTACATATATCATATCTAAATAAGGTGATTTTAAAATGGAAAACAGCTTTTCGGCCGGAACGGCCATGTTCCAGTGATTCGCCAAGATGACCAACACAAAGGGAAAGAGGCGGGGCACCCGCTACATGTTCTCCAGGACTTTCAGAAAACATGGAGGTGTTCCTTTGGCCACATACATGCGAATCTACAAGAAGGGTGATATTGTAGGTATCAAGGGAATGGTTACTGTTCAAAAAGGAATGCCCCACAAGTGTTACCATGGCAAAACTGGGAGAGTCTACAATGTCACCCAGCATGCTGTTGGCATCATTGTAAACAAACAAGTTAAGGGCAAGATTCTTGCCAAGAGAATTAATGTGCATATCAAGCATATTAAGCACTCTAAGAGCCGAGATAGCTTCCTGAAACGTGTGAAGGAAAATGATCAGAAAAAGAAGGAAGCCAAAGAGAAAGGGACTTGGGTTAAGCTGAAGCGCCAGCCTGTTCCACCCAGAGAAGCACACTTTGTGAGGACCAATGGAAAGGAACCCAAACTGTTGGAGCCCATTCCCTATGAATTCATGGCCTGATGGGTGTAAAAATAAAGACCCGGATTGTGCAAATGAAAAAAAAATAAATAAAATGGAAAACAAACAAGAGAGGATACACATACAACCAAACAAGAGTCTCTGGATGATTCAGGTCCTTTAGATTAAGAATTCCCACTACTAGTTTAGCTGCTGCTAAGTCACTTCAGTCGTGTCCGACTCTGTGCGACCCCATAGACAGCAGCCCACCAGGCTCCCCCGTCCCTGGGATTCCCTAGACAAGAACACTGGAATGGGTTGCATTTCCTTCCCCAGTGCATGAAAGTGAAGAGTGAAAGTGCAGTTGCTCAGTCGTGTCTGACCCTTTGCGACTCCATGGACGGCAGCCTACCAGCTTCCTCCGCCCATGGGATTTCCCAGCCAAGAGTACTGGAGTGGGTTGCCATCACCTTCTCCAACTAGTTTAGCTATATGTACCTAAAAAATGAAAATGATGCCAATTCATCTTTAAGGCCTTAAAACCAGGGGCTTAGCTTAGAGTCAGATGTATCTGGGTTTAAAAGCTGGCCTTACTCTCTTCCTTGGCTGAGAAACTTAAGGTAAGCTTGTCTTCTCTGGTTAATATAATCTACCTTATAAAGTTGTAATGATGGTCACTTTAAATAATCTATAAATTATAAACATGTAAAGAGCTTCCAAGGCTTCCCTGGTGGCTCAGTGGTAAAGAATCTGCCTGCAATGAAGGCGAAATTGGTTAGCTCACCTGGGAAGATCCCCTGGAAGAGCAAATGGCAACCCTCTAGTATTCTTGCCTGGGAAATCCGATGGACAGAGGAGCATGGTGGGCTACAATCCACTGGGATCATAAGACAGTGGGGTATGACTTAGTGACTGAAACAACAACAAAGAGCTTCCAGAACTGCCTGACACATATATAAAGCACCTGATAAAAGTGAAAGCAAGCACAGCGTCCAGCACCCTGAGAGCTGGGGCTGTCCTCTAAACACACGCACATCCACACACAAATAAGCACATACTCATGCACACAAATGTGCGTGTGCACACACACTGTTATAGAGTACACACACGCACATGGTTCACAGAATGTGTATTGTTTTTACTTTTTTTTTTTTGTTTTTACTTTTGAATATCTTATTTTCCTATAAAACTATTTACATAGGGTTAGAAACTGTGATTTAGTTTTGTAACTTCCAGAGCCTAGCAAAATCATGACACACACTTAGTGCCTGATAAATATATCAAAGAAAAATCCAAAAGCTTCCTTAAAATTGAGTGATGACAATGCTCATGTGATCAACAGCTCTCCCCAAACCACAATCTCTAATGCTAATGTTTATTAATTCAAGAATCATGTGAAAGAGGCATCAGACCAATCAGAAGAGAACCTTATTAATAATTAAAGACATTCTGACTAAATACCTGAAAAAAAAACCAAGACTGCTATGATGATTGATTCATTAGTGACTTTCAAATTGTGTCATATGCAGGCAAGAGAATAACTGTGATGAGACATAGAACAGAGCCCCACCTTGTGCCTTCTCTTTATTTTTTAACAAAATAAGAAAGTAAGGTTATTTTAAAAAATTAAGTGCCTTATCAGTACCTTTAGGGAAGTATATTGATTTTACCAAGCCATCCCAAAACTGAAAATTTGTTTCCTCAGGGGTTTTATTATGAAATATTTCAGTAATGACAAAAGTATAGACAACATATAATGAATACACATGTGATTATCAAGATTAAGAAAGCAAACATCATAGATACAACTCTGTACACCTAATTCGAATCTGATATGCCCTCTTCCTCCTTTTATAGTTAACCACTATCCTGATTTTGCTATCATTGCCAGGCATATTTTAATGTATATGTTATGTACATATATGTGTGTAGATGCATGTATTAATATATGTATATGAATACAGTATCTACAAACCATATATATTCTTTACAGAATGTTTAAAGTATTTTCTTTAAATGACATTATAATCCATGTCCTCTTCAGTAGCTTCTTTTATTCAATACTATATCATACAGTGGAAGTGAGAAGGGACTAGATCTGATAGACAGAGTGCCTGATGAACTATAGAATGAGGTTCGTGACACTGTACAGGAGACAGGGATCAAGACCATCTCCATGGAAAAGAAATGCAAAAAAGCAAAATGGCTGTCTGGGGAGGCCTTACAAATAGCTGTGAAAAGAAGAGAAGCGAAAAGCAAAGAAGAAAAGGAAAGATATAAACATCTGAATGCAGAGTCACAAAGAATAGCAAGAAGAGATAAGAAAGCCTTCTTCACGGATCAATGCAAAGAAATAGAGGAAAACAACAGAATGAGAAAGACTAGGGATCTCTTCAAGAAAATCAGAGATACCAAAGAAACATTTCATGCAAAGATGAGCTCAATAAAGGACAGAAATGGTATGGACCTAACAGAAGCAGAAGATATTAAGAAGAGATGGCAAGAATACACAGAAGAACTATACAAAAAAGATCTTCACGACCCAGATAATCACGATGGTGTGATCACTGACCTAGAGCCAGACATCCTGGAATGTGAAGTCAAGTGGGCCTTAGAAAGCATCACTACGAACAAAGCTAGTGGAGGTGATGGAATTCCAGTTGAGCTATTCCAAATCCTGAAAGATGATGCTGTGAAAGTACTGCACTCAATATGCCAGCAAATTTGGAAAACTCAGCAGTGGCCACAGGACTGGAAAAGATCAGTTTTCATTCCAATCCCAAAGAAAGGCAATGCCAAAGAATGCTCAAACTACCGCACAAGTGCACTCATCTCGCGTGCTAGTAGAGTAATGCTCAAAATTCTCCAAGCCAGGCTTCAGCAATATGTGAACCGTGAACGTCCTGATGTTCAAGCTGGTTTTAGAAAAGGCAGAGGAACCAGAGATCAAATTGCCAACATCCGCTGGATCATACAAAGAGCATGAGAGTTCCAGAAAAACATCTATTTCTGCTTTACTGACTATGCAAAAGCCTTTGACTGTGTGGATCACAATGAACTGTGGAAAATTCTGAAAGAGATGGG
Organism: Bos indicus; assembly: GCF_029378745.1. NCBI lineage: Eukaryota > Metazoa > Chordata > Mammalia > Artiodactyla > Bovidae > Bos > Bos indicus. The sequence goes on along the minus strand of NC_091770.1, from coordinate 93,902,028 downwards.
AATACCCGACCACTTGATCTGCCTCTTGAGAAATTTGTATGCAGGTCAGGAAGCAACACTTAGAACTGGACATGGAACAACAGACTGGTTCCAAATAGGAAAAGGAGTACGTCAAGGCTGGATATTGACACCCTGTTTATTTAACTTATATGCAGAGCACATCATGAGAAACGCTGGACTGGAAGAAACACAAGCTGGAATCAAGATTGCCAGGAGAAATATCAGTAACCTCAGATATGCAGATGACACCACCCTTACAGCAGAAAGTGAAGAGGAACTCAAAAGCCTCTTGATGAAAGTGAAAGTGGAGAGTGAAAGAGTTGGCTTAAAGCTCAACATTCAGAAAACAAAGATCATGGCTTCCGGTCCCACCACTTCATGGGAAATAGATGGGGAAACAGTGGAAACAGTGTCAGACTTTATTTTGGGGGGCTCCAAAATCACTGCAGATGGTGACTGCAGCCATGAAATTAAAAGACACTTACTCCTTGGAAGGAAAGTTATGACCAACCTAGATAGCATATTCAAAAGCAGAGACATTACTTTGCCAACAAAGGTTCGCCTAGTCAAGGCTATGGTTTTTCCTGTGGTCATGTATGGATGTGAGAGTTGGACTGTGAAGAACGCTGAGCGCCAAAGAATTGATGCTTTTGAACTGTGGTGTTGGAGAAGACTCTTGAGAGTCCCTTGGACTGCAAGGAGATCCAACCAGTCCATCATAAAGGAGATCAGCCCTGGGATTTCTTTGGAAGGAATGATGCTAAAGCTGAAACTCCAGTACTTTGGCCACCTCATGTGAAGAGTTGACTCACTGGAAAAGACTCTGATGCTGGGAGGGATTGGGGGCAGGAGGAGAAGGGGACAACAGAGGATGAGATGGCTGGATGGCATCACTGACTCAATGGACGTGAGTCTCAGCGAACTCCGGGAGTTGGTGATGGACAGGAGGCCTGGCGTGTTGCGATTCATGGGGTCACAAAGAGTCGGACATGACTGAGCGACTGATGATCTGATGATATTTTAATGATTAATCTATGGTGATAAACATAGCTCAAGTGGATTTAACTGTATAACTATGTAGTTATTTATGTATAGAGTTATTTATCTATTCTACTGTGGATAAACATTTAGATGATTTCAACATTTTCCACTACAATGTGATAATAAAGATTCATGCGTCTTCTCAAAACAAAAAAGAGAAAGAAATAGAACAGAGTAAAGACTGGGTCCTTCAGCTCAAAATGCAAAATAAATCATCCTGCAATTATCAAGAGAATGATACAAAAGGAGTCTATATTAATATATATTACTGTGGGTTAATAGTTTTTATTTAGCCTAGGATATATGAATTCTCTTCAATTCAGTTTTATGTATGTATTTTTGGCCACACTGTGCAGATTGCAGGATCTTAGTTCCCCAACCAAGGATTGAACCTAGGACCCCACAGTGAAAGCGCCAAGTCCAACCTCTGGACTGCCAGGGAATTCCCTTGAATTAAAATTAAAACTCAGTTTTAATTTTAACAAACACATAGAATATAAAATAGCAACACAAAGAGAAAACTACAGGCATGTTGGGAGTTAAGAAATCTTTGAAATAAAACTGTTTCATGAATAGCTCAAACAACAACAGATTGTTGTTATCTGCTTCAATTGTGAAACTGCAGCATCTCAAAAACTTATTGCACCCCTAGAGTCATTTAGAGGAAAAATAATTGGATTTCACCAAAATTAAAAATTTTCTGCTTATAAAATGTGTCATTAAGAGAAGATATAGGCCAGTAGTACATGTATCTGAAAAGGAACTATATTCAGAATATATATAAAAATGTAAAGACATGACCTAATAAAATGGGCAAAAATTTGAGCAGACACATTAGATAAGTAAATGAAAAGGCAGTTACCAGGACAATGCCAATTAAAACCACAATGAGCAAGTTAGTCAGAGCTTCTACTAAAAAGAATGAGTTTTTGGTGATGAGGGGAGAGGTACTACCTGGAACACTCTGTAGAGAATAATTCAATCAAGTGGAGATCTGGAAAATCAGAATGATAATTTTAAAGCACTGAAGAAGATGACCCAAAGCAGCACTAAGTAGTTTCTGAAAGGTTCAGGAACTTAAAAACAAAAAGGAGGAAGAGGACTTAAAGCACTAAAACAATAATTAAAATAAATTCCACATTGACAAAACTTTTCAAAAATGATGACTAGACATGTTATTGAGCTACATTTGAAGTTCAGCTACAATAAATTATTCTGAAAAAGTTGTAAATTCTATTCTTGAATTATATCTCCACTCTAATTGTATTTCCAAAAGAGATTTCTGTTTTTTTAAAATGTCAGATGAAATCACTCTGGAATTTTATGAAACAGAAATGAAAGCTCTGAAATAGGCTATGAATGATAGATTGTGGCTTAAGACAAACAGGAAGGTTAGAAAATTATATGAAGAATGACAGAAGTACAAAAAGCTTCAGCACATTCTATGCCAGTTGTGTCAGTCATAACAGACTGACCGACGATAAAGATAACTTGAAAATGGATACACAGTTATGAGAGGGATAATTTAGAAATTCAAATGTACATAGAATAGGAAAACATAAAACACTTCTCTGAAAAAACTCTAACTGGTTAGTTCTCATCCATCTGCCTTCCCTCTAACTGTTTGATCATGGAAGTCATCAGGTAAGTAAGGGGTAAAATGCCCTTCAGAGAAGGTGACTTTGAAAATTCACATACTGCATTTTTGAAGCCTTCAAGAATGATAATAAATCGAGGAGTTCTATGTGAATCACGTGCTTAAAATATTTGGTCTTAGGAAATATGCTGAAGAACTTGGGAATAAATCCATTTGACTTGCCAGAAGCCAACCTGTACAAAAATGATCCAAAAATTCTAACGATGATGGATTTAGTAAGTTCCTATCAGAATAATGACATTGTTAAATTTGAAAAGATTCTGAAAACAAATCACAGTAACATTTTGGACAATTCTTTCCTAAGAGAACACAGAAAAGAGCTTTTGTAAACCATCTAAACTCAAGTGCTTATAAAATTAAGATTTATACCATGATACACAGTCCTTTTATTTCTAAGCAGTTAAACACAGACATAGCTGATACAGGGCACTTGTTAGCATAAAGTATACTGGATGACAATATTCACAGCCAAATTACATCAGCCAAGTACATCTTTTCAGCAGACTGTACTTAGTAAAGCTTTTACAAATGTGAAAGTTTTTAACTAGTCAAAGCTACAGTTTTTCCAGTAGTCATGTATGGATATGAGAGTTGGACTATAAAGAAAGCTGAGAACTGAAGAATTGATGCTTTTTGAACTGTGGTGTTGGAGAAGACTCTTGAGGGTCCCTTGGACTGTGAGGAGATCAAACCAGTAATCTTAATGGAAATCAGTCCTGAATATTCATTGGAAGGACTGATACTGAAGCTTCAATACTTTGGCCACCTGATACGAAGAACTGACTCACTGGAAAAGACCCTGATGCTGGGAAAGACTGAAGGTAGGAGGAGAAGGGGACAACACAGGATGAGATGATTGGATGGTATCACCGACTTGATGGACATGAGTTTGAGCAAGCTTTGGGAGTTGGTGATGGACAGGGAAGCCTGGCGTGGTGCAGTCCATGGAGTCAGAAACAGTTGGATATGACTGAGCGACTGAGCTTACAAATGTACTTAAGGCAATCATGAAGAACAATTAAACCTTATAGGAACAAGAAATGGCAAAAGTATTGTAAGGTGATATGTCCTGAAAGTTACTGAAGTCATGGCAGATGTAGTTCTTTTAATCAACTGGCTCTATGCTTTGGCTGCTTCATTTATTGTAAGAAAACAACAGTTTTACTGTCCAGAAGAAAACAAAACTACCATACGATTGTGCATTAGTAACATTCTGCCAACTTTTTCTGTTAAGAGCCAGATGGCAAATATTTACTCAACTCTCCCTCTGCACAGTAGAAGTAACCACAGACAAAATGTAAATGAATAAGCATTTCTTCATTCTAGTAAAACTTTATTTTCAAAACAAGAAGCATGCTGGATTTGCCGAAGTTTGCCAAGTCCTCTAAATATACAACATGATAACTTGTCACCAGCAACATGACCAGAGAGAAGATCTTTGGAATGATTTAGAATACACTGACATGTTACTGTTGATTAACTTTATATGTTTTACTTGCAGAAATTTTACAACAAGATACTACAACTTGAAATGTATATGCCTCTGAACACTTTTTCCCCATGTAATAATGAATGTTAAAAATATTTGCTGTATTTTACAAAAGTCAACTCTCCAAAGTGTATAGTTCTATAGCAGCAATGCAATAAAGATTTAAATGAAACCCTATAATTATAGTGGCATATTGTCCCTTATATTTCAAGCAGTAACACAAACAGTATACAAAACTCGGAAATTCTAAACATACACGTTAAAACATATTATACTGGCTAAAATAAAAAGACAATACCAAATGTTGGTGAGGATATGAGACAACTGGAACTCTTAATTGTTGCTAGTGGAGATATAAAATGATACAACCACTTCAGTGACTTACAAGGCAGTTTCCTGTAAAGTTAAATAGGCATTTACAAAGACCCAGCAATTTTATTCCAAATTTCATTTTGTTTCACACAGGATAAACAAAACCTTGTATCCAAGAGGAAAAAACATACACAAAAATGTTTATAATAATATTATTTGCAATGGCCCAAAACTAGAAACCTCAAATGTCCATTAACAGGGAAAAAAAAAAGACAAACATATTACCATTCATATAATGGAATGTGTACATACATTGCTGGAAATAATTTTACTAAAATACTATAAAATAATAGCACTTTAAAAATGTACTCACTAAACAAATACAGAGAATTAACACCTCACACTAAAATCTGACTATTTCCTGTTCCCATACTCTTATAAAATGGGACTAGTCACTGTTCCCTAAACATAACCCCAAATTAATGATACAGCTTTAAGTGTTAGCTACTTGGTTGTGTCTGATTCTTTGCGATCCCATGGACTGTAGCCCGCCAGGCTCCTCTGTCCATGGAATTCTTCAGGCAAGAATACCAGAGTGGGCTGCCATTCCCTTCTCCAGGGGATCTTCCCGACCCAGATCGAACCCAGGTCTCCTGCATTGCAGGCGGATTCTTTACTGTGTAAGCCACCAGGGAAGTTCAATGTTACACCTTACTGCATTTTAAAAAGACAAATCTAACCTTTAATTTTCTTAGTATAATAACAAGCCCTTTTTGTTTTCTTATTTTAGTAAAACATTTCTGCTTCCTTACAATTATAATACTGGGGAAAAAAAGAGATAATTTCATAACTCAAATAACTGTAGCTTATGTTTGGTGAGCATATGCCTAGCTTTTATAAAATTATTTTTAAAATTGAGTTTATATTGTTTTGAAAATTAACTTTTACTAACTGTAAAATGTCATGAGCCTCTTTTTCTGTTATTTGACAGTTATCCTATCCTAGCATTTTTAGTGGACAGTAACATGGCCATACCAAAATTCACTAGGCTGAATCTCAGACTCTGGTATATTCAGGCTGTTCTACTACTTTTGCTATAAACAACGCTGTGAAGCAGAGTTGTGATTCTGAAGGGGAAGAGATGATTTGTGCAATCTATCTTTTCCCTAAAAGATCCAGCATAACTCTTACGTTTTGGGATTTGAGTTGCAGTGCCAATCTGTCCTCCAGAAAAGTTGTACACTCCAATTCACACACGACATTGGTATCACCTTTACATAACTGCCCTCCTGTTTTGGAACTGTCACTTATATACTTGTCTCAGCTTCCTTCTGGTCTGTATATAAGAACTGTCTCTAAAGTTGCAGAGAATGGCATATAAAATTTACAGACTCCATCCCATTCTAACTCCAATGCATTTTTTGCTGAACCCATGTTGACAAATATAGAGGGGAAAGAAAGGCACTATCATGCAAACATTCCCTCATTCTGTCAGTTGAGAAGCTTCCCAAGTGACTCAGTGGTCTTGCCAATGCAGGCGCCACAGAAGACATGGGTTTGATCCCTGAGTCAGGAAGATCCCCTGGAAGAGGCAACCTGGAAATGGCAACCCACTCCAGGATTCTTGCCCGGGAAATCCCATGGACAGAGGAGCCTGGCGGGCCACAGTGCATGGGATCACAGAGCCAGACACGACTGAGTACATTGTCAGTCAGCAAGCAACGAACACATCTGGTGCCAGAATCTTGGTTTCCAATACCATTTACCAATAGAAGGCACTAGGCTCCTTTTGGAAACGGTTGATTCCAGGACTGGGGCAGGAGATACACAAGATAATCCCAGAACATCGAGAATTGGCAGAGGATAAGGAAGCACTTCCCCCCAACTCACACCACAAAGAAAACCACCCATAACCATGGGAACATGTCAAAGTGAAGTATGTGCCAAACATAGTTTCTAGTAGCCACAGCCGGAACAATTTGAGCAATAAAATTAATGTAGTAATACTAGATTATAAGCTAAAGTATAAAAGAAATATCCATGGATCTATGCTTATATAAATAAATGAACAAATAAGTAAATAAATGGGGGCAGAGGGGAAGAGGCAAATCTTCCAGAGAGAGCTCCAAATAATTTCTGTAACCATCGTGCCCTCATGGAGGGAGCCCACTCCTCTGCTGGTTGTGCCCAGAGTCTTCCTTCAGAAGCGTACAGGATGGTAACGGGGCGAAAAAGTCACAACACTGAAGAACTCTGACAGACACAGCCTCAGTCAGATGCTCACGGTGCACACCAACAGGGACGAGTCATGCTGACAGCACAGCACGTACCCTCGATCTGAGGTAATGAAAACGGGGGTTGGCTACGTATTCTTCTTCCCCCAAACTCAAAAACTTAGGAGAAAAACACCAGACAAATTCCAAACGAGGGATATTCTATAAATACCTGACCAGCATTCCTTATAGCCATCAAAGTCATCAAAAACAAGGAAAGTCTAAGAAACTGCTACAGACAAGAGAAGCCTAAGGAGAGAGGAGGACTAAACAAAATGTAGTATCCTAGATGGGCTATGGAAGAGAAAACGGACATTAAGAATAAATGATGGAACTCTAAAGCATGGACTCTGCTTAACAGTAATGTATCAACGCTGGCTCACTAATTGAAACAAACGTATCATGTTAAGATTTGCACTTACTTGGGCACTCAATAAAATGCTGCACTGAATCTGTGGAATAAAACTGTTGAAATGAATGCTGTGGGTACAAGCTCAATAGTAATAAAAAAAAAAAAAGAGTCTCTGTTCACGTAATTAATTTTTAGGTGATTTCTTTCTTGTCCCCAGTTCCTAAGCTCTTTTTAGTGTATATGAGAAAGCACCAGCGAGGCTTTGTTACTTTCTTAAAGTGTAAGGCTTGTCTAAAATAATTCGTGCAGACAAAAATCTAAGGAAATAACATTTGTGCTGTTTTTTGGTCCCATCTTGGTTTTGAAAGTCATCCATTAGTTCAAATCACAGTGGTACCAAGTTCTGTAATTTTTCTGGATGACTATTTTTATACCTTACTGTGAGAATTGGCTCAATGAGTAACTTCTCAGGATTAACAAGGTACTGGGAACTGACGGAAACTCTTTGAATACACACCCTTTGTAAACTCAAGTTGAAAAATAGAAAGCTAAGAATGGCAGGAAGAAAAAGAAAGTACCCAAACAAAGAAAATGCAGTGGAAGGCTGCCATGAGAAATAACCAGCATAGAGAAGATTATTATTTCCAAAGTAACTTGTTGCTTAAAGAAAAAGTTAGATCTTCTTAAGATTATTTGGAATGCAATAAATGCTTTGTTAAAAGCCATCATGTAATACTTAAGAAAACAAAACAAGTCCACTCAAATCCACCATGCTATATCTTATCTTCACAATATATTTCACAGAAACAAAATAATTTTTTGGCTACATTTTGCTCTTTAAAAATCAGCTACAGATTGTCAGAAGTGATTTTAAAGACTTAGTTTTTTAAATTCCTTAGGATAAAAACTCAAAAGAAGGAAAATGAAATTTAAGAAGTACTATGCCTAAAAATGAATAAATAAGGACCAAAAACCTTCTTGAGGTAAAATCATTTTCTTAATGTTCTATTTCCCAAATCTCTTTCTTATTTACATTTTCTTACTTCTCTGAATTATAAATATTCTAAGACGGTAGACCTCAATACCTCAGTAATACGAGGTACAGTGTATTTGTAAAAAACAAATGGTGTGTGTGAGCATGTTTAGCTGTGTCCCACTCTGTGTGTCCCCATGGACTGTAGCCCACCAGGTTCCCCTGTCCATGGAATTTTCCAGGAAAGAATACTGGAGCGGGTTGCCATTTCCTACTCCAGGCGATCTTTCTGACCCAGGAATTGAACCCGTGTCTCCTGTGTCTCTTGCATTGGTAGGTAGATTCCTTTATCACTGCACCACCTGGGAAACCCATAAAACATATTAAAGCTCCTCAATTCCATTTATAGTTTAATCAACAAGAATTCTAGAAATAAATATCTGTTTGATGGGCTCACTTAACACCGACAGTGTACATTTTTATCTTAAATTCAGATTTCAAGAACATAAAAATGTATATCTGTGCAAACATCATTTTACTTGTCCCTATGTAACTAGCACCATTTATCTTCAAATTAGTTTTCTTTCAACTTGCAATGCTGTTATTCCACACCAGTGCAGTAAGCAGGAACTTCAGTGTAAACCAGATTGGTGGGTAGACACTGCTTTGTGTATTTATCCTGGTGATTTACTCTCAGATACAAAACTCATAATTCTAGTAAAATATTCATTGGATAACATTTAATAAAACACTTTAAAAGCTCAACCAAAGAAGGTAAGAAATTAATCTTTAACATATTTAAATAACTGAAATACTGTATAGGTATTCAGTAATTGGGGCTTCCCGGGTGGCTCAGTGGTTAAGAATCCACCTGCCAGTGCAGGAGATACAGAAGATACGGGTTTGATCTTTGGGTCAGGAAGATCCTCTCAAGAATGAAAAGGCAACCTACTTCAGTATTCTTGCCTGAAACATTTCATGGACAGTGGAGCCTGGTGGGCTATAGTCCATGGGCTTGCAAAAAGTTGGACATGACTGAGAGCCTAACACATTCAGTAATTAATGTTTCAAAATTTCCACTCCAAACACATCATACACATAACAAAGTGTAACTAGATTTCCGCAAACATGGAAGTAACTGAAGGCATTTCATAATCTGGCCACAACTATGTGAAGACTGGAGTTGGACCTCTGACAAATACCAAAGACAGATTTTAGGTGCTATAACGAGGTCACACCAGGTAACAGAACACAATGCCATAGAATACTGACTCTGAGTCAAGCAGTTCTATCGCTAAAAACTGCCTCTCCTACTTGCTAACTGTGTGACCTCGGACAAGTCACTTAACTAGTGTGAGCCTTAATATCAGTATCTGTAAAACTTATGCAATGCTCACTGTCTTACAAAGTTTATGAGAAGGAAATTAAATACTGCATGGGAAGCAGGTAGCATTAAGCCTTGTCCATCAGTAACAGCTTTTTCCCATCAGACTTGAGATTTATGATGCTGGCGTATTTCCAACCTTGGGAGAGAAGCCAAAAGCAAAATGTGTATTTGGCAAATTTTCCCATATTTGAAACTCAGTGAACTGTGAGGGATCTGCAATTTTAGATAGCATCCAATTCAGAAATCCAATATATATTATCGACATCATAATTTATTTTAACCAAATAAAATTAAAGAAGATAATAATAAAGGTAGCAGAAAAGCTGATGCAAAATATAAATAGTGCAATAACTTTTTCAAACCTATGATCCAGGCTAAGCAGAACACTCTAGAACTCAGTATAAAACACCTTTGCTGATTATCTTTCAAAAACATCATTTCTCAGAGGAAAAATCCATTTGGGTTTCTCTACTGACTCATTTAGTAAAGACTTCATTTACTTCAAGACAATCAACTAACTCTACCCACACCTAGTGCTACTGATTCTTCTTTCCTCTTGCTTCCCTTCCAGTAAGAAAACGACTTCCCCCAAACATAACACAGCAAAAAGACAACTATATTCTATAATTAATGAACGTGCCAAACAATCTTTTATTGCAGAAAGCAGACTCGAAAAGCAGCCTCCAGAAATGTTTGCCAACTAGGTGCCTCTAACTTTAAAACACTTTAGCATGGTTACCAGCCAAACAGTTACATACTCATTATGTTGGATCTATATACACAGTGTAATAGAAAATTAAATGGCTTCTTCAAAAAACATGACTTTTTAATAAAATAAGGTATGGTTATCATTGTTTCAATCCAAATATGGCATCATAGTGCCATTCTAAAAATAAATCTAAGTCCCATGTGAGATTCAGCCTTTTAGCTGTGTTCATTTCCTTTTAGGGCTCAAGTTTCCCACAGGAAAATTATTCAGTGCTTGGCAAAACTGTCCCAAATCATGTATAGATAAGGCACAACTGCTAACTGCACCATCAATCTTTTCCTGCTTTGTTATTGTTGATTCTCCTTCACAGTACCCCATCATGGAAAGACCCAAGACGCAGAAAATGCTCAAGAACTTTCATCTGACAAAAGTGAAGACAGTAAGTGTCACTATGAGTAAAAGGTGTCAAGGTAGTAATTTATGAGTCAGCTAAATTAGAAGACAAAATTATTTTATATAAAGTCACATTTCAAATATGTTTCTGATAACTGTGATGAATACCAAATATTTCAACTGTATTATTATTACTGAGCAAAAGTACACATCAAATGCCCTTTTAATACTTCTTAAAACAGATTGTATTATTTGACTGATATCATTCATCTAAAGATTTTATAAACTGTTACATGCTAAAAATAAAATCTTTTCAAAATCACTCTCAATATAGAAGAAAATTCATGTTTAAGATTTTAATTTTCCAAAGTAAAGAGTTAATTTTAAGAAACAATCCTGCTTAGTCGCTTAGCTGTGTCTAAGTCTTTGTGACCCCATGGATTATAGCCTGCCAGGCTCTTCGGTCCATGGGGATCCTCGAGGCCAGCATACTGGAATGGGTTGCCATCCCCTCCTCCAGGGGATCTTTCCAACCCAGGGATTGAACCCAGGTCTCCCACATTGCAGGCGGACTCTTTACTGTCTGAACCATTAGGCTACCTAAGAAACAACTAACAAGAAATAATTCAAGATTTAAAAGTTATCTTATTATATTATTAATGTATAAAGCTATAATCAGTTAGATCTTTGTCTACTAACCTAAAAACTTAACAGCATAGAGAAATATAGTCAGTCAAGCTCTATTAGTATCTATGTAGTAATGGCTTATTACGTAGGTAGTAAGGGCCCTCCTGGAATTAAATTTTTTATGTTTTCCTATTTAAAATTCCTGGGAAACAGCAACTTTAAAACAATAAGCAATGATATTCAATTTTATTTAAGCAAAAACTTCACCCTCCAATCTCACTAGCAGTACAAATAATGTAAATACAAATGAAAGCTTTCTAAAGTCATATGTTTCATATATTTTTATTTCCCCTAACGAAGTGACTGCTACTGATAAAGAAAACTTGTTAACTAATTAAGATTTTTCAAATCTTAATTTGTTTGGTTGAAAGCACCAATGAAAAGACTTTTTATTTTATTTAATCCACATCAAAATCTGAACACTTTTCCAAAGCTGCTGGAAATGCCCAATTTCTAAGCACTTGACCGATGCTGAACAATCCTTTGGACTTATTTTTTGTCATGTTTGAGCCAGGGAAGTCTGAGACCTGGACTTTAGTCCCAGTTCTGCAACTAACTTAACTGTATTACTGCTCTGGGTCTCCCGTTCCCCATTTGAGAAAGGAAGAATCTAGATTATGAACTCTAAGGGATCCTGTAGCTCTGTCACTTGAGGATTCTATATTGATGTTATTCACCTACTCAAAAACCTTAAGTCCATCTCCAATTCCTAAGCAAATCACATCCCTTGGCCTTTAATTCCAGATCAGGTAGCCCCAAATTTATCTTTCTGACCTTATTCCATTATATCTCAAATTGAAACCATACTGCCCTATTCACAAGGAAGCTAACAGCAGCTGCTAACATATACTGAATGCTTACTTCAGATCAAGCACTATGCTGAGCTTTACATGCATTAGCTCAGTAACCTTTACAATATTTGTATAAGACGTACTATTCACAACAGAAACTAAGAGGGATTATGAATCTTGTCCAAGGTCTCACAGTAACTGCCTGCCTCTCAAGCACATACTTTTAATTACTACATATTACACCACCGATATGCAGATGACACCACCCTTATGGCAGAAAGTGAAGAGGAATTAAAAAGCCTCTTGATGAAAGTGAAAGAGGACAGTGAAAAAGTTGGCTTAAAGCTCAACATTCAGAAAACAAAGATCATGGCATCTGGTCCCATCACTTCATGGGAAATAGATGTGGAAACTGTCGGACTTTATTTTTCTGGGCTCCAAAATCACTGCAGATGGTGACCGCAGCCATGAAATTAAAAGATGCTTACTCCTTGGAAGGAAAGTTATATCCCACCTAGATAGCATATTGAAAAGCAGAGACATTACTTTGCCAACAAAGGTCCGTCTAGTCAAGGCTATGGTTTTCCTGTGGTCATGTATGGATGTGAGAGTTGGACTGTGAAGAAAGCTGAGCGACGAAAAATTGATGCTTTTGAACTGTGGTGTTGGAGAATACTCCTGAGAGTCCCTTGGACTGCAAGGAGATCCAACCAGTCCATTCTGAAGGAGATCAGCCCTGGGTGTTCTTTGGAGGGAATGACGCTAAAGCTGAAGCTCCAGTACTTTGGCTACCTCATGTGAAGAGTTGACTCATTAGAAAAGAATCTGATGCTGGGAGGGATTGGAGGCAGGAGAAGGGGATGACAGAGGATGAGATGGCTGGATGGCATCACCGACTTGATGGACGTGAGTTTGAGTGAACTCCAGGAGTTGGTGATGGACAAGGAGGCCTAGCGTTCTGCGATTCATGGGGTCGCAAAGAGATGGACACGACTGAGCGACTGAACTGAACTGACATGGTCTCTATTAAGTATATAAATGCTCCTTGGAAGAAGAATGACAAACCTAGACAGTGTATTAAAAAGCAGAGACATCATTTTGCTAACAAATGCTCTAATATTCAAAGCTATGGTTTTTCCATAGCTTCTCCAGTCATGTATGGATGTGACAGTTGGACCATAAAGAAGGCTGAGCGCCAAAGAATTGATGCTTTTGAATTGTGCTGCTGAAGAAGACTCTTGAGAGTTCCTTGGACAGCAAGGAGATCAAACCACTCATTCCTAAAGGAAATCAACCCTGAATATTCATTGGAAGAGTTGGTGCTGAAACTCCCATTACTTTGGCCACCTGATGCGAAGAGCTGACTCATTGGAAAAGACCCTGATGTTGGGAAAGATTGAAGGCAGGAGGAGAAGGGGGTGACAGAGGATGAGATGGTGGGATGGCATCACTGACTCAAAGGACATGAGTTTGAGCAAACTCTGAGAGACAGTGAAGGACAGGGAAGCGGTTCATGGGGTCACAAAGAGTTGGACATGACTTAGTAACTGAACAACAACATTTAGGCCTTTGGAGCTTAAAATACTTTGTCATAGTTTTATTTTTTCCTAATAAAACTCGTTTTTAAAGTTCAGTTAAAATGATACCTCTTTACCACTTCAGTCCCTAAACTATTTCTTTTCAATCTCTAAACTAGTAAAGCTCTTACTGTAATCCCCAGTGACTTGTTCCTTGATAAAGTACATCTAAATATATGTATCTTAATGTTGGAAAACTTTAGGACTAATTCTCCTGTGGAACATATTATAAAAGCAGAATGGGGAGCACATGTATACCTGTGGCGGATTCATTTCGATGTTTGGCAAAACTAATACAATATTGTAAAGTTTAAAAATAAAATAAAATAAAACTAAAAAAAAAAAAGGCAGAACAAAATACATAAAACGGCAATAATATAAGGGAGTAAACCATCAAGGCAGGACTTTAGGGGGTTATGATCCCCGAGAGAAAGAGGCTCACCAAGCTCCTCCACAGTCACCCAGGTCTTTCCTTTGAGGGTATAAGCTCATTTCCAGCAGGCCCTGTTAAGTTACTGGGAGACTGACTCTTTGCAACAAGAAAATAACAGTGGCAATCTTTCATTGAGTTTCTATGGTGCCATCATGCACAATTCTGTATCTATATACTTAAGATGTGACAGCATCATTTTTTCACAATAATGCTAACAAGGGGATCAGATCAGATCAGTCACTCAGTCGTGTCCGACTCTTCAAGACACCATGAATCGCAGCATGCCAGGCCTCCCTGTCCATCACCAACTCCCGGAGTTCACTGAGACTCACGTCCATCGAGTCAGTGATGCCATCCAGCCATCTCATCCTCTGTCATCCCCTTCTCCTCTTGCCCCCAAACCCTCCCAGCATCAGAGTCTTTTCCAATTAGTCAACTCTTCGCATGAGATGGCCAAAGTACTGGAGTTTCAGCTTTAGCATCATTCCTTCCAAAGATATGCCAGGGCTGATCTCCTTCAGAATGGACTCGTTGGATCTCCTTGCAGTCCAAGGGACTCCATTTTACAGAGTAGAGAACCAAGAGCCAGAGATTCCAAAATCCATGCTCTTTTCACTACCTATCTCATAAAAAGTGATCCAAACACTTTATTTATAAAATAAATGCAGTAACAATGTGAAGAGTTTTACATCAATGCAACATGCATCTGATCTTGAATTGACTCCTATATTAGAGTCTTCTTCACTTAAAGGTAAGTATCCTTCTGAAGTTCTGACAGATTATATTACCTAACACACTGAGAACTAGGATTTAAATTCTGTCTTATTTCCAGTGCTCTGTAGGCTAAGGCTACACATATATCTGTAATATAATGACCACTAACTATACATGACATTAACATAATCTAAGTAGGAATGTTTTTAATTCCTACAAATACCATGTCACAAGGGAGAATGTTTTAAAATGAAAATGCCTTTTAAGTAAAATTCTGCTCCTCAGGGACCAATGAAGACGGAGATACACAAATGGATTTTTTTTTTTTTTTTTTGGTCTAGCTATAAATAAACTGCTTTGGCAGTGGGGGTTTCCCCAGTCTTACCGGAAGAATTTTCAGAAATATATCATGCTATTTAATGTTGTAACTTTTGCTTTCTCCCCAAAGTAATGTCTCACTAATTCAATAAATATTTACTGAAAGCTAAGAGACACAAATTAAAGTTTTACTTTGAAAAGACTCTTTCGTATTTTGATCAAAGCCAATATGATTTTTTTTCTAACAAGCCAATAAAACTTTTATCAAGTGACTACACTCATGATAATTTAACATTATGTGCTTTTTACTTCCCTAAAGGCTTTCTCATGTCATATATTGTTTGATAACTGTAGATCACTTTTGTCTATTGATTCTTTGGGTTCCTTTAATCCTGTCCAGCTAAATTTTTTTATCCCAATCTCTTTCAAGGGGTATGGAGAGAGAAGACTACAGAAATCGTACTCTACCCAGAGTACCCATTCCATATGCTGCCTTCTGAGAAAATCTATCTAACACGCATTTTCTTACCTTGTACTCTCATAATGCCAGGTCTTACATTACAGATACTTGTATACCAGTACACATATACTCATTACATATACACACACATTTTTTTCCATATATTCCTTCCCATGATGTCAAAGTAGAAGCTTTTTAATATCTGCTATCTTCTCTTGGTAGAAAAAAATAATAATTAATTTAGAAAGATTCAAACATACTTATGTTTGAGGCATAGTAACAGATTAGAAATCAAAAAGGTCTTAGAGCCTCAAAATTCAATTTTCACAATCGTCAAAGAGGGATAACATCCTTCTTGCCTGTCTTCTAGGAGGAAGAAATCAGATGATAACTAGGAACTGCTCAGTTCAGGACCATAGGTAATACAGTGCTATCAAACCCTCATTTTCTACTTTAGTGATATGTTCTAAACCTACACTTCCTGATTCCATTCTGTTAAAATTTACCTACTGCTCCCTAAATGTGGTCTATGCTTTTCATAAAAAATAATATACAAACATACTTGTAAAGGTCAAACAGCACAAAGCCTACAAAGAAAAAGAACAGACCTCTCATACTTCACATACTTTTAGCTATTTTTTATTTCTGAAGAAAATGCGTAATTGCAACTCTTTGGCTTTTTTGAAAAACAGAGTTTCTAGTATGGGAGGTGATACTATGGCTCTGTTACAGTCTCATCCCAACCCACCCTCCAACATACTTCCCTATCCTCATCATGACACTCAACATTTTGGCTAAATCAATATTATTCATAACTGAATCACAGAGTATATATCATGATCAAATTTCCTTCTTTACCTTTCTACCTTTTCTAAAGTTACTAATTATGAGATTTTTTCTTTCCTTCAGTGTTCTATGTATCTGTATTTGTAAGGCAGGTAAATATTTTGAGACCCCAAATATCTCAAAATGGGTTTTACCCTACACTTGAATGAAAGTTTGGGCATAAAATTCTAGGTCAAAAATCACTTCTTAAAATTTTGAACTTATTCCCAATTATTTTCTTGCTTCAATGTAGTAGGAAGTCCAATGCTATTCAGATCTCTGTACTCAGGATGTTTCTACAGCCCCATCCCTACTCAAGACCAAGATCCCTTTAGGGTTTTCTTTATCCTCAGTTTTCTGAAATTTTATGATTTGCCATTACAGTCTTTTTTATTACATTAAGTTGGTTGGTCCTTTTCATTGTTGTTCAGTTGCTAAGTCATGTCAGACTTTTTTCAGCCCCACGCACTGCAGCACAACAGGCCTCCCTGTGCCTCACCAACACTCGGAGTTTGCCCAAGTTCACATCCATTCAATCAGTAATGCTATCCAACCGTCTCATCCTCTGTTGCCCTCTTCTCCTTTTGCCTTCAATCCTTCCCAGCATCAGGGTTTTTTCTAATGAGCTGGTTGTTTGCATCAGGTGGCCAAAGTATTAAGAGCTTCAGCATCAGGGCTTTCAAAGAGTATTCAGGGGCTGACTTCCCTTTGGATTGACTGGTTTGATCTTGCTGTCCAAGGGACTCTCAAGAGTGTTTTCTAGCACCACGGTTTGAAAGCATCAATTCTTTGGTGCTCAGCCTTCTTTCTGGTCCAACTCCCACATCCGTAAGTGACTACTTCCTTTTCATTATGTAAACTCATATCCTTCAGTTGATAAATTTCTTTTGTGTTATCTGAGGATGTCTCCATTCTTCTCTGTTTCTGAAAGTCTAAGAAAGACTAAGAAGTCAGATATTGGACCCCCGATCACGTCTCTAATTGTCTGGCTTTCATCTATTTTACTATTTTTTGTTTCACTATTTGGTCTATCTCAATTTTATCTTCCAACTTCTCTAATTTAAAAAAATGTCTGATTATATTTTTAATCTCAAGAGCTTTCTTATTTTTTTTTTAAATGGCATCCTATTTTCTTTAATGCTTGGACTTCCCTGGTGGCTCAGACGGTAAAGCGTCTGCCTACAATGCTTGAGACCCGGGTTCAAACCCTGGGTCGGGAAGATCTTCTGGAGAAGGAAATGGCAACCCACTCCAGTATTCTTGCCTGGAAAATGCCATGGATGGAAGAGCCTGGTAGGCTACAGTCCATGGGGTGGCAAAGAGTCGGACACGACTGAGAGACTTCACTTTCACTTTTCTTTAATGGAAGCAAAACCATCTCTGAAAATATTTAGTTATAAATATTTGATTTTGGGGCGGGGGGGAAGTTTTCTTCTATGACTTGCATTGCTTCTGCTTCCTCGGATTTGTTTTGGGTTTTGCACATTTAATATACATATTCTCAAATCTATTCATAAGACTTTCTCTGGTTGACTACTGATATTAAAATATAAGGAATAAAAATCAACTGGAAGCCTTAGATGCATGAGTGGGATTCACTGACTGATGGGCATCAACTTAAAGTGATGGGCCTGCCCAGTCCATTTGAACTGAGAGCCTTCAAATACTGGCCCCCAGGCTGGACTCCTCTTATCTCCTGCTTTAGAAAGTTTAAGGTTGACTAAGAGCATTCTAGAAGTATAATGGGAAGAGGATGTTTTTGTTGTTTAGTTGCTCAGTTGTGTATGACTCTTCTGTGAGCCCCCTGAACTCTAGCCCACCAGACTCCTCTGTCCATGGATTTCCCAGGCAAGAGTGGAAACTGGAGTGGGTTGCCATTTCCTTCTCCAGGGGATCTTCCCAACTCAGGGATTGGACCCATGTCCCCTGCATTGGCAGGCATATTCTTACCACTGAGCCACCAGGGAAGCCCAGGAAGAGGATACTGATTATTTAACAAGCAGACATTCTCTTGACACTAAGGTTTTCAACAAGGTGTTTTAGGCACATTCTCAGCTAGGCCTGGCATCTGGAACATCTGTGGTTCAATCTCTGAAGAGTAACTTTCCCGTCTTCTGCTGGGATGGTGAAAAACCAATTGTCTACTAGGGCCAGCTTGGGATGGAGATCAAGGTAGTGGGTGACAGTGCTTTCAATAAACTTTCTAACAATTGTTTCATTTTCAGCTTCATGCTACTCTCTGCCTGTAGGGGCATATCAAGAATCTAATTTCCACCTATTTATTGGGTTTTATGGGCAGATTAGTTTGACTCTTTTTGTCCCTCCTCCATGACTTTAGAATTCGGCTTTGTCAATTCTGCAGTCAGTTACCACTTGTCTGCTGGGTATCTATAACCCCAAATTTTGGGGGGTTCATTCATCTGCCAATACCTCTGCTCCTCTTCTCTTTGTCCATATGTATTATACTTCTGCTGTTTTTGTAGTGGATCAAACCAGTCAGTCCTAAAGGAAATCAGTCCTGAATATTCATTGGAAAGACTAATGCTGAAGCTGAAACTCCAATACTGTGGCCACCTGATGCGAAGAACTGACTCCTTGGACAAGACCTTAATGCTGGGAAAGATTGAAAGCAGGAGGAGAAGGGGACGACAGAGGATAAGATGGTTGGATGGCATCACTGACTGGATGGACACTGAGTTTGAGCAAGCTCTGGGAGTTGGTGATGGACATGGAAGCCTGGCATGCTGCAGTCCACGGGGTTGCAAAGAGTCAGACATGACTGAGCAACTGAACTGACTGTGGAGTTAACAGAAATAAACATACATACTAAATCTGCTAATATTTAGTAGAAGTCTGTCACATGTTTTCCAAGTATAGAAGTTAGTTGATATATTGATAAAAGTTTCTTAATCTCTCTAAACCTAAGTTTCCTCACCTGTTTTATAAATCTATATATATACACACACACACACACATACATATATAAAACAAAAAATAACCCCTACCCGATAGGTTTCTGTGACAGTTACATGAGGTAACAATGTAGATTCTGAAGTCAGAAAGACTTGGGTTTGAATCCCATATCTTCTATTATTAACTGCTTGACTCTGGCAACTCCAAATCTCACATTTCTCATCTTTGTAACGGGGTTAATAATATGAGTCACTAGCTCACAGACTGTTGGAACGATTAAATAAGACAAAGTTTATAAAACTCTTCTGAAGCATAAGACGACTCTGTTAACAATTATATTGTTGCCCATAATGCTTTATACACCTAAAATTACACACCCGAGCACATATACACACCGTATATCAGCCTATTTAAGTCTTCTTCAGGACTTGGCTGAAGAAAGCCAAACTCCAACTTCTCTGCAAAAACAACAAGATATAATAGGAAAGGACAACGAATTAGGAAGTATGCAGTCTGAGTATTGTCGCAAATGGATATGTGGCCACCGGACTGTTTTCCTATTGGTAAAGAGAGAATCAGACCAAATGATCTACGTCTTTTTTCAAATGATGTTCCCTGTCTCCTTTGGGGATAATATGACTTTCAAAAATTCAATGTTTCTAATTACCTGTCTGATACTGTTAATTTTTATAGGTATTTTCATGTATCTTGCTTTTCCCACTAGATAGTATGTATTTGCTTTATGAAAACCAAGATGAGTTGTTTCCCCAAGCTAACAAAGTAATGAGGCCACTCTTTGAATATTAAATCAGAAAACAAAATTTTATGGTATACAACCACCTCAAAAGAATGAGTTAGGAAGTAAGACTGTAAATTTGCAAGGAAATATAGTAAAAGCTAAGTAACAAAAGAAGTTAATTTAACTAAAGAATATGTCAATTAGAAGGTCAGTGCTAGAAGTAAAATGATTTCAACTTTCATCAGGATCCCAATGACCAGGTTTTCAGATCACAGAGGTGGAATATCAGGCTTAGTCTTACATCAGGAAATGTTCATGTTACAGAACCATATTCTGAGATTTCATTCTCACCAAGCAACACTCTGAATATGGTCTGGCTTCCCATGAAGACCAATCAAGAGAGAAAGATTGCTCCCTATTGCCAGCACTGATTTCTTATTTTAAACTAATGAAGTAACATGATTTTAAACCCCGGCAAATGCCATGGACCCTGGTGGGCTACAGCCCATGGCGTTGCAAAGAGTCGGATATGACTGACCATAGACGTGCGCATGTATCCACACACACGGACCCACCCCAAGAAACAGATCCATGGTACGCCAACTGTCCAACCAGTAGGCTTGGTAAATTTACCCAGATAGTCACTCTGTGAAGCCTTTTGAAAAACGGATCACAGAATTTTTCCATATGAAACATGTAAAAACTATGAAGTTCTGTAAGAAAGTAATCATGTGATCCTTCTTTAAATCCCTGAGGCCAGCTAGCAATACTGGCATTTAATAGAGCTAGCTACTGAGGTTCTTGATTGCTTCTTAAACTTTCCCTAAAAGCCAGTTATGGCACAATACAATTTTCCAAACCCTACAGCAGTTATCATCCCCTTCATGGATCACAGCCTTGTCATGGTGAATGGGCTTATGTAACTTAATGAAAATGCCATGCCATGCAGTGTCACCCAAAATGGATGGGTCAGGGTGAAGAGTTCTGACAAAACGTGGTCTACTGGAGGAGGAGATGGCAACCCACTCTAGTATTCTTGCCACAAGAACCCCAGGAACAGCATGAAAAGGCAAAAAGATATGATACCTGAAGATTAACTCCTCAGGTCGGAAGGTGTCCAGTATGCTACTGGGGAAGACCAGAGGGCAACTGCTAATAGTTCCAGAAAGAAATGAAGTGTCTGGGCCAAAGTGGAAAAGGTGCTCAGTTGTGGATGTATCTGATGGTGAAAGTAAAGTCTGATACTGTAAAGAACAATATTGCATAGGAACCTGGAATGTAAGACCCATGAATCCAGGCAAGCTGGATGTGGTCAAGCAGGAGATGGCAAGACTGAACACTGACATCTTAGGAATCAGTGAACTAAGTGGACCAGAATGGGTAAATTTAATTCACATGACCATTATATCTACTCCTGTGGGCAAGAATCCCTTAGAAGAAATGGAACAGCCCTCACAGTCAACAATAGATTCCAAAACACAGTACTTGGGTGCAATCTCAAAAATGACAGAATGAGCTCAGTTTGTTTCCAATGCAAACCATTCAATATCACAGTAATCCAAGTCAATGCCCCAATCACTGATGATGAAGAAGCTGAAGCTGACTGGTTCTATGAGGACTTACAACACCTTCTAGAACTAACACCAAAATAAGATGTCCTTTTCATTATAGGGAATTGGAATGCAAATGTAGAAAGTCAAGAGATAGCCCATAATAACAAGCAAGTTTGGCCTTAGATTACAAAATGGAGCCAAGCAAAGGCTAACAGTTTTGTCAAAAAAACATGCTGGTCACAGCAAACACCTTTTTCCAACAACCCAAGAGACAACTTTACACATGGACATCACTAGATGGTCAATACTGAAATCAGATTGATTATGTTCTTTGTAGATGAAGAAGCTCTACACAGTCAGCAAAAACAAGACCGGGAGCTGACTGAGCTCCTTACTGCAAAATTCAGGCTTCAAGTGAAGAAAGAAGGGAAAACCACTGGGCCATTCAGTTATGACCTAAATCAAATCCCTTATGATTATACAGTGGAGGTGATAAGTAGACTCAAGGGGTGAGATCTGGTAGATAGACTGCCTGAAGAATTATGGACAGAGGTTCCTAACACTATACAGGAGGCAGTGACCAAAATTATTCCAAAGAAAAAGAAATACAAGAAGGCAAACTGGTTGTTTGAGGCGGCTTTACAAATAGCTGAGGAAAGAAGAGAAGTGAAAGGCAAGGAAGAAACAAAGATTTATCCAACTGAATGTAGAATTCCAGAGAACAGCAAGAAGAGATAAGAAGGCCTTCTTAAATGAACGATGCAAATAGAGAAAAACAACAGAATGGGAAAGACTAAAAGATCCCTTCAAGAAAATTGAAGATGTCACGCAAGGATGGGCACAATAAAGGACAGAAATGGCTAAGTACCTACCAGAAGCAGAAGAGATTAAGAAGAGGTGGCAAGAATATACAGAAGAACTGCACAAAAAAAGTGTTAATTACTCAGATAACCACAATGGTGTGATCACTCACCTAGAGCCAGACACGCTGGAGTACAAAGTCTAGTGGGCCTTAGGAAGCATTATTCCGAACAAAGCTAGAAGAGGTGATGGAATTTCAGCTGAGCTATTTTAAATCCTAAAAGATGATGCTGTGAAAGTGCTGCACTCAATATGTCAACAAACTGGAAAACTCAACAGTGGCCACAGGACTTGAAAAGGTCAGTTTTCATTTCAATCTCAAAAAAGAGCAATATCAAAGAAGCTTCAAACTACCACACAATTGCATTCATTTCGCACACTACCTACCAAGGTTATGCTCAAAATCCCTCCAGCGAGGCTTCAGCAGTATGTGAACTAAGAACTTTCAGATGTACAAGCTGGGTTTAAAAAAGGCAGAGGAACCAGAGATCAAAATGCCAACATTCGTTGGATCATGGAGAAGACAAGGGAATTCCAGAAAAACATCTACTTCTGCTTCACTGACTACGTGGATGCCTTTGACGGTATGGATCACAGCAAACTGGAAAATTCTTAAAAAGACAGGAGTAACAGACCACCTTACCTGTCTCCTGAGAAACCTGTATGGGAATCAAGAAGCAACAGTTCAAACCAGATATGGAACAATGGGCTCCTTTGACATTGGGAAAGGAGAACGACAAAGCTGTATACTGTCACCCTGCTTATTTAACATCTATGCAGAGTACATCATGTGAAATGCCAGGCTGATGAATCACAAGTTGGGATCAGGATTGTTGGGAGAAATATCAACAACCTCAGATATGCAGATGATACCATTTTAATGGCAGAAAGTGAAGAGGAACTAAAGAGCCTCTTAATAAGGGTGAAAGAAGAGAGTGAAAAAGTTGGCTTGAAACTGAACATTAAAAAAATTAAGATCATGACATCTGGTCCCATTACTTCATGGCAAATAGAAGAAAAATTGGAAGCAGTGACAGATTTTCTTTACCTGGGCTCCAAAATCACTGTGCACAGTGACTGTAGTCATGAAATTAACAGACGCTTGCTCCTTGGAAGAAAAGCTGTGATAAACCTAGACAGCATATTAAATAGCAGAGATATCACTTTGTTGACAAGATCCATAAAGTCAAAGCTATTTTTCCAATAATCATGTACAGACGTGAGAGCTGGACCACATAAAAGGCTAAGTGCCAAAAAACTGAGGCTCTGGTGCTGGAGAAGACTCTTCAAAGTCCTTTGGACTGCAAAGAGATCAAACCAGTCAATCCTAAAGGAAATCAACCCTGAATATTAATTGGAGGGACTGATGCTGATGCTAAAGCTCCAATACTTTTTGGCCACCTGATGCAAAGAGCCGACTCACTGGAAAAGACCTTGATGCTGGGAAAGATTAAAGGCCAGAGGAGAAGGAGGTGGCAGAGGATGAGATGCTTAGATATGTCAGCGACTCAATGGACATAAAGTTGGGTAAACTCCGGGAGACAGTGGAGGACAGAGGAGCCTTTGTGCTGCAGTCCATGGGGTCACAGAGTCGGACATGACTTAACGATTGAACAACAATAGCAGTACCATAAGCACTTCAGTCTGAATACATGACCAACAGTGTGTTAAGAAAAGAAAGGAAGGAAAGATGGAAAAGTGATAAAGACTAAGAGGAAAAAAAAAAAAAGCAAAACCAAAGAATCAGAACAATTTCTTTCACCAAGCTGTCCTATTCTATTGTGCTTTTTTCATTGTGGCTGATTTTTACAGCATACCTTATGTTGATCTAAAGCCAAAATCTTGTACATACTGTGAGAAACTGGCAGTCTGACAGTTAAATTCCCTGGGGCTTCCCTAGTGGCTCAGTGGTAAAGAATCTGCCTGCCAATGCAGGAGATGTGGGTATGATCCCTGGGTCAGAAAGATCCTTTGGAGAAGGAAATGGCAACCCACTCCAGTATTCTTGCTTGGGAAATCCCATGGACACAGGCGCCTAGTGGTGGGCTACAGTCTATGGGGGTCCTAACAGAGTCAGACACAATTTAGCAACTAAATAACAATAACAAATAGTCCGTTGGCCAAGGCTACTGAATTTCCAGGAGTAAAGTTACCTAGCATATAAATCACACACATTCCCACACTAGTTCTTGGTACAAAGAAGGATGTTTACTATTTAGAGTCTAGAATGGCCTTGACCATATGAAAAACTGCTAATGGGCTTCGGAATACCCTTTGACCATCACTGCTCTATAATGTCAAGAAGTTATAATAGTGACTAGAAGTGATCATTACAAAGGGTCATTCATTAGTTCTGTAAAACTTAACAAAACTTCCACACTAAGCCAGGTGCCATGTTAGATTTGGGGGATAAAGGTATGAAGAGACACTGAACCTAGCTTTAGAGACTTTAGAAACAAGTATAGGGAGTAAATGGAATAGTTTTATGTTGAATTTTATGTTAAAAGCTACTGTCGTTTTAGAAAGGTGAGAATTTATCATGCCTCTCTACTTAAATGTGGGATTGGCTTTCAAAGATCTTACGTGGGGTAATACCACACCAATATGTAAAACTTCCTTAGATATAAAACTATGGCAGATAAATAATAGTATTCATTTTTATTTGCAAAGCACTTTACATATTACAAAGTTCTTTTACATCCATTATCTAATTCAGTCCTCAAAGTAACCCTGTGAAGGATGAAGGGATTATTATAAATAGAAGAAACTAAGCGCTTACAAAATGTTGTCAATTAGTAACAGAATCACAGATTCTCTGTTCAGAGTTCATTTTACATATCATGATTCCCTTATTACCTAAATTTTGAAGAAAAGCCAAATGACTCATTTATAGTCTAGAACATTCCTTGCGTCTGCAAAATATATTAATAATATGTATATTTAATATAAAACTTTAACCTGAAATGGAAAAAGTACACAAAAATGAACACAAATGACTTACGAAGTCATTCGTAAAATTTTAAAATTTTTTCATAGTTCCATGATTCTCCCCATCCTTAAACTTCCCCAAATCTCCTCATACAGCAATAAATTCTGGTTTGTCAATAATTTATTTCACAAGTCTTTTATGATACAAAAACACAAAGTCAGTAAAATTCCTACAACATCATCAAAAGCTGATGTTTTAATCAAACCTTTTGATTAAAAGCTGAGGAAACTCCCAGAAATCACTATACTACCTGGGAACTCATAACCCTGTTGCTTCATTTTCAAGTTCAAAGAGGTGAAGAGTAAATGCATTTAATAGTACAAAAAAATTCAAGTTTTCCCAATCCTTAAAATACTGAGACCATTATTCAAGTAAAAAGGAAAAGTCATTTAAAAGGCTCAAAAAAGTATTTAGCCAGCAATAAACCTTAAAGAAAATTCTTTTCAAAATGTGATTTAGGGTAAGAATTAACTGGTCCATGAAAAATGCAAATAGCCATTCTGCTGTAAGACAATTTTTTCATTTAAGTGGAATAATTGTCCTTTTGTAATTGCTTTTCCACTCTAAGAGCAAAAAACACACTTTCAGTGAAATCATTGTATTAAAAACACAATTAATTACAGATATAATTAGTATAGTCTCATTTTTAAATTTCCTATGAAATAATTTCAACACAATCACAAAAAGCTTACACTTCCTCTGGTATTAGTCATATACCATATAAAGTTAAATAGGCTGTCTTGCCAAAGCCTAGGGTGACTGACTCTAATACTTTTTATCATTCTCAACCAGTTAAGACTGGTATTTAAACAAAATGTCATTAAATGTTGCAATAAATAGGCCAGGATGAAAAGGTTACTTATAAATACATATGAACTGCAAATGTATCACACAGAAACTGCCCCAAGACTGTATGATTGTATCCAGACACATCTCTTCTCCCCAGCATGCACATACCACAAGAAAACAAAAATTTAAAAGCAGTATAGATAACGAATATGAGAACAGAACTGATACCTGGAAGAAACCTTAGCCTTTACAAGGTCCAACTGGAAAGACACCTGATATTAAGCAAGCCTCATGGCGGGTGGGGGGTGGTGGTGGTGGTGCTTTGTTTTTCTTTAAAATTACTAAATCTACTTAATTTCTACTTTAGTTTTAGGCTGGGTCATTGATAGAGGTTCTAATCTGGGGGAGGGGGGACCTCTGACAACATCTAAATTTGATATTAGGGAAAAAATATAAAAATCTATTAACAAAAGCTCTTATTAAAAGAACTGCTGCCTTTCCAGTCATTAAAATATCAGCGTGATTAGCCGTTTCCAGAAAATTAAACAGATTTCCTCATCTCCATGAAATTTCCACAAAATCTTTACCAAAAACCTGTTTCTCTAAGACAGAACCCTACTGCAAGAAAAAATTAAAAGGGCTGAGTCCTCCCAAAAGTAAAAACTGATGCTAACTGACTAATTAGTAGATTTGACATCAGTTTTCTATACAAATTAATCTTTATGATTACCATATTGGTAGAACTAAAAACTGACAAGCAAACTGTGCCAATTTGAACAGTTTCTTTAATATATACATGAAAAAGGGAAATAAAAAAAAAATCTGTGCCACCTAAATAAAGGGAAATTATATACAGCTATTTTTCAGAATCTAACAGAAAAGGTTTTCTACTTCAAATGGCAACTTAAAGCCACTGTTAACATAACTCGCAATTTCAATATGAGTTCTAAATTTTGAAATAATTCAGAACCAAATTTTCAAGCTTTTGGGAAGAACTCAGAATCTGAAGTTTAAATGTTTATGCTAATACTTGTTCTCTTAAAAATAAAAACGCTTAAGTAGGATGATTTTGAGGTTAAATCAAATCTCTAAAATCTAACATCGTAAAATACTATCCTTTATTTCAAATCTGTTAGATTTTAGAGATTTAACCTCAAAATCATTCTACTTAAGCGTTTTTATTTTTAAGAGAACAGGTATTAGCATAAACATTTAAACTTAATGATGGAAAACCAAACCACATCTGTCTGTTTTATAAATATCCATGTCCTTCCCTGGACTCAAAAATCCACTTTAACCCATTTCCCTTCGTTTTCTTCTATCTTCCATCTCACTGCACACTATTGTCACATCCCTATTACAACATCTAGCCAAAGGCAGAGATCATGTAAGTTCCCTGAAGACTTCCAAAACATTAAAACCAGCAGAAAGCAGAGGAAATACTTTATGCCTGGAGCTGCTGGGAAACCCTTCTTTCCTTTTAGAAAAATAAACCTCTTGCTCTAAACATAACCACTTTGAGAAACAAAACAGTACTATACATACAAATACACAGCACTCTCAATTACTAATTCTATAGATTTTGCTAGTATTTTGACTGGAAAAAAAAAAAAAAAGCCTATTTGAGCAAATGAACTGTAACCCAATGATGTTTGTTTTTTTTCCCAGAAAGAGAATAGCAATGGAGATTTAATCAGAACTTCTCTCATTCCTTAACACTAAATATGGATTTCTTAACACTAGCTGAAAGAATGCTTTTAAAAAGAATTAGTTGCTATTTGATTAGATGATTCCATTTAACTACAAAGAGAACACCTCAATCAACGCCTTCTATTTAAAAAAAAAGTACTAGCTAAATGTATAGTGTATTTTCTGACTCAAGTTGCTTAGGACGCTTTTCTTCCTGATATTCTAATATTTCAAAAGGTCTCTAGATAAAAAGAGCAGAGAAACTAAAGATACATTTTAATGTATTTTCACCATTATAAAAGTGGAGGCCATCAGCCTGTCATTTAATTATTTTTCAGGTTATTAAAATGCATTTGGCTCTAAAGGAAAAATCTAACTCAAATATTCTTAACACACACATACACAAAGGCATGGGCAAGAATACTAGAACACAATCACTTTTAGTACATACATCTCTTTAGGTCTCAGTGAAGGATGGCACAAAATATATTTTAGTTTTTTATATAAATTATATAATTTGACTGCACTTTTGCTTCACGATTCAACACACAAATTTAAAATTCATGCTTAAGTTTTCACATTATTCACTGCATTGAGAATTTTCTCAAGAGAATAAGACAAAACATTCGGCTTTCTGAATGGCAGTATGGAAACCTGCAGCATAGTTACACTGTGACATACATGAGGAATTCATCACTGAATTACTATACAGTTAATTCATCACTGTATTTTAATATTCCCTGTTAAATCAATTGTACATGAAGCCTAAACAGCTAGAAAGAACCCAAAAAAGCAACAAGAAAACAAAGACTTTGAAAAATGCTGACGCTTTTCACAACCAGGTTTAGTCATGCCAGCTGGAGAGGTGTTAGATATGGCTTTATTCATTTTTAAGTCTGAGAAATACAGTTACTTCCATGACATTATGAACAGCAATTTATCCTCGTGGTCCTGATTTTTCTAATTCAAAAGCACTTAAAAAAATCATTTCTGCAAACTTAACAAGGTATTTTGGATGGATCACTTGTCAGCTATTGCTTAGAATCAAATTATTAAATTATTTTGTCCCATATTTCCCGGAGAACTAGAGATACAAAAAGATAAAAAGGAAACACACACACAAAACACACAGCAACTCAATATTTGAACCACTTCAGACATGAAATCCATTAAGAGGGCCTTTGCTCCGAACTGTGTAAGGGTCCTTAGCTACCATCTGACTTGCACAAGAAGTACACATGGCCCCTGATAGGCGCTTTAGTCCTCTTTGGAAGACACTGTTGGAAAGACTATAAATGACACAGTTGCAGAAACTATTACTAATAGCAAGCCAGGTGGTCAAGAAGGATGCGAAGCGGTTGCTGTGGCCAGTAGAGCTCTCCAATAAGAAGTAGATGATGTACGGCAACCAGAGGATGTAAAATACACTAGTAATTCGGAATAGGACCATGGCATAACGCTTATCAGAACAAGCCTGCACCTCCCCAGTCTCCCCACTCTGGCTGCTGAAGCGGGCTTGCCTTTCGTTGATTTCCTTTGTGTGCTGTTGGCAGATGCGGAAGATGTTGAAATAGGTGAAGCACACAATGAGGGCTGCTGGGGCATACAACATCATCACGATGAACAGGGTGAAGTAGGGGTCGGTGTGCCAGGACTCTGCACACCACTGAAACACATCTCCATGATATCCAGGTTTGCCCCAGTGGAAAAAGGAAGGCAGGAAGACCAGAGTGGAATATAGCCAAATCAGGAAAATACACAGACGTAGTCTCCAGGGCGTAACCAGGGTATTATAGGTTAAAGGTTTAGTGATAGCAATATATCTATCAATGCTGATACAGGCCAGAGAGGCCATGGAGACACTCTTCAGAACTGATACTACAAAACCAAATACCTGGCAAGTCAAGGACTCCTCTACTGGAAGCGGGTGGTGGAGGAGTGATAAAGAAGGGACCAGGCAGCTTACCCCAACCAAGAGGTCAGCATATGCCATAGTCTGGATAAAGTAACTTGTAGTATGGTGGTTCAACAAAGGTGCACAGTGAAATACAAAAATCACAATGATGTTGCCAGAAATAATCAACACAGTTAGAAACACAATAATCAATACTTCCAAAAGGCAAAAATTGACAGTTTCCAAGTAGCCAAATGCCAAGAGGCAAAAAGAGTGGCTGCTCTGATTACCATCCAAGGTAGAGTTCATCTTGAGCTCAGGAGTGATCTTTCACTTCATGCTGCCGCTTGGCTGCTGCCAACAGTTCAAAGGAGCAGCTGCTGTCATTGCGGTCAGCTCTGTGTGTCTGCAATAATGCCCGAGGAGCCTTAGTCCCCAAGCTCGCGATGCTGCCGCTCTGGTGCATTGCCTGCAGTGTAATTCCCCTTTAAATCCTTCTTGGAATAGGGAGAACCAGCAGCAGTTGTCTGGCCAGTCCCAGATGCGGCCATAGTACCAGGTTTACCATACACATAGCACCAGGGGAGTAAGGCAAACTCTGGGTACAAGGTCTTCAGCCAGTGAGGGTGGGGGGCAGGGGCAGAAGAGAAGGGAGGAAGGCTAGGACTTCAGCAAGAGTTGTAATGAGTCTCCTCTGAACAGCTGACAGAAGAAAAGGAGAGAGCGTTTTACATTTTGTATCCAATGCCCTAATCAAGAACCTGGCTAGCTCAAGCTGGTATCCCACCTCCCACTCCATCCCACCCCACCCAGGTCAACTATTCACGCCTACCCTCAGCAGCACCCCCACATAAATGGTTCTTACTTTACAGGGGAGGTGCAGCAACAGCAGTCTTTCATGACCAACATAAAGCAAAATCAATCGCCAGTCAGATCAATCTAACCCCATTTCCTTTCTTTTGAGCTTTTCAGGGGAGAAAAGGAATCTACTTATACCATTTAATTACCACTAATAAAATTAGCCAAGATAACTTAATTTTTTTTATTGATTCCAATATTTTGCCTCTTAGAAAACATTTCAATAGCATTGATCTGTCTAGCTCAATTTCCGAGTATTACCTGTAATTCTGCATGCTGCAATCCAAACAAAAGCCACAGAACATCCTTAGCTGAAAGCCTTGCAAAGCAGGAATGTGCCTCAGCCTCGTTTACTGCAGAACTGAGACACAGAGGGAGGGGATAAAGGAGGAGGAGGAGAAATAGGGAGAAGAGGGGGCTTGGGAAAAGGAAGAGGCGGGGGAGGGGAAAGAAGAAAACGCCCGGGTGCGCACACAGGCTCTGGCATCTTTAGCAGCTCATTAGAATTCACTGCCAGAGAAATGCTCCCCGATTTCCAGACTGCACAGTGAGGGGATAACTTAATATGCCTGCAGTGCAGCGTCTGAAAGCTGTTTCCTCGTCGGTCTGGAACCCCCCTCTTCGTAGATTAGCGGAATTTAGACTGCCAGTAAGAAGAGGAGGTAGTAACCAGGACTGAGTGCAAGCCGGGAATTAGACTGAAAAACACTGCCAGAGGGCTAACGGTGAGAGGAAATTCCTATTTTCTTGTAGCATTTCCCACAGAACAAAGAGCAATGTTAAAGAATGAAAGTATGTTAACAGTGCATGACAACTGAAGAATCAAAATCCAGCACCAGAAGTTCTAGCTAGAAGACTACATATTTGGCATTAATTTCTTCTCATGGTTCACTATATATGGATCAGTTTTAAGAAACATGACCAAAATAACAAGCAAATTTAAAAATTAGGTCTTTAAGAGAAAAAAACAAAGAAAATCCCATCCATTTCAAATACTGCAGAAACAGCACACACAAAGAAGAATTACACTGTTCCTATATTCAACACTATCGTCTGGTTGAAATGTCATAACTTGCTTCTAGTTTGCTGTGAAGTGGTATATATACAAACAAAAGATGGGCAAGTAAATGCACCCACAATTACAGGAAGTTTCATGGTACAAACTAGCTTTGTATCCTAGAACACACAATCTTGTCTGTGCCTACTAACACAAATTGGGATTGTACTGTGGCATTTCAGATGATGTCAAATGAGCACAATTTTCAGCTAACTGGGAGTGTCAAATTATGACAATTTTTAGTTAATTGTGTATTTTTAGTATCTTTTCTCCCAGGTATCTTTGGACTCTCAGTTCATTCTTCTAAGTTTCACATAACTCAGTAGAGTAAAATAAACAAATGTTGACATCTGAAAACATTTCAGAAGGGCTGCATACCGGGATGGAGATGTATATTATGAGATCCAACTTTCATTTTTTGTTTGCTTCCCACACATGCTTTCTCACTACAGGCAATGGTTACTCACCATCAGAATTCAATTACATTTTAAGATCTGAAGCACTGTGCTTATTACACAAAGGCAAGGAACTAAAAAAGCCTATTAAGCATAAGTTTGATAGCTTAATCGACAGGTCTTACTGGAAAAGATGGCAAAGTATGTCAAAAGGACCCGTGACACTGAACTCCCATCGGTTCAAATCCTTGCTTCCTTGCTCTATTATCACTTAGCTTCTCTTGGCTTCAGTTTCATCACCTTCAAAATGAAGATCATACTCTCTATTTCATGAGATTGTTGAGAAATAAAGCAGATGGTGTACACAAAAGGTTTACCAACATCTAAGAAACAGGAGGTATATAACTTTATTTTCTTCTCATACAACTCAAACAGCCTTCCTAGTCTGTGTTTTCCCACTAGTCACCTTGTGCTGCTTGAGGCTTGGGCTCTTCTGAATCCTAAGGTGCCCTCTCTCACTGTGACTGCCTAGTTCTAAGGGTGGTAACAACAGTCATTTGGATACACTGCTGCCCTGCATTCCTCAAATACATTGAGACTGTATATACGTAGGCAAGAAGGAATGATGATATGGCATTAAAAATTATTCCCATTAGACAGGTAACTTCTCTGCGTATGTCTCCAGATCTGATTTCACTCCTGAGTTCTCTTTTCCATCCACAATTTGCCTACTGGTCACACATCTTCTACTTGGATGTCTTATAGAGACTTCAACCATAGCACATCCAACAATTAAATACATTTTTCCTACCAAATAAACCTCTTTTTTCCCCTGAGATTTCCCCAAGCACTCAGGTATGAACTCGGGAATCATCTTGACCACTCTCTCCCTTAATATACCATTCTTACTCACCATATCTTGGGAATCTATTTCTATAATGGCTCTCAAATTCATTTCCCCTTTTAGTTTTTAATATTTGGGGCTATCATTAAATATTTTCTGTACTTCTTGTTCATTTTTATAATCTATTCATTTCTGCTTGTTAAATATCCATCAGCACATGCTTTATTAGGGTTATTATGAACTCCATTATGCAAGAAGAGTCTATGGTTCCCAATGACTTTCCAGTTTGATCTCACTAGTCCAAATCCCCCAAATACCTTGCCCTCCAGCCAAACCAGATTACTCATTACCCTCTACATTTGACGTAGACTTTATTTCTGATCTTCCTATTTTCAGTGCTTAATAAATATTGACTTAAAAAAGAATAATTTCTGAGACTTACATTTCAATAAATGGCAAAACCATTTGCCAAAGCTAAGAGTCCATGTTTTTCTAACTACTTGTAATTTGGGCATGTAACTTAGTCTCTTATTCCATCTCAGGTTTCTCATATATAAAATTAGGTAGTTATGCTGATATAAACAGCTGTTACATTAACTGATAGCTTTAAAGAATTTAAAATGTTATAAAAATGCAATGAAACCAACAAGCTGTTACAATACCATTAGTAAAACAGTAGTGCTTTCAATTTTGTTTCTGTTTTAATAAAACCACTCTAGGAGCAGCTATAATCAAAATATTTGTGTGTATGTGAGCACACGTGTTCAGTCACTCAGTTGTGTCCTGACTCTGTGACCCCATGAACTGAAGCCCACCAGGCTCCTCTGTCCATGGAATACTCCAGGCAAGAATACTGGAGCAGGTTGCCATTTCCTACTTCAAGGATCGAACCCGCATCTTTTTCGTCTCCCGCATTGGCAGGCAGATTCTTTACCATGGCCACCTGGGAAGCCCTCAAAATATTCATACTAGAAACTAAATAAAAATAATTAGTTAAGAGTTATATGTTTTATTTTGGATTAAAACAAACCACTTTTTTTAGAGGACAGAAATTATTAATAAGGGAAAGCAATAAATCTGTGTCTTCACAAAAATTCATCCATACATTTCCCTTTTAAAATAATGTAGTTGTATGATGTATTTAGTAAGAGTATTTCTGTATATATGACTGAAAGAAAATACATTAAAAATCAATTCTACTTTTCATTGGATAATGGGATTACAAATGATTTTTTTTTCTTTGTGGTTTTATGTTTTGTGAATTTGCTAATTTCTATGTACTATTTTTATACACAGATAAAAAAGACAGCCAAAGTAATATATAACATGTCCTTTTGGTAAAACTAACAAAAAAACCTGGCTGTATAGATGTCCTCCCAGAGCCAAGCTGAACAGACAATGCCAGGTTAAATCACCTGCTTCACAGGGCTCAGCTCCATTTGGCCTTATGTCATCACTGCAACATGCCTTCAGACAGTCCTTGGTACTCAATTTATTCATAATGGACTCTGATGGCCTCAGTGACAAATTCTTACAGAATGACAATGTAACTTGATGAAACATGTAAAATTGTTAATATTTAACAAAGCTAGTGGAGGTGATGAAATTCCAGTTGAGCTATTTCAAATTCTAAAAGTTGATGCTGTGAAAGTGATACACACTCAATATGCCAGCAAATCTAGAAAACTCAGCAATGGCCACAGGACTGGAAAAGGTCAGTTTTCATTCCAATCCCACTGAAAGGCAATGCCAAAGAATGTTCAAACTACCACACAATTGCACTCATCTCACATGCCTACAATGCGGGAGACCCAGGTTCGATCCCTGAGTCGGGAAGATCCCCTGGAGAAGGAAATGCCAACCCACTCCAGTACTCTTGCCTGGAAAATCCCATGGACTGAGGAGCCTGGTAGGCTACAGTCCATGGGGTTGCAAAGAGTTGGACACAACTGAGCAACTTCACTTCATACTTCACATACTAGCAAAGTAATGTTCAAAATTCTCCAAGCCAGGCTTCAACAGTTCGTGAAACGTGAACTTCCAGATGTTCAAGTCGGATTTAGAAAAGGCAGAGGAACCAGAGATCAAATTGCCAACATCTGCTGGATCATCGAAAAAGCAAGACAGTTCCAGAAAAACATCTACTTTTGCCCATGAGTGTCAGTGGTGGCCTGCTGCAGGGTTGGGGGTTCTGAGTGCAGCAGTGCCTGAATGGGATCTTTTGAAGGAGGCTGCCATTATCTTCATTACCTTCACCATAGTTTGGCCTCAGGTAAGGAGGAGGAATGGCAACCCACTCCAGTATTCTTGCCTGGAAAATCTCATGGATGGAGCCTGGTAGGCTACAGTCCATGGGGTCGCAAAAAGTCAGACACGACTGAGGGACTTCACTTCACTTCACTTCAAGGAGGCCTGAGGCCAAGCAACAAGGAGGGAACACAGCCCCGTCCATCAACAGAAAATTGTGGATTAAAGATTTACTGAACTTGGCCCCACCCATCAGAACAAGACCCAGTTTCCACCTCAGTCAATCTCTCCCATCAGGAAGCTTTTATCCATCAGAGGACAGACAGAATGAAAACCATAATCAAAGAAAACTAATCAAACTGATCATATGGACCACAGCCTTGTCTAGCTCAATGAAACTGAACCATGCCGTGTAGGGCCACAAAACATGGTCCACTGGAGAAGGGAATGGCAAACCACTTCAGTATTCTTGTCTTGAGAACCCCGTGAACAGTATGAAAAGGCAAACAGTTATGACACTGAAAGATGAACTCCCCAGGTTGGCAGGTGACCAATATGCTACTGGAGAAGAGAGGAGAAATAGCTTCAGAAGGAATGAAGAGACAGAGCCAAAGCAAAAACACCACCCAGTTGTGGATGTGATGGGTGATGGAAGTAAAGTCCGATGCTCTAACAGCAATATTGCATAGGAACCTGGAATGTTAGGTCCATGAATCAAGGCAAACTGGAAGTGGTCAAACAGGAGATGGCCAAGAGTGAACAATGACATATTAGGAATCAGCGAACTAAAATGGACTGAAATGGGTGAATTTAACTCAGATGACCATTATATCTACTACTGTGGGCAGGAATCCCTTAGAAGAAATGGAGTAGCCATCATAGATCACAAGAGTCTGAAATGCAGTACTTGGATGCAATCTCAAAAATGATAGATCTCTGTTCATTTTCAAGGCAAACCATTCAATATCACAGTAATCCAAGTCTATGCCCCGACCAGCAATGCTGAAGAAGTTGAACAGTTCTATGAAGACCTATAGGACCTTCTAGAACTAACACCCCCCAAAGATGTCCTCTTTGTTATAGGGGACTGGAATGCAAAAGTAGGAAGTCAAGAGCTACCTGGAGTAACAGGCAAATTTGGCCTTGGAGTACAAAGTGAACCAGGTCAAAGACTAACAGTTTTGCCAAGAGAACGCACTGGTCATAGCAAACACCCTCTTCCAAAAACACAAGAGAAGACTCTACATATGGACATCACCAGATGGGTCAATACTGAAATCAGATTGATTATACTTACCAGGGGCTATGCATTGTATTAAGTGGTTTATTAAGTACATAAAACTAACAACTCAACAAATAAAATATTATTATTATACCATTTTACACACAGTAAACAAAAGTTTAATGCTAAATCGCCCAATGTCAACGGCCTAAATACAGAACCAGGATTTGAATCGAGACAATCTACCTTTAGGTGGACACTAAATCACTCTGCATAGTGCCTTCCAAACCTGAATATATGATTTGCCTCTTAAAATGCTTAAATGACTTCCTATTGCCTGAGGTATTAAATATGCCTTATTTAAGCTTTCTAAGATCTGGCTCCTACCCACCTACTTTCATACACTTTGAAACTGCCAAGCTCTTTCTCATCCTTGAGAACATGTTTTCAACTTTTAACATCACACATGCCATGCAGTCCCATCCTATCCCAATAATCACCCTCTCTCGATAATTTACGAACACGAGTTCATAGATGAAACTCTTAGATGAAAAGTTCTTGTCATTTGCTGCACAACAATATGTATTTTCTTATCTATAACCCTCATGCAACTTTATTGCAATTGGTTAGTTAATTGTCTACTTTAGATTGTAGATTCCCCTAAACCAAAAAACAGGTACATTTTATTTATGGGCATATCCGTAAGACCTTAACACACAGGCTGACACACAGCAGGCTTTCAAAGGTATTTCTGACTGACTGAATAAGAAATACCTATAATACAACAGGCAATTCTGTTTTTGGACATGAAGACCTTTCAAGTAAAATTCTAGTATGACAACAACTTAATTCACTGGTAATTATTAGGTTGATACATAATAAATTGAATTATAGTCTCATAACATAAAAAGATCTTGAAAACTGCCTGGACAGATATGACTTACAGAAACTCAAAGAGGATACATGAATTTACCAAGACGGGATATGGAGACTTAAAAATTACTTTCACAAAGAACAATTTAAAGGAACAGTGTCTTAGACATTAGAATGCTATAACAAAAATACCACAGACTGAACTGCCTATGAACAACAAATTTATTTCTCATTGTTCTGGACACTGAAAAGTCCAAGACCAAGGTGGCGGCAGATTGAGTATCATAGATATTTTATACTGTGTCCTCATAGGACAGAAGGGGCAAGGGAGCTTTCTAGGGTCTTTTTTAATAAGGATACTAATCCCATTCATGAGGGCTCCACCTCCTTGATCTATTTCCTCTCAAAGGTCCCACCTCCAAACATCATCACACTGTTGAGGGTACGGGGTGTTAGGGATTTCAATATATGAACTTTGGGGAGACATGAACATTCAAAACTACAGCAGACCTACTACAGCAACTGCTATATGGGAACAGATAATAAAGTTCTGAAAGTCCCCCGACAATCTGTTTTCTTACAAAATCACATAGCAAGAGCACTGAATTGTGAAACAGTAGAATCATGAGCTATTTTGGGGGCAGGTCTCAAACATGGTATTTCATTTTTCCAGAATGTTAAAGCTTAAAAGAAGCTCAACCATTTACTTCAGCAGCTTCATTTCACAGAAAAGGAAATTAATAGTCACAGGTGCAGAACTTCATTTGAGTTCATATAAGCCAGTGGCAGAGCTGACACTAGTACTCATGCTGCCTAACTTCATGGCCAGTGCTTTATTTGCTAACTTGCTACCTTTTTGTTTAGTATCAACAGGAGGTTCTCATCATTAAAGCTTATTGAAACCTTCAGTTCAGTTCAGTCGCTCAGTCGTGTCCGACTCTTTGTGACCCCATGAACTGCAGCACAAGAAGCCTCCCTGTCCATCTCATGCTCTGTCGTCCCCTTCTCCTCCTGCCCCCAATCCCTCCCAGCATCAGTCTTTTCCAATGAGTCAACTCTTTGCATGAGGTGGCCAAAGTACTGGAGTTTCAGCTTTAGCAACAATCCTTCCAAAGTACACCCAGGACTATTAATCCTTAACTATTACCAAAACCACTAGAAAGATTTTTAATTAGAACAATCTGCAAAATAATGAAATTATAGTTAGATATTCAAATTAAAATTTTCCAGACTGGTAAAATGTCCAAAGACTTCCTTTGGACAATTAGAAACATAAATACTGATTATCTGGGCTTACTAATAGTTTAGGTTCTGGATAAAAGCCTGAAATTCACGGCAAAACACTTGCCACTAAAATAACTAGAGAAAACAATGCAAATAGACTTCAGAGAAGACAAAGCTAACTAACAGAAGGAAAGAGAAACATTAGAATAGGTTGCTATTTCATTGTTGTATTAAAAGAATCCTTTAAGGCAGCCTTTTGATGTAAATTTCTGGTACAAAGCAAAACAAAATAGAGTCATTGATATAAAAGGTGAAAAAATAACCAAAATAAAGACAGACCAGAGGATGATTCTGGAAGTTGGAAACCAGAAAGTACCCTATTTTTCCTCCATTCTAAATTCCAATTTATTTGACTCATCAGAACCAAGGAGCTGTAAATCTTATAGCTGGGAGTAAGAGAGGCCATCAGTTCAGATCAGATCAGTCGCTCAGTCGTCTCCGACTCTTCGAGACACCATGAATCGCAGCACGCCAGGCCTCCCTGTCCATCACCAACTCCCGGAGTTCACTGAGACTCACGTCCATCGAGTCAGTGATGCCATCCAGCCATCTCATCCTCTGTCATCCCCTTCTCCTCCTGCCCCTAATCCCTCCCAGCATCAGGGTCTTTTCCAATGAGTCAACTCTTCGTATGAGGTGGCCAAAGTACTGGACTTTCAGCTTTAGCATCATTCCTTCCAAAGAACACCCAGGACTGATCTCCTTTAGAATGGACCGGTTGGATCTCCTTGCAGTCCAAGGGACTCTCAGGAGTCTTCTCCAACATCACAGTTCAAAAGCATCAATTCTTCAGCACTCGGCTTTCTTCACAGTCCAACTCTCACATGCGTACATGACCACAGGAAAAACCACAGCCTTGACTAGATGGACCTTTGTTGGCAAAGTAATGTCTCTGCTTTTGAATATGCTGTCTAGGTTGGTCATAACTTTCCTTCCAAGGAGTAAGCGTCTTTTAATTTCATGGCTGCAGTCACCATCTGCAGTGATT
The DNA here is from genome assembly GCF_029378745.1 of Bos indicus. NCBI lineage: Eukaryota > Metazoa > Chordata > Mammalia > Artiodactyla > Bovidae > Bos > Bos indicus. The sequence goes on along the minus strand of NC_091770.1, from coordinate 93,862,442 downwards.
TTGGAGCCCAAAAAAATAAAGTCTGACACTGTATGTATGAGGCCATATGAGTGGCTTATTTACTAGTTTCCTCACCCTGCGTCTGACAAGCTCTAACTAGAGACTATGGTTGAGAAACCCTCTGTCAAGACCAGTAGGAAAAGAAAACAAAGAATCCAGGAGTATTTGGTCTACAGAAATTTATTCCATGAAGCCAAAGGTAGTTCAGTATCAAGAAGTCTATTATATGTTGATAATGTATCTACTTCATCAACAAATTAAAGAAAATCATATTTAAGTGCTGAAAAATTCCTTCATAAAATTTCAGTGTGTGTGTTAGTCACTCAGTCATGTTAGACTGAGACCCCATGGACTGCAGCCTTCCAGGCTCCTGTGCCTATGGGATTCTCCAGGTTAAAAATACAGGAGTGGGTAACCATTTTCTCCTCCAGGGGATCTTCTCGACCCTGGGATGGAACCTGGGTCGCCTGTAATTGCAGGCAGATTCTTTGCCATCTGAGCCACCAGGGAAGCCTGGTAGATATTTCAATAGACATTCCTAATTAAAAAAAGCAAACTCTGGATAGAATAAATCACTTAAATCAAATAAAAAGTACTTACAATAAAAAAAGCAACCCAAGTGAATAGCATGCTTTCCAGAAGTCTGAAAAACTAAGATCATTTTAATTAAAATCAGGAACTCAATAGTGATGCTACTTATCACCATCATCATTAAACACTGTCTTAATGTTTCTATCAAATAGAAAAATAGGAAAATTTAGCAACCTGCATAAATAGTGAAAAAAGAAGTGAAACTGTTTTTGCTATTATCATATATCTGAAAATCTCAAAGGATGCTAGTATAAACAGGAGGATTAATCAAAATATCAAGAAGTACATGGATAGAGAATTTTAAAAAGTCTATTCTCTATTGTAGCAATTAGCTATTTAGAAATGGAAATCAGAAAAAAAAATTCCATTTGGTATAGCAAGAACACTCTAAGATAATTCTTAGGAATAAATTTAACTAAAGAGGAATAAAACATATATGAAAGAAGTCTTAACAAACATAAGATCTGGGCAAATGGAAAGACATACTATATTCCCAGATGTAAATATATTATAACAATGTAACTTGTAACGTAAATTAATATATAAATTAAATGTAATTCAAACTAGAATCCTTATATAACCTTACAGGATGATGGTGAGACTGGAGAAAATGATTTTAAAGTTTATATGGAAAATTACATATGCAAAAATAGGTAAGAAAATTATTTGGGAAACAATGAAGAAAAAGACTTGCTTTACCAGATAATAGAACATAACTCAAAGTCTCTTTAACCAAAACCAAAACCATACTGGTATAGGAACACATAAACATCAAATTGAACAAGCTAGAGATTAATCCTAGCATGTATGAGAATTTAAGATTAACAAAGATGGTAGTTCTACTCAGTAGGAAAATAGAAGTAGCACAACTGGTTAGCCATCTGGGAGAAAGTAAAATTGGACTGCTATCATATGCCATGTACAAAAATAAATTTCAGATGGATTAAAGATGTACAAATGTAACACATACAATAAAAATTTCACAAGGAAATGCTGGAAAGTACATTTACAAAATCTCGAGGTAGGATAAACCTCAACCAAGACACAATTTTCTACATAAAAATTGAAAATGTTTTGTATGGCATAAAACTATAAAGTCAATATAAATCTCAAATTCTAGAAAAGTATATAATGAAGTTACAAAGAATTAATATAGGTAATCATATAAAGTACTTATGAACTGACATCTTATAATTAATAGAAAAATATACAAAGAATACAAAGAGATAATTCATGGAAGAGCAAATCACTCAAATTTACTTGTAGTCAGGGAATTGCAAACTAAAGACATAATGGCATCATTTACATCCACTGACAGCAAAAATTATAGTGATATCAAATACTGTCTGGGATATGGGCTAATAGGCACTTTCCTACATTGCTGGTGAAACCATGAACTGCCACAGCCTTTCAGAGAAGCAAGCTGGATATAAGTAAATTACATACAAAAATTAAATAGCAAGTTTAAAAAACGTATTACCCTCTGATCCAGTAACCACACTACTGAGACTATTCCATAAAAGTCAAAGATTTGGAACATTGTGTAAGGTTGTTTAGTAAACATCATTTAGAGACTGAAAATTGAAAACAAAATAAATGCCTAGCAATAGCACAATGACTGAATAAAAAATTGCACTGATTTAGTCTATCTGGGTTTCTATAACAAAATACCACAGAATGGACAGCTTATGAACAGCAGAATTTCATTGCTCACCATTCTGGAGGCTAGAAGTCTAAGATCAGGGTGCCACACAGTTGGGCTCAGGTGAAGGCTCCCTTTTGGGTGGCACACTGCCAACTTCTAGTTGTGTCCTCACATGGTGGAAGGTGAGGGAGCTTTCCCTTGACTCTTTTATAAGGGTGCTAACCCTAGCATGAGGATTCTGCCCTCACGATCGAGTCACCTCCCAAAGGCCCTACTTTTTCAATATCGCCTTGGTATAATGGATAAGTTCCAACATGAATTTTAAAGGACACCTTCAGATCATAGCACCTGTTATATGCAAGAATGTTCACAGCAACTTTATAAAAGCTAAAACAAGAAACAAAACATCTATAATACCAGAATAGATTTTTTAAAGTGTGATTTATTCATACAATGGAATATTTGCAGCAACTAAAAAAATGAAAACGAATAAAAAACGAACTACTTGGATTTCCCTGATAGTCCAGTGGTTAAGAATCTGCCTGCCAACGCAGAGGACATGGGTTTGACTCCTGGTCCGGGAAGATCCCATGTGTCTTGGACCAATTAAGCCGGTGGGCCACAACTACTGAGCCTGTGCTCTAGATCCCATGCTCCACAATGAGAAGCCACCCCACCGACAAGCCCAAGCACCACAACCAGAAGAGTAGCCCTACTCACCACAACTAGAGAAAGCCTGCATGCAGCAACGAAGACCCAGTGCAGCCAAAAATGAATTTTTAAAAATCTTAAAAAAAAAAACAAAAAACTACTGATATACTCCCAAAATGGATGAGCAGAAAAAGTCAGATACAAACAAGTACATGCTACATGACTGTATCATTGTTTTTAAATGAAGTTCAAGAACAATCAAAACTAATCTAGAGAAAGAGAAGTCAGAACACAGTATTGGTTTTTCAGGGGTGGAGTAGGGGTGGTTACAACTAGACAGGGACAAAAATAACTTTTTGAAGTGGTGGACATATTCTTTCTTTTGGTAGTGATCAGAGCAGTGTATTAACATGTAAAATGTCATCGAGCTGTCAATTTGTGTATTTAAGCCTATGTAAATCACAGCTTGCTGTAGAAATAAATTTAAAAATATGTAGTTTTACGACTCAAAAAAAAAATCAGAGCAAATTTTAAAATGTCAATTACAGTGATAACTATTTCTAGGAAGACAGAAAAACCTAGTTTGATAGATATAGCCAATATATATCTTGTATTTAACCTATGTAACACTATAGAATAAAACAAAACAGCATCAACTAATATTATGATGGTTAAATGACTTGTACATTCTGATTACATGTCAGCAATTTAATATACATCTTTTAGAAAGCTTTCTGGTTTCTATCATCCACAGTAAGTTTAATGTGAAATATAAACTTGACATGACACCAGCATATATAAAACATTAATCAAATGTATCAGATATTGTTAAGAGCTGATCTTTTAACACATCATCTAACTACCAGGTTCTTCTTTGAGAAACAGGTATCACCATTTTCATGGAACCACAAAAAGAGAATATTCCATGTCTTTAAATTATCTGTATGAGTAGCCACACCAAAAATACTTAAGAAATAATTTTTGGCCAAACATTTCAAAGGACTTCAAAATGTTACAATTACCTAACAGGACTTGCAAATAAAAGAAAAAAATGAACTAGCTGTACCTTTGCTAGTCTCTCACACATTGCGTACCCTGTTCTTCCATGTTTCCAATGATACTATGAGTACAACACTCTGTCATTCTTTCATGCCTGGTAAGGTCTTTTCTGAAACCCATCTTAAACATTATATTCCTGATAAACACTCTTCCTATCCCCCCATGCGGAATTAGTCACTCCTTTTGATGGTTTCTACTGTGCTTTTCCAGATTACCACACAACTTATGTTAACTGCTTTTGTTTGACTTCATAGCTCCAACACTGCAATTGTAATAGGCACTCAATATAGTGGGTTAAACAATTACACTGACACAATCAAGGGAATCAGAACGTTAGTTCTTGAGAACATTTTTCTTGACGAAAAATATTTTGAGCAAATAAAAGTCATTATTCTGGTGAGGAAAGATCTGACTTCATGTTCGAATTCTATCCTTACCTACAAAGTACTAAAAGAAAAGAAAAAGTAGTTTTATATCAGTATTATTCACTTCTCATAAGGTTTAGTATATTTTTAAAAGAAGTCCTATTACTTTGTCACACTGAAAAATTCTCATATATTATTGAGAATTCTGAGCAGTTCATTCATAACTCAGGTTTGAAATTTCTATACCATCAAAGAAACCGCTTCCTAAAGATGAAGATTTTAAGAATTTTGGAAAACAAAAGCAAAGCTTAAAACCAGTTAACATGGGTGCAAAAGGCGCAAACCACTGCCTGACCTAGCAGAAAATTAAATTTCTGCATGCCTATACAAAGAATAGTTGCGTTGCTTCACTTGCAAAACCTTGAGGAATTCATCAACTTGAGAAGGGGATACCATAAAAATTGAGAATTCAGTTTAGAGGAATGAACTGAAAGGAAACATGGTTTAAGATGATAGAACCATGTTCTTCCAATTGTAAAAAAAAAAAAAAAAAAAAAAAATAGGACTAGGCCATTACTTACAAACAGCACATTTCTGGGAAGGGTGAAAAGGATTAAAATAAATAAAGGAAAGTTTTTACACACAGCACAGCACAACTGACCTATACACAAAGGGCAGAGGCCATCTTTTGCCTCTGAGGTGAAAAGGAAGGAAGAAAACCTATGCCTTCTCCTTTGTGCCAACACTGGAAATAACTGAGCCAGAAGTCTGAAAGTTCTATTCTTATGTTAGTTAAAGGAATTACATAAAATTCTTGGTAAGTGAATAGACAGAATAATCTTTTATGAATAGAATTCTAAAGGAACTAATGCTGAAGCTGAATTATCATCCCCTTACCTTAGTGATGAGAATTCGGTATTTTTCTACCAGGTGGTCATTGTTGTGACAACCTGCTAGGAGCTGCCAGACTTCTCCTCGAAGAGCTTCAGGAACACCGCTTCTTACTAAGGATGACAACTGCTTTGGCCTCACGCTCAAGTTGAGATGCCTAAAAACAAAGCCATAAGCTGTAAGTGCATAAAAGACAGAGCTTTTAAAAGAGTGTTACTTTTAGGAAAGCTAAACTAAACGATATATAAAGACTTAATAAAAAACATTAATAAAGAAAAAAGCCTAGAACTAGACGTGGCCAATATAACTGTAAAAGATTGGGTGGAGAAAAAAATTCTGAAGTCAGACTGTGTCTTATGTATCTCTAAATTATTGGTCTAATTAAAAAAAAAATCAGAACTGGAAACTACAGCTTTATGGTTGTGACTTGTGCAAGAAAAACAAAGCAAAATTCTCAATAGTGGACACATAGCTAAAGATAAGAGCTTGGCTCTGCATCAAAATTAATAAGTAAACTGTATATTTTTATGTTTTAGGTAAAGATTTGTTCTAAGTAAGAATATAAAAATAAATGCTTTCAGCAGTTTTTATGGTGCTTTAAATAAATTTTTAATAACTATGATGGATAAAAGTTTCTACTGTACTATTATATTGTCAAAACAAGTTACTAAAGTGTTGGAGCTTCATTTATTTCATCTACAAAATGGGGGGAATAAGACATCTCTTTGGTGGGGGGTTGCAGCATGCAGGATCTTATTTTTCAGATGATGATGAAAGTCACTTAGTTGTGGCCAACTCTTTGTGACCTTGTGGACTGCAGCCTGCTGGGCTCTTCTGTTCATGGAATTCTCCAGGCAAGTGTTCCCAGACCAGAATCAAACCCATTGCCCCCTGCAGTGGAAGCCCGAAGTCCTAATCATCGGACCGCCAGGGAATTCCCTAAAATACTTTTACTGGGGGAAATAAAACATCTTGAAAAAGAATTTTTAGAAGTGTTGGTATTAACTTACAAAGTGCTTTTGCATTTAATTTTATTCGATCCTCACAACAACCATTTGAGGTATGTGGTAGTATCTCCAGTTCTACAGATGGAGAAAGAAGTTCAGGGAAGTTGATTAAGAGACTGAGGTAGACTCAAGCTCAATGAATGCTCTATCTGTTACATCACAGGTGCTTTGTGATTTGAGAGCCACCATTACTGAGTCAATAAAGCAAGATTCTGACATGGAGGAATTTCTGTGGCTATCAGATTTAAGCACAACTTACCAGGACTTCCCTGGTGGCTCAGACAGTAAAGCGTCTGCCTACAATGAGGGAGATGTGGGTTCGATCCCTGGGTCGGGAAGATCTTCTGGAGAAGGAAATGGCAACCCACTCCAGTACTCTTGCCTGGAAAATTCCATGGACAGAAGAGCCTGGTAGGCTACCATCCATGGGGTCACAAAGAGTTGGACATGACTGAGCGACTTCACTTACTGGTACAAAATGACCACTATCAAAATATTGTACAGAAAGGTCTTGAGACTTCTCTCAAAATTCTCCCAGAACTCCAGCAGAATGAAACACAGTACATTTAAAAGTTATTAAAAGTTATTAATTCTGTGATGATGCTAGCACCTTAATACAAGAGCTATAGACAGTTTAACACAGTTTTGGCTTTGCTTGGGGGAAAAAAATATATATACACACACACACACACACACACATATATATAAGTTGAAGAGTTGGAAGTAGAAAGGACTAAAGTAGTTCCATTATCTAATCCAAGGATTGGCACACTATGGCCTATGGGACAAATCTGGCTCACCATGTGTTTCTGTAAACCAACTCTTACTGAAACACAAGCCATTTTTATTTATGTATTGTCTATGGCTGCTTTCACACTGCAACAGTAGAGGTGAGTAGGTGCAACAGAGTCTATTGACCACAAAACCTAAAATATTTATATTTGGCTCTTAAAAAAAAAACTAACCCAAGAATTATTTGATAACACAAGCTTGATTTATATTGGTAAAATCATTTTCAGAATAATTTTGTCACTGATGATAACTCAGCCAACTATTACTGACATTAGTTCTCTTAACCACTAAAATTCTTATCAAAATGAACCTGGAGAATTAGAGCACAAAGGTATATTTATTATAAACACTGACACTAAAATCTAATGTAGAGTTAAATCAGTTTTGGAATCAGACCTGAATGTGTTAAAAATTCTGAGCCTGCTGTTTACTAACTAGAATTGTTGACTTAATCTCTAAGCCAGTTTCCTCATCTATAAAAATGGATACTATTTTATAAGGTTATTATAGTTGAAATAGAGCACATAACTTAGCACAGTACTGGGCACAGAGTAAATCTATTACTTCTTACTATGATTACTACCATCGCAACATCTATTATTCTTAATCTACAATAATCCTGCATGGTGGTTCTACAGACTTATATTTTGCAAATGAAGACAGATTCTCAAGAGTTAAGTGACCTGCACAAGATCATACAGTTTAGAAACAGGAGAGGTAGGACCTGAAGCCAGGTCTACTAGGCTCTAAAATTCCATGACACGGTGATGATTCCTATCGTAAAACACATATAATAATGATGAAAAAATAATGACAAAATAAATTGAAGAAATATTATTACTTCTAAACACATGACTGAATCAGCAAAAAAAACAGTTATAAACATCCTGAAGATAGGTGAGACAGATGGAAAGTTAGTTAACGTATTTGAAGGAGTACGATAAGGATATCATTTTATCAAAAGAATAACAATATGGATAAACAAAAGCCTGATAACTAAACAAATTCCAAGCAATTGTATAAAACGCTGGTGGGTTCATTTTATAAAACTTAGAGCATTTAGAGTCTAAATGCTGTATCTATATAATTTTACATACACTATTATATAACCCATGTCAAGACTCAATTACGTTTCTATTTTAGAGCAGAAATCTTTTTATACAGATGAAATTTCTGCCAGCAGCAGTCCAAACACTCCAAATTCACTGAACTGAAAATATATTGTGATGAGAGCATCAGCAGGTTTGTCTCCTGATTGCTGAAGGAATGTAAAAAAATAAAAGAGAACTATTCCCCTGGGGGGGCTTCTGCAGATGTCATTTATTAAAACCACTTGTGTAAAGACAAACCATGCTTTGGTTTGCATTCTCCTCCTGTACATATTTGACATTTCCCAATTGGAGAGTGTTTTACCGAAAGTGTAAAGCTTTGTGAGAGTGCTAGAAGCAGATGATGCCCATTATAGTCCCAGCCCTTAAGGGCATGAAGTTTGTTTTTAATGCTGAGACACAATTTTACTAAGAGCAGAGTGAAGGTTTCAATAGTTAAAACTTCAGAGAAAAATCAGACTCCAAGTAGCAGGTCCATGGGGGAGTTGGTATGATAACCCTAAGAACCAGAAAGTCAGAAACAGAAAACTGCTCAGATCATTTTCAAGTTCAGCTCTTTTCAGCATATACTGGCATCCTACACAGTGGGGAAAGTAAACGACATAAACGTCTCACCAACCTGATTTACCAGAATGTCTCTGATTTCACTAATAGATTACCTGAAGCAAGTGTACTCTTTTTAGACAGTCTATAGGATATTTCTTAACACTGTCATCAAACTGTCTCTTGAGCTGATGAGAAATTCCTGAATTTTACAAGTGTTACTAATTGGTAGAGCAATAAATATATACCATGTTTATAACATTCTGCTCTGTCACTTGAGGCATATAACAGAGATAGGGAAAAATCCCACTGCAGTCTCTATCATGGTTCTATGCATTGTGTATCTTCTAAGCTTTCCTGATTACTGTGTATTGCCTTAACTACTGTGTATTATCTTAACCAATCAGCAATTCCTACCCACTTCAATATAAGTGACTTCTTTCCTTAATTATTTTCTCCATGGATTCCATGTTTGCATAAATATTTCTGCAGCACTGAAAGCTTACTAGGTTTCTGATATTTTGAAAGCTGATTTCAGATCTTCACGACTTCATTACCCTTATAAACCTCTACCAACAGAGATTCTCGAATGTGAACCTCATACTTAGGTTTTTATTATCAGCTCCAAAACTGAAAAATGTTTGGCAAAATTCCCTACCCATAACATAAGAACTGGAAAGGAGAACTATTCTATCACAACTTACCATTTAGACAGCAGTTCTCCCCATGTTTCAAGAATTTTTTCTGCACATTCTTTGGATACATCACCAGATCCACTCAAGAGAGGCTCATCGTTATCTTTAATAAACAAAACACACAAAAAAGGATAATAGAGGTAGCTATGCTAGCCAGAAGAATGACCTGGAAATGTAACAGTCAAATTTGAAAGATTTCATTGGGAGCACAGTATCATAACTTCTCTCTAAGCATATAGTCATAAATACAAGAAAAGTAAAAGTGGCCCTAGGTGGAATGTTGCTGAAACTCTTTAATTCTCTTCCTTTTTATATATGCCTACATAATGTCAACTGAAAAAAGAGCCATATGACTATAAAATGATAGGACTCAAAGTATGGTATGTTCTCTTACCTGTTTCACAGCAAACAATGTCACACATGAAAATATATAGCAGTCTTACGTATAACAGCTAAAAGCACAAAACACACATGCATAAGCTTCCAAAATAGAAAAGCAGAGAGTATTTGAATAAATTTTGATGTACGTTTACAATCCAAACTTGTGTTGACACTTTTTAACATAATGATTTGGCAAAATATTAAGTGCACATAAAATTAAAATAAGAACTAAATCTTATAGAGCTATGGTTTTTTCTTTCCTCTTTTATGTTTTTATGACTTTCTAAATTTTCTATACTGGCATGGATTAATAGAAAGCATAAAAATACTTTCTAAAAAGGACCAAGATGAATCATTTCAAACTTTGTTCAAGTAATCAGGAAATGTAAATCTGAATACAAATTTAAGGATTATAAGATTTAAAGACAATGAAAAAAAGTGATAATGATAATAAAGGAATGTGAGAGAAATGAAAAAAGTAATGAAAGTAGTGGGAAAATAAGATTTACTTAATCTTTTTTGTTGGACACTTAGGGAGTTTTCAACTTTTTGCTACAAATAGTATTAGGATGAACAGATCTCATTGTTTTTATTGGGTATATGCCCAGAAGGGAACTTCCTGAGTTAAAAAAATGTATGCTTTTAAGGATTCTGAAACTTATGACCAACTGCCTCCCAAAATGGTTTTTCCAACTGACATTTGCACTAGTTGGGTAAAACAGTACTTGTTTCCATGTCAACTCAATCAATGCTGTTTCTAAATGTTTTTGTTTAACCTGCCTTTAAAAACTTTGTATCTTAAAAAAAAAAAAGTTTGGATCTTAACATCGCTTGATGATTATATCATGAATTGGCATCCCTTTAGTGATAGTATATCTGTACTGATTTTAAAGGTTCAGAAATCCAGGATATTTATTACTAAATTTATTTACATTATAATATCTTGAACATTATCAGCAGTTTTCACAATGAGTTCGGGAAGAAGACAGACTGAATATAAGTGAGACCTCCGCAGATGAATAAGGAAAAGAGAAAGGCTCAAGGGCACTGAGATAATGTCCCTCTGCTTCACTACTTTCCAGAGCTGGCCGTACTCTAAATGCCTCAAGTAATTCTCCACTCATTAAAAATGTCAATATAACACAATGTCTTTGGGTGATGGCAGCTATTTTAAAATGTATTAAAATTTACAAGAGATAATTCCTTTAAAGAGATTAGGAAGACTTATCTTACAAAATACTCTTTTATTGTTTGGATGTGTTCAGAATGTTGCCTCTGAACACCTCCCCTTTATAACTGCTGGCTTCCTGCCCTGTAAGCACAAATGGCCAATGGATAAGGAGGCTCTTTAGAGGACTATAGCCATTTCTTTTCAGGGAGCAAACATCACAACAGGACCAAGTTCCCTGGTTTGTACACTGGATTAGATAGAATGAAGAGATGGTATGGCTGCAGTCTCGTCATTAACTTTTCACTATGGAAATGGATCTAGGAAGGCTACTCATCTTGCTAATATTTACTGAGCATTTATTATATACCAGGAATTGGACTACACACCACGGAAACAACATGGAACAGAAAGGGATACACTCTCTTCCTTTACAGAGCTTCTGTTCTAATGATCCTGATTCTCCCATGGACTGCCACCTGCCCTTAGTCCTTCTCTCTCCCCAGTTAAGTGCTGTCAGCAGAGGCCTTCTGAATCCCCTCAATTATATTAAAAACACCGTGCCTATTATAGACTAGAACTACATCTCAGTCTTGATGTTATCTATTAGCTGGGCCCAAATTTCTTTTTAACTGGTAGATATCCTTTAACACCTATAATATGGAGATTTGCACAGTCTCTGGTTTCACAATAAATGGTGTGTCTTTCTGAACTTTTGCCAAGTCTTAAAGGGAGGAAAGTTCTGTAAATTTTTATTTGCTCTGCATCTTAAGCAATGTTGACACAAAGGAAAACTCCAAGTCTCCAGAACCAGTTATATGGTCAATTTCAAACAGGAGGAACAATTTGACCCTTCCTGGACTTAAAACATGACTTAAATTGTCTCTGCAGGAGACTCTAAACTGTATACTAACTTTTCAAAAACATTTGTGCCTTCTTTGCACTTCAAAATGCTTTATGTGAATGCATGCTCATAGATGATAACACAATAGAGCTCAGACTGCTAATTCACAAACCTGGATTAAAATCCTCCCTGCCAATTTCTAAATATTGCGACATTAGGCAAACTCACTTTCCTTATGTTCAAAATAAGTCTTATTTTTCAGGAATTTGTGTGGATTATATAAACAAAGTATTATCTTACTTCATAAACAAAGTGTCTGTCTACCACACTAAGCATCTAGCAACTGGTGGCCATTAACATTGCCAATAAATGATCCTAAGTTGATTAGTTATAGGAAAAGTAGAAGTTATGGGGAAGAACAGGAATTGGGAAGTCAGCACTTGCTCTAAACTTGGAAAAAGTACATATAATCATGGACACATATTTCTTCTACCCCAATCAAACATTCCTATCACCCTGATGCTTCTGTTAATGTACTTTTTTTAGCCAGAAGTGTCCAAACCAGCACATTTATCTCTGAATTCTCCCTGCACTTTGAAAGTTCCAGCTAAAAAAAGAGTCACGGTGCTCCACCACATACTCCACAATGAAAACTGAATTCTCTCCTATGAATTTCCAGAACACTCCCTGTGAACCTCACATAGATGCATACCTCTTACGACTTTTCATAATCAGCTTGGTTTTGCCCTTAAAAATAAAGCTCTGGTACAAAATGCCTTCCAAACTTTCATTTTTCCTGTATTCCTTCCCTCCATTTCTCACTCTGACACAGAACTGACAGAACAATTCACAGACATAATCATGAAAAAGAGGGAGGAGAAAAAAAAAAAAAGAACTGGTTGATTCCTAGTATTTATCAGTGTGAAAATCCAATAATGTATAAATCAGTTGAGATGGAAACATTTATTTAGGCAGAAGCTGTGTCAAATTTGCTCTAAAAATGTGCTGTATTAATTCACTAAGCTAGCAGAGACTGATTCTTTTTAAAAAAAGCACTAATTATAAATCTCATTTTTTCTAACTTGGCTATAATTACCTCAAAGAAAGTCCAATGGCAATCATTTTTTATCTCCCATAGTCCTTTGCATAGACTCTCATAAACATTTTTTAAAAGTATTCAAAACACTATGTCACTTTATCACTTCCCTGATAAAACTGTAATGGTCTGTGTACACCACCCAAAATAGAAATTAAGTTCTCCCTACAATTTACCTTCCTCTTCATCATCTTCTGGAGGAGAAGGTATCATTGAACTCTGAGATCCTGACTGTGGCAGGCGAATGGAGGGACTGGCTGTAGTTTTCCTCCTCTCTCTCTCTGATTCACTTTCCAAGCATACAACTTCGTATAAAGTGTCAGTATTGTTCTTTCTCTCCTTTTGCTTTATCTTAAAGAGGAAAACACATTATTTATCAAGTGATAAAAATTTTTTCTAAATTGAGCACTACTTCTGATTTTACATAGGATCTGAGAATAAAAAGGTATTACTTTTAATATTTAAACTAAATGTAACCTTTTCTAAGCAGAAAAACATATGTTTAGGCTTAAAACCCTTAAGAAAATAGGATATTTACTGAATAGGATTCTAATTTTGCAATTTTATTTTCTGTATTTAGACTGTATCATCAAACATCCAACTACCAATATTTAGTAAGTTAACTTAAAAAGTTAACTGTTCGGTAGCTTCCCAGTTATGTTAAAATTTTGCTCAAGGTTTCCTATATAAAACTGTATATTAAAAATGTTTTAGAAATAATCTAAAACACACAGTTTAAAACTAAGAATGTCTTATCTCCATGCCCCTACCACCAAATCCTTTGGCCTAGTGATAACAGAATAGGTAACTTTTCTTCCAACTGAAAGCTACAAGTGGTGGGAGGAGAGGTAAATGACAGAAAAGAGATCAATGGAGTTCACAAAATTTTTGATAACTGAAATTGTTTTGTATTTTGGGTTTATCTTGAGGTAAGCACATAACATTTTAAACTGATCTAAAAAAAATTAAGAGTAGGGAATACAAAATTTTACCAGTACAATATTTACATACATTAATATTCCATATTACAGTCAGTTTAAGGAGGAGGAAAAAAAGAGTGAAATACAGAGCAGGATGAAAAGACAGAACTGTAGGAAAATAAAGAGAGAAAACTAGAACAGAAAGGCAGCAACACCAAAGAGAAAGATACACATGCATGAATTAAAGATACAGAAGGGGGAGGGCAATAAGAGGTTCATTAGAAATATCAGGCAGAGAGCAGATATTACCATCTTCTTAATGTTTATTTGGATTCTTAAGAAAAACTACCCCAATCCTAGAAGGCTAACATAGTAGCAACAGGTCCTTTCAACAGCATCCTGAAGCACTGTTTAATTAAGTAGTTGGTAAACTTTTCTGTAAAGGGCCAAACAGTAAATATTTTAGTCTATGTGGGCCAGTAGTCTCTGCTGCAACTCCTCAACTCTACCATTACGGTACAAGAGCAGTCATAGACAGTGAGCATGACTATGTTTCAAAACTTTTTTATACCAACCAGTCAGGCCAGATTTGACCCACAGATCAGATGTGCTGACTGTTTTAACATGTACAAAGGATTATTAAATTTTCAAGATGAACAAATGACTTAATTACTTACTATTAATTAAAGGACCCAGACTCTGTGAAATTACATATTAACCTCTAGGTTTGTGACCAATAGCTAAACAAATAATTTCTGTACAACAGAAAAGATAACCCAAAGGTTACCTACAGTACATTAAACAGTTTTGTTTCTATCCCAACAATCTTGTTCTAATTTTTTTTTCCTAAGAAAAGACTATATAAATTCAAGTTCCTCAAATACTTGGAACCAGTTTTACCATCTTACTGGTTCCCTCATTACTTAATGAATTATATTAAAATCTATGACATATGTTCATTCTAAATTTGCAATTATGATTTTTAACTTTCAAATATTCTGCTTAGATTGGTCAAAGGATTTACTTTTGTTTTTGCTTAAATTATTCTCTAAAACATTACTTAATTTCTTTCTAAAATAGTTCAAAGATCAACATAACTTATTACCTTAAAAAATTTTTTCCCCAGAAACTATATAAACGTTAACAACCCCTGCACTTCACCTTGAACTCCCCTTTGAGTAATAGTGACCAGAGCAATCCTGTCCATTGGAAGTCAGATAAATATGGAGTCAAGATGATTTGTTAAATACAAAAAGAAAAATCTACTTTTACAAAAGAGAAACCTAGTAGTACCATCTTAACAAGTTATCATACATCTCAGGAATAGTTCAGTAACCTGTGGGTCCTGATCTAGCAGTTCAAGAGTTCTAGCACAGAAATCATTTTCTATCTTGAGAGGTACAGTGAAATACTGCATATGAGTGAGTATGCCCACGAATACATACACACAGGCTTCCCAGGCAGCACAGTGGTAAAGAATCTGCCTGCCAATGCAACAGACTTGGGTTTGCTCCCTGGGTTGGGAAGATTCCCTGGAGTAGGAAATTGCAACCCATTCCACTATTCTTGGTTGGAAAATTACATGGACAGAGGAAACTAGTAGGCCACAGTCCCTGGGGTCACAAAGAGTCAGATGTGATTGAATGCACGCACAGATGCGCATGCACACACACACACAGCAAGTACATGCACAGATAGAAGCTTGGGTTTCCAACATGGATGGTTATACTAATTACTTGTCTATGAACACTGGACACATCAATTAGTCTTTCAGACATTAGCTTCTTCATTTATAAAATAATAAATTTATAAAACATTTTAAGACCCCTACAGTGTATTTCAGATCAGATCAGTTGCTCAATCGTGTCCAACTCTTTACGACCCCATGAATTGCAGCACGCCAGGCCTCCCTGTCCATCACCAACTCTTGGAGTTCACTGAGACTCACATCCATCGAGTCAGTGATGCCATCCAGCCATCTCATCCTCTGTCGTCCCCTTCTCCTCCTGCCCCTAATCCCTCCCAGCATCAGACTCTTTTCCAATTAGTCAACTCTTCGCATGAGGTGGTCAAAGTACTGGAGTATCAGCTTTAGCATCATTCCTTCCAAAGAAATCCCAGGGCCGATCTCCTTCAGAATGGACTGGTTGGATCTCCCTGCAGTCCAAGGGACTCTCAAGAGTCTTCTCCAACACCACAGTTCAAAAGCATCAATTCTTCGGCGCTCAGCCTTCTTCACAGTCCAACTCTCACATCCATACATGGCCACAGGAAAAACCATAGCCTTGACTAGACGGACCTTTGTTGGCAAAGTAATGTCTCTGCTTTTGAATATGCTATCTAGGTTGGTCATAACTTTCCTTCCAAGGAGTAAGCGTCTTTTAATTTCATGGCTGCAGTCACCATCTGCAGTGATTTTGGAGCCCCCCCAAAAAAAGTCTGACACTGTTTCCCCATCTATTTCCCATAAAGTGATGGGGCCGGATGCCATGATCTTCGTTTTCTGAATGTTGAGCTTTAAGCCAACTTTTTCACTCTCCATTTTCACCTTCATCAAGAGGCTTTTTAGTTCCTCTTCACTTTCTGCTATAAGGGTGGTGGCATCTGCATATCTGAGGTTATTGATATTTCTCCCGGCAATCTTGATTCCAGCTTGTGTTTCTTCCAGTCCAGCATTTCTCATGATGTACTTTGCATATAAGTTAAGTAAGCAGGGAGACAATATACAGCCTTGACGAACTCCTTTTCCTACTGGGAACCAGTCTGTTGTTCCATGTCCAGTTCTAACTGTTGCTTCCTGACCTGCATACAAATTTCTCAAGAGGCAGATCAGGTGGTCTGGTATTCCCATCTCTCAGAATTTTCCACAGTTTACTGTGATCCACACAGTCAAAGGCTTTGGCATAGTCAATAAAGTAGAAATAGATGCTTTTCTGGAACTCTCTTGCTCTTTCTATGATCCAGCGGATGTTGGCAATTTGATCTCTGGTTCCTCTGCCTTTTCTAAAACCAGCTTGAACATCAGGAAGTTCATGGTTCATATTCTTCATATTCTTCATATTGCTGAAGCCTGGCTTGGACAATTTTGAGCATTACTTTACTAGTGTGCGAGATGAGTGCAATTGTGCAGTAGTTTGAGCATTCTTTTGCATTGCCTTTCTTAGGGATTGGAATGAAAACTGACCTTTTCCAGTCCTGTGGCCACTGCTGAGTTTTCCAAATTTGCTGGCATATTGAGTGCAGCACTTTCACAGCATCATCTTTCAGGATTTGAAATAGCTCAACTGGAATTCCATCACCTCCACTAGCTTTGTTCGTAGTGATGCTTTCCAAGGCCCACTTGACTTCACATTCCAGGATGTCTGGCTCTAGGTCAGTGATCACACCATCGTGATTATCTGGGTCGTGAAGATCTTTTTTGTACAGTTCTTCCGTGTATTCTTGCCATCTCTTCTTAATATCTTCTGCTTCTATTAGGTCCATACCATTTCTGTCCTTTATCAAGCCCATCTTTGCATGAAATGTTCCTTTGGAATCTCTGATTTTCTTGAAGAGATCTCTAGTCTTTCCCATTCTGTTGTTTTCCTCTATTTCTTTGCATTGATCGCTGAAGAAGGCTTTCTTATCTCTTCTTGCTATTCTTTGGAACTCTGCATTCAGACGTTTATATCTTTCAGTGTCTTTAGCAATGCAAATTCTGTAATTCTATAATTTTAAGAATTTAAGAATGATTAGTTGGTCTTTTATTCACCTTATGTTACTGTTGGAAAATCTAGTCTTTGGACCATTTCTTCCTCTTTCTTTCCTCACTAATTTTAAAAGTTTCTTCTCTAATATGATGCCATCTTAATATAGGAATTCCCACAGTTGGGAAGGGTTCCAGGCTAAAAAGGAGCTACTGAGTCACCAGATAATTTTAGGGAAAGGAAAAAGAATAAATTTTTAAACATGCATTTTTAATAACGTTTCTATAATTGTTTTTCCAAGCTGTTTAGTAGCTAAGATGTGTTAGACTCTTTTGCGACCCCATGGACTGTAGCTCTCTGGGCTCCTCTGTCCATGGAATTTTCCAGGCAAGAATACTGGAGTGGGTTGCCATTTCCTTCTCCATGTTTTCCCATACTTATGGGAAAAACCAGAAACTACATATTGAATATTTAAGAAATTTTGTCTGTAGCAGTGTTTCCTTTTCTGTCTAATGAAAACTGCAAAGAGGTTAAAATTTCAAATTATGTTTAATTTGACTTAAATCCCCAAAATTCTCTTATAGAAAGAAAGACAAAATAAGTACATATCTATGGGAAGAACCTTGGCTAACAGTCTTAGAAGGCTTATGGTATAAAACTTGTTCAAATGACATCCCATAAAATCTATTTTACATCTTTGGATCTATAAAATATAAACACTATCCTCACTATGGAATATGGATCACTATGGAAACTGGTCCAGAATGTGGTCCACTGGAGAAGGGAATGGCAAACCACTTAGTATTCTTGCCTTGAGAACCCCATGAACAGTATGAAAAGGCAAAATGATAGGATACTGAAAGAGAAACTCCCCAGGTCAGTAGGTGCCCAATATGCTACTGGATCAGTGGAGAAATAACTCCAGAAAGACTGAAGGGATGGAGCCAAAGCAAAAAGAATACCCAGCTGTGGATGTGACTGGTGATAGAAGCAAGGTCCGATGCTGTAAAGAACAATATTGCACAGGAACCTGGAACGTCAGGTCCATGAATCAAGGCAGATTGGAAGTGGTCAAATAAGAGATGGCCAGGGTGAATGTTGACATTTTAGGAATCAGCGAACTAAAATGGACTGGAATTGCTGAATTTAACTCAGATGACCATTATATCTACTACTGCGGGCAGGAATCCCTCAGAAGAAATGGAGTAGCCATCATGGTCAACAAGAGAGTCCAAAATGCAGTACTTGGATGCGATCTCAAAAACGACAGAATGATCTCTGTTCGTTTCCAAGGCAAACCATTCAATATCACAGTAATCCAAGTCTGTGCCCCAACCAGTAATGCCAAAGAAGCTGAACGGTTCTATGAAGACCTACAGACCTTTTAGAACTAACACCCAAAAAAGATGTCCTTTTCATTATAGGGGACTGGAATGCAAAAGTAGGAAGTCAAGAAACACCTGGAGTACCAGGCAAATTTGGCCTTGGAATATGCAGTGAAGCAGGGCAAAGACTAATAGAGTTTTGCCAAGAAAATGCACTGGTCATAACAAACACCCTCTTCCAACAACACAAGAGAAGACTCTATACATGGACATCACCAGATGGTCAACACCAAAATCAGACTGATTATATTCTTTGCAGCCAAAGATGGAGAAGCTGTATAAAGTCAACAAAAACAAGACCAGGAGCTGACTGTGGCTCAGACCATGAACTCCTTATTGCCAAATTCTGACTGAAATTGAAGAAAGTATGGAAAACCACTAGACCATTCAGGTATGACCTAAATCAAATCCCTTATGATTATATAGTGGAAGTGAGAAATAGATTTAAGGGCCTAGATCTGATAGATAGAGTGCCTGATGAACTATGGAATGAGGTTCGTGACATTGTACAGGAGACAGGGATCAAGACCATCCCCATGGAAAAGAAATGCAAAAAAAGCAAAATGGCTGTCTGAGGAGGCCTTACAAATAGCTGTGAAAAGGAGAGAAGTGAAAACCAAAGGAGAAAAGGAAAGATATAAACATCTGAATGCAGAGTTCTAAAGAATAGCAAGAAGAGATAAGAAAGCCTTCTTCAGCGATCTATGCAAAGAAAGAGAGGAAAACAACAGAATGGGAAAGACTAAAGATCTCTTCAAGAAAATCAGAGATTCCAAAGGAATATTTCATGCAAAGATGGGCTTGATAAAGGACAGAAATGGTATGGACCTAACAGAAGCAGAAGATATGAAGAAGAGATGGCAAGAATACACAGAAGAACTGTACAAAAAAGATCTTCACGACCCAGATAATCACGATGGTGTGATCACTGACCTAGAGCCAGACATCCTGGAATGTGAAGTCAAGTGGGCCTTAGAAAGCATCACTACGAACAAAGCTAGTGGAGGTGATGGAATTCCAGTTGAGCTATTTCAAATCCTGAAAGATGATGCTGTGAAAGTGCTGCACTCAATATGCCAGCAAATTTGGAAAACTCAGCAGTGGCCACAGGACTGGAAAAGGTCAGTTTTCATTCCAATCCCAAAGAAAGGCAATGCCAAAGAATGCTCAAACTGCCGCACAATTGCACTCATCTCACACGCTAGTAAAGTAATGCTCAAAATTCTCCAAGCCAGGCTTCAGCAATATGTGAACCGTGAACTTCCTGATGTTCAAGCTGGTTTTAGAAAAGGCAGAGGAACCAGAGATCAAATTGCCAACATCCGCTGGATCATGGAAAGAGCAAGAGAGTTCCAGAAAAGCATCTATTTCTACTTTATTGACTATGCCAAAGCCTTTGACTGTGTGGATCACAATAAACTGTGGAAAATTCTGAGAGATGGGAATACCAGACCACCTGATCTGCCTCTTGAGAAATTTGTATGCAGGTCAGGAAGCAACAGTTAGAACTGGACATGGAACAACAGACTGGTTCCCAAGAGGAAAAGGAGTTCGTCAAGGCTGTATATTGTCTCCCTGCTTATTTAACTTATATGCAGAGTACATAATGAGAAACGCTGGACTGGAAGAAATCAAGATTGCCGGGAGAAATATCAATAACCTCAGATATGCAGATGACACCACCCTTACAGAAGAAAGTGAAGAGGAACTAAAAGGCCTCTTGATGAAGGTGAAAGTGGAGAGTGAAAAAGTTGGCTTAAAGCTCAACACTCAGAAAACGAAGATCATGGTATCCAGTCCCATCACTTCATGGGAAATAGATGGGGAAACAGTGGAAACAGTGTCAGACTTTTTTTGGGGGGGCTCCAAAATCACTGCAGATGGTGACTGCAGCCATGAAATTAAAAGACGCTTACTCCTTCGAAGGAAAGTTATGACCAACCTAGATAGCATATTCAAAAGCAGAGACATTACTTTGCCAACAAAGGTTCGCCTAGTCAAGGCTATGGTTTTTCCTGTGGTCATGTATGGATGTGAGAGTTGGACTGTGAAGAAGGCTGAGCGCCAAAGAATTGATGCTTTTGAACTGTGGTGTGGGAGAAGACTCTTGAGAGTCCCTTGGACTGCAAGGAGATCCAACCAGTCCATTCTGAAGGAGATCAGCCCTGGGATTTCTTTGGAAGGAATGATGCTGAAGCTGAAACTCCAGTACTTTGGTCACCTCATGCGAAGAGTTGACTCACTGGAAAAGACTCTGATGCTGGGAGGGATTGGGGGCAAGAGGAGAAGGGGATGACAGAGGATGAGATGGCTGGATGGCATCATTGACTCGATGGACGTGAGTCTCAGTGAACTCCAGGAGTTGGTGATAGACAGGGAGGCCTGGCGTGCTGTGATTCATGGGGTCACAAAGAGTCGGACACGACTGAGCGACTGATCTGATCTGATGGAAATTACGAAACAGATAATGTAGCTAGTCCAATGATTGCCGCAAGAGGGCCTCAGTTAGTGGCAGCTGCTATGAATTTTTGAAGCAAAGAATGTAAAAGCGGAAATTAACAAACTTAGATTATGTTAGAATAAATGAGAATTAAGAGTGTCCTAAGTGCGCTAAGACAGGAAAAAAACTGTTCAAATTCTTCATACTCTCTCTCTTCTGCCTTCAACTGACTACCCCTCATACCTACCCTCAAGACATCCAAATAAGGAGAAAAATGAGAGATTATTTTTAGGAATTCCCTGCTGTCCTCCCATCTTCCACATATAAACTTCAACTTTTCGCAAAGAAAATATTGACAACTCAGCCTATGTTTAGCTTGTAACTTTAGCAATGAGTCTAGAATAGTCTATCAGCCTAAGTCTTAGGCATACATTATATTTTTGGCTAGCATTTGTTAGCCTCATTAGATACATTATTCTAGATCAAACCACAGAAAAAATATTCCTGTAAACTTATGCAATCTTTGAATCAAAAGTTGTATAATATACGTCCTCAAGGTAAAGCAAGATCAGGGTAATCTTATTTATATTCACTAAGATAAAAGAAACAGAATCCTGTTTAAGAATTTTTTATATACAAATTTATACTAAAAAATATACAATTAATTTGCTGGCAAATGCTTACTCTAGAAACTACTAAGAATCATTTCTACCCACTCTTTAAACTTGTAAAATAATGCTTGTAAATTGGTTTTCTTTCTGAAGCATTCTTTCCCTGAAGCTAACCACTAAATAATCAAAAATGCTGTTCTGATTGCATGACTTAAGTGTTTTTTTCTGTCCCAGTGATATCCCTCCCAATAGCTAAAATGCATGAAGAACATGTATGTGCCAGGAACTCTTCCAAGTACGTTATATAGTTTCTCATCTACTGTCACAATAACGCTCTCAGGAAGATTCTATCACTGCCATTTCAAAGCTGAGTAAACTGAGGCTCAGAGAGTTGAAGGAGCTTGCTCAAAGTCCTAAAGCTAGTCAATGGTAAGATCCATGTACTGTGACTCAAAAGCCAAGTTCTAGATGATAATCCTATAATCCTTTGCTCCTGTCACAGTGAAGATCTGGGACCCAGGTTTACTTTGTGTCTTAAGATAACGCTGAAAAGAAATTCCTGTTCTGCTTGTTACCTTTTTCTAACTATAACCAAAAGGCCTAACTTGGACACACTGGAACTAAAATACTTACTGCTACAGAAAAGTATATTTGGGTAAATCCACATATAATATTATAATCTTGTATAATGGAATTTCAATGTTACATGAAATAAAATTCATAAATTTTTTGGAGAACTATGTTCAAGATGTTTGGGGTATCAGTGAAGAGATCAGAAATATTGCCTTAGGAGGTTTCTAACACTAAAAACACTTAATAAACCAAAAACAAAGTATACTTTGCAGTATATTAGAAGCTAACACCCTTGTATGTAAAAAAATTAAAAAACACTTTTTTATCAACAGAGAGGGAATTGGCAGTACCAGTCGATAACTGGGCAAACTGCAGTGTTAAATGGGGGTGGTGAGGAGTTGCTAAGAAATCTAACCGAAGACCTGAGGACTTGAAGGAGGTGAATAATAGCCAGTGGAATCCAGGGAGGAGCATCTGAAGTAAAAGGAACAGTTAATAGCAAAGGCCCTAAGAGCATGGTTAGAGCAGAGGAAGCAAGAAGTAAGAGGAGTTAGTTTACAATAGGCAGCAGATCAGATAGGGTCATATAACCCACTACATGGACTCAGGATTTTATGGAGTAAAACAGGATTAGAGAATTTGAGCAGAAGAATGATGCAATTTGACACTAGGCTGCTATATTAAGAATATAATATATCAAAAGGTCACAAAAACAGAAATAGAGATGTGTGAAAAAGACATTCCAATAATCCAAGTAAAAACAATGATTCGGATGAAGTTAACGTAATCTAGGTGGTAAGAAATGGTCAGCTTTTAGGTATGCTTTAAAAATAGACAGAATTTCTTGACAGACAGGATTTGGTGTGTGAAAAAATAAGAGAGTAAAATTCTTGGTCAAAGTAACTACCAGGACAAGATGCCCATAAACTGAGATGGTAAAGACAGGTAAGCAGAGTATTTTACGGGTGAGGGATGAAATAATGACATCTTTTTTGGACATGGTAAATTTGAGATATTCTGAAGGCTAAGTCAAAGAGTGGTATTTAAGGAGGAGGAAGTAATTATCTGTATTAAATGCTCCTGACACATTAAGTAAGATGAAAACTCAGACTGACCACTGGATTCAGCAATTCAGGTCACCATGAACTTGATTACTTTCGAGGAGTTCTGACAAACGAAAAGCAAAGAAAGGAGCAGTAAGTTGCGGAGCAACTGGGGTCCCAAAAAAAAGGCTAAAAGAAGGGAACAGAAATTTTATCTGCTGCTCACCACAGGAATGACAGAGTATAGAGTTTGACCGAATTAACTTTTTTTTTTTTTAAAGTTCAATACTCAGAAGACCATAACATAATCTCTATAGTTTAAGCATTTAAAATGTCTAATATATAATCCCAAAATACTAGACAAAGAAACATGAAAATATGTCTCTCCAGACTCAGATTTAGCAGCCCAAGATTTTTAAAGTAATTAAAGTTATGCTCAAGAATATATAAGAAGATCTGCTTAAAATAAAGATCAAGGAGGTAATCACATAAAAAACCAGAAACCATTAAACCATAGGGACATTCCCGGAAAAAAAAACAAGATCCAAAATTAAAAAAAAACTCATTGAATAAGGTTACCAACAAATTGGAAATGATAAAACAAAGTGTCAAGTGAACTTTAAGTTAGGTCAACAGAAAGTATCCTATCTAACAACAACAACAAACAAAAATATTTGGAAAAATAAAAGAATCTCAGAGGTCTGTGGGATAACAAAAGGTAGAAAATACGTATGATTGGAATCCCTTAAGGAGAGAGAAGAGAGATGTGCCAGAGAAAAAATTTGGAAGAAATAATGGGTCAGATTTTCCAAAAAAAATGGTAAAAGAAAAGAAAATAAATAAATAAATTTAAAAATTCACGAAGCCCAGCAAACCTGAAGACAAACAGAAAGAAAAACCACACCTAGGCACATCATAGTTAAAGGTCTAAAAACCCAAGATACAAAATAATATCAAAAGCAGCCAGAGAAAATGACCCATTACAAGTATAAATGCATGCTGACTTCTCTTCAAAAACAGTGAGAATCACAAGACTGTGAGATGACATCTATAAGTGCTGAAAGTAAAAAACTGAACCCTATATCCAGAGAAAATATCCTACTGGGATAAAACTGAAATAAAGACTTTTAGATAAAGAAATCTGACAGTTCACTAAAGAAATTCCTTTAGAAGAAGCTGCTCAGGTTTAACGCAAATGAGACCAGAAAGAAACCTGGCTCTTCAGGAAGAAATGAAAAGCAGAAAACAAAAAACAGGTGGGTAAAAATGAAAGACAACTTTCCTCTTTAATATATTTAAAATACACATGATCATTTAAAGATCTAACTAATAGCTTGTATTAATGATAAATCAGCCTCAGAAGTGACTTCTCTCATTTCCCCCTCTATATTGATAGGAAGGTATAGTACCTGTTTTAGTTTCAAAAAGAAATTTTCAGTAGTACTACGTTTGCTGAAGGGCCAGAATAATCTTTCATTAGGTGAGCAAACTCGGACTTTTGTCTCTAGAAGAAAGCGAACAGGCTCTTGTACTTCTGTTATTACCAAATCAACAGCTGTGGTCATAAACAGCACTTTATCTAGGGAGAGAGAAGGGAGAAGCAAATTTAAGTGGAAATATATTTGCTCACATAATTAAATTACAAGTTTTAAATGACATTCAGAAAAAGTATGAACAGCTTGAAAAAAGTTTATGCATAGCATATCTGAAAAACTGCATAGGAAATTAGTCACAGTGGTACCCTTTAGGGTGGGACACTAGAACTGTGGCAGACTTTTCCTTTTCCTTATATATCCTTTGAATTTGAAATGATATATAAATATATTATCGCTCCACAAAAAAGTCATACTTAGAAGCCTGTAAATAAATAAGCATGTAAATAGAAAAGGAAGCAGGAAAAGAAAAATTGAAGAAAGGAGAGGGAGGAAAAAATACTTTGTTTACAGGTTAAAATTAATAATAAATTCAAAGAACTATTCAAATTCCTTGGTTTCATCAGAATTAGATACACACTAAATATTTCTCAAATAAGTAGAACTAAGATTTGGGTATCCTCTTGGGACTAAAATTTCTGTTCATGATGTCACCAATCTGCACCACCTTTAGGAGTTTCTTCATTTACAACTTGAAAATGTGGGGATTTTGGATTCCAGCTCCCAGTAATAACATAGGACTTTCCATCTGAACTTTTGCCCATAGATTCCTAAAGAAAAGAATAACAACAACATTAATGCCAAAAAAATAACAGCTAATCCTCATTCTGTTGCCTTAAAAAAAAGTTGTAAAAATATAAGACTATAAAATACGATCATATATATATATATATATATATATATATATATATATATATATACACACACAAAAAGTCAAGAGTATATATGGATTACAGCTAAAAATGTGCCAATTATTTATGCAACTGCTCCTGAAGTTATATATAAAGTGAATGCTTACAAATCATATCAAACTGTACAGACATCAGGAAAATTTACTACTTACACCTATGTTGAATTCTTCTGTCAAGTGAACAATTACTACATAAATTTTAGTTATTAAAATAAAGATTTTCATTTAATAGCAATCGTATATATACTGCATACTTTTCTAAAGCTCATAACAGTCTGCAAACAACTCTCTGACAAAATGTCTTTGACTCCAACATCAACCCTACACTATTGCAGTCAAGAAACTGAGACTAAGTAGGTATAAGGTCAGACTGGTAAAAAGCAAGGAGGAAATACCCTTATCTTTGCTTATTGCTTCATAAATGTGTTTTAACATTAGATTTGGTGTAACAATCTTTATAGAGGAGATAGCATACAAACTTAAAAAAAAAAAAGCTATCCTTACCAAATCTAACAAGTGCATGTCACTATTTCGTACATCTTTCCCTGGGCTAAGGAGAAGACCAAAACATCTGCAAAAAAAGAACCAATATAAAATTTGGGAAAAAGACTACAGCAAAGATGTTTAAGTTAGATCACTGAAAAAAATGCTGACAGAAAAAAGGACATATTGAAATTATCAGTAAATTAGCATTATCAAAATCTATTTCTTTAATTGAGATCAAGAAATTTTATGTTTGCCTTTTATTTTCACATACTTGAAGTCAACATACGAGCTGAAGATATAGAGATACTTCAAAAAAAATGAAATATACACTTTAATAACCAAAAGAATTCCCCAGGGAGCAAAACAGTTTGCAAATTTTTGAATACAGTATATGACTGTTTCAGTAGATTGACAAGAAATAAAATTTATACTGAAGCCAACCTTACTAAAAACGTTTACCTTTCAATGGCAAGTTCTTTATTAGTTGTTTGTTGCACATAGATGACAATCTTCTTATCAATTCCTTGTCGGAGTTTAAAGCATTGTCTGTCTTTATCTTTAGGAACTGCGCTGTGGGACAACATGTTTCATCAATTTTGGAAAGCATTTCCTTGTAATATACACCAGAATAACTTTTGTTATGATTTGAAAATCAGGCACTAAAAAGAATTTTCTATGCCTGATAGTCAAATAACAGATATTATCATCTGCCCCTTGATGTGAAAAGATCATTACTGTATGTAAACCACTAA
The DNA here is from genome assembly GCF_029378745.1 of Bos indicus. Lineage (NCBI taxonomy): Eukaryota > Metazoa > Chordata > Mammalia > Artiodactyla > Bovidae > Bos > Bos indicus. The sequence goes on along the minus strand of NC_091770.1, from coordinate 93,835,366 downwards.
ACCATTTTATAAACCACTCATAAAAGCTACAAAACCACTCGTGTCTCCTGAAATGTAACTTTAGTTTTTTTTCTTTTTTGTTGCTGTGAAAATTGAGTTCAGCTAAGTCACTCAGTCGTGTCCGACTCTTTGCGACCCCATGAATCGCAGCACGCCAGGCCTTTCTGTCCATCACCAACTCCCGGAGTTCACTCAAACTCATGTCCATTGACTCGGTGATGTCATCCAGCCATCTCCTCCCTGTCGTTTCCTACTCCTCCTGCCCTGAATCCCTCCCAGCATCAGAGTGTTTTCCAATGAGACAAATCTTCGTATGAGGTAGCCGAAGTATTGGATTTTCAGCTTTAGCATCAGTCCTTCCAAAGAACACCCAGAACTGATCTCCTTTAGAATGGACTGGATGGATCTCCTTGCAGTCCAAGGGACTCTCAAGAGTCTTCTCCAATACCACAGTTCAAAAGCATCAATTCTGCTGCTCTCAGCTTTCTTCACAGTCCAACTCTCACATCCATACATGATCACTGGAAAAACCATAGCCTTGACTAGACGGACCTTTGTTGGCAAAGTAATGTCTCTGCTTTTTAATATGCTATCTAGGTTGGTCATAACTTTCCTTCCAAGGAGTAAGCGTCTTTTAATTTCATGGCTGCAGTCACCATCTGTAGTGATTTTGGAGCCCAAAAAATCAAGTCTAACACTGTTTCCCCATCAATTTCCCATGAAGTGATGGGACCAGATGCCATGATCTTAGTTTTCTAATATTGAGCTTTAAGCCAACTTTTTCACTCTCCTCTCTCACTTTCATCAAGAGGCTTTTTAGTTCCTCTTCACTTTCTGCCATAAGGGTGGTGGCATCTGCATATCTGAGATTATTGATATATCTCCCGGCAATCTTGATTCCAGTTTGTGTTTCTTCCAGTCCAGCATTTCTCATGATGTACTCTGCATATAAGTTAAATAAACAGGGTGACAATATACAGCCTTGATGTACTCCTTTTCCTATTTGGAACCAGTCTGTTGTTTCATGTCCAGTTCTAACTGTTGCTTCCTGACCTGCATACAAATTTCTCAAGAGGCAGATCAGGTGGTCTGGTATTCCCATCTCTTTCAGAATTTTCCAGTATATTGTGATCCACAGAGTCAAAGGCTTTGGCATAGTCAATAAAGCAGAAACAGTTGTTTTTCTGGAACTCTCTTGCCTTTTCCATGATCCAGTGGATGTTGGAAATTTGATCTCTGGTTCCTCTGCCTTTTCTAAAACCAGCTTGAACATCTGGAAGTTCACGGTTCACGTATTGCTGAAGCCTGGCTTGGAGAATTTTGAGCATTACTTTACTAGCGTGTGAGATGAATGCAATTGTGCGGTAGTTTGAGCATTCTTTGGCATTGCCTTTCTTTGGGATTGGAATGAAAACTGACCTTTTCCAGTCCTGTGGCCACTGCTGAGTTTTCCAAATTTGCTGGCTATAGTGCAGCACTTTCACAGCATCATCGTTCAGGATTTGAAATAGCTCAACTGGAATTCCATGATCTCCACTAGCTTTGTTCATAGTGATGTTTTCTAAGGCCCACTTGACTTCACATTCCAGGATGTCTGGCTCTAGGTGAGTGATCATACCATCATGATTATATGGGTCGTGACTATCTATGCTATGGTAAAATCATAATTTATCTTGTGCTATGGCTAACTATATACACATATATTTTTTAAATAGGTCATATGGGTATACCACTTTTTCAAATAAGTCATATGGGTATACCACTGTATTTGGCTTTAGGTATAACTGGCATACAACATAGTAGTTTCAGGTTTACAACATAATGATTTTATATTTGCATTTATTGTGAAATGCATAGTATTTTAACCATTGTATTACAGTCAACATTTAATTTCCACTTTTTAATTTTGCTAATATTGTGTTAAGAGGAACATTCATGCTGGTAACTCTCTTGGCATCTCAATTACTACAGAATCACTGGAAGAAAGGAACTGTGTTTGAAAAATTCAAATTTGACAAAGGCATCCTTGTCAATAATTTCATCACTGTATTAGGTTCTACAACACTCTTTTCTATTATAAATTCAGGAAAACATGCAACAAAAAGATAACAGAGCCCTAACAAATGTGTAAAGAAATCTGACCATCCAGGGGTTTTCTGTACAGCATTTCCTTGATACACAGTTGAAAAGGGATATTTGTGATTGTTAACCTTTCTACCTTGAAAATGCCTAATCTCAGAAGGAGAAATTACCCTAGTGCTTCACTTCTGAGAGATCTTAGAAACCTTTCCTATTTATAACTTGGAATTTATAAACAATCTTCAATCTTTATTTTTAATAAAGGAAAAAAGTTTAAACTATTCTGTTTCTTAAAATGGAAAAAAATTATTATAAGGTTTATAGATTATGATTTCTACTTCCCAGTATAGGAATGCATATTGCAGAAAACACCATAATAATGTTGGTGTGAAAATAGAAATATAAATAAGAAAGCATAAAGTACAATGACTTATACTTTATTGTACAAATCAAGGTTGAAGCTGCATTGTATACTAAACTTGCCACCAGATGGCATGAGAATTCCAAAGTCTTTGAAGGGAGAGCAATGTTATCAGTTTCCCAAATGAAACAATCATTGTGCCTTTTAATTTAAAAGCAAAATATCAGAACCATTTATATTTTCATTTTATCTATTTTATGAGTAGTCATGAAGGAAAGAAAGTTCTACATGCAACTACTGATTGTGATACCAAGAAGCAACCGTTTTGTGATATGAGCTGTGGAGAAAAAAAAAGTCAGTCATCAAAAAAAAAAAAAAAAAAAGTCAGTCATCTTGCAACCATAATAAACTTAGAAAGGATTTTTAGACTCTAGCCACTTCGTCTTAGAAATAAGGAAACTAATGTCACGAAAGAGGAGAGTGAAAAAGTTGGCTTAAAGCTCAACATTAGAAAACGAAGATCATGGCATCTGGTCCCATCACTTCATGGGAAATAGATGGGGAAACAGTGGAAACAGTGGCTGACTTGATTTTTTGGGGCTCCAAAATCACTGCAGATGGTGATTGCAGCCATGAAATTAAAAGATGCTTACTGCTTGGAAGGAAAGTTATGACCAACCTAGATAGCATATTGAAAAGCAGAAATATTACTTTGCTAACAAAGGTTCGTCTAGTCAAGGCTATGGTTTTTCCAGTGGTCATGTATGGATGTGAGAGTTGGACTGTGAAGAAAGCTGAACGCCAAAGAATTGACGCTTTTGAACTGTGGTGCTGGAGAAGACTCTTGTGAGTCCCATGGATTGCAAGATCCAACCAGTCCATCCTAAAGGAGATCAGTCCTGGGTGTTCATTGGAAGTCACTGGAAGGACTGATGTTGCGGCTGAAACTCCAATACTTTGGCCACCTCACGCGAAGGGTTGACTCATTGGAAAAGACCCTGATGCTGGGAGGGATTGGGGGCAGGAGGAGAAGGGGACGACAGAGGATGAGATGGCTGGATGGCATCACCGACTCAATGGACATGAGTTTGGGTGAACTCCGGGAGTTGGTGATGGATAGGGAGGCCTGGTGTGCTGCGATTCATGGAGTGGCAAGAAGTCAGACACGACTGAGCGACTGAACTCAGTGAACTGAATGTCACGAAATGTAAAGAAACTTGGAAAAGGTCACAGTGTAATGGTAGCAATAAGTAAACTAATCCTAAATTTTAATTTCTATTCCAGGGTTATTTTTACTACTTAAAAACCAGAACAAGTTATTTTTGACCCTATATGCAAGGTCACACTTCAGATACACACCATATTTCTCCCTTCCCAATGTGCTCCATTAAATTTTAATGATAAATCTTGATTTCAATAGCTTTAAGATATTTAGATTATTAAAACAAATACACCAACCAACCAAAAAACAAAACAGAAAAAAACTCTAGCAAAACAAATCCAGCTATAGACCCAGGTGATGTAGCTCTATGTTTAATAACAGCTGTCAGCCAGCTACTTTTAGTCTTACTAAAAGAACATGGTAACATATTTCCCTACATGAAATAATTTTTTTAATTAAAATTCTTTAAATCTTGCCTTGGCAATTTGCCTATTTATTTTCCTTTATCACTTACATTAAAAAAAAAAACTCTACCTATAAAAGCAATCATTATATAATATATAATATAAAGGTTAGGTAATCTGACCTAGAATTTCCGTAAAAGCACAGATAGTTTAGCATGTTAATACAAACTCAAATAAAAAGAATAAAGTAAGATGCCCTACCTAAAATAACCTTTACCATCATCTTCTTTTATTTCTAGAGACACAGAGAAGGTAAAGATGTCACTGTCTGGAGTCTGAGGCGCAGCAGTTGCTGAAAGTGGGGTCTGCTTGGCAGAACGGCGGAAGGCAGTGGCAAAACTGTAAAGTATCCGGCTCACCTACAACCAAAAATGTTAGGAGATGGGCTGTTATTAAAAAAGTAAAATACTTTTGTTAAGGCTGAAGGTGACCTACGTTGTTTGACGGAGGTAGTTCACCTTTCCTTCACTCATTTCTTTAATAAATTATCAAATTTATTAGACCTATAAAGCAAACAACACTAAAAATGACCAGAGTAGAGATTGTAAAAAAGGAATGACTGTGAACACTAGAAATCCAATTGAAAGATGATTTCCAAAATTGTTAGGAATTACTTGAATATATTTATTGTAATAAAGAATAATCCTCCAAGTTTAATTCTATAAGAATAGTTTGCAAATATGTCATTGCTAGAAGCAAGATGCCGATTTAATGCATTTAAACAGCGGTCAATTGGTCTCCTCTGACACTCTTAGCAACAACAAGGTTCTGGCTAACCAAACTTTTATTCATATTTCAGGCCATCAAAATGGAACAAATAAAACAGTAGCAGAGAATTTAATTTGGCTTATAAATGACCACAGAAAATACTATAATCATTTCAATGATTCAAGGGTGAAGATGAAGTTTCATCTGTAGACATTTCCCTCTTCAGTACTTACAGCTTCTTGTATTTCACACCGAAAGACATGTATTCTGAAGAGCTCTGCATTGTAATGACTTTCAGTGAAAGCAAAACAGTCACTCTCAGGAGTTCCATCATGCCCTCTGACACAGAAAAGGATTTTGTAGATAGGGTAGTTTGCTATTTCAGTGTTTGTCTGAGGATCTAAGAGTCTGTTCAGAAAAAATATACATAAAGAGATTAGAGCTACTGTGGACAATTTTCACTATGTTCACATTATGATTCAAGACTCATCTTTCTAGCAAAAAGATCATATAAATCATTTCTTGAGCCTGGCAGTCTACAGTCCAAAGGGTCACAAAGAATTGGAAATGACTGAGCACACAGAAATCATATTAATCTTCAATCTTGATAAGTAAGTTATATGTGGGGTCTTAAAATAACTGATTACACAATTCCATAGTACTAAAAACTACATAATCCCCTATTTTAGGGAGGCAATCAGGAAAGCATAAATAATATTAATGTTTCTTAAATAGTCTATAACTACATAAAAAATAATGGGTAAATTAGACTACCAAAATAGATCACTAAAGTGCTTCTCAGTATCTCCTAACAGAATGACCTAAGCTGCTTTATTATTTTAAAAACTAAAATAATGATGTAGTTTTTCAGAGTGAAACATGTTCTTTTGCTTCATGGCAAATAAGGAAGAGACACTTACAAAACATTAACACCGAAGGAAAAAAAACTTCATTAATAAAATCAAAAGGATGCCACTCACTGAAAATTAAATGGATATCATTCACTCAAAAATGTATTCATTCAACAAATATTTATGTGATACCTACACAACATCCCAGGCTCCATCCTGGGCCCTGACAATACAAAAAACTGAAATTATGAAGTTATGAAATTATGAACACAGAATGGGCAGAGCCATCAATGGGAAAGCCTAGGGGATAATGGAAATACCTAAGAAGGGGAACTAATTCAAATTCAAAGGCACTTTGATAAAGACTCTGAAAACATGAGGTAAGAGAGACTAATTTTCTCATGTCTTTATAGAATTAAAATATATTAGAACAAAGTATAACTTCAGTCAGGGGAATGACTATTGACTAAGAATCATATAAAAATGAGTTTTAGGGAATTCCCTGGCAGTTAGTGGTTAGGACTTAGTGCTTTCACTGAAGTTGCCCAAGTCACATCATGGCAAAAGGAAAAAAAAAAAAAAGGCTAAATAAATGGTACTAAGCTTCACATTAATAAATACAATTAAAATTAATATTCATGAATCTTTGCAAAATAGTTCTTTAAACACTCAAGAGAAGAATTACATATGCAGATCATTGGAATATTAATTAACTTACTACTACTACTATCCATATGCAGCTACAACTCTACTACCATAAAAATCCAAAATGCTTGAGGGCAGAGAAACAGATATTCTCATACACTGCTCACAAACGTACAAGCTAGATCAGTATTTCTAGATGGCCATTTGGCAATATATCAAAAACCATAAAAATGGGCAAATCTTTGACCCACCAGTGAATCTACTTCTAGGAACTAATTCTAAGGAAATTTAAAAATACATTAAAATTTAGCTCAAAAATACTACTTATAAGAAAACGACAGGTTAAGCACTTAAGTAAGTAAGTAAAAGTTGCTCAGTCGTGTCTGATTCTTTGCGACCCAAAGAACTAAACAGTCCATGGAATTCTCTAGGCCAGAATCCTGGAGTGGGTAGCCTTTCCCTTCTCCAGGGGCTCTCCCCAACCCAGGGATCGAATCCAGGTCTCCTGCATTGCGGGCGGATTCTTTACCAGCTGAGCCACAAGGGAAGCCCAACTTACATGCCCATATAATAAAAGTTTAATATTAGCTATTATTAGTAGCACTTTTATCATTAAAACAACTAAAATATGTAACATTAGACTGGTTATCTCTGAAAAGCCCATCATGTGCCATCATAAATTATAATAATTAAGCATATTTATTGATATGGAAAGATTCACCATATAACAAAGCATGTTATATATTATGTAATTCCACTGATGCTAAAAATGCTGATTCTAAGAGTTGTATAATTATACTTGCATATATATGTAGGTATATACACATAGACAAATATACCTACAACTACACAAAAAGGGTCTTAATAAACCAAGATGTTAACTGTTATTTACCAATGGGAGAGTAGAATTAAGACCATTTCCTAACCTAAAATATGTCACAAATGAACTTATCTACAAAACAGAAGCATAGAGAATAAACTTGTGGTTGCTGGGGGTCAGGGGCGCAAGGGAGGGAAGGACTAGGAGTACGGGATTAGCAGACGTAAACTATCATATATAGGATAAACAACAAGGTACTACTGTATAGCACAGGAAACTATATTCAATGTCCTGTGATAAACCACAAAAAAAAAATTAAGGAAAAAAAGTCTGTATGTGCATAACTGACTCACTCTGCTATATAGCAGAGATTGGCACAACATTATAAATCAACTATACTTCAGTAAAAAAGTTAAGAGTAATTTTCTAAATTTTTGCTTATTTGTGTTCTTTGATTTTTCTGAAATAAGTACGCATTTTTTTACAACAAAGCTAGTTTTGTATTTAGTTAGCTGATACAGACATCTGACTACATTTAAACACTGTGACCTGTTTCAGTTAGTATAAACAATAGCCCTATCAAGAGACTTCTCTGAGCTTCAGTATCCTCATCTTAAAAATTTAGGAACTACTGTCTAGTCAAGGCTATGGTTTTTCCAGTGGTCATGTATGGAAGTGAGAGTTGGACTATAAAGAAAGCTGAGAGCAGAAGAATTGATGCTTTTGAACTGTGGTGTTGCAGAAGACTCTTGAGAGTCCCTTGGACTGCAAGGAGATCCAACCAGTCCATCCTAAAGGAGATCAGTCCTGGGTGTTCATTGGAAGGACTGATGTTGAAGCTGAAACTCCAATACTTTGGCCACCTCATGCGAAGAGCTGACTCATTTGAAAAGACGCTGATGCTGGGAAAGACTGAGGGCAGGAGGAGAAGGGGACGACAGAGGATGAGATGGTTGGATGGCATCACTGACTCAATGGACAAGGGTTTGGGTGGACTCCAGCAGTTGGTGATGGACAGGGAGGCCTGGTGTGCTGCGGTTCATGGGGTCGCAAAGAGTCGGACATGACTGAGTGACTGAACTGAACACTGAAATAGTTAATATTTACCAACAGGTTTCTGTAATTTCCAAAGTCAGTATGAAATTTCTTTTCAACTAATGTGTCAAGCTAGTATTTTTATTGGGGGGCACATGGAAAATGTAAATTGTTAGGCAGACTCTTAGGTCAACATATTTCAATAATCCCCAAAACACTTAAATTTCTAGTGTTACAAAGAATTAGGGTGAGGAAGAGTATAAAAAACTGCTCAAACAAGTGACTATTTTTCATAAAAGGTCACAATCCTTGGAAGACATGAAAACTAAGTGCCAAAAGAATTAACCACTACAAGAATAAAATAATTATGTATTTTGTTCACTCTTGCTTTGTTATAAAACTGTAGGTGAGAAATCTGATCAAATGTTACAAATATTTCTAGAAGGCTGGTCTTACCTCACAGTTCCTTCAGATACATTCGGCACTGACAGGGTTACATCTAGTGAGATCTGACACTGGCCCCTTAAGATGGACATCATCCTCAAGGCTTCCACTTCACTCCTGGGAGCATTTACTGAGGCACAGCCTAAATAAGTTAGTTTGCTGAAAACTACACTGTCCTCATCTGCCACTGGTGTGAAAGGACTTGACCCTTCAGAATCTGAAAGAAACAATAAGGAAGTGATTATTTTCACTTTGATATTTTGTTAACATGAATATTAAGTAAAACTCTACAAGCTACATTTAGGTTCTAAAATTAAATTCGTCACTTTCCCAGAAGAAAATTAAAGTCAGAAATCTCACACCAGAACTTGTCACCAACACTAAAATTTTTAGGTATGGCTATAGTTTCAATCCTTAACCTAAATGGTGACCTGAGATTCAGATCTGATTTATCTCTTATAATTTGTTTTGACTTTATAATTTACATTTAGGTCAGTAATACATTTAGTATTTTACCACCCTGAAAAATCCTCTTTCTTCTTTCTTATCTGTTCTATTATAATGATTTCTCTTATTCATCATCTTAGTTACTTTATCATGTTCTCTCAGTCCCCCTGCCTTTCCTTTCCCAATAAACATTTACAGTTTTAATATTCTACTTTTCCTCAAAGAACCTTCATAACTGTCTTTTTCTTCCTTGTCTTTCAGGTCCCTTTTTTCAATTTGACAACTATTCCCACCAAGCAGGCCTAAGGCAAACATTTTCTTCACCAAGAATTACTTCTCTATTTCCCCAATCAGTCAGTTGCTCATTCGTGTCCGACTCTGTGATTCCATGGACTGCAGCACGCCAGGCTTCCCTGTCCATCACCAATTCCTGGAGCTTACTCACACTCATGTCCATCGAGTTGGTGATGCCATCCAACCATCTCATCCTGTTGTCCCCTTCTCCTTCAGCCAATATCCAATTTCCCAATACCATACTCAAATTATTTTTTCCTGAAAAAATTCTTTAAGCACTCTAACACTGCCTCACTGTTATATAACTGGTTTTTTTCCTTTGCTATAAATGACATACATTTAGAGTCGACATATGTGTAACTGATTCACTGGGCCTTCCACCTGAAACTAACATTGTAAATTAACTACACACCAATAAAAAAAACTTTTTTAATGACATACATTTAAAGGGAAATCAGAATGGTACATGTATTTATTCCTCTCACATCCCCCTCAATCTCGTATTGGAAGCTTCTAGATAATATAGATACGATTTTTGCTTCCTCTGCATCAAACCTAGTACAAAATGGACACTCAAATATTAAAAACAATAACCTTCCGTTATGCAAGCAATGCAGCAATCCTAACCTCCTTGTCCAGGTTTCACTGGCAGGCTCATCTCTGGTTTCTGGAGCCCTACTAATGACACAGGGTTAATGGTGGATGAAGCTGAGAGTTGATTAGAAAGAGGCCCATCTCCTTCGCCATCCAGCTGTGACCTTTCCACAAGCTCCTTGTCCCCTGGCTGGTCGTCCATTGGAGGATCCATCAGCACATCTGCTAGCTCTTTTTGCAGCTGCTGTTCACTTCCATTCCCTATAATCTAAGGGTCACAAATACATGCAGTCAGCGAAGTGAGAGAGAGAGGCCAATACTGATTAAAATGGGTCCACATCTAGAGAAAATCACTAGCAATTCTTTTGATATATAGATATCTTCTGAATGTTTTAAAAAAATAAAGCAAGATCTGCAATAAATAAGAGCTGCAGCTGCTCTCTTAATTCATACAAATATTCATGAAAAAGTGTACAGTGAATTTGAGACTAATACCCAAAAATACATGTTATAATCTGTCAATTTTATTGAAAGTTTTCTACAGTATTCTAAAATCACAACAACTAAAATTTTTAAAATTTTACTTGTCTGTTAAGAAATAAAGCTTATTAAGAGGAGAAGCTTCTCTTATCCTTAAGGAAAAGGGAAAATGTGTTTGCTTCCAAAAATGACCAGTGCAAACATATATATTAGGTAATAAACCATCACATGCACTTTACCATTGTTGCTATAAGGCAGTCTCTTAAGGGAGACTTCTCTGACATAAACAGTTCTTAAAGTTCTCAACACTTGAATGAAGCTGGGGAGACGTAAGTAGAAAATGACCCGAAGAACAGAAGCACTCCATTTCAATGTCAAGGATTTTTCTAGAGTCATGATGGTTTATTACTGTTGCTCAACAAGGAAGTAAACAAGTAAAAGATCAAATGAAGACTACCCAATGCTAAGGAAAACCACAAGTGACAAAACCCAGTATTATCATTAAATGCTTATTCAAGAAACACTAGAAAAATTAGCAGAGAATTAATGCAGGAAAAGGAAATCATGATGAAAAAAAGTACTGATTTAGGCAAGTTTCTAAAGACCAAAACCAGACAAAAATTTAAATGAGTGGGGCTATGAGATTGTTGAAGACAAAGAGGTCTTCACAGTAAAATTGAAGACACAAGTTAGGAAGCAAAATTCCAATAGCAGCAGTACTCTGGACTACCTACCAAGGATCCCAGTTCAAACATTTTTGTAACTCTATAAAGTCAAGCCCCTTTCGATGTAAACTATGATTGAGTCTTTATTGCTACCTTTTCCCAATATGTCAGCTATTCTTGCCTCAGAAAAAAGGACTGGAGAGGTATTCAGTCTCTGGCTGCAATTTAAGAGTCTGTTTTTAACTTCCTTCTATATTCAGAATTACTGCTATTGGAACTACAATTCAGTCAAATATTTTTAACTCTTTGCTATACCTAAAGGTCCGTCTAGTCAAGGCTATGGTTTTTCCAGTAGTCATGTATGGATGTGAGAGTTGGACTGTGAAGAAAGCTGAGCATCGACGAATTGATGCTTTTGAACTGTGGTGTCGGAGAACGCTCTTGAGAGTCCCTTGGACTGCAAGGAGATCCAACCAGTCCATTCTGAAGGAGATCAGCCCTGAGATTTCTTTGGAAGGAATGATACGAAAGCTGAAACTCCAGTATTTTGGCCATCTCACGCAAAGAGTTGACTCACTGGTAAAGACTCTGATGCTGGGAGGGATTAGGGGCAGGAGGAAAAGGGGGTGACAGAGGATGAGATGGCTGGATGGCATCACCGACTCGATGGACATGAGTTTGAGTGAACTCTGGGAGTTGGTGATGGACAGGGAGGCCTGGCGTGCTGTGATTCATGGGGTCTCAAAGAGTCGGACACGACTGAGCGACTGAACTGAACTGAAACCTGATTCTACACATCACAAGTGCAATCAAATTCTTTTATTCAGAAGTCTGCTTTCAGAAGTTTCTTAAAGCACATAAAAAACAATCTAGTACTTAGTTTCAATTAATCTATTTTTTTCAGAACTAGGTAAGATATCCTGTATCACATGCAATAAATAAACGATAGCCGAACTGAACCTAAACTATTTTCCAAGGGGAAGGAGAAATAAGTAGGATAGCTAGAGCGTCCTATAACTGATGAAGATATTAGACTCCATGTTTAAGCAATAGTAATTTTAACTGGGAAGGCTATAATTAAAGAGCAAGCTAAACTGAAGACATATTTCACATGCTATGAGGTACTGTTTTTTCTTTGATATATAGGATAAATAAACAAGTTTTCTTTTAGATAGGCTACCTCCATTGTAATATATTCACAAAACATACCACAAAAAGAAACATGTTTATGTGTTTGTCTTTCGTGTTTATACATGTTTATCTTGTATTCTTCCCTTATTTATAAAGTCTACAAACATAAGAACTGGCTTCTATTTCCTTAACACTTCCTTAAAGATAGGAAAACTAATGCAGGACACAACAATGCTGATTTCTAAAAGCTGCTTAAAAACAGCAACCTAACTTATGCTGTGAATAATTAGTTTCAATATAATACTCAACACTTACCATTTAGATCATTTGTGCACCTTCAATCCAATTTCAAACTTAACCATATGTGACATAATTTATTTAATAATACTTATCTCAATTAAGTCTTTTTTTTTTTTTTAAAGACAGTAAGTTAATCTGAATGTTTCCATATGGGAAACATTCAGCAATGCCTTTTAAGGTTCCCTAACTTTGGCACAATGGTGTGATCACTCACCTAGAGCCAGACATCCTAGAATGTGAAGTCAAGTGGGCCTTAGAAAGCATCACTATGAACAAAGCTAGTGGAGGTGATGGAATTCCAGTTGAGCTATTCCAAATCCTGAACGATGATGCTGTGAAAGTGCTGCACTCAATATGTCAGCAAATTTGGAAAACTCAGCAGTGGCCACAGGACTGGAAAAGGTCAGTTTTCATTCCAATCCCAAAGAAGGGCAATGCCAAAGAATGCTCAAACTGCCGCACAATTGCATTGATTTCACACGCTAGTAAAGTAATGCTCAAAATTCTCCAAGTCAGGCTTCAGCAATACGTGAACCATGAACTTCTAGATGTTCAAGCTGGTTTTAGAAAAGGCAGAGGAACCAGAGATCAAATTGCCAACATCCGCTGGATCATGGAAAGAGCAAAAGAGTTCCAGAAAAACATATATTTCTGCTTTATTGACTATGCCAAAGCCTTTGTGTGGATCACAATAAACTGTGGAAAATTCTGAAAGATATGGAAATACCAGACCACCTGACCTGCCTCTTGAGAAACCTATATGCAGGTCAGGAAGCAACAGTTAGAACTGGACGTGGAACAACAGACTGGTTCCAAATAGGAAAAGGAGTATGTCAAGGCTGTATATTGTCACCCTGCTTATTTAACTTATATGCAGAATACATCATGAGAAACGCTGGGCTAGAAGAAGCACAAGCTGGAATCAAGATTGCTGGGGAAAATATCAATAACCTCAGATATGCAGATGACACCACCCTTATGGCAGAAAGTGAAGAGGAACTAAAAAGCCTCTTGATGAAAGTAAGAGGAGAGTGGAAAAGTTGGCTTAAAGCTTAACATTCAGAAAACTAAGATCATGGCATCTGATCCCGTCACTTCATGGGAAATAGATGGGGAAACAGTGGAAACAGTGTCGGATTGACTTTTCTGGGCTCCAAAATCACTGCAGATGGTGACTGCAGCCATGAAATTAAAAGACGCTTACTCCTTGGAAGGAAAGTTATGACCAACCTAGATAGCATATTCAAAAGCAGAGACGTTACTTTGCCAACAAAGGTCCGTCTAGTCAAGGCTATGGTTTTTCCAGTGATCATGTATGGATGTGAGAGTTGGTACTGTGAAGAAAGCTGAATGCCGAAGAATTGATGCTTTTGAACTGTGGTGTGGGAGAAGACTCTTGAGAGTCCCTTGGACTGCAAGGAGATCCAACCAGTCCATCCTAAAGGAGACCAGTCCTGGGTGTTCACTGGAAGGACTGATGCTAAAGCCAAAACTCCAATACTTTGGCCACCTCATGCAAAGAGTTGACTCACTGGAAAAGACTCTGATGCTGCGAGGGATTCAGGGCAGGAGGAGAAGGGGACGATAGAGGATGAGATGGCTGGATGGCATCACCGAGTCAATGGACATGAGTTTGAGTGAACTCCGGGAGTTGGTGATGGACAGGGAGGCCTGGCATGCTGCGATTTATGGGGTCCCAAACAGTCAGACACGACTGAGCGACTAAAGTGAACTGGACTTTGGCACCTGAAGAACGTGGTAAAATACAATCTGTTGAGCCCTAGAAGAATACCTGGAGAAGGCAATGGCAACCCACTCTGGTACTCTTTCCTAGAAAATCCCATGGACCGAGGAGCCTGGTAGGCTGCAGTCCATGGGGTCTCGAAGAGTCGGACACGACTGAGTGACTTCACTTTCTCTTTTTACTTTCATGCACTGGAGAAGGGAATGGCAACCCACTCCAGTGTTCTTGCCTGGAGAATCCCAGGGACGGCGGAGCCTGGTGGGCTGCCATCTATGGGGTTGCACATAGTCAGACACGACTGAAGTGAGTTAGCAGAAGCAGCAGCAGCAAGGCTGGCACAGGACTGATAATTAGAATTTTTAAAGTTTCCAGGTGATGGTGATGTTGCTAGTCTGGGAACCAACCTCAGATTAATGGTTCATGACTGCACAATACAATTACCAGTATCACCAGGAAGCACGTTAATATTAAAATACTTGATCGTCCCTCTATTCACTTACCTCCTACCCTAGCAACTAAGTTAGTCTCAGAGATAAAGCCTTGACATATACATTTTAAAGAACCTTCACAGGTGATTTACGAAACAGTTGTCAGGCCAGATGAGGCCAGCAGGGTACAGTTTTGTTCACCCATCCTATAAATGAAGAGCTTAAACCAGCAACTGTTTATCTCTGACTTCCTGTTATAACAGAAAAATAAACTCATTTTCAGCAGGGCTTTCTGTTTCTTGCTGCCAACAGCATTCTTAACAGATACCATGATCATCTTCAAAATAAGTGTAGTTGCAGCTTAAGCAGATCAAAATACTGGTATTATTGAAAGGACAGGTATACAGACCAACAAAACAGAACAGAACTCAGAAATAGACCTACACACACATGGCCAATTGTTTTCAACAAAGTTGGCTAGGTAACTCAAGAGAAAGGTAATAAATTAAAACAAACGGTGCTGAAATAACTAACCTTACATCAAACAAATGCAAACATTACATGACATACAAAAATTAATGCAAAATGGATTGCAGATCTAAATGTAAATCTGAAAACTATAATGTTTACAGAAGAAAACACAAAGGACAAAGTCTTTGTGATCCTGGGCCACAAAGATTTCTTAGGACACAGAAAGCATGCATAAAAGAAAAAAAATGAAGTGTACCTTTGTGAATGCTTACAGCAGCATTATTCATAATTGCCAAAAGCTGAGTACAAAGTAAATGTTTATCAAGTGATGAATGGATAACTTCCATATAGCTATACAATTGAATACCAGCTAGGACGGTAAAGCATCTACCTACAATGTGGGAGACCCAGGTTCAGATCCTGTGGAGAAGGAAATGGCACCCCACTCCAGTACTCTTGCCTGGAAAATCCCATGGACAGAGGAGCATGGTAGGCTACGGTCCATGGGGTGGCAAAGAGTCGGACACGACTGAGCGACTTCACTTTCACTTTCAGCAATAAAAAGGAATGAATTACTAATATTAAAACAACACGGATAACACAAAATACTCTAAATAAAACAAACAGACAAAAAGGCTATATACTGTATGATTCAATTTACATGGCATTCTGGAAAAGGCAAAGCTAGAGATAAAAATCCAGAGAAGGCAATGGCACCCCACTCCAGTACTCCTGCCTGGAAAATCCCATGGACGGAGGAGCCTGGTAGGCTGCAGTCCATGGGGTCGCTACGAGTCAGATACGACTGAGTGACTTCACTTTCATGCATTGGGGAAGGAAATGGCAACCCACTCCAGTGTTCTTGCCTGGAGAATCCCAGGGATGGGGGAGCCTGGTGGGTTGCCGTCTATGGGGTCACACAGAGTCGGACACGACTGAAGTGACTTAGCAGCAGGAGCAGCAGCAGCAGCAGCAGAGACAGAAATCAGATTGACTGACAGAGGCTGGGTCTTTTTAGAGTAATGAAAATATTCTGTACCTTGATTATGGTAGTCATTACATAATAAAAGTTTACATTAATTAAACTTCATAGAATTGTATACCTAAAAGGGCCGTATTTTACTGTGCGTAAATTTTACCTCAATACTTTTTTTCCTTTTGGCTATGCCCTGCAGCATGTGGGGCCCTTAGTTCTCCAACCAGGGATCACACCCACGCCCCCTGTTTTGGAAGCTCAGAGTATTAACCATTGGACTGCCAGGGAAGTCTAATTTCTCAACAGACTTGACTTAAACTTGAAAGAGGATAATGATAATAGGAGAGGCTATGCAATATGGAGGCAGAGGTTATATGGTAAATCTCTGTTCCTTTTTCTTAATTTTGCTGTGAATCTAAAACTGCTCTTCAAAATAAAGGCTATTTTTTTAAAATCTGGAAAAAATGTGATTTCTATGAAAGATGAAACTTGAGAACACAACTGTTCCTTTTCCCTACAACAGCCCTCAAAAGGTGTTCATCCAGGATTCTGTTTTTGGCAATAACTTCATTTTACAGATTTCCCAATGCCATTTTATGCACTCCAATGATATATAAACAACCCCTAATATGCATCTACAATCCCTCACCCTCTACTGGACAGACACCTTCAGGCAGATACTCCAAACTTACTGTGTCAAAACTAATCCTCTTCTCTGTTTTTTTTTAATAAATGAATTGCACTACTATCCATCCACTCAGCAACCAAATGAAGGATTACAGTCATCCTTCATCCCTCTCACTCACACGCTACTCACAAATCCTACTGATCCTTGCTCAGTTGGGCCTTTTCCTCCATGTCTCTGCATAGTTACCAGCATAGGAACCTCTTTGGATTTACATCAGCCTATTGGAAAGGTAGTGGTTTCCATGCCTTCTTTCTCCTCTCTGATCTATCATTCATTTGGCCAGTCAAGCTACAACTGCAAATTTTACTTCTCATCAAGCACTGCCTGATTTTTAACCTCTTCCAAGTTTCCTCAATGTCCTTAAGACAAAGCCCAATATCATTTCTATGTCCTATGAGTTTCTCACAACCCTAATTACCTTCTCATCTCTTAGCAGTCACATCAAGCCACTCAAATTCCCCAAGACACATCACAAAGTTTCTAACATTGAAGCTTTGCATAGATTGTTCCCTTTCCTGGAAAACCCTCTCGCTTGCCTTTCTACTCTTAAACACCAAGCTTAAATTTGTTTACCTCCTCTGGGAGACCTTAAGCCTCATACATGGGCTTTAATCATTCCCTTTTTAGAGCGTGCATTGCTACATATTTTAGTGAATATCTGCTTAGTGAGCCCCTTTGGCCAGACTGGGCATTATTAGATAGCAGAGACTCTCTTAAATTATCTTTATATTCCCAAAGCCTGGTGTAGTGACAGGTACAAAGTGTATCTACAATACATGTTTAATGAAATGAACTTTATAAATGCCAAAAATAAAAACCAAAGTATTATTTTATCTAATCTGGATAGTCTATAAATTTTGGTTTTTGTGACAGTTAAGCAAATCTGAATGATTTATTTTAGCTTTGTTAACTACTTAAAAACAAATATCATCATTTCCTATAATTATGAATGTCATTAAGGTTTTACATTTACTGTAAGAATACTGGGCAGGACCAAATACTAATAGCATGTTACAAAGGTCCATACAGTCAAAGCTATTTTTTCCAGTAGTCATGTACAGTTGTGAGAGTTGGACCATAAAGAAGGTTGAGCACTAACAATTGATACTTTCGAACTAAGGTGCTGGAGAAGATTCTTGAGTCCCTTAGACAGCAAGGACATCAAACCAGTCAATCCTAAGGAAATCAACCCTGAATATTATTGGAAGGACTGATGCTGAAGCTCCAATACTTTGGCCACCTGTTGTGAACAGCTGACTCACTGGAAAAGACCCTGATGCTGGGAAAGACTGAGGGCAAAAGGAGAAGGGGACAACAGAGGATGAGATGGCTGGATGGCATCTGACTCAATGGACATGAGGTTTGAGCAAACTCTGGGAGACAGTGAAGGACAGGGAAGCCTGGCATGCTGCAGTTGATGGGATTGCAAAGAGCTGGACATAGCGACTGAATAACAACAACAAAACACAATTATCTGAAGTCCAAAAAACACTTCTAACTTAATTTAGCCCAAATACAAAAATAAGAAAGCAAAGCAGATATACATAGATAACTAACGGTCACGTACTGGTTTGTGTTCATCTCCATGTAATCTTTAAGTAGAGGAGGGGAGAGTTGTTTAAAACATTCCTGAATCGAGAGGAAAAAAACATTTAAGCATAAAGTAGTCAAACACAGACACAGATGTTTGCGAGGACAGAGACTGCTCAGTGAATGATTTATTTATAATTCTACTTATATAGTACAGGAAAAAACTGGACCAAGAGTTGGCTTGTGGCACAGCTCCAGGGGGCACCATTCACATCACAGTCTGTGTGAACAGTATCAGCCTGGGAGTGCACAGGGTATAGCCTATGCAGCTACACTCAGGAGTCCTACCTGGGCTCCACAGTAAGACAAATCTGAGTTGGGGACATGCCTCTGACACTATCTCCAGTGGCTATGGGCAAATTAATCCCTGGGAGCCACAACTGCACCATCTGTAAAATGAGAATGTTAATACCTATCTCACAAGACTGCTGTGGTTCAATGATATGATCTCTGGACACTCATTATATACATCAGAACCACTGAATCATGTGATTTTTATAGGGAATGTCTCATTTCTCACATCACAGTACCTGCCAACTAGTAAGCATCCAATAAGTATCTCCCTACTCAACTTTCAGCTATTTTTGAATAAACTCTGGTCCACCTACTGGAGGTGAGATTAAAAAAAAAAAAAGCAAATAATAACTTTAATAGTTCTTCCACTTTCTTTGGTCTGAAGGAAACTAAGAACACACCTACTATGTGCAAAAGAAGCATTAATGGAATAACATCTGTCATTTCTAAATAATATCAAATAAAGGTAGTAACTTAAGTGGCAGAATTGGCTACAAGTGTATTTCCTTGAGAGCAAAACTGCATTAGGGAACCTATGGACAAAATGTTCCAAAGGCAATATCCAGAGTCCTTTCCTGGTCTTAATTTTCTACTTCTAACTTAATAGTTCCTGTTTCCCTTCACTGCAACAGTACCAACCAGGCTCTACTCGCTTTGCCAGTTATACAAAGCTACTTTACACAGTGTGAGATGCTTTTCCAGTGGACATTTTATGTCTTCAATAAAGCATGCTTAGGAAATGAAAGTGTGCTGGAAAAATCCACAGAAAATCAGAAATTAAAGATAAATTCATGATGATCTACAGTTCCCACTACTTGTGTCATACTGCAGTGAAAAATACAAATGAAAACGGTTCAAACCAAGTAGTTTTGCTCAGCTTCATGGTAACAGCTGAGCCATTTCAAAACAAGTATATAAATCTCAGGCTTGTCATAAAGCAAAGCACAAAAGAAGCAGAAGTCCAGTTTGGATACTGAAAAGTATAGTAACTCATCTCAAATCTGCTCATGATACATCCTTTCTGTGATCCTGGATGAATCACTAAATCACTTTGTGCCTCACTTATAAACTGCAGTTGTTCTGATTACTGATGTCTTTACTTTACTATATAAAGGAAGGATCAGAAAAACAAACTAATATTATCACTAGGAATTACTGACATTAATTTTAAAAAGGAAGGGAAAAAGAACCTTGTGCATTCATCTTTAAAAATCAACTGAAGAAGGACCCCAACTACTTAGTTTGTGCTAAATAATAGGATTAAGGCTAGGCTAGGCTTTACTTTTCATATGGTATGAATTTTCTACATCAAACATACATTGTTTCTATGATTAGAGAAAAAAAAGTGACAAAAAGGCTACTTGCATTTGCATCTAGGAAGAAAAAGAAAAGCATGCACATTCAATTCTACTGCATGCAGTGGCCCTAACTCCAAACTCTTCATGCTTCTTGATCTTTCCACATGCCACAGACTCTCTTCTTTGAGAAACTGTTAAACACTCTTTAAGGCTCTGCTGAATTGTTAACTACTCTATGAAAAACTTTTTCTTCTTCTTCAGGTAACAATTACGTTCTCATATAACTCTGCTTATGTCTATATTCTAGCACTTGATGAATTTTGTCATGGTGACATATTTACTTCCGTGTCTATCCAACCACCACTCTGATCCCCTTAATTAAACTGTGTGTTCATGGTTTAGTAACTTTGCTTGAATAAAAGATCTGCATTTCAGAGGACATGATCAACTGACTCTAAGACAATTTCAGAAACTGAGTCAGAAGATAAATTCAGGCAATACTAAGTAAGCAGTGACTTTTGTACCTGCTAACTAATAAAGTTTGGTAACTCTTTTCCAACCAAAATGTCAGCTGGATTTTTCAAGAAGAAAACTCTATGAACATTCAAAAGCTTAAAAAATTATCTAACTGAACTTTCTGCCTCAAAAGTACTAGCTCATCAATGTACCCTCAAGCAACATTTTAAAGTTAAAAAAAAAAAAAAAAAAGAGTATCTTTGGCTAAGAGGTAAAGGGTGCAGGATTCCTACACAAGACAAGGTAGAGAAATGCAACATTTTCTGAATTTATGGAAAATTCTCAGATTTTGATGTGAGCTGTCAGAAAATTTCATAAAGAAAAATACCTGTGTTTTTTTATGACTATACCATCACATACAGCTTTCCTTTAAAGGACTTATTCTCTTAAAGAAGTCTTCCCTGACTCCTCCCCCAAGCTAGAATAACTTTCTGCCTGCTTTGTTCTATAGCATCCTTCTGTTAACCTATACCATGGTACTGACCTAATTAAACTGATGTTGAAAATTAGATATGGCTACAAAATCTCACCTCCTTCATCGAAAACTACAGTCTAGTTCTCTAAACCCATGAAATGTGGGCTGGCCTTGTGACTTGCTTTTCTACCACAAAAGAATGTGGTAGAGGTGACACCATGTAACTTATAAGCTTCAGATTTAAAAGAGGCCTTACAGCTTTCACATCTGTTGGGAAGAAGCCTAAATTGAAAACCACATAGAAAGAGAGACCCAGTCAAGCCCAGCGCCCAGCCAACACACCAGCTGAATGAAGTCACATTAATCCAAATGTGCTGTGTTGTGCTTAGTCGCTCAGTCGTGTCCAACTTCTTTGTGACCCACAGACTGTAACCCACCAGACTCTTTTGTCCATGGGATTCTCCAGGCAAGAATACTGGAATGGGTTGCCATGCCCTCCTCCAGGGGATCTTCCCAACCCAGGGATCGAACCCAGGTCTCCCACATTGCAGGCGGATTCTTTACTATCTGGGCCACCAGGGAAGCCAAATAAGGCCAGCAAAACACCCAGTCAACCCACAAAATCATGAGAATAAATTGTTTTTCAAGCCACTGATTTTTGAGTTATTTGTTACAAAGACTAGTAGAAATGATTGGAACATTTTTAACCACTGTCATCTACCCTAAGCTGCAACCACCTTGAGGACATGAACTAGGTCCTATTCATCTTCTCATTCAGCCTTTTAAGACCTACTCTTCGGCTCTAATGTTCTGCAGTTTTACTGTTATCAGTTCAGTTCAGTCGCTCAGTCGTGTCCGACTCTTTGCGACCCCATGGACTGCAGCACGCCAGGCCTCCCTGACCATCACCCACTCCCGGAGTTTACCCAAACTCACGTCCATTGAGTTGGCGATGCCATCCAACCATCTCATCCTCTGTCGTCCCCTTCTCCTCCTGCCCTCAATCTTTCCCAGCATCAGGGTCTTTTCAAATAAATGAGTCAGCTCTTCGCATCAGGTGGCCAAACACTGTCATACTGGTTGGGATTCATTCTGATTTTCTAAGCTGTGAGTTTATATATCATCACTTTTGGAAAATATTCCACTGTTACGTTAATTTCCTTTCCCTCATTCTATTTTTGGTCACACTGCACAGTGTGCAGGATCTCAGTTTCCTAACCAGGAAAAGAACCCATGACCCCTGCAATGGAAGTGCAGCCCTAACCACTGGACCACCAGGGAATTCCCCCTCCCTCATTCTTTTTTTTTTCCCCTCATTCTATTCTTAAGGAACACTTAGGTAGTTGCTGGTCCTTCGTATCCCAGTCTCCATATTTCTTAATTGCTTTTTCTTATTTTGCCATCTTTCAATTCTATTTTCTGTAATTTTCTCAGAATTTTGTGGGTAACGTATCTGTTGCACCTTTAATTTCACTGAGTCTAATTTTCATTTGTAGAAGTTCTATTTTTAGTTTGCTTGGAATATTAAAATCTTTTGTAATTTTGTCCTTTTCCAATGTTTCCAAAATTTTCTTTAAATGTTTAGTCATTTTAATCATGCCCACCTTAAGGTTACAGGTAATAATTCAAATGCCAGTTTTGGTTTGCTAACTCTTGCTTGTGATGAATTGTCCTTTGTAAATTCTGAATTGTGCACTATTCTTTATCATAGTTATCTGTGGGAATACTATGCAGCCTGGGTAGTAAGCAAGTCCCTCCACAGTTTTACAATTGATCCTGTCAGGTGCCCAAAAGGAATTCTTAACCTAGGAACATGAAGGTAGTGTAAATTCAAGCCCCAAATATACATGAAGGTTAGCCTATGGGTACAAATTCTCAACAAGACTCACCTCCAAATCAGTTAAGACATAGACGCTTCTGTGTCTTATTTTCTTCCTGTGACTGTAAGCAGTTAACTATATTTCAAGTAATATCCTTTTTAGGATGTATCTCCTGACGGTGCTTTATAAAGGAAATCTCAGTTCCAAAACACATCTCTGTAAAATCTAAGGCTTTCATGTATTTTGGAGTTCCTTTATTGGGTATACATTGTCAGACCTTCCTGGTGGACTGACCCTTATAAGATTATAAAGTGTTCATCTCTAGTAACATTGTTTTAGAGTCTATATTGCCTAACATCACTGTAATCATTTCTTTGATTGCTGTTAACATCAACTTTTCCCATCTATTTAAATCTATCTGTATCTTTGAATCTAAGATGGTCTCCAGGATGTTTTATCCAATGCTGACAATTCCTCCTTTTTGATCATATTGCTAATCCATTCACATTTAATGTTATTATTGATATAACTAATAAGAGTTCAATTTAGGTGTGTTGCTTTACTTTTTATTTATCTGTCTCATATATTTTTTGTTCCTTTATTCTTTTACTGTTTTATTTAGACAATAACTTCCTAATGTAGCACTGACACTCCTTTAACATTATATATATACGCATATGTATGTGTAAACACACATACACACACACATGCACGCACACCACTGTAGCGGTGCACCTTTGGGTTCTTACTCTTCTTCCCCGTCTCATTGTCCCTCCCCCAGGCAATCACTGTCCCACTTTTTATTTTGAAGATTAGCTTTGCATTTTTAAAAATTATATATAAATGAAGTATATAGTTCGTGCTTCTATTTATGGAGGGGAGGATGTCTGTAATCTCTGACCAAATTCTCCTTTTCTTCCATCACCAATGCCCACCTCTGGGCAAAGCCATTTTACTCAGTTTCTACAGTTTGGCTTTTTTAGATTCCACACAAAAGTCATGGAATGTGGAATATGTTGTGTTTCCGTATTTGTTTCTTTCATGATGTTTTCTGATTTCCCTTTTATTTTTTGAGTGGTTGCATGTATTTTCTGACCAACCCCTGGTTGGTTAGAAGTATGTTGTTTAATTTCCACATATTTGTAGATTTTCAAGTTTTCCCCATTTTGTTGATTTTTAATTGTATACCACTGTAGTCAGAAAAGATAACTGGTATGATTTCAGTCTTGTTAATCTTGCTAAGGTATGTTTTGCGACCTAACATATACTTGTTTTGAAATGGTGCTTTTCTTTCCATTTGCATGGAATAACTTTTCATCTCTTTACATGATACATGGATAAGTCTATGTGTGTCCTTAAAGCTGAAATGAGTCTCTTATAGGTAGCATACAGTGTGGTCTTTTTCTTGTTTTTAATACATTCTGATATTGTCACTTGATTGGAGAATTTAATTCATTTGCATTTAAAATAACTACTGATAAATAAGAACTTACTAATATTATGTTATTGTTTTCTGGCTGTTTTATAGGTCCCTTATTCCTTTCTTCTTCTCGTTATCTTCCCTTGTGAATTCATGATTTTCTATAGTGGTATACTTTCTAGAGTGGTATCCCTTCTTTTAATCTTTTTTGTGTTTATTGTGGGTTATTAATTTGTAATTACCATGAGACTTACATATAACATTTTACAGGATATAAAATTATATTTTACATTGGCAACAACCTAACTTTAATCCCATACAAAGCTCTACCTTTTACTTCCCCAAACATTGGTTTTGATAGCACAATTTAAATTTCTACATTATGTATGCATTGTAGCTAAGCTATTTTTAATACCTTTGTCCTTTAACTTTTAATCTAGATTTACTTAATCAACACCCCACATTACAGTATTAAGACTATACTGATTTTGAGCATATACTTACCTTTTCCAGTGTATTTTATATGTTCATATTACTAACTAGTGTCCTTTCATTTCAGATTGAAGAACTCCGTTTAGCACCTTATTAAGGTATAATGATCAACTCTCTCCATTACAAGTATCTCCTACTTACCAAAACTTTGAATTATGCCACTTTGCTTTCTTAGAAGGCCTACATTAGTACCTGTTTTTGCTAACTGAAAGAAATCTGAAGATGACTTTTGCTTTTATGAAAAAAGCAACTACTGTACTAGTGTAGACCCTTTATATAAGAAAAGTGGTAAAACACAAACTTTTAGAAAGCAGGGGATACTCTATGCTATGCTAAGTCAACTTCAGTCGTGTCCGACTCTGTGTGACCCCATAGACGGCAGCCCACCAGGCTCCCCCGTCCCTGGGATTCTCCAGGCAGGAACACTGGAGTGGGTTGCCATTTCCTTCTCCAATGCATGAACGTGAAAAGTGAAAGTGAAGTTGCTCAGTTGTGTCCAACTCTTAGCGACCCCGTGGACTGCAGCCTACCAGGCTCCTCCGTCCATGGGATTTTCCAGGCAAGAGTACTGGAGTGGGGTGCCATTGCCTTCTCTATATGCCATTTCAGCTTACAAAGTTTCATAGGAACATCCTACTTTCAGATAGGGGGGAAACCTGTCATCCTTCTCCCCTTTTTTTTTTTGGCCATGATATGTGGCTTGCACGATCGAAGCTCCCCAACTTAGGGACTGAATCTGCACCCTGGACAGTGAAAGCATGAAATCCTAGTCATCAGAGCATTAGGGAATTACCTTTCCTTTATTTCTGAAGGACAGTTTTGTTAACTAAAGTATTCTTGGTTGGCAGCTTATTTCCTTGAGTGTATCATCCCATTCTCTTCTAGCTTGCAAGGTTTCTGCAGATAAATATGCTAAAAACCTTATTGGTGGTGATGGTGCTGGGCTATTTCCTTTATAATACAAGAAGCTTTTTTTCTTCTAGTTGCTTTAAACTTTTTTCTTTTTAAAGGTATTTATTTGGTTACACGGGGTCTTAGTTGTGGCATGAAGGATCTTTAGTTGCAGCATGTGAGGTCTAGTTCCCTGACTAGGAATCGAACCCAGGCCCCCTGCATTGGAAGAACAGCATCCTAACAGCTGGACCACCAAGGAAGTCCCTGGCTTTAATTTTAAAGCCTTATTGTAATGTATCTTGGAGAGGCACTTGGGGTTGATATATGCGGGGAGCCTATAAACTTCATGAATTCAGATATCCAAACCTCTCCCCGAATTTTGGAAATTTTCAATCATTATGTCTCTAAAGAAGCTTTCTGCACATTTCTCCCTTTCTTGTCCTTCTGAGACTCCAGTGATGTATAAGTTGATGATTTTAGTGATAATGCGACACTTCACACAGGTTTTCTTCACTCACTGTTTTCATTTTATCTGTTTTCAGACAGATAGTTTCAAGCAATCTGTCTTGTACTACACAGTATTTTCTTCTGTGTGATCCGTCTGTTGATGCTCTCTACTGCATTTGTTTTCCCTAAGATGATGAATGCTCCAGTGTGTAGGTTCTTCCAATCCTGCATAATCTGGTTGACTTTTGGCATGTGCTCACTAGCTACTTGCAAAGACTCACACTTACCATTCTTGCCTTCAGGGCTGCTCAGGGAGGCAGT
This sequence comes from Bos indicus, assembly GCF_029378745.1. Taxonomy (NCBI): domain Eukaryota; kingdom Metazoa; phylum Chordata; class Mammalia; order Artiodactyla; family Bovidae; genus Bos; species Bos indicus. Next base: position 93,809,072 of record NC_091770.1, on the reverse strand, counting down.
CACAGGGTAAGGACATGTTTGAGTGAGGTGTGTGGAGTTTAGCGGTGCCCATGAGCCAGTTGGAGAACTTGTACAGGAGTCAACCCCCATGGCTCATGGGTGGGTCTCCTGATAGAGTCCCCAAAGCAGTTAGTGGCATCCATGCCCCTTTGATATGTTCCATTCCCAACCCTGGCTGCTGTTCTTCCAGTACAGCTGTCGATTCCCAGGTTGTATAGTTTATGACTGAGTATTTTGGATGATGTGAGAAAGAAATGGGCCTTTTCGGTGTGTCTCACAAAGCCAGGGAAGTCAGGTGCTCCATCACACACTCTCACTTTCCCCCATGGAAGAAATCATGAGCTGACTATCCGCTGGCACTGAGCTGTGCCACCCAAGTGGGGGTGAAGTGACACATAAAATCAAACTGTTCATCATCTTCAGGGGGTCCAATCTTGGATGCTTTTGCCCCAACAATGTGTGGGAACTTCTCCCTTGGATTCCTGAATGTCCATGAAGGCATGTGCATCCGTTAGTGTCTACACTGGTGTTCTTCGAGGGCAGGATGGTAGAAACTCTTGTACTGCCATTTTGATAACATTTCTCTCCATTAAGTCTTCCTTTTGCCAGTTTAAATTTATCGTTGGGCTTCTCTAGTGACGTCTTCATTTCACTTATTGTTTTCTTCCATTTCAGAATTTCCATTTGGTTCTTTTCAATTTGTAATTTATTATCTTCTTCATGATATTTTCTATTTGATTTGCCATTGCCATCATACTTTATTTCTTTAAGCATGGTTTCCTTAGGATGTTCATCGAACATTCTAATAATGGCTACTTTCAGAGTTTGCATATTAGATCCAACATGTCACTCTGCCTTTTAAAAGTGATGTATGGGTAATATTTTCTTTGCATGTCTCACAATTCTGTGTTGGAAACTAGATTATTCTAGAAAATATGTTGTTCCAGTTCTTGGTACTGGTTTCCATGCTCTAAGACTTGTTATTTTTTTTATGCTTGTTTATTTAGTGACTGGCTGACTTATTTTAGTATATTTTATTCCCCTAATTCCCACGGTGTTAAACCTTTGATGCTGCTCCTCTGGGGTGATTTGCCCTCATTCATCCTGGGGTAGCAGCTCTGGTAAGATGCTCTGTCTCTATGACTGCATGTAGACATTAAGCTCCACTAACTGTGGCTGATTTGCTCTATAATTCTCAACAATCCTCTCAGGCAATAAACTGCTCCACAGAATAAACCAATGAAATTAGGTTACTTTGATGGGAGAGTTCTAGAGGTCAGTGGTTGAGATCTGGCCCTCCCTATCATAGGTGGTCTCCTCCCAGCAAGCCTGTAGTTAAAACTGTATGTCCAATTAATCTAACAATCTCCTCCCAATTACTTTTCACTACCACCTCCACTGTTTTTGAGTACCCTTAGGCTTGAACTTCTCTACACTCTGTTGTAAACAAAGTCAGCTCCTTTGGGCAGAGATTACGAGCTGTGTTGTGGCCCATTCCTCATTGCAGGCAAAATCTCTGAGCTATAGCTATGAATTTGGGAGTGTGGACAATGGCATACTTCTGAGCAACACTCCATTTCCAAAGGATGAGTATTTGGTAGGTGTGGGAGGTAGTACAGTAGTCTCTGGTGTTCTTAACTTGCCACTATTCCATTATATGGAACCACTACCTTACATGCCAGAGCCAGGTTAAGGGCAACTGGGCTCTCAGTGTTCTCAGCAGCACTGTGCCCTAAGTAGAGTTTTCATCCCAGAAGCAAGGTGTGGGCAAAAGAAGGCAGCCATTACCACTCAGCCACACTTGACCAGCAAAAGGCAGATAGAGGCAGGATGAGGAATGCTCTCATACTGCTCTTCCCTGGAAGACAGCCCTACTCCAGGGGAACTGTGGGGAAAGGAAACCCTATTTTCTTGATAGTACCAATCTAGAATGGAGTTACCATCTTGCTCAGTTGGGCGAAGTGTTAGTCACTCAGTTGTGTCTGACTCTTTGTCTGAACTGTGGGGAAAGGAAACCCTATTTTCTTGATAGTACCAATCTAGAATGGAGTTACCATCTTGCTCAGTTGGGAGAAGTGTTAGTTGCTCAGTCCTGTCTGACTCTTTGCAAGCCCATGGACTGTAGCCAACCAGACTTCTCTGTCTGTGGAATTATCCAGGCAAGAATATTAGAGTGGGTAGCCGATGCCTTCTCCAGAGGATCTTCCAGACCCAGGAATTGAATTCGGGTCTCCTGCACTGCAGGCAGATTCTTTACCATCTGAGCCACCAGAGCAGCCCTCAGGTAGGAGAGGAGACGGAAAAACAAGTCTTGGTTCAAATACCACAGATTCTTTCCCAAAGTTTAGTAAAAACACTTTGAATAAATGTTTAATTGCTGCATGGCCTTTAGAACATTTCCAGACATTAATTAAAAAAAAAAAAGTGTTACCAATTTCGCTGGGGAATGGGCCCAGAGCTCACGCCATCCATGCTATCTCTCCCAGTCCAAATTCCTAAGCTCTACAAAGTTCTACAGGATCCAGTTCCTACACACATGTATCTCACACTTTAGCACTTTTATTTACTTTACTCACTCTGTCCTAAAAAGGGTGGTCTTCCTTAGGATCTTTTTTATTTTCTGTTCCCTGTAGAGAACTCTTTCTTCACATTTCTCCATGAACAAGTTCTTTCTCATTTCATTCAGATCTCAGCTCAAATGTCATTTCAAGACATTCTCTAAAATAGTATACCTGCCACTCACGCTTTACCAATGTATTCTGCTTTGATTTTCTTCAAACCACCTAAATTTACTTAACATTCACTTTCCTATTTGCTTAAGGTCTGTTTCCCACACTCGATTAAAAGCTCTAGGAGAGCAGAGGACCTTGCCTGTCTTATTTGCTACTGTATGTCTAGTATTTAGAACAGTACTTGGCACAAAGTCAATACTCAATAAATACTTGTGGTATAAAAAACAAACAGAAATCAAAGTATTTTTAAAGCTACTTACATTTTAAATGACATTAACAGGTAATCTGTTTTTATTTATATCCAAAAAGAGCAGAAACAGTAACAGAGTATGGAAGAAGATGTAACAGTGATCTATTTTGCTGAGAAAACAAACAGAAATGGCCAAAAGCTAGGAATTTTAAGTCCTGTTTTAGTAATTCTAAAACTTATTTTTATAAATAGCAGTGCTGACCTGCCACTGCCTTTACACTACATATAAAAGGCCCCAAAGAATCACCTCTAACTCAATGGTAACACGAAAACAAAACTAAAATAACAAATGCTTATACTATGATCAGTAGTTTTCACACAGTTAGAGATAACAGATTTAGAAGCTAATCAAATTGAAAATCCCTAATCAGATATATTTGTAAATAAAACTCTTTAGCATTAAAAGAAAGATATTATTTCCATGTTCTCACTATCACTCCATATACCTTCCTATTAAGGCCAAGTTTTGCAATGACTTAGCAAGGCTAAGCAAAAGGAACTTAGGTTATGGAGTATTACCTTGAGTCCTGTTTTCTCATCATCACTTCCATTATTTGTAGATGGTGTCTCATCTCCTTGCCTGGAAACCAAGACAAAATCTTCACTATTAAGAGTAGACACAGAGTCTGAGGAGACACTGATTTTTCCAACAGAAGCCTTGTCATCCATGACTCAAGAATGAAGCTCAACTCATGAATGATTAAATATTTTAAAAATGCCTGAAAAACAAAAACCATAAAGATACTCATATAGAATGTCTGCTAGATATTCAATTATGTTCTAAGTTTTACAAATTACATATGGAAAAACTTAAATTAAAACAAACAAAACAAACTTTCAAAATATTTTCCAAAGACTTTCACTACTTACAGGTTAGCCTTTTTTATTCCATATATAAGGGAATTTATTCCATATATAAGGGCCAAGGTAGATCACATTTCAAAAAAATAAATAAAAACATTTCCTTGAGAATAACTCTGGCTATCTACACTGATTTCTTCGACATTCTGGTAACTCTATTCTTTTTAGAGAACATAAAAAGTACTAAACTTACTGTCTATCCTTTTCTTTGTAAAGCTGCACAAACAAATGAAATTGAAAGCACTTAGGACAATAAACATGCATGCAGGACAGTAAGGTTTTCCCTAACACTGCTGATACTTGTACTAACAACCTGTTTTAAGAAACAAAATTTCATATTAACCCCAAAGAAAAATAAATTCAGGGCAAGCATAAATTTTAGAGCAGGGAAATACTGTATGAGGCACGAAATCAGAGGTCTATTAAAAACTCAATAATCCCATCCCACAGTTTCTTAGAACCCAACTCAAAATGAACATTATCAATAAAGAAGTTTCAGGCCAAAAATTTCCAGCAAGGAGCAGAAAAAAATGTGTCATTTACGAAAATCCATTCAATTATTGACTCATGGAATAAAATTCAAACTCATCTGTCATTTAAAAATCTGGTTCTGCATATTTTGTGGGAATGTTCCCATTTGGTCGCCAAAACAACCACAGAACAAATAATATAACACTATGCAGCAGCACACTCAGCTTTAGCCAATAAACAAAACTCACTCTTTAAAAAAGTTGCTCTCACAGTATGCTCATCTTATATACCTCAGAGGTAAAAATTCTGAGAATTTGTTTATTAAAGAAGAGGTCCAGATCTATGTTTTGGATTTTTAACTGAACACATATTTATTGAGCAATACACCATATGCCAAGCACTATTTTTCCCTCAAAAGCTAACATCTGGCTAAGCACCTGGCAGCAAAAACTACACAATCTCTGAATACTATAGTTGGAAAAAAACTTAGCAGTTATCAAAACTGTTAAACAGATAATGAAATAGCAACCCCAAGAGTTGTAGGGTCATTTAATCAGGTTTAATTAAAGCTCAAACCCTGGACTCCTTGCTGCTCTCTATTTAAGCTGATTTGCTTGTTTAAAGGCTCTACATTTCATAGGACCTTATCTAAATGCATAGTGTAGCATAGAGATGCTTCAAATGTACGTCTGAAAACTTTTAAAAATGCAGTCCTGCTTCATTCAGGCAATGAATATTTCCCAAGTTTCTAGTTTCTAAATAACAAAATATGCTAAACAAGAAAAATTAGATTCTTTCCCAAAAGCAATTTATAATTTGGTAGAGAACAGAGGGATATTGAACAAGTTAATAGGTACTGATTTAGGGTAAAGAAAACTATGGAAACATGTTGAAGAATTAAGAAATATAGTCAAGGAGGATATGTCTTGGATGAGGATATATATTTTAATCCCTTGAGGTGTCTGCCCTCACAGGATCTTCTTCCTAAAGTGCTTCCCTTGCTTCAGTACTCAGTCAACTCCAAATAATCATTCTTGACCTAATAACCCTCCTTTTCCAAGAAGCCTGCCCAGTCTCTCCCCAGAGTCAAAAGCACTGCCCGCCTCATTTCTGTTCCCACAGCAGTTTTACATTTTAACAGTACCTATTATACTGTGTTAAAATCTGATGTTGAGTTCCCTCAACATCAAACTTAATACTCACATATCTGTTTCACAGATTAGGAAACTGAGGCTTAGAGAGATGGTATAATTTGTTCAAGGTAACGGTTGTAATTTAACTGGTTAGAAGCAAAGTCAAAAGCTTTCATTTAGATGGCAATGCTTTTCCCATGTGACACATCTGGGCCTTGTTCCACAACACTCAGCATCAGATAAAGGAATCTCCATCTTTTTTAGAACTTGTCCTTTAGGTAAGGTTTTCATGCTTAATTAGTCTTTTTCCCATGTTTTTAAAAATGTTACTAATAGTAAGATAGCAGCTGCTGCTGCTGCTGAGTCGCTTCAGTCAAGTCCGACTTTGTGCAACCCCATAGATGGCAGCCCACCAGGTTCCCCCATCCCTGGGATTCTCCAGGCAAGAACACTGGAGTGGGTTGCCATTTCCTTCTCCAATGCATGAAAGTGAGAAGTGAAAGTGAAGTCACTCAGTCGTGTCTGACTCTTAGCGACCCCATGGACTGCAGCCTACCAGGCTCCTCTGTCCATGGGATTTTCCAGGCAAGACTACTGGAGTGGGGTGCCGCTGCCTTCTCCGAAGATAGCAGAGGGCCTGGAAAAGTTTTCTAAAACGATAATCTCAGAGACATTAACAACTTTCTACAATATTCTAGACTCAAAAATAATACTTTGGTATCTACACTACGGAACTGAGATTTGGCAGGCTCCAAGTTCAACCTATTTTCTTTGAGGAAGTGACAGGAAAGTACACTTTATAAGATACTTTACTGTTTGTTTTGGCCCTGAAAGTAACTGAATCACTCAGTAGAAATGAGATTTATCAAAACACTAAGCAGTACAGGAGGAGTTATGTAATAAGGCTCCCCTTCTCCAGCCTCCGTGGGCAGAAGTGAAGAGTCAGTCCACAAGCTCCAAGGATTCTAGAGAAGATCACCCCACCCTCCCCTGGTCTCCACAACCAAGAGGCATCCCAGAACTTCATATACTCCTGGAAAAACTCTAGAGTATTCACAATCTCTGTCTTGAGACCATAAGAACTAGTTTTGTTGTTCTTCATCCCTTCTTACACCAGCTACCACAAGAAGCCCCTACTCTAATTCTCATGGACACTAAAGTACAAATTTCCTCCCCATAAACACCCTACACTACCATCCCTCTTCCTATTTTTCTCCATACCACCTATCACTGTTTGACACATTTACCTTGTCATCATAATTTGTTTTTAAATATCATGTAAGCATAAGGGCAGGGATTTCTGCCTGTTTCATGAGCTGCGGTAGCCCTAACAAGTGAAAGAATAACTGGCCATAGTAGGTGCTCAAATGTGTACTAAAGAAATAGGATAAATGGCAAATAAAAGACGTAAGATAACAAGAGTCACCCAATGAAAAAGGCAAGAGCAGCTTTTATAACTGACAGGAAGAATAGAAGTCATTATTTATGATGGTAAAGCAAACAGTTAAGAGTTAGGAAAAAATACAAGTTAGTATGCTGGTTCTACCACTGAATAATAGTGTAAGCTTGGTCATACCAAGCCTCAGATTCCGTAAATGAAAATGGTGTACTACCTACCTCACAGAGTCATTATAAAAATTACTCTCTGTAGCACTGACATATATACTCTACCATGTGTAAAGCAGCTAGTGGGAAACTGCTGGTATAACACGGGAGCTCAACTCCTGCTTTGGGACAACCAAGAAGGGCTGGGATGAGGGGATGGGACAGAGTGGGAGAGAGGCTGAAGGAGGAGCGGATATATGCATACTTCCAGCTGATTCATGTTGTACAGCAGAAACCAGAACAACACCGTAAAGCAATTATCTTCCAATTAAAAAACACTAAGAAATAGATATATGTATATCCAAGAGCCAACTGCTATTGAAGGATGGTCAAGAGCCTTGATTATGGCCAGTTCTTTTCCATTTCACTCTTTCATTAACCGGAGAGTGAAACCAACTCCCAATTTTAACAAATATCAACAGATTTTGGTAATTTAGGAAACAATATTAGCACAAAATATATGTAACACTTCTAGTTCCAGTCTTATTTGAAAGTGAAAGTGTTTAGTCGCTCAGTAGTGTCCGACTCTTGTAGCCCAAGAGGCAAGAATACTGGAGTGGGTTGCCATTCCCTTCTCCAAGGGATCTTCCCAACCCAGAAATTGAACCGGCTCTCCTGCATTGCAGGCACATTCTTTACCATCTTAGCCACTAGGTCAGTATCTAACTTTTTTATACTTAAGTAAACATAAAAGAATACTTTGTATCTCTGTGTTAACACTTTGCTGCTGCTGCTAAGTTGCTTCAGTCTTGTCTGACTCTGTGCGACCCCACAGACGGCAGCCCACCAGGCTCCCCCATCCCTGGGATTCTCCAGGCAAGAACACTGGAGTGGGTTGCCATTTCCTTCTCCAATGCATGAAAGTGAAAAGTGAAAGTTTACAGATTACTAAAATGTACACCTTCATCTCATTTTATCATCCTAACAACTCTGTATCTGGGAGGCACTCAGTTTGTCTCCCTTTATATAAGTGATGAGCCTAGACCCCTACAACACGTCCAGTTACCGACAGGGCCAGGTTGGTGACTACTAGTGCAGGGATGCTTCATTCTATCTCCTTTAATAAGTCAAGTAACTTAAAATGATAAGTAATTTTAATTACGCAACCTCATGCATCAAAACCAAAGGCTCAGTTATATTATAGTCCCATCTGTACCACAGTGACAACTCTATGCTCAACCACACACTTTTGCAAAGATTGTAGTATAAAATGTGCCTCAATCTTGTTGAATGAACAAAGATTCATTTTCATTCTCAATCTCCTCTTAAAACTATAAACCTGTTAAAGGAGAGTGAAAAGGTAAAGAACTAGCCATGATAAGAGCTCTTTTGATAGTTCTTCAAAAGCAGTGCTTACTTTTTAAAAACTTGAACTTTGGGACAGAGTATCATCAGATATTTGTATTTTTCTAACATTATTCAGAGCAGTAACATAAACAGTGAACTTGCAGTGGTATGGATTTGCTAATGTGCAATTAGTAGAGCAAAAATCACCTCCCAATAAGTGACCCACCGAACCTGATAAGAGAGATGAGTGATACTTGTAATTGAACTTGACATACTTGAGACAAGTAAAAGGTGCTTGTTTCTGGCACTAGTCCAAGCACTCCAGTTCATCTTTATTTCCTTGGTTTTCCTGACATTCTTCCTGAAGGAGTATTAACTCCTCCTCCACCCCACTCCAGTACTCTCGCCTGGAAAATCCCATGGATGGAGGAGCCTGGTAGGCTGCAGTCCATGGGGTCGCTAAGAGTCAGACACAACTGAGCGACTTCACTTTAAATTTTCATGCATTGGAGAAGGAAATGGCAACCCACTCCAGTGTTCTTGCCTGGAGAATCCCAGGGACGGGGGAGCCTGGTGGCCTGCTGTTTATGGGGTCACACAGAGTCGGACATGACTGAAGTGACTTACCAGCAGCAGCCACTTCAATAGGACTCCCCACTCACACCAAACTGCTGCTGCTAAGTCACTTCAGTCGTGTCCGACTCTGTGCAACCCCACAGATGGCAGCCCACCAGGCTCCCCCGTCCCTGGGATTCTCCAGGCAAGAACACTGGAGTGGGTTGCCATTTCCTTCTCCAATGCATGAAAGTTAAAAGTGAAAGTGAAAGTGGCTCAGTCATATCTGACTCTTGGCGACCCCATGGACTGTAGCCCACCAGGCTCCTCCATCCATGGGATTTTCCAGGCAAGAGTACTGGAGTGAGGTGCCACTGCCTTCTCTGTCTCACCGAGCAGTCCCTCTCAAAATCTGGCTACTGTAACTCTCACCAACCCTTACTAAACCTCTTCTTTTAAAAACTGAATTCAAACCTTGTCTATGTGACATTGGGTGTTTTTAACACTCTGAGCATCCATTCAAAAAGGAAAAATACATGTATGTGTGTGTGTATGTATGTGTACAGACACACATACATATATATAAACAAATAAAAATCAACAATACAAAACTTAAAAACTCAAACAATTCTTTTCAGTTCTCATCTTATTTCCACTGGCTGAAATAAATGAAAATGCTTATCATTTCCTTATTGTGAAACTCTTTTTGCTTCCATTTTCTACCTCTAGCACCTTTTACCATTTCCTTCAAGTTCCCTTTTCTCTGCCCACTCCTTATTTTTTTAAAGAAAAATTTGGCTGTACAGATCTAGTTCCCTGACCAGGGATCAAACCCACTACCCCTGCATTGATTGGGGGTGTGGAGTCTTCACCACTGGACCACCAGGAAAATCCCTGCCCACTGTAAGTTCATCTGTCCTCCTCCTCCTTCCATATCTGCCCCTAGCTATCTCAGTACCTCCTGTGTTGTAACTTTTTTGTATGCTGATGATACTGTAGCCCTGTTTTTCTCCCTAATTTCATGTGGGCGCTTGTGTTTTGTTCTGTGTGTGTGTTTTTTTTTTTTTTTTTTTACCTATTCAGTATTGAGTATCTGTTATGTGCCAGGCACTAGGTAGAGTGTAATGGTGAGGAAAGGTACTCTTTACCCTTGACAGGCTTATAGTAGAGAACATGGACAAACAAACAAGTAATTACAATATAGTGCTTGGTATAGTAAGAGGTTCCAAATAGGAAAAGGAGTTCGTCAAGGCTGTATATTGTCACCCTGCTTATTTAACTTCTATGCAGAGTACATCATGAGAAACGCTGGACTGGAAGAAACACAAGCTGGAATCAAGATTGCCAGGAGAAATATCAATAACCTCAGATATACAGATGACACCACCCTTATGGCAGAAAGTGAAGAGGAACTCAAAAGCCTCTTGATGAAAGTTAAAGTGGAGAGTGAAAAAGTTGGATTAAAGCTCAACATTCAGAAAACGAAGATCATGGCATCTGGTCCCATCACTTCATGGCAAATAGATGGGAAACAGTGGAAACAGTGTCAGACTTTATTTTTCTGGGCTCCCAAATCACTGCAGATGGTGATTGCAGCCATGAAATTAAAAGACACTTACTCCTTGGAAGGAAAGTTATGACCAACCTAGACAGCATATTCTAAAGCAGAGACATTACTTTGTCAACAAAGGTTCGTCTAGTCAAGGCTATGGTTTTTCCTGTGGTCATGTATGGATGTGAGAGTTGGACTGTGAAGAAGGCTGAGCACCAAAGAATTGATGCTTTTGAACTGTGGTGTTGGAGAAGACTCTTGAGAGTCCCTTGGACTGCAAGGAGATCCAACCAGTCCATTCTGAAGGAGATCAGCCCTGGGATTTCTTTGGAAGGAATGATGCTAAAGCTGAAACTCCAGTACTTTGGCCACCTCATGCGAAGAGTTGACTCATTGGAAAAGACTCTGATGCTGGGAGGGATTGGGGGCAGGAGGAGAAGGGGACGACAGAGGATGAGATGGCTGGATCGTATTGCTGACTTGATGGACGTGAGTCTGAGTGAACTCCGGGAATTGGTGATGGACAGGGAGGCCTGGCGTGCTGCGATTCATGGGGTCGCAAAGAGTCGGACACGACTGAGCGACTACTCTGATCTGATAGTAATAGGTATGCATATGGTGTTATGAGAATACACAGGTGGGATCTGCTACACGTATCCCATACCCATCTCAAAATTGACTCCATATATCCAAAGCAGAGCCCATCTTCACACAAGCATATTCTTCCTCATAGCTTCCTTATCAGTGGTTAACAACCACTGATTCAAGATGGAAATGTCCCCCCCCACCCCCCACCGCTCCCGCAATCCCTGACTCCTTTTCTCATTCTCCCTTGGAATTCTAATAGATTTTAGTTCCAAAACATATCCCAAATCTGCTCTTTCTTTGCCATCTTTCATGTCACTCTCTTGCATTTTATTCTCTTTCAACTTTGCTACAACATAAGTCTCTCTTTCTAGACTCTCTCTAGTCATTATCAAGGCCTCATAGCTAATCTCTAAAATTCAGATTTGATCACATATCCGACCCCTTCCTTTGATTGCTCCTGACTGAAAACAGAAAAATCCAAATTCCTTAAATCATTAATTCTTAAAAATCTGGAGCCAATCTCTCATTCTAGTCTGATCTCCCTCTATGAAACCATACCAGGGAACTCCAATTATGCCATGCATTTTTATGCTTTCAAACCTTTGCTCATGCCATTTCTTAAGCTTGGAGTGTGTTTTCATTTCTCCAATTAGTCCTACTCCCCCACAAGCAATGCAGTGATACAATCAAATATTTAACCTCCTCTTCCTTTCTGAAATAATCCTTATTTCCCTCTAGGGCTCCTAAGGCTTTTTGTTTGCTTGCTTTTTAATTCTATCACAGAATTACATTTATCACACAGTAAAATGTTATACCTCTTTTCTCCTATATTGATCATTCATTTCGGAAACAATTATTTAGTATAAACCACCACAGTAAACACTGGGAATACAATGAGCACACATAGTCCCTTTGAACTAACTACTTTTGGACAGGGATCTTTAAGGGTTTGCTTATATTATCTTCATATGCTTGCTTATAGCAGTGTTCAGTAAATGTGACTGGATGGCTAATACTTGTTCAGTGTTTAAGTAACAGGGTTTATAGACTGTGAGATGGACGAACGACAAATATGCTACACTACAAGCATTTCTGGGGGTGCAGATATGAATGATTGGGATAGAGGCTAAAAACAACAACAACAACAACAAAACCACCACAACTACCTTTTGACTGTGCCTGACTAACTCTTCTTTTAGGTTTCCAACCGTGAAAAGCAGTTAAACACCATTGAGCCAAATCTTGGATTCCCTCTGAACCCAAACATTCTCTCATCACTTCCCTCCCAATCTCCATCATTTCTGTTGCTCCACCAGTGAAAAAAATGAGTACAGCTTTAGGGAGTCTTAAAGACAATACTTGGGCTTTCCCAGTGGCTCAGTGTTAAAAGAATTAGCCTGCAATGCAGAAGCCACAGGTTCGATCTTTGGATCAGGAAGATTCCCTGGAGGAGGGCATGGCAACCCACTCCAGTATTCTTGCCTGGAGAATCCCATGGACAGAACAGCCTAGAAGGCTACAGACCACAGGTTGCAAAGAGTTGGACACAACTGAAGTGACTTAGCATGCACACACACGGACGATACTTAAATAATCTTGCTGAATTTAAAGAACACTACTTACCAGTTCCTAAGTATCAATTGTATGCCCCACATAGTACTTAGAAGCTTTACATGCATTGTTACTAATCTTCATACTACCCTTCCCAGATAGGTATGAACTTCATACGACAAACTGAGGCTTAGAATGGCTCAATAATGCTTAAGTTCAGAGCGACAACTGTAGAACTTGATCCAATCCCAGGGATCTAGGCGCCTGTCCTTTTCAGGAATGCCATCTCTCCTCCTTGGTGTTCTGTCACCATTCTCTACCCATTCCAATCCATCTTCTATGTTGTTCCCAGTTGTACTCTTCTAAAACACAGATCTGATAAGATTACTCTCTGTTCAGTAAAGGACAAGTCAGAAAGCAGCAAGACAGTCAAGTCCCAAACATGCTTAGCAGGCCAATTCCTATGGGCTTGTAGCTCAATAAAATTAAACAACTACAAAGAAGTTGTATTTTAAAATCATATGATATTAATCTCAGCTTTTTTCCTGGATTTGAGGTTTGTTGCCCTGCACTGGTTTTCATATGAACTTCTCACAACATATCCCTGGGAAGGGTGGGATGAATCTAACAAAACTCCATGGAAAATCATCGCATCTTTGAAAAATAAATTCCGTTCCACCACTACTAATTGCTAAACAATTGAGGTGTCTTTATTGAAGTCTGACTTTTGAATTTCGTGACTGATTCTTTGAATTATTTTAGTGAGCTTAGAGAACCTATTACTTTAAGCCTTCCAAATAATTTTAGCTTAGCTTTAAAAACCAAAAAGAAAATGAAACTTAACCATCGTGGGCCTACAGCACATATAGGCAAGAAAAACCAGCTTACAAAAAAGTCACTGTTAGGCAAATTTTAACCCATCACGTCTGTCACAATTAACTTCTTTAAACTATGAAGTGACTCTTCGAGCTTGATTTCAGATGAACCATTAAGGATACCTTAAAGAAATATAACTCAGTCAAAAGCTTTCTTAATTTAAATAAAAATTTAAAAAATTCAATCTTTCTACATAAGTATTACCATTTTAGCCATTTTTAAGTGTATAGTTTCATGGCTTTCAGTATATTTACATTTAGTGCAACCATCACCACAACCTATCTCTAGAACTTTTCCATCTTCCCCAACTGAGACTCTGTACCTATTAAATTCCAATTCCTATTCCCCCAGGCAACCAACATTCTACTTTCCGTCACTAAGAATCTGACTACGAGGTATTTCATGTAAGCAGTGAAATTATATGGTATTTGTATTTTTATGGTTGATTTATTTCACTTAGCATAATGTTTCCTAAGCTTATCTATGTTGCAGCATTTGTCAGAATTTCCTTTCTTTTTTATGGTCAGATAGCATCCCATGGTATGAATATACCACCCTTTGTTTATCCATTCACTGGTCAATAAAAGTTCTAAAAGCCTAAATGTAACTTTATGGACCTTTAGGATAAAACTCACAAAATCAATACAGAAAAATGCCTAAACACCACAGCTAATGATTTCAGAGGTACTATACTTTTCCCTTTCTTACTGACAAATCGAGCTTTAATAAGACTTTATTCAAAGTTAACAGTCTGGTGTTCTACTGAAAAACCAACTGGGATTTGAACTCCTTAGTCCTTTGTGATTTGACTTGGACCATGTGATAGCTCCAGTTCTTTTAACACATAAAATGAGGGGGCCAAGTCCTTTTAATTCTTTTGTGAATGAGAACATCCAGGAAAGGGAAGGGGGGCAGGAATATCAGGTGCCTCCCAATCCTAATCCATGATGCAGGCATTTTAAGTGTCATTTTTACAAACAAAGAAACTGAGAATCAGCATCATTAAGTATCTTACCTTCAGTCATATATTAAGTAAGTTTGAGACTTGGGATATCTGTATTTTTTCTGATTCCAAAGTTCACAGTCTCCCCTCTATATCTTGATATTTTAATGAAAGGTACAAAAAGAGGTGGGGATGAAATGCACATAAAACATTCTTTAACTGAGTTGATTATCAAGTACAACACTGTTGACACCTGAAAAAATAAACCATATAAGTGGTTTTTCCATGTTCCTATGGCTATTTTAGGAACCAGCACTCTAGTTTTTTCCAGAACTCTAGGAATGCTGGCTTTATGCCCCTTCAACACAATACCTCTGTGACTAAATATTTAAGTTACTTGGATGCCATGACCACAAAAGAAATCCAACTGTGGGAACACAGGGAAAATTAGTTAATATTAACATACTACTCATTCACAAGGTCATATTATATTTCTAACAGTAGTACACATTTTTAAGCATCCCTGTATTTACTTTTTCTGGAATGGATTTCTCAAGCATAATATAACTCACACCAGTTTTGTAAACATAAAAACAAATATTTTTAAGCAATGAAGGATTTTCTAAAGACTTTTACATTTAGTGCAACCATCATCACCACCTATCCCTAGAACTTTTCCATCTTTCCCAACTGAGACTCTGTACCTATTAAATTCCAATTCCTATTCCCCCAGGCAACCAACATTCTACTTTCTGTCTCTATAAATCCGACTACTCGAAGTAATCCATATAAGTAGTGAAATTACATGAACTGGCTTGTAATGCACTGGTCATAGCAAACACCCTCTTCCAACAACACAAGAGAAGACTCTACACATGGACATCACCAGATGGTCAATACCAAAATCAGATTGATTATATTCTTTGTAGCCAAAGATGGAGAAGCTCTATACAGTCAGAAAAAACAAGACCAGGAGCTGACTGTGGCACAGATCATGAACTCCTTACTGCCAAATTCAGACTTAAATTGAAGAAAACAGGGAAAACCACTAGACCATTCAGGGGTGACCTAAATCAAATCCCTTATGATTACACAGTGGAAATGACAAATAGATTTAAGGGATTAGATCTGATAGAGTGCCTGAAGAACTATGGACGGAGGTTCGTGACATTGTTCAGGAGGCAGTGATCAAGACCATCCTCAAAAAAAAAAAGAAACACAAAATGGCAAAATGGTTGTCTGAGAAGGCCTTAGAAACAGCCGAGAAAAGAAGAGAAGCTAAAGACAAAGGAGAAAAGGAAAGATATACCCATTTGAATGCAGAGTTCCAAAGAATAGCAAAGAGATAAGAAAGCCTTCCTCAGTGATCAATGCAAAGAAGTAGAGGAAAGCAATAGCATGGGAAAAACTAGAGATCTCTTCAAGAAAACTAGGGATACCAAAGGAACATTTCATGCAAAGATGGGCCCAATAAAGGATAGAAATGATATGGACCTAACAGATGCACAAGATATTAAGAGGTAACAAGAATACACAGAAGAACTATACAAAAAAGATCTTCACGACCCAGATAATCATGATGGTGTGATCACTCACCTAGAGCCAGACATCCTGGAATGTAGTCAAGTGGCCCTTAAGAAGAATCTCTATGAACAAACCTAGTGGAGGTGATGGAATTTCAGTTGAGCTCTTTCAAATCTTAAAAGACGATGCTGTGAAAGTGCTGCACTCAACATGCCAGCAAATTTGGAAAACTCAGCAGTGGCCACAGGACTGGAAAAGGTCAGTTTTCATTCCAATCCCAAAGAAAGGCAATGACAAACAATATTCAAACTATCACACAATTGCACTCATCTCACACGCTAGTAAAGTAATGCTCAAAATTCTCCAACCCAGGCTTCAACAGTACACGAAGCGTGAACTTCCCGATGTTCAAGCTGGTTTTAGAAAAGGCAGAGGAACCAGAGATCAAATTGCCAACACCCCTTGGATCATAGAAAAAGCAAGAGAATTTCAGAAAAACATCTACTTCTGCTTTATTGATTACGCCAAAGCCTTTGACTATGTGGATCACAGCAAACTGTGAAAAATTCTTAATGAGACAGGAATACCAGACCATCTGATCTACCTCCTGAGAAATCTGTATGCAGGTCAAGAAGCAACAGTTAGAACCGAACATGGAACAATAGACTGGTTCCAAATCAGGGAAGGAGTACGTCAAGGCTGTATATTGTCACCCTGTTATTTAACTTATATTCAGAGTACATCATGCAAAATGGCAGGCTGGATGAAGCACAAGCTGGAATCAAGATGGTGGGAAGAAATATCAATAACCTCAGATACGCAGGTGATACCACCCTTGTGGCAGAAAGCAAAGAGGAACCGAAGAGACTCTTGATGAAACTGAAAGAGGAGAGTGAAAAAGTTGGCTTAAAACTCAACATTCAAAAAACTAAGATCACGGCATCTGGTCCCATCACTTCATGGCAAACAGATGCGGAAACAACGGAAACAGTGACAGACTTTATATTTTGGGGCTCCAAAATCACTGCAGATGGTGATTGCAGCCATGAAATTAAAAGACAAGCGTCTTCGAAGAAAAGCTATGACCAACCTAGACAGTATATTAAAAAGCAGAGACATTACGTTGCTGACAAACGTCTGTCTAGTCAAAGCTATGGTTTTTCCAGTAGTCACGTAGTCATATAAGGATGTGAGAGTTGGACTATAAAGAAAGCTGAGTGCCAAAGAATAGATGCTTTTGAACTGTGGTGTTGGAGAAGACTCTTGAAAGACCCTTAGAACGCAAGGAGATCAAACCAGTCAATCCTAAAGGAAATCAATCCTGAATATTCATTAGAAGGACTGATGCTGAAGCTGAAACTCCAGTATTCTGGCCAACAGATGCAAAGAACTGACTCACTGGCAAAGACCCTGATTCTTGGAAAGATTGAAGGCAGGAGAAAGTGATGACAGAGGATAAGATGGTTGGACGGCATCACCGACTTGATGGGACATGAGTTTGAGCAAGCTCCGGGAGTTGGTGATGGGCAGGGAAGCCTGGCATGCTGCAGTCCATGGAGTCGCAAAGTTGGACCTTACTGAGTGACCGAACTGAACTGTATTTACTTTTTCTGGAGTGGATTTCCCAAGCATAATATAATTTACACCAGTTCTGTAAATAAAAGCTAATATTTTTAAGCAATACAGGATTTTCTAAAGACTTTTCCTGTTTTTAGGAAATTACTCAATATAGTTCCTTCTCACACATAGTGAAAACGATCAATCTATTCCATTTAGAATACCAACCTGTCTATATTTGGATCTGAAATGTTTAAACCAGGTGAACTTAATGCCAAGCAAACAAGTCATTTGCTAGATGACCAAAGCCTGAGATTAATGCAGTAAAATGGTTTCTCTTTTCCATGACCTCTGATTTTCAGGGGAATGTGTGAAGACAAACCATGAATGTTTAACAGAAGACACACAAGTTTTCTGAATCTTTTGATGTATGAGTGCCCTAGTCCATACTTATACAAGGATGGTGGGGCATTTGTTAAGAGTGTTGAATGGCGGGGGGGGGGTTGCTGCTGCTGCTAAGTTGCTTCAGTCGTGTCCGACTCTGTGTGACCCCATAGACAGCAGCCCACCAGGCTCCGCCGTCCCTGGGATGAATGGGGGCGGTGGACAACCAAAAAACATTTCCTGAGCACTTTCACTCACAGCATGGAATAGGCACCATGTAAGAAAATAAAAGAATTCACACATACTCAATTTAGTGTCAGAGATTTCTGTTTTAATTTAATATATATTATCTCTTTATTAGGGGATAGTTTACAAGTTCTGTTTAACTTTATTTTTTAATTGAAGGATAATTGCTTTACAGAATTTTGTTGGTTTCTGCCAAACATCAACATGAATCAGCCATAGAGTACGTATGTCCCCTCCCTCTTGAACCTTCCTCTCTCCTCCTCCTCACAGATGCTTTTAAACCTGTCTAAAAAGATCTTTCCTCACAACCAAAAAGCAAAAATGTAAAAATAACAAATAGATGTTTCTGTTAGGGAACAGTTTTTTTTAACCTAAGAATTCGCTTTTGAGGTTACAAAATCAGATTTTTCGTCAATTCACAGAGAATTCAACAGGTAACTATGATAAAGATGTAGCCATTTCTCTTTTGCAGGTATACCAGAGGAAATCATGTATCACAGCAAAAGAGATTTACATGACATATCTCTATTCTCACCTTGCCAGAATCCGTTCATCAGCATATTTTAAGGGCATAAGAAAGTTTATTAATCTACAGTAAAAATATTAAAATGATTAATTCATAGTTCTTAGCAGTAGTGTTATACAAACACCCAACATTTAATCCAATTTAGCCTTAAATACTATCTCTTAATACCGATGACAACATTTAAAATACATTCCCAAATAAATATTCTGTACATCAATTCCTTTTTCTGACACAAGGGCCGCCCTCAGAAGCTGGAAAATAAGATAACCAAAGATTCTTGATTATAACTACCAAAGTGTATATAAATAAGGGAAAATGAGGAAAAGAAATTTTAAACATTGTTAAGCTTTAAGGGTTAATAACATTTTATTAAAGTTATCACAGAAAGCAATTTGCTAATGTACCTTAAGAGATGTCATATTTTATTAGGCAGAAAAAAATTATTGCCACAAAGATTAACAGATGACAAGGAGTTGGGACTTATTACATAAAAGCTGATGCAACTAACTGGAGATAGGTAACAGCCATGCATTAACTCCAAAGAAGCCTAAACCTCCAAATTCAGCACCAGGCCACACAACTGAGAAAATATACTTCAAATGTTTTAGATCCAAGGTAATATATACCATTCAATGTGAAGCATGAACTTAAAAACAAGTTTAGGGCTTTATTTATACTATTTTATGATCACAGAAAAAGGGATTTGGGGGAAAAGTTAGGCCTTATAGAACTCTACTTGATAGAAATATAAAACCTTCAAAAAGTTCTGGTGATTACCTCAGAGTAATACAGTTGTTCTGGCAAGAGGAAACTTCCAAGCTAAACTCTATAAACTAAACTGTTCATGACTTGCAAACTGCCATATTTGGTCAGTCTTTACACATGAAGAGAAAAACAAGGCAGTTAGGGGTCAACAAGAGTGGTTATAATGTAAGTTTAAGTGTCTATCCAGTATTGTTTTGGATTACAAGTTTTCTGAAGAATAAGGATCTTAGGATCAACAAAAAACTGGACAGACTGGGAAGGGAGACCAGGTAATTTATGCAAATAGAAACAGCTGTTAAATTTATATGTTTTATCAGGTATACCCATGGATAGCCAAGTCCTTAGCCTTGGATTTTCTTTTTTTACTAACTATGGAAAATCAATAAAACAAGGTAGTTACATACAAAGCACCCAAATGCATGCCAAACCTTGCTTTATGAACACTGGTTAAATTAGTACTTCTTTAATGTTTGAGTTTTAGCTCTAAGAAAGATTAAGTTTTACGTACACTTATTTCACATGCTTGAAAAGTGTAGTATCTGATTATACTGACACTACAAAGATAACACTTGCGCAGCCCATGTCAGAAACTCAGCACATCAGCAACTATAAAGACACACCACAGTAGAACTGACTTAAACTAATTATTTTCTGAAGCCGGTACTCAAAGGGCACATGTTAAAATAATCACTGGGAAATGGCGAGACCTTCAAAGTAGGCTTCATGTCAGCTGGAAACACTTCAACTGAAAATGTGCTCAATAAAAGATAATGACTTCTCTAAATAAAAGAATCTGGGCTGTAAAGTTTAGCTAGAAACGTACTCCATAATAGAAAACGACTTCTTCAATGAATCAAGGCTGTGTAGTTTGAGATATGTTTATGAAAAACCATGTTCCCTTATGTAGATAATGTGCATAATACACTTCTTTCAATATGCAGTAGAAGAGATAGGAAACAAGTGCCTTCACTTTTACAGTCCTACTAAACTACAATTTTATCCAGGTTAAGCACTTGCAAACTGCTAATAGAGCACTATGCCAAAATCAACTATACTTAACATTATTTAAAAGTAAAAAGAAAATTATGCAAAAAAATGCCAAACTGTATGCAGTTAATAAGTACCCAAATATATACCTTAATACCGATGAGCTGAGCTAGTTAACTGTAAACTAAGTTATAAACCTGAAACGAAAAGGAACTGTGTACCATAACATAGCAATAGTTCAACTTTAATGACAAAGTTGAATTGATAATACGTACCGAACCCATTATTAATAAATACAAATCAATCGTGGACTCAAATTTTATTAATAGAAACTGAGGTCTACAAAGGAAGACAACTCTGTCCCTTACTCATTTTCAATTTTTAATAAGTAAACTCAAATAAAACCTTGAATATACATTAAAATAGCACCTTATACACGCTAGAATTAAGGCCAACAGGTCCTTCGTTTAAAAAGGAAAACGTGCACTCCTTTGGAACCTAAGTTTTTCAACTTTCTAAACCTCAGTTTTAATGTGACAAACTCAGTTCAATTCACTTTCTTCGGTTTTTTTTTCCCCTCCTAAACAAAGCAGCTGGGATACAGACACACACTCGCGACTTACTAGTCCAGTCCCACGTATGTGAATACAGGTGTTTATTTGAATGAATATATCAAGTGAATTGTAAAACCCTGTTCCCCACCCCCGCCCCCGACAACAAACAAACAAAAAACCCTCAAAAGATCTCCAATTCTTCAAGTCGGATGACGATTTAATGGGGCACTTATAGCGTACCAACAGCATGGTCTGCTAGGGCTTTTGCTTCCAAGATAAAGGAACCCTAAGTATGGAGATGACTGTAAAGGCAGTTGCAGATAACAAACCGAATGTTAGAAGAGAAAGGACACCAAAGTACCACCAGGCAATGGACAGCGAACTCCTGGAAGTCTAGGGTGATCCTCGGGTTCAACACCTAAAGCTTTTTAGGCTGCTGGGAATCACGATACAACAATGAGGTACTGGGGGCAGACACTTAAAAGAATCTGGGAAGACGGGGCTACTGGGGACACTTAGATAGCAGCTGGGAAAATGAGACGGAATGGCCAACACGAGAAGGAACACCGACACTAGAATAAAGCAAGCCTTTCAAATCAGGCGCAGCCCAGGAAGCTAGCTTGAGGCCGAAGCCAGCCTAAGTCACAGGTACAGGCCCAGCGAGCAACGGGGAGAAACTGAGGCTGAGGCAGCAGCCAAATTCTCAAACAGGACCTCTCTCCAAACATAAAAAGTCAAGAGACAAACCAGCTTTGCAGCGGGGGCGAGGGAGACGGCCACAAGTGCACCACCGGGAAGGCATACACCCACCCAGACAGGGGGAACCGGTTTGGGCAGGGGCTGTCCGAGCGTTCCCGCTTGCGCATGCGTCCTCCCCCCGCCCCCAGGGCCGCTGCTCCCCCTCCCCCCAATCACTGCTCCCCTCAGAACCCGGCTCGTCGAGGGAGCTGAACGCAGTCTCGCCTGCCCAGCCCCGCGGGATAAGAACACGGCATGGCTCCCCGCAGGGACCGTCCGAAGATCCCCCCCGGGCTTGGTGGGTGGGAGGAGGAGGAGGGGAAACGCGGCCCTACCCGACCCGCCGTCTCCTCCTCCGCCGCCCGCCGTTCGCCGTCCCGGAGGCTCCGCCGCCTGGGCCTCCCCAGCCGCCCAGCCCCCGCCCTCCCCGCCCCCTACTCACGTGAGAGCGCTCCTTCCGTCCTCCGTCCCGCCTCCTGCCCTGCTTCATAGGCCCTTGGCAAAGCCGAGTCGCCCTATTGGCTCAACGACAGGCGGCGGGGGCGTACTTCCTTTCCGCGGACCCCACCTGGGCTTTTGGCCCGCCTCCGTATTCTGCGCCTGCGCGGAGTCTGCTCTCCGGGAGCTGCACTCGTCTCTGGTTAGTGTGCGCGCTTTGGCTAACAGTGGCTCTGTGCCTGCATCAGGGACTGGGAGCAGGATTGGCGGGGGTAGCAGGCTGGGTAGTACCTGTTGCACCTGAGGTGGGTCCAACCTCAAAGTCACTGGTGCTAGAGCAAGGAATCCCTTCCTCCCCTTTAACGTTTAAAAGCTGTTTCTAAAGTCGCACTTAATGATGTTAACCCAACACACCTGGCCTTTATTGAGGGCGCAGACAGTGGCAGGGATTGTCGACAGGTAGGTTCCTTTACAGGTATGTCACTTGGCTTTACTACAAACCTTGAGAATGATAATTTTTTTTTTTTCTAATTTTGTAAAGGAATCCAGCCTAAGGAACAGGATTCCGTGTAGAAGTCAAAACTTTCTAACTTTGAAATCAAGGGCGACTGGCTACAACACAACTACCCTGAGACATCTGAAACACACAAAAGAGAACAAAATGAACTAGGTTGTTCCAGAGTACTACTCAAAGATAGGGCTGGGATTTTATTTAAAAGCCATACAAAAGTGATAGAACAGCAGCAACAGAATGAAGTTGAAAGTCCCTCTCCTGAGTGAATTTACAGTGTAGTAGTAAACAAAAGTAATGATTATTAAAAGTGCTAATTAAGTCTTGACAGTTTATGAAGTAATTCTAAAGCCTCTCCCTCATTTTCTTGATTCAAATTGTGTATACTCTTTTCCGGCTAAATGAGTCATTCTCAAAGTTTTCCTGTGGATAGTGCATCTAAATCAACCAGACACAGCAAAAAAAAAAAAAGCTGTGCTCTGTTGCAGTCCTCTTTGTGACTTGTCTATTATAATAGACTTGGCTGCACTCCCACAGTAAAATAGCTTTCTTCCTTCTCCTTACACAGTTATGTAACAGAAATACACACCCATTTTAAAGTATTTAAATAACAGATATAACATTACGAAGAAAGCAAAATCTCCTGAAATCCTGACACTCTGACAAAACCACTTTTAATAGTTTGGTGACGATACATTTCATGTATTTCTTGATTCATATATATTTCCCCAATATATACATAAATCTTAACATAATCTTTTAAATAAAATTTTATTACAGAATCACTAGAGTATGTCCTGAAGAAAAATCCAAAACAGGGACAACCTCAAATAAAACAAAAATATCAGATTCCCACTACAAATACTAACAGTTTAAAACACAGTCTTCTTTGTGTCTATATATTGTTTTTCAAAATGAGCTCACATAGTTAAACAGTCTGCTGTATTCAACTAACAGTATCTACCTTAGCATTTCACTAAATTTTCCTCTCATCTAATTCCTAGATCTCATTCAAATTTTCTAACAACCTAAAAGTATTTTTACAGCGGGCTTTTCCAAATCAGTAATATCATTTTAGTAAATTTTCCTCTCAGCTAATACCTAACTATAATCAAATTTTTCATTGACCAAAATAAATTTTTTACAGCTAATTTTCCCAAATCAGCATCCAGTCCAGGCCCACACACTATGTCTGGTTGTGATGTCCCTTAAGTATTTCTTAATCTAGTAATTAAGAAAAAAAATTGAAAGACACTGGCTTATTGAAGAAATCAGTCCAGTTGAAGTACAAAATTTCCTATCTTCTGGATCTGAAAAGTTGTTTCCTCAAGAAGTCACTGAGTTTGTTTCCTTAGACCTTATATTTCCTGGAAAATGGAATTTATATCTCAAGCTCAGTAGATTGATGTGGTAAGCTGGAACCAGAATGGAAAGTCCGTAAATGCTAAAATATGGAAAATGAAGTTCAATCTATAAACAGGGTGCCCTTGAAGTTTCTAAGGATAGTGCCAACAACAGATTTGGGTTTTAAAAAATTTCATTCTGGTAGGAGTAGAAAAGGCAAAACAGGGAGTAAATAGAACACTTTGAATATCACTTTCTGATCTTATGCAGATTATAAACACCTGAACTAAGGCAAAAGAAAGGGGGGGAAAAAGAGACTGAGTTTGAAGGAAATATCTTCAAGTTTGTTGATTCTGTCTTTTGCCTGCTCAAGTCTGATTTTGTTGTTATTCAGTCACCAAGTCATGTATGACTCTTTGCAACCTCATGGATTGTGGCACAGCAGGCTTCCCTGTCCTTCACTATCTCCCGGAGTTTGTGCAAACTCATGTCCCTTGAGCCGATGATGCTATGTAACCGTCTCACTCTCTGCTGCCCCCTGCTCCTTTTGCCTCCAATCTTTCCAAGCATCAGGGCCTTTTCCAATGAGTTGGCTCTTCATATCAGGTGGCCAAAGTATATTTTGATCCCCTCTAAATGAATTTTTTTTCCTTATCTCTGTCGTACTTTTCAACTCCAGAATTTCATTTTAGTTCCTTTTTATAATTTCTATTTCTTTAATGATATTTGCATTTTTTGTACATTATTTTCCAGACTTCATCCATGTTTTAGCTTGATGAGCAACTCTAAGACAGCTGTTTTAGTAATTGTCTAAATACCATATGATATCACTTATATGTGAATTCTCAAATATGACACAAACGAACTTATCAATGAAACAGAAGCAGACTCACAGACATAGAAAACATGTTTATCAAAGGGGAAAAGGGGTCCAGGAGGGATAAATTAGGAATTGGGCATTAGTAGATACAGATTACTATATATAAAATAAATAAACAGCAAAGTCCTACTGTATAGCATAGGGAACTATGTTCAATATCCTGCAATAAAACATAATAAAAAATATATATATATATAAAACTGAATCACTTTGCTGTATACCTGAAACTAACACAATATAGTAAATCAACTATACTTCAATAAAAATAAAATAAATAAAATAAAATGTAGAACTCTAGGTTCCTACATTTCCTACATTCTAGGAAAACAAGGTTCTTACTTCCCACTCTGGCTCCAGCAAGCCATACCTGCAATATAAACAGGGTTGAGGGGTAGGAACAAATAGTTTCCTACCTATTCACACTAAAGGCTCACCTTGACTGAAATTAACCTCAGATGACCAACCAGATTTTCCCCTGGAACATGCAAGCATTCAAATAGATTCCAGAGTTCCGAAATAGTTACTTCAGACAGTCTGCCAGTATAATTGTTGCCTAGGTAGAGATGGATTCCATGTTCTTCCTACTCCATCTGAGGAACAGAAAAATAAAAGTGAACACTAAATAGAGCCTAAGAGGTCTGCAGGACACTATTAAGGGAAACAATGTACCATTATAAGTATCCCAAAAGGAGGAGAGAGAAAGGGAAGAAAAGATAATAATGTAACTGTAGAAAGCCAAAGAAAAAAGAGAATCTTCAAAGCAACAAGAGAGAATACTCATCACATACAAGGGATCTTCAGTAAGATTATCAGACAATTTCTCATCTTAAATCTTAGAAGCCAGAAGGCAGTGGGTTGATAATATTAAAAGTATGAATGAAAAAAACTCTTGGTGGACAATTCTATATCTAGCAAAATTGTCCTTCAAAAATGAGGGAGAAATCAAGACATTTTCTGATTAAAAAAAAAAAAGCTAAGGGAATTCATTACCACTAAACCTATCTTACAAGAAATGATGAAGAGGATCCTTCAAGTTGAAATGAAAGGATGCTCAACAATAATTAAAGTCATATGAAGAAATAAAGATCTCTCTGGTGAAGAAAAATATACAAGCAACTACAGAATCATTAGTGTAATTATTTACCTCCATTTTAATTTTCCTCCATTTTACTTAATTTATGATTTTAATGAAAATGCATAAAAATATTAGTCTAATTTATTGCACACACAATGTATAAAGATGTAATCTATAAAATCCAATAACAAAGGGGAGACAGAACTGTATAGGACAGTTTTTGTTTGTTACTAAAATTGGTATCCATTTTAATTGTTACAATTTTGAGCTGTTAAATGTAATTCCCATGGTAACCAAAAAGGAAATATCTATAGAATATACACAGAAGGAAATAAGAGGTAAGTCAAAAGTTTTCACTACAAAAAATAAAAACAGAAGGCTGTAATGGAAGAAATGAAAGACACAGAAGCTATAAGCCTATAGAAAATGAGTAGCAAAATGGCAGAAATAAGTTCCTCATTATCAGTCTTTACTTTAAATGTAAATGGCATAAACTTTCTAATCAAAAGACAGAGATGGGCAGAATGGATAAAATAAAAACATGTTCCAGCAATATGCAATCTAGAAAATACTCACTTTAGATCCAAAGACATTAATAGGTTTAAAAAAAAAAGATATTCTATGCATTTTTATGCAAGTACTAACCAAAATGGAGCTTCAGGTGGTTATATTAAGATTATACAAAATAGACTTTAAAACAATTACAAGAGACAAAGTCATTATATATTTAAAAAAAGGTTCAATAGAGCAAGATTATAAAAACTTAAACATTTACATAACTAGTGAAAGTCATTCAGTCCTGTCCAACTCTTTGCGACCCCATGGATTATAGTCCATGGAATTCTCCAGGCCAGAATACTGGAGTGGGTAGCCATTCTTTTCTCTAGGGGATCTTCCCAATCCAGGGATCAAACCCAGGTCTCCCACATTTGGGGCAGATTCTTTACCAGCTGAGCCACAAGAGAAGCCCAAGAATACTGGAGTGGGTAGCCTATCCCTTTCTCCAGAAAATCTTCTCAACCCAGGAATCAAACCAGGGTCTCCTGCATTGCAAGCAGATTCTTCACCAACTGAGCTATCAGGGAAGAATCCTCCTGCAATGTGGGAGACCTGGGTTCAATCCCTGGGTTGGGAAGTCCCCTGGCGAAGGGAATGGTTACCCACTCCAGTATTCTGGCCTGGAGAATTCCATGGACTACAGTCCATGAGGTTGCAAAGAGTCAGACACCTGAGCGACTTTCACTTTTACCTTGGGCTTCCCTGATAGCTCAGTTGGTAAAGAATCAGCCTGCAATGAAGGAGACCCTGGTTCTATTCCTGAGTCCGGAAGATCCACTGGAGAAGCGAGAGGCTACCCACTCCAGTATACTTGGGCTTCCCTTGTGGCTCAGCGGGTAAAGAATCGCCCGCAATGCAGGAGACCTGGGTTTGATCCCTGGGTTGGGAGGATCCTTTGGAGAAGGGAAAGACTACCCACTCCAGTATTCTGGCCTGGAGAATTCCACGGACTATATATAGTCCACGGGGTCACAAAGAGTCCGATGGAACTGAACAACTTTCAATTTCACATAACTAGTAATAGACTCTCAAGATATTTGAAGCAAAAATGAACAGAATTAAAGGGAGGAATAAACAGTTCTACTGGAGAAGGCAATGGCACCCCACTCCATTACTCTTGCCTGGAAAACCCCATGGTAGGCTGCAGTCCATGGGGTCGCTAAGGGTCAGACACGACTGAGTGGCTTCACTTTCACTTTTCACTTTCATGCATTGGAGAAGGAAATGGCAACCCACTCCAGTGTTCTTGCCTGGAGAATCCCAGGGACGGGGGAGCCTGGTGGGCTGCCGTCTTTGGGGTCGCACAGAGTCGGACACGACTGAAGTGACTTAGCAGCAAACAGTTCTACAATCATAGTTAGAAAATTTAATGGCCCACATTCAATAATGAATAGAACAACCAGACAGAAGATACATTAGAATTAAAGGACTTGAACATCACAATAAACTGAACCTAACAGGTATACAGCATATTCCACTGCACAACAGCAGTACATTCTTTTCAAGTTCACATAGGACATTCTCCAATACAGGCCATATATTAGGCCACAAAACAAGTTTCAAAAGATTTTAAGAGGTCATTAAACAAAGTATCTTCCAACTACAATGGGATGAAGTTGGAAATGAGTAAGAGGGAAAACTGGAAAATTCAAAATATGTGGGTATTAAACACATTCTTAAAGAACAAATGAGTCAAAGAAGTCTTTAAAAGGGAAATTAGAATATACCTGAAAATGAGTAATGATAAAAACATCCAAAACTTACAGGATGCAATGAAAGCAGTAAGCAAAGAAATTTACAGTTGTAAATGGTTACATTAAAAAACAAGAATCTCAAAACAATATCCTAACTTTATGCCTTATGAAATAAGAATAACAAACTAAACTCAAAGCCAGCAAAAGGAAGGAAATAGAATGGAAATAAACCAAGAGAAAAGAAAAAGAGAGAAAAAGAAATCAATGAAACCAAAAGTTGTTTCCTTGAAAAGATCAACAAAATCAACCTAGAATATAACGGGCAAATTCCCTGAAACATACAAATTATTTAAGCGGATTCTCGAAAAATTAGAAAATCTCAACATACTCATAACAAGTAAAGAGACTGAGTGAGTAATCAAAAACCTCCCAAAAAGAACAGTCCTGCACCAGATGGCTTCGGCAAGGGATTGTACCAAATACTTAATTAAGAATTAATAACAGTCCTCAAACTCTTACAAAAAACTGAGGAAGAGGGAATGCTTTCTGATTCCATGAAGCCTCATTATTCTGATCCCAAAGCTAACTAAATGCATCACAAAATATTATATACCAATATCTCTTATGAATACAGATGCCAAAATCCTCAACAACATAAAAGGAAATCAAATTCAACAGCATATGAACAGAATTATTCCCCATGACCAAGCGGGATTTATCCCAATAATGCAAGGGTGGTTCAACATAAAATCAATCAATTTAAAATATTCCATTAATAGAACTAAGGAAGAAACTCATGATCATCTCAATTAACGTTGAAAAGTTATTTGACAAAGTACAATGCCTTTGCATAAGATCTTTCAGAAAATGTAGTTATAGAGGGAATATTCCTCAACATGATAAAAGTATTTGTAAAAAAAAACCCAAAAACCCGTATCTAAATCAAATGCAATCATTTACCTATGCCTCTTAGAACAAGTCATGAACAAGTCAAGGATGCCTGATATTCAACACTGTACTGAAAGCTCTAACCAGAACTATAAGATGAAAAAATTAAAGGCATCCAAATTGTAAAGAGGTAAAACTATATTTACAGGCAGCGTGGTCATATATACAGAAAATCCTGAAGAATCCACAAGAAAGCCTATGGGGTCAAAAAAAAAAAAAAATCAGAAGCATTGCTGGGTACAAGACCAACACCAAAAATCAGTTGGGTTTCTGCACACCAGCAACAGTGTGAAAAGGA
Source organism: Bos indicus (assembly GCF_029378745.1). Lineage (NCBI taxonomy): Eukaryota > Metazoa > Chordata > Mammalia > Artiodactyla > Bovidae > Bos > Bos indicus. The sequence continues at coordinate 93,779,641 of NC_091770.1, read as the reverse complement.
AATTAAGAAAGCAATTTCATTTATGTTATCAGAATGAATTAAATACCCTGAAAAGTGCTCCTGAAGGAAAATAAAGACCTAAGTACATGAAAAGATGTTTCTTATTCAGACAGTAAGACTTAAAATTAAGATGGCAATATTACCCAAAATGATCTACAGACTCAACACAATCTCTATCAAAATTACAACAGCCTTTTTCTTAGAAATGTAAAAGCTGATCCTCAAATTCATACGGAATTTCAAGGGGCTTGCCATAACCAAAACAATCTGGATAAAATAAAGTTGAAGTCCTAATAACTTCATCACTTAGGAACTTACTACAAAGTTACAGTAGAAGAATATGTACCAGTATAAGTACAGAGATACAGCCACATGTAATAGAATAGAGCGTCCAGAAATGAATTCACACAAACATGGTCAGTCAATTTTCAACAAAGGTGCCAAATCCATTCAACAGAGAAAGGAGGAACTTTTCAAAAATGGTGTTGGAAAAACGATGATGGTGGCTTAGTCACTAAGGTCTGTCCGACTCTTGTGACCCCACGGACTGTAGCCCGCCAGGCTCCTCTGTTCATGGGATTTCCCAGGCAAGAATACTGGAGTAGGTTGCCATTTCCCTCTCCAGGGGATGTTCCCCAACTAGGAATGGAACCTAGGTCTCCTGCATTGTAAGGCGGATTCGTTACTGACCGAGTCACCAGGGAAAAGGACAAACTTTTCAAAAATGGCGGAAAAACGATAACCACAAGTAAAATAATGAAATTGGCTACAGCAGCGGTGATGGTTACCCAATATTGTGAAGTACTTAATGCCATGGAACTTCACACTTACAAATTATTAAAATAATAAATACTATGTATGTTTTACCACAATATCCTCGCTCCCCCATCCCCCCAAAAAACGAGGAGAACCCAGTGAACCATTGAATTGGCAAGATGCAAAGTGGCTCTAGAATGATACTGAAGTTTTCTGGTGGGCAAGACTGCGTGGACGATGCCATTCACCAACACAAGGACTATAGGAGGTAAGAAGCAGGTCTGCCGATGAACTTGAGTTCAAAGCTACCTTAACAGTGGAAAACCAATTGGACATGTCTTCTCGGCAGCTGGCCCTGGCGCAAGAGAGCTGATGGTCAGGCGAAAGAGAGTTGTGAACAATCAGCAAGTTGTAGGTAACGGAGAATGCAAATCCCTGGGAAACACCAACATGCAAAAACCGAGTGAGGTAAACGTCCTTCCCTCCGCTTCTGGGTCCCAAGAAGGCGAGTCCATACCCTAGGCAGGAGGAGCTTACCGACGCTTTAAGTGCAGCTGCGCCTTTCAGGCCCACGCAGACGGCAGACGGCCGAGTCGTAGCTAGAGAGGAGCGGCTGAGAAGGAGCGAAGTGCGCGGGGCCTGAGCCCCAGGCGCTAAGAAGCCACAGCACTTGCTCGTCGGCTCACGCGGGCGGAGAAGCTAGCGGGAGCCCGGGGTACCCGATCATCTCGCCCACGGCACGGAGAATCCCTCTCCTGGCCCGCCGCCCTCCCAGCCTTCCGATTGGCGGAGAGGACCATGGGACCTGGAAGTTGTCTTTGTCCGGCGAGGGCTGCCCTTCCGGTTCCGTTGGGTCCCCCTTTGGCTCGGGTTCCCTGCCCCTCCCCCTTCCCGGAGCCCCGAGGGGCCGGAGCTCCTGGCGGTGCCGGATCCTGACGGTGGCCTTCCCCCGGGTCTGTAAGTGCGGAGGCGGCCGGAGCGCCGGGTAGGGGTACAAGGTCTCTCAAAATCGAGCCCCCTTGGGGCCATGGATTGGCCGGGACCTGCACCGGGATGGGGGCCGAGGGGCTGGCCTAGGCTTGGGGGTGCTTACGGAGCCCTTGGCCCGGCCCCTGCTATGCCCCGCCCCTTTCCCTCCCCTGAGTCTGGAGTGGGGAGCCTAAGGATGCCCCCAGGGACCTCCTCCGGGGACCCCAGCCGAGGGCCAAGCAGTTGGCTTTAACCCGACTCTGGCATCTTTTAAGAAGTGCCAGTTCTCGGCCAGGGCAAGGCCTCAGTGCCAGCCTGCGAGGATCACTGTGGAGTGCAGCTAGTTTACCCTTTTGCCACTGGCTACAACACCTTTTTTATATCTGGCGCCTTGTCAGGCACTGGGAATTCGTAAGACATTGTTCTAATTTTCAGGGTCAAGTTTGGGAACCAGATAAAAACAAATGAGTGCTCCTGCGATATGCATATCAGTCGTATATGTATGAAACGTTCAAGGGGCTGTTGCCGGGGAGGCTGAAGAGACTTTCAGTTTTACTTGCGGATAAGGTGGAGAAGAGGTTTTGCCCTCAGAGGAACAGTTGCAGTGCTGAGCAGTTGCAGTGTGTGAGCATAACTTGTGTGGGAAGAGCAGGAGAGGGTTCCAGGGCTCTTGTGCGAAGCATGAGATATGAAGCTGGGAAAGTAGATGGAAGTCCAGATAGTGAAGATTTACAACTAAAAGAGGTGGGTACTTGTTGAAGAGTTTTGAGCAGGAGACTAGTGTGGTCACATTTGCATTGTAGAAAATCATCTTGTTCTGGAGGTCAGCCTATAGGATAGGAATGTCTAAGAACTGATTCTGGACTCTTTAGCTAAATTCTAGATGTTCTTATCGGAGATTCTTTTGAAGGTGTAATGGGATCAGCCTAGTGAGAAGTAACGGAATCCCAAAACCAAGTTATGATAGTATTATCAGAAAGAAAGCAGGTATGCTGAAGGGAAGGGCTTCCCTGGTAGCTCAGCTGGTAAAGAATCCACCTGCAACGCAGGAGACCCCTGTTTGACTCCTGGATTGGGAAGATCCACCGGAGAAGGGATAGGCTACCTACTCCAGTATTTTGGGCTTCTCTGGTGGCTCAGACAGGAAAGAATCCTCTGCATTGTGAGAGACCTGGGTTCGATCCCTGGGTTGGGAAGATTCCCTGGAAGAGGGCATGGCAGCCCACTCCAGTATTCTTGCCTGGAGAATCCCATGGACAGAGGAGCCTAGCAGACTGCAGTCCATGGGGTTGCAAAGAGTCAGACATGACTGAGAGTGCCTAAGCACACACATGCTGTAGGAAATGCTGTAAAGACTCCATAATGAATTGGATGTTGAGGGTGAAAGAGATATCAAAGCTGAGTCTTAGGTTTCAGGCCTGTGAAATTTGAAGAATGTTAATGCCATTATCAGCAATAAAACCATAAGCATAGTGTAGATGACCAGTTCATTTTTTGGATATTTGAATTTAAGGCCTGATGGGATAGCCACATGAAACTGTCCAGTATAGAGTTGGAAAGACAAATCTGCAGCTCAGCCTAAATGCCGTGGCTTGAGGTAAAAGTTTGAATCATCTTAAAGCACAGAGGTAGGAAGCCATGGAAATAGTTGGTATCAGGAAGGGGTTATTGACAATGAAGGGAATATTTGGGGAAATGGGAGTAGTTAATAGTAGTTGATAGAGTAGCAGAAACAGAAGTAGATGATAAAATATAATGATAAAACGTAAGGATTCCAGCAACCAAGAAGTTTCAGAAGTCAAGAGAGGAGAACACTGAGAAGGGTCCACTGAGACAATGGATGCAGAGCCTTTGGAGAATGAGAAAGAAAAAAAAAAAAGATTGCATTTCTTTATCAAGAGATCATGAGTGACTTTTTACAAAGCAATTTTAGCAGAATGATGAGGTGATAATATGTGAAATAATGGAGAGACCTCAGGTGGTTTGGTATCAAATGAGAATGAAAGAAATGCCACACGTTAAAGGACTTCACAAAGGATATTGACAGGCTGTATTATTGATCTAACATTTGGTTACAGAGCACAATTCCAGGCACTATCCTAAGTTCTTTTAAAAAGTAACTGAATTTAAAACATTAATTTACTTTTAAATTAGTTTAATTTTCCATAACAACCTATTGTTATGGAAATATTAATATTATGTTAAGTACTGTTATTTCTTTGACAGATGGGACAACTGAAAAAACAAAAGTAATTAAGTAACTTGCCCAAGGTCATACAACTAGAAAGTGGTGGGGCAGCGTTTTGATTCTTGGAAACCTGGTTTTATCCACTGTACTAAGCAGTGATTGAACATGGGAGTCAAAAGAAGGGGAAAATTTAAGCAAAGATAGACTCTTGATTAAAAAAAAATGGAGAGGCTTGGAAGAGATCCAGATTGAGAAGAAGGTAAGTGATGGATTTATGTTTCTGTTACGGATTTATTTTTCATTTCTTTTCCCTTAGATTCTCTTCCAATATGTGCCATTTTAGGTCAGTTTCATTCATAGTTAGGTATGTCATGCTTTCATTTATTAACTTATCCAAATCAGGTCTTCTCTTTAGCTTCAGAGCCGTATCAGCTAGCTAATCGATCTTCCCCTTAATGTCATGCAGGCTCCTCTGGTTAAACATTTTAAAACCTGACCCATGGTCGTTTCCCCCAGCATTTCCTTGCTTATTGAATGACATTCTGTCAGACATCCAGTTTCTCAAACCAAATACCTAGGAGTCATCGTGACGTTTCATCCCTTGTTCCCTACCTTGGTTATCAAGTCCATCAATTCTTTGAGATATCTCTGGAATCTGTTAAAATAAATCCATATTATTTCTTCTCAATTTCATATTATTCAGTTCAGTTCAGTCGCTCAGTCATGTCCGACTCTTTGTGACCCCATAAACCGCAGCACACCAGGCCTCCCTGTCCATCACCAACTCCCGGAGTCCACCCAAACCCATGTCCATTGAGTCGGTGATGCCATCCAACCATCTCATCCTCTGTTGTCCCCTTCTCCTCCTGCCCTCAATCTTTCCCAGCATCAGGGTCTTTTCAAATGAGTCAGCTCTCCGCATCAGGTGGCCAAAGTATTGGAGTTTCAGCTTCAACATCAGTCCCTCCAGTGAACACCCAGGACTGATCTATATTATTTGGGCCCTCATTATTTCTATATCGCTCTGTTAAAATAACACTAACAGGTTTCCTTGTCTCTACATCCACTGTTCTCAGAAGTATTCTCCACAAGTTTTTATTTTTGACTTATTGAGTTTTAGCTGGTGCAAGAGTTTAGATAACATGCATTTCAAATGATAGAGTAATAGCCTAGGGCAGTTATTTTTTATTAGATTGAACTGAGGTTGGTGGTGGTTGGTGGTTTAGTCTCTGAGTTGTGTCCGACTTGCGACCCCATGGACTGTAGCCTACCAGGCTCCTCTGTCCATGGGATTTTCCAGGCAAGAATACTGGAATGGGTTGCCATTTCTTTCTTCAGGGGATCTCTCCTTTGCAGGAATTGAACCTGGGTCTCCTGCATTGCAGGGACATTCTTTACCGACTGAGCTACAAGGGAATCTGAATTGAGGTTAAGTTTGGTTAAAGTTAGCCATGTTGTTGTTATTTAGTCACTAAGTCACGTCCGACTCTTTGCAACTCCATGAACTGCAGCATGCCAGGCTTCCCAGTCCTTCACTATTTCCCAGTTTGCTCAAGCTCACGTCCATTGAGTTGGTAATACTACCCAACCATTTCATCCTCTGTTGCCCTCTTCTCCTACTGCCCTCAATCTTTCCCAGCATCAGAATCCTTTCCAATGAATCATCTCTTTGCATCAGGTAGTCAAAGTATTGGAGCTTCAGTTTCAGCATCAGTCCATCCAATGAATATTCAGGGTTGATTTTGTTTAGAAATGACTGGTTTGCTCTTGCTGTCCAAGGGACTCTCCAGCACCACAGTTGCAAAGCATCAGTACTTCAGTGCTCAACCTTCTTTATGGTCCAACTCTCACATCTGTACTTGACGACTGGAAAAACCATGGCTTTGTCTATATGGACCTTTGTTGGCAAAATGATGTCTCTCCTTTTTAATACACTGTCTAGGTTTGTCACAGCTTTCCTTCCAAGGAGCAAGCATCTTTTGATTTCATGACTGCAGTCACTGTCAGCGGTGATTTTGGAGCCCAGGAAGATAAAATCTGTCACTGCTTCCACTTTTTCCCCTTCTATTTGCCATGAAGTGATGGGACCAGATGCCATGATCTTATTTTTTTGAATGTTGAGTTTTAAGCCAGTTTTCTAACATCACCTCTCTGGGCCAGGAGCTCAGAGGCCCAGGGGTCATGGGCCACATAGGCCCTGTTGCTTGCCTGGGCTCCTCCCCACAGCGTCCTGCTGAGAAGTGCATGCAAGCCAAGTTAGGGGTCCCAAGTCAGGAGCAGGGAAGAGCCCTGTGAACCGCTGCATCCCTGCCTGGCCAAGGAAGGACCATGTGCAGGGAGGATGGAGATTTAGGAATTTCTTAAATAGAGAAGGTAATAAAACATTGAGAAACCAAGACAGGTTTTCTGAGGAAGTCAGCCTCAAGAAAATAGCAAAAACTTAAGGACTAAGCTTTGAAGAATATACTTACCTTTTCACAATTTACAGAATCCTTAAGGAACAGATCAGCCAAAGAATGGTGGAAAACTGAGGCCAGTTGTTAAGTCACTTGCCCACTTCTGTACAACAGTTTAAGAAGAGTGAGCTAGATCTATTCAACATAAATAACCAGATTTATTCAACATAAATAACTCTTAAAAGCAATAAACGAAAAAGTCGCAAAGCAATATATATAGTTTGAAAGTAATTTTAGTTTTTATTTTCTGTGGCTGGGAGTGTTATACATAGTAAAATGGAGAGGGAAGGAGATTCATTAAGGAAGAAACTGAGAATCAACTGACTGAATGGAAGGAGGTTGAGAAAGCGGACTTTTACTTCACCTATATTCAAAAGTTCTTCCAGGAACGGTATATTTCTGTAATGTTACTTACAGATTGTATAAACATGTTGTAAGTAAAAGAGTGAGCAGTTGGAGAATGTAGTGTCATGAAAGTTACCCAAAAGAAGAAAAGGATTGAGTTTTATAGAAAGGCTGTAGTATATTACAGCCTCTTTGAAAAATGGCATATGGTGTTAATGAAAGAGGAAGAAAGATTTCGAAGTAGTTGTGCATGCTAAGTTGAAAGATAAAGGTACTTTTATGAGGTAGATGAGAAAACAGACTGAAAGTTTTCCTTATCAGTATCATTAGAGGCATTTGAGATAAGAAACGTGGATATTTTCACACTGTCCCTTGCTTAACAGTGAACATTGTTCAACCTAAAATATTCACTGATCCTTTTGGGTTACTCCTGTTTGAACAAAGGGAAATTTCAAATCAGCTGCAACATAGTGATTATAGAAGAATTGTGTAAATATAAACAAAGAAAAAGTGATTTTAAGTGAGGCTATTTCTATTTCATTGATGTTTGGAAAGGGGGTCATTTAAAACTTGCTAAGAGAAACTCAGCAGTATTCAGACTTAATCACAGTAACCCAGACAATAGTTGATAAAGACCTGAACTATGCCAATGGTAGTAAGAATATAGAGAATTTGGAAATCATTCTTTGAAAAGAATCAGCAGAATGTGGTGACCAAGTCTCTAGTCTACCTAATCAGTTCTGTACTTTCAGTTCCTAGAAGGTCTGCTATAATCTAGAATTATGTGAGTGATTTCTATGATGATAATGAATAATTGCTACTAGAAGTTAACTATAGTTGGGGAGTCTAAAAATCAAATATATTCATGATTTTTATTGTTTTCTTTATAAATGGCATTAAGTTTCATCCGACAAAGATGAATGCACAAAAGATAGAAAAATAATATAAAGTTAAAATAGGTGAGAAAGGTAAGACAAGGATAATACATGAATGGTTTACTATTAAAGCCCTCTAGACTTGACAAAAATTTGGCTTCAATTTGTATTTTTTGTTTTTAAGCATAAGTCTTTTATTGAAGCATAACTAACTATACAAAAGCATATCAATCATCAGGGTATAGTTGAATGGATATGAATGGAGATGACAGTTAATGTTCATAAGATAAAACTTCAGCTAGCCTAGTTCTGTCATACATGAATTTTGGCATCATGTCGCTCAGGCATAATTTCTACCTCTAACATTTAATACTTTCCACCTTTCTTAAATAAGCAAGTGACTTATGTTCACCAAGCTTGAATTTCCTCATAAGCAAAGTGGAGATGACAATAATACTTACCTCATAGAAATTTTGAAGATTAAATGGGTCGATTTGGGTATACCTGGTACTCAGCAAGGGTTCAGTAAAGATTAGGCATCCTTTTTCTTATTTTTAAATAAAATTAAACTAGTTCATATGAAACAAGTACTCCTTTTTATTTGAACATTTTTAAATTTCTGTTTAAAATTTCATTTTATGTTGTCAAAACTATTTTTTGGAAACAAACCCTAGACAGAAATTTTCTAGGGCACTCAAAAACAGTATTAATAATGAAAGGCATCTCTACCATAGCTCAATAGTAACTTCATAGGGAACATTAAGAGTTAGTTACAGTTATTATTGAATGAGTTGTGTACAAAATAACAGTTGGTTCTTGACCTCAAATAACTAACCCTCTGATGGAAAGAGAAACTAGTGACAGGAAACAATTAACAGATGAACTCTGTGGCCTGGAAATAAGAGTTTATTAAAGAGAGACAATAGAGTGGGCTGACACATTAAGGAAAACTTCTTAAAGGAGAAATAATAATTTTTCCTCACATTCTTGGACTACAGCAGACAAATCAAGCACGTCCCTGAGATACCTGACTGCTCCTGTTGGTAAGTCGCTTGAGACTGATGAATAGGAGGTAAATGAAACTGTATTCCAACTCCTGTCTTTGGAGCTTCAAGGAACAATGATCCCTGAGGAAAGTTGCCTAAAGCAATTCGAGTACTATCCTGGTATAGATGGAAGCAATTAGTACTTATTTTTCAGTGTTAGTAGGAAAGTGCCGTTGTCGTTCAGTTGCTCAGTCTTGTCCCACTCTTTGTGACCCCATGGACTGCAGCACGCCAGGCCTCCCTGTCCTTCACCATCTCCCGGAGCCTACTCACACTCATGTCCATTGAGTTGATGATACCATGCAACTGTCTCATCCTCTGTCACCCCGTTGTCCTCCTGCCCTTCTGCACTCAGGGTCTTTTCCAGTGAGTGAGCTCTTCCCATCAGGTGGCCAAAGTATTGAAGCTTCAGCATCAGTCCTTCCAGTGAATACTCAGGGTTCATTTCCTTCAGGATGGATTGGTTTGATTTCCTTGCTGTTCAAGGGACTCCCAGGAGTCTTCTCCAGCACCACAGATCAAAATGCTGACCTGCCAGTAAATTCAGGACAAGCTAAACCTCTAAGAAATAGTGCCCCTTGTGTTTGGCTATTTGAACAACAGTCATTTGTATAATTTCTAGTTACGAATTGGGATATTCACCACTGCCAGATCAAATATGTCAAGCAACCATAATTGCTAAAATTGACCTGTGATGGATAATACTTTTGCGCCACTTTCTTTACTAATATATTCCCATGTCTCCAAGATTTTTCCTTTTCATCTGGTATTTACCATCTCTTCTCTGATGCTACATATGCTTCTCTACATCCCTCCTCTCTCATCTTCATTGTGATTATAATTTATCTGTACACTCAGAGTGCCATACAAAGAAGATGCTTGTAATTTATGTATGCTGCTGCTGCTAAGTTGCTTCAGTCGTGTCCAACTCTGTGCGACCCCATCCCTGGGATTCTCCAGGCAAGAACACTGGAGTGGGTTGCCATTTCCTTCTCCAAATTTATGTATAAATGTGTTTAAATATACCTGTGCCATACCAGTCCCTCCTCCTAAGTCTCACCTCTCTTTCAGTGACATTTTAATTCAGGTGAACTCCTAAATTTAGAACCTTTGCATATTGCTTTTTTTCGTGTCTCCCACAAGTTTTTTTGAAATGTCTTTTTTTTTCCCCCTTGCTCCTTGTACCCATTCATTTGTATGCTCTCATAGCCTCAGACTTGTAATGCTTATGCAGACACTGCACTGGTCTTCCTAACAGCAAGTCTTCCTATTACTGTCAAATGAATCTTAAAGGTTCAACAGATACAAACTGAGCACCTGCTGTGTGTTTAGTACTATATTAGGTGATGGGTATACACACCAGTTTGAACAGAATAGGGTTTGCCAGCAATGTGGATGCGTTACTATTGAATTTGAAACCAAAGGAAAGAGTGTTTCACCCTAGAAGATGCAGATTCCCAGCATTAGCCCTATTGAATGGGGCAGAGATTATTCTAATGCCATGAAGCTTGCAGTTTGAAGGATATTACTGTTAGTATTTTGAGGTTACAGTTTCAGTAGAGACAACTGTTCTGATCTAAGGGGTTAGAGAAGGGTCTCAGAGGAAATAAGAGAGTCAGAATTGGCTGAGAATAGTGTTCTGGACTAAAGAAATACCTGTAGTAAGGTTTGGAGTCAGTAAAGTACTATTATGAAGTAGGTGCTGAGCATTATGATTGAGACCTATATTCTGCTGTCACAAGCTGGTGTTCTATGGGCCTTTGTAACTCAGTGGTCTAGAACATAAAACTAAAGATTGGGCTTCAGGAGCCAGATGTCACTAGGAACTGTTGGTTGTGATTCTCAACTATGGAGTTGATGGAGATACAAAGTTCAAGGTGAACTTACTGATGTACTGAAATTGTGGAGCTACTTCTCACGGGTAGATCTTATATACCCACTGATTTCACAGAAGATTGGTATATAGACAAGGTGTTTATTTTTACTATGACTGATGGGCTGTCATCGTAAAAATAATATGTTGACGGTGTCACATTGACATGGCTAACTCATCGTTCCCTTTAGAGTGACACGTGGGAGGCCAAGTAAGAGTATGGAATCAGAACATGAGGAGTTTCTCCAAAGAAATTGCTTTACAACAGGACATATACGCAGTTTTTACAAAGAAACCGTCTCCATGGTTGGTTGGTTTTTGCCAATGTTTACCTTAATTATTATTAAATTTACTTGATCAGTTTATATTGGAGAGGTTCGTCTTCATCCAGGAGATGACAGGAGGTCACAAAGATTTTAGGCAGGGATTGATATAAACAGATCTATGTTCTTGAAAGATGACATGAGGTGGTGTAGGAGTTGGTTTAGAGGTAATAGAAACTGGAACCAATGGGCATTTATGAATGAATTTGAGTAGTCCAGTTGATGAGTAATGATGGATGAATGGGGATAAAGAAGAAAGCAAGCATCTAATAGGGATTAACTAGATCCACTGTACTCTTACTCAGATTCCCACCAAGTGACTCATCTGGTTTTTCTATATCAAATATTTACTTCATGTATCAACAAATGTTTCTTAAGAAAGGATTTAGGTTTGTCCAAAATGCAAAGAACAAAGACCTGTGCCTTTGACACTGTCTAAAAGTTGTCCCTTTAAACATGTGACTTTCATTTTACTGCAAAAATACTTGTATGAGTAAATTCACATCAGTTTAGACAGAAGAGGGTTTACCCAGGAATGGGACAAGCAGTGCCATTACAGTAAAATTCAAAGCAAAGGAAAATAGTGTTTTGTCTTTGAAGAAGCAGGTTCACAGTATCATGCAAAATAAAATCGTTACTTATTACTTTATTACTTGTTGGGATGTTTTAGGTAGTTCATGAAACCTGACAGAATTCTGATTTGAGAAGCAAAAGAATGCCCTTGGAATAACTCAAGCACTGTTCTTGTATTAAGCGTCTTAAAAAGCTGAATGAATGCCAAGCAATTTCCACTAATATAAGTCCACTCCTTTAGCTGCAATTGACACTTGATGTTGGTGAGGAGTCATTTTTAACAGCCTTCAAAAGCTGTTATACTAGCTTCCTCTTTCAAGGGAAATTTCATTCAGATACATATGAACAGGTATGACAACACAGATTTGTTTTTGGAAGGAAAATCCAGGTTTTCTTAATTGTTTGAATTTTCTTAAATTCATCCTTTTTACATTTCTGTTCTTTAGGTCTGCCAAAATGTCTGAAAGATCAGATCTCCTTCACTTCAAGTTTGAAAATTATGGAGATTCAATGTTACAAAAAATGAACAAATTAAGAGAAGAGAATAAATTTTGTGATGTTACAGTTCTCATAGATGATATTGAGGTACAGGGGCATAAAATTGTGTTTGCTGCAGGTTCCCCCTTCTTAAGAGACCAGTTTTTACTGAACGATTCGAGAGAGGTGAAAATCTCCATATTGCAGAGTTCCGAAGTGGGGAGACAATTGCTCTTGTCGTGCTATAGTGGTGTGCTGGAATTCCCCGAGATGGAACTGGTCAATTACTTGACCGCTGCGAGTTTTCTTCAGATGAGTCACATTGTAGAACGGTGCACGCAGGCCTTGTGGAAGTTTATAAAGCCAAAACAGCCAATGGAAAGTAAAGAGGGATGTGAACCACAGAGTGCTTCTCCCCAGTCGAAAGAACATCAGGGAGATGCCAGAGGCTCCCCAAAGCAGGACTCACCTTGTATTCACCCATCTGAAGACAGTATGGATATAGAGGACAGTGATATTCAGATTGTTAAGGTAGAATCTATTGGGGATGTATCAGAGGTTAGAAGTAAAAAAGATCAGAACCAGTTTATTTCTTCTGAACCCACTGCTTTACATTCATCCGAGCCCCAGCACTCTCTGATAAATTCAACTGTGGAAAACAGAGTAAGTGAAATAGAGCAAAACCATCTCCACAATTATGCCCTCTCTTACACAGGCAGTGATAACATCATCATGGCCGCGAAAGATGTCTTTGGGCCTAATATTCGAGGTGTAGACAAAGGCCTGCAGTGGCATCACCAGTGCCCAAAGTGTACCAGGGTGTTTCGTCACCTGGAGAACTACGCCAACCATTTAAAAATGCACAAACTCTTTATGTGTCTACTCTGCGGCAAGACTTTTACTCAGAAAGGCAACCTTCATCGACACATGCGTGTGCATGCCGGCATTAAACCTTTCCAGTGTAAAATCTGTGGGAAAACCTTTTCTCAGAAGTGTTCCTTACAGGATCATCTTAACCTTCACAGTGGAGATAAGCCCCATAAGTGTAACTATTGTGACATGGTTTTTGCACATAAGCCAGTTTTGAGGAAGCACCTTAAACAGCTGCATGGCAAAAACAGCTTTGATAATGCCAATGAAAGAAATGTGCAAGACCTCACTGTGGACTTTGATTCTTTTGCGTGTACAACAGTCACAGACTCTAAAGGGTGTCAGCCGCAGCCTGATGCGACACAGGTCCTGGATGCCGGTAAACTGGCCCAAGCTGTCCTGAACTTAAGGAACGATAGCACTTGCGTGAATTAAACAGGGCCTTTGTGCTCCTAACTAGAACTGACTACAACAAACATGGCAATAGTCCGAGTCTTTTTAGGAGTCATTTCGCTAATTTGACTTCTCCAGATCCTCTGTGCAGGTCGTAGGGGTGAGTCAAAGCACTAACAGACCAGGCAACTTGCCACTTGGAGTGGTCTTGCCTGCCTTTTGCCCTTTCCTATGTTCTGTTTTGAATTATTTATCCTGTGATGTCTGTTTTCCTTTCCCAAGGAGTACTCCATTTGTCTACCTAACATCAACTTATGTCTTAGACTGACACTTATTTTAGACTTTCCACTGGGCACATTCTGAAGGTACCAAGAAGTTAATAACATCAACTCCACTCCACCAATAGATGCTATGCTAAGGGAAGCAAATAATCTTTTTCTTTGGTAGGAAATAAGCTGAGATATAAGGTGATATTGCTATCAGCCTGAATATGTGATAGAACTTCTAGTTCTATCACAACCACTGATAATTCATCTATGTCTGATAAATGAATGAATCTACTTATCCTGGAGCTGGCTATAAAGAAGTATTTTAGATTATTCTGTACTCTTTTCAACAGTTTATGGCCCAGCTTCATGTGATTGAAGTTGACATAGACCAGAGTACAGTATTTCCATCAATACCTGCAGACAGGAATCATCATTGGGGAGCATAACCAACAAAGGGTAGTAGTTGTACAACAGTACTTATTTGGGAGGTCTTCCCCCGAAAGAAGTCAAATGCTTATAATTATTCTGTAGCTTACTTGGTGATGCTTTCGGAATCAGGATTGCTCCAGGTACACTTAAAGTGTGCTAACATATAATGGTCTCTCTTTAAAAAGGGGCTATCTGGAGTCAGTCTCTAGACTTTGCTGTAGAAGTTTGCTATTGCTAAGGTGAGTTTGGCCTTCAGTTTTGTCCAGCATATTGTAATAGTCTTTGAATTCTCATTTCCTTGTGTACCTTAATTTCTAAAGTGGATGAAAAAAGTGGGTCAGGAGCAGTCAGATTTTTGCATTTAGATGTTCCTATAATGGTACACAGTCCCACCTCATCCCCTTTGACAGATCAAATACAAAGTTGATTTTCCGTTACGGAAAAACAAAACAACTGTTTTTCCTAAGCACATGTTCAGAGATAAAATTTTGTCTTACTTGTTTCTGAACCATGAGTTAGATGTAGATAATAGGAGTGTTTGAGTCCATAGAGAATCTTAAGAAATCATTTAGCCTGCCTCTCGTTTTTTAAGTTGGGGTATCCAAAGCCCAAAGAGGTAGCCTGGCCAAGGTGGCCAAAGTAGACTGAGTAGGCTAAATATGAGCTAAGGTCTCCTCATTTCTCACTGTCCCTTGGCTTAAAAAGATTTAGTACATGATCAAGAATACTTTAGCAAAAAGTTCCTAGTTTGTGCTTCCCCTCCGTGCATCCTTGTGTGCGTTCTAAGACAGCCTCAGTTTTGCAAACAGAACACCATAGAAGGATTTATTTTTGTAAGGTAATTATTTTTTGGTTAGGATGAATATTACATTCTTCCTAAGCAAGCAACTGATTTGCTGGGTGTTGATTAGGAACAGAAAGGACAGATAACAGTGTGAGAAGGATCCAAATGTGAAACTAATTTTTTCTGGAAACAGTGTTTAGTTTCCATCAGGATTTCCTGATTTTTGTTTCTGAGCTGTGAGAGTCCCATGTATAGATGAACCAAAAATTAATTTTAACTTGAGTCCTGCTAAGTCACCTCAGTCATGTCCGACTCTGTGCGACCCCATAGACGGCAGCCCACCAGGCTCCCCCATCCCTGGGATTCTCCAGGCAAGAATACTGGAGTGGGTTGCCATTTCCTTCTCCAATTTAACTTGAGTAGTCAGAGGGTATTCTTAAAGTTGTTAGAATTTGATGCATTTACATGTGAATCTGATTTGAAGTATAATTTCTACCATTTGTTAAAAGGTTTTAAATGAGAATAAAATGGAGTGGTAAGACTAATAGGTATTTTATGCCTAATGTCACTCATTATATAATCTAATGATGCTACCTAGCATTCTGGTTTTTATATGATCCAGCCAAAGAGTACCAATTCTATGCAATAGTGAGACACTAATATGTTAACCACTGTTTCACTTTTTTCTCTAAACATCATTTTATCACAGGGAACTTTCAAGTTGGGGTGCTTGCTTTGCGTAAATTCATGTCTTGTTAGTGGTTTGAAGACTAAAAGGCATGGCTTCAAATAAAACTGGTCTCTTTGGTTGGAGACTATTTCCGGATTCATTCAAGCATTCAGGAGACATTTATTGAACACATATTATTGTTAGGCACTATGCTAGATACTGAGAATTTGAAGATAAGATTGTTATGGTCTCTGCCCTCACAGAGCTTACAGTCTCATGTAGTCTTAGTGAGATAAGGTATCAATTTGGTTTTATCCTAGGAAGAATAAAGAAAACTGCCTTGCTTTCTTTGATCACTTAAAATCAGCCTCTTGATGGTTTTGTATGAGTAAAACTTGTAGTTCTCACCTTTTTCAATTGCAAACCACTGAAGTGGTTTACAGTCTCCCCCATTTCTTGGCTGGAGAGGTGTTCTGTTTCTGTGAGACATTTTCTTAATTTTGGTGGTACTTGACTTTTTGTTTATACATGTTTCTTAGATTATATGCAAAGTGATCAATTTACTGATATTGAATATGTTTTACAGAGGAAGATGACTTTCAAAACTAGTTGTATTCTTGTAGTGGAGGAAGATTTTTTAAAACTGTAGACATTCAGCATTTGTATTTTATGGATCCCCAGGATAACTAAAAATGAGAGGGTTCTGTTTTCCTTAGTTTGGTTTTTTAAAAAATCACCGTGTCACAGTTATTTATTTATTATTTAATTTTAAAGGCAAACTCCAAACTGAAGTGGCTCTGAGGTAAATCAGATGTGGTTTTAATTTGTTTTAGTTTATTAGAAGATCTATAAATGGAGGGTGATCACCATCACTACTTCTAAAATAATGTCCTAAACAAACAACCCAGAACATTTTATTTCAGCTGGTGAATAGCTGTTCTAAATCTGTTGTATGTTAGACATACTGTGAACTACCTCTTCACTTATTATGGGGAAGTTTCCTTAATAAAAGTGTGACAATTTAAAGCTCTGGTGTCAGTGGTTTATTTTCTCTCTTTTCCTCCTGCTTCCCATTCCAGTTGCTTGAATTTGAATACAGGAATGTTTTCTCACTCTTATTCTTGAAGACATGTTAATCAAACATGCTGAGCTTGGCTTCAGAAGCAAATCTGGGCTAACAAAAAATTGTTATCAGGGTCAGTTACTTCTTCCTCTACCGTTGATTGAGGGGATGGAGCAACTGCTTTTAAGAATCGGTTGTGACGTTTCCTTCATTTAGCAAATACTTGATTCCTACTAAGTGCTAGACTTCCGGGAATGCAAAGATCAGTAAGTCACTGTCCTAAATACCGCTGCCTAGGTGGGACATAGATTTCAATTCAGGTATGATAATTACAGTCATTAAGGCAGCCAAAGGGTTTACTGGTTCCCCAAGTGGGAGCAAAGTAATTCATGGCAATTCAAGATGGCTTTAGGGATGATGTGATTTATGAACGATGAATGGGATTTTGAAGGATGAGTGGTAGTGTTACTCCATGCACCAGATGCACAGAAAAGCCAAACAATACCAAAATGTTGGGAGTTTGGAACAGAGAAAAGTTTATTGCAGGGCCATGCAAGGAGGTGGGTGACTCTTGCCTTAAAACCCCCAACTCCCTAAAAGTAAAAGTCGCTCAGTCGTGTCCCAACTTTTTGTGACCCCATGGGCTGTAGCCCACCAGGCTCCTCTGTCCATGGAATTCTCCACACCAGAATACTGGGGTGGGTTGCCATTCTGTTCTCCAGGGGATCTTTCCAACCCAGGGATTGAATTCAGGTCTCCCATATTACAGGCGGATTCTTTACCAGCTGACCCATCAGAGAAACTCCCCAAAAGCTTTCAGCAAAGCCATTTGGTAGGAAAGGTGAGAGAGGCACAACGTTAGTTGTTGCAAACTTCCTGGTGTATTTGTTCTGGAGGTCCGGTCATGGTCAGGTATCGATGTTTCTGTAAATCTCCACCAGGTAAATATTCTCTGTTCTGACAAGAAAGGGCAAGGTCCCAAGGCACAGCTTTCACAATCTGAGGACCAAGTCCTGGCTAGAGAGGCAGATTTCAGTTGTCTGCTCCCTTAGGGCCAGGTCCCTAGACCCTGTCCAGTTCTCATCCCTAAGGCAGCCAGGCACCCAACCCAAATGCCCCTCAGGGTTCCCACCCCACCCCCAGGTTGGGGGTTCTAGGGGGTAGGATTGCCGTGCACAGACCAATAGCTGAACAACCATTAGTGGTCTGGTAACCGTTCCCTGGTAACGGGGAGGCAGGGGGGCGGGTAATGGCCCGCAGCAACCTCTGCTGAACCACGTTCTATTACAGTAGAAGGAAACAGCCTATGTTGGAGGAAAGAGCCAGGTTAAAGGTTTAGATAGATGCCTGCGTTTCCCAAGGAACTGAGAAGGGTAGGGCTGTAGGGAGGAAGCCATAGGTTGACAGGTGAGGTGGGATCCATATCCTGACGGGGCATTAATTAAGTAATCTCCAATACTGATTCCAATAGCACCCTCCTCTTTTCCCAACCCCCCTCTCCGCCACCTTTTATATGGCCGGTAAGCATAGGCTCCGGTCCCCTAATAATCCAGGAGGGTCTCCCGGGATCCCTGCGCCGGGTACTCCGACAGATGCGCTATACTACAACTTCACAACCCGTTTGCCATTCGGATGTTGAGAACTCACGGAGCAAACCGGATCGAGTGCCGAAAGTGGGACAGGAGAGATGGGATTCGAGGGAATTCCAGGGTCTGTCATCCCAGTCGCGGGGGCAGTGAGGAAGGAAGACTGTCTCAGAATGTCCTTCCGGGACGCCCAGAGGGCCCCAGTGAGGAACGAAGCTGGTTGACCCCGGATGTGTTTCCTCCCCAGGCTGACCCCCCCCCCCCCCCCCACCTTCCGGCCGGAGCCGCCGCTACCGCGGAAAGCTTGACTCTGGTTTCTGAGTCGGTGAGTGAGTGCCCTGGAGTCTCGCGGGTGGGGAAGCCTGAGGCGGAAGCAGGGGAGCAGGAGGGCAGCAGTGAGGCGCGGCCGGGGAGTGGCTGAAATGTTGCTGCAGGCACTTGGCCGTCAGGACCTTGGCCCTGGCGGGCTTGGCTCGGGAAGACCTATGTCACGAACTAGAGGATCATCCAGGCCGGTGTGATCCGAATTCAGTTCAACAGATACTCCCGCAGCTGCCCCTGCTCTGTTCCGGCCACCATGCTCGCTGAAGGACCTCAAATGAACTAGGCTCCTTTTCATGATGTTCTAGAAAGTACTGACTCTGTCGGGATACTGGAGGAGAAATCTTATTTGATTTGAGCCTTATGCCAGATCACTAGCTGGAAGCGCGAATATAACTTTAGTACAAAGATGTAATTGGGTCTTCTTGTCTGGGCAGTGGTGAAAATCTAAATATCAAAGCAGCTTCAATGTAAGAGATTGAGGAAAGGTACAACCATAACGTTGGTGAAGGCCAAATAATGAAGGATCTTGTATTCGCTAAGAAGGTTAGACTGTCCTGGAGATGGAGGAGAATCGTGGAAGATTTAAAGCAGAAAAGAAAAATAGAAAATTTTTTAAAGTTCTAAAAGATGTTATTCTGATGGGTTTTAGGAGGGTAGTTTGTAATGTAGGAGACTGGCATCAAGGAGGCTGCAGTGGTCCAGGTATGCAGAAGGAAGGACCTGCTTACCTGGAGGTCCAGGTGATGAGGAGTTAGGAAGTTTGGTGATTATATTAAGGATTCTAATTTGGGAAACTGTTAAGTCCACTTAGTAGTGGCCCCTAACAATGTCCTTGTCCACAAGGCACATAGAGTTTAGTCAAAGAGAAAAACATAAAAACTGTTGAGGACAATTCAATGTAATAAATGCTGTATGTAACATAACTAGTCTGCCATGAAAAATGTTTAATGTACAAATAAAAGTAGAACAATGAACAAAAAAAATGCTGTAACAAAAAATTTTTTTTAAATGTGCCACAAGATCATAGAGAAATGCTTTTTTTTTTTTTTTTGGATTTTGAGGTGGTTACCTGCCACAAGCTCATAGAGAAATGCATTTTATTTTTTTTGGATTTTGAGGTGGTTACCCTAGGGGTTCAGTCTTAGCACACAGATTAGAATTTGAGTTATCTTCTACCTAATTTAGGTTTAGGATTTGGGGATGATTTATTTTTGCTATCACAATGTAGTAAAACAATTCCGATCCTTACATCCGTGTTTATGTTTTATTTTGCTTAGATTGTGACCATGGCTGCTGAGTCTGATGTTCTGCACTTCCAGTTTGAACAACAAGGAGATGTAGTCTTGCAGAAAATGAATCTCTTGAGGCAGCAGAATTTATTTTGTGATGTGTCAATTTATATTAATGACACTGAGTTCCAGGGGCACAAGGTGATTTTAGCTGCTTGCTCCACCTTTATGAGAGATCAGTTTTTACTCACTCAGTCAAAACATGTCAGAATCACCATCTTGCAGAGTGCAGAAGTTGGCAGAAAATTGTTGCTCTCTTGCTACACTGGAGCACTTGAAGTTAAAAGGAAAGAGCTTTTGAAATATTTGACTGCTGCCAGTTACCTTCAGATGGTTCACATTGTGGAAAAGTGCACAGAAGCTTTGTCAAAGTATTTGGAAATTGATCTTTCTATGAAAAATAACAATCAGCATGTTGACCTCTGTCAATCCTCTGATCGAGATGTTAAGAATGAAGATGAAAATTCAGATAAAGACTGTGAGATCATTGAAATTTCAGAAGATAGTCCTGTAAACATAGATTTCCATGTTAAAGAAGAGGAAAGCAACGTTTTACAGTCTACAGTAGAGAGCTTGACCACAGAGAGAGAGGAAATGAGATCGCCAGAGCTGTCTTCAGTAGACATGAGTTTTAAAGACAATGAAATTCGTATCCTCCATGTGGAATCTATCAGTACTGGGGGTGTAGAAAATGGAAAGTTTTCACAGCCTTGTACCTCTTCAAAAGCAAGCATGTATTTCTCAGAAACACAGCATTCACTGATCAATTCTACAGTTGAGAGCAGAGTGGCAGAAGTTCCTGGGAATCAAGATCAAGGCTTATTTTGTGAGAACACTGAAGGAAGTCATGGTCCAGTGAATGAGATTCAGAATCTAGAGGATGCTTTTTCCCTGAGGCACCAGTGCCCCCGGTGCCCTCGAGGGTTTCTTCATGTTGAGAACTATCTGCGCCACCTTAAGATGCATAAACTGTTCTTGTGCTTACAGTGTGGGAAAACATTTACACAAAAGAAAAATCTGAACAGGCACATTCGAGGGCACATGGGCATACGGCCCTTTCAGTGCACTGTGTGCTTGAAGACATTTACTGCAAAAAGCACACTTCAGGACCACTTGAATATACACAGTGGGGATCGGCCATACAAATGCCACTGTTGTGACATGGATTTCAAGCACAAATCTGCCCTCAAAAAGCATTTAACCTCTCTCCATGGCAGAAGCAGTGGTGAAAAACTACCCAGGCATGATCTGGAAAGGCAAAACCTACTGTAACTAGAATCACACCTTGTTATGTAAGCTGTATATCATTCTGTTGGGCAAGTCTTTCTATAGAAATGCAGCATTTGTAATATTGCATTTCCACCCCCATCTTTAGATCTTATTTTTGGTCTACCTACACATGTTATTCTTTCTGAACTTGTACTACCAGTTCCAAAGTGTGGGAGACATGATAAAGCTGATAGGATGCCATCTTGTCTCATGCATTATATATGAGTCTCAGTGGTTTATCTCAAGAAATAGTGTTCCTCTTAAATATTCTTGATTCTATTGACAGAGGATCCAGCAGTATTTCCAGATTCTGATTTCAGATCCCTAGATGATGGATATAGGTGTACAATCCAACCATACCATAATTTTAATAAATTAGGATACTGAGAAGAGGAAAAAAAATTTAAAGCATACTATTATTCATTAGTCATTTTAACAACAGGTAGGACTAGTTAATTTTTTATAATGAACTGTATTGGAAATTCTAAACTAAACACCATGATACCTGTTGTTTTAAACTGTAAAGGAACACCATTCAAATTCACTTGGAAGTAGCAGAATTTCCTTATACATAAAGGTAATATTCCTTACAATAGTGTATCTATGAGTTGTTAGTATATATATTTTAGAATGATTAATTAGGCCCAGGTTTCTTGATTTTATTTAATATGGTGACATTTAATAATTTAGTGGCCAGTAAAATTATATCAATGGCATGAAGCTCTAAGGTATTTGTTATGTTTTCTTTTTGAAATTTATTTTGTTAGTTAACATACAGTAAAATTGACTTGTTTTTGGTATACAGTTCTATGAATGTTTCTATATGTACAGAGTTATGCAGCCACCACTGCACTCAGGACGCAGAACATTCCATCACCCTCCAACACTTGTGTATGCTTCACCTTTGTAGTCACTCCTCCTCCTAGCACTAAACCCGAGTGCCAGTTCTCCATTTTTATAATTTTGCCTTTTCTGAAATACCATGGATGGAATCTTATAGTTCCCTTTTGAGATGCTGTTTTCACTCACTTTAATGCCTTTGATATTCATCCATGTTGCTGGATCCGTAGTTCATTCCATATTTTTTTATCTTGAATTGGCAGTATATATTAGTTTTCTTAATATCACTAGATGAACGGTTTAAATATGGGTAACTCCAATACTTTGGCCACCTGATGCGAAGAGCTGACTCATTGGAAAAGACCCTGTTGCTGGGAAAGATTGAGGGCAGGAGGAGAAGGGGACAACAGAGATGAGATGGTTGGCTGCCATTACTGACTCAATGGACATGAGTTTGGGCAAACTCCAGGAGTTGGTGATGGACAGGGAGGCCTGGTGTGCTGCGGTTCATGGGGTCGCAAAGAGTCGGACATGACTGAGCAACTGAACTGAACTGAAGCTATTAGTGTTCTTTTTTTTCTTCTTAATTTATTTAGGCTGCACCTGGTCTTATTTGAGGCACATGGGACCTTCTAGTTGTGGCATGTGGAGTGTTGGTTGTGGCATGCAGAATCCTCAGTTATAGTATGTATATTTATAGACTTTCTTGCCAAGATGTCCAGGTTAGCCTTTTTCTTCCTTGCCGGACTAGAGGCCGATAGTAGGACTTGACGCCTTCTTCTTGGGGGCTTTGGGCAGCAAGTCGTGGCTGCTGTTAACTATTGCTGGGGTTGCTCAGGGCCATCCTGCAAGCCTTTTGAGTTACACATGTCCTTGATGTCCTTGTGACCAGCAGAGCCCCTTTGTGCAGCTGGTTCAGCTAAAGAGACCATGGGGAGGAGGGAGCCAAGATTCCACACTTTATGGCCTTCCTGTCATCCTGTACCTCATGAAACTGTAAGCTTCATGAGGAAGGCTCATGGAAGGCTCTTCGTGTAGCCCTGGCAGCCGGCTTTTCTGGGGGCATCTCCACACTGCAGGCTTGTCTGCCATGAGGAACCTGGCATCTAGGACCCTGCACAAGTCAGGTCATGAAGGGAAAGCCCTCAGCCTCATCTGGTCCTGTTCAGCTCTCAAGGTTTCCAGGTTTAGTCTTAGCTGATCCCTATCATGCTGCCTTTCTTCTAACTGCTTTTTTCCACTTCTCCTAGGAGACTTCTATGCCAGAGCCGCCATTCTGTCTTTGAGATAAAGCTGAAGCCTTTTTTTAGATTCTGAAAAAAGCTTGTCAACAGTTCTGACAAACATTTATTATGTTCCTCATTCATTTTTTCTCTCTGCCTTGCCTTGGAGAGCACGGTCACCCTCTGACCAACTCTGCCTCCCCCTTGGGGAGCATCTCTGCTATCTGCAGGGTCTGCTGCAGCTTCTGCTCTGCCACTTCCAGGAGTTCCTGCAACTGGTGGTTTTCAGCCTCAATTTCACAAACACCTCGTTGCAGTTTTGTGCTCACTTCCTTAGATTTGATGAGGTCTTCTCTGGCTGTGTACAGATCTTCTTCCAGCTCTGTCACGTGAGTTGAGAGGATTGCCAGGCGCTCCCTCATCTGGCTCTTCCCTTTTGACTACTTGTCTGTCATTTCCTAGAGCTCCGTAAATATAGCGGGGTCGTCCTCAGGAGAACCATCAATAGATCTCCACAGAGATCAGGTTCCTGCAGGTCTCTGCCATCACACCCCTGTACAAGGCCCTGTAAGCAGAGTCCAGGCATTCCCGCTCCTGAGGGAATTCAATGGCCATGTCCTCAAAGGTCAACCGTTCCTGAGAAAAAGCCATTCCAGACTCCAGTTCTTTCCTTTTCTGTAGGCCACGTGAGTCTTTGGAAATTTATCTTGAAAGTTTGAAAGATGTTGTTTATTGCTTAGAATCAGCATACCCCTTCCTGTGCCATAACCACACATGGATGACCTCACCATGTGGAATAGACAGTCCTCTGCTGCCCACAGTCACAAGAGGGATTCAGCACAGCAAACTCCCTCACAGAGACCAACAAGTGAGGTTTCCGACACTTCCCTTCAGATCAGGCTCGCCCAGGAGTTCTCTGGTGGCCTAGTGAGTGGTTAGGATTCTGGGCTCTCACTGTCATGGCCTAGGTTCAATTCCTGGTGAGGAAACAGGTCCCACCAGCCAAGAAACTTTCCACTATATAAGAAGAGGAGAATAAGGCACTCAGGCCTGGAATAAATCATAGCAGTAATGGCAACATCTGATTTACTTGAGGCGGAGGACCAGGTGCTGGGATTTGAGGTCCCTGGAGGGTTCCACATCAGCCTGAAGTATAGCAGGGTACCATGCAGCACAAATTTACATTAGAAGCCCTGCTTAAGAGTTTCATTTCATATTTTCAGAAATGTACCAAAAGCAAAACCAGGATGTGTGGTTATTTTACCGAGAGTAATATTAAGGTGGTGTTAACGAGCCATGGCTTTCTAATATCCCTGTCTGCATGTAATACAAAATGTTTTGTTGTTATAACAAGATTTAAACATACTGCAGGGCAAATCATATCTTCTAAAACACAGGAACTACTTTTAGTAAAGAAGCCCGACTGGATATATCTTATTTCAAGATGTTCTGTTCCTCCTCCACTCACCTCAGCTTTATTTAGAATTTCTGTTACGTTTAGTTTCTGTAGGGCTTCCCTGGTGGCTCAGATGGTAAAGCGTCTGCCTACAACGCGGGAGACCCGGGTTCGATCCCTGGGTCGGGAAGATCCTCTGGAGAAGGCAATGGCACCCCACTCCAGTACTCTTGCCTGGAAGATCCCATGGACGGAGGAGCCTGGTAGGCTATAGTCTATGGGGTCGCAAAGAGTCGGATACGACTGAGCGACTTCACTCACTTTAGTTTCTGTGGAAGCCCTTTCACATTTTAAAATGTAATATACTTTGTACCATTTAATGTATTTTGTGATGAATCACATGTTGATTGTATAAGTGTTAAATACCCTTTTTGTGATGCTTTGTGAAAAATAAATTCTTTATAGATTTTTAACTCTGGGAGAGATTTTAAATAATCCAGCTCTCATACTGGGTAAGAAAAACAACTTCATAACACCCAGGTCACTAGTTAGTGACATTGGGTAGGTCACCTCTCCTTGAGCTTTTCATAAGTTTATATGTAAAATGACAACTTCAATTTTGACAAAGTAAGATCATTTCAAGGTCTATAATTCTTTGATTTTATATGTAAATCTTCCTGAATTTCTAAGGACAGAGAAGAGGGAAAAGCCAGGGAGGATAGTTTTGTGTCTTTATGAATGTTGCTCCTTGAGTACTCCATTGGAGGCAGAATTTTTCTGAATTAAACTTTTTCTTCCACTCGAGAATTTGATAGCACAACGTTCAGTTTTCTTTCCCATTTGACCTATGATTGGACATTTTTAGGCATAAGGACATTTTCCTTTCAGAAATACTTTATGATTAAAGTACTCTTATTTTTGCTTCCTAGAATGAAGTTTTGTGGGGGAGGGATGGAGTTGGGAGGGAGAGTAAAAGAATAGAAATAAACTTTTTCTTTTTTGGGAGTTGGTATCTATCTTTGATGATTGAAAAAAATTATGGTTGTACTATGTTTTTCCTTTATGTGTGCCTTGTAAAATTCTTGTGAAATTTTTTGTAAGCTCTTTGAGACTTGCTTGTGGGGCAGGGCTGTTTTGTGAAAGTGCTGGTTGTTATTTATTATTATTTATTCCTGTTCACTAGCACAGAGTGATCTCAGGTCATTCCTGGGGGAGTATATGTTTGCATGATGTATCTAAACAATTTCAGGAAAATGAAATCGTTTTTTAAAATGCAAAGTAATGTATGGCAAAGTAAAATGTTGAATTTATTCATTGAAAACATTCACTTTTAGTTCTTTGTGGTTTCTGGTATGATGGGAAAAGTATGCAGTATGTTTTGGTTCCGCTTCTTCATTTACTGGATTTATGTATAAAAGATCTTGGAGAGACAATTGTTAGTTTGGTGTAAAAGAAAATCCGTGCCCTTTTCCCCTGGATGTAACTATTCTATATGTTTACAGAAGAAATAATAAACTGGAAATGGGAATGGGGAGCTTTGTCTTTTGTCTCATCTGTGAATTTTAAAGAAGGAAACTGTTTTTCATGGGTATTCATTTAGTCATTCAACAAATACTTAGTCTTTACAACGTATACCTGTATTAGAAGTTAGGTATACAGACAAAATCCCTACTCTCATGAAACTTATATTGTACTGGAGGTTCAGTTCAGTCGCTCAGTCGTGTCCACCTCTTTGCGACCCCATGAACCACAGCATGCCAGGTCTCCCTGTCCATCACCAACTCCCGGAGTCTACCCAAACCCATGTCCATTGATTCGGTGATGCCATCCAACCATCTCATCCTCTATCGTCCCCTTCTCTTCCTGCCCTCAATCGTTCCCAGCATCAGGGTCTTTTGCAATGAGTCAGCTCTTCGCATCAGGTGGCCAAAGTATTGGAGTTTCAGAGGTAGACAGACACTAAACAAATAATTAAAACCAATATAGTATGTCAGAGTTTAAAAATGGAGAAAATAGAGCAGGTGTAGGTGGTGCTAGGGAAGGAGAATTGAAATTGAAATTTTGATTGTGATCAGGTCACCTGTGAAAAATCTCACCACATTATCACATACCACTGACCAGTGGCATTAAAAAAAAAAAAAAAAATATATATATATATATATATATATACATATATATCTGGTTGAATGGAAAACAGTGAGCCAAGTGAATCATCGTTGGGAACCTTTCTCTTGGTTTGGCATATATTTCATAAAGAGAAGAGAATGAAAGGGATAAAAATGCATGTAAGAAAATCTTTGTTGTGGCCAAAAAAAGAAAAGGAAAGATATAAACATCTGAATGCAGAGTTACAAAGAATAGCAAGAAGAGATAAGAAAGCCTTCTTCAGTGATCAATGCAAAGAAATAGAGGAAAACAACAGAATGGGAAAGACTAGAGATCTCTTCAAGAAAATCAGAGATACCAAAGGAACATTTCATGCAAAGATGGGCTCGATAAAGGACAGAAATGGTATGGACCTAATAGAAGCAGAAGATATTAAGAAGAGATGGCAAGAATACACAGAAGAACTGTATAAAAAAGATCTTCACGACCCAGATAATCACGATGGTGTGATCACTGACCTAGAGCCAGACATCCTGGAATGTAAAGTCAAGTGGGCCTTGGAAAGCATCACTACGAACAAAGCTAGTGGAGGTGATGGAATTCCAGTTGAGCTATTCCAAATCCTGAAAGATGATGCTGTGAAAGTGCTACACTCAATATGCCAGCAAATTTGGAAAACTCAGCAGTGGCCACAGGACTGGAAAAGGTCAGTTTTCATTCCAATCCCAAAGAAGGGCAATGCCAAAGAATGCTCAAACTACCACACAATTGCACTCATCTTGCACGCTAGTAAAGTAATGCTCAAAATTCTCCAAGCCACGCTTCAGCAGTAAGTGAACCGTGAACTTCCTGATGTTCAAGCTGGTTTTAGAAAAGGCAGAAGAACCAGAGATCAAATTGCCAACATCTGCTGGATCATGGAAAAAGCAAGAGAGTCCCAGAAAAACATCTATTTCTGCTTTATTGACTATGCCAAAGCCTTTGTGTGGATCACAATAAACTGTGGAAAATTCTTCAAGAGATGGGAATACCAGACCACTTGATCTGCCTCTTGAGAAATTTGTATGCAGGTCAGGAAGCAACAGTTAGAACTGGACATGGAACAACAGACTTGTTCCAAATAGGAAAAGGAGTACATCAAGGCTGTATATTGTCACCCTGTTTATTTAACTTCTATGCAGAGTACATCATGAGTAACGCTGGACTGGAAGAAACACAAGCTGGAATCAAGATTGCCGGGAGAAATATCAATAACCTCAGATATGCAGATGACACCACCCTTATGGCAGAAAGTGAAGAAGAACTCAAAAGCCTCTTGATGAAAGTGAAAGTGGAGAGTGAAAAAGTTGGCTTAAAGCTCAACATTCAGAAAAAGAAGATCATGGCATCCGGTCCCATCACTTCATGGGAAATAGATGGGGAAACAGTGGAAACAGTGTCAGACTTTATTTTGGGGGGCTCCAAAATCACTGCAGATGGTGACTGCAGCCATGAAATTAAAAGACGCTTACTCCTTGGAAGGAAAGTTATGACCAACCTAGATAGCATATTGAAAAGCAGAGACATTACTTTGCCAACAACGGTTCATCTAGTCAAGGCTATGGTTTTTCCAGTGGTCATGTATGGATGCGAGAGTTGGACTGTGAAGAGGGCTGAGCGCCGAAGAATTAATGCTTTTGAACTGTTGTGTTGGAGAAGAGTCTTGAGAGTCCCTTGGACTGCAAGGAGATCCAACCAGTCCATTCTGAAGGAAATAAGCCCTGGGATTTCTTTGGAAGGAATGATGCTAAAGCTGAAACTCCAGTACTTTGGCCACCTCATGGGAAGAGTTGACTCATTGGAAAAGAGTCTGATGCTGGGAGGCATTGGGGGCAGGAGGAGAAGGGGACGACAGAGAATAAGATGGCTGGATGGTATCACTGACTCGATGGACGTGAGTCTGAGTGAACTTCGGGAGTTGGTGATGGACAGGGAGGCCTGGCGTGCTGGGATTCATGGGGTCGCAAAGAGTAGGACTGAGCGACTGATCTGATATGATCTGATTTTTTTGGTCATCTGGGCAATAATAATGATATATATTTAAACTCATTATAGTTTATAAACTTCTTTTCCATATGTCTTCTAATTTGTGGGGATTCACTTCCATAAACATTTTTGTTGGACGTCTGGTTTCACATTGTAAAGTGACTTGAGTTTAATTAAAATTCACAGCCATTTTCTTAATCTGTTTTTCAGTTTCTCAACAGTAAGAGTACATTGTATCTTTTAGGAATATTTTGATGAGCACATGAAACAAAATAGTAAGATTAAAATATTTATTACCTAACTCAGGACCTGCCACATGGTACTAAAGCCACAGGTCTGTTAATGTTATTTCCCTGATCTCTATTCCTAGCCTGGTTCTTCATCTATAAAAACAATAATTCTCCCTTACAGTTTACCATGAACAAATCCTTCAACAAATATTTGAGATAGTAATGCCAGAATCTGATTGAATTTTGACTTCTGCCAGCTTCTAACTGCTACTGCTGCTAAGTCGCTTCAGTCATGTCCGACTCTTAGCGACCCCATGGACTGCAGCCCACCAGGCTCCTCAGTCCATGGGATTTTCTAGGCAAGAGTACTGGAGTGGGGTCTCATTGCCTTCTCCGAAGGATTCAGAATTTTCTGTTTAAAAAAAGAAATAAGTGTTATGCCAGGCAAACGAATGCTTGTTTTTATTTTTTAAATAGGGAGCTTGCTTAACACTTCGGTGCAGCGCCTGGGGGATTCGGTCAGCATTTTATTATGGGAGAGTCAGTACAATATAATATAGATGCATCAGATTATGCTCAATCCATATACTACACCTTCCACAAGGTGAGTCAGACTCTGGCTCAAACCAGAGTCTCGAGGCTGGCTCGAGGTGCATATTAATGTGCAGGGAGTTTCCCATCAACCCCTTTGGCTTGCCAGGTCTGCTAACAACACCTCCCACAGTCCTCCAGGGTTCCCTGGTCACGTGATAGGGGTGGTTCAGTCGACAAGAGGAAAGCGGATGCGCAGTCCAGGTGGCGGGGGTTGCTACACTTCTCTTCCACCTCCCCAACTCCCGGTCATGTGTGATCTCGCGTGAGGTGGGGAGTATCTTCTCGCGAGAGCTAGGTCGGGATCCCTCCAGGTCCGCCTCCGTGGTGAGGAGGGGGAGGAGGAGAAGGAGGCGGAGGCGGAGGGAGGAGGAGGAGGCCCCGTCGCGGCCTCCGCCGCCGCCAACGGGGCTGTCCCTGTAGCTCCCGATGGAGTTTGAGGCCGTGAAGCCGCCGCCGAGCTCTGCCCCGGCGAGACGAGGCGCCTCCGTCGCCGAGCCGCGCGGTCGCGGGGCCCCCGGGAGCGGCCCTTAGCGACCCCACCCGGGCCCCCTCAGGTAGGGCGGGGGCGGGCACGATGCGGCTCGGGCCCCAGCCCGGGTCTTCGGTCCCCGGCGGTCGGGCGGGAGACTGGTCTCAACCCGTGGCCTCTGTGTTGTTGTCTCCGGTGCTCCGAGGGTTGGTAACTGAGGGCCGCACCTGACACCCGAACGGGGCCCGGAGTCTTGGGCAGGAGGAGGCCCTTCGCCCCGGTAGGGCTTTTTAGTACCGAGCGCCTGGCGCAAATGGCCACCTCCCGTCGACAGCGGCCGGGGGGACGCTTCAGCCCCTAAGGAACCCATCCAAGCAAAGGGCAGGCTTCCCTCTCCCTTTTCTACACCAGTTAGTAAGAGTGGGGTTGGAGGTGGTCCTCGAAACCAAGTCCTCTCCTATCTTTTCGGCTCTCTGCCCTGGGGCTTCCCGAGATGCAGGGATGGTGGAAGCGACTGAGTGTTAAATAGGGACCCCGGCCAAACAATGCCCTGGGAGGGCTTAACCTCCTGGGAGGGAGAGGGCCGGACCTAAGTGGTTGCAGAGTGGTGGTGACGGAGCAATGGCATGAAACAGCCAGGGAATTCTGCTATGGTTTTCTTCTTGCCCTGTTTCATTTTTCCTTCTTGGGGAAGCCTGTTAAGGAGACTCTTCCACCATCTTAGAAGAATGGTAGAAAGCATCTTTGTTTCTCAGAAGCAGCTCTACTTTTCTCTCTTCTTAGCTTTCAGGAAGGGAGAAGATGGGGGTAGGTAGCTGTCATTTCCATCCTTGGAATCACAGAACAGTTTAAGATACCGGCAGACAGAACCTTGACATCAAAATAGTCTCAAGTAATCACTGACATAAAGTAGATCTCATTTCATGATCCCTACCCTCCTTTTTTTTTTTTTTAAATAACCACCTAGGTTCCCTTTTAATTCCTACTCTCCCCTTAGCTAGGCCCCTTCTTTTTAATTCCTATTCTCCTCCCACTAGCTGTGATTAGAATGACTTTGTATCCCAAATAAAGTGTTTAAGTAATCTTTTTTCCATTTTTGTATTTGTCAAACTTTAAGTTCCGGTAGGAACTTTTGATTAACCTGAGAAAGTTAATGTTGCTACACTAAATTGATACACTCAAAAGCAGAGAAAGAAAGATTTTAGGTAGCTTTTGTGCAGCCTGTTTATAGTTAAGCATAGAAATTTAGTTGTGGGTTCTTGAAACAGTAAGACAAGTTCATGGATTTTTAAAAATCTGCTTAAAGAGCTACACCACTGTTTTAGCATAACATCCTTTTCTTATGTTGTTTACTTCCACATTCAGTTCTTGAAGAAGTCGATGCCATTACATCCTGTCAAAGACCATCTTTCAGTATTGCCATTTTTGTTGATTTGGAAATTGACCTTTTCCAAATTTTTAGAGTTTGGAAACTAGCTGGAAGGATAACACATTAAACATATATTTTAGACATGTTTAGAAAAAGCAGATGTTATAATTCAAATTTGCACCTATTTGAGAACTTAATTGCAGTCATATTCGTTAGTGGATTCTTTGAGTTATTCTTGATCTGTTATTACTGTTGGGTTAACCTGACATGTAAGACTTATGTCCTTTGTTCATATGTCTTGATTATTTCACTTTGTGCTTTTGTAATTTGCTGTGTATTCCAGTTTGAGAAAGTTAAAAAAAAAATTCTTTTGGGAGGGAAAGCATTTTTGTTTCCATGCAATTTTATATTCAGGAATAAAACTTGCATTGTATGCAATATCAAAGAAGGCTAAATAAACTTACAATCAGATCTCATTATAATAAGTACTTGTTTATAGTTTTGTTTGAAATAGATTAAAGTTTCATTTTCTGTTGATGGGAAAATGGAAGCATGTAGTAAAATAAAGCTAGCTGAAAATTTAAAATAATGTTGTAAACCTAGCTTCATAAATATTAAGTAACATCTTTATGATCCTCAAGTTTTTTAGTTTTATGAAAACCTTCCTAAGTGTAGATATCGCTTTAATCTCACATTTTTGATAAAAGTTAGTTTTGATTAATACTTTGTAATTGTAAATACTCTACAGTTGCACTGTCCAATACTAGCTACATGTGGCACTTAAGTACCTGAAATGTGGCTGGTGTGAATTGAGATGTGCCATAAATGTAAAATACATATTATGTTTTGAGACTTAGTCCAAAAAATAAAAAGAATTTATAATTTCTTACATTGATTACATGTTGAAATGATATTTTGGATAAATTGGGTTAAGCAAATTATCATTAAAATTAATTTCACGTGTTTTTCCCTGCCTTATTGTGACTACTAGATATTTTAAGTTACTTGTGACTCACATTATATTTCTACTGGACAGTACTGTTCTAGAATATCCCTACTCTTCCAAGAAATAAATCATCTGAATAGAAGTAGACACATGAAAGCCAAAAATTTCCTGGTAGATTATCTTCTTAGAATCAGAATAACCCAAAGGCTAAAGACTTTGATGATATGACGAGTAAAGTTATCCAGTGGTCATTGTTTAATAGGCATAAGTGAGTAAGTTCTGTCACAAGAAAGTATTTTTCAAGTTGTCATGACTAAAGTAGTAAAACTTTATTGGTTATATTAATTAAAATAGAAAATTATGCCTTTACTGTTCTAATAGAAGGAATTGAAAGTGAAATATCATACTTATTAAAAAACTGAGTTCAACAACAATGGATTTTAGAAGTAAAACTTGGGTCATGTCTTTTCTAACATACACTAAAGCACATATAATAGCAGTCTTTAAAATGGTAATACAGTTCCTTTTTTCCAGTCCTTTTCGTATGTTTGAATGCTGAGTTTTAGAATTTAGAGATTATTTTCATTGGTTTTGTTAGTTTTATAGAGTAAGATCTAAATTGTACCTATGATGCTTTAAATATAATTTTTTAAGTCCAGAACTACTGTTTTTAAGGTTTCTGAATTGAGAAGTGCTATTACAGTCCATTAAAGTAGCTTGAATTTCTCACATGGGTGAACTAAAATGAAAACAATGAATGTTTTAATTAACATATCTGAGCCCTAATGTTTACATCTTCATAAAGAGAATTGTAAAATGCTTTATTTTTTTATTATACAGTAGTGAATGAGGCATAAACCTTAACCTGGTATTTTAAAATCAAGTTTCGTAGTCCTGGACTACTTGCATAATAACATGGTAGACTAGTTAACAGAAAATGAAAGTACTTAGCTGATAAACAGTTTGCTTTTAATAAAGCAGTTTCTAATTTGCATCATATAAGAGATGTCTATTATTCTTCCTTTTTTATAAGTTTGTATTCATAGCAAGGAACTTATAGCCTGAAAACTTACTTGAGTAAAAATCCGTTTAAGGTCTCTCTTAGTGTTTCTCACTCCTAGGCTTTATCTTGTTATTCTTCTTCAGTTTTAGTAACTGAAATTACTTAATACAAATAGTTTAATTTGAATTTAACTTGTTTTTCTTAAGTAGTCCCTTTATATATCTAGAGGTATGGGCTTTTAAAGCTATTTTATCTCAATTTGAGGTGTTTGGGGAGTATCTTTAGGATGGATACTTACTTTACTATTAAATATAAATGTTATTAGCAATTTAAATTTCCACAGATTCAAATAAATTGCTATGTATATCTTAGTTTGCATTGGTTCATTTAGATACTTTTTAAAAATAAATTATAAAAACAGTAGGCTTTTTATCATTTTTGATAATTATAAAAATATTTTCTAGGTAGACATTTACTAAGTGCTTTTGAAAGGAATGAAAAGCCAATTTTGTCATCACTAAACATTTTAGTGTTTTAGACAAAATTTTGTCTATTGTAATCGAGACATCTAGAATATATTTACAGTGGTACTGAGGAAAAACATTTTAAAAGGTCAAATCATTTCTTATAAGGAAAGTTCAGTTTTAATTTTTCTGTCAGAAAGAATCTGACACGTAACAGAAGGAGAATTTGGCATATTTTTTTCTTTTTCTTTCAAAGATACTAATTTGATTTCTACCAGAAATTAAATTTCTCAGTATTATATAAAAACATTTGGTGTTCTTAAACCTAGTAACACATATGGGATATTATAAAACTATAAAGTGTATTCTGGAATAATTTGAAACACTTCAAAATTAGTAGGTGAAAATATGCAAGATGGCATTGTTATGTTCAGTTCAAACTTAATGGCTTTTCACCCCCCCCCCCCCCCCCACTAACTTTAATGTAAAGCATTTCAGGATAATCTTGGAAAACTAAATAAGGAAAGAGTATTTGCTGCTAGTTTCCTATTACCCAGTGGCCCATGATACCCTAACCCACAGAATTAGCATTTCCAAACAGGTGGCCATTATGAAAAAAATAGATGCGGTGTCTTGCTTTGGTAAACATTTTATCAGTTCAAGTTATTAGCTAGATTAGGACTCTCAGTACTAGATTTAACATAAAATTCATCTTCCCTTACAGGCCTTTTCCATGTACAATTCCACAGTCCAGAACTGAACATTAAAAATGTTGACTAGTTTCAAGGTGTGATGTGTTCACCTGCTTAGTCTTCATCTCTAAAGTTGAAAGCAAACTGTTTTTCAGGTTGATGACATTGATAGATGTGGAAATGTGAGAGTGTAATGTGTAAAATAAATATAACTTGCATGATTTGGCTAGTTTGAAAATAAAGTTATTAGATACTTTACATTGGAGCTATTTGAGGAAAAGTTTGTGTAGGGGGCTTTTTACTCAGCAACTTCGGTCTTCCATTTTTACCAAGATACATTTTAAAACCTTAGTTTTTTTGAACATAAAAGGCACAATAAAGATTAATAGAATACTTCATTTGGGCGTGAGGTTATTTGAGAATCAGTTACATACTTTTCTATCCTGAATCTTATTGCATTTTTAAATATACAATTTCTGTGGTACTCATATATTTGTGTTGGTAAACATTCTTATGAAATGAAAGTATTGGCTGTTTAATTGCCCTAAATACCTAGATTTCTTGTTCACCAGAGAGCCTCTGTCAGACTTATGTAAGTTTTGAATTGGAAGATGCAGAAAATTTGTGAATGTAGTGTTCAAGTTAGATATCTAAAGATTTTAAGTTAGATGTTTTGATACTGGATAGTTTAGTTTATTAAAAATTATAGAGCATTTTAATCTTAGGAATAAGAAAAGAAGAATCACTGTCATTTTTTTTCCCCATGTACCTTTTAATCATATGTATATATAAAGATAGAAATTTTTGCAGTCGACCCTTGAATCATGTTGGGATTAATCCACATATAAATTATATTTGTCCATCCTATCCTTGGTTCTTCTGCATCTGTGGATTTAGTCAACGATGTACTATGTAGTACTGAGGTTTTACCGTTGAAAAATACCTATGTGTAAGTGGACCTGGGTAGTTCAAGCCTGTGTTGTTCAAGGGTCAACTGTATTTTGCTGGTTTTCTACTTAGAATTATTAGATAAGAATATTATTTTATTCTTCTACATCTTGCTCCCTGGACCTGATGGTTTTTGATTTTGTATGTGTGTGTATGTGTGTGTGTGTATCACTGAATGGTAGGTTTTGTCAAAAATATTATAGGGAACTACATTCAATTCACCAGACTTCCCTGGTGGCTCACAGACAGTAAAGCATTTGCCTGCAATGCAGGAGACCTGGGTTCAATCCCTGGGTTGGGAAGATTCCCTGGAGAAGGAAATGGCAACCCACTGCAGTATTCTTGCCTGAAAAATTCTATGGACGACGGAGCTTGGAAGGCTACAGTCCATGGGGTCGCAAAGAGTCGGACATGACTGAGCCACTTCATTTCACTTCACATTCGATTCAAGATTTGTCATTTCCTCTTTTCTTTCTTTTTTTTTTAACTTTGGTACTATTATTTTAAGGTTGGCATTATTCATTTGTGGACAAATAACTGTCATTACAGTTTTCTTTCATATTTTTTAGTGCCTTAGCCCCATAGTGAAGTCCTTACCAGAGAGTTCCTCTTTTGTGACGCTGCCAACTTGAATCCTCCCTGATTTGGTCATTCAGGTGTCACAGCTGTCCTTCACTCCTGACTCATCGTGATTTTGTTTGGATCTCTACTTCCAGAGTTCACTAACTCTTGGATCATAATACGTTTGGTGGTAGTAGATATCCAAGGGAAACACTTAAAAAAATTAATTGTAAAAATTCTAAAATTGTAAAATTTCATTTTTACAAAATGAAATTCTAAAAATGAAATTGTATTAATAGAAAGTTAATCTGCTTATTTGATGTGGTGTTTAAGAAAAATACATGGAAGCTTTGATGAGCAACTGATACAAATACGTTTAGTTGAAAGGAACACTGTTAGGATATTGTTTCTAGCCACAAAGTTTTCAGAAATTTAATTAATCCAGCAAATAGACTTAAAGAAAAGATGTTAAAAGTGTATAGAATTGTTCAGAAGTGTTTTTTTACGTTTTGAAGCTGTGATGGTTGACTTAAGCAGTTAACCCTTGAAAGGTGAATGATGAATATGTGGTTAATTCTTACTTTTGTCCATTTCCAGCTTACAAAACACTACACAGCAAAATAATGATCTGCTAGACTGCTAACCCGAGCATCCAGCTTCCACAATGCCTGTGCAGGCAGCTCAATGGACAGAATTTCTGTCCTGTCCAATCTGCTATAATGAATTTGATGAGAACGTGCACAAACCCATCAGTTTAGGTTGTTCACACACTGTTTGTAAGACCTGCTTGAATAAACTTCACCGAAAAGCTTGTCCTTTTGACCAGACTGCCATCAACACAGACATTGATGTGCTTCCTGTCAACTTCGCACTTCTCCAGTTAGTTGGAGCCCAGGTAACCTTTCAGGATTTTACTTATTTGAAATAAGTAATAATTATAGAACTTTGTTCATTATGGGATACAAAATATGTTTAGGGATATTCAAGGCATAAAAAATACTCCACATACCTGATTTGCATTATTCCATAAAAGATTTTCTTTAGATAATGTCATAAATCTTTATGCAAAACTAGAAATTCCATTTAGTTATATATGTCTTTGTATTCACTACTGTGTCAACACTACTTATGTTTTTAAGTGATTTTGGTGGATAAGAAACATTTTTGTATAAGCATGTATAAATATTTAGTCATTAGGTGATATGAAAATGAATATAATCAAAGCTTTAGCCAGAGATCAACCATCTAGATAGAACCCTTAAGTGGAGGTTTTTTGATTTTCCTTAAAACTTCACTTGACTTTTAGGATGATGTTATAATAAGAAAATAGATCTATATAGATATGTATACATATATAAGATGGATATATAGAAAACTAATTTTTAGAGTGTCAGTAACAAATTCTGCAGTTTCTGGTTATGTGCATATGCTATAAAAATAACATTTCTTATTATTTTATTGAATCAGCAAGACCCTAGATTTACAATAATTTCTATTGAATAAGGGCTTACTTTGTTTTAGGTATGCTGGTAAACAGTCCACATCTATTATTATCTTGTCATAGCTCTTCAGGTAGTTATTATCCCCATTTTACAGGTGAGGAGGAAAATGAAATTCTGTACATCATGTACTACATATTTTAATACTACAATTTTAGTACTGCATATGAAAGCAAGAAAGTAAGGATTTTTCTGATTAATCACTTCTTAGAAAATTCAGTGAATTAAAATACTCCATTCTTTTAGTGTCTTGATACTTGAGGTTTTTCTTTTAAAGCAATTTCTTTTCACTGTTTATAATCCAGTTAGGCTGTGAAATCAAGACAAGTCTATATTCAACAATGTGTCATAATTTAGCAATTTTTTTCTTAAGGGTGCGTCAAATAATGGTGTCTCTTGCAGGTAGTGGCGTCTTAGATCCAATAATACAATACTGTAGATTATTTGTAATAATACTAAGCTATCATTTATTTAGCATCTGCTATAGATCAGGTGGAGCTTCCCTGGTAAAGAATCTACCTGCAATTCAGGAGACCCGATTCAATTCCTGGGTTGGGAAGTTCCCCTGGGGAAGGGATAGGCTATCCACTCCAGTATTCTTGGGCTTCCTTGCTGGCTCAGATGGTACCCGCCTGCAGTGTGGGAGACCTGGATTCGATCCCTAGGTTGTGAAGATCCTCTGGAGGAGGGCATGGTAACCCACTCCAGTATTCTTGCCTAAAGGATCCCCATGGACAGAGGGGCCTGGTGGGCTACAGTGCATGGGGTTGCAAAGAGTTGGACATGAGTGAGCGACTAAGCACACAGCACATAGGTCAGACATAGTGTTTTTCTTTTACTTAAAAATGTTCTCTCAGTTGGTCCTTAAATTATCTTGCAGGTCTTTACGTAGCTTGCATTACCTTTTCAGCCTCAGCTCCTGTACTATCCTCAGTCTTTCTGCTTAAGCCGCTCTGGCCTGCTAACCAATTGTTAGCTACACCAAACATACTCCCACCTGAGGGCTTTTGCACTGAGTGCTGTTTTGACTAAGATACTCATTTCTTTATTCACATGTCAAGATTCACAAGGAAGCCTATCCTGACCATCCTTGTTCAAATTGCAGTCCCCCTCCAATACTCTCAAATCCCCCTTACCTTTGCTGTATAATTTTTACTGATCATCTTCTATCATGCTATTTAATTGTTTTTATTTATCAGCCATGTGTTCTCTTTACTAGAATGTAAGCTATGGCAAGAAATGTTTTGCCTGTTTTGCTCACTGATAGATGCCTAGTGCCTAAAACTGCTTGGCACATGGTAAGCACTCCGTGAATATCAATACTTGTTGGATTAAACTGAGTTTTGAGATGGCACAATTAGATAGGGATTTTCATCTTCATATTGCAGGTAGAGAAACCATGACTTGGAACAGTTAAATAATTTATTAAAGATTACTTGTAGAAATTGAAGAGCTGCCCAATATTTTACCCAAACTTTGACCTTGCATTTAGAACAAGGTGGGGCAGATCATAAAAATTATAGTAAGTAAGTTATATGGGAAGAAGGTGTTAAGGGGGAAATGTTCTCCCTTTTTACCTACTTTTTATTTTGAAATGCTTTTTTTTTTTTAATTGCAAGAAGCAGTACACAGAGAACCTGTATGACTTTCTGTAGCCTCTCCTAATGTTAGCACTTTTCTGAGTTATAGCATTGTTATCCCCAAGGAATAACATGGATACAGTACAATTAGTTACCACCTTTTTTTCCCTCTTAGTAATTCACCCAATCCATACTGTTAAGTATGATATCTTTGGTTCTTAGAAAGCAGTTTGGCTAGGTACTTGGCTTTAATTTTACTTAAACTTGTTTGATGTATTGTGTCTGTATTAGAAGTTCATACTCAATAAGATTATCATCAAATGTAAAGTTAACAATTGCATGAATTAGATGAATGTATTTCTTCATTCTTTTTTGTTTTTAGGTACCAGATCATCAGTCAGTAAAGTTAAGTAATTTAGGTGAGAACAAACACTATGAGGTTGCAAAGAAATGTGTTGAAGATTTGGCGCTCTACTTAAAACCACTAAGTGGAGGTAAAGGTAAGTATTTTTGTGGGTGAGTAGGCCTTGGTAATACATTACCTTTGAAATACTTGGTGTTGATACCCTATTAAATAATTTTTAGTTTTGAAAAATGAGATTGTTTGGAGAGATCATAGATGTCTTTTTGATTGAGAACATTATATATATTTTTGGAGATAGTATTGCTATTAATTTAAGAATTCATCAGATATGTTGAGATTTATACATTGTTTATGTTAAACTAATGTTGCTATAGCAGAATATTAGCTTTAATGAATCCTACTAAGACAATTTCATGTATTTATTCAGTCATTTATTAAATTTTAGGAGCACCTGCAGTGGCTAGGGTCTTCCTGGACCCCACAGTCCATTGATTAGATGGGGAAAGAAGTTCAGTAAGTGCTGTGACAGAAATGGAATTCTATTTTATCACTGCATCTTCAGTAACTAGCAGGTCATAAATGTAATACAAAGTTGAGTGAATGAATTAATGAAATATTTATTTTGCATGTGCTCTATGTTTTGCACTGTTGGATATTTTGGACATAGTGACTTCCTTGAGAAGTATATCCTGTCTACCTCATTCATTCATGGAGCAGATACTTAAAGAGCATGTACTCAGTACCAGGCACTTATAAAAACATTTAGTAAAAATGTCTGCCCTTATAGCACTTATGTTTTGGAAAAAGAAAGTATAATAAACAAAAAGCATAATAAAAACATTGAATAGTATGTTATAAATGATATTTGCTGTTGAAAGAAAACAGTACAGTTAAGTGGATCAGAAATGTCAGAGTGAGGGGAAAAGGGTGGGTTGCAATTTTAAACAAGGTAATTAGTGTGGACCTTGTTAAGATGGTAGCTTCTGAACTTGAGATGAAAGAGATGAAGCAGTTAACCATGTCGGTTCCTGGGAAAAGACTGTTCCAGGCAGAGGAAATAGCAAAGTCCCCAAGACATGCGTATTGTCTTCAAAGAACAACAATAGGAAAGTGTGCTTGGAGCAGAGTGTGTGAGGGTATGGGGTAGACGAAAAGAAATGGTGAGACCAGATGATGTACAGACTTGCAGCCCTTTTTAAAGACTTGAGCTTTTACTCTGAGTGAAATTGGGGAATTACTCTAGGGTTTTGAGCAGAGAAGTGACATGATCTGACTAATGGTGAAAGGGTCACCCTAGCTGCTCTGTTGAGAATTCAGTGCAGAAGGGCAGGGTTGGGACCAGGGTATTGGTTAATAGGCTAATGGGACAGGGTTAGTAGCAGTGGAGGTAGTGGAAAGTAGGTAGTCTGGATGATTTTTGAGGTAGAGTCAGAAGGATTTCCTAAATTATTGGATGAGGGGCATGAGAAAAAGATCTGAGTCAAGTGTGATTCTTGAGTTTTGGGGCCTGAGCACCTGGAAAGAGAGGTTACCATCAACTTAGACAAGGATGCAGGTCAGTCAGGTTTAGGTAAGGAGATCAAGAGTTCAGTCTTAGTTATGTTGAATTTGGTTATATCAAATCTTCACTTGGATGCTATTGGGTAACCGGTAAATGTACGTTAAGGACTAGGTATAGCAGCTGTAATTTTGGGGAGTCATTAGCATAAATAGTATTTAAACCAATAAGACTGAATGAGATCACATAAGTAGTGATATAGAAAACAAGAACTGGGTCCTAGGCCGTTTAACATTAAGAAGTCAAGAAGAAAAGTTGAGATCAGCAAAGAAGACTGGAAAAGATGAAGGAGGGAAAAAATAAGAGAAAGTGGTGTTCTGGAAGCCAAATAAAGAATGTTTTTAAAGGAGTTAGGAGTGATCTGTGTTGAGTCCTGTTGAAAGGTTAAATAAGGTAAGGATTGAGAATTGACCCCTGATGTAGCAAGGTGGAGGTAAGTCTTGTCATGAGGAGCAGTTTCAGTCACGTGATGGTGGCACAGACATGATTGGAGTAGGTTTTAAAGATTGTAAACCAAGGATTTGGAGATTGTGAATATAGGCAACACTAGAGGATTTGCTACAAAACGGAGGAAAGGGTGCAGAGGGGTAGTAAAGGGATGAATACAAAGATTTGTTTTTAAGATGTATAAAATAACAGCATGCTGTTCTTACTGTATGTTGATGCAAATGATCAAGTAGAAAGGGAACAACTGATGTAGGAGAGAGGGAAGAATTGCTGAAGCAGTATCTTTTAGTTGAAAAGGGAATTGGATTTAAGATCTTGTCCTGGAGCTGTGTTCTAAATGTCTTGTGTACAGTAAAACAAAACTGTTGTTAATTGTTACTTTTAGATTTAACTTTTCATTTATTTATCTCCAAATTTATCTTCAATGGTTTTAGTTAAGATGAAGAATAGACTTAAAAAAACCCAAATTGCTGTCTTTTGTGGGACACATATAACCCAGAGAACAGGATACCCAAATAAAATTTGAGGTAATTAAAATTTAGACTCCAGTTACCACAGAATAGTAATAAACAGGGACAGAACACTGATTGTCAAAAAGTGAAAGTACCTTATAAGGAACTCATTAGGAATTGTGGCTTAATAGTTGAATACTAGGTATTTTTATTAAATAGATAATGAAATTGACTTTTTTATTTTAATTGAAAAAAACTGTAGTTTCCTTTTTCTTGAAGGTGTAGCTAGTTTGAACCAGAGTGCACTGAGCCGTCCAATGCAAAGGAAACTAGTGACACTTGTAAACTGTCAGCTGGTGGAGGAAGAAGGTCGTGTAAGAGCCATACGCGCAGCCCGTTCACTTGGAGAAAGGACTGTAACGGAGCTAATATTACAGCACCAGAACCCTCAGCAGTTGTCTGCCAACCTATGGGCTGCTGTCAGGGCTCGAGGATGCCAGTTTCTAGGGCCAGGTAAGATAGATCACTGTCTTATTGGCTATCAGGGCTAGAGGGTGCCAGTTTCTAGGAATAGGTGAGAATGCTCTGATTTATGGATACAAATTTTAACCTAATGAAAGATAAACTTTTTTTTTTTTTTTTATAATAACCACCCTACCTTGGGGTGCTTGACATGTTTGTTTTCGCTGCACTGGCTCTTGATTGCAGCAAATAGGCTTTCTCTAGTTGTAGCATACAGGCTTTTCTTGTGCAGCATGGGCTTAAGTTGCCCCACAGCATGTGGGATCTTAGTCCCTTGTCAGGGATCGAACCCATGTCCCCTGCACTGGAAAGTGGATTCTTAACCACTGGACTACCAGGAAAGTCCCAACTAGTTTTTATTGATCATAACTTATATGATGAACAGGGCTATAGTATCTTTGAATAAATTTCTTATTTAATTCTCAACAGTCTTTAAGTGACACA
Source organism: Bos indicus (assembly GCF_029378745.1). Classification (NCBI taxonomy): domain Eukaryota; kingdom Metazoa; phylum Chordata; class Mammalia; order Artiodactyla; family Bovidae; genus Bos; species Bos indicus. Next base: position 93,737,082 of record NC_091770.1, on the reverse strand, counting down.
GACCCAACTTTACAAATCAGAAAACTGAATTAGAGAGAGGCCTAATATTGCACACGTAGTAAGTAAAGGAAAAATAAACTTTCTTTTTATGAAGAAAATTAGAAGTTCATGATTGTCTTTAAAATTGGGAAACAGAAAAATGATTAGAAAAAATGAGAATCACCAGAGTTTTTGTAGTTACCATCAACTGCATTCTTTTTTTAAAAAATCTTTACCTATACCAAGGTTATGAGGTACTTTTCTGTGATATCGTATTGTTTTACCTTTCTGATTTAGAACTATATAGGCTATGAAGAATTTATTTGTGTGGATGAAACTTTTTAAATGGCATTGGGACTACTGGATAGACATGTGGAAAAACATAAAATTGGATGTATTTCTTTTTTTTTTTTTTGCATGAATGTATTTCTTATATTCCTTAGCTATATAAATTTTAAATAGGTTAGAAATACTAATGATTAAAAAATAAATTATAAGTAATAAAAACTTAAAACTCAGTATTCACAAAACTAAGATCTTGGCATCTAGCTACATCACTTCATGATAGATCGATGGGGAAAAAAATGGAAACAGTGACAGACTTTATTTTCTTGGGCTCCAAAATCACTGTGGATGGTGACTGCAGCCATGAAATTAAAAGATGCTTGTTCCTTGTAAAAAAAGCTTTGACAAACCTAGACAGTGTATTGAAAAGCAGAGACATCACTTAGCCGACAAAGGTCCATATAGTCAAAGCTCTGGTTTTTCCAGTAGTCACGTATGGATGACTGTGAGAGTTGGACCATGGCTGTGCATAAAAATTGATGCCTTCAAACCATGGTGCTGAGAAAGACTCTTGAGAGTCCCTTCGACAGCAGGGAGATCAAACTAGTTAATCCTAAAGGAGATCAACCCTGAATTGGAAGGACTGATGCTGAAACTGAAACTTCAATACTTTGGCCACCTGATGAGAAAAGCCAACTCAGTGGAAAAGACCCTGAACTGGGAAAGATTGAGGGCAGGAGGAGAATGGGATGACAGAGGATGAGATGGTTGGATGGCATCACCAATTCAGTGGACATGAGTTTGAACAAACTCTGGGAGATAGTGAAGGACAGGGAATCCTGATATGCTGCAGTCTGTGGGGTTAAAAAGAGTCAGGTGTAACTGAGTGACTCGACAACAACAAAAGTGAACATAAGAGTGAATTTCTTTATAACCTAGAAGTAGGAAACACTCTTTTCTTTGGCTCCAAATCCAGAAGCAATTAGAGAAAAGATTGATATTTGACTATATAATTTTTAAAAATTATATCATAATAAAGCCTCATAAGAAAAGTAAGATGAAAGATGATGCTATGAAACTGCTACACTGAATATGCCAGCAAATTTGGAAAATTTAGCAGTGGCCACAGGACTGGAAAATGTCAGTTTTCATTCCAATCCCAAAGAAAGGCAATGCCAAAGAATGCTCAAACTACCGCACAATTGCACTCATCTCACATGCTAGTAAAGTAATGCTCAAAATCCTCCAAGCCAGACTGCAGCAGTACGTGAACTGCGAACTTCCAGATATTCAAGCTGGTTTTAGAAAAGGCAGAGGAACCAGAGATCAAATTGCCAACATCCGCTGGATCATGGAAAAAGCAAGAGAGTTCCAGAAAAACATCTATTTCTGCTTTATTGACTATGCCAAAGCCTTTGACTGTGTGGATCACAATAAACTGTGGAAAATTCTGAAAGAGATGGGAATACCAGACCACCTGACCTGCCTCTTGAGAAAGTTATATGCAGGTCAAGAAGCAACAGTTAGAACTGGAACAGTTAGAACTGAACATGGAGCAACAGACTTGTTCCAAATAGGAAAAGGAGTACATCAAGGCTGTATATTGTCACCCTGCTTATTTAGCTTCTATGCAGAGTACATCATGAGAAACACTGGGCTGGAAGAAACACAAGCTGGAATCAAGATTGCCGGGAGAAACATCAGTAACCTCAGATATGCAGATGACACCACCCTTATGGCAGAAAGTGAAGAAGAACTCAAAAGCCTCTTGATGAAAGTGAAAGTGGAGAGTGAAAAAGTTGGCTTAAAGGTCAACATTCAGAAAACTAAGATCATGGCATCCGGTCCCATCACTTCATAGGAAATAGATGGGGAAACAGGGGAAACAGTGTCAGACTTTATATTGGGGGGCTCCAAAATCACTGCAGATGGTGACTGCAGCCATGAAATTAAAAGACGCTTACTCCTTGGAAGGAAAGTTATGACCAACCTAGATAGCATATTCAAAAGCAAAGACATTACTTTACCAACAAAGGTCCGTCTAGTCAAGGCTATGGTTTTTCCACTGGTCATGTATGGATGTGAGATACATGTGAAGAAAGCTGAGCGCTGAAGAATTGATGCTTTTGAACTGTGGTGTTAGAGAAGAGTCTTGAGAGTCCCTTGGACTACAAGGAGATCCAACCAGTCCATTCTGAAGGAGATCATCCCTGGGATTTCTTTGGAAGGAATGATGCTAAAGCTGAAACTCTAGTACTCTGGCCACCTCATGCGCAGAGTTGACTCATTGGAAAAGATTCTGATGCTGGGAGGGATTGGGGGCAGGAGGAGAAGGGGACGACAGAGGATGAGATGGCTGGATGGCATCACTGACTCGATGGACGTGAGTTTGAGTGAACTCTGGGAGTTAGTGATGGACAGGGAGGCCTGGCATGCTGTGATTCATGGGGTCGCAAAGAGTTGGATACGACTGAGCGACTGAACTGAACTGAACTGAAGAAAATTAAAAAAAAAAAAGAAACTTGGGGAAATATTTATATAATATCACGTACAAGGGGCTTATATAACTAATATATAATTGTGTTGTACGTAGTTGCTCGGTCATGTCTGACTCTGCAACACCATGAATTGTAGCCCGCCAGGTTCCTCTGTCCATGAGGAGGATTCTCCAGGCAAGAATATTGGAGTGGGCATGGGTTGCCATGCCCTCCTACAGGGGATCTTCCTTATCCAGGGATTGATCCCAGGTCTCCTGCATTGCAGGCAGATTCTTTACTGTCTGAGCCACCAGGAAAGCCCAATATATTTACTTGTAAAAAAACTCAGAAGAAATATACCAGCCACCCAATTAAAAAATTGACCAAAAATGCAGACAATTCAAGGGAAAAAGTAATGTAAATGGCCCTCAAACATATAAAAAGATACTCAGTATTTCTCATATTAAGAGAAATATACATTAAAATTACACTGAAATACCATTTCTCACCTGTCAGATTGGCCAGATTCAAAAGTCTGACAACTTTGTTGTCAAGCCTGTGGGAAAACAGGTACTTTCATCCAGTAATAGTGGGAATGCAAAGTGGGGCAAAGTATAGAGAGAGGAATTTGTCAGTATGTAGCAAAATCATCTGCACATCTACTCTTTGGCCCAGCAGTCCTTTTTCTAGCAATCTGTCGTATAAATATGGTGAAAAATATAGAATGCATAAATTTAATAAAGCACTATTTATAATAGCAGACATCTAGAATGAACTTGAAAGTCTGAATAGGAGACTGGCTTAGTAAACTGCTATCTATCTTTCCAGTGGATTGCCCTGCAACTGTTGAAAGGAATGAGGAAAATGTGTATAGTCTGCTGCCTATGATAATGTAATATACATTACGATAGAAAATAAGCAAGGTGCAGAATAATATGCTTATTGTAGGAAAGCAAATTTTTATCTCGAAAAGGAAGAAACAACCATTTTCAAATTATTTGTTTATATTTTTCAAAAGAACATTGGTAGGAAAAGTTACAACATAATAAACATGTAGTTAGGAAGAACAGAGGGAAACCAGACAGGACCAGAAGCTAGACCTCTCTCAGTGTACCTTGATTTGTACTTTGAACCTGTGTAAAGGTTTTATGTAATTTTAAAACAATTTTTAGTAAATATGAGTTTTAGAAATTTAAATAAAATGAATAGAACAAAAAAATGCCTAAAAACAAAAAGCTAAACATTATTTTGGCAGCATATTCATCAGGAATGAATTAATTCAGGTGACTAGAACACAGTGTTTTGATTTTTATATTCCTGGTGTGATATATAATAGATTATATTCACTAGTCTTACTGATATTGTTATTTTGAAATGAATTAGGATACAGCAAGTAAGTAGTTATATTAATGCCATCGGAAACAAAAATTTTTGACATTTAAAAAGAGATATAAGTATGAAATCAAAGAATTTATGTAAAAAGCCTGCATCCTTAAATTTTAATTGGCAAATAAGTACAGACTCATTTAATTTTCTTTTTCTAGAAAATAAGTATTTCCTAACTGTCCACTGTAAAGGCTTGAAAGGAATGAATAGCCATAGCACCCAGATAACATTTCATACTAAAAAGAAGTAGGGCTCTTTGAATAAATGTCTTATGCCAGTTCTAGGATAGAAAAAGTACAAGATGAGCCTGGGAAGTCTTGTGCTAGAAAGTAAAAAAGCTTTTAAAGACCGTCGGAATCTTGTCAAAAGGACACAGAATTTGAAAAGGCTCCCACTGGATAAAAGTGGGACAATTTGAACTTCCAAATGAATAATGACTATAATGAATTAAAAAACATAAAATGTGTAAAAATCCGTGATCCTGTAATGTTAGTACAGAAAAAATTAATTGGTTATCTTTGTCAGTTACTACAACACCAACACATTATGCTAAAAATTGGAAAAGGAATAGAAAAAAATCAAGCATGCTTTTTCTGCCTTTTTAAGTTACTTTCAAGGACAGTTTCTCAGAATTTTGAGGGTAAGTTTTTCCTTTAGCAGAGTTCTAGCTAATAAATATAGGAAAAAAAATGTTAAAGTTAGAAAAATCACATCAGGTGAATTAATGGGTCTAGGTAAGAATTACTATTGGCTGTTAAAACCAATAGATGAAAGGTTGAAAGTGAAAGTGAAGTCGCTCAGTTGTGTCTGACTCTTTGTGACCCCGTGGACTGTAGGCCACCAGGCTCCTGCATCCATGTTATTTCCCAGGCAAGAATACTGGAGTGGGTTGCCATTTCCTTCTCCAGGGGATCTTCCCAACCCAGGGATCGAACACGGGTCTCCTGCATTGCAGGCAGACGCTTTAACCTCTGCGACACCAGGGAAGCCCAGATGAAAGGTTAGTAAATGCAAAAGGCCTGAACCCACTGATGAATCTTGATATTACTAAAAGTGAGACATCTAGGTCTTATATACCTATGTGATATACAAAATAAGAAGTATGCTTGCCCTGCCCAAAACCCCCAAAAGCTAAAATCTTATTTCAAATCTAATCAAGTCTCTAGTTTACATGAAATAAGGAGGATAAAGGCATACCATAAAAAAAAGTGCAAAATTAGCGAAATTGAGAATGTGGGATATTGTTTAGAAAAATGATTGTTTCTGCAACCAGTTATTTTGTTCTAATTGGGAGGGTGGGAGAGTGGTGAGAAACTAGTATAGATTTTTCTTGTTAAGCGTGAAGACATACAAATCAAAAGCTACATATGGACTTTGGCTGCTTACTCAAAGAAACCAACTGTAAGAGGAAATTTTGAGACAGTGGGAGAAAATTCAGCATGGATTGGATATTAGATGATATCAAGGAAATATATTTCTTTTTTTAGACATGGTAATAGTGTTATGTTAATTTTTTAAGTGCTTACCTGTTAGAAATACATAATGAATTATTTAAGGATAAAGTGCTATGTTATCTTGGATTTACTTCAAACCACTCCAGCTAGAACAAACTAGAGAAGTGGATAAAGAGTAGATGAACCCTTACTGGCAGGAGCTGTATTAGGAATGCATGTTATTTCTACTTTTGTATATGTTTTATTTTACATAATACAAAGTTAAATTGAAAAATAATTTTGAAAATCCATAGAAAGTGAAAGTGAAGTCGCTTAGTTGTGTCTGACTCTTTGCAACCCCATGGACTGTAACCTGCCATGCTCCTCTGTCCATGGGATTTTCCAGGCAAGAGTACTGGAGTGGGTTGCCATTTCCTTCTCCAGAGAATCTTCCATATTTATATATAATTTGAGAATGCCGCCTGTGGATATTTCCTCATGTTTATTTACCTTATCTAAGAAGCACTAGGTGGTGTGTTGGTTTAGTCGCTAAATTGTCTCTGACTCTTGTGACCTCGTGGACTATAGCCAACTAGCCTCCTCTGTCCATGGGATTCTCCAGGAAGAATATGGAGTGGGTTGCCATTTCCTTCTCCAAATCTTCCTGACCCAGGGACCTGCATCCCCTGCATTGCAGGCAGATTCTTAACAGTGAGCCACCATGGAAGCCTAAGAAGCACTAGACTAGTTATCAAATATCCTGTGTTCTGAAACTCAATGACAAAAAGATAATAAATAGCACAGTTTAAAAATGGCCAAGGGCTTAAATAAATATTTCTACATAGAAGATACATAGATGGTGAAAAAGTCCATGAAAAGATGCTTAGTGTCATTAGTCATTAAAGAAATGCAAATCAGAATCACAGTGAGATACCATTTCATATCCACTAGGTTGTCTGTAATTTAAAAAGTGGAAAATAAAAGTGTTAATCGAGGATGTTAGGGAGCCCCTGTGGAAAAACAGTTTGGTGGTTCCACAGAAAGTTAAATGTAGAATTACCTTATGATCCAGCATTTCCACTCTTAGGTGTATACCCAAAGGAACTGAAAACAGGTATTCAAACTAGTATTTGTGCATGAATATTTATAGCAGTGTTACTCACAATAATCAAAAGATGGAAGCAATCCCATCAGTTTTTATGAATGGATAACCAATATGTGGTATATTTATAAATACTGTATTATTTAGCCATAGAAAGGATTGAAATACCAATACATACCACAATGTGGATGAACTTTGAAAATGTTATTTTAAGTGAAGGAAGTCAGGGAATAGGTCACATATTCTGCATACACAAATGTCAGTCCATAGAACCAGACATCAGGCTAGTAGTTGCTGGAGGCTGCAGGGGTCAGTGGTATGAGGAGTGACTGCTTAATGGTTATTGAGTTCCTGTCAGATAATGAAGATGTCTCTAGAACTAGATAGAGTTGATGGTTTTATACCATTGTGAATTGTTTACTTTAAAATGGTTAATTTTATGTTATATGAATTTTACCTCAATTTTTAAAAAGTCCTTGTTTCTAGTTATTATTTTGTTGCTTACTGATTGTGAAACTTGGCCTAGTCACTTAACTTTTCTGAGTCTTGATGTCCCACTTTGAAAAAGAAGGGATTTGATTTTTAATCTAGATTCTAGATGATCTTTCAGTTCCATTGTTTTCATTGAGAACCAGTATATTTTTACCAAAAAGTTACTAGAATAATGTAGAGAATTCCTTTGTACTCTTTATCCATATTCACTCATTTGTAATATTTTGCTATATTTGTTATATAGTTCACTTTCTCATCTTTTTGAACCATTTAAGAGTAGGTTGCCTATTTCATGCCTCCTTTACTGCTTACACTTAAGTCTTTTTTTAATTAAAAAGAATACATTCATCAAATTCAGAAAATTTAAATTTGTTAAAACTTATATTCCAGTTTTGTTGGTTATTCCAGAAATATCTTTTATGGCATTAATTTTTTTCATTTTATGATTGAGTCTAAGATGATGTCATGTATTTATTTGTCACAGCTGTTATGTGACATGCAGGGTCTTTATTCCTCTATCAGGGATTGAACCCATACCCTCTTCCGTGGAAACACAGAGTCTTAACTATTGGACTGCCAGGGAAGACACTGTCATACCTCTTTTTAGTCTTCTTTAACATAGTACCATTCTTCAGTCTTTCTTTGTCTAATGTTGCTATTCTTGAAGAATACAGGCAGTTATTTTATAGAATGTTCTTAATTTGGGGTTTTTTGATATCCCCTTATGATTAGATTCAGATTATACTTTTACCTCCCTGACTGGAAAGCAACACAAATTGATGCCTTTAGGTATTGCATCCAGTGGCTAATACTACTTTTAAATTATATACAAAATAATTCTGACAGGCAAAGCAACAGTCTCAAGCATAAAAAAATTACCATTTATTTTAAGACTACTGTGTGTCCTTCACATGTTATTTGTCAGAGTAGCTCTGTGAGTTTTATAAACAAGGGCCTTTTTCACTTCAACATTATGATTATCTAGTTGACTATTACAAAGCTATAGAGGATATATTTTGTTTAAAATCTGTTTACTTGTATTTTGATTGGTTGTTCAGTAGGACACGTCTTTTGCTTGATTACTTTCTAAGTAAACTATATTTATGTATGTATGATGTTCTCTTTTTGTGCTAAGTATTTGAGTACTAGAGATAATGAACCACTATAAACTAATATCCAAAGAAGACTGACAGATGTGATCTGCAGGGCTCCTCATTTATCATGAACTCATGTTCTTTTCTTATAGCTATGCAGGAAGAAGCTTTGAAGTTGGTGTTACTGGCATTAGAAGATGGTTCTGCTCTCTCAAGGAAAGTTCTGGTACTTTTTGTTGTGCAAAGACTAGAACCAAGATTTCCTCAGGCATCAAAAACAAGTATTGGTCATGTTGTGCAACTACTGTATCGAGCTTCTTGTTTTAAGGTAAGTAGCAAGCAACCATCTGAACATTGCATGCCTGGAATGGGTGTTACCTGGTCTAGAGGCCCCAGAAATAAAAGAGATAAAGGAGACTTTTCCTTCTGTATTTAATGCATCTGTTAACACTGTAGATGTATAATACTGCTATGCGTGGGTGTAAGAACACATAATGTGAAGGTGTCAGTAACACTATGAGGAAACAAGTTTGGTGAACTTGACTCTTGGAATAGTAAAAATGAACTGAAGAAGCCTAATTCATTTATATTTACCACCTTAAAAGAGAGTCGGGAACCATACTGAAAACTTAATAAAAGAAGGCAAATATTTTAACTTCCCCATTATTATTTTTATCTCTTTCTCTGTTGTGATTAGATTAAAGCCTTTAAACTGAAGGTAGCCCGTATGTTGTCCTGGGGACAACAGGAGAGTAAAAGTTGAGGATTGCCCACTGTGCATTTAGATAATAAGGTTTTTGTCAAAGAGGGTAGGGATGAACCCTAAGCTATTTCAAAATGTAGTTTCCTTGTCAGATAGGCTTATGGGTGATGACAGGTACTGAGAGACATGGAAAGAAGGCTGAATCCTTAAAGTTTTTGCATGATACAGGAATGTAAGTTGCTGGTGAGGTCTTGAGCAAAGGGACCACGTCTTGGAATAGAAAGGCCCATTGGCTTCTATAAAAGTAAAACTTCTGGATTTGAAACCAAGGCTTATTTAAGCTATTTTGCTGATTTTATAGCTCAAGAGTGATAACGATATAAGCAGAAAGAGGGTTTTTTTTGTGTGTGCACTGCTTAGTATGAGGTAACAGGTTAATTGTTGATGAAAATATGTTCAAATGAGTTATCTTCACAAATGAGAGTTGGACACTCTCTGCCTGCTAGTTACAGTGCTTGATTGTGTCCTTAGGGAAACAACTGAAACCAATCTCTGGTTCTTCAAACAATGCTTTTGGCTAAGCGTCCAGATGACCGAGCTCATTTATCATCCTGAAGTGACCACCTAGGTTCTTACACTGTGCCTTACAGATTTAATGTTGTTCTTTTCCTCAACAGTATCATACAGATTTGTGGTTCATAATTGTCATACATCTACAACTGCTCCTAATACCTGACATTTGAATAACACTAAGTTTAGAAAGAGATTTCAGTATCATGCTCTCATTTCATCCTATACTACTGCCCTATAGTTTAAAATGTTAAAAGCAGTGTTTTGGTGAATAAAAGGGTATCATGCTGACAGTTGCTGAAAGACCTCTCTCCAGGGACATTTACTCTAGTAAACTACTGTGAGTGAGTCAAGATATTTTCCTTGACTCTAGACTTAGAGACCTGAATTTTGGGCATTCCTCAGGAGCAGAATCACAAACAAGGTCACATACTACATGTTATCAATTTTATTAATTTGTAATTAGAAGTTCAGCTCTTAAATGACTTTAATTCTCATGTTGTAGGTATTTTCCAGTAGAAGATTATCAAACCTTTGCTTGCTTAGCATGAAGTCAGAGCAAAGGGAGTTGATGATTCCAGTGTTTAATGCAGTGGTTCCAAAATGAAGATACACATCAGAATCGCCTATGGGATTTTGCAGAGTGTACATACATTCCTGGTCCCATCCCTGGATATTTTATCTGATAACAAAAATACATGAGTGCAACTTGAACATTCATACATACTTTTTAATTATGTGGTCTTCGAAGCCACGGATTCTGATTACTTGAAATTGTAATTTTCAAAACTTCATGGGTGAGAAAAAAAAAAAAAAAAACTTCATGGGTGATTCTGATACCTGTTATTAGAACTTGACTAGGCCAGGCTTTGCAAGCCGCCTATAATACATACATCTTTACAGTTCAGGTGGATAGATGTTCATACTACCCAAGAGCACCCTGTACCCTTGTGGTTGGATGAGTGTTAACCACCTTCTGGTTTTTTAGGTTTCTTTTTTGTATGTTTTAGATTAATAATTCTTGCTTTTGTTTCTTTAAGTATATTATTTTGAGATTTCGAAGTTATACTCTGCTCTTTCTTAAATTAAATGTAAGATCATGTTGATTAGAATTTTGGGTCCCATACTTTTCTATAATGTATATATTCTCAAAGAGAATTGTGAATTGATACTATTAAGTTAACTCTCAGATTGATTTCCCAGTCTTTATGTTCTAGAGGTCATATTACTGTTGTCTCCTGTGCCACCGGTAGCAATTGAAACAGCCAGTGAGGTGGTCTGGGGATATTTCCATTTTACTGATGAGGAAATCATCAATTTGAAGAGTTTGAACAATGTGCTCAGTCTAAGTTTCAGAGCCTGTACTAGGCCTAGGTTGTCTGAATTCTAACCAAGTATCAGATTTCACATGGCCATTAGTAGATTTTATGGTTCAGGAATAAGTGTATTTTTTATTGTGAAAATTAACTAGCTACATACTTTTAGATAATTAGTTTCAGTAAGACATGTAAAACTCTACCTTTGAATTTGTTTTTTGTCACTTAAGTATAGATTAAAGCTGTAAAAATACCCTATGCTACGCTAACTCACTTCAGTCGTGTCCGACTCTGTGTGACCCCATAGACGGCAGCCACCAGGCTCCCCCGTCCCTGGGATTCTACAGGCGAGAACACTGGAGTGGGTTGCCATTTTGAAAGTGAAAAGTGAAAGAGAAGTTGCTCAGTCGTGTCCGACTCGTAGCGACCCCATGGACTGCAGCCTACCAAGGTCCTCCATCCATGGGATTTTCCAGGCAAGAGTACTGGAGTGGGGTGCCATTGCCTTCTCCGAAAAATACCCTAATAATCTTTATTGTGGTGGCAGGAAATTTCTCAATTTCTTAATCATCAACCGTAGTGCTCAGTTCAGTTCGTTTCAGTTCAGTCACTCAGTCGTGTCCGACTCTTTGCGACCCCATGAATCCCAGCACGCCAGGCCTCCCTGTCCATCACCAACTCCCGGAGTTCACCCAGACTCAACGTCCATCGAGTCAGTGATGCCATCCAGCCATCTCATCCTCTGTCGTCCCCTTCTCCTCCTGCCTCCAATCCCTCCCAGCATCAGAGTCTTTCCCAGTGAGTCAACTCTTCGAATGAGGTGGCCAAAGTACTGGAGTTTCAGCTTTAGCATCATTCCTTCCAAAGAAATCCCAGGGCTGATCTCCTTCAGAATGGACTGGTTGGATCTCCTTGCAGTCCAAGGGACTCTCAAGAGTCTTCTCCAGAATAACAGTTCAAAAGCATCAATTCTTCGGCGCTCAGCCTTCTTTACAGTCCAACTCTCACATCCATACATGACCACAGGAAAAACCATAGCCTTGACTAGACGGACCTTTGTTGGCAAAGTAATGTCTCTGCTTTTGAATATGCTATCTAGGTTGGTCATAACTTTCCTTCCAAGGAGTAAGTGTCTTTTAATTTCATGGCTGCAATCACCATCTGCAGTGATTTGGGAGCCCCCAAAAATAAAGTCTGACACTGTTTCCCCTGTTTCCCCATCTATTTCCCATGAAGTGATGGGACCGGATGCCATGATCTTTGTTTTCTGAATGTTGAGCTTTAATCCAACTTTTTCACTCTCCACTTTCACCTTCATCAAGAGGCTTTTGAGTTCCTCTTCACTTTCTGCCATAAGGGTGGTGGCATCTGCATATCTGAGGTTATTGATATTTCTCCTGGCAATCTTGATTCCAGCTTGTGCTTCTTCCAGCCCAGCGTTTCTCATGATGTACTCTGCATAGAAGTTAAATAAGCAGGGTGACAATATACAGCCTTGATGTACTCCTTTTCCTATTTGGAACAAGTCTGTTGTTCCATGTCCAGTTCAAACTGTTGCTTCTTGACCTGCATACAAATTTCTCAAGAGGCAGGTCAGGTGGTCAGGTATTCCCATCTCTTTCAGAATTTTCCACAGTTTATTGTGATCCACACAGTCAAGGGCTTTGGCATAGTCAGTAAAGCAGAAATAGATGTTTTTCTGGAATTCTCTTGCTTTTTCCATGATCCAGCAGATGTTGGCAATTTGATCTCTGGTTCTTCTGCCTTTTCTAAAACCAGCTTGAACATCAGGAAGTTCACGGTTCACATATTGCGGAAGCCTGGCTTGGAGAAATTTGAGCATTACTAGCATGTGAGATGAGTGCAATTGTGTGGTAGTTTGAGCATTCTTTGGCATTGCCTTTCTTTGGGATTGGAATGAAAACTGGAAATTGGAAAAAAATTGAAATTGGAAAAAAAATGTACATACTTTAATTAAAAAATATTGCTAAAAATGCTTACTGTCATCTGGGCCTTCAGCAAGCTTTAGTCTTTTTGTTGGTGGAGGGTCTTACATCATTGTTGATGACTGACTGACCAAGGCGGTACTTGCTGAAGGTTGGAGTGCCTGTTGCAATTTCTTAAAACAGCAGCACAGCTTGCCCCATGAATTGAGTCTTCCTTTCGCAGATAATTTCTCTGTGGCATCCAGTTTACCCACAGCAGAACCTCTTTCAGAATTGAAGTGGATTCTCTCAAACCTCGCTGCTGCTTTATCAACTAAACTTATGTACTTTTCTAAATCCTTTATTATCATCTCAACAATCTTCACAGCATCTTCACCAGGAATAGATTCTATCTCAAGAAACAACTTTCTTTGCTTATCTTTAAACAACTCCATTAAGGTTTTATTGTGAGATTACAATAATTCAGTCACATATTTAGGATCCACTTCAGTTCTTGTTCTTTTGCTTTTTCTACCATGTCTGCAGTTACTTCCTCCACTAAAGTCATAAGTCCTTCAGAGTCATCCATGAGAGCTGAAATCTTCTAAGTTCCTGTTAATGTTGATATTTTAACCTATGCCCATGAATCACAAATGTTCTTAGTGGCATCTAGAATGCCAACAGGTTTTCAGTCTACATTGCCCTGATCCATCAAAGGAAATACTATCTATGGCCGTGATAGCCTTACGAAATGTATCTTCTAAATAATAAGGCATGAAAGTCAGAATTACTCCTTGATCCATGGGCTACAGAGTGGAAGTTGTGTTATCAGGCACGAAAACATTACTCTTTTCGTACATTTCCATCAGAACTCTTGAGTTACCAGGTGCATTGTCAATGAGCAGTAATATTTGGAAAGGAATTTTTTTCCTAAGCAGTAGGTCTCATCAGTGGGCTTAAAATTCCCAGTAAACCATATTGTAAACAGATGTGCTGTTATTTGGGTTTTGTTATTCCATTTCTAGAGTACAGGCAGAGTAGATTCAGTGTAGTTCTTAAGGACCTAATATTTTGGGGGAGGTAAATGAGGATTGCTGCTACTGCTAAGTCACTTCAGTCGTGTCCGACTCTGTGCGACCCCATAGACGGCAGCCCACCAGGCTCCTCTGTCCCTGGGATTTTCCAGGCAAGAATACTGGAGGGGGTTGCCATTTCCGTCTCCAAAATGAGGATTGGCCTCAATTTAATATCACCAGTTACATTAGCCCCTCACAGAAGAGTCAGCCTGTCCTTTGAGCTTTGAAGACAGGTCCTGACTTCTCTCTGACTGTGAAAGTCCTAGAGTGTCTTCTTAGAATTTTTAGTAAGTAGATTATTTTTTTGTACCTTCTTCATGTTGTATCTGATAGGCTATAGGTACCTCCCCCTTTTAAAATAAAGAAAAAGTTGGTTGGGGGAGTGGTGAGAGCAAAGCAAATCTGATGTTTTTTTTTTTTTTTTTCTCCTTTCTATTTTTAGGTTACCAAAAGGGATGAAGACTCTTCCCTGATGCAGCTAAAGGAGGAATTCCGCAGTTATGAGGCTTTACGCAGAGAACATGATGCCCAAATTGTTCATATTGCTATGGAAGCAGGACTCCGTATTTCACCTGAGCAATGGTCCTCACTTCTGTATGGTGACTTGGCGCATAAATCACACATGCAGTCTATCATTGATAAGGTTTGTGAAACTAGAGATGCTAATTTTGTATCGTTGTTAATCTTGATGAATATTTGAATCTTCTGAAGGAACTAAAGAGAAAACCAGTTGGGAGATTCCTGTTTTTACATGTAAATATCTCATAGATATCATTTCTCTCTTTTTTATTATTTTCTAATTTTCAAAATAAACTAAAGGAGGCGATAGGGAAACAAATACGGGTATTGACATAAAAACAGCCTAGCTTACCAAGTCTGTCATTTATCTAGATTCTGACACCACATAGCTAATAAATAAGTTTTCTAAGTGTCTAATGATGAATTTCATAGGGCAGATTCTGAGGTGAAAATTTAATTCATCATTGATACTTCTACTATGGAATCTGAAGACACTTGAAAACTTATTCAGTATGTTGATTGAATAAAAGCATTTGAATATAGATGTGTTGTAAAAACCTTTTCATTTTCTCTTTTGTGTTAGCTGCAGTCTCCCGAATCCTTTGCAAAGAGTGTTCAGGAATTGACAATTGTTTTGCAACGAACAGGTGACCCAGCTAACTTAAATAGATTGAGGCCTCACTTAGAGCTTCTTGCAAATATAGACCCTAATCCAGGTATGTGAGAATATAATTGCTTATGCTTTTTAAAAAATGATTTCCTATACACAAGAGATTTATCGCTAATGAATTTTTTTTTCCTCATCTCATCCGCTTGGCGGACTATTTTAGATGCTGTTTCACCAACTTGGGAGCAGCTAGAAAATGCAATGGTAGCTGTTAAAACAGTGGTTCATGGCCTAGTAGACTTCATACAAAATTATAGTAGAAAAGGCCATGAGACACCTCAGGTAAGTAAAGTTATTTCTCTTCTGACTGCTCTTATTTCTAATGAAGCATGCTGAACATCTTAACAGGCTGTTTGGTTAATGGACTCCTTATTTGACAGCCCTGTCACATAAGTTTTTATTCTCTGTTCTTTTGAGAGAAACCTGAGTTTTAGTGTACCTGATAGTGTACCTGATTCATAGTACAGCAATAGTTTGGGGAGTGTCTTGAATATGAGTTCACTGCAAGTTTTTTTGACTGGCTGTAGATCTGATTCTATCCAAATATTTTGCCTGATTTTTTCTTAATTTGGGGAAATTGTCACTTTTTTCTCATTTGTTGCCATTCCAGTGAGTTCATATTTGTAAATGTGTGGAAATAAAGTATTTTCAATGTACTTTTGAAGGAGTTATTTAAGGTAAAACCATTTATTCTAATAATAACATCCATTTATTAAGTTATTATGAGCCAGTCTCAATATTTTACATAGATTATTTCTAATCCTCCCAGCCACCTGCAAGGCAGTTGCTGTCTCCAAGTTGAAGTTGAAAGAGGTTAAATAACATATCTAAGATCACGGTGGCAGTAAGTGACAGAACTGGGATCAAGTCTACTCCAAAGTGATCTTTCCACTCTTCTGTCCTTATTCTATTAGAAGACATTATAATGTTCAAAAATTAGCTAAAAGATGAATGTTTCATCTTAAGGTCACAGAAATAATGATGTCTTAGAGTTTGATGCAAATTATAGCAGTCATGATGTTTTTATATTTTGCCTCATTATTTGTATAAACTTAGCACCGACCCTTGGAAGAAAGTTATACTCTGAAGTTGACAAGTAAAATTAGTGTTTCTTAAATTTTAACTTCTAGAGTAAGTTGTATTCTTCCTTTTCCTGAGAACGTTTAAGTAGACAAAGCTTACAGCTTTTTAAATGCTTTTTGACATTGTTTGCTTGATTTGATATCATAATTTTGAGACATCAATGAATTTTGATGAAAAAATCTTTTATTTTTGTGGACATTTTGTTGACAGATAAGTAATGCAGCTTTGAACTAGTTCCTGATGATCCTCAGAAGGAGTATCTAAAATGTCAACTCATGATTATGCCATGTAACTCATAACAGGAAACAGGGCAGTGGTAGTTACGTCAGCACAAGAGTTGTCTAATGTGAAAAGGAATTAAAGGTGTCCTCATAGAACTCTGATGTCACAAGGAGTGAGTGAGAACTGAAATCTTCATTTATCCACATACTGATTTTCTTTTTGTAGCCTCAGCCAAACAGCAAATACAAGACCAGCATGTGTCGAGATTTGCGACAGCAAGGAGGGTGTCCACGAGGAACAAATTGTACTTTTGCCCATTCTCAGGAAGAGCTTGAAAAGTAAGTTAAGAGAACTCTATTTTATTTGGATTTAATTTTGGTCATCATGAAAGAGTCATATAGAGTCAAAGTTTGTGATGAGTTTCAAAGATGCAGTTAAGTCCACATCATGGAATTCTTTAGATTGAAAAATAACCTTTACTTTTGAAACCATACCTTGTTGCTTCTGGCAGCATAGTTAACAAGTGATTTAAAACCTTATTCAGGAATCTAATTTTAGACCATTGTAGAGCTAGAATTCATGTTTCTGCTAAGCACCTGTGCAGAATGAAAATATTCTTATGCTTAGAGTCTTATTTACTCAGGTTCTATTGAAGGTAACAGCTGAGTCTCAGGTAAAATGGTAAAGCAGATACATTTTCTTTTTATGGGCTTTTGGTCTTTTTAACATTCTTTTCCCTCTCTCCTGTCCTATAGGTAATCCCTTTTTCTATGTCCACTTATCCCAGACATAAAAGTAAATGGAGATAAACTGTAATAAATGTTGTCAAAGTTTTGGTTGTTCTGTTTTTTAACCAAAACATTCATCATTGAGATTTCACCAAAAATTGATTCTAGCCTTTCTACTGAATATCTCACCTGCATATCAACTGTTAATGGACATCTCTCTTTTGTTTTTAGATACTTTAAATCCAATTTGAGCTAATTTTCTCCTCATATATTGATGTCTTCTCTTGTATACACCATCTGCCTACTCTCCCCAGGTGTACCCTGTCCAGTCAGTTATATATTCCATGCTATTGGAATAATTTTTGTCAGCTTTCACTTGCTTGTCTTAGTCAAGTCTGTCAGTTCGGCTTCCTGTATATTTCTTGACTCTTGTTCTTTCTGTCGTTGTAGTCTAACCTGGCATCCCCTTTTCTTGATTCATAGTTGCCTCCTAATTAGTTATCGTATAGCTGTGGTTGTCTACCCTCAACCCCATTATTCCCAACAAAATAGGGGGAACTTTGCATTTAAGGCTCATTGCAGATAATGAGAAGCTTAGGAATCCCTGTTGATAAAGATATAAAGTCTACTCTGTGGCCTGCAAGTCTCTGTGTCATCTACTTCATGCCTACTTTTTTGGGGGGTGGCTAGCCCCACACCACGCTGTATGTAGAATTTTAGTTCTCCAACCAGGGTTCAAACCTGTGCCAACTACATTGGAAGCACAGAGTTTTAACCACTGGACAGCCAGGGAAGTCCCCTGGCCTACCTTTTTTACTTCATCTCGCAGTGCTTCCCATTTAGGAGACCTCCTTTGGGAAGCCCTTAAACTTAAAAAAGTTGGAGAAGAAATTGTGTGATTTCATTGCCATTATACTCACAACTGGTGCCCACCTGAAAATCCATTTTCCATCTTATATCTTCAAATTGGCTTCCTATTCTTTATCTCCAGTCCTACTTTAGAACTTTATTATTTCTTGCCTGAACTTATAATAGTAGTAGTAAAAATGAGCCAAATTAATTGGTCAGATTTTGTGCCAGGTGCAGTGTTTAATGTTTTACATGTGTATGTTTACCCAGTTTGTCCGTTTTGCGCTATGTAGCTTTTTACATGCATCTCCCTGTGTCTCAACCAAGATTTTATTTTGCAAGTAAGTGTATACTTACTTGTCCATCTTCTGCTTTAAATTCTTAATTGATTCTCAGTATATTATTGCTGGTTCTGGGCCCAGTCTTGCTTTCCAGCCTTATTCCACCTTTTGTGTTACTTTTTTAAGGTACATCCAGTTTACTACTATACACTTTCTCTCATTCTTCTTTCCTTTGTATGTGTGTTCACTTTATATCCTATATTCTCCTTTTCTCTGTTTGGAGAGCTGCCAGTCCTGATTGTACTCAGATAGCATCTTCCACCTGAAAACCTCTGTGACTTCCAGCCAGTGTTAGTTGCTACCTTCACTGTGCTTCTGTAGTACCCTATACCTGGTAACTTTATAACTACCAGTTTGCTTACTGTGTTGCAGTTATTTACTTACTGTGTGTATTTTCACTGGACTTCATTTATTTATGGGTTATTCATCTTTATATTTTCTGAACCTAAAAAGTATCTGACATGTAAACTCAGTATATTTATGTTGAAAGAGTAGATAATCTACAGTTTATATTTCCAACCAGTTTCATACTCTGTTGCTCTTAAATAAAAAGAAGGAGAAACAGGATAATACAAAGGATTGAGGAAGTGGAAGATGTCATCATCCCGTTGGTTAAAAAAAATGCATGTTGCTACCCAACTCAGACTTTTTGAGGATGGATCCTTTTTCTTAACTCAGATAATGTACCAGGAGGAATTCGAATGCAGATGTTTAACTTAATTTTTTTACTCTGGCCTGCTTTCTCTATTGTACATATCTCTAACCAAACAAATGCCCCAGATCTCTCTTAATATTTGTATGAATATATTTTAGAGTATAGGGTATCAGAATCCTTTTCCCAAGGATTACTGCATTCTGGAGAGTGACAAAAGCCTGAGGTCATCCATCTCAACAAATATATTTAAAAATGGTTGTTAAGTGCTAGGTACTTATTTGAGGTACTTCTAGTGGTGAAAGAGGAACATTAAACTTGTAAACAGATAATTTCAGCTACTGATAAAATGCTATAAAGTCTGAGGTGGAAACAAGTTCAGGAACCAGAAGGATGACCAGTGTGTTGGGAGGATGGAGAATGAGAAGAATGGAGAAAGATAATGTTGGAGAGGCTAGGCAAGAGTAGATCGTACTGGCTTGGTGGACACTGGCAAAGAGTTTGCCTTTTATTTTGGAAGCCATTTTAGTGGTTTATTCAAATAGAACAATGGGATTATAATTTTGTCTTAAAAATGTTACTCTGGTAACTACATGGTGGACTGCTGCAGTGGTTCAGGCATGAGATTAGTCGCTTGGTCCTAGGATTATAGTAATTGAGATGATGACAAATAGCCAGACTTGGGATATATTTTAGAAGTAGACCTGATTTGACTAATGGATCGAATGTGAGGTATAAAGAAAAGAGGAGAAGCAAGGATGACTCCAAGGTTTGGGGCCTTTGTATACTAAGTGATGTCTTTTACTGAGATAGGAAATGCTTGGGGGTAGAAAATCAGTAGCTCTCTTGGCCATGTGAAGTTTAAGGCTTACTCCACATTCGTATAGCAAATATTTATAGAACACCTAGTGTGCACCAGGCACTGTGCTAAAGACAGATGAATATAAAAGGCAAAATCCTTTCTCTCATGGGGCTTACACTGTAGTAGAGAAGATCAACGTAAAGTGAATAAATAGAAAACATAATACCTGGTATTGATTGGTCCTGTGAAGAAAAGTAACAAAGTAAGGAGAAAGAGAATGACTGAAAAGGGGAGGAATTTTAGATGAGATTGTCTGGAAAGGGATCCCAGAGACTATGACATTTAATCAGACACCTGAATGAAACGTTGATGCACTGGAGAAGAAAAGATGATTAAAGGAGTAAAGTCTTGGAGAAGGCAGATGGGCTTGGGCCTGGGGTGTGAGTGGAAAGATTGACCTGAGTTCAGAACAGTAGTGCTTCATCCCTTATTTTATGTGGAATGTGTAGTTACAGAAGCAGGAGGGTTGCTGGAATTAGTGGTGGAAAGTTAAGTAACGCTCCTCTGGTGTCATCTTTTCTGTGTTAAGTGGGAGGCAGTATCATCAGCTATAATGGGGCTATGGAGAGTGAAAGGGAAGAGGATGTTAGACATATGAAAGTTAATTTAGTAGAGAAGTATATTAATGTATTGCTTGGCCATTTTAAGTGATCATAATTTTGAAATGAATCTACTCAGCATGACTGCATGATTTTTCTCTAGCAACAGTCACCTACTTGAGCAGGCACAGAATAAGAGAATAAGTAACAGATTGGATTGGGGCTTTACCAGGTGAGTTCAACAAGGTAATTGGGCCAAGAGAGTTTAAGGTAGGAATTAATGGTGGATAATGGATTCTAAACTTGGTAAGGCAGGGAACAAATGCTTGTGGGGGCTTCTTGATGACTTTAAAAGAATAGAAAGTAGTTAACTTTTTCATCTGTGAGGTCCAGATTCCAAGTCTAAGTCGTTAGCTGCCTGGATGTTAGAAGTCCAGTATTCATCCCTATTTATCTTTTTTTTTTTAATTTTATTTTATTTTTAAACTTTACATAATTGTATTAGTTTTGCCAAATATCAAAATGAATCCACCACAGGTATACATGTGTTCCCCATCCTGAACCCTCCTCCCGCCTCCCTCCCCATACCATCCCTCTGGGTCGTCCCAGTGCCCTAGCCCCAAGCATCCAGTATCGTGCATTGAACCTGGACTGGCATCTCGTTTCATACATGATATTTTACATGTTTCAATGCTATTCTCCCAAATCTTCCCACCCTTTCCCTCTCCCTCAGAGTCCATAAGACTGTTCTATACATCACTGTCTCTTTTGCTGTCTCGTACACAGGGTTATTGTTACCATCTTTCTAAATTCCATATATATGCGTTAGTATACTGTATTGGTGTTTTTCCTTCTGGCTTACTTCATTCTGTATAATAGGCTCCAGTTTCATCCACCTCATTAGAACTGATTCAAATGTATTCTTTTTAATGGCTGAGTAATACTCCATTGTGTATATGTACCATAGCTTTCTTATCCATTCATCTGCTGATGGACATCTAGGTTGCTTCCATGTCCTGGCTATTATAAACAGTGCTGTGATGAACACTGGGGTACACATGTCTCTTTCCCTTCTGGTTTCCTCAGTGTGTATGCCCAGCAGTGGGATTGCTGGATCATAAGGCAGTTCTATTTCCAGTTTTTTAAGGAATCTCCACACTGTTCTCCATAGTGGCTGTACTAGTTTGCATTCCCACCAACAGTGTAAGAGGGTTCCCTTTTCTCCACACCCTCTCCAGCATTTATTATTTGTAGACTTTTGGATCGCAGCCATTCTGACTGGTGTGAAATGGTACCTCATAGTGGTTTTGATTTGCATTTCTCTGATAATGAGTGATGTTGAGCATCTTTTCATGTGTTTGTTAGCCATCTGTATGTCTTCTTTGGAGAAATGTCTATTTAGTTCTTTGGCCCATTTTTTGATTGGGTTGTTTATTTTTCTGGAGTTGAGCTGTAGGAGTTACTTGTATATTTTTGAGATTAGTTGTTTGTCAGTTGCTTCATTTGCTATTATTTTCTCCCATTCTGAAGGCTGTCTTTTCACCTTGCTAATAGTTTCCTTTGATGTGCAGAAGCTTTTAATTTTAATTAGGTCCCATTTGTTTATTTTTGCTTTTATTTCCAGTATTCTGGGAGGTGGATCATAGAGGATCCTGCTGTGATGTATGTTGGAGAGTGTTTTGCTTATGTTCTCCTCTAGGAGTTTTATAGTTTCTGGCCTTACGTTTAGATCTTTAATCCATTTTGAGTTTATTTTTGTGTATGGTGTTAGAAAGTGTTTAGTTTCATTCTTTTACAAGTGGTTGACCAGTTTTCCCAGCACCACTTGTTAAAGAGATTGTCTTTAATCCATTGTATATTCTTGCCTCCTTTGTCAAAGATAAGGTGTCCATATGTGCGTGGATTTATCTCTGGGCTTTCTATTTTGTTCCATTGATCTATATTTCTGTCTTAGTGCCAGTACCATACTGTCTTGATAACTGTGGCTTTGTAGTAGAGCCTGAAGTCAGGTAGGTTGATTCCTCCAGTTCCATTCTTCTTTCTCAGGATCGCTTTGGCTATTCGAGGTTTTTTGTATTTCCATACAAATTGTGAAATTATTTGTTCTAGCTCTGTGAAGAATACCGTTGGTAGCTTTATAGGGATTGCATTGAATCTATAAATTGCTTTGGGTAGTATACTCATTTTCACTGTATTGATTCTTCCAATCCATGAACATGGTATATTCCTCCATCTGTTAGTGTCCTCTTTGATTTCTTTCACCAGTGTTTTATAGTTGTCTATATATAGGTCTTTAGTTTCTTTAGGTAGATATATTCCTAAGTATTTTATTCTTTCCGTTGCAATGGTGAATGGAATTGTTTCCTTAATTTCTCTTTCTGTTTTCTCATTATTAGTGTATAGGAATGCAAGGGATTTCTGTGTGTTGATTTTATATTCTGCAACTTTGCTATAGTCATTGATTAGTTCTAGTAATTTTCTGGTGGAGTCTTTAGGGTTTTCTATGTAGAGGATCATGTCATCTGCAAATAGTGAGAGTTTCACGTCTTCTTTTCCAATTTGGATTCCTTTTATTTCTTTTTCTGCTCTGATTGCTGTGGCCAAAACTTCCAAAACTATGTTGAACAGTAATGGTGAAAGTGGGCACCCTTGTCTTGTTCCTGACTTTAGAGGAAATGCTTTCAATTTTTCACCATTGAGGATAATGTTTGCTGTGGGTTTGTCATATATAGCTTTTATTATGTTGAGGTATGTTCCTTCTATTCCTGCTTTCTGGAGAGTTTTTATCATAAATGGGTGTTGAATTTTGTCAAAGGCTTTCTCTGCATCTATTGAGATAATCATATGGTTTTTATTTTTCAGTTTGTTAATGTGGTGTATTACATTGATTGATTTGCGGATATTGAAGAATCCTTGCATCCCTGGGATAAAGCCCACTTGGTCATGGTGTATGATCTTTTTACTGTGTTGTTGGATTCTGATTGCTAGAATTTTGTTAAGGATTTTTGCATCTATGTTCATCAGTGATATTGGCCTGTAGTTTTCTTTTTTTGTGGGATCTTTGTCAGGTTTTGGTATTAGGGTGATAGTGGCCTCATAGAATGAGTCTGGAAGTTTACCTTCCTCTGCAATTTTCTGGAAGAGTTTGAGCAGGATAGGTGTTAGCTCTTCTCTAAATTTTTGGTAGAATTCAGCTGTGAAGCCGTCTGGACCTGGGCTTTTGTTTGCTGGAAGATTTTTGATTACAGTTTCAATTTCCGTGCTTGTGATGGGTCTGTTAAGATTTTCTATTTCTTCCTGGTCGAGTTTTGGAAAGTTGTACTTTTCTAAGAATTTGTCCATTTCTTCCACGTTGTCCATTTTATTGGCATATAATTGTTGATAGTAGTCTCTTATGATCCTTTGTGTTTCTGTGTTGTCTGTTGTGATCTCTCCATTTTCATTTCTAATTTTATTGATTTGATTTTTCTCCCTTTGTTTCTTGATGAGTCTGGCTAATGGTTTGTCAATTTTATTTATCCTTTCAAAGAACCAGCTTTTGGTTTTGTTGATTTTTGCTATGGTCTCTTTTGTTTCTTTCGCATTTATTTCTGCTCTAATTTTTAAATTTTCTTTTCTTCTACTAATCCCGGGGTTCTTCATTTCTTCCTTTTCTAGTTGCTTTAGGTGTAGAGTTAGGTTATTTGTTTATCTTTTACTTTACTTTCTTTTGTTAAGATTTTACTTCTTATCACTTCTTTCTTTTAGGAGACCCACAATTAAAACTTTATTTTTCACCTGCAAGAGCAATGTTAAGGATATCTGAGCTTTATCCTTTGAGAAAGGAAAACAAGGAGCAGCTGGGCATTTTGTGCAGGAACCTTTGAGGTGAAGAATGCAGAGCAGGTTTCAGAACAGTATGTTAAGGAAAGCACAGGCCCCTCCATGCCACCAAATTGCCTTTTTAAAATATAGGTCTGCCTGTTAACCCTCCTTCTTCAAGAAGTAATCATTGGTTCCCCAGATCTGTAAGGTGATATGTGTAAACTGGCCATAACCTATTGCTTTTTTTTTAACTTTGTATTTTGTCACTCCATCTTTAGCCAGTCTGGTCTGGGAATACTTGTCTTTACTGAGCTTTGCTTTTTCTGTCAGCATGTGTGTATGGGAGAGAGGGGGAGAAGGATTGAATAATGAAGCTGTTTATAGATACTGAAAGACTAAAAGGGAAACTATTGTGAAGGTATTGCTCATCACCAACACTGTTTATATTTAATTACCATATGTTTGGTTATGTATAACATTGGTATCAGATTAATTTAGTTATATGTAATTATGACCCCATATGTGTATAGTCATCTTTCTATTCATGTAACATTGTTGTTTACCATGTTAAAGTATTGGCAGGAACATTGACTAAGACTATAATGAAATTTTCGTTGGACAAATGGATATAAATTTTCTTGAATTGAATCCAGGATCAAATTGCTTTATGTATTAGAGTGTTATATCAGCCCCAAATTTAGTATCAGGAAAGCTTTTTTCAAGAAAGATCTTAAAATCAGAAAAATCTTTAACCCAAATACTTTATACTTTAGTCATAAACTAATCTGAAAAATATAATACTAAATTTATGTATCTTGGAGTTTAAAAATGAGTTTTGGATTTTTTAATCTCTTTAAAATTATCTGATGCTTTAACAACTTGGTAACAATAGAGAATTCTTTCATATCTTGCATACCTTTTCATCTACATTCCCAACTAAATTTGATACTGGTTCCTTTCATTTTTTACATAGTGTACTTTGTATTCCAGGTATACAGAGTTTTTCAGAAAGATCTCTTCCTACTCCCTCAGAATGCTTTTTGAATACATGTGTACTTTTTTTGCTATATTAATTGTGTGCCTAAATATTATAAGTGTTGTGTGTATACATATGTGTATGAGAGATACATTCTAATGTGCCAGCTATTATAATTGAGTTTGATAGTATTTGATATTTAGCTGAATAAAGGTTTTTTCAAAGCTATTCCTTCCTTGAAATTTTTTTCCCATTGCCCACCTCCCCGCCCATCCCCCCTTTTTTTAACTTAGGGTAAGAGTTAGTGAAATATTTACTGATATGTTTATTGTTTTTGAAACAGGTATCGATTAAGGAACAAAAAGATCAATGCAACTGTAAGAACGTTTCCTCTTCTAAATAAAGTTGGTGTAAACAACACTGTCACAACCACAGCCGGAAATGTCATTTCTGTCATAGGAAGTACTGAAACAACGGGGAAAATTGTTCCAAGTACAAATGGAATTTCAAATGCAGAAAACAGTGTTTCCCAGCTAATTCCACGTAGTACTGACAGTACATTAAGAGCTCTGGAGACTGTGAAGAAAGTGGGGAAGGTTGGCACCAATGGTCAGAATGCTGCTGGGCCTTCTGTAGAGTCTGTAACTGAAAAGTAAGTAGTAGGTAAAAATGTTTACATAAGTAATTTAGTCTGTTTATAATTGCCTGAGTATTTTTATTTATCCCGAGGGAAAGCAGGTAATCAGAATTTTTATGCAGATTATTTCATGTAGTAGAGATAGCACTAAATACCAAAAAAATTTGAATTCTAGTCCTGGCTCTGCAATTGAATAGCCCTCTGACCTTGGAAATTCACTTCAACTATGGGTGTTTTCTTCAACTGTAAGCTGAAGAAGTTGAACCAGAATTGAGTTTTTCACACCTTATTTCCTTGAACTTTAGGAATGAGTCCATAGAGGTGCCAGAAAGGAACTAAGTAGAAACGTAAGCAGGTGAGATGCTTGAGCCTCCAGCCCCTGTTTTGATTAGAACAGCTCCACTTTGTGCTCTGTAATGGTGGGTAGTTGTTAAGAGAGAAATCTTTGAAGCCAAATTCTGTGGGTTCATTTTGGCTCACCCTTCTCTAGCTGTATGATCTTAGGCCAGTTACTTAATCTGTCTTCCTTAGTTTACTCATCCATAAAATTGATATAATGATACTACCTACCTGGTATGTTGATTGTGAGAACTGAATGACTTAATACTGCAGTATGCTTTGCTCAGTGCCTGCCACATAGCACTCACTAAATATCTGCATCTATTACTATTGTTTGGGATTTCAGCATAAGACTTACTTTGGTAGAAAAGCTTTGGTACTTTAAGAAAAAAGTTTTAAAACTTCCACATTATCTGAAAAGTTACTTTCACCTCTAATGTCTCAGGCTTTTGTATTCTTTTAGTGTCTTAAAGTCTGAGGTAAAACATACTCAGATTATGTTGCCCATAGTCTGTCAGTATCTATTGTATGCCATATAGGGAAAAAGCATTATGCTAGGCACACAGTAAATCACTAGTGATTTCAAATAATAAATGGATAGGTAGACATTTGTATTGTTTATTTGTGCAGTTAGCATGTGATAGGGAAATTTTATATCTACTTATAAGTATAACATTATATCTACCTACTGCGGGCAGGAATCCCTCAGAAGAAATGGAGTAGCCATCATGGTCAACAAAAGAGTCGGAAATGCAGTACTTGGATGCAATCTCAAAAACGACAGAATGATCTCTGTTTGTTTCCAAGGCAAACCATTCAATATCACAATAATCCAAGTCTATGCCCCAACCAGTAACACTGAAGAAGCTGAAGTTGAACGGTTCTATGAAGACCTACAAGACCTTTTAGAACTAACACCCAAAAAAGATGTCTTTTTCATTATAGGGGACTGGAATGCAAAAGTAGGAAGTCAAGAAACACCTGAAGTAACAGGCAAATTTGGCCTTGGAATACGCAATGAAGCAGGGCAAACACTAAAAGAGTTTTGCCAAGAAAATGCACTGGTCATAACAAACACCCTCTTCCCACAACACAAGAGAATACTCTATACATGGACATCACCAGATGGTCAACACCGAAATCAGATTGATTCTGTTCTTTGCAGCCAAAGATGGAGAAGCTCTATACAGTCAGCAAAAACAAGACCAGGAGCTGACTGTGGCTGAGACCATGAACTCCTTATTGCCAAATTCAGACTGAAATTGAAGAAAGTAGGGAAAACCACTAGACCATTCCGGTATGACCTAAATCAAATCCCTTATGATTATACAGTGGAAGTGAGAAATAGATTTAAGGGCCTAGATCTGATAGATAGAGTGCCTGATGAACTATGGAATGAGGTTCGTGACATTGTACAGGAGACAGGGATCAAGACCATCCCCATGGAAAAGAAATGCAAAAAAGCAAAATGGCTGTCTGGGGAGGCCTTACAAATAGCTGTGAAAAGAAGAGAAGCGAAAAGCAAAGGAGAAAAGGAAAAATATAAACATGTGAATGCAGAGTTCCAAAGAATAGCAAGAAGAGATGAGAAAGTCTTCTTCAGTGATCAATGCAAAGAAATAGAGGAAAACAACAGAATGGGAAAGACTAGAGATCTCGTCAAGAAAATCAGAGATACCAAAGGAACATTTCATGCAAAGATGGGCTCGATAAAGGACAGAAATGGTATGGACCTAACAGAAGCAGAAGATATTAAGAAGAGATGGCAAGAATACACAGAAGAACTGTACAAAAAAGATCTTCATGACGCAGATAATCACGATGGTGTGATCACTGACCTAGAGCCAGACATCCTGGAGTGTGAAGTCAAGTGGGCCTTAGAAAGCATTACTAGGAACAAAGCTAGTGGAGGTGATGGAATTCCAGTTGAGCTATTCCAAATCCTGAAAGATGATGCTGTGAAAGTGCTGCACTCAATATGCCAGCAAATTTGGAAAACTCAGCAGTGGCCGCAGGACTGGAAAAGGTCAGTTTTCATTCCAATCCCAAAGAAAGGCAATGCCAAAGAATGCTCAAACTACCGCACAATTACACTCATCTCGCACGCTAGTAAAGTAATGCTCAAAATTCTCCAAGCCGGCTTCAGCAATATGTGAACTGTGAACTTCCAGATGTTCAAGCTGGTTTTAGAAAAGGCAGAGGAACCAGAGATCAAAGTGCCAACATCCGCTGGATCATGGAAAAGCAAGAGAGTTCCAGAAAAGCATCTATTTCTGCTTTATTGACTATGCCAAAGCCTTTGACTGTGTGGATCACAATAAACTGTGGAAAATTCTGAAAGAGATGGGAATACCAGACCACCTGACCTGCCTCTTGAGAAATTTGTATGCAGGTCAGGAAGCAACAGTTTGAACTGGACATGGAACAACAGACTGGTTCCAAATAGAAAAAGGAGTATGTCAAGGCTGTATATTGTCACCCTGCTTATTTAACTTCTATGCAGAGTACATCATGAGAAACGCAGGACTGGAAGAAACACAAGCTGGAATCAAGATTGCCGGGAGAAATATCAATAACCTCAGATATGCAGATGCCACCACCCTTATGGCAGAAAGTAAAGAGGAACTAAAGAGCCTCTTGATGAAAGCGAAAGTGGAGAGTGAAAAAGTTGGCTTAAAGCTCAACATTCAGAAAATGAAGATCATGGCATCCGGTCCCATCACTTCATGGGAAATAGATGGAGAAACAGTGGAAACAGTGTCAGACTTTATTTTGGGGGGCTCCAAAATCACTGCAGATGGTGACTGCAGCCATGAAATTAAAAGACGCTTACTCCTTGGAAGGAAAGTTATGACCAACCTAGATAGCATGTTCAAAAGCAGAGACATTACTTTGCCAACAAAGGTTCGTCTAGTCAAGGCTATGGTTTTTCCTGTGGTCATGTATGGATGTGAAAGTTGGACTGTGAAGAGGGCTGAGTGCCGAAGAATTGATGCTTTTGAACTGTGGTGTTGGAGAAGAGTCTTGAGAGTCCCTTGGACTGCAAGGAGATCCAACCAGTCTATTCTGAAGGAGATCAGCCCTGGGATTTCTTTGGAGGGAATGATGCTGAAGCTGAAACTCCAGTACTTTGGCCACCTCATGCGAAGAGTTGACTCCTTGGAAAAGACTCTGATACTGGGAAGGATTGGGGGCAGGAGGAGAAAGGGACGACAGAGGATGAGATGGCTGGATGGCATCACTGACTTGATGGACGTGAGTCTCAGTGACCTCTGGGAGTTGGTGTTGAACAGGGAGGCCTGGCGTGCTGCGATTCATGGGGTCGCAAAGAGTCAGACACCACTGAGCGACTGATCTTATCTGATCTGATGGTCTTCCCTCAGAGAGGTCTTGGAAGAGATAGAGAACATTGTCTAGTTTAGCAAATGTTGCTTATACACTAATTCTGAGCTCTGCTTTTGGCACTCTTGAAAATACATGAGATGTATATCTGTGCCTTTAAGAAACTTATGACATAATGGGGGAGACAGCATTTACATAAGTGAAGCAATATTGCAGTTGGATCAAAGAACAGGGAAATATTATATTGCTGGGAGAAGTATTGGAAGAAAATTTAGATGTGTACCTTGGCACCAGATAATGGATGCCTTGTGTTAAACATGCTAAGGAAATGAGCTTTTGAAAGATTTTGGCAAGGTAAAGTTGTAAAACCATAATGTCACTCAACCATGAAAGACTAAGGTACTAGTATGTATTACAATATGGATGAACCTTGAAAACATTATGTTAAGTGAAAGAAGCTAGATGCAAAAGCCATTATGGTAGAATTCCGTTTATGTGCATGTCCAGAATAGGCAAATCCATAGGAGACAGAAAGTAGATAAGTAGTTGCTAGAGGCTGTGGCTGGGGGAACAAGGGAATGGGAAATAGATGCTAATGAATACAGGTTTCTTTGAGAGGTGATGAAAATGCTTCTACAGAATAAGATAATGGTGATGGTTGCACAACCTTGGGAATATACCAGAAATCACTGAATTGTACACTTTGTAAGTGTAAATTATATCTCAGTGTTTAAAAACTTTCAAAAATAAGAAAATCTAAGTAAATCATTTATTCATTGATTCAAAAATTGTAAATCTTCTGCTCTGTGCTACATATCAGACCAGTTAGCATAGTTAATGAAAATGAACTAAATATACTCCCTACCTCTCAGTGTCTTCCAGTGTAGCTTGGGAAACAGATATGAACAGATACAATATATGCTGAAAGGTACTGCAGCAGAGTTGGGTTCCAAGTGTTAACTAAAACACGAAAAATAGCAATAATTCTGTCTGAGGTTAATTGTGGAAAATTTTTTAGCAGTAAGGTGATGACACCTGAACTATTCCAAAACTATGACTAGTTAGGAAGGAAGGGTCTTGTCAACGGAAAAAGCAGCTCAGACAAAAGCATGTAGGTAAGAGGGACTGCAAGGATATCAAACCAGTCAGTCCTAAAGGAAGTCAGTCCTGAATATTCATTGGAAGGACTGATGCTGAAGCTGAAACTCCAATACTTTGGCCACATGATGTGAAGAACTGATTCATTGGAAAAGACCCTGATGCTGGGAAAGATTGAAGGCAGGGAAAGGGGGATGACAGAGGATGAGATGGTTACATGGCATCACTGACTCGATGGACATGAGTTTGAGCCAGCTCTGGGAGTTGGTGATGGACAGGGAGGCCAGAGTCGGACACAACTGAGCAACTGAAGTGAACTGAGGAGGGTCTACTGTGAAGGAGGGCCTGGAATCCTGAAATTCATCTAGAGTGTAGCTATAGTAATCTAGCTATCTGGCCAGAATGAGATGGAAAGTTAGATTTTTTCCTTAAATCTGAATTTTTGGGATAGCTTGCATGATTTCATATGGCTTTGAACCTTGTCATCTAGAACCAGACATCCTGGAATGCAAAGTCAAGTGGGCCTTAGAAAGCATCACTATGAACAAAGCTAGTGGAGGTGATGGAATTCCAGTTGAGCTTTTTCAATCCTAAAAGATGATGCTGTTACAGTGCTGCACTCAATATGCCAGCAAATTTGGAAAACTCAGCAGTGCCCACAGGACTGGAAAAGGTCAGTTTTCATTCCAATCCCCAAAAAAGACAATGCTAAAGAATGTTCAAACTAACACACAGTTGCACTCATCTCACATGCTAGCAAAGTAATGTTCAAAATTCTCCAAGCCGTACTTCAACAGTATGTGAACTGTGAACTACCAGATTTTTCAAGCTGGATTTAGAAAAAGTAGAGGAACCAGAGATGAGAGTTTCAGAAAAATGTCTACTTCTGCTTCATTGACGACGTCAAAGCCTTTGACTGTGTGGATCCAGCAAACTGTGGAAAATTCTTAAAGAGATGGGAATAATAGACCACCTTACCTACTTCCTGAGAAATCTGTATGCAGTTCAAGAGGCAACAGTTAGAACTGGACATGGAACAAGACTGGTTCCAAATTGGGAAAGGAGTATTTCAAGGCTGGATATTGTCACCCTGGTTATTTAACTTACATGCAGAGTACATCATGTGAAATGCCAGGCTGGATGAAGCACAAGCTGGAATCAAGATTGCCAGGAGAAATATCATTAACCTCAGATATGCAGATGACACCACCCTTATGGCAGAAAGCAAAGAACTAAAGAGCCTCTTGATGAAGGTGAAAGAGTGAAAATGTTGGCTTAAAACTCAACATTCAGAAAACTAAGATCATGGCATCCGGTTCCATTACTTCATGGCAAATAGATGGGGAAACAGTGACAGACTTTATATTTTGGGCTCCAAAATCACTGCAGATGGTCATTGCAGCCATGAAATTAAAAGACGCTTGCTCCTTGGAAGAAAAGTTATGACCAACCTATACAGCATATTAAAAAGCAGAGACATTACTTTGCCAACGAAGGTCCGTCTAGTCAAAGGTATGGTTTTTCCAGTAATCGTATATGGATGTGAGAGTTGGACTGTGAAGAAAGCTGAGCGCCAAAGAATTGATGCTTTTGAACTGTGGTGTTGGAGAAGACTTTTGAGAATCCCTTGGACTGCAAGGAGATCCAACTAGTCCATCCTAAGGGAAATCAGTCCTGAATATTCATTGGAAGGCCTGATGTTGAAGCTGAAACTCCAAAACTTTGGCCATCTGATGTGGAGAACTGACCCATTTGAAAAGACTCTGATGCTGGGAAAGATTGAAGGTGGGAGGAGAAGGGGATGACAAAGGATGAGATGGTTGCATCACCAACTCAATGGACATGAGTTTGTGTAAGCTCCGGGAGTTGGTGATGGACAGGGAAGTCTGGCATGCTGCAGTCCATGGGGTCGCAAAGAGTCAGACATGACTGCATGACTGAACTTACCTGAACTTGAACCTTGTCATGAATTTGAGTGCCTTTTTCCTGCAGTCTAAGACTTTGCCATTCAAAAAGTACTTATCCAGATTTTATGGTATGTGACATTCTGATACGGAAAAGCAGATAATCTGTGTAAAGCACTTAGCATATTGCCTAGAATAAGCTTAGTAATTGCTGTGTACATTAAAACAAACTGTGGAAAATTTTTAAAGAGATGGAAATACCAGGCCACTTCACCTGCCTCCTGAGAAATCTGTATGCGGGTCAAGAAGCAACAGTTAGAACTGGACATGGAACAACAGACTGGTTCCAAATCAGGGAAGGAGTACGTCAAGGCTGTATTTTGTCACCCTGCTTAGTTAATTTATATGCAAAATACATCATGCGTGATGCCAGGCTGGATGAAGCACAAGCTGGTAT
Organism: Bos indicus; assembly: GCF_029378745.1. NCBI lineage: Eukaryota > Metazoa > Chordata > Mammalia > Artiodactyla > Bovidae > Bos > Bos indicus. Next base: position 93,704,225 of record NC_091770.1, on the reverse strand, counting down.
CAAGATTGCTGCGAGAAATACCAATAACCTCAGATATGCAGATGATACCACCCTTACAGCAGAAAGCGAAGAACTAAAGATCCTCTTGATGAAAGTGAAGGAGGAGAGAGAAATAGTTGGCTTAAAACTTAACATTCAGAAAACTAAAACCATGGCATCTGGTCCCATCACTTCATGGGAAATAGATGGGGAAACAATGGAAACAGTGACAGACTATTTTTTGGGCTCCAAAATCACTGCAGATGGTGACTGCAGCCATGAAATTAAAAGACTCTTGCTCCTTGGAAGGAAAGTTATGACCAACCTATACAGCATATTAAAAAGCAGAGATATTAAAGATATTACTTTGCCAACGAATGTCCGTCTTTTCAAAGCTATGGTTTTCCAGTAGTCATGTATGGATGTAAGAGTTGGACTATAGAGAAAGATGAGCGCCAAAGAATTGATGCTTTTGATCTGTGGTGTTGGAGAAAACTCTAGAGAGTCACTTGGACCGCAGGGAGATCCAACTAGTCCATCCTAAAGGAGATCAATCCTGAGTATTCATTGGAAGGTCTGATGCTGAAGCTGAAGCTCCAAAACGTTGGCCACCTGATCCAGAGAACTGACTCATTTGAAAAGACCCTGATGATGGGAAAGATCGAGGGCAGGAGGAGAAGGGGACGACAGAGGATGAGATGGTTGCATGGCATCGCCGACTCAATGGACATGGGTTTGAGTAAGCTCCTGGAGTTGGTGATGGACAGGGAAGCCTGACGTGCTGCATTCCATGGGGTCACAAAGAATCGGACCCGACTGAGTGACTGAATTGACTTACTGTTGTTATGAGGAAATCCTAATTATTTTCCTTCTTGCCTTTATTGAACTTCAAAGAGTAAGCCCAGCACTAAAATACCTTTAATGTCTAAGCTGTTTGTACTTACTATTCTTATCTACAATTTCTTAGTTATTTTCTACATTTTGATACACAAATACACATAAAAGTAAGCATCTTCTAGATTAATCTCAGCTAGACTTAAAGGCACCCCATATTCCTTGTTGTTTATAAAACTGTTGCTTTAATAAGGGCTTCTTTAGTTTGAGATGCAGTGTATTGAATTCCTGCATCATTAACAAGATCTTTTTCTTCAGTTACCACCACATATCTTCTCTCTGCCAGAGTTTGACTTCTTCAGAGGATGTAAGAAGCCACGGTAAGATCCTCTGGAAGTGATTGCGTGGTGACTCAACAAAAAGTCATTTGTGTTTTCTTTTTTTTAAATAAAAGAAAGCTTATGTGTTTTTCATCAGTTTAATGAGTAATACATTTTATTGGTATTCTGTTTGTCCAGCAGATATTTACTGACTACCTACTGTGTGGCAGGAACTTTTCCATTTGTCCAACAAATACTACTGAGTGCCTTCTATATGCCACAAACGTTTACAGTCCTAGGGATATAGCAGTTAACAAAATGGACGAAAATCGCCTTTCTTCATTGAGTTTACATTTCAATTAATCTTAACTCTTAATAGAACAGTCCTACCTGGAATTTGTGTTTTTTTTTTTCACCCTCACCAAAATATGATATCTTTTACTATAATCTTGTGAACTAATAGTAGAAGGTAGCAGTAAAATTCATTGCCTTATTTGTCACCTGAAAAACCTGAAGCATTGTCTGTCAATGGTCACTATATAATTTTATGAAAAATTCCTAATGATGAAGACTTAACGGACATAGGCAGTGATGTATCATTTCCATTTGTTAAATTTTTCCTCTAGTAAAATTGGCTCTCCACCCAAGACTCCTGTAAGTAATGTAGCGGCTACCTCAGCTGGGCCCACTAGTGCTGGAACAGAGCTGAATTCTGTGCCTCCAAAATCCAGCCCATTTATCACTAGAGTACCAGTATATCCTCAGCATTCTGAAAACATTCAGTATTTTCAAGATCCAAGGACTCAGATACCCTTTGAAGTCCCACAGTACCCACAGACTGGTAAGTGATTTTAGATAATTCTAAGAAAAAGAAACTACAATATAACATTTGTTGTAGTAAATCATTGAGTCATTTATAGCTATCTAGAATATCTACATTAAAAAAATTAATCCTTTGGACTGTATGACCCTTAAATTTTCTTCCTGTCTTAAGAATCTATGATTCTACCTACCAATAGTTTTAATATTTTTCAGTCCTATGAATCAAATATGGGGTTCATGATGAGCTTTAGTGAGTTTTGTATATCCTCAGAAATAATATACTAAGTGTTTGGTGTATATACACTTAAAGTATAATTTTGAAAGGACAGCACACAGCTTATATGGATTAAGAAGGATGTCTTTAAACTCTGCTCCCCAAAAGATTAAGAATCAATGATCTAACTAATTACTTAAACCAAAACCTGTGGCCCTCGAAGGAAATTTACCAGGCATCTGTTAATAGTTCATTGTATGTTTTTAAGGAGCAGTTTAACAAAATGTTGAATGTTAAGGATTTTGATATAGTGGTGTCTTGAAAGCATGTAGTATCTTTGTAATCCAGGGGTAACTAAAATTCAAAACTTATGTTATTTTCCCACATTAAAGGCTGCTTTAGACTTAAACCATTATAAGATGTTAAATATTACTAAAATTACATTAAATATTCCTCTTTCCAATTTTCAAGGATACTACCCACCACCTCCAACGGTACCAGCTGGTGTGGCTCCCTGTGTTCCTCGCTTTGTGAGGTCCAATAATGTTCCAGAGTCCTCCCTCCCACCTGCTTCCATGCCATATGCCGATCATTACAGTACATTTTCCCCTCGAGATCGAATGAATTCTTCTCCTTACCAACCTCCTCCTCCGCAGCCGTATGGACCAGTTCCCCCAGTACCTTCTGGAATGTATGCTCCTGTGTACGACAGCAGGCGCATCTGGCGCCCACCTATGTACCAACGAGATGACATTATTAGAAGCAATTCTTTACCTCCAATGGATGTGATGCACTCGTCAGTGTATCAGACGTCTTTGCGGGAAAGATATAACTCATTAGATGGGTATTATTCAGTGGCTTGTCAGCCACCAAGTGAGCCAAGGACAACTGTGCCTTTACCAAGGGTAAGTGATAATGGAACTAGGAATGCTAGCTAGTACAGCACAGTGGTTAAGAGTCTAGTGTCTGATGTTACAACATTTGGGTATATCCTGGCTCCTTCACTTACTAATTGTGTAACTTAATGGAATTTACTTGACTTCTCTATGTCAGTTTTTTCACTTTTGATGGAAATAATAGTAGTACCTACCTCATAAGGCTGTTGTGAGGATTAAATCAGAAAAAGCTCTTAGACTTGGACCTGATGCATATACATGCTCAATAAATGTTATGTTTGGATACGAAAGTGATCAGAAAGTAAAAAGAAATCTTCAAGATACAAAGACAGGGCCTGTTTTTTACTATCCCCACATATATACATACGATTTTCCTAAACCAGAAAAGTGAGTGCTCAGATTTTACTCTTAACATTATTTAAACCCTTTCATTTAAGTGTATGGAGAATAGGCTAGGGGGACTTCCCTTCTGTATTCTTTTTTGTCCCAACAGTATAATAAATGTTCACATTATTTCCACAGAGCATAGTTAAATTTATTTACTGCTCCCTAGATGATTAAGATTGTTTCTTTTGTCCCCCCTTAGGAACCTTGTGGTCATTTGAAGACCAGTTGCGAGGAGCAGATAAGAAGAAAGCCAGAGCAGTGGGCACAGTACCACACTCAGAAAGCACCTCTTGTCTCTTCAACTCTTCCTGTGGCAACACAGTCACCAACACCACCTTCTCCTCTATTCAGTGTAGACTTTCGCACTGATGTAAGAAAGAAAGGTTTTAATCACTTGATGTTGCAGGGACAGGTCAGACGACTGACTTCAGAGCACTCATTCAAGCTAGGGATAGCTGTGTTGGATATTTTGCATTGGTTTGGTGGCAGTTGAGTTTAATTCAATAAACATTGAGTATGTAAGCTCTATGGCCAGGCATTGTGACACTGAAGACTGCTAACAAATCACAGTCCTTTTCCACCAAGAATTCAAGTCTTTTCAGCACTATAGTTCTCCTTATTTTTATAGATTTTATTGATAAATAAGATTTATACCCACCATTTATTGAGCACTTACGTGGCCAGGCACTGTGCTAAGCATTTACATGTTATTTAATTCTTACAAAATCCTTAGGGGGCAGGTATTACCCATATTTTATAGGTTAGGAATCCTACTCAGAGAAGTTAAGTAATTTGCCCAAGTAATAAATCGAGCCTATAAATAGCTTGGATTTGAATTCTGGTCTGTCTGAGGCGTTTCTTCCCTACTTCACAAGAAGTGCAGAAATGACTATTATTCATGGTGTTTTAAATCACTGTTAAGTATTGTTCTTATCATTTCAAGACAGGTTTTGTACCAGGATTGTTTTAATGTACCCTGTTTTCCATACTGTTATATTTAGAGCAAACCGTTAATTTTTCTTTGATTCATCTGGTTTATTCCCTATCCCTAGATATACTAATATAAATTTTTTTTCTAACCTTTTCATTAAATTTGCAAAATTTCAACATATGCAAAAAGAGAATAGTAATAAACTTCATGTATCCATTATACAGTTATCAACTCAGCCAATCTTGTTTCATTTGTAGCCCTTCTTCCTACTGATTTATTTTGAAATAATCCTGGAAGTAATCCTAGACATCATATTTTTCCATCCGTAACTGTTGAATTTTTAAAATAGACATATTTTTTTAAAAATCCTAGATAGCATATTTTTCCATCCATAAATTTGAATTTTTAAATTCATCTTCCCAGTCCCTTTGTCAGATCCCCAGGCTGGGAAGCCTGACCTGGGGCTCAGAATCTTCACAATAGTGGGAGAACTTCTTTGGTATTATTGTTAACCAGTTTGTGGGTCACTCATCTGGCTGGTATGGGATTTGGTTTCATTGTGATTGTACCCTTCCTACCACATCAGTGTGGTTTCTCCTTTGTCTTTGGACGTGTCAGGTATCTTTTTTTCATGGGTTCTAGCATCCTCCAGTCAATGTTTGTTTAACACCTAGTTGCAATTTCAGTGCTCTCGCAGGAGGAGATGAGCGCATGTCCTTCTACTCTGCCATCTTGAACCAATCCCGATCCAAATTTATCTCATCAAAATTAGACTTCTTCAAAGCAGCTAACCATCTTGAGAAGAGTGTTGCCACTTGCTTAATACGAAAATGTATTTCTATGTATGTGTTTATGTATGTGTGTGTTTTTTTTGCTTTTTTTCATTTTTTGGAGCACTTTGTACCATGTTAGAGGCATGCTGTAAATTGTTTTTTATTCTGGGTAGTGTCACTCTGGGGTTCCTTATGAATTCTTAAAGGACAAAGTGAAAAAGAGAAGGCATTCTGTTTCTGTTAAGATGTAATATAAATACGTACTATTTATAACTTTTTACAGTTTTTATATTAGTTATTGAATGTTTAATTATTCACTATAAAGTGCTGTGAATTCTATAATAGTTACTGTATATTAGTTACAAGTTTGTAATTTAAATTTCTTATCAATTGCCTTTGCTTTTATTTTTCGTTCTTTTTTTAACCAGTTCTCTGAAAATGTGAGTGGCACAAAATTTGAAGATGATCATCTTTCCCATTATTCTCCCTGGTCTTGTGGCACCATCGGTTCTTGTATAAATGCCATTGATTCAGAGCCCAGAGATGTGATTGCTAATTCAAATGCGGTATTAATGGTATGATTTGGGGGGCAAGGGTTATGCATGTTGATTCAAATTTTAGAAGGATTGAAAGCTTTCGTCTTCATTTTGTTGCTATATACAGTAACTCATCTGTAAGCAGCAGATATATTTAGGTAAGTCTGAAATAAATTGCAGCCAGTGTTTATTTTATTTTATTTTATTTTTTTCAGTGTTTAAATTATTTGAACATAGTGTTTTAAAAATAGATGTTGGGTTATGACTGAGATATACAGTTAATATTAAATTTACCAGAGAACCTAATTTCATGTTTTTTTTGAAAGCTTTTACTTGTATTATTAGCTGAAATAATTGCCCACGATCTATTTATTTTCTTCTGTTTATACAGGACCTGGACAGTGGGGATGTTAAGAGAAGAGTGCATTTATTTGAAACTCAGAGAAGGACAAAAGAAGAAGATCCAATAATTCCTTTTAGTGATGGACCCATCATCTCAAAATGGGGTGCGATTTCTAGATCTTCCCGTACTGGTTACCATACCACGGACCCTGTCCAGGCCACTGCTTCCCAAGGAAGTGCAACCAAGCCCATCAGTGTATCAGGTAATCCATATCATTAGTACTTCACCTGGTATGGTCTAGCACTGTGCTTTATAATCCTCACTCTGTTAGGTATAGAACATGTCTCTCCATTTAACAACCACTGTAAACCTAGAGTTAAACAGCTTAGCCAGGAGAGCATGGCTACTTAGATAAAAGTGGATTTTTGGGGGAAGGTATACATTCACATCTGCATCTAATTTTTCACTTTTCTGGTCATTGTTTCTTTCTACAGATTATGTACCTTATGTCAATGCTGTTGATTCAAGGTGGAGTTCATATGGTAATGAGGCTACATCATCAGCACATTATATTGAACGGTAACGTTGCTCTTAATTCTTTAGGATTCTCTATTCTCAGACTTGTCTATATTCCCAAAGTACAGATCGAAGTCCCAGTTATTCATGAACTGTGTTTTGCTAGTGTTAACTATATAATGAATTTCTGAAAAAAGTTTACATCTGGAATAATGATTGAAACTTTCAGGGTTGATCTGTTATGTAAAACATATATAGTATATAGTTATTATATAGTCATTACTTCTTTAGTTGCTTCATTTTGTAACAGTAAACAAATTTCTCTTTAAAGCGACAGATTCATTGTTACCGATTTATCTGGTCATAGAAAGCATTCCAGTACTGGAGACCTTTTGAGCATTGAACTTCAGCAGGTAGGCTCTGTGTCAGTCAGCTTTGAGTTTATTTTTAAAAAAAGAATGATGTTTAAAAGCTAAAGGCTGGAACCTGACTCTCTTTTTTTTTCCCCTCTAGGCCAAGAGTAACTCATTGCTTCTTCAGAGGGAGGCCAATGCTCTGGCTATGCAACAGAAGTGGAATTCCCTGGATGAAGGCCGTCACCTCACATTAAATCTTCTAAGTAAGGAAATTGAACTGAGAAATGGAGAGGTAAGGACACTGACCCTCTCAGCTTCATCCCTGGTATATTTGCTGTTTGCTGCTGCTGCATGTTGTTTTATCCATTGTTTAGTGCATTTTACGCCATTACTTAGCATGGCTTTTTCTGGTAGATGATTGCTTTTAAAATTTAACAGTAGCAATAAAATTGTAATCCCAGATTTCTTTTCTTATATCAGTCATTGAGATTCGCATTTTCATTTAAAAGGGAAGCCCCAGTTTCCACAGATATGAAATCAGTATTTTTCTTAATTACAGAGTGATTATACAGAAGATGCAGCTGATACTAAGCCTGATAGGGATATTGAGTTAGAGCTGTCAGCACTTGATACTGATGAACCTGATGGACAAGGTGAACAGATTGAAGTAAGTACCACAATTAGATATCCAGGAGGCTTTACTCCACTGGAAATTAAAGTACACAACATGTTCCTCCCGAAGGATTAACATTTTATTTGCGTAGGAGATCCTGGACATACAGCTTGGTATCAGTTCTCAAAATGATCAGTTGCTGAATGGAACAGCAGTAGAGAATGGGCATCCAGTCCAGCAGCACCAAGAGGAGCCTCTGGAGCAGAAGAGACAGAGTTTAGGTGAAGACCGTGTGATTCTGTGAGTGTTAGACGTAAGATTCATAACCACTGGGCATAAGCCATGAATATTTAAAGAGAAATAGATACACCATTAAATTCATTTTTGATTTTATCCTATGAGGGGAAAACCTCATAGTAATAAGGCAATGATTTGGTCAGTCTGGATTTTTAGGAGAGCAGAGGTAAATTTGAACTGTCAAAGTGCTCCATGCTAGTAGCCTCAAACGTGCTTTTTATTGGGATCAATGTTTATTTTTATACTTGAGCATCAGAAGGATAAGATGGTTGGATGTCATCACTGACTCTGGACATGAGTTTAAGCAAACTCAGGGAGATAGTGAAGGACAGGGAGGCCTGGCATGCTGCAGCTCTTGGTGTCACAAAGAGTCAGACATGACTTAGCGACTGAACAACAATCAGGTTATACTTTCACTGTCTGACAGGCAAGCATCAAAACTACAAAATGCAGAATGAAAACCTAAATAAAGGGTTTCCCTTTAAAAAAATCATGTTAAGATATTCTCGATCGTTAGTATAATTACTGCCAAAAATATGGGTTTATCATGAACTTGATAGTTTGTTGGCCTTAAACTAACCAATCTTCTAATTTTTTATTATAATTTTTCAAAAATGGGATTTTTTTTTAGTCACTAAAAAAAAAGATATGCTGTTTCTAGGGGCTCTTAAAGTGTGTTATAGCTTTTATTCAGCATGCATGGTTACTCCTAAAAGTTTTCGCTTAAAGCTAATTTGTTTTCAATGTCATTTATTTTCTCCCAGGGAAGAGCAAAAAACAATTCTGCCGGTAACTTCTTGCTTTAGCCAGCCACTCCCAGTGTCCATCAGCAATGCGAGTGGCCTACCCATCACCACATCTGTCAGTGTTGGCAACCTCATTCTGAAAACTCATGTTATGTCTGAAGATAAAAACGACTTTTTAAAATCCGTTGCAAATGGGAAGATGGTTAATAGCTGAAAGGAGGTTCATCTTTCAAATTTGTGACCATACCATGGAAGCATTTACACTAGCTTTTTATATATATAATATATATTATATAATGTATATTTTTTTTAAAAAAAAGATATTACTGGGGGCATCCATTTCCTGTGGACTCTTTGATACTTTAAGCCCTCTTGCATTAGCATTATGAAAAAAAAGAAAATTTACTTTACTAGGGTAACACGTTCACTTTCCAGAAGTGATTGGAATTTGGACATTTAACTTAAGCTTCAAGCAGCTTTTTATGAGTTTGTAGCAATCCGGTGCAGTAACTGAGCCATTTCCTATTTTAAATGGCTTCTATAGAAAATTAACAACTCAGTTATTAAACTAGCAGGATCCTACAATGATACATCTAGTGAAAGTAGACTTAATTAACTTATTTATTTCTATTTTATGTTTCACTGAGAGAAGTTTCCATCTCATTCCAGCTGCTTTATTTATCTTTTTCATGGGACTTTGCATGGATTTTTTTTCCTTTTTTTTTTTTTTTTTTAAATTTTGAAGAGTGGAGTTAGACGTTCTTACCATAGAATTTTACAGGGTTATATACTAGGTTTCTTTACTGCATTATATGTAGGAGTGTGGTGCAGTGCTTTTATCTGTAGCATTTAACTTTTTTTTCAGTTTTCCATTTTTCAAGAATAGTTTCTGCTTTGTTAATATTTATACACAGGCTACTTGTTGAAGTAAGTAATTAAATATATAACCAAGTGCCTAAGTCTTTCAGCTGATGTACTAGATATTAAATTCTCCTAAGTTATGCAGAATCGTTTTTACAATTTTGATAAATTATGCACTAATGTAATGGCAGTTTTTTAAAATGCAGATTTAAGCCTGTACATTATTGAATCTGATGACTTGGCAAAAGAATCAGGTGCTTTCAGCTTTTTGAGAAAACCCTGTATGTAGCGTTTGCACTGACTAACAAGATGGTATTGCTGGGTTTTTAATTTAATTAATTTGGATGTTCATTGCATTATCTTGGTTAAATATTGTTTATTGTTACTTCATGTTGGGGTTTAATTTTCTTTGTTTTCTGTTAGGTTGATAAGACTATGAACCATGTAATAATAGAATATTGGCTAACCTTTATTCATACTTAAAAACATGAATGATTGCTGCCCTGCTAAAATGTGACTGAAAAGTGTTTTGACTTGGCATCTGAAAGTATGCAGTATGTTCAACCAGCTGTGCTCCAGATTTGTGGGAGATATTTTACTGAAACCTAAATTTCAGTCAACATTTGAAAACAAAAGCTGGGCATTCCTTCCTGGTGATCTTACCTATAGTTTGTGTCTTTGTTTCCCCCCCCCCCTTATTTCTTTAAGATTAGTTTGACTTTTATTATTATTTTTTAATTAACTTCTGTGAAGTTGTTTACTCTGAAAATTGTACTGGAATATTTTAAGCCAAGCTGATCTTTCACCAGGTGTACTGTATGTAAGGGCTTTTCCTGCTAGCAAGATGCTTAAACAGGATCATGTTATTGGTCGTCTGAGCTATTTAGTTGTTTTACAAAACCACAGCATTGTATCAGATAAGATTTTGATAAAAAGTTTTGTGCACATTTCCAGGGGCGGGAGGGTTGACATTTCCCTGAAATTTCTTGATCAGAATGAGTAAATACTGGTGTTTGATACCTGTCTTAATGAACATGCTCATAAGGTGACTGATAAGTTGTAAATATACCTGAGAAACAAAGGGGTAGTTTTGATATTCTGGTGTCAGTATGGAAGATCTTACACATTTATTTAATACTCAGATGTATGAAGATGTTTGTTTGTAGCATAACAGCACAGTAGCCTTGACTTAGTTTCCTTTGGTTAGTACTGTACCTTTTTGCCATGGCCAGTGCCCCTTTCCCTGCAAAGACATTTTATTTATTTCACTCTGTAACCTGAAATGAATAGGAACAAGAGTTTTAAACCATGTTACATTAACTTATTTCCAACATTATGAATTAGCCTAGGATATTACAGGAACGTGATTGTTATATAATTTATATCAGAACCTTTCTATAAAATATGCGCTTATTACATTTGAAATGCTTCCAATGTACTTTATTTGCTGTTTGTATTTCCAAAAAGGATATGCAAACCAGTATGTCTATTTCATGGATATTTAAATAGTGAGATCTTCCATGTTGAAGGTAATGTATTTTTTTTTAAGATTTTAAAATTGCTATTTTGTTACAAAATAGAGACCTATTAACAGTTTGAGAGCTCCTTATGTGCCCTCAGGGAAAGAACCCTCTGTGCAACAGAACTACGCAAAACATCTTCAGCACGTTCTGAGGGTGAATATATACTACATAAATTGATCTTGTGTATTTAACCTTATCTTTTTAATTTTAAAATTGAAGTTTTGAAACTTGGTTGTGCTCTGCTGGAGGGGGTTGGGATAAACTGCTTAGGTGTTTGCCTACTTGTCCAGTGAAATTACATTTGCATCAGTGTATGTATATACCTGCCAACTTTATTGGTATGTCTCAGAACACTTATATTAAAATAATGCTTGTCTTGCAGCAGGTGATCCCATAAAACAATAATTCCTTGTTCTTAAAAACTTACTCTCTTCCTCACTAACAGCATAGGAATTGTTTCTGTGTAGGGATGATTCTGTATTGCATCCTTTATGTAGTGACCATCTTCTGTTTCTCATGGCGTGAAGTAAATGTGTAGTAAAGACATTGGTTCTCTGCCACTTGAGAAGAAAGAGCAGTTTATCTGATCCTTCTTCTGAAAGGTACCTAATGGTATCATAGAGGAGAAAATCACAAATCAGACCTAGAGTGTGACTTTTATAGTGGGGTTATTCCCTGTCATTTGACCCTTTTACCAACATGTTCATGATGTACATATATTTGAAATCAAAAGATATAAAGCAATAGGAGAGGAAGTTTGTAATGTCAACTAAACTGCATATGTGGTGTGTGGTCTAATTAGGAAAAAGTAGTCTGAGGTCTGAAAAGTGGGAAAATGGTGGGGGGTTTTTGTTTTGTTTTGACTTTTTGTGTTTTGTAAAACTTCTGAGTCACATTCTGAAGTTCATGTGCCTCATTCAGATACTATGATGTAGCATCAGTAGTTCTTTCCTTATGGTCCCATCTCACCTCATGAATCCTGAGAAAGTTACTGAAGTATTTTGTCTAGTTGGTACCTGAACAAAGCAGATTCCTTTGCTTTCCTGCCATGACTTTCAATACCATCTCATAAACCAGCGTCATGCGTGAAAGTTGTGGATCGTAATTTTTAAGAGGAGGTACTTCGGTGGGTCAGTAGCACTGATACTTTTCCTAGTAGCTGTTTACTCTCAGAATAATAAATGAAACCTCCTATGCTAGAAATGAAATTTTCTATTTGTGTGGATCTGGTCACTTTCAACTCACATTTCAAGTTGATTCTAAGTTTATAAAGCACATCTCAGTTTTGTATGTTGCTTTGAGAAAATTACAGGATGCACAGTAATTTGTAGGAATTTAAAATGGGATCATTTAAACATTTGAAAATTTGTTTTAAAAACCATCTAGCTTGCTTGTACATTTTAGATGTTAAAGCCCTTGTTGTCTTGTTAACAGGCGTGGAGTTTGTAATGATCAGATTGAGCATGTGATTTCAGCTTTGAATCTGAATATTTCTTCCCTAGTTGCTAGATTCATTTTCTGAGCAGACTGTCACTAGTATTGGTGACTAATCATTCAAGGGGAAAGTTGCATTTGCAACTGTGTATTGCTTTTCTGGAAGAAATTTCCTTGTGTCTTAGTGAATGAAGAGTGTTGTTGGGATCACTTGCTGTAACTCCTACATAAGAACCCCTTCTGCAAGCAGAACACAAATGCACATGCTCAAGGAGTATCTCATCTTCTGAATAAATTGAATAAATTTGCTAGTCATTCCTTTATACTAGCGGTTTCTTTGTATCCCTTTGCTGGCAAGGGAATACAAGGAGTCAAGGCCACCAATCAGAACACCCCACATTTGAGTGGAGTCCTATTTTTACTCCAAGAGCAGTTATTCCCCCGAAGTCTGAAATTGGCAGTTTTTTTCTTTTTTTAAATAAAAAAATTTTAAATCTCCTTAAACCAGTGGAACACAGACACTGGCTGCACTTAGTACTGCCAAAAGCCAAGGTCATTTGCATATATTCCATCAATCTGTCCAGAATTAGGCCTCACTTTATAACCCAAGGCATGGAAGTGCATGCATTCTCTTAGCTGGGCAAACAATTATACTGTAGTTGTGATACAACACATGTGGCTTTTATTTGTACTGCACATATCCACTGTACAGCCACTTGGGAGTATCGTGGTTAGCTTGCAGCAACTGCTGTCTGCATTTATACTGTTTATTGCATATTCTTTTCCCTGGAAGTGAAAGAGAAATGTTTTTTCTTGTTGCATTGATTACATTTTATAAATTTGCTTAGCTGGAAAGTTTGGGAAAAGAGGCCTGTTTGTCAATTGTACAACCGATTGTGAAGCTCTAGTGTGAATATTTTTACGTCTGTATTAGACATTTTCTTTGCAAATCTATTGTTCGATTGAAATGTAAATGAAATTAAAAGATGGTGTACACCCATCATGTAAAAAGCAGGCACCATCTCTAAGATGGATTTAATGCTCATTTTTAAGGCATATACTCAGCTTCTATTTAAAACTATAATTTAAAATAATTCTGTACAATGAAATGGGGAATATATATGGGAATAAATTCTATTCCATTTATTTCAATTTGAATTTTCCAAATTGTAATGTTTCCCTTTGTGCTATAGAAATAGGATTAAACAGGGGAAGGCTAGGATTCATAAGGCCTGTATATGGGGGGAGGGCAGAGATGGAACAATGAGGGTTGTGATGATAGTGAATAGCAAAGAGTGAATTCTGTGTGTTTTTGCTGTAGCACTGAAGTGAAGAGATATTAGCTTTGGCTGTTCACAGAATAGAGCATCATGATTTCCAGTGTTTGAGAGAAAATTGATGGAACAAGTTTGCAGTACTTGACATGTATTTGCATGCACAAAATAAAATTATTTGTCCACCTTAAAAGTTGTTTGTTTAGTATCAATATTAAGTTTATAGTGCATTTTAGTTACCTTGACTTCCTTGGCAAATTTTTTGGTTTCACCAAGCTACCAGGATACTCTTTGAGATTTAAATAATCACCTGCCTCATGCATTCATCACTGGTAAGGATCTGAAAGAAGTAGATAGGCCAGGGAGGTTGAAATACTCCTTAATTCGATCAGTCACTTTATTCATTCAATGTAGAGTATTTTCTATATGGAAGATGAGGACATAGATAATGCCAGCAGTTCACAATCTAGTGGAGAAAATAGACTAAATACACAAATAATGATTCTGAAATAGTGTATTAAAGAAGTATGAAGACTATCCAGGGGGACCTCAGAATGTAACAGAGAATGGCCTCAGTGGATCAAGACACCATTTTTACTGGGCCTTGAATAGTTTTACTCATTGACTCAACTGATGAATTTTAACTCCCTGTCTGTGCTGGTCAGTAAGGTTGAATGTCAGTGAAACAAACTAGCCCTTTCTCTTGAAGCTCTCAGCGTGGAACATGGGAAAAATAAATCTGAATAACCAGCTCAGTGAGCTATTTTCTAGTATAAGGTATATGGAGACTCCAGAAGGGAAATGATGGGGTGAATGGTAGTGATAGTGAGCCAGAGGAATTGCTTCTTTGAGAAATTACCTCAGGCTAGACTTCACAGGCTGAATAATATTTCACCATCCAGACCTAAATGGGAGAAAACACCCAAGTACCTACTCTTACCTTCACACCAACCCACTCTGTATCCTAATAATCCTTCACTGTAAATATTATGAGCCTTGTTTTATATTTGAGATGTTAAACTTGCCCAAGACCTTATAACTAGAAAGTAATGGAGTCAGAATTCTGCTTCAAGTCTTATTCTACCTTCCAGAGGTGGTGATGGTTGGAACCTGTTGCAGCCATAAGTGTTAAACAGTGGAAGGAGTGTTTGAGGAATAGCTTAACCAACTCTTGGTGCACTTAATATGTTCCAGACACAGTTCTAAGTGCTATAGGTATAATATCATCTAGGACCATTATTTTCACCATTTTACGGATGAGAAAACTGAGGCAGAGATCTTAGAGAATTTGCCCACGGTCACATAGCTAGATGAGGTAATTGGAGACCTCTGTGAAGGACACTGAATACTAAAGAGACTCTTAGGGAGTCTTGGAAGTTAGATGATCTGATCCATTTGAGGTTTTAGATCACTTTGGCAGTATTGTTAGGTGAAGCTGGAGATTGACCAGCAGGGAAGCAAGTCAACAGTCTAGGTAAGAAGGGTTTAGAGCATGGCCAAAGCAAGGATGGAGGAAAAGAGATGGATTTGAAAAGTAGAACATCTCCACATTGTCATGGATTAAATCTGGCTTAGAATCCCAGACCTCATTGCTGAAAACATCAGTATTTGTGAAATAGGTGATTTTGTATAAGCCCTGAAGTGATCACTGAGTCAGGAAGAAGGGAAAGAACCATGGATAGTTGACTCAAAGGAGAGGAAAGGAGAGGAAACTTAGTGAAGGAAATGAAATCCCAAGAAGATTTTATTTTCTTTATAATTGACACCTATTGAAGTAATTATGCAGTTTAACAAAGACTTTTTTTTTTTATAATTGAGAAGTCCATAGTGCAGTGGTTCCAAATTTACCTGTATATTGCAGTCACCTGGGTGTCTTTAAATAAATCCCAAAGCTCAGAACACACCCCAGACCAATTGAAACAATCTGAGGAGGTGGGATCAAGGCACTGGTACTTTTGAGGCTCCCCAGGTGTTGCCAGTGTGCAGAACGGTTGGGAACCACTGCCATCATGAATGAAATGGGTTTGGAGCCTGTCTTAGCCCAAGTGCATTTGATAAATATCCATCATCAAGTGTTCAGGCTCAGGTAGTTTACGGATAGACTCATGCAACAAATACATTTTTGAGAATCTTCTAAAAACTGGGCATTAGGGATACAGGATTGAATTAGTCCCTTACTTCATGAAACTTAGATTATAGTTTTAAGTTATGTGAACAGTTTTAGATAGGGCCATCTCCTGAACATCTTAACTAGATCTCTAGTAAATATCTCACAAAACCTGTCAGCCCTGCCTCCAAAATAGATACCCAGAATTTCACCACTTCTCACCACAGAGGTCCAAGTCACAGTTATCGCTCACCTGGACTGTGACAGCCTCCTGTTCTCCTTGCTTCTTGCCTCCCCTTCAGTTTGTTCTCCCCACAGCAGCTAGAGAAATCAGTTAAAATGTCAGCTTGATCTCTTCACTGTTGTGCCCAAAACCCTCCAAGTGCTGCTCATCTCACTCAGGGTGAAAGCCAGAGCCTTTTCTTTGATATTTTACTCACTGTGCTCCAGCCGCTTTGGCTACTGATTTCTTCAACAGGCCATCCAGGCCTGCTCCCATCGTAGGGCCTTTACCCATGCTGTCCCCTAAGGTTAGAAGGCTTTCCCGACCCCTGTCAGAATCTTCACTAGATCTCTCGCTTTCATCGGGTCTTTGCTTAAAAGTCAACCTCACTGAAAATGAGATGAAGAGTAATGGGGGTAGAGGGTCAGAGTGCTATTTAAAACATATTTTAACCCAAGAGACTGGATGAGATCAACTGAAGTTTTTTGCTAGTTTGTTTTTAAACTTGATATCCTGAAATAATTATAGATTCACAGGAATTTGCAAAAATAATAGAGTACCCATGTACTCTTCATACAGTTCCCCCAATGGTAGTCTCTTATGTAACTAGACTATAATACTAAAACCAGGAAATTGATGTTAGTCACAATCTATGGAACTTTTTCAAATTTCACCAGCTTTCACATGCATTCATTTTTGTGTGTGTGTTGTGTGTGTGTGTGTGTGTGTGTGTGTGTGTAGTTCTATTCAGTTTTATCACATGTAGGTCTGTGGAACCACCACAGTTCTTGATAACAACTGAAAAAAAAATTATTCTGTCATCTCAGTGGTCCCTCATGTGACCTATCCCTTTATATATATATAAGTGAAATTACGCAGAATGTACCCTTTTGAGATTGGCTTTGTTCATGCAGCCTAATTCCCCTGAAAACCATCCAAATTGCTGCATGTCTTAGTTTCTTCTTTTTATTGCTGAGTAAGTATACCATGGTATGGACATAGCACATTTTGTTTGAACATTCACCCATTTTAGAGCATTTGGGTGATTTTCTCACTATTACAAATAAAGCTGCTATGAACATTTGTGTACATGTCTTTGTGTGGACTTTTTTTTTTTTTTTCCTGTTTCTGAAGTATTTCTTGACCAAGTAGATTAGTGTACTTGATCTACTTCTGAAGGAAATGAATAAATTAAACTATATGGTTTTAACTTAAAAATGGACAAATTCCTAATTTACCAAAAGAGATACAGGATGAAAAAAGAAAACTGGAACAACTCTTATTAGTTACCTGTTATCACATAACAAGAGAATCCTCAAATTTAGTGGCTTAACACAACATTATTTCATAGTTTCCGTAGGTCAGGAGTCTGCACGTAACTTAGAGAAGCACCGTGCTCTGGATCTCTCTCACAACCTCGGTGTTGCAGTCTAGGTCTTAACTGGCTCTGTAGTCACCTTACGACTCTCCTGATCAAGGGTCTGCTTCCAAGCTCCCTCCGCTTATTGTTGGTAGGGTTCAGTTCCTCCTGAATGTTGGAATGATGCCTCAGCTTTTCACTGGCTGAAGCTTGGCCCTCAGTTTTCTGCCTCTTGAGCCTCTCTGTAGGGGAGATGACAATCAAATGGTAGCTTGGCTCAGCAGACCAAAAGAGCCCGGAATAAGTAGGAGGTGGGGCCAGGTGGCATGAGCTATAAAGAAGTCACAATTTTTTTTTTTTGATAGGTAAGAAGTGGATTTATTTAGAGAGAAACACACTCCACAGATGATGTGGGCCATCTCAGAAGGGCAAGAGGCCTCAAAATAAGGCATGGTTAGTTTTTATGGGCTGTGTAATTTCATAGGCTAATAATAGGAGCATTATTCCAACTATTTTGGAAGGAGCAGTGAGGTCACAATCTTTCATAACCTAATCTTGGAAGCTTATTTAACATATGCAGAGTACATTATGCAAAATGCCAGGCTGGATGAAGCACAAGCTGGAATCAAATTGCCGGGAGAAACAGCAATAACCTCAGATATGCAGATGACACCATCCTTATGGCAGAAAGCGAAGAACTAAAGAGCCTCTTAATGAAAGTGAAAGAGGAAAGTGAAAAAGTTGCCTTAAAAACTCAACATTCAAAAAACTAAGATCATGGCATCTGGTCCCATCACTTCATGGGAAATAGATGGGGAAACAACAGAAAACAGTGAGTGACTATTTTCTTGGGCTCCAAAATCACTGCAGATGGTGACTGCAGCTGTGAAATTAAAAGACACTTGCTCCTTGGAAGAAAAGCTATGACCAACCTAGATAGCATATTAAAAAGCAGAGATATTAAAGATCTGTTTGTGAAAGCTATGGTTTTTCCAGTAGTCATGTATGGCTGTGAGAGTTGGACTATAAAGAAAGCTGAGTGCTAAAGAATTGATCTTTTGAACTCTGTGGTGTTGGGGAAGACTTGTGAGAGTCTCTTGGACTGCAAGGAGATCAACCCAGGCCATCCTAAAGGAAATCAGTCCTGAATGTTCATTGGAAGGACTGATGCTGAAGCTGAAGTTCCAATACTTGGGCCACCTGATGCGAAGACCTGACTCCTTAGAAAAGACCTTGATGCTGGGAAAGATTGAAGTCAGGACGAGAAGGGGACGACAGAAGATGAGATGGTTGTACGGCATCACTGACGATGGACGTGAGTTTGAGCAAGCTCTGGGAGTTGGTGATGGACAGGGAAGCCTGGTGTGCTGCAGTCCGTGGGGTCGCAAGGACTCAACTGAATTGAACTGAACTGAATCTTGGAAGCAACATCCCATCAGTTTTGTCATTATTCCTTAGAAACAAATCACTAGGTCCAGACCACACTCAGGAACTGATATAGCTCCCAAAGACCCATACCTCCTGGTAATCATATTCTGGTGTGATCCCCTCACCTCTGTGTGCACCAGACCTGGTGACTCCTCTACTCCCATTGGGAGGTAAAAACCATAGGGGGCTGTATGATACAAAAGAATTATTACAATCTAGTCCGTGAGTGAGTATAATATTAACGAAAATTCCATATGGTACACTATGGCTTAGGGAGAGTAAGGAAGGACAAACTTGTCCTCCTAGTTTAATCTTACTTAGGTTTTCCAAATAGATTTTTAAAAAATGTTTATTCATGTATTTGGTTGCACTAGCTCTTAGTTGTGACACATGGTATCTTCAGTCTTCGGGGTGGCATGCAAACTCTTAGTTCCAGCATGTGGGATCTGGTTCCCTGGCCAGGGATTAGTCCCAGGTCCCCTGCATTGGGAGCATGGAGTCTTAGCCACTGGACCACCAGGGAAGTCCCAGGTTTTTTTTTGTTTGTTTGTTTGTTTTTAAGAATAAAATGGTGAGCATGTATTGGCGGAAAAAATGAAAGGAAGGACAAACTTGGAAAGGGGATCTCTTATGGAGACTGGGGGCCAGACCTCACTGGAGACCGTGAAGTTCAGCCCGCTGGGCAGAAGAGAAGTTTGCTGGTTTGCCCAGCCTGGGATTGGTTACTGGCAAGCAAAAAGCAATGTTCTGGACTGCAAGTGAGCCTGCAGAGGAAAACTGGTGCCAGTGCAGACAGGAAGCCTTTGGCTGCCAATGCAGGCAGGAGCCCTTCAGGGCACTGACTTCCCTGTTGAGACGGCTGCAGGCTCTCTTAGTGCCAGACCAGAGGGAGGTTGCAGGATAACCACATGTGCTGGGCCCATGTCTAGGGAAGAACTCCACTGGATGTCCTTAGGGCCGTACCACTGACCACAGCCCCTCCTCCTCCAGTGCCCACTACTGAGTAGTTCATTGTGCTCACTGCAAAGGAGAGATGCATAAAGGAATTCTGTCCATTCTTAAAAAGCCAAGAAGAGTGAATTGAGAGCTAGGAGACAGATTATTTACTGCTACAGGAACCATTTTAGAAGCTGCCTGCCGTAGCTGTGTTATCTACTGAACAAATGAAATTCATTATGAAAAGCTTCCCACAGAGGAAACTTCAGGCTCCCAGTGGTTTCCCAGGTGAATTCTATTAAACATTTAAGGATAAAATAATGTCAGTTTCACAGAAGCTCTTTCAGAAAATGGAGAGAACTTCCTAACTAGTTTCATTAGATCAGTAAAACCCTGGCATCAAAACCTGACAATAACTTAACAAAAAATTACAGCTCAATATCCCTTGTGAACACAGATGCAAAAATCCTTAAGATCTTAGCAAATCCAGATATTTATGTATGTTAATTATAATCCATCATGTCCAAATAGGGTTTATCTCAGGAATGTAAGACTAGTTTAACATTTGAAAATCAATCAGTGTAATCCACCATGTGAATCAGAACACAGGTTTTATCTATTACTGCATGTGTGCTCAGTCGTGTCTGACTCTTGAAACCCCATGGACTGTAGCCCACCAGGCTCCTCCATCCCTGGGATTCTCCAGGCAGGAAAATTGTAGCGGGTTGCCATTTCCTCCTCTAAAGGATCTTCCTCACCCAGGGATGGAACCCACATATCTTGCATCTGCTGCACTGGCAGGCATATTCTGTACCACTATACTACCTGGGAAGCCCAGTATCTGTTATTACATACTCTCAAAATCTAATGAAGCTCTGTCCTGACTGGCTTATAAAGATTAAAAATGTATATGTAAATAAGAGAAACCCAAATATTTCTAAAAAAGAGAAAGTATTCTGTTTCTTACATTTTAAATATTTGGACTATTTAAAGAAAAATATTGCTACTAAAATATTGTTGTCAAAGCTATGAAAGCAAAGAGGTTTTCTCAGATGCTCTAACCAAAACCTTAAAAAGAAATTTAATTGCTTCTTAAAGACAATCTAACATCTAAAGCAAATTTCAATTTATAAAATTAAAGCATACACTAAAGATACCACTTTTAAAACTTAAAAAAAGTATCTATTATAAGGAAGTAGCCCTCACTGGTTTTACATTCATTAATACAAAAATTAAAAGTTGTTTAGTCTAATTTGTAAATAAGAAAGACATATTCAATTGCCACAAATTGGCCCCATACTGACAGAGGAAGGTAAAGAGAAAGGTTATTTGAAATAATTCTCACACTGGTTGATGTTATCCAAAACTATTAATATTTCTCGACCTTTAATACTTTTATAACAAAAATAATCCAAACAACAGGGACAAATTTGTTCTAAATTTACAAAAATATTGGTTGAAAAACTTTATCTGGGAAACTCAGTAGAGGACCAAGTCTTGTTTTATCTCCAGTTGATTATAATCTGGAAAAATGGTAAGCCTGGGAACCCAGCCTCGAGGCATTGAAGTATTTCAGTTACTTCAAAACTTTAAATATGTTTAATAATAGTTGGCAAATCTGGTTGGATCAAGATTTTTCCCTTGATAAAAGGCAAATGCTTTAACAGCTCATGGGTTTTGTTTTTCCCACCAGGAAAAACCTTCAGTACTCTCTATGAATAAACAAAAACCTTACATTACAGGTAAAATACTTCAAAAACTATAAATTACACATGGTACTCTCATTAAAAGGAAATGTCACTCTCCACATCACCCCTGAATACTGGTAAGATAAACTGAGTGGTCCTGGGGAATACTGTTCACTGACTCGGGTACACAGTCATATTCCTGATGGATGCAAACGACATTCCCAGCAAGCATACAAGTGGATAACCCCTCTATAATACACAAGAGAACAAAAGAGATCAATGAAAATCAGTATTAAAATTGTACACTTACATTTATACTTAAACATTTTATTAGTTTTCTCACTTTTTTACCTTTTGTTGATTCCTGTTTTCTGTCCGCTCAACTCTTTAAGCTGTCTAATTTACTTTTTGCAAAAAATTACAATGATAGCTATTCTTTCTGGCTTTTAATTATGTTATCTAACTTTCAAAATCCTCTAAAATATTACCAACCTAAGTATGTCTCCATACTTAACTGGCTTTCAGTCCCCCTAAGGAGAACTTTTCAGGGTGGACCCCTCAGCCTCTTGGTATGGTATTCAAGTTCTTGTATAATCCCTTCCCCTTGAGTGTGGGCTGGATTCACTGGCTCACTTCAAATGAAAATAATACAACTGAAGTGATGGGTGTAATTTTGAAGGTTAGGTTATAAAAGACTCATTTCTATCTTGGTCTTGGATTCTCTCTCTGTTCCTCTCTCTCTCAGTCTTGGATTCTCTGTCCCTCTCTCTCTCTCTCATCTTGTTATCTTAGATAATAACAAGGGCATTTAGGAACCCAACCCAGGTGGAAAAGAACAGAAGTCTGCCAGCAACCATGGAAATCAGCTTGAAAGTGGATCTCTATTGCCCCAACAGCCCCACTTGAGAATAAGACCTCAGTCCCAGCCAACAGTTTGACTGCTACATTATAAGACATCTTGAGCCAGAGGCACCAAGCTAAGCCATGCCCAGAGCCCTGACTCACGTACACTAGGAGATATGAATACTGTTCTGTTTTCTCAATGTTGGGGTAATTTGTTCTACAGCAATAGATAACTACGCCAAAGCCTTTGACTGTGTGAATCACAATAAACTGGAAAATTCTCAAAGAGATGGGAATACCTGACCACCTGACCTGCCTCTTGAGAAACCTGTATGCAGGTCAGGAAGCAACAGTTACAACTG
Source organism: Bos indicus (assembly GCF_029378745.1). NCBI lineage: Eukaryota > Metazoa > Chordata > Mammalia > Artiodactyla > Bovidae > Bos > Bos indicus. The sequence continues at coordinate 93,681,623 of NC_091770.1, read as the reverse complement.
GAAATGGAACAACAGACTGGTTCCAAATAGGAAAAGGAGTACGTCAAGGCTGTATATTGTCACCCTGCTTATTTAATTTCTATGCAGAGTACATCATGAGAAATGTGGGGCTGGAAGAAGCACAAGCTGGGATCAAGATTGCCGGGAGAAATATCAATAACCTCAGATATGCAGATGACACCACCCTTATGGCAGAAAGTGAAGAACTAAAGAGCCCCTTGATAAAAGTGAAAGAGGAGAGTGAAAAGTTGGCTTAAAGGTCAACATTCAGAAAACTAAGATCATGGCATCTGGTCCCATCACTTCGTGGCAAATAGATGGGGAAACAGTGTCAGACTTTATTTTTAGGGGCTCCAAAATCACTGCAGATGGTGACTGCAGCCATGAAATTAAAAGACGCTTACTCCTTGGAAGGAAAGTTATGACCAACCTAGATAGCATATTCAAAAGCAGAGACATTACTTTGCCAACAAAAGTCCATCTAGTCAAGGCTATGGTTTTTCCAGCAGTAATGTATGGATGTGAGAGTTGGACTACAAAGAAAGCTGAGCGCTGAAGAATTTATGCTTTTCAACTGTCGTGTTGGAGAAGACTCTTGAGAGTCCCTTGGACTGCAAGGAGATCCAACCAGTCTATTCTAAAGGAGATCAGTCCTGGGTGTTCATTGGATTGACTGATGTTGAAGCTGAAACTCCAATACTTTGGCCACCTGATATGAAGAGCTGACTCATTTGAAAAGACCCTGATACTGGGAAAGATTGAGGGTAGCAGGAGAAGGGGACGACAGAGGAGGAGATGGTTGGATGGCATCACCAACTGAATGGACATGAGTTTGGGTGAACTCTGGGAGTTGGTGATGGACAGGGAGGCCTGGCGTGCTGCGGTTCATGGGGTCACAAAGAGTCGAACACAACTGAGTGACTGAACTGAACTGAATAGATAACTAAGGCAGTTACACTACACTTATTCACATTTCTTGGAACCTTAAGGAAACCCAAGGGATATTTTTAAAAAAGGAATAAAATATGGGATTCATAATACAAACTATGGCCCTATTATTTTCTCATACATTTAGATAGGAATTGTTGCATGGTTTTAAAGCTTAGACCAATTAAATTCAGGCAATAATTAATACTTACCAGCACATCCTCAGGACTAAAATTCTCATAAATGAAAATGCATGCTTACAACATCAAAATATGACCTGTATTTTGAATATATTTTTCTGGAAAATCCTGACATGAGAAGTTGAGAGAATTTTGATGAGGAAATTGGCTCAGCCAAGTAGAGGTGCTTACAATAGACAGAGACAACCTGTTCCCTGTACTTCACAGTTTTCTGAAGAATCTATAAATAGCTAACATTGTTTTCCTTGATGCCTTGAGCCAGCCAGCTCTACGGCAGGCTGCCTAGACTGACTGCTTTGCAAAATGCTAGCTTGTCAGTCGGAGAAGGCGATGGCACCCCACTCCAGTACTCTTGCCTGGAAAATCCCATGGATGGAGGAGCCTGGTAGGCTGCAGTCCATGGGGTCGCTAGAGTCGGACACGACTAAGTGACTTTACTTTCACTTTTCACTTTCATGCATTGGAGAAGGAAATGGCAACCCACTCCAGTGTTCTTGCCTGGAGAATCCCAGGGAAGGGGGAGCCTGGTGGGCTGCCGTCTATGGGGTCGCACAGAGTCGGACACGACTGAAGTGACTTAGCAGCAGCAGCAGCAGCAGCTTGTCAGTTTCCCTCTAGAAAAGCAGACAAGACTCATGGTTTCCAGACACCCCGCATCTCCCTGCTCTCTTTTATAAATCCTCTCTTTTAAAAGCCCTGTTGACAAGCACCTATTGATTCTCTTTCATATGAGTAAATCTGTTTGCATATAATTAACTTCTTCCATATCATTCTTTGACAGGGGTATACATAGAAGGAATCTACGAAAAGGTGTCAAAAGGTTGAACCTGGGACATTCCCTTATTTAGAGATCAGAAGCAAAGCAGTTAATGAAGGTATCAATGAAGTTGGAAAAACTAGGAGAAGGTATCCTTCAGAAAACCAAGAGAAGAAAGCCAGCATACTGGAGTAGCTAGCCTATCCTTTCTCCAGGGAATCTTCCTGACCCAGGAATCAAACCAGGATCTCCTGCATTGCAGGTAGATCCTTTACCAACTGAGCTATTAGGGAAGCCCACTCTTCATGAAACCAAGAGAAGAAAGCGTTTCTCTTGAAATAACTGTCAAATGTTGCTGAGTGGTTCTATCTAGGATTTTGTAACTTGAAAGTCACCAGTTACCCCCACAGGTGTGGTTTCAGTGGACTGGGGGCAACAAAAGCCTAACTGAAGTAGGATGAGGAGAGAATGAGGGATCTATTGGTTCTGGCTGTAAAGGAGATCAGAGAAGTGAAATGTGGTTGGCGAGGCATGGTGAAGGAGGAAAGTGAGGTTGACTGGCAAAAAAATATTAAGTTTTGGAACATAATAGATAATACTTTCAGATGATTAAAAATTACAAATAAAACATTATATATAAAAAGTCTCTCTCCCACTCCTGATTCCCATTTGAATTATTTCTTGTATATTCTTCAATGCTTTACTTCCTGCACACATAAGAAAATGGTATTATTTGTCTGTATTTTCATTGCAAAAGGCAAGAAACTAATACATACATAATGTCCTCTATGTTCCCTCCTTTTTTTTTTTAAGTAAACAATACATACATGCAACTATATTGATAGGATAAACCTTCCGGAGTGGGATTGCATATGCTAAAGGCACACTGATAGATATTTCTCAGTTGCCATCCGAAAGAGCTGTATCAACTACACTCCTATCAGCCATGTATTCCCCACAGTCTCATTGAGTGCTATCAAACTTTTTTGATTTTTAACAATCTGAACAGTGGAAAATGGTATCTGAGAGGATTTTCTTTTAGAGATGAAAACTAGAAAAACAGAAAGAAAGCCTGAATACACAGGGGAGAGAGGGCAAGAACCTGCAGAAGATTCCTTTTCTATGCTGGAGGAGCAGAATTCACTGCACTGGTGATTCATTTCATAGACCCAGATGCAGGGGGTTGTTGGTACATTTTGAGGGTACAAGTCTCTACTGATTGCTTCTGTTTCTCACTTGAAATAAGAATCAAGGTCATAAGGTAATAAGCCAGGACAGGGGAAGAGTGTCGAAGATGTGAAAGACCAGGTGTGAACTGCTTTGCTTAGAGGGTAGGGGAATAGTCTGCCCAGGGCAACTAGGATTGTTCAGCAGCTCTGAAGGCTCCCTCAAGACTTGAAGCCTTAAACTGAAAGTGAATTTTGAAGGAAAAGGAGCCTCCGTGCATGAAGAAGACCACTGCTTCAGGGAGATGTGAGAGGAAATAAAAAAAAAAAGGTAAAGCATTTATCTGGTGGTGGTTTAGTTACTAAGTCGTGTCTGACTCTTGCAACCCCATGGACTGTAGCCCATCAGGCTCCTCTGTCCATGGGATTTGCCAGGCAAGAATATTGGAGTGGATTGCCATTTCTTTCTCTAGGGGATCTTCCCAACCCAGGAATCAAACTTGGGTCTCCTGCATTGAAGGCAGATTTTTTACTGACTGAGCTATGAAGGAAGCCCAAGCATTTATCTAGTATTTAACAAATATTTTGGCGGACTCTCCTATATAGAGACTATTGCTGGGTGCTGGCTTGTCACTTACTTTAAAATTTTTATTATTTTTGGCCACCAAACAAAGTGTGGGATCTTAGTTAACTGACCAGAGAAGGAACCAGGGGTCCCCTGCATTGGGAATGCAGAGTCTTAATCACTGAACCACCAGGGAAGTTCCTGGCTTGTCACTTAGAGCAGATCACAAGCATATTTAAGTTGGCTGTTCACAAAATCTGATTACGGTAAGATTATTCACTCTGCAAACAAAAATACAAAAAGTTACCATAGGATCTCTTTATATGAACTTTTCCTAAATTTGGGGATGGGCGTTTTGACTCTTGATAGCCTGGACAAACAGCTTCTCAGAAAAACATGCGCATATACAAATTTGCAGACAAATGCAGGTGGGTTAGAATCACAAATAAAGAATCTCAAATTTTAGGGAAATAAAACTTACCTATATTTTAAACAGTGTACTGTTTTAGTATATTTTGAATGATTCAATTTACACAAAGCTTTCTAGGAGCTACTTCATGTTGTGTATTCGGTGCCTGAATAAGGGCTCAGAATCTGAAATCATTTTACGTTTCCAAAAAGTTCAAAAAATAGTATAGAGTTCCCCTATACTCTTCTCCCAGAATTCCCTTAAGTTTACATCTTACAAAACTGTAGCTCAATTATCAGAACTATTGATAACAATACTATTGTTTCTTGATACACTTTATTCAAATTTCATCAACTGTCTCATTCAAGTCCTTTTTCTGTTCCGGAATCCAATACAGGATTTCACTTTGCGTTTAGTTGTCTCGGACTTGACTTTCTTCTTTTAATCCAAAGTGGCTGTGTGTTCTTGGGCAAAATTAATGTCCAAGCCTTTCTTCTGTCTTACTAGACGTGATGTGATTAACAATCAATAACAATACATGTAGAATGTTTTCGGACAGGTCAAAGACAACGAAATTGTTCTTATTGCTCAAAGCTGGGCATATCTAGCGTGGCCATTCGTTCAAATTAAAACAAAAGTAAAGCAAATAGAAGAGTATTACTTTTGTCGAGAAGTTTGTCCTAAAGTAGGACCCGTAGCTTTCCGCTAGGCCGGCCAGGATGCGCTTCCTCTAATTGGGCAGCGTGTGTCCGCGCTGACGCAGAAAGGCTGCCCTATTGGTCCGCGCAGTCGGGACTCAGGCGGCTTTTCTCCTAGTGCTCAAGGTGCCGAGCCACTTCTCTTCCTCCAGCCGAGCGTTACCCTTCTTCCCGAAGTGCCAGCCTGAAGGATTGGATTGAACGAGGCCGGGGAACTGCACTAAGGTCAGCCGGGAAGAAGCGGCAGGGATAGGGTATGAGGTGAGAGGTGGCAGAGTACAGGTGGTCGGCAAGCCAGGACGAGATGGCCCGGTTGGCGCGGCCCCCGGACCCACAGGGTTTTTGCGGCTTCCCGGCTCCCTCCGCTGGCCCCACCTCCCTCGGGATCCCCCAAGGTTCCGCGCCTCTTTGCCTCCCTTCTGCGGGCCCCGCCCTCGACTACTTCCCCCGAAAGGCCCCGCCTCCTCCGCGAGCCCTCCCGCGGCCCCCGCCCTCGGCCCCCCTTCCTTTAAAGACCCCGCCTTCTCCGGGAGACCTCCCGCGGGCCCCGCCTTCGGCCCCTCCCCTTAAAGGCCCCGCCTGCTCCCCATCCCCTTGCAGCCGCCTACCTAAGGCACCGCCCTCACCGTGTACGCATCCCTGCCGAGTCTCTTATCTTTTCACCTTGCACCACCAGGGCCCCTCTGCCTCTTTAAGTTAGGTTTGGTTCCATTTCTCTCACCGCCCCCCGATCCCGGCTTTGTTCCTGCATCTTTTTTTTTCAGCCCTGCCACTCTGCACCCCCTCGCCCCCGCTTCGTCTGGCTGCCCGGGTCCCTGGATATCCCCACAGATCCGGGCTGTCTCTGTGAACCTGGCAAATTGTGCAGAGGCCTCGTGCTGGGCATTGGCGATCTCTTGTTTTCAAGACCTCCCTGCCCGGTGGGAGAAGTCACTTTGTTACGGAGTCTTAACAGGGGCGTGGATGCCTGTAATCTAGGAAGCACGATATTGCAATGTTCAAAGGAAGGCATGCTGGAGTTACAGCCCCTTCTGGAGAGATCCTCAGGCAGACTTGTGAGGGACTAAGCTGTACTTTTCTCCCCAGATGTCCCAGGCTTCTTCTGATGCAGAAGCTTGGCTCTCACCACCCTAAGTCGTGTGCAACTCTTGCGATCCTATAGACTGGCGCTCCAGGCTCCTTTGTCCATGGGATTTCCCAGGCAGGAATACTGGAATGGGTTGCCATTTCCTTCTCCAGGGGATCTTCCTGACCCAGCGATCGAACAGGTGTCTTCTGCGTTGCAGGTGGTCTCTTTGCCGACCAAGCCACATTAGGAAACTTAAAACACCGGGGAATTATTAAACCTTGTCATGGGCCCCTCTTTTAACCAAAGTTGGTAGGGCTTTCTAGCCCTCACTGGGACGTGGAAGGCAAGAGATGAATGAGTGATGGGCTTAGACAAGCAATGTCTCAGCATCCCACTCTTGGTGCTGCTTTTTGGATTTTTTCCTGAGAATTCTTATCCAGTTTTTCAATTACCAGCAGTCTTGCTTGGTAGGTAAACCAAAAAGTATGTGTAGATAAAAATCCTAAGTCACTCTGTAGACTGCTCCAAGCCACCATCCTACTTCAGGGTATACTGTGTGTACACTGGGTATACTGTTCAGAAGGCAGTGACCCACCCCTTGAGTCTGTCTGAGTGAGGAACCCCCGGGATCTGAGCCCAGCTCAACTGTTTGCTATAAACTTTCAGCAGTGAAACTTTCCTCATCTGAGCCTCAGTTTTACCTTCTACAAAAAGAGCATGATAAGCCCTGTCACAGGATCATTGTGTGGATTTGCTGAGATCCTGCTTATGAAAACAGTCACTTTTAGGGTGTTATAAATAGTAGGATCTGAGCGCAGGTGAGCCCCAACTCTTCAGATTCATGTCTGTCTGATTCAAGCCAGTTAACAGCCTGCTGTTGTCGCCTTCTCCCAGGCACGATGACGACCCTGGATGATAAGTTGCTGGGAGAGAAGCTGCAGTACTATTACAGCAGCAGTGAGGAGGAGGACAGCGACCACGAGGACAAGGACAGAGGCAGAGGTGCCCTGGCTGGCAGTTCCATGCCCGCAGATGCGGACTTGGCAGGTGAAGGCATCTCAGTTAACACAGGTACTGGAAATCCTGGGCTCTGGGAATAGGTTTAAAAAATGTCCATTAAATATGTATCAGAAGTCTCATGATCATTAAAAATGTATCAGAAGTCTCATGATCACTTCTCTGTAATTCCAGTCACACATCTAGAGACAACCCAGTGTTACCATTTCACGGTGCTTCTAGCCATTGCACTGCGCAATACTAACATGTATGCATGGCAGTGTGCTGATGATTCAAATAGCCCGATCTGTGTTTTGAGTCTGGCTTCTCAAATGAATAGGTGTTTGATATCCCATAAATCATGGGTATGAGTATATTGGTAGTATAAATTCCTAGCTATGGGATATTTACATTTCTACATTTTGTTATTTCCAAATTGCTGTCAGTTGAGCTGGTACTGGTTTGTAGTTTAAGCAGGAGTGTGACAGTTCCCATATACATGACATTCTGCTGTGTTACCAAACTTTTTTGATACCGTAATGCCATCCTGATAGATGGCAAATGGCACTTCACTGTAGTTTTAATTTTTATCTTTTTAGAAGGGACAAGTCTTTTTTAAAAAATTTTATTTATTTTTAATTGGAGGGTAATTGCTTTACAATATTATGTTGCTTTCTGCCATACATCAACATGAATCAACCATAGGTATACATATGTCCTCTCCCTCTTGAACCTCTATTCCACTCCTCTAGGTTGGGAGTGACGAGTCTTTTTTTCTAATTTTAAAGGATATGTTCATGTCCTTTGCTCATTTTCAAAATTGGGTACTTGGTCTTTTTCTTCTTAGGAAGCTATATATTAAGGAAATTAATCTGTGGTTTGAGTTGCAAATATTTCTATTTTATTGTTTTTCTCTTGGTTTTTGTTCTTTTTGTGGCAGAAAGTGTTTTTTTTTTTTTTAATTGTTATGTGCTTGAAAGCATTATTTTATAGTTTCTTAGTTTTATTTCTTATGTAAAAGGCCTTTTTCCACTACAGGATTATTAAAAGACTCCCATGCCTTTTAAAAAAAGTATTTTTATGATTTTGTTTGTTTGTTTGTTTGTTTGTTTAACACTTAACTGTTGATTTATTTGGAATTCATTTTGTTAAGTGGTAGGACTCCAACTTAATTTTTTTCATATTGCTACCCAGTTATTTCAATATCACTTACTGAATAAGCCATCTTTTCTCCATTGCTTTTGTTTTGTTTTGTTTTGTTTGTTTGTTTTTATTTTTATTGGGCTCTAGGGGATGGGATGGAGAATACCTTTGTAAGTTATGCCCCACTAGGAAGATGTCCATTCTAACTGACTGGGATAGCTTTCAGAGCTTTTTCTTTTTCTTGGAGCCGCTGCTCTTGCTGGCAGCAGCCTCTTCAGGTCCACTGCTGAGTGGCTCCTCCTTGGAAGACAATTTCTGCTTTTTCTAGGGGACCCTCTTGTTTTCTGACTCATCAGGGTCAGTAACTGGTTCCTCTTTGGGAAAAGATTTCTTCCTCTTGGGAGGACTTCCAGTACCAGCTGTCTCTTCAAGATCACCACTAACTAGCTCTTCCTGGGAAAAAGATTTCTTTTTCTTGGGTTTGGAAAAAGAGACAGATGGGTCTTCCATTTCATTCTCCCGAAGAGCCTCCTGGGGCTTTTGCTTTTTCTTCTTTTTGGGTCTTTCACTTGTCTCCTCACACTCCTCCGGGGCACTGCTATTTTCTAAAGAAGCCAGGGAAATTGCAGCCAGCCTTTTCTTTTCCTTCTTCAAGTGTTTCTTCTCCTGTTTCTTGAGCTTCCTAGTAATCGTGGCAGCCACTTCCTCTGCCTGAACCATTGCGTCCTTCATGACATCCAGATTCTTTCAGGGAATCTCTCCAATCTCATAGAAGGACAGCCACTCCTCAACTTGTTCTCGAAGCTTCTCCCCCAAAACACTGGTGGGCACCTCAGAGAAGCAATCAATTCGTGAGGCAATACTGCATTTGTTTGCCAGGTATCAGGAGATGCGACCTTGTTCTTGGCAGCTGCTTGGCCAGTGAAGGTAGAGTGGAAAATGAGTCTGTATTTTGGGGTGTTACCCCTTGTCTTCAAGGCTCTGGAAACTTGGTCCCTTTGCTGGGCCCAGGGAATCACTCAGACACCAGGAATGGCCATTTCTCCATTGTTTGAAGTGCCAGTTCCATCTTTTACTGAATTTCTGCTTGTATTTGCGTCTTTGGCTGTACTTGGTAGTCTCTCCCACTGATTTGTCTTTTAATATCACAGTGTTTTTTTCTGTTTTAATGACTTACCTGTTTATAGCTGCACTGGGTCTTCGTCGTTTCGCGGGGGCTTCTGGTTGCGGTGCTTGGGCTTCTCGTCGCAGTGGTTTCTCTGGTTGTGGAGCACAGGCTGTAGGGCCCGTGGGCTTCAGTACTTGTGGCACACGGGCTTAGTTGCTCTACAGACCATGGAATCCTCCCGGACCAGGGATTGAACCTCTGTTCCCTGCTTTGGCAGGCGGATTCTTCACCACTGGGCCACCCGGGAAGTCCTCCCACACTGCTTTAATTATTCCGTTATAACATGCTTTAGTATCTGGTAAGCCTGGTCCCCATACAGAACTCTTCTATGTCATTATTTTCTTAACTCCCGCTTTCTTATTTTTCCAAAGGAGCATGCATACGTGTGTAATCACATATTTTCATCAGAAATGCATTAAATATATGGATGTATTTAGGGATAATTATGCCCTTGTGATGTTGTGTTTTCCTGGTCAGGAATATGGTATTGCTTTTCCATTTATTCAGGTCCTTCTTAGTGTTTCTTGGCAACATTTTAAAGTTTTCTTCATACAGATATTTATATATTTTTTCTAGTGACGACAAATGAACCTTGACCTCCCAGTCTCATGTCTTGTGATGACAAAGGTTTATTTCTCAGTCATGTTACTTGCTACCCGTATCGATCACCAGCTTGCTTCTGCTTCATATGTCCTGTCATTCCAGGAACAAGGCTGAAGGAGCAGCCCCTTTGGGGACACACTGTTCTCCTGACCAAGTGTAGAGAAAGAGAGGGCTGTTGGAGACATATAACAGCTCGTTAAGTTTTTGCTCAGAATTTAGTGGCCACAGTAAGTCACATGGCCAAACCCTGCATCAGTGGGCTGGGGATACATGTTTTCATCCCAGAGGTGGTATTACAAGTCACTTGGTAAGGGGCAGGGCTATATAGCATGGGGGCCGGGAGGTTTGGGGTTAGTTTGAATAACAGGACAACCTGCCACAATCTTGTTATAAAAAATCAGATAATAAGGAAGTGTGGAAAGAAAAAAGTAAAAGTTCTCTCTCACCAGTCTCCTTACTTCCTGGACATATCCACTGTTAACAGTTTACCTATTTTTCTGGCCCTTTTTCTACATGCAAATATAGAGGTCATACAAATATACATGCACATATACAAATATATGTAAATATTTATACATGAACATATAGTTCTTTTTCTAAAAATTGAAGGATCATACCATGGTATTGTTCTGCATTTTACCTTTTCTTTTTTGACCTAGTATGTTTAGACACTTTTCATGGAAGGGAACCTATAGCTACCTTATTGTTTCTAAGAGTTGCTTTATTTTCCTTTGAGTAGATGAGTCTGAATTCATTTCACTCATCTCCTAACATTGGGTCTTAGTGTAGCCCTTTAATTCTCGCACACCGTCCTGCCATGGATGTGCCTGTGTGTGGACCACGCTGCCCTGTGTGAGTATCCCTGTGCCGTTGATGGAGCCAGCTCTGGACAGATGTGCACTGGCCCCTAATCCCTTGGTCATCTTTGGTCACCTCCACATTCACCCCCAACTCAGGTCCAAAAGGCGTGATCAATGACTGGCGCCGCTTTAAACAGCTGGAGACAGAGCAGCGGGAGGAGCAGTGCCGGGAGATGGAGAGGCTGATCAAGAAGCTGTCCCTGAGCTGCAGGTCCCATCTGGACGAGGAGGAGGAGCAGCGGAAGCAGAAGGACCTCCAGGAGAAGATCAGCGGGAAGGTAATCAGGAGCACCCAGGCCTCGCTCGGAAGCTGCCCCCGATCGCCAGCATTATTAGCATGGCGCCTCACACGTCTTGTGTAACCTGTGTCGCTGTCGGGTTTACATCTCTTACGCTCACTGCTGGTCCCCCCGCAGATGACTCTGAAGGACTTGGCGGTGATGAACGAGGACCAGGATGATGAGGAGTTCCTGCAGCAGTACCGGAAGCAGAGGATGGAAGAGATGCGGCAGCAGCTCTACCAGGGGCCCCAGTTTAAGCAGGTTTTTGAGATCCCCAGTGGAGAAGGATTCCTGGACATGATTGACAAGGAGCAGAGGAGCACCCTCATCATGGTCCACATTTATGAGGACGGCATCCCAGGGACCGAAGCCATGAACGGTTGCATGCTCTGCCTGGCAGCAGAGTACCCGGCCGTCAAGTTCTGCCGGGTGAGGAGCTCAGTGATCGGGGCCAGCAGCCGCTTCACCAGGAATGCCCTCCCTGCCCTGCTCATCTACAAGGGGGGCGAACTGATTGGCAACTTTGTCCGAGTCACTGACCAGCTGGGGGAAGATTTCTTTGCTGTGGACCTTGAGGCTTTCCTCCAGGAGTTTGGATTGCTCCCGGAAAAGGAAGTGTTGTTGCGAACCTCTGTGCGTAACTCTGCCACCTGCCACAGTGAGGACAGTGATTTGGAAATTGATTGACCATCTGGGCCGGTGGCATAGACCCCTCATGGTTTGGGCTGGAAGACACATGTCCGCGTGTTTATTTTCATTCTTTTGTGTGATCTTCCGGCTTTTCCCCCTGTTCTTCATAGTTTCTTTTATGATATGTCAGGTCAAGAAATTCTCTGATCAAATCAGCGTGCTGAATCACCTTGTGGTTAGCCATGAAGTGACTTAACGTTGTATAAACAGGAAGCCAGGCTTTTGAACTGTTTACTTAAGATCCTCTAGCGTGACATCTCTGTTATTGTTTCTAGTCAATATTTACATAGCATCCTAAAGACAGTGTCCTGGAAATTGTCTTCAGATGGTCTCAGAGGTCTCTGCCAGGTCCGGGAGTATAATCCTATAGTTAGTGTGTTATTTGCAACATAAATACTACATTTCCTTCATCAATGATCATATTATATTCACGTGTAATCAGACTCATCGCCATAGAAGGCAGTTAAATTTTTTAACCCCGAGACCCTGTTCTCCCTAGGGTCTTGTTTAAAGGTTCTGGACCACATATGTTTGCCCCATCAACAGGGGTGACCTTTGCTGCTGGAGTCGATGTCCTGCTCAAGTGTTGTTAAGTCTACAGTAGGAGGAAGGATGGAGACGAACTTCCCTTTTGATGCTGGAAGACCAGCTTGATTTAAAAATTAGAGCTCGGATGGAGCTGGGAAGCCTTTTTAAAGAAAGATCTTTGAGTAAGATACCCCTGCTCACCTTTTCTCTTTTTCTCTTTTATTTAACAAGGTAAAATTTTTTTTGTTGTTTAATGTAGCTTTTGTTAATTTATTTTAATATTGGAAAAGTAACCAATATTCAAGAAAGGAAAATTTACCAAAATACAGAAGCAAAAAAAAAAAAAAAGAAAATTAGAATAATCTCTAATCTTACTACCTAGGATAAAACACTATTAATATTTTGGGATATTTCCTTCCAAAGTGTTTTCTTTGTATAAACAGACATTTCGTGTGCTTGTTGTTAAAAAAACAGTGGGATCATTCTGAACATACTGTTTTATAGTATGGTCAGTTAATATATCAAATGTTTTTCTGTGTTACTGAATACTCTTTTACAACATTTTAAAGTTGCTGTTTATTCCTTTGTATAGATGTGCTGTGATTTGCTTGGTGGTTGTCTCTTAAAAACAACCTTTTAAGAGGTAGTTCCTCTTTAAAAAGGAAAGCAGCAAAGATTTTTTTTTATTCAAAAAGTAATTGATGTTCATTATAGAAAATGTAACAATAATTATTAAACTAAAAAGAGATTTAAAAAGCCTTGTAATTCCACCAACCAAAAATAATCCCTGTTATCATTTTACAGGTATCTTTCTGGTCTTCTTTCTTTATGTTTATGATAATGATTGTCTTTTGAGTTTTTTTCCTCTTATTTTTTTACTTTGAACTATGTACATTGTAGGGTCAGGAAAAATATAATCAGTAGTTAAATGCTAGCTTTAAAGTTCAGTTTTGCTTTTCCTGGCTTTTTAGGAATCAACTAACTGTAATGGGGTCTTGACAGTATCACTTGCAGTTAACCAGAAAAAGAAACTGCATGTCTGTTTGTTTTTTTTTAATTAAAAAAAGCTTACTGTAGAAAGTATTTGGGAAGTATAGAAATTAGAAACAGAGACAGCTGTTGTCAGTGTTCTTGTTTATTTCCTTCCAGCTTTTTCAATATTTTTAATAACATTGAGAGCTTATTGAATTTAGTTCAGTGTTTTGTTTAACTTAATATTGTATCATAAATGATGCTTTGACGTGTTAAATTTTAAATAAATAATTTTTAATGGCCTCATAATATTTCATCATTTGGATAGACCAAACTTTATTTAACTAGTTCCTTGATATTGGATATTTAGATTCCTAGCTTTGGGCTAAAACACGTAGTATCTTTGTATTTGGGCCTATATTTTGGATCATTTTCATAGTATAGACTTCTAGAAGAGGAATTATTGGGTAATAGAAATATTTTAAAAGCTTTTATAAGCTGTCTTCTGTTCTCATTGGAAATGAAAACATGCTCTCCCAGCACCTTGACTTTGCCTTTCAAGAACAGAAATTCTGGGATAAAGTGAATAGACATAGAATGGGGAAATCCTGTCCCAGGGGAAGTGGAAACAGCACAGGCTTTGGAGCCAGCCAGATCAAATCCTGTCTGTTCCTCACTGGTGGTAGAACTTCTGGTGAGGCACCTAGCCTTCTTGAAACTCAGTTTCCTCAGCTTGGCAATGGGAACATCAGTGCTTCATGGATTGTTCAGTTGTTCTCCATGTGTGATCCCAGGACTGCAGTGTCAGCCTCACTGGGGAACTTGTTAGAAATGCAAAATCTCAGGCACCCCCCTGGACTAACTGCATTGAAAATTCTGGGAGTGGCCCAGCACACGTTTCACAAGCCCTCCAGGTGGTTCAAGTTTAAGGATCACCAACCTGTTGATTAAGGTGAGTGACAGCAGCTGTCAAAACAAGAGTTCACTGCTGTCTTTTTTTATTTGCGTAAGGGGCAGAAGGAGTTGAAATAGGAGAGCCTTCAGGTCACTTCTCTTCTTTGTTTACACAATCCTCCTTTTTGGTCATGGACTTGGGAGAAGGAATGAGAAACCAATACTTGTCTATTACAAACTGTCTTAGTAGTTTTCCAGATTCCACTTTCCTTTGGAATGAAAATCCCATGAAGGCATGGACTTTATTTTCCTCCCTGTGTATGGCATAGCCTCTATTCATTCTGGAACTAGGCTGACATTTACAGCTTTGTGGGCAAGATAAAGAATCCTTCCATACCTCAGTTTCCTCATCTGAGAAGTGGGGATGAGTAACATGAGTCGATTCATAAAATACCTAGTCAGCCTTCAAATAAGTGCTGTTTTTATGATCCCCAGCACCCTCAACTGTGCCTGGCACTTGGTAAGAATTGAGTGTTTAATAATGAATATAAGGGCTCATTGAAGGCCACATCTTTTCATGGTAAGAAGTAGTAATATTTCAAAGATGAAGAAACCAAGACTTTGCAGAGTTAAGTAACAATTCCAAATTACACAGCTAGAGGGCAGGGCAAGGTTTAAACTCAGGTCTGTGGCATTCCAAAATGTATTGTTCTTAGCAAAGAAAGCAAAATGATCAAATGTCAATAAAATGATCAATTAGAAAAAAAGAGAGTGGAGAGAATAGGTTGGAGAAGGAAAACAGGAAAATAATTTTAGGAAGTGAGAGAAGAATATGAAGCTGGGTGGAGAGCTGGGTCTTCCAGGCCTACCTGTGTTTCATGTCAGAACCTTTCCTCTCTGGGGAATTCCCTGGTGGTCCATTGGCTAAGACTCCGTGCTCCCAATGCAGAGGACCTGGGTTTGATCCCTAGTCAGGAAACTAGATCCCACATGCCGCAACTAAAAATTCCACATGCCACAATTAAGACCTAGAGCAACCAAATAAAAAACAAAAAAACAACCTTTCCATCTGGACTGTGGCTGTGACCAGCAATGTAGCCCCTGAGGTGTCCCCCTTTCTTCCAAAAAGTCCTTCCCAAGTCCCGTTACACCCCTGACCACACTGCCACCCGCGTTCTGGCTGAGTGGCAACGATCAGCAGTACAGTCAGCATGAACTCCAGTCCTCTCCCTGACCAGCTGTGTGCTGTTAGATAAGTCTCTTCCTCTCTCTGGACCTCTGTTTCCCCTCTTGTAAGATGAGGGGTTGCAATAGATGATTTTTTTTAAGATGCGTTGAGCTCTCAGATTTTATGAATCAATGAATTTTTAAGAAATCTACTGTCACCATCATGCTATCATATTGCATTTGGTTTAATTTAATGAACAATGTAATGTTTTTCCTAGGTTGTGAAACATGGAAAGTCCTGGTGACTTAAATGACCTTGTCTCCTTTTCCCACAGGACCACCCCACCTTCAGTGTATGTACTTGCCTAAGTATTTGTTTACACATTAGACTATGAAGTCTCTGGGGACAGGGACTGCATCTCATCATTTCTGTTGTCTGGTCTGAGATGACATAAGTGGTCACTACTTCAGTTCAGGTCAGTTCAGTCGCTCAGTCATGTCCGACTCTTTGCTACCCCACGAATTGCAGCACGCCAGGCCTCCCTGTCCATCACCAACTCCCGGAGTTCACTCCGACTCACGTCCATTGAGTCAGTGATGCCATCCAGCCATCTCATCCTCTGTCGTCCCCTTCTCCTCCAATCCCTCCCAGCATCAGAGTTTTTTCCAATGAGTCAACTCTTCGCATGAGGTGGCCAAAGTACTGGAGTTTCAGCTTTAGCATCATTCCTTCCAAAGAAATCCCAGGGCTGATCTCCTTCAGAATGGACTGGTTGGATCTCCTTGCAGTCCAAGGGACTCTCAAGAGTCTTCTCCAACACCACAGTTCAAAAGCATCAATTCTTCGGCGCTCAGCTTTCTTCACAGTCCAACTCTCACATCCATACATGACCATTGGAAAACCATAGCCTTGACTAGACGGACCTTTGTTGGCAAAGTGATGTCTCTGCTTTTCAATATGCTATCTAGGTTGGTCATAACTTTCCTTCCAAGGAGTAAGTGTCTTTTAATTTCATGGCTGCAGTCACCATCTGCAGTAATTTTGGAGCCCCCAAAATAAAGTCTGACACTGTTTCCACTGTTTCCCCATCTATTTCCCATGAAGTGATGGGACCAGATGCCATGATCTTCGTTTTCTGAATGTTGAGTTTTTTCACTCTCCTCTTTCACTTTCATCAAGAGGCCTTTTAGTTCCTCTTTCTGCCTTAAGGGTGGTGTCATCTGCATATTTGAGGTTATTGATATTTCTCTCTAAGTGGGGAAAATCCCCAAGGCTGGAATAGGCTGGAATTCACCACAGTGGGCTAGAAGACTATATGTTATATAACTTTTGGTGCAGACATGCTATATATTTTTAATCAGAGATGTACTACCTGTGCTCACTGAGACCCAGATAGTTCAAATCAAGCCCTCAGCCCTGCCAAAGCCTGTAGAAATACTGGTTATAACCCAGTACAATCGCATGGTGGCAGCAGAGGAGAGGGAATGAATCATTTTTTGTTTTCCTGTTTAATAAGAAGAGCACAGACTTTGGATTGGGTGATGTGGGAGATGTCTGGCACCATACACGAATCATTTTATTTTCTTTTTTTTTTTCGGAGGGGGGGCAGGCTGAGCAGCTTGAGGGATCTCCGTTTCCCCACCAGGGACTGAACCTGGACTATACCAGTGAAAACCGGGAATCCTAACCACCAGGTCACCAGGGGACTCCGTGAATCATTTTACAGAATTTGTTTTTAGGAAAGAGAAGCAGAAAGTATTACATTCACATGATTTATTAATGAGTAGCAAAGAAAACAAATAATTGTTTCAGGAATAAACATACATACACTTAATTTTCACGTTATGGTCAGTGAAGGCTGAGGGAGAGTCTGGCCAGGGAGAGAAGAGGGAGCAGTGGGTTCCTGCCAGCCCCAAGTCCGGAGTCCTAAGCATCTGAGCTCAGGGAACAGCCTTCATGTCCAGATCACAAACCCCGTGACTTCTTGTCTTGCCTCCCCTGCCTGTAGCAATGAGAGTTACCAGCATGCGTTTTGACTTACTTTGTGCCAGATCATTGTGCTGAGCACTTAGATAATTTTCATAACAACCCCAGGGAGATAGTATCATTCTCATTTTATAGTTAAGCAATTTTCCTAAAGTCAATCATCTAGTAAAGTCAGGACTTAAACCCAGAACTTGGAGTTCAGGAGTCAGGATCTTAGTACGCTGTAATAGTGGTTCACCCAAAAAGACTTCTGGAAAGAGATGAGGGATGCCTGTCCAGCAATTGGTGTTATGGGCTGAATTGTGTCCACCCCAAATTAGTATGTTGAAGTCCTAACCAAACCGCTCCTACCCACACCCCCGCCACCCGCCACCCCATGTGACTGTAGCTGGAGACTACAGAAAGTAGTCAAGGTTGAATGAGGTCAAAGGGTGGGGCCCTAATCTGAGAGGACTGGTGTCCTTATAGGAAGAGAGCTCTCACCAGAAACCAAACCTGATGGAACCTCGACCTTGGACTTCCAGCCTTCAAAACAGTGAGAAATAAATGTCTACTATTTAAGTCACCCACTCTATGGTATTTTGTTATAGTAGCCAAAACTAAGACACTGATTCCCATGATTTCTACAAATTCAGTAAAGAAGAGAGAAATAGGATTCCTCAGACTTATTTCAAAGGAGAGTTGGCAAGTATATGGCTGTTAGCATAGCCAAGGGCTTCCCTGGTGGCTCAGAGGTTAAAGCGTCTGCCTCCAATGTGGGAGACCCAGGTTCGATCCCTGGGTCGGGAAGATCCCCTGGAGAAGGAAATGGTAACCCACTCCAGTATTCTTGCCTGGAGAATCCCATGGATGGAGAAGCCTGGTAGGCTTGGGCCCTTACAGTCTCTCCTGCCCTTCCACTGACCCTACCCAGGACTCAATTGTTCAATGAATCACTTCTCTGTTGTCAAGGGCTTTGTATGTAATAGATATTGTTTCATAATCATTAGGACCAGGTAGCCTCTGTGCTCTGTTAGCCCCTAAACAATAATGAAAACCTTACTTGTCAAGTTCCCAGGACCTATGAAGCTGGTTGCTGCTGCTGCTGCCACTAAGTCGCTTCAGTCATGTCTGACTCTGTGCGACCCCATAGACGGCAGCCCACCAGGCTCCCCTGTCCCTGGCATTCTCCAGGCAAGAACACTGGAGTGGGTTGCCATTTCCTTCTCCAATGCATGAAAGTGAAAAGTGAAAGTGAAGTCGCTCAGTTGTGTCCGACTCTTTGCTCATTCATAAATCCTAGAAATGCATGTCCTGTTTCCCAGTACCTGCTCCCTTGCCCTATGTGCTTAGTCACTCAGTCATGTCTGACTCTTTGCAACCCCATGGACTGTAGCCCACTAGGCTCCTCTGTCCATGGGGATTCTCTAGGTAAGAACACTGGAGCAGGTTGCCACGCCCTCCTCCAGGGCTCCCATGCTCTAGGTTAACTATAAAATTGTCCCAATGCCCCCTGCATGGTGCAGGGTTCAGCTTGGAATGCTTCTGGATCCTTTTCTGCCAATCACACCCGGTGAGTAAGTTACCCTACAATAAACTCATTTGTTGATTATTTGGAACTGCCTGCCTCATTTTTCAGTCTCAAGATGCCTTCTCAGTTTCCTGGGCACTTTTTGTTCCATCTGTGTCCTCCAACAGAATCATAGGAACCTCTTCCCTCCAGTGTTCCTCATAACTGTCCATTATTTCCAGAGTTGTATATTGCCTTCAGCCTTCGAGTTACCTCTGAACACTTCCCAACCAGCTCAGACTTTTAATTTAAATTTATTTTTGGCTGCACTGGCTCTTTGTTGTGGCGTGAGGACATCTCTCTAAGATGTTGGAACGTGTGGGCTCCAGAGCGTGGGCTCTGAAGTTGTGGCGCTTAGCTGCTCTACGGAAGGTGGGATCTTAGACCCCTGACCAAGGATCGAACCCTTGTCTGCTGCATTGGAAGGCAGATTCTTAACCACTGGACCTCTAGGGAAGTCCTGGCAATCTCAAGTTTTATATGATTTAGGTCAGTCATCCTGTTGATATGCCCCAAAGACCATCTGCCTCAAAATCATATAGGGTGGTTATTCACAATGCAGGCCCTGCATTGAGTTGTATATGCATTTTAATAAGCAGGCCATGTGATTCTGATGCATAGTCAGTAGATTTGGATAAGAAGCAGGTGAGGGGTTTTACTAGTCCTCATTTCAGCCTAGAGACAGATCTGTGCTCAAATACTGATTCCACCACTTTCTATTTTGGAGCCTTGGGTGAGTTACTCCCCTGAGCTGCAGTTTCCTCATCTGTTAAATAGGCATCATAATGTGTGCTGCACAAAGTTTTTATGAGGATCAAGTGATCCTCATAAAATGAGGATGAGTGCAAACCCACAAGCACCAAATCTGGCCTGTGTTTACTCAACCTCCCACCTTGTCATTGTGGTTTCTGAGGTCTGTGGTTACTTGATTTCATGATATGTGTGGTGATGGCCATGCTTTCACCAGCTGTCAGTTGTCCTGTGGTCCCTGGAGAGAGGCAGGGCTGCTGTCTGTATGTGTGTCGGGTCCAGCTACTTGCCAAATCGGCTGACTTGATGAATTTTGCTCATTTCATCCTTCCAGCCTTTGCCAATTTCAATTTCCCTTCCCATAAGGGAGAGCCGAAAATGTTTCAGTGTACACTGAATCTGAGCTTGATTACGGAGTCCCTGAAAAAGGCAACCAAGAAATGACCCTGACTCTCTACAAAGAGAAAATGGATCTGGTTGTGAGATCTAGAAGTGGGGGCCATGGCTTTTACTTCCAGGAGCTCCTCCCCTGGTGACATAACTCATTCCCTCAAAGAATCCTGGTTAGATTGGCAGAGATGGTAGGGGGCAGAAATGTGCTCAGAACAAGAATGTAAATCCCCCAAAGCAAAGAGAGAAAGCAAGCATTCACTGAAAGCTCAGTCCTCAGGACACTGAAGGGGCCAGGATGTGCTCCGCTGGAGACAAAGACAAGTATCAGAAAACAGTTATGGGAGCCTCACCAACTTGCTGTTACAGTGTAGCACGTCACCCCCAAAACTCGGTGGCTTAATGTTTTCATTCCTGGAAGCAACCTAAATGTCCATCCACAGAGTAATGGATAAAGAAGATATGGTACATATACACAATGGAATATTACTCAGCCATAAAAAGGAATGAAATTGGGTCATTTGTGGAGACGTGGATGACCTAGAGACCATCATACAGAGTGAAGTAAGTCAGAAAGAGAAAACAAATATCATATATTAACAAATACATGTATGATCGAGAAAAATGGTATACTGCTGCAGCTAAGTCGCTTCAGTCGTGTCCGACTCTGTGCGACCCCAGAGATGGCAGCCCACCAGGCTCCCCCATCCCTGGGATTCTCCAGGCAAGAACACTGGAGTGGGTTGCCATTTCCTCCTCCAATGCATGAAAGTGAAAAGTGAAAGTGAAGTCGCTCAGTCGTGTCCGACTCTTAGCGACCCCATGGACTGCAGCCCACCAGGCTCCTCCGTCCATGGGATTTTCCAGGCAAGAGTACTGGAGTGGGGTGCCATCGCCTTCTCTGAGAAAAATGGTATAGGTGATCTTATTTGCAAAGCAGAGAAAGAGAAGCAGGGCTTCCCTGGTGACTCAGTGGCAAATAATCTGCCTGCCCTTTCTGGAGACACAGGTTCAATTCCTGATCTGGGAAGATTCAACATACCATGGAGCAACTAAGCTGTGTACCCAACCACTGAGCTCGCGCTCTAGAGCCTGGGAACCGCAACTACTAAAGCCTGAGTACTCTGGAGCCCGTGAACAGCAACAAGGGAAGCCACTGCAGTAAGAAGCCAGCACACTGAAAGTAGAGAGTAGCTCCTGCTTGCTGCAACTAGAGAAAAGCCCATGCAGCAATAAAGATCCAGCACAGCCAAAAAATAAATAATATTTAAATAATAATATTTAAAAAAGAGAAACAGAGATACAGACATAAAGAACAAACGTACAGATACCAAGGGGGAAAGGGGAAGTGGTGGAATGAATTGGGAGATTGGGATTGATGTATATACACCATTGATACTATGTATAAAATAGATAACTAATGAGACCCTACTATATAGCACAGGGAACTCTACTCAGTGCTCCGTGATGACCTAAATGAGAAAGGAATCCAAAAAAGAGAGGAGATATATATACACATATAGCTGATTCACTTTGCTGTACAGAAGAAACTAATACAATATTGTAAAGCAACTATACTGCAATAAAAATTAATTAAAAAATATTTTTACTCTTGTGTCAATGAGACAGCCTGGGTTTCTGTTCTTGTGTCTGCAGGTCAGCTGGAGGCTCTGCTCTGCACTGGTCTTCCTGGATCGCCTTGAGGACTGGGAAAGCTCTGCTCAGTGTGTCTTTCATTCTCTGCTGGGGGCCAGTGGGCTAGCTGGGCATGTCCTTCTCATGGCAAAGAGAAAAACACAAGAGAAAAAACCCAATATCTGAGCTTCTTTTCAGGTCTATGTCATGCCTCCCAATATCTTGTTGGCCAAAGCAAGTTGGATGGCTGAACCCCAAATCCAGATGAAGGGCAAAGTTACGTGGCCAAGGATTCAGGGATGGGTGAACTGGGGCCGTTAATCACCACTGTGATCCATCAGACTCCTCACATCACCCTTATCTCCATTCATTGCTCCCTCTTTGATGCTTCCACACATCTTTCCTGGCTTTGATCATAATCTGTGTTCCTGTTATTAAATTCGTGAAGGCTATAATAGCCAGGACATGGAAGCAACCTAGATGTCCATCAGCAGATGAATGGATAAGAAAGCTGTGGTACATATACACAATGGAGTATTACTCAGCTATTAAAAATAATACATTTGAATCAGTTCTAATCAGGTGGATGAAACTGGAGCCTATTATACAGAGTGAAGTAAGCCAGAAAGAAAAACACCAATACAGTATACTAATGCATATATATGGAATTTAGAAAGATGGTAACGACAACCCTGTATGCGAGACAGCAAAAGAGACACAGATGTATAGAACAGTCTTTTGGACTCTGTGGGAGAGGGAGGGGGGGATGATTTGGGAGAATGGCATTAAAACATGTATAATATCATATGAGAAATGAATCGCCAGTCCAGGTTTCATGCAGGATACAGGAAGCTTGGGGCTGGTGCACTGGGATAACCCAGAGGGATGGTATGGGGAGGGCGATGGGAGGAGGGTTCAGGGTGGGGAACACGTGTACACCCATGGAGGATGCATGTTGATGTATGGCAAAACCAATACAATAAAAAAATAAATAAAGAAAATAAAAAAAAAGAAATTAAAAAAAAAAAACCATCATAGGAAAAAAAAACATAAGTGAAGGCAAGTGCTGTCTGTTGTCCTCCTGCCCAGTACATAATCATAACAGAGAATGCAGAGAGCATAGAGAGCAAAGAAAAGAAGAGAGTAGAAACACAAGCAACTGAAAAGAGAGAACGGGGCAGACACATAAGAGACATGAAAAGGATGAGCGAGGGAAACATCCCTGGTTTAGAGTGAGAGAAACTGCTTGCTGATAAACAGCTTCTTAAAATACTGATCCGTTCCTCATATTCTAAAGCAGTCATTTTCACATTTAGAAAGAGTCTTCATGTTTTTATTTTTCAAGTCTAATAGTTGCATTTTCCCTGTGGCTGCCCTTGCATGAAAGAAGACTTGGATTATAGAAATTGTTTTGGTCCCTTAGAAGAAGTAATCAGTTTGCCATTTATGATCAGAGACTCTTTCACAACTAAGATCTCTCCAGTTGTTTTACCTTTGAAATGAAGGTGGCCTTACATTATGATGCAGAAAGCCTGCACTGGAAGAGAGGCTGGAGAGGCAGACTCAGTTCTTTTCTTGAAATGCAATTGTTTATTTTTTCTGGGTGACGTGGTTCCTAGCACTACCTAGTATTGGCATAAATGAAGGGTTAGTAATATCGATGCTAGGAGGGCGAAAGTCACTCAGTGGTCAAGGACTGTATCTCTATCCACGGAATTCTCCCGGCAAGAATACTGGAGTGGGTAGACATTCCCTTCTCCAGGCAATCTTTCTGACCCAGGAATCAAATCTGGGTCTCCTGCATTGCATGCAAATTCTTTACCATCTGAGCCATCAGGGAAAACCCATGCTAGGAGGGTGGGCTAGATTGATTCTGAAATGGTCAGAAGTCATTTCAGGACAAAGTCAGGGAATACAGTGGGTAAGGAGAAGCAGTTCAAAGTCCTTCTGAGGGGTGACTGCAAACCCATGAAGCTGAAGCAGCCTCCCTGGGTACCATCTCTTTCAAGGGAACTGCTTGGAAGTGAGTCAATTTGCATAGGCTTGTTTGCTTATGGTGTTAAAAACTGTTCTTTGTAGTTCATGTGAAAAGGATGCAGGGAGAATTCTTTGGTGGATTTTTGAACTCAGTGGCTTTTCTTGGTTGGGGATGGGGGAAGGTTTCATACTCTTATCTCCTGGTCAATATCATCTTTTAGGGCTTCCTGAAGTAAAACAAGAAACCTGATCTAGGTGGGGGGTGGGATGGGAATGGGGCCCAGGGACCGATAGGCCTACTGACTGAGGCTACTTATGTGCCCCCCATCCCCCTCTCTTGCCTGTCTTACTGGGGGTCTGGAAGTAGATCAGGCATCATCCAGCCCAGCACCTGACACATAGAAGATGGTCAATAACTATTTATTAACTTGAATTGAGTGATGGTTTGTGGTGTGGTTGAAAGAGCCTGAGACTGAGTTAGGAGAACTGGGGCTGAAATTGGCTGGTGGAGCCAACCAGGAGAAGCCTCCTCTCTTCTCTGAGCCTCAGTTTTCCTACATGCATAGTGGGGGTTTCTCCCTGGGCGTTCATGAGACCTTAAAGCACTTTGACACTGGTTATGGTCATCCTGGAGAAGGAACTGATCATGCTGGGGCAGAGATGGAATGCCTTGGTCAGAGACCAAGGTCAGAAGCTGGGCTGTGCTACAATGTGGGTGGTGGGGACCACTCGTCCAGGGATGGGGCCTCTTTGGGGGGCTGAACAGGATGACCAGGTCAAGGCTGGTGGCCCAGAAAAAGCGTCGATGATCCCTTGAGCCCCATAGGGCCCCTCTCCCCTTATGCTGAAGAAAAGAGACGAGAGGCCAGACGAGATGACAGCAGAGCACGTGTATATCTCTGTGCCAGGTTCTCGAGACTCTGGCAGAACTCAGGTGAGGTCCCTGATGGCCAGCAGATTTCATACCTTATGTCATAGGCTGAGGTGTGGACTGGGTGATGAGCATCACCACCAGTATTTTTCTGAAACTTCAGAGACGAGTGAGGGGGAAGCAGGTTGTGGGGCTATTGATAGAGGAGCAAGGATATGGCATCAACCTGGGCCTCGGGGTTGGGAGGACGGTGGGTCAGGTGGACATGAAGGTGCTCTCATGTCACTGCAGGGCCAAGTGACAGGGTGCTGGAGGGCCAAGCCAGGAAGCCTGAAGGTTACCACTGACTCTGTGTGACCCGGGCAGGTCCCTTAAACACTCTGGGCCTCAGTTTCCCAGTTTATCAAAGTAAGGGTTTGGAATGGATCAGGGGCCCCTCAGGGCCGTGAGGAAGATGCACTGGGGAGGCTGAGAAGATGGGTTCCCTAGAGGGTCCCTCTGACCCTTACTCCTGCTTTCTCCCCTTCATTTTAGATAGTATGTTTCTGGGTAAGATTTCATTGAAAATAAAAAAGAGTTGTGGTTTACGGTTTGGTTTTCTAAAGCCAGTGGTCCAAAGACCTTTAAGTTTTCTTTTAGATATAAAATGGCATAGGATAGCAGTTCTAGGATCAGGTGGTGGCCGACTCATTAGTGGGAACTGGAAGGGCCCGTGGATAATCCAGCCCTAGGACTGCTGTAGCCTGCAAGTTCTTTCACTGAGGCCACCGAACTCGGGATCTGGGTTCTATGGGACCCAGTTAAAATGCACCTGAAGGGCTTGAGCAGCAGAAGTGCTTGCTCTGACTCTGCTATGGACTAACTCACCGTCTTTGAGCCTCCATTTCCTCATCTGTAAAGTAGCTATAAGAATACCCATGCTCGGACTTCCCTGGTGGTCCTGTGGTTAAGAATCCTCCTGCCAATGCAGGGGACACAGGTTCGATCCCTGGTCCAGAAAGATCCCACATGTCAATGATCAACTAAGCCTGTGTGACACAACTACTAAGCCCACGCTCTAGAGCCTGTGCTCCGCAGCAAGAGAAGCCACTGCAGTGAGAAGCCAGAGCTCTGCAGTGAAGCAGAGCCCCTGCTTACCACAACTAGAGAAAGCCGGCATGCAGCAACGAAGACCCAGCACAGCCAAAGCGAGGGAAGAAAATACAAAACCCCTAGAATTAAAAAAAATATGTGTAGTGCTGACATATGAAAAAAACTAAAAAAAAAATACCTCTTCCATCTGCACCAATGCCTACCCTGTCCCTTGTCTGTCTTGCTTAAGTTAATTTATCTATTTACACTGCATGCCTACTGCCTTCTCCTACTACAGAATGCCAGGGGGAGCTGAACAGGCAGGATCATAGCAAACAAGTACAAGAACAAAGGGTAAGAAAAATGGACAGCTTCTAAGTGCTCATAAACATAAAAAATACACTCATTTATTCATCTCAGATGCCCAGAGTACTTCCTCCGTGCCAAACTGGGTTCACTGGGTTAGGTCAGTCCTTGACACATGAGTCTGTGAATTTTAGCCTCTGTCCCAGACAGATAAGAAGTCAGTTTTTTGAGAAAACATGGTGATGTGATGGAAAACACAGTCCCAATCCCCACCCCCACCCACCCCCCAAGCAAGATCTGGGTAGCACAGCCTTCCATATAGCTTTAAGCCCAAATACAACAAAAAAATGGTTGAATGCACCCTCTAAATGCCTGGAAGTGACTCTTAGAAGAGGGCTTGGTATTGCTGAAAGGGCCTAGGTTTTGACACCTAAAAATGGTGTAAACTTGGTAAAGTCAAATCTTCTACTCTGAGCCCCAGTTTCTTCATCTGTGAAACTGGGTCATAAAAATCTGCTTCACTGGTTGTTGTGGCATAATGTCAGGTCAGGTGAGGACCTGCACTACAGTAGCACTCAGAAAGGGATCCCCATTATTATGGTTTTGGAAAAAGCACAGAGCTGATAATGGCAGTCACGAGTGTCGCCGTGGGCGATGCAATCCACCCTTGGTGGGGTCCAGGCCTCAGGAGTCAGCCCCTGAGATCCTTCGCTGAGTGAAAAGGGCTCTGAGTGCCCCCTGCACATCACGGTTCCGGAGGCTATAGATGACCGGGTTCAGCATGGGCGTGACCACGGTGTACATGACGGTGGCTACACGGCCCCGCTCGGCCTCATACCGGGACGTGGGCTGGAAGTAGACTGCAATGACTGTCCCGTAGAAGAGGCCCACCACGGCCAGGTGGGAGCCACAGGTGGACACAGCCCGGAGCCTCCCCGCGGCTGATGGCAGCCGGAGCACCGCAGCTGCAATGGCCCCGTAGGAGGCGAGGATGAGCAGAAAGGGAGTGACCACCACTGCGGCGCCCTCGGTGAAGATGAGCAGCTGGATGTGCCGGGTGTCAGAGCAGGAGAGCCTTAAGAGAGGCTGGTGGTCACAGAAGAAGTGGGGCACTTGGTGGGAGGCACAGAAGGACAGGCGGGCCATAAGCAGGATATGCAGGAGGGAGTGGACGTGGGACACGAGCCATGCTGTCCCCACCAGGGCTGTGCACATGGCCCGGGACATCCTTGTGGCATAGTGGAGGGGGTGCCGGATGGCTACGTAGCGGTCATAGGCCATGGCAGCCAGGAGGCAGCTGTCAGTTACACCCAGGGCAAAGAAGAAGTACATCTGGGTCAGACAGCCAGCCAGGGAGATGGAGCGGTTGTGGGCCAGCAGGTTGGCCAGCATCTTAGGTACCGTAACGGAGGTAAAGCAGAGGTCAGCAAAGGACAGGTGGGCCAGCAGGAAGTACATGGGAGTGTAAAGGGCTGGACTGGCTTGGATGGCGGCCACGATGAGTCCATTACCCAGGATGCCCGCCACATAGAGGACCAAGAAGAGCATGAAAAGAGGTCGCTGCTGGCTGGGATTTGTTGTTAGTCCCAGTAGGATGAAAGGGCTTCCTTCTGAAGACTCATTGGCAGCATCCATGGCTAGGCTGCTTCTTCACCTGGAACCCCAGGGGTTTCATTCCATTGCTGAGTCATCTCCTCAGTGTCAAAGGTAAAGGGTGAAGGGCCATTGAGTTGCTCAAGGCTTTCTGGCCACGAGGGAAGTCATGATAGCCCTATGGCTACACACAGATGTGACTGTGAGCAATTTCCCTCCTCTCCAGGTCTTAGGTTCTCCATCTGTAGAGTAAGGGAGCTGAATCAGGTGAACTTGAAAACTGCTTCCAACTTGAATACATTGTGATTTGCAGCAAAAACAGAACAAAAATATTGCCCAGGATGTGGACCAAAGAAGGAAGAAACACAAAAGGAAAGATGAGAGAGAGGATCAAAATCAGGGAGAGATTTGACCAATGGGTATTTATTTGGGGGAAAGTCAGAGTGGACAAGAAAACCAAGATGGAAGTGAGGAACTCATCTAAGAAATAAAATTCCAAACATGAAGGGCATATATGTATTGAAATGAATATAAATCGATAGCACCTGAATGCAAACATGATGTTTTAGAGCACTAAGGATCAACAGAAGAACCTGTCCCTCCCAAGGGCAGGGATGTAAGGATCTGATGATGTTGCTGCTGCTGCTGCTGCTGAGTTGTTTCAGTCGTGTCTGACTCTGTGCGACCACATAGATGGCAGCCCACCAGGCTCCTCCATCCCTGGGATTCTCCAGGCAAGAATACTGGAGTGGGTTGCCATTTCCTTCTCCAATGCATGCATGCATGCTAAGTCGCTTCAGTCGTGTCTGACTCTGTGCGACCCTATGGACAGCAGCCCACCAGGCTCCTCTGTCCACAGGATTCTCTAGGCAAGAATACTGGAGTGGGTAGCCATTTCCTTCTCCACTGATGATGTTGAGATACCCAGACTGCCATCCACTGTGTCCTCAATAGTAGGTGATGGGACACAGCTGAGCAATATCATTAAATTCTGAAGAAAAAAGATTTTGAACCTAGGATGCTAGCTTAACTTCATGCATGTGCGTGCTCAGTCCTGTCCGACTCTTTGCGACCCTGTGGACTGTAGTCTGCCACGCTTCTCTGTCCATGGGATTCTCCAGGCAAGAATATTGGAGTGGGTTGCCATTCCCTTCTCCACGGGATCTTCCCGACCCAGGGATTGAACCCGAGTCTCTGCACTTTTAATCAAGAGTGAGAAAAGAAGAAAGAAAATATGAGACTTGCAAAAAAAAGAACCAAAGAATCTAAATGATTCCCAGTATTCCTGGAAAACTCTTCCCATGAAATCAAACACATACAGCATCAAGAAAATGCACAGCCCTTTATGGGAAACTCGTGCAGATAGGTGGATACACCTATCAGATGCAGAGACTTGACTCTTAAGGACAGAGACATTTCAATGCTTCCATTTTTTTCCTGTCTGAATCTCACTGCAGAAATCTTGGATGATTCTCCAAGAAGGGTCTTAAAAGGAGAGGGGTTTTAGGACAGGTTTCCTGAAGGCTATGTTGAGACCAGCTCTGCATCCTTATCCATTAAAAGAAAATAAAGACCCTACCTACCCTATTGTCTTCCTTTTTCTCCTCCACTGAATAAGAAGAATCCTTTGGCTTTGGATTCCTGGAGAACATTGGTTTTTTCCCCCCTCAATTATGTCCCACCTTCCATGAAGGTAAGAGGATCAAGGTGAGTGGAAAGGATGGAGAGGGGAAGCCTGCTTATGAAATGGCTTTTTCGGAAACTGGAACTACTTAAACTTGGGAACTGACCCAAGTTTAAGCTACCCAGTCTATTCTTCTCAGGTATTCTCTGAAGGAAGGCTGAGCTATGCATGCGTGTGTGCTAAGTCGCTTCAGTTGTTTCCAACTCTTTGACACCCCAGGGACTGTAGTCTGCCAGGCTCCTCTGTCCATGGGATTCTCCAGGCAAGAATACTGGAGTGGGTTGTCATGCCCTCCTCCAGGGGATCTTCCTGACCCAGAGATAGAATCCATGCCTCTTACGACTCCTGCATTGGCAGATGGGTTCTTTACCACTAGCACCACCTGGGAAGCCCTCTAACCTGAGTTTAAATGGGTCTCAGTAAGCATTCAAATACACTGAGCTGTTGGCAGAAACATTCATCTATAATTACAAACACACTGGTGCAGGCATGCAGGCATGTTTGGCCTCTAGTTATGCTCTGCAAACACATAGGCATGACCGATCATGTACAGAAATGTGGACACAGACATCTAACTAAGAGATGAGTGTAACCACCAGATCCATAGATGCAGATCATCCTAAACATAAACCGAGGGTCCGGTGCAATCACAAAATAGTGCTGAGGCCAGAGGGTGACGCTCATTCACAGCCTCCTGTTCATGGAGGCTGCTGGTACCACACACAGCTCCAGGACCCACGATGCCCATTCATGCTTTCACTGACCAAGTGGTCTGTGTCAGTTCTCCACCACTGTCTGTCCACGCCTCCTGGTCACCCCCCATCACACAGTCACATCTTCTGCTTCCAGCCCTAGAGGCCCAGGGCCTCGCAGCTTCCCACTCAAGTCTCCTGCTGGGCACAGCAGAGATGTGCCACCCTAGAGGGGCATGTTCACCTACACACCGCTTCCCCTCCCCCAACGATGACACGGTAGGGCAGCGATGGTAACGCACAGTCTCAGTCTCACACCAACAGCACCTGTTCTCACAGTCACACGAACAGCTCATGCCCCCAGCCAAGCTCAAGAGGACAGAGGTGCGTGCTCTCCAGCCTGGCCCTTGCCCAGTTGTACCATCTGGCTTCGCCACATCACAGGAGGAGCAGCAGCGGGGACCAGGTGTAGCCCGACACGGAAGGGTCTGGGGAGGGAGTTATTGGCCACATTTAGGAGGTTTGGGGCCTTGGGAGTACCTTAGCTTCTCCCAGAGAAAACACCCTTCCCCTGGGCCCCCTCCCTGGGCCGAGAGGCAGCTCAGCTCTGGGGCTTGTTTTCCTTCCTCTCTGGGGCCCAATTTGACTGGGGAAGGAGTTGTTGGTGCCACCTCTAACTTGGGGGACCCCAGGAGTCCTGTGCATGGTGAAGCTGCTGCTCCCCAGTCTTTGTCTTGTGGGGTCCAGAGCCCCAAGCCTGGGGTTTGCAGCAGCAGCTTCTGGAGCTAAACGTCTTGTCCCCTCAGCTGTTGCCGGGGCTTCTTGTAGGAAGTGTAGGAGTGTGGGAGCATTGTGCCTCTGGGGACTGCGGCAGTTGTACACCTGAGTGACTGTGACATGTGTGTGTGTGTGTGTGTGTGTGTGTATAGGATTGTATGCCTGTGTGTGGACAGAGTGACCAGGTCTCTGTCAAATGAAACGTGTCCATGAGCTTGAGTGTGTGTCCGCATGTCCACTGTACGTGTGTCTGCGGAGGGCAGTGACACCTGAGAGTGTTTCTTGGTGCATAATGGTTTCTGGTAGGGAACTGGCTCTCTGTTGGAGGGGGCATGTGTTTCTGTGTGTGTTTATAGCCTTCCAGATGGGAATGGCTTTGCATGACTCAGCACTGGAACAACCATGAAGGGTTGTACCTTTTGAACACAGCATCTTCCATGGTTCCCTACTACCTATTAATAAAGTCCAAATTCCCCTGCCTGATACCCAGCCTGTGGGGCATCCTTCCCATCCCCAGATCTTCAGTCTTCAGACTTCTCTCCACCTCTTTTCCAACAACCCATCTCTAGTCAGTTAAACCGGTCTCCTAGAGTCTCCTGTGCATGCAGAGCTTGTGTTACCTCTTTGCCCTGTGCGCGCCTGTTTCCCCCCATCGAATGTCCCTTTCCCTCAATTCCCACCCATGCTGCAGGGCCCAGCTGGTTTTGTGCAGTAGGTGCCCTAATCAGTCTTCCCCACCCCAAACCTGCTTTTATCCTAATTGCTTGTCTTAGTAGATGGTGTTGAAGAAAGTTTAAAAGGAAATATCAATATTTGATCAGAAATGGGGAACTTTCCTGGGCATCTCACTTTAGGAACGAGGATCTGACTGTATTTCAACCGTTATCCCCCAGGTTGGGCTCTGTTATTGTCTTCCAATGCCTTCCCTTCCCTCTTGTTTCTTTTCTTTTTTTTTTAAAATTATCTATTTGATTAATTAATTTGGTTGTGCTGGGTCTTCACTGCTGTGTGCAGGCTTTCTCTAGTTGTGGTACATGGACGTCTCATTGCAGTGGCTTCTCTACTAGGGGAGCACAGACTCTAGGGCACACAGGATTCAGTAGTTGCTGCACATGGGCTCAACAGCTGCGACTCTCAGGCTCCAGAGCTCAGGCTTGGTAGATGTGGCACACGGGCTTAGTTGCTTTGTGGCATGTGAGATCTTCCCGGATCAGGGATCAAACTGGTGTCCCATGCATTGCAAGGTGGATTCTTAAACTGGATCATCAGGGAAACCCATTATTTTCTTATCTATCAAGTTAGCCCAGCATAGCAGTCTGAAACTTCATGTTTCCTCCAGTGGATGTATAGGATTGATGTGATTATCGTATCTGGCTGTTCCAAGGATGCTAAAAATGTGGAAGGACCCATGGACACCCTGTATGGTCAAGATGATGGAAGGGCTATATGCCTCTGGAAACTTTCCTTTAATTGTGGTGGGAACTATATGTCATGAGAGCCCCCCAAAGAAGAAAAGACCACAGAGGATGTCTCTGAGTATAAACCACTGAGCTGGGGGCAAACCTTCTATTCTCATTCCCACAGGTGCCAACTCTTCTGACAATGTCCCCAACCATTGTCATGGCATGTGAGTTGTCATGGTGATAGGAGGCAAGAACTGGGAAAGGATTATAAAACCTTGTGGTGGGAGAAGGGGCTTTAATTCAGTTAGTGAAAGTGAAAGTGAAGTCGCTTAGTCGTGTCCGACTCTTTGCAACCCCATGGGCACCAGGCTCCTCCGTCCATGGCATTTTCTAGGCAAGAGTACTGGAATGGGTTGCCTTTTTTACTTCTCCAGGGAACTTCCCGACCCAGGGATCGAACCCAGGTTTTCCGCATTGTAGGCAGACGCTTTTGCCATCTGAGCCACCAGGGAAGTCTCAGTTCTTAATTCATTTAAGCCTTTGTCAAATTGTGCTAAGTTTAGGCTATTGTGCCCACTGCTGTCAACAGATGGGGTCATCAGGAAGTAGGGTGATCAGCCATCCTGGTTTGTCCAGGACAGAAGAGGTTATTTGGACATGGGATTTAAAGTTTAAAAAACTAGGACAGTTCTGGGAAAATCAGGACAAGTTGGTGACCCTGTCAGGAAACCTATAAAATTCTCTATGGTTTGAGGAGACAGTATAGTTCACATCTCTCTCTCTCCATTAGTCTGGGACCTCCAAGAAGACTATAGTTACTAAGGAGAGACCTGGTTCTGGTATCAGGGGGTATCACCTCCCCAGGGAGCTGGGATGAACCTCCAGCCTTCCTGCAGTCTAAGTTCCAGCAGCTGATTTCTCCTTGAAAGGAAGTCGGGAGTGGTGAGACCAGCCCTGGCTGAAGCCCAAGGAACACACTCCATGGGGCACCTATATGGGGGAAACAATGAGGCTTTGCTTGAGCCACCCCTGGCCTCATCTCAACCATAATCAGGGAGGACTGGAAAGGGGAACAGACAGTAGCTGACATATACTCTGGCCAGGCTCCATCTCTCCTTGGAAGCACCTACTATAACTTCTGGGGTCCACTCCTGTCCTGCTCCTGCATAGAGGGGCTTCCCAGCAGAATGCAGTGCCTTGGGCCTTGCTCATGTGTAACTTAATTAGATAAAGAAAATCTGTCAAAACTATAAACTCTGGGTAGATAAAAATCTCAAGAATGCTGGATCTGAAGGGCCCAGAAAGACCTAAGGCTTGGAGCACTGTGGTTGCCTTTGCCCAAGAGGTAATGGCATTCCCTCTCCTAACCCCAACTCTGTCTCTAGATGTTATAGTCTTAACACAAAGCAGTCTACCATACCTGACCATGTGCATATCTAAGCAAGCTCATAACTCTCAGTGAAACTTAAATCCACCAATAATTAGCTCCTACTCTTATGTTTTAAGGAACATTATCCATTTCCGTAACCCTAAATATATCTCAAATTGAAGTCACCCCAAACATGTCAGTTTGATACTCAAAATACTCTTCTTCTTATGCCTAATTCTCATCTAGTTCTGAACCTAGGCTAACTGTAATAATAACTAGATTGTGACTTAAACTTGTCACAAACATTATTCACATGCCAGCTTAACTTAAATCTAACAGAGCTCTAACAGGAACTAAGCTCTAACCCAAATTTAATCTACCAGTGGGAATAAAACCTGAATTCTAATCTTAAGTAGTCTTTCCCTTTAACACTAGCAATAAAATAGTTTTAATATTTCTTTTTTAAAAACTGAAGTATAGTTTATTTACAATGTTATGGTAGTTTCAGGTGTGCAGCAAAGTGATTCAGTCATTAATTAATTGTTAGTTGCTCAGTCATGTCTGACTCTTTGCTACCCCATGGACTATAGCCTGCCAGGCTTCTCTGTCCATGGAATTCTCCAGACAAGAATACTTTTTCAGATTCTTTCCCTTTATAGGTTATAAGAAAAATATTTTTAAACTTCTC
Organism: Bos indicus; assembly: GCF_029378745.1. Classification (NCBI taxonomy): domain Eukaryota; kingdom Metazoa; phylum Chordata; class Mammalia; order Artiodactyla; family Bovidae; genus Bos; species Bos indicus. Next base: position 93,647,788 of record NC_091770.1, on the reverse strand, counting down.
TATTTTAATTTATTTCTTTGCTACACCACACAGCATGTGGGATCTTTAGTTCCCCAAATCAGGGATCGAATCTGTGCCCCATGCAGTGGAAGCAGGGAAGTCCCTCTTACAAAATAGTAAGTGTAGTTCCTGAGCTCCTTGTTGGTGCTCTGTTTTATATACAGCAGTGTGTGTATGTTAGTTCTAATATTTCTAAGAAGAGCTCAAATTTATTTGAACCCTGACTCCTATATTTCCCCCAAATCTACTATTCATTACAATCAATCCAAATTGAACAATTTACATAATTTTAATTCAGTCCTAAGTTTGTCCAGTTGCTTTTAAATTCTGAACCTAACTCTGGCTTTACCCTAACTCTAACTTTAGTCTTAGCCATAACAGGAATCCTAACCCTATTCTAACCATAACCATAATTCAGACCCTTTCCTAATCTCTGTCACAGCCCTGAAGTAACCTAATCTTGGTCGAATTTTCACACAACTGTGGGATTTTAGGAATGAGATCATGTGTATTCTCAGTTATCCTGAGAGATGGAATATGCGGCTTCATAGGGAAAGATATTTGCCTACCCAGATCCTATCCCAGTCTTTGGCATAAGTGGGTTCTGAAGTTGCTCTCTTGGGCTCAAAGTGAGAAGTGTGACTCACTGGTCACAAAGGACGTTAGAAAAGCAAGGCTCTAGAACACTTGCGGCCAGCACAAACCTTATCTGGTGTTTCTGGGTATCAGCCTCTTGGAAATTCAAGTGGCAAATAGTTACTGCACCTGGTAACATGCTTTGAACATGGAGGAGCCTAAGGCAAACTCAACAGCAAATTCACTTGATCTTGGTTCTGGCTGGGTCTAGAGTACCTCAGGTTCCTGTCTGCTGTCTGTAAACCTCAGTTTCTCCCCTTTCTTCCACCTCAAACAAGGACAAGGGACACCCAGCCCGTGCCAGGGGCCGGGAAGAGCCCACCTCATCCCTCCAGAGTCAGTCCTAACGCCAGCCTGCAGCCCTTTCACTGGTGCCTCCGCCGTGGACCGCAGCATCGGCTCCAAGTCCTTCTGAGCGCCTCCTTGACCTCTTTGTTGCGGAGGCTGTAGATGAGCGGGTTGAGAGCTGGGATGACAAGGGTGTAGAACACGGAGGCCATCTTATCAGTGTCCAGGGCGTAGCTGGAGCTGGGACGCAGGTACATGAAGATGAGTGTCCCGTACAGCATGGCCACACCCGTGAGGTGGGAGCCACAGGTCGAGGCTGCTCGCCACCGGCTCTCGGCCGAGCGCATGCGGATCACAGCGCCGGCGATGAACCCGTAGGACACGGCGATGGCCGACACGGTGGCTGTCTGGATGAAGCCACAGACGGCGAAGAGGAGGAGTTCATTGAGACTGGTGTCGTTGCAGGAGATGGCCAGCAGGGGGGGAATATCGCAGAAGAAGCTGTTCACCTCCCGGGAGCCGCAGAAGCTCAGGCGGAAGGTGAAGGTCGTGTGGACCACGGCGCTCACTGCCCCGCCCAGGCCGGAGGCTCCCAGCAAGACCAGGCACAGACGCCGGGACATGGCCGTGGTGTAGAGAAGAGGGTTTCCGATGGCCACGTAGCGGTCATAGGCCATGGCTGCCAGCAGGCAACACTCGGCATCGGCCAGCCCTGTGAACAGGAACATTTGGAGAACACAGGCTGCGTAAGGGATGCTGGTGCGAGGCAACAGCTGGTCCACAAGCATCTTGGGGCCGATGGCTGAGGAATAGCAGGCATCTAGCAGGGAGAGGTTGGCCAGGAAGAAGTACATGGGTGTGTGGAGCTGGGCGTCTATGTGGATCAGCAGCACCATGCCTGCGTTTCCCAGCAAGCTCACCAGGTAGACGGGCAGGAAGATGAGGAAGAGGGTCAGGCGCAGGTCCCAGCGGTCTGTGATGCCCAGGAGGATGAACTCAGCAGGGGAACCCCAGGTCCAGGTGAAGTTCTCAGGTGTCATTTTGCAGGACAGAGTCTGAGGAGAGACAAAGCAGGAGGGAGGTGAGGAAAAGGTCAGGACCATGACCAGCCAGAACGCACTTTGTACTGGGAACAGATTTGGGTGAGTCCTAACTGTGTAATAAAAGTGTGATGTGTGTGGACAAACCACAGCACTTCTCAAAACCTGTGTTTAAAAGAATCCTTCATTTGGCAAAATTAATACAATATTGTAAAGTTTAAAAATAAAATAAAATTTTAAAAAAGAATCCTTCAATTAAAAATATATAAAATTTTAAAATTTATATAAAGAGGTAATTTTAAAATTATCTCTTTAGTGCTAAGTCCCTGCCACTTCCCAGGTAGCTCAGCTGTAAAGAACCTGTCTGCCAGTACAGGAGACTTAAGTGATGAGGGTTCAATCTCTGGGTAGGGATGATCCCTGGAGGAGGGCACGGCAACCCACTCCAGTATTCTTGCCTGGAGAATGCCATGGACAGAGGAGCCTGGCTGGCTATAGTCCATAGGATCGCAAAGAGATGGACATGACTTGAAGCAACTTACCACACACACGCTACTACTTAACCTCCATGCGAATGGGACACTTGCCTGGCTTACTCAATTTTGAATCCACAGTACTGAGAACATTGCTGGGCACATAATAATTGCTCAATAAATAAAGGCACACTTCATTTTATTGCACTTTATCATGCTTTGCAGATGGTAGTTTTTTGTTTTTAAACAAATTGAAGATTTGTGGCACAATTGTTCAACAGCATTTGCTCACTTTGTGTCCCTGTGTCACATTTTGGTAATTCTCACAATATTTCAGATTTTTCATGATTATTATAGGTGTTATGATGATCTATGATTAGAGATCTTGGATGTTACTACTATGATTCACTGAAGGCTTAGGTGACGGGTATAATTTTTTAGCAATAAACTGTTTTAAAATTAAGGTATGTACATTGCTTTGTTAGACATAATGCTATTGCACACTTAATAGACTACAGTATAGTGTAAACATAACTTTTATATGCCCTGGGAAACCAAAACTTTGGGGTGATTTGCTTCATTGCTATATTTTGGCTATATTATTGTGCTTGTCTGTGACCGAACCCACAATATCTATGAAGTATGCCTGAATTTATTAAATGCATGGATGATGAATAGGATCATAGTTGTGTCTGGACAAGGATTGAAAACTCCGTGACTCTATATGCATTTTCCTCTCCAGTTTCCCAAGGAGAAAAAGAGGCAGTGAAATGGGCACAGTTTCCTGATCCAAAGGGTAGCTAGCTAGGTTTGCTGAGAGGACGTCCTTCCATTGGAGTAAAACCTGGGACAGGAGAGTGCAGCAGTGGCTGGCATCTGAGGGAGACGACAGGGAGTGGAAAGAATAGAAAACTTGAATATATTCCAGGGCTGGATTCTTCACCACCCCGAGCCTCAGTTTTCTCTATGTGTAATGAGGAAAAAATGCTGCAAGGATTCAATGGAATAAAGCATGTAAAACATCTCACACAAAGCCTGGCATATGGCAGATATTTACTGAAGGATCAGTTTATTGATACCTAGCCCTGATATTGGAAGGAAGTAACTTCAAGGCAACCAGAAGTAGTGTAGTTTCCAGAAAATATATTGTTTACACTCCTGTCCCTTTTCATGTGTTCCCTTTGCTAAGAACCCATTTCCAGTTGTTGTGTTTGACCAAAACTATCTCGTATGTAAAGCCTTCCCTCCCGACTCACATGACTCAGAGGAAACTGTACTTCTCCCTACTGTGTGCTGGCTGCACCGGGGCTTACATCCATCACAGTGCATCACTATTCTATTGCATGAATTTTTGTTTTATTTTTATAGAATTTTTAATGATATGGAAAAAGCACATGATATAATAATGTTACATGAAAAAAGTTCAAAAATGTTAAAACACAAATTAATCTGAAAGCCAAAAAGCTACTGTATGTTCTTTTTGTGTGTCTGTCTCTCCTGTGGGCTTTGAGCACCTTGATTCAATATTCATTCAACAAACATTTATTAAGTCCTACTATGTGCTCAGTATGACTCTGTGATTAATTTTTGTACCTCCAGGGTGTGGTACGTAATAAGTGTTTAATAAATACCGGCTGAATGTCTAAAACAGTGAAAAGAATATGAATTTTATCAGCATACAGACTTGGTTTTAAGTCTGGCTTCCACACTTTCTGGTGTGCAACTTTGGGCAAGTCACTTCACCTCTCTCAGACTGTTTTTTCATAAAGTACATGTAATACCTCTCTTGGAGGGTTCTAAGAGGCAATAAATGTGCTGGTGTAAATGTAAACTGAGAAAATTGGAGGACCCACAAATATGCACACTTCAGTATCTTAGTCTGCTTGGGCTGCTGTAACAAAGTACCATAGACTGGGTAGCTTAAGCAACAGATACTTATTTCTTATAATTTTGGAGGCTGAGAAGTCCAAGATCAGGGTGCCAGCATGGTTGGATTCTGGTGAAGGCCCACTTTTAGAATCGCTGATGGCTGTATTCTTTTGACATGTGGTGTTGGAGAAGACTCTTGAGAGTCCCTTGGACTGCAAGGAGATCCAACCAGTCCATCCTAAAGAAAATTAGTCCTGAATATTCATTGGAAGGACTGATGTTGAAACTGAAACTCCAATACTTTGGCCACCTGATGTGCAGAGCTGACTCATTGGAAAAGATCATGATGCTGGGAAAGATTGAAGGTGGGAGGAGAAGGGGACGACAGAGGAAGAGATGGTTGGATGGCATCACTGACTCAATGTGCATGAGTTTGAGTAAACTCCGGAAGTTGGTGATGGACAGGAAGGCCTGGCCTGCTGCAGTCCATGGGGTCACAGAGTTAAACATGACTAAGCGACTGAACTGAACTGTGTTCTTATTTTATCCTCATATAGTGAAGTGAGAGAGATAGCAGGTTATCTAGTCTTTTCTTATAAAGGCATTAATTCCATCATGAGAACCCTACCCTTAGGACTTGATCTAAACCTAGTTGCCTTTCAAAGACCCCCACTTCCAAATACCATTCCATTCAGGATTAGGACTTCAACTTATAAATTTTGAAGGGACACAAGCATTCAGTCCATGACAGCTAGGTAATTCCACTTCTTAGTGTTTTAAAAACTCCCCCATATGCACACAAGGAGACATGCCCAAGGGTGCATGTTCTCCTGGGCTATTTGCACTGGACTAACATTAGCCAAACCTAAATGTTAATAGGCTCATGGAGTTTAAAAAGGAATAGATTTAACTTATATATATCAATGTAGAGAAATCTTAAAACCATATTGAGATTAAAATCATAATTTGTGGAAAACTATACAGATTAAAGAAAAACAAAACAATAATATATGTTTTTATTTATATGCATATCAAATGCTGGTTCCTTCAACAAGAGATTGGGTCCCAGCTAAAGGATCCTGGGACATCTCAGAAGGTTTTTTATCTCCTTTGGCTCATCTACACAACCAGAACTGATCCTTCTTATCTGTTAAGACTCTGTTCGGGGATCATCAATTTTTCCCCAGGAAGCTTTATCTGACATCCAACCACCGAATCTCTCATTCTGGAACTCTGTTCACTGAGCTCTCTATATTATAACCCTACTCTATCATTTGATAATTACTTAAATGATCTTTTCCCTCACTGGGACCATGCCTAATTCTTCCCTTTATCCTTAGGGATACAGAATTTTAGGGATCTTCCCCTCCTTCTTAGTGGGGTCACTGGGAGAGGTCAGACAGCCTCCAGGGATAGAGAACTGTGGGGTTCCAGCCCCACCCAACTACATGTTCCCCATGAATGAAGTCGGTTCGCTGGCTGAAGTTCTGCATCCAGAACCCAGTTGGTGGCAAACCCTTTCCGTGTTACTGTCTGTCCAGGTGGAAAGCAGACACTACTCACCTTTACAAAGTGAGGAGCACAGCTGCTTCGAGCGCCTCTCCATTTCTTCATCTGTAAAATGGGGACAATGAGACTTCAGGGCTTTTAAATTGCTTTGAAATTCTGGGATGCAAGGATCCCCAAACCTCAGTTAAGCAATTACTATGGAGTGTGAGTGTGTGTGTGTATACACAAAACATAGAGTGGATCCTCCATTAATTTCTCTCTGTTGTGTACTGCCCGTGAGGAGTAATCCTGACATTCAGGGACATTCATTTTTTTTTCCTTAAAGGTAAGAAAATGGAGCTCCAAAGATGGGAGGAGACAGGATATTCAGCTATTAAGGTATTGAGTTAGAGTTTGGATCTAATTCCACCCCCCCCTTTTTTTTTTTGGTCTCTAGGCAGAAATATTAATTGAGTCTCATAATAGATTACCAAGCTAGTTGTCACTGTCTTGCCTCAGTTTTCTCAGCTTAAGATTAAGCAGACTGAACCAGATCAGGGGTTCCCAGTTTGCTCTGTGGACCTCTGTCATTAGAATTACCAATGGAGCTTTGTGAAAAAAAATATATGGCTATACACAGTGCCCAGAAATTCTAATTTATCTAGAGCAGAGCTCAGAAACCTGTACTGTAAAAAATGTTCAGCTGATTCTGATATGCAGGTCTATTTGGAACCCTGAGCATCAGAGCCTCTCTGTCTTGAATGCACATATGAATCATGTAGGGATCTTGTTAAATGCAGGTTATGCCTCAGAAGGGCTGGGGAGGGGCCTAAGAATCTGCATTCTAACAAACACCCAGGTGACGCTGATGCTGCTGATCTGGGCACTACGCTCTGAGTAGCAAGAGCCTGTGTCCTACTGGACAGCATTCCAGGCTCTGACATCTTAAGATTCTAGCTTTCTGGAGGGTTCTTTTTGCCTCCTCCTGCTTGCCCCTTTCTCTCTGCTGAACACTTTGTTTTTGACTCATTTTCTCTTTCCAGGCCCCACTGTACGCATGAACACATTTACATTTGGCAAGGCTAGAGTCCTGGCACTTTTCAAGCTGTGGTTTCCCCATTTTCTAACAAGGCCCAGTTCTTAGATCATTCCTCCTCAGCACACAGACAGTTTATATGCTTTGTTCCAGACACCAGCTGCTGTCATTGTGTTGGTGAGTGGTTATTGGCTTGGTAAGACATACCTGGAAGGTGGAGATGGATGAGTAGTTCTGATGGAGTGACTTCAGTCCAGCCTTTGGGTGATGATGGCAGGGGAGGTAGCAGGGACATCCCCCACCCCAGACATAGGAACAGGGGGACTTATACTCTTTTTGGACCCTGGGGGAATCGCCTCGTTCCCCCTCTGCTGACTCCTCTTTTCCCCTCTGCTGTCCTGGTCTCCATGGGGACTCCCTCTCCACATCCTTTGGGGACTCCATGAGAGCTGGTGGCAGGGGAATACCAGGGATGACTCACTCTTTAGAGCCTAGGGAATTTGGAAAAGTTTGACTGAGTGGGTCCCCAGGCTCTGTGTGGGGAAGACACTCACGCTGCTTGTTTAGGGGAGTTTTCCCCCTCTTTTCTTTGAGACTCGGTATTTTTATGATGCTTTTTGGTCTTCTACACCAACACAAATTCTTCTTGTGGGGCTCCTGACATGTCACATTTTCCTCTTGCCTGGATTGTCCACCCTCTTTCTCGTCTACCTGAAAAACTCACCCTTTTAGTTACAGAATCAGCTCACATACCCCATCACCTTTTGCAGGAAGCCTTCCTGCCTCTGTGATGGAACCATTCTTTCCCTCCATGCAGCTGAGATGCACATGCTGCTAAGTCACTTCAGTTGTGTCTGACTCTGTGTGACCCCATAGATGGCAGCCCACCAGGCTCCCCCGTCCCTGGGATTCTCCAGGTAAGAACACTGGAGTGGGTTGCCATTTCCTTCTCCAATGCATGAAAATGAAAAGTGAAACTGAAATCGCTCAGTCGTGTCTGACTCTTTGCTACCCCATGGACTGCAGCCTACCAGGCTCCTCTGTCCATGGGGTTTTCCAGGCAAGAGTACTGGAGTGGGATGCCATCGCCTTCTCCAATATGTGCATGCAAGAACACTAATCCAAAACAGACAGGGAAATAGATGATTGTGAGAGAGTCAATTCCTAGGAAGGTTGATAAGAAGTCCAGTGTCCTTGAGGAGGAGAAAGGGGTCCAGGGCCCTTGAGAAGGAGAAAGGGGTCCGAGTCTCTCAAGGAGGAGAAAAAGACAAACATTTTTTTCTATATTGCTTTGTCTTAGTCAATATAACAATGTATCTTGCTCAAGGGTTTGTTTCTCCTTAACAAGAACCTCAGTACATAGTTCATCAGGCACTCTATCTATCAGATCTAGTCCCTTAAATCTATTTCTCACTTCCACTGTATAATCATAAGGGATTTGATTTAGGTCATACCTGAATGGTCTAGTGGTTTTCCCTACTTTCTTCAATTTAAGTCTGAATTTGGCAATAAGGAGTTCATGATCTGAGCCACAGTCAGCTCCCAGTCTTGTTTTTGTTGACTGTATAGAGCTTTTCCATCTTTGGCTGCAAAGAATATAATCAGTCTGATTTCGGTGTTGACCATCTGGTGATGTCCATGTGTAGAGTCTTCTCTTGTGTTGTTGGAAGAGGGTGTTTATTATGACCAGTGTGTTTTCTTGGCAAAACTCTATTAGTCTTTGCCCTGCTTCATTCCATATTCCAAGGCCAAATTTGCCTGTTACTCCAGGTGTTTCTTGACTTCCTACTTTTGCATTCCAGTCCCCTATAATGAAAAGGACATCTTTTTTGGGTGTTAGTTCTAAAAGGTCTTCTAGGTCTTCATAGAACCGTTCAACTTCAGCTTCTTCAGCGTTACTAGATGGGGCATAGACTTGGATTACCGTGATATTGAATGGTTTGCCTTGGAAACAGACAAAGATCATTCTGTCGTTTTTGAGACTGCATCCAAGTACTGCATTTTGTACTCTTGTTGACCATGATGGCTACTCCATTTCTTCTGAGGGATTCCTGCCCACAGTAGTAGATATAATGGTCATCTGAGTTAAATTCACCCATTCCAGTCCATTTTAGTTTGCTGATTCCTAGAATGTCGACATTCACTCTTGCCATCTCTTGTTTGACAACTTCCAATTTGCGTTGGTTCATGGACCTGACATTCCAGGTTCCTATGCAATATTACTCTTTACAGCATCGGACCTTGCTTCTATCACCAGTCACATCCACACCTGAGTATTGTTTTTGCTTTGGCTCCATCCCTTCATTCTTTCTGGAGTTATTTCTCCACTGATCTCCAGCAGCATATGGGGCACCTACTGACCTGGGGAGTTCCTCTTTCAGTATCCTATCATTTTGCCTTTTGATACTGTTCATGGGGTTCTCAAGGCAAGAATACTGAAGTGGTTTGCCATTCCCTTCTGCAGTGGACCACATTCTGTCAGACCTCTCCACCATGACTTGCCCTTCTTGGGTGGCCCCATGGGCATGGCTTAGTTTCATTGAGTTAGACAAGGCTGTGGTCCTAGTGTGATTAGAAGAGTACTGGAGTGGGTTGCCATTTCCTCCTCCAGGGAATCTTCCTGACCCAGGGACTGAACCTGCATCTCCTGCATTGGCGGGCGGATTCTTTACCACTAGCGCCACCTAGAAAGCCCTTACTATTATTACATATACCATTAGATGGCCTAGTTTTCTGTGAGTATGGTTTCAGTGTGTCTGCCCTCTGATGCCCTCTTGCAACACCTACCATCTTACTTGTACAGGAGACAGGGATCAAGACCATCCACACAGAAAGGAAATGCCAAAAAGCAAAATGGCTGTCTGGGGAGGCCTTACAAATAGCTGTGAAAAGAAGAGAAGCGAAAAGCAAAGGAGAAAAGGAAAGATATAAGCATCTGAATGCAGAGTTCAAAAGAATAGCAAGAAGAGATAAGAAAGCCTTCCTCAGCGATCAATGCAAAGAAATAGAGGAAAACAACAGAATGGGAAAGACTAGAGATCTCTTCAAGAAAATTAGAGATACCAAGGGAACATTTCATGCAAAGATGGGCTCAATAAAGGACAGAAATGGTATGGACCTAACAGAAGCAGAAGATATCAAGAAGAGGTGGCAAGAATACACAGAAGAACTGTACAAAAAAGATCTTCACGACCCAGATAATCACGATGGTGTGATCACTGACCTAGAGCCAGACATCCTGGAATGTGAAGTCAAGTGGGCCTTGGAAAGCATCACTACGAACAAAGCTAGTGGAGGTGATGGAATTCCAGTTGAGCTATTTCAAATCCTCATCATTTGAAAGATGATGCTGTGAAAGTGCTACACTCAATATGCCAGCAAATTTGGAAAACTCAGCAGTGGCCACAGCACTGGAAAAGGTCAGTTTTCATTCCAATCCCAAAGAAAGGCAATGCCAAAGAATGCTCAAACTATTGCAAAATTGCACTCATCTCGCACGCTAGTAAAGTAATGCTCAAAATTCTCCAAGCCGGCTTCAGCAATACGTGAACCGTGAACTTCCAGATGTTCAAGCTGGTTTTAGAAAAGGCAGAGGAACCAGAGACCAAATTGCCAACATCCACTGGATCATGGAAAAAGCAAGAGAGTTCCAGAAAAACATCTATTTCTGCTTTACTGACTATGCCAAAGCCTTTGACTGTGTGGATCACAATAAACTGTGGAAAATTCTGAAAGAGATGGGAATACCAGACCACTTGACCTGCCTCTTGAGAAATTTGTATGCAGATCAGGAAGCAACAGTTAGAACTGGACATGGAACAACAGATTGGTTCCAAACAGGAAAAGGAGTATGTCAAGGCTGTATATTGTCACCCTGCTTATTTAACTTCTATGCAGAGTACATCATGAGAAACGCTGGGCTGGAAGAAGCACAAGCTGCAATCAAGATTGCTGGGAGAAATATCAATAACCTCAGATATGCAGATGACACCACCCTTATGGCAGAAAGTGAAGAGGAACTAAAAAGCCTCTTGATGAAAGTGAAAGTGGAGAGTGAAAAAGTTGGCTTAAAACTCAACATTCAGAAAACGAAGATCATGGTATCCGGTCCTATCACTTCATGGGAAATAGATGGGGAAACAGTGGAAACAGTGTCAGACTTTATTTTTTTGGGCTCCAAAATCACTGCAGATGGTGACTGCAGCCATGAAATTAAAAGATGTTTACTCCTTGGAAGAAAAGCTATGACCAACCTAGATAGCATGTTCAAAAGCAGAGACATTACTTTGCCAACAAAGGTCCATCTAGTCAAGGCTATGGTTTTTCCAGTGGTCATGTATGGATGTGAGAGTTGGACTGTGAAGAAAGCTGAGTGCCGAAGAATGGATGCTTTTGAACTGTGGTGTTGGAGAAGACTCTTGAGAGTCCCTTGGACTGCAAAGAGATCCAACCAGTCCATTCTAAAGGAGATCAGCCCTGGGATTTCTTTGGAAGGAATGATGCTAAAGCTGAAACTCCAGTACTTTGGCCACCTCATGTGAAGAGTTGACTCATTGGAAAAGACTGATGCTGGGAGGGATTGGGGGCAGGAGGAGAAAGGGATGACAGAGGATGAGATGGCTGGATGGCATCACTGACTCGATGGACGTGAGTCTGAGTGAACTCCGGGAGTTGATGATGGACAGGGAGGCCTGGCGTGCTGCGATTCATGGGGTTGCAAAGAGTCAGACACGACTGAGCGACTGAACTGAACTGAACTGAACTGAACAAGAACCTCCTGACTAATCTTGTTATCTTAAAATTTGTGTACTGTGGGCGTTGGTCTGGTAAGATCTTTCTATTGTTTGTTCAAATCCTGTTATTGTAAGATGTATGTTGTGGGAGTGGGTCTGATAAAAGTATATAAAGCCTTGCTAAGACTAGCGAGGGGGGCACACTTTGTCCCCCTTCTTATGTCTATGTCAGAAGCTTTCTCTGTCCCTTTTATACTTTAATAAAACTCTGCTACACAAGAGCTCTTGAGTGATCAAGCCTGGTCCCTGGTCCCAAAGCTAAATCTTCTTCGGAGATCAGGAATCCGACATCGTTCACCGTAAGCTATCAATTGTGGCTGATGCTGTGCCAGGCTGGAAGCAACCCGGGGCCAGGACTGGACATGATGTCAGCTCTCTGGAATTAGATCAGAACTCTTGGGAGTTGACCCAGGCACTGGTGATTTTTAAAACCCTCAGGATTGAAAACTGCTTTCAGTGTTCATATAGGGTTGAGAACCATTTCCTAATGGGTGAGAAGGGGGCTGAGTCTGAAGGTAGAGCTGAGTAGCTCAGTCTATGGAGAGTTGATGGCTATGGGGTGAGAGCAGTCTGGAATCACCTCAGTTCTATGGCGTGTCTTACAGCTAATCTGTCATTCATGTTAGCAAAGTGTTCATTAGTTCACATAATTAATATCTATCGCATTTTACTGTGTTCTGGGCTTAAGTTTAAGGTCTTAATGATGAACCAAAGAGCCATAGTCCCCTTTTCCCTGGAGCTTGCAAGGAGTTAGAACTAACACAATTGCATCAGGGATATCATCAGAACCATGTAGTCATTCTGTCACATTAAAGGACAGTGACTTGCTTGGCACTGACTGCACCACTCAGGTGTTTATTGGGTGACCCCCAGTGGGACCCAGTGGTTGTGTGGCACAAGTCTTCAGCTGTGGCTTCTACCTGGGTCATCGGGCTGCTGCACCCTGGGTTTTACCTGGGCAGAGAGTTAAAAAAAGTTGCCAACCTCCCTCTTCTCAAGGCCACAGGGACACATTCTGTTTTCCATTGGTACAATTATTTGGCCACCATCTTTTCCCCCTCCATTGGCCTGGAGGTCATTATAACACACATAGAAGCCTTTACTAAATTCTCCCTGCTGCTGCTGCTGCTAAGTCTCTTCAGTCGTGTCCAACTCTGTGCGACCCCATGGACTGCAGCCCACCAGGCTTCTCAGTCCATGGGATTCTCCAGGCAAGAACACTGAAGTGGGTTGCCATTTCCTTCTCCAATGCGTCAAAGTGGAAAGTGAAAGTGAAGTCGCTCAGTCGTGTCCAATTCTTAGCGACCCCATGGACTGCAGCCTACCAGGCTCCTCCATCCATGGGATTTTCCAGGCAACAGTACTGGAGTGGGGTGCCATTGCCTTCTCCCTAAATTCTCCCAACAAGTGTTAAATGGTAGCTGGCAAAATCTGTCTTTTCTGGTCACTGAATCTAATGAGAAAAGCAATCATCTAAAATACGATGGCCTGGACATTATGACTGCCTTGCAAGGAAACACCTGTGACGTTATCCAGAGTGTTGTGTGTGTGTACCTGATGAGTCTACTAGTGTATCATTTCATTAAATCACAGGAGGACACAAGTGAGTGGCCCTAGTGAGCTGATGTCAAGCTTAGGGGACTTAATAAATCAGTAGTTCAGATCACGGGGGTTTTGGTGGAAAAATTTGTTCCTTATTTTGGGAATCATTATCCTAATGTGTGTTCTCTCTTGCATGTGCCTATACTGTTTTGGTGACATCTGCCCCCAAAACAGCCAGATAGGAACCACCTCCATGCAGTGAAGCCCCTTGCTGGACCCTTGCAAAGTGTTTAAGGTACCCAATGCTCATAAAATCTGAACTCTGTGATGGCTTTCAGGGAAAGACTTTTAAAGACAGGGTGAGGGGACTTCCCTGGTGGTCCAGTGGCTAAGACTCTGTGCTCTCAATGCAGGGGGCCTGGGTTCGTTTGCTGGTCAGGAAACTAAATCCCACATGCCACAACTAAAGAATCCACATGCCACAACTGAGACCCACCACAGCCAAATAAATAAAAAATAAAAATAAATATTAAAGACAGGGTGAGGGAGAGGGTTGCTGTGTCTGTGATCAGCTTGTGGGTATTCTTCTGATTGGTTGGTGATGAGGTAATGAGGAGTCAACATCATCAACCTTCTGGGTCCAACCTGTCTGGAGTCTCTGTGTGCTTGTGGGTGGCATACAGTTAACTTTTTACACCTGGTGGGGGTTTCCGTGTCTGCAAAACAACTTAAAGGATATGGCTCAGAATATTATCTATAGCCCTTGAGGAGGAACTAAAGATCCTTGACTTTGGTGAATGGTTGAATTATTATCATTTTGTCTGGCTTGATTGTTTTATTTCTGCATTTTCTCACTTCTCTGATTCAATTTATTTTTGGATCTTGAGGAAGGCCTAGGAGTCTAAAGATTTTCTACAACAAGAAGCAGGCTTGTGGAGGAGGATGTGGCTGGGCGGGAGTTTGTCCCTGGAGGGCCTGTTCAGGTACACTGCTCAGGTACACTGGGAGCTCAGAGAGGGCATGACTTCTGATTGACCTGTGAATCGGACCTGACTGATCGGAAGCACTTCATCTCCTCCTCTGTCCTTGAAATATGCACTCTGCTCAAGTGGGGGCCATTTTCAAGAGAGCAATGAGAGAAGACTGAGCACCGAAGAATTGATGCTTTTGAATTGTGGTGCTGGAGGACTCTTGTGGGTCCTTTTGTCTGCAAGGAGATTAAATAAGTCAATCCTTAAAGGAAATCAACCCTGAATATTCACTGGAAGAACTGATTCTGAAGCTGAAGCTCCAATACTTGGGCCACCTGATGTCAAGTGCTGAATCCCTGGAAAAGACCCTGATGCTGGGAAAGATTGAGGGCAGGAGAAGAAGTGGGCAACAGAGGATAAGATGGTTAAATGGTATCACTGATTCAATGGACATGAATTTGAGCAAACTCCAGAAGATAGTGAAGGACAGGGAAGCCTGGCGTGCTGCAGTCCACAGGGTCATGAAGAGTTGGACACAACTTAGCAAGTAAACAACAGTGAGTGAACAATGTGTTGTTCAGAGCATCTGAACGGTGTGCGTGTCTGAACCCACTGTTTAAACTTCTAAGATCCTGGCCAGCGTGGGTGGGTATCTATTTGTGGCTACTAAGACAAGCCTTGTAAGCAAGTTCCCCTGCTTATTCAGGGAATTCCTGTCCTTCTCTGCGGCAGCTGAACTATGCTTTCTGTAAGTGCGGGGGAGGCTTGTGGGACTTTCCTATTCCCCTTTATCTTTCACAAGCATCTTCCCTAATATATTTTTTCCACTAATTATGTTTTGGCATTTGTTTGTCATAGGCCTTGAACCAACACTATACTTAACAAAAAATTTGAAACAGTTGTGTGTTTTGGGGTTGTTTCTATTCTTTTGTTATTATGAATAATGCTATTATGAACATTCATGTACAGGCTTTTGTCTGAACATACATTTTCTTAGTTATATGCCAAGGAATGGAATTGTTGGAGAAGGCAGTGGCACCCTACTCCAGTACTCTTGCCTGGAAAATCCCATGGACAGAGAACCCTGGTAGGCTGCAGTCCATGGGGTCGCTAAGAGTCGGACATGACTGAGCGACTTCACTTTCACTTTTCACTTTCCTGCATTGGAGAAGGAAATGGCAACCCACTCCAGTGTTCTTGCCTGAAAAATCCCAGGGACGGGGGAGCCTGGTGGGCTGCCGTCTATGGGGTCACACAGAGTCGGACACGACTGAAGTGACTTAGCAGTAGCAGCATGGAAACACTATGTTTAAGTTTTTGAGAAACTGCTGATGTTTTCCAAAGTGGCTACATTATTTTAAAATCCCACTAAATGCAGGAGACCTGAGTTCCATCCCTGGGTGAGGAAGATCCCCTGGAAAAGGGAATGGCTACCCACTCCAGTATTCTTGCTTAGAGAATTCCATGGACAGAGGAGCCTGGCAGGCTACAGTCCATGTGGTCACAAAGAGTCGGACATGACTGAGCAACTTTCACTTTCACCAATGTAGAAGGGTTCACCCTTCTCTCATGCCTCGGCAACATTTTGATATTGTCCATTTTTTAAACCATTCTAGTGGAAGTGGTATATCATTGTATGTGTGTGTGTGTGTATTTAATTTGGCTGAGCCAGGTCTAAGTTGTGGCATGTGGCATGAGGGATTCAACCTGCGGCTCCAGCATATAGTGGGCGTGAAGGGTCTTAACCACTGGACCACCAGGGAAACCCCTCAGTGTGTTTTTGATTTGCACTTCTCTGATGATTAATGATGTTAAAGAACTTTCATGTGCTTATTGGTTGTTTGTATCTTTTTCTTTGGGGAAGCATTTATTTAAATCCTTTGTGCATTTTATTTATTTTTTTTTTTTAAATTTAAATTTATTTATTTTAATTGGAGGCTAATTACTTTACAATATTGTATTAGTTTTGCCATACATCAACATGCATCCTCCACAGGTGTACACGTGCTCCCCATCCTGAATGCCCCTCCCACCTCCCTCCCTGTACCATCCCTCTGGGTCATCCTAGTGCACCAGCCCCAAACATCCTGTATCCTGCATCAAACCTGGACTGGTGATTCATTTCTTATATGATATTATACATATTTCAATGCCATTCTCCCAAATCATCCCCCCACTCCCTCTCTCACAGAGTCCAAAAGACTGTTCTATACACCTGTGTCTCTTTTGCTGCCTTGCATACAGGGTTATCGTTACCATCTTTCTAAATTCCATATATATGCATTAGTATACTGTATTGGTGTTTTTCTTTTTTTTTTCTTTTTTTATTATTATTATTTTTTTAATTTGATTTTATTTTTAAACTTTACAATATTGTATTAGTTTTGCCAAATATCAAAATGAATCCGCCACAGGTATACCCATGTTCCCCATCCTGAACCCTCCTCCCTCCTCCCTCCCCGACCCTCCCTCTGGGTCGTCCCAGTGCACCAGCCCCAAGCATCCAGTACCGTGCATCGAACCTGGACTGGCAACTGGTTTCATACATGATATTATACATGTTTCAATGCTATTCTCCCAAATCTCCCCACCCTCTCCCTCTCCCACAGAGTCCATAAGACTGATCTATACATCGGTGTCTCTTTTGCTGTCTCGTACACAGGGTTATTGTTACCATCTTTCTAAATTCCATATATATGCGTTAGTATACTTTATTGGTGTTTTTCTTTCTGGCTTACTTCACTCTGTATAATAGGCTCCAGTTTCATCCACCTGATTAGAACTTATTCAAATGTATTCTTTTTAATGGCTGAGTAACACTCCATTGTGTATATGTACCACTGCTTTCTTATCCATTCGTCTGCTGATGGACATCTAGGTTGCTTCCATGTCCTGGCTATTATAAACAGTGCTACGATGAACATTGGGGTATACGTGTCTCTTTCAATTCTGGTTTCCTCAGTGTGTATGCCCAGCAGTGGGATTGCTGGGTCATAAGGCAGTTCTGTTTCCAGTTTTTTAAGGAATCTCCACACTGTTCTCCATAGTGGCTGTACTAGTTTGCATTCCCACCAACAGTGTAAGAGGGTTCCCTTTTCTCCACACCCTCTCCAGCATTTATTGCTTGTAGACTTTTGGATAGCAGCCATTCTGACTGGCGTGAAATGGTACCTCATTGTGATTTTGATTTGCATTTCTCTGATAATGAGTGATGTTGAGCATCTTTTCATGTGTTTGTTAGCCATCTATATGTCTTTTTTTGGAGAAATGTCTATTTAGTTCTTTGGCCCATTTTTTGATTGTGTTGTTTATTTTTCTGGAACTGAGCTGCAGGAGTTGCTTGTATATTTTTGAGATTAGTTGTTTGTCAGTTGCTTCATTTGCTATTATTTTCTCCCATTCTGAAGGCTGTCTTTTCACCTTGCTTATAGTTTCCTTTGTTATGCAGAAGCTTTTAATTTTAATTAGGTCCCATTTGTTTATTTTTGCTTTTATTTCCAATATTCTGGGAGGTGGATCATAGAGGATCCTGCTGTGATTTATGTCAGAGAGTGTTTTGCCCTTGTTCTCCTCTAGCAGTTTTATAGTTGGGTTATTAGTCTTATTGTTGAGGTGTAAGAGTTCTTTATATATTCTTATACAAATATCTTATCAGATATGTGATTTGTATAGATGCTCTACCTTTCAGTGGGTTGTCTATTCACTCTCCTGATGGTATCTTTTGAAATGTAAAACTTGGTGATTTTGATGAAGTCCCATTTATCCCTTTTTTTATATGACTGCTTATGCTTTTGGTGTCATACCTAAGAAACCATTGACTAATCTAAGATCACAAAGATTCATTCTCACACTGTCTTCTAAACCTTTTGTAGTTTTAGCTTTGACTTTGAGTTAATTTTTATATGTATGTGAGGTAAAGGTTCAGGTTCATTCTTTTGCATTTGGTTGTCCAGTTGACCCCGCACTGCTTGTTGAAAACAATATTTTTTCCCCACTGAATTGTCCTGAATTGCAGCCTTATTAAAAATCAATTGCCCATAAATGTGAAGGTTTACTTGTGGACTCTGGGCTGTATTCCTTTGGTCTATATATGTGTCTGGCCTTATGCTGTATGGCATTGTACGTTTAAAAATTGAAGTATAGTTGCTATATGATATTATGTTACAGATGTACAATATAGTGATTCACAATTTTAAAGGTTTTACTTCATTTTCAGTTATTATAAAATATTGATTATATTCCTTGTGTTGTACAACATACCCTTGTAGCTTATTTTGTACCTGATAGTGTGTGCCTGTTGATTCTCCCTTTCTTCTCCCACTGTAAACTACTACATTGTTTTCTATATCTGAGTCTGCATTTTTTATATTTAATAGTTTCTTGTGTTTTTTAGATTCCACATCCAAGTGATATATGATGCTTGTCTTTCTTTGTCTGACATTTCACTTAGCATAATGCCTTCAATGTCCATCCATGTTGCTGCAAATGGTAAAGTTTCATTTTTTAAAAATAACTGAATATTATTCCATTGTATGTGTATACCACATCTTCTTTATCCATTAATCTGTTGACAGACATTGAGGTCAGTCACTTCCATATGTTGGCAACTGTAAATAACATTGCTATGAATACTGAGGTACACAGATCTTTTTGAATTAGTGTTTTGTACCCAGGAGTGGAATTATTGGATCACTGGGTAGTTCTATTTTCAGTTTTTTGAGGAACCTTCATACTGTTCTCTATAATGGCTGTAGCAATTTATATTCCCACCAAAGGTGTAGAAGGGCTGCCTTTCCTCCACATCCTAGCCAACACTTGTTATCTGTATTCTTTTTGATAATAGCCATTCTGACAAGTGAGAGGTGGTATCTCATTGTGGTTTTGATTTGCCTTCCCTGATGATTAGCGATGTTGAACATCTTTTCCTATGAAGTATAGCCTTAATTACTTAATTGCCTTATTTACTGAAACTTTGTAGTAAGTTTAGGAATCATGAAGTGTGAGTCTTTTGACCTTGCTCTTCTTTTTCAAGAATGTATTGATTATTCTGGTTCCCTTGCATTTCTATGTGAGCTTTTGGATCAGGTTGTCATTTTCTGCAAAAAAGGTGTTGGTGTTCAGTTGCTCAGTCATGTCTGACTCTTTGTGACCCTGTGGACTGCAGCATGCCAGGCTTCCCTGTCCAGCTTTTGATAGAGATTACATTGGATTCAAATTGTTTGTTAATTCTAATAGTTTTTTTGGTTGATGTTTTAGGAGTTCAAAAATCTACAGCATCTGTCATTTGCAAGTACAAATGGTTTTACTTCTTTACAATCTGCTGCTGCTGTTGTTTTAGTCACTAAGTTGTGTCCAACTCTTTTGTGACTCCATGGACTATAACCTGCTTGGCTCCTCTGCCCATGGGATTTGCAAGAATACTGGAGTGGATTGCCATGCCTTCCTGACCCAGGGATCCAACTTGTATCTTCTGCATTGGCAAGCAGATTCTTTACCACTGAGCCACCAGGGAAGTCCTCTTTACAGTCCAATTGCTTTCTAGTTCTTTTTCTTACTTAATTGTGCTGAGTGGAACCTCTAGTACAATACTGAATGGAAACGGGAGGAGTGGCCATCTTTGTGTCATTCTTGACCTTAGAAGGGCAGAAGTAGCAAGATTAGATAAATGGATAGTGATGCTTATAAGAAAAACAGATCATATCCAGATGATTAGAGTGGGCTAGTGTGAGAAGGTACATTTTGCACATGACATGAAACTTACCCTGTGTTCCAGGGCATGGAGTAAAGGAAGAAGCCACAAAGGGGAAAATAATGCTAGAAAGAAAGGCCCTGAGGGGAAATGTGTATGATATATGTGAGTGAGCGAGGGCTCAGACATAGTCAGCATCTTTTTTTTTAATAATTATGGGACAGGAAATGGAGAGGAAACTTTTGT
The DNA here is from genome assembly GCF_029378745.1 of Bos indicus. NCBI lineage: Eukaryota > Metazoa > Chordata > Mammalia > Artiodactyla > Bovidae > Bos > Bos indicus. The sequence continues at coordinate 93,627,717 of NC_091770.1, read as the reverse complement.
AAAGAGTGAGAGATGTGAGGGAGAGAGCCACTTCAACACTTAGTATCATTCTAAAGTCATATACTGTTTCACTAAAAAAACCCACACTGCCTATTAAAAGCCACTAAATTACAAACTATAAAAAGGAATTTTATAGAATATGAATTATATCTCAATAAACTGTTATTAAAAATAGCATTGTACTGAAATATAAAAAACAATTTATTATTCACATGAACTACATAGGGAAGAATTTTCCAATGATAACACAGCCTGAAGAGTCACAAAGAAGATGATTTTTATTAGTTTCATGTATGTAAATTGAAAACTTATTTATGTCAAAAAATCAAAAAGAAAATCAAAGGATAAAATGGTGATTGGAAAAAGGCTGCAATACGAGTAGGAAAGTGTAAATTTTAAATATTTAATATAAAAAAGACTTATGCAAGTTTTTAAAATAGTCAAATGACATGAAGAAATAATTGACAGGAGAATAAATAAAATGCATTTATGGATTTAAGTAAACAATCAGTAATCCAAAACATTCAAAGAAAAGAAGTACCATTTTTCAATTTGTGACAATTGAGTAAAAAATTGGAACAAAGAATGCAGAGAAAGGAACATTCTCACAGAACCATCAGTTGGGATGTAAATAATTAACAGTTTGGCAAATTTTTATTTTTATTATAGATAGTTTCTTCATTAAAACATCCATCTATTTAGTTGGCCATGCCATGTGGCATGTGGGATCTTTGTTGTAACCCATGATCCCTGCAGTGGAAATGTGGAGTCTGAACCACTGGATCTCCAGCGAAGTCCTTGTAAACTATTTTTGCAACATATTTCATGAGCCTGAAAAAATTTCCACACACCAATTCCACTTCTTAAAATTTATTGGAAGGGCATAGGAAAATCTATACATATATGGTTTATTCACACTGATCTTCATTGCATTATTATTTGTAAAGTTAAAAATAATTAACAGAACTGAGTGAGTGAAGTCGCTCAGTCGTGTCCGACTCTTTGCGACCCCATGGACTGTATAGCCCACCAGGTTCCTCCATCCATGGAATTTCCTAGGCAAGAGTACTGGAGTGGGTTGCCATTTCCTTCTCCAGGGGATCTTCCCAACCCAGGGATCGAACCCGGGTCTCCTGCATTGTGGGCAGACGCTTTACTGTCCAAGCCACCAGGGACTAATTACCCCTAAATGGAAGATTACAGACAGTGTGTTGAAAATCAGACACTACTCGGCGTCAAGGCTATGGTCTTCCGAGTGGTCACATACGGTTGTGAGAGCTGGACAGTAATGAAGGCAGAGAGCCGAAGAATTGATGCCTTCCAACTGTGGTGCTGGAGAAGTCCCCTGAGAGTCCCTTGGACTGCGAGGAGATCAAGCAAATCAATCTTAAGGGAAATCAGCCCTGAATACTCATTGGAAGGACAGATGCTGAAGCTGAATACTGAAGACCAGTATTTTGGTCACCTGATGTGAACAGCTGGCTCATTGGAAAAGTCCCTGATGCTGGGAAAGATTGAGGGCAGAAGGACAAGAGGGCATCAGAGGATGAGATGTCTGGCTGGCATCACCAATACAATGGACATGAACTTGGGCAAACTTCGGGAGTTGGTGAGGGACAGGGAGGTCTGGTGTGCCGCAGTCCATGGGGCCACAAAGAGTCAGACATGACTGAGCAACTGAACAACGACAACATGGCAGGTGCTTCTGCTATAATATTAATTATGAGAATGCTTATATAAATTTAACAACAGTGTGGAAAGCATTCATGTTTTAAAATTACATGAAAAATCATCTCTTAACAATGTAGAATAAATGTATAGAGAAAAGGATTGTAAGAATTTGCATAACACATTCTTTCAGGAAAGGATTTGAAAAATTTTCCTTATATTTTAGACATTTACTATAATGACACACGGAGAAGGCAATGGCACCCCACTCCAGTACTTTGCCTGGAAAATCCCATGGATGGAAGAGCCTGGTAGGCTGCAGTCCATGGGGTCGCTAAGAGTCGGGCACGACTGAGTGACTTCCCTTTCACTTTTCACTTTCATGCATTGGAGAAGGAAATGGCAACCCACTCCAGTGTTCTTGCCTGGAGAATCTCAGGACGTGGGAGCCTGGTGGCTGCCGTCTGTGGGATCACACAGAGTCGGACATGACTGAAGTGACTTAGCAGCAGCATAATGACACAAATAATTTTTCAATTGGAGAAAAACTAAACAGTTTAAAAAATGAAAATAGCCTCACAGCTAACAACAATAATTTAACTCAGATGACCATTATATCTACTACTGTGGGCAGGAATCCCTTAGAAGAAGTGGAGTAGCCATATCATAGTCAACAAAGAGTCTGAAATGCAGTAGTTGGATGCAATCTCAAGAACGACAGAATGATCTCTGTTCGTTTCCAAGGCAAACCATTCAATATCACAGTAATCCAAGTCTATGCCCCAACCAATAATGCTGAAGAAGCTGAAGTTGAACGGTTCTATGAAAACCTAAAATACCCTCTTAGAAGTAACACCCAAAAAAGATGTTCTTTTCATTATAGGGGACTGAAATGCAAAAGTAGGAAGTCAAGAAACACCTGGAGTAACAGGCAAATTTGGCCTTGGAGTACAGAATGAAGCAGGCCAAAGGCTAACAGAGTTTTGCCAAGAGAACGCACTGGTCAAAGCAAACGCCCTCTTCCAACAACACAAGAGGAGATTCTACACATGGACATCACCAGATGGTCAATACCAAATCAGATTGATTATATTCCTTGCAGCTGAAGATGGAGGAACTCTATACAGTCAGCAAAAACAAGACCAGGAGCTGACTGTGGCTCAGATCATGAACTCCTTATTGCTAAATTCAGACTTAAACTGAAGAAAGTAGGGAAAACCACTAGACCATTCAGGTATGACCTAAATAAAATCCTTTATGACTATACAGTGGAAGTGAGAAATAGATTCAAGGGATTAGATCTGATAGAGTGCCTGAAGAACTATGGATGGAAGTTCGTGACATTGTACAGGAGGCAGTGATCAAGACCACCTCCAAGAAAAGAAATGCAAAAAGGCAAAATGGTTGTCTGAGGAGGCCCTACAAACAGCTATGGAAAAAAGAAGAAGTGAAAGGCAAAGGAGAAAAGGAAAGATATAAGCATCTGAATGAAGAGTTCCAAAGAATAACAAGGAGAGATAAGAAAGCCTTCCTCAGTGATCAATGCAAAGAAATAGAGGAAAACAACAGAATGAGAAAGACTAGAGATCTCTTCAAGAAAATTAGAGATACCAAGGGAAAATTTCATGCAAAGATGGGTACAATAAGGGACAGAAATGGTATGGACCTAACAGAAGCAGACAATATTAAGAAGAGGTGACAAAAATACACAGAAGAACTATATAAAAAAGATCTTCACGACCCAGACAATCACAATGGTGTGATCACTCACCTAGAGCCAGACATCCTGGAATGTGAAGTCAGGTGGGCCTTAGGAAGCATCAGTACGAACAAAGCTAGTGGAGGTGACGGAATTCCAGTGGAGCTCTTTCATATCCTAAAAGATTATGCTGTGAAAGTGCTGTACTCAGTTTATGCCAGCAAATTTGGAAAACTCAGCAGTGGCCACAGGACTGGAAAAGCTCAGTCTTCTTTCCAATCCCAAAGAAATGCAATGCCAAATAATGCTCAAACTACCACAGAATTGCACTCATCTCACATGCTAGCAAAGTAATGCTCAAAATTCTCCAAGACAGGCTTCAGCAATATGTGAACTGTGAACTTCCAGATGTTCAAGCTGAATTTAGAAAAGGCAGAGGAACCAGAGATCAAATTGCCAACATCCATTGTATCATCAAAAAAGCAAGAGAGTTCCAGAAAAACATCTACTTCTGCTTTATTGACTATGACAAAGCCTTTGAATGTGTGGATCACAACAAACTGGGAAAATTCTTCAAGAGATGGGAATACCAGACCACCTGACCTTCCTCCTGAGAGATCTGTATGCAGGTCAAGAAGCAACAGTTATAACTGGACATGGAAAAACAGACTGGTTCCAAATTGGGAAAGGAGTATGTCAAGGCTATATATTGTCACCCTGCTTATTTAACTTAAGTACATAGTATATAATGAGAAATGCTGGACTGGATGAAACAGAAGCTGGAATCAAGATTGCTGGGAGAAATATCAGTAACCTTAGATATGCAGATGACATCACCCTTATGGCAGAAAGTGAAGAAGAACTAAAGAGCCTCTTGATGAAAGTGAAAGAGGAGAGTGAAAAAGTTGGCTTAAAGCTCAACATTCAGAAAACTAAGATCATGGCATCTGGTCCCATCACTTCATGGCAGATAGATGGGGAAACAGTGGAAATAGTGAGAGACTTCAATTTTTTGGGCTCCAAAATCACTGCAGATGGTGACTGCAGCCATGAAATTAAAAGACGCTTGCTCCTTGGCAGACAGGTTATGATCAACCTAGACAGCTTATTAAAAAGCAGAGACATTACTTTTGCCAACAAAGGTCCTTCTTCTAGTCAAAGCTATGGTTTTTTCAGTAGTCATGTATGGATATGAGAGTTGGACTATAAAGAAAGCTGAGTGCCAAAGAATTGATGCTTTTGAACTGTGATGTTGGAGAAGACTCTTGAGAGTCCCATGGACAGCAAGGAGAGCCAACCAGTCCACCCTAAAGGAAATCAGTCCTGAATATTCACTGGAAGGACTGATGCTGAAGCTGAAACTCCAATACTTTGGCCATCTGATGCGAAGAGCTGACTCATTTGAAAAGACCCTAATGCTGGGAAAGATTGATGATGGGAGGAGAAGGGGATGACAGAGGATGAGATGGTTGGATGGCATCACCGACTCAATGGACATGAGTCTGAATAAACTCCAGGAGTTGGTGATGGACAGGGAGGCCTGGTGTGCTGCAGTCAATAGGGTCACAAAGAGTTGGACATGACTGAGGGACTGAACTGAACTGAACTGAACAACAACAAAAAACCAAATCACCTACCAGAGACAAAGATCTGAGTCCAGATGTATGAAACTGGACAAATTCTAACTCTTTTTGTGCCTAGCTCCCTTTTCTAGAATATTTTTGCCCTTGCAATCACATAGAGTTCCTCGGTGGCTCAGCAGTAAACTAATCTGCCTGCAATGCAGAAGACATGGGTTTGAACCCAAATGGCAATCCACTCTCGTATTCTTGCTGAGTAAATTCCATGGACATAGGATCCTTGCAGGCTACAGTCCAAAGGGTCGCAAAGAGTTGGACACGATTGAACCACTGAACATAAGCATACACACTCAGGCAACATACAGATTCTTCCTACTTGATATGACATTCGCCATGTCGAGTCCAGTCCCCATGAATGAGTTTCTTCCAAGGTAGGGTCAGAATTGGTCCCTGCATCCCAGTGAGTTGAGTGATGTCCTGACCTGTCTAGTCTTGCCAGAATTTTTTGCTGGGGAAGAATTTGTAACCTACACTGCTCCTATTGGCTTTCCTCCTAGAAGCAAAGTGTTCACTGGTGTTTTTGATGTTCCCAACTCTCGATTGACTCTGCCTGGATACATATACCCACACATCAAGTCACCCTGTGGGGAATGCTGGTCCCCCTTTCTCTCTCCAATTGCCCTTATTGCTGTTCTGCAAATCTGAGTCTTTATTTTCATGCATCTGCTCTGAAAACTCAGCATATTATGTTTGAATGTGAGTCTTTCAAATTTATAATGGGCAAATCTAGAGAAGGAGGCACATTGAAAAGCCTGGAGCTCTACTCTGGGGAAGGATTTTTTACAGGGTGGAATGTCTTCCCTGTAGCTCAAACAGTAAAGAATCTTCCTGAAATGCAGGAGACCCGGGTTCCATACTTGGGTTGGAAAGATCCTCTGGAGAAGGGAATGGCAATCCACTCCAGTATTCTTGCCTGGAGAATCCCATGTACAGAGGAGCCTGGTAGGCTCCAGTCTGTGGGATCGCAGAGTCAGACATGACTGAAGTGACTAAGACTACACTACTCCATCTTCAGCCAAGGAGTCTCCACAAAGCTCCCTTCATGTCTCTGTTCCTCAGGCTGTAAATAAAAGGGTTTAGCATGGGGGTGACCATCGTGTATACCACAGATGCCACCACTCCAGTGTCTGCTGAGTACGAGGATGAGGGCTGGAAATATACCAGAAAGACAGTTCCATAGAAGAGAGTGACCACTGTCAGGTGAGAGCCACAGGTAGAGAAGACTTTGTGCTTCCCCCCAGCAGAGGGGATCCTGAGGATGGTGTGGATGATGTGGGCATAAGAGACCAGGACACAGGTGAGAGGGACCACTCCCGAGAGGGCTGCTTCTGCAAACATCATGAGCTGAAAGATGTGAGTGTCTGAGCAGGCAAGTTTGAGGAGTGGGAGAAGGTCACAGAAGAAGTGTGGGATGGCATGGGAGGCGCAGAAGGAGAACTGAGACATGAGGAGACAGAGGGAGAAGGCCAGGAGGTGGGAGCTGAGCCAGGATGCAGCGAGCAGCAGCAGGCAGCGCTGGGGCCCCATGATGGTGGTGTAGTGGAGAGGAAGGCAGATGGCTATGTAGCGGTCATAGGCCATCACAGCCAGCAGGAAGTCATCCAGCAGGGCCAATTCCATGAAGAAGAACATCTGCACAAGGCACCCAGTGTGGGAGATGGTGTAGTGCTGTGTGTGGATGTTGAGCAGCACCTTGGGGACGATGGTGCAGGAGAAGCAGGTGTCGGTGAAGGACAGGTTGGCCAGGAAGAAGTACATGGGGGTATGGAGATGGGGATCAGAGCTGATGGCCAGGATGATGAGCAGGTTCCCCAGCATGGTGACCAGGTACATGGCCAGGAAGAGCCCGAACGGGAGAGGCTGCTGCTCTGGGTGCTGAGAGAAGCCGAGGAGCAGGAAGTCAGAGATGTTGGTTTGGTTTCCAATTTCCTTCAAAAGCAGAGAAATTAGAGCAGATCTTATTTAAATAAAGATAGGCTCTCAATGTTACAGAGTCCATGGACTGTGGTTTGCTTTTCTCTATTCCTTGAAGAGGTCACTGAGTTCCATTAGTAGGCGTAAATGATGGTTTGCAAATATGTACAAATAGGACTGTGAACTCTGATGAGATGGCATCAGGGTAGAGATGCAGTTTGGGTTCTAGAATCCTGTAATGGGGCATGCTTTCCCCATAGGTGGGAAATGAGACTGAACTGGAATTCAGCTGGAAAAATCTCTTCAAATTTAATTTTCTTTTTAAAAAACTGCAGAACAATCGTTTTTGTTTGTGATTTAATTTTTATTTTATATTGAAGTATAGCTGATTTACATCGTTGTGCTAGTTTCAGCTATACAGCAAAGTGATGAGTTATGCATGCATGTGTGTGGATATATATATATATATCTCCATTCTTTTTCAGATTCTTTTCCCATATAGTTGATTACATAACATTGAGTAGAGTTTTCTGTGCTATACGTAGGTCCTTGTTTTTTTAAACTTTCTTTTTTACTTTGGAGTATAGCCGATTAAGAGTGTTGTGATAGCTTCAGGTGGACAGCAAAGGGACTCAGCCATATATATATATATACCTGTATCCATTATCCACCAAACTTCCCAACAATCCAGGCTGCCACACAACATTGAGCATGTTCCCTGTGCTATACAGTAGGCCTTCATTGATTACTTATTTTATATACAGTAGTGTGTGTGTGTGTGTGTGTGTGTGTGTGCTTAGTTGCTCAGTCATGTCCAACTCTTTGTGACCCCATGGACTGTAGCCCACCAGAGTCCTCTGTCCATGGGGATTCTCCAGGCAAGAATACTGGAGTGGGTTGCCATGCCCTCCTCCAGGTATATATGGTAGTATGTATATGTTAATTCCAAACTCCTAATTTAGAACAACCATTTAAATTTCACTGTCTTACTGTGGAGATCATTTTGGGGTCATGCATATACTAGGATTTAGGGGGCAAAACAAGGAGCTCTGTGTGTAAGTGTGTGAGTGTTGAGGACATGTTGAGGACGATGGAAGGAGGGTTAGTTACTTCAGAGAGGAGCTCACTGAGATTTAGGGAATCTCTGATGGGAGTGTTCTGGCTCTCTTTGCTTTGAACCATTTCCTTGCATTCATGTAGCTATGAGAACGCTGTGAACTGAAAAGCACCTTTTCATTAAGGGCACAGCATTTTCATTCTCATCATCAACCTGCCCATCAATATCTTATGTTTTAACCTCTGAGCTTTGGAATCTGGACATGGGATAAGAATTTTTTCTCTGTTCCTTATGCTCAGTCTGCCTTTGATTAATTACTGTCCCCTGAATCGCTGTGTCCTGCTTTGTACCATGTGCAACTACTTCATAGACTCCTTGAGGTTATAACTGAGATAACATATGTGGTGGGCAGGCTGCTTCTAAGGGCAATGATGTTACTGTCATTGTTAGTAGCGTAGCAGGTGATACAGTGTGAACCTGGGCCCCAGGATGTGGTGAAAAATTACTGGGGGATGTGCTTTACTGCTGAGCTCCTCATGTGCCTTTAATCTTTGGGATATTTTCACTCCCATTGACCTTTGCTTTTCTTCTACAAGATGCAGATAATAACCTACCTGATAGGATTGTTGACGAGGCCAAATGCTGGAATTGGCTGCGGTTTCTTCAGGATTCATGATATGCTGCCAAGATGTGAAATTCGAAGGAGCTATGATGGTTTGGAAGAAGAATGCCAGGTCAGTCAGTGGCAGCAGGGGCCAATGTCATGTTTGTTTAGGGTCGTGAATAAAAGCATTATACACTCTGGAGTCTGACAGAATTTTTCCACTCTTTACTCTTGATGAGATCTAACTTTTTCAGCTTCAGTTTCTTCATTGCCTTAAGTGGAATAATGATAGAGTTTCCTATACAGAGTTGTTATGAGGATTAAGTTTGATAATAGTTATAGATTGTTTGATAATAATTATAGACACCCTGGCTTCCCTGGTGGCTTAGGTGGTAAAGAATCTGCCTGCAATGTGGGAAGCCTGGGTTTGATCCCCAGGCTAGGAAGATTCCCTGGAGGAGGGCATGGCAACCCATTCCAGTATTCTTGCTTGGAGAATCCCATGGACAGAGGAGCCTGGTGGGCTGCAGTCCATAGGCTCACAAAGAGTTGGACATGACTAAGTGACTAAGCACAGCACACACACACAAAAAGACTGTTTTAGATCAAGAATGACATAAATGTAAATGCTTAATAAATATGACCTATTATTACTACTTTTTTATTTTTTTAAATTTTATTTTATTTAACTTTACAATATTGTATTGGTTTTGCCATATATCAAAATGAATCTGCCACAGGTATATATGTGTTCCCCATCCTGAACCCTCCTCCCTCCTCTCTCCCCATACCATCCCTCTGGGGCATTCCAGTGTACCAGCCCCAAGCATCCAGTATCGTGCATCGAACATGGACTGGCGACTCGTTTCATATATGATATTATACATATTTCAATGCCATGCTCCCAAATCATCTCACCCTCTCCCTCTCTCACAGAGTCCAAAAGACTGTTCTATATATCAGTGTCTCTTTTGTCTCATATACAGGGTTATTGGAGAAGGCAATGGCACCCCACTCCAGTACTCTTGCCTGGAAAATCCCATGGATGGAGGAGCCTGGTAGGCTGCAGTCCATGGGGTCGCTAAGAGTCGGACACCACTAAGCGACTTCACTTTCACTTTTCACTTTCCTGCACTGGAGAAGGAAATGGCAACCCACTCCAGTGTTCTTGCCTGGAGAATCCCAGGGATGGGGGAGCCTGGTGGCTGCCGTCTATGGGGTCACATAGAGTCGGACATGACTGAAGTGACTTAGCAGTAGCATACAGGGTTATTGTTACCATCTTTCTAAATTCCATACATATGCGTTAGTATACTGTATTGGTGTTTTTCTTTCTGGCTTACTTCACTCTGTATAATAGGCTCCAGTTTCATCCACCTCATTAGAACTGATTCAAATGTATTCTTTTTAATGGCTGAGTAATACTGCATTGTGTATATGTACCACAACTTTCGTATCCATTCATCTGCTGATGGACATCTAGGTAGCTTCCATGTCCTGGCTATTATAAACAGTGCTGCGATGAACATTGGGGTACACGTGTCTCTTTCAATTCTGGTTTCCTCAGTGTGTATGCCCAGCAGTGGGATTGCTGGATCATAGGCAGTTCTGTTTCCAGTTTTTTAAGGAATCTCCACACTGTTCTGCATAGTGGCTGTACTAGTTTGCATTCCCACCAATAGTGTAAGAGGGTTCCCTTTTCTCCACACCCTCTCCAGCATTTATTGCTTGTAGACTTTAGGATCGCAGCCATTCTGACTGGCATGAAATGGTACCTCATAATGGTTTTAATGTGCATTTCTCTGATAATGAGTGATGTTGAGCATCTTCTCATGTGTTTGTTAGCCATCTGTATGTCTTCTTTGGAGAAATGTCTATTTAGTTCTTTGGCCCATTTTTTGATTGGGTCATTTATTTTACTGGAATTGAGCTGTAGGAATTGCTTGTATATTTTTGAGATTAGTTGTTTGTCAGTTGCTTCATTTGCTATTATTTTCTCCCATTCTGAAGGCTGTCTTTTCACCTTGCTTATAGTTTCCTTTGTTGTGCAGAAGCCTCTAAGTTTAATTAGGTCCCACTTGTTTATTTTTGCTTTTATTTCCAATATTCTGGGAGGTGGGTCATAGAGGATCCTGCTGTGATATATGTCGGAGAGTGTTTTGCCTATGTTCTCCTCTAGGAGTTTTACAGTTCCTGGCCTTACGTTTAGATCTTTAATCCATTTTGAGTTTATTTTTGTGTATGGTGTTAGAAAGTGCTCTAGTTTCATTCTTTTACAAGTGGTTGACCAGTTTTCCCAGCACCACTTGTTAAAGAGATTGTCTTTAATCCATTGTATATTCTTGCCTCCTTTGTCAAAGATAAGGTGTCAATACGTGCGTGGATTTACCTCTGGGCTTTCTATTTTGTTCCATTGATCTATATTTCTGTCTTTGTGCCAGTACCATACTGTCTTGATGACTGTGGCTTTGTAGTAGAGCCTGAAGTCAGGTAGGTTGATTCCTCCAGTTCCATTCTTCTTTCTCAAGATAGCTTTGGCTATTCGAGATTTTTTGTATTTCCATACAAATTGTGAAATTATTTGTTCTAGCTCTGTGAAGAATACCATTGATAGCTTGATAGGGATTGCATTGAATCTATAAATTGCTTTGGGTAGTATACTGATTTTCACTGTATTGATTCTTCCAATCCATGAACATGGTATATTTCTCCATCTATTAGTGTCCTCTCTGGTTTCTTTCACCAGTGTTTTATAGTTTTCTATATATAGGTCTTTAGTTTCTTTAGGTAGATATATTCCTAAGTATTTTATTCTTTTCTTTGCAATGGTGAATGGAATTGTTTCCTTAATTTCTCTTTTTATTTTCTCATTATTAGTGTATAGGAATGCAAGGGATTTCTGTGTGTTGATTTTATATCCTGCAACTTTACTATATTCAATGATTGGTTCCAGTAATTTTCTGGTGGAGTCTTTAGGGTTTTCTATGTAGAGGATCATGTCATCTGCAAACAGTGAGAGTTTTACTTCTTCTTTTCCAATTTGGATTTCTTTTATTTATTTTTCTGCTCTGATTGCTGTGGCCAAAACTTCCAAAACTATGTTGAATAGTAATGGTGAAAGTGGGCACCCTTGTCTTGTTCCTGACTTTAGAGGAAATGCTTTCAATTTTTCACCATTGAGGATAACGTTTGCTGTGGGTTTGTCATATATAGCTTTTATTACATTGAGGTATATTCCTTCTATTCCTGCTTTCTGGAGAGTTTTTTTTTTTTTTATCATAAATGGATGTTGAATTTTGTCAAAGGCTTTCTCTGCATCTATTGAGATAATCATATGGCTTTTATTTTTCAATTTGTTAATGTGGTGTATTACATTGATTGATTTGCAGATATTGAAGATCCTTGCATCCCTGGGATAAAGCCCACTTGGTCATGGCATATGATCTTTTTACTGTGTTGTTGGATTCTGATTGCTAGAATTTTGTTAAGGATTTTTGCATCTATGTTCATCAGTGATATTGGCCTGTAGTTTTCTTTTTTTGTGGCATCTTTATCAGGTTTTGGTATTAGCGTGATGGTGGCCTCATAGAATGAGTTTGGAAGTTTACCTTCCTCTGCAATTTTCTGGAAGAGTTTGAGTAGGATAGGTGTTAGCTCTTCTCTAAATTTTTGGTAGAATTCAGCTGTGAAGCCATCTGGACCTGGGCTTTTGTTTACTGGAAAATTTCTGATTACAGTTTCAATTTTCGTGCTTGTGATGGATCTGTTAAGATTTTCTATTTCTTCCTGGTCCAGTTTTGGAAAGTTGTATTTTTCTAAGAATTTGTCCATTTCTTCCATGTTGACCATTTTTGGGCATATAATTGCTGATAGTAGTTTCTTATGATCCTTTGTATTTCTGTGTTGTCTGTTGTGATCTCTCCATTTTCATTTCTAATTTTATTGATTTGATTTTTCTCTCTTTGTTTCTTGATGAGTCTGGCTAATGGTTTGTCAATTTTATTTATCCTTTCAAAGAACCAGATTTTGGCTTTGTTGATTTTTGCTATGGTCTCCTTTGTTCCTTTTGCATTTATTTCTGCCCTAATTTTTAATATTTCTTCCCTTCTACTAACCCTGGGGTTCTTCATTTCTTCCTTTTCTAGTTGCTTTAGGTGTAGAGTTAGGTTATTGATTTGACTTTTTTCTTGTTTCTTGAGGTATGCCTGTATTGCTATGAACTTTCCCCTTAGGACTGCTTTTACAGTGTCCCACAGGTTTTGGGTTGTCGTGTTTTCATTTTCATTCGTTTCTATGCAAATTTTGATTTCTTTTTTGATTTCTCCTGTGATTTGTTGGTTATTCAGCAGCGTGTTGTTCAGCCTCCATATGTTGGAATTTTTAATAGTTTTTCTCCTGTAATTGAGATCTAATCTTACTGCATTGTGGTCAGAAAAGATGCTTGGAATGATTTCAATTTTTTGAATTTACCAAGGCTTGATTTATGGCTCAGGATGTGATCTATCCTGGAGAAGGTTCCGTGTGCGCTTGAGAAAAAGGTGAAATTCATTGTTTTGGGATGAAATGTCCTATAGAGATCAATTAGGTCTAACTGGTCTATGGTATCGTTTAAAGTTTGTGTTTCCTTGTTAATTTTCTGTGTAGTTGATCTATCCATAGGTGTGAATGGGGTATTGAAGTCTCCCACTATTATTGAGTTATTGTTAATTTCTTCTTTCATACTTGTTAGCATTTGTCTTACATATTGCGGTGCTCCTATGTTGGGTGCATATATATTTATAATTGTTATATCTTCTTCTTGGATTGATCCTTTGATCATTATGTAGTGACCGTCTTTGTCTCTTTTCACAGCCTTTGTTTTAAAGTCTATTTTACCTGATATGAGTATTGCTACTCCTGCTTTCTTTTGGTCCCTATTTGCATGGAAAACCTTTTTCTAGCCCTTTCCACTTTCAGTCTGTATGTGTCCCCTGTTTTGAGGTGGGTCTCTTGCAGACAACATATGTAGGGGTCTTGTTTTTGTATCCATTCAGCCAGTCTTTGTCTTTTGGTTGAGGCATTCAACCCATTTACGTTTAAGGTAATTATTGATAGGTATGATCCATTGCCATTTACTTTATTGTTTTGGGTTCAAATTTATACACCCTTTTTGTGTTTCCTGTCTAGAGAATATCCTTTAGTATTTGTTGGAGAGCTGGTTTGGTGGTGCTGAATTCTCCCAGCTTTTGCTTGTCTGTAAAGCTTTTGATTTCTCCTTCATATTTGAATGAGATCCTTGCTGGGTACAATAATCTGGGCTGTAGGTTATTTTCTTTCATCACTTTAAGTATGTCTTGCCATTCCCTCCTGGCTTGAAGAGTTTCTATTGAAAGATCAGCTGTTATCCTTATGGGAAGTCCCTTTCGTGTTATTTGTTGTTTTTCCCTTGCTGCTTTTAATATTTGTTCTTTGTGTTTGATCTTTGTTAATTTGATTAATATGTGTCTTGGGGTGTTTTGCCTTGGGTTTATCCTGTTTGGGACTCTCTGGGTTTCTTGGACTTGAGTGATTATTTCCTTCCCCATTTTAGGGAAGTTTTCAACTACTATCTCCTCAAGTATTTTCTCATGGTCTTTCTTTTTGTCTTCTGGGACCCCTATGATTCGAATGTTGTAGCATTTAATATTCTCCTGGAATTCTCTGAGATTGTCCTCATTTCTTTTAATTCATTTTTCTTTTTTCCTCTCTGATTCATTTATTTCTACCATTCTATCTTCTAATTCACTAATCCTATCTTCTGCCTCTGTTATTCTACTATTTGTTGCCTCCAGAGTGTTTTTGATCTCATTTATTGCATTATTCATTATATATTGACTCTTTTTTATTTCTTCTAGGTCCTTGTTAAACCTTTCTTGCATCTTCTCAATCCTTGTCTCCAGGCTATTTATCTATTTATCTGTGATTCCATTTTGATTTCAAGATTTTGGATCAATTTCACTATCATTATTTGGAATTCTTTATCAGGTAGATTCCCTATCTCTTCCTTTTTTGTTTGGTTTGGTGGGCATTTATCCTGTTCCTTTCCCTGCTGGGTATTTCTCTATTTCTTCATCTTGTTTATATTGCTGAGTTTAGGGTGTTCTTTCTGTATTCTGGCAGTTTGTGGAGTTCTCTTTATTGTGGCATTTCCTCACTGTGTTTGGGTTTGTATAGGTGGCTTGTCAAGGTTTCTTGGTTAGGGAAGCTTGTGTCGGTGTTCTGGTGGGTGGAGCTGGATTTCTTCTCTCTGGAGAGCAGTGAAGTGTCCAGTAATGAGTTATGAGATGTCTATGGTTTTGGGGTGACTGGGAAGCCTGTATATTGGAGCTCAGGGCTGTGTTCCTGTGTTGCTGGAGAATTTGCTTGGTATGTCTTGCCCTGGAACTTGTTGGCCCTTGTGTGGTGCTTGGTTTCAGTGTAGGTATGGAGGCATTGGATGAGCTCATGTCAATTAATGTTCCCTGGAGTCGAGTTCCCTGGAGTCAGGGTTTGGACTTAAGCCTCCTGCTTCCCGTTATCGGTCTTATTTTTACAGTAGTCTCAAAACTTCTCCTTCTATACAGCATCATTGATAAAACATCTAGGTTAAAGATGAAAAGTTTCTCCACCATGAGGGTCACCCAGAGAGGTTCACAGCATTACATGGAGAAGAGAAGAGGGAAGAGGGAGTTAGAGGTGACCCAAATGAGAAGAGGTGGAATCAATAGAGGAGAGAGCGGGCTAACCAGTAATCACTTCCTTATGTGGACTCCACAACTGGACCACTCAGAGATGTTCACAGAGTTATACAGAGAAGAAAAGAGGGAGGAAGGAGACAGAGGTGGCCAGGAATGAAAAGGAGAGAGACATCCAGCCAGTAATCAGTTCCCTAAGTGCTCTCCACCGTCTGGAACACACACAAATTCACAGAGTTGGGTAGAGTAGAGAAGGGTTATGGAGGAGACACAGGCGACCTGGTGGAGAAAAAGGAGAGTCCAAAGGGGGAGAGAGCAGTCAAGCCAGTAATCTCGCTCCCTAGTAAAAAATGGGTACTGAAGATTGGGTTCTTAAAGGTACAAAATTGGTATCAAATATCTAAAAGCAAAAATTAAAAATCTAGAGTAGAGTTTGGAATTTCAAAAATACAATGTTAAAGAAAAGAAGAAGAAATGTGTCACTGCACCATCAGTGATAACTCCATTCAGATGGACCAGGCTCCATGGGCAGCACCCCTGGTTTCTCCTTCGGGTGAGGTACAGCATGGATCTCTCCTCCCAGCCTTTACCCTGAACTGGTCCATCTCAGTCCTGGAGTCCCTACTTTTTTATTAGAGCCCTGGCCCTATGGATATAATACAGTATGTCCCAGTAAATAAGTAAAAATAAAGACAGAATAGATCAGAGGTCATAATCTTTGCTTTTAGAAGTCATGTAGATGAGGACACATTCTTATTTAATGATCTCAGAGAACAGAGATATGAATAATATTTAGATTCTCTATTGGACACATGGTGACTAATATACTTTTTTTCTAAAAATAAATCAATTTATGGATATGTTTGTTTTTATTTTAATGTATCTTCCATAAAAAGAATATATAAAACATGTATATTCTCTTACAGAGAAGGCAATGGCACCCCACTCCAGTACTCTTGCCTGGAAAATCCCATGGACGGAGGAGCCTGGTAGGCTGCAGTCCATGGGGTCACTAGGAGTAGGACATGACTGAGTGACTTCACTTTCACTTTTCACTTTCATGCATTGGAGAAGGAACTGGCAACCCACTCCAGTGTTCTGCCTGGAGAATCCCAGGGACAGGGGAGCCTGGTGGGCTGCCTTCTTAGGGTCACACAGAGTCGGACATGACTGAAGTGACTTAGCATAGCATAGCATACCATATTCTCTTAAGAATGTTAATAAAACTAATGCCTATTCCCCCATCACTTTGCTTAAAGAGTATACAGGTCAGTACTTTATTTCGGAGGAGGCAATGGCAACCCACTCCAGCACTCTTGCCTGGAAAATCCCATGGGCAGAGGAGCCTGGTGGGCTGCAGTCCATGGGGTCGCTAAGAGTTGGACATGACTGAGCGATTTCACTTTCACTTTTCACTTTCATGCATTGGAGAAGGAAATGGCAACCCACTCCAGTGTTCTTGCCTGGAGAATCCCAGGGACAGAGGAGCCTGGTGGGCTGCCATCTATGGGGTTGCACATAGTCGGACACAACTGAAGCGACTTAGCAGCAGCAGCAGCAATACTTTATTTACTTATTGTTCCAGGATAGTTTTTTTAAATTTATGCTTATTTTGAATTAAAAAATTTTAATACAATTTTAAAGGTTACTTTCCATTTACCGTTGCTACAAATATTGGTATATTTTCAGTCCTGTATTAGTCATCCTGGAGCCTATCTTACACCCAAGAGTTTGTACCTCTCATTCCCCATCCTCCACACTGCCTCTTTCTCCCCTTTCCATGGCTAACCACTAGCTTGTTCTCTGTGTCTGTGATTTGGCTTCCTTTTTGTTTCACACACTGGATTGTTGCACTATTTAAGATTCTGCTTATAAGTCATATCATACAGTCTTTGTCTTTCTCTGTCTGACATTCTCTTAGCATACTTCCCAAGAAATTACTGGGAACCAATCCCCTATGTATCACTTCCCAGATTCAGAAGTAGGACATTGCCAGCTTGTCTGAAATTCCTTTTGTGTTAGCAGGTTCGTCATCACTCTTCCTTCCTTCGTGAAGGAAAATGATTCCTGTTATCTTTCTAACACTTGATTTTAGTCTTGCCTCTTTTTGAACTTTATATAAATGCCCTCATGCACTATGTATTCTCTTTTCTGGCTCTTTAGTTCAGTTGTTTCTCTGTGAGATCATCTAGACAGCTCTAGGTGGTGGGTGTTTGTTCACTTCCATTGCTGTGAGTTGCTACATTGTATAATACGACACATTAGTCATGCAAACTATTTTTGAAAGAATAGTTTTTTTGGTTATTTGGAACAGTACTGTTTTCATCATTCCTATATATGTTTCTTTGTATACACATGCATTTCCTTCTCTTTCATACATACCCAGGAGAGGAATTTCATGGTTTTAGGATATCTCCATCTTTAATTTTACTATGCAATATCAAATTGTCTTCCAAATAGATTGTACCACTTTACACTTCCATCAGCAATAAGTGAGGTTGTGGTGGCAGCTCATTCTTGATAACACTTGGTGGTGTTGGTTTCTTTCATTGTAGTCACTTGGTGTGTGTGTGTGTGTGTGTGTGTGTGTGTGTGTTGGGGGCATCTCCCAATGGCTTGACTTTATCTTTTGGTAATTAATAATGAGATTGGACACCTGATATACTTATTAGTGTTTGTATTGCTTAGTTTTGCAACTGTTTATCTAAATTTTTGTTCATTTTTCTTTTTTAGTTAACTTTTAAAATTATAATTTATTTATTCAGTTCAGTCTGTTCAGTCGCTCAGTTGTGTCCAACTCTTTGGGACCCCATGAATCACAGCATGCCAGGCCTCCCTGTTCATCACCAACTGCTGGAGTTCACTCAAACTCATGTCCATCGAGTCGGTGATGCCATCCAGCCATCTCATCCTCTGTTGTCCCCTTCTCCTCCTGCCCCCAATCCCTCCCAGCATCAGGGTCTCTTCCAATGACTCAACTCTTCCCATGAAGTGGCCAAAGTATTGGAGTTTCAGCTTCAGCATCAGTCCTTCCAATGAACACCCAGGACTGATCTCCTTTAGTATGGACTGGTTGGATCTCCTTGCAGTTCAAGGGACTCTCAAGAGTCTTCTGCAACACCACAGTTCAAAAGCATCAATTCTTTGGCACTCAGCTTTCTTCACAGTCCAACTCTCACATCCATACATGACCACTGGAAAAACCATAGCCTTCACTAGACGGACCTTTCTTGGCAAAGTAATATCTCTGCTTTTGATTATGCTGTCTAGGTTGTTCATAACTTTCCTTCCAAGGAGTAGGCGTCTTTTAATTTCATGGCTGCAGTCACCATCTGCAGTGATTTTGGAGCCCCCCAAAATAAAGTTTGACACTGTTTCCACTGTTTCCCCATCTATTTCCCATGAAGTGATTGGCCCAAATGCCGTGATCTTAGTTTTCTGAATGTTGAGCTTTAAGCCAACTTTTTCACTCTCCACTTTCACTTTAATCAAGAGGCTTTTTAGTTCCTCTTCACTTTCTGCCATAAGGGTGGTGTCATCTGCATATCCGAGGTTATTGATATTTCTCCCGGCAAACTTGATTCCAGCTTGTGTTTCTTCCAGCCCAGCGTTTCTCATGATGTACTCTGCATATAAGTTAAATAAGCAGAGTGACAATATACAGCCTTGACGTACTCCTTTTCCTATTTGGAACCAGTCTGTTGTTCCATGTCCAGTTCTAACTGTTCCTTCCTGACCTTCATACAGGTTTCTCAAGCGGCAGGTCAGGTGGTCTGGTATTCCCATCTCTTTCCGAATTTTCCACAGTTTATTGTGATCCACACAGTCTAGAACTATTTAAATATTCTAGATACCATGCCTTTGTGCATTATATGTATTACAAATATTTTCTCTGTCTTTATGGTTTGTCTTTTCACTCTTGTTACAGTCTGTTTGCCAAATAAATATTTTAATTTTTAATTTACTGAATTCTTCAGTTCTTTCCTTTTTTCTTAATGCTTTACTAGTATCTGATTTATGCTGTCCATTGTTCCCTTAGTTCAGGAAAGTATATTTCAGCATTTTCTTCTAAAATCCTTAGAATTTTTTTTTTTTACAGTTACTGCTTTAGTCACTCTTAAATAGATTTTTGTGTATTTTGTGAACTGAGTACTAAGGTGTCTATGTTTTACTTGTTTCTGCCTCAAGACACCTAATTAATAATTTGAATGTTAGACTCCTTTGAATTTCAATATTATCAAACCTATCAGGTGTAAATAAAATTCAGTTTTGTTTCTTCCATTAGAAAATATATATCTTTTATTTGTTTTTCTTATCCCATTGCACTGGATGTTTCAAGTACAATGTGGTATAGTTGCACTGAGTGTTGGTATTTTGTCTTGTTCCTCATGTGGACAGGAAGGATTTAATGTATGATTATGACACATTATATGCTATATGTTTGAAAAAAGAACTCTTTTCATATTAAGAAAATTTGCTTCTATGTCTATTTGCTAGCCTGACTTTTTAATAAGTGTATGTTGGATTATATTCAAATTTTTCTTGCATCTCAAAAGTATTGCTTTCTTGAATCATATGATTTTTGTCCTTTTTTTTTTGTCCTTTGTTTTGTAAAATAGTGACTTACTTTGGTTGACTTTTGAATGTTAAACCAACTCTGCATTCTGGGAAAACTCAACTTGGTAATGATAACATATTTTCTTCAGCTTATTGTACTTTTTTTTTTTTTGCAATATTCTCATTAGCTTTCAGAGAAGGTAATGGCACCCCACTCCAGTACTCTTGCCTGGAAAATCCCATGGACGGAGGAGCCTGGTGGGCTGCAGTCCATGGGGTCACTAGGAGTCAGACACAACTGAGCGATTTCACTTTCCTTTTTCACTTTCATGCATTGGAGAAGGAAATGGCAACCCACTCCAGTGTTCTTGCCTGGAGAATCCCAGGGACGGGGGAGCCTGGTGGGCTGCCGTCTCTGGGGTCACACAGAGTCAGACACGACTGAACCGACTTAGCAGCAGCAGCAGCATTAGCTTTAGGTAACAAAGTTGTGCTAATGTCTAAAAAAGAATAGGTGAATGTTTCTTTATTTTTATTCTCTGATAGAGTTTTGCAAAGTAGAATTCTTGAAGTGTTTATAAAATTATTGCAACCACCTGGGCTTGAAATTTTCTTTGAAGAAGTTTTTGGCTACTGATTCAATTTCCTCATATGTCTTAGGTCTATTGAGGTTGTATATTTCTTACTAAATTGTTTTGATGAGTTGTTTATGATATTTTTCTTTGACATCAGCAGTATAATTGTGTGTTCAGTTCAGTTCAGTCGCTAAGTTGTGTCCAACTCTTTATGACCCCATGGACCGCAGCACTCCAGGCCTCCTTGTCCATCACCAACTCCCGGAGTTTACTCAAACTCAAACTCATTGTGTGTTATTCCCACTTTAACAATATGATTTCATCCTAAACTAACGTATGGTTACACAAAAAATACTGTATTACACAAGAAAGTGAAAAAAGTTGAATATTTGCATGAATTCTGCAGAAGGCAGGATTTCAAATTTAACTGTAGTAAAAAGAGGTACAAAGAATATTTCTTGATTTGATAATAAAATAAAAGCTTCCTTACACTTAAAATAATCACCAAGTTAAGGGACTTCCCTGGTGGTCCAGTGTTGAAGACTACGTGCTTCCGATGCAGGTGGCACAGGATTTATCCCTAGTCACAAGACTAAGATCCCACATGCTATTGCAGAATAGCGAAAAAAAAAAAAAAAAATTCACAAAGTTAAGAGATAAAGAATGAACTACGAACAAGGTGATGAAGACAGGGATATAATGTCTTTAATATAAAAAGGCCCATACAAGTCAATAAAAAAATCCCAGAAGGTAATAGGTAGATGACATGAATAAACAACTAATAAGAGAATTTTAAAAATTGGTTAATGGATGCTGGAAAATAGTCCCCTTATTAATAAACAAAGAAATTTAAAACCAGGGCAAGAAGATACCATTTCACTACCGTATTTTTACATTTAAGGGAAAATGTGAACATCAACATATGGAGTGGATAGAGACAAAAGAACATTCTTGTTTGACATTTTGGCAGCATGGATAAAAGAGCCCCCAAATTGTTACCCTTTGATGTTCTACTTTTGAAAATATTAAAATTACAGACTATGAACATAAGAATCATTTCTTTTCAGAGACTTCCGTTGCACTGTTATTTGTAATAGTGAACACATAGAAATCTCCTAATCATCTGGCAATGGGGAAACATCCTTCCTTCTGTCATCTCAGAGAGCCAAATGTTCAGGAGGCATTAATGTGGAGACAACTTATGTTATGAAGTTAGGCAAAAACGCTATATAATTGTATGTCCAGTACTTTCTCAACACAGTAAAAAACAAAAAGCAATTTTAGGAGACAGGAGGGAAATGATGTGAAATATTATCAGTGGTTGTCTTTAAATGTATGAATAGTGAGTGTTTCTTTTTCTTCTTTTTCCTATTTGTATGTTTTACAAATTTCCTCTGAGTGTTTTTTTTTTTTTAACAGAAAAATGAACTAAGCCACAGCTTAAAAAGTCAAAAAGTTATGAATGTACTCCAGTAATTCATTATCACTCATGGTCACAGGCCAGTTCTAATCCCAGGTGTATGATTTTGGACCAGCCCCCACCTACCAGTGCCAGGTTTCTTCTAGAATTAGTTTCGCTTGCTTATTCCCAGCAAATAGTATGTCTTTTGGTTCAGCTTTCTGCCTGTGTAGCTAAATCCCTTTGAGTTGTTTCCAAAGATGGGTTCGGAAATGAACCCTGAAACTCAGACACTTGACCCTTCTAGATATTGTCAACATTTCTTGTAGTTGAATGGACAGGTTAGCTTCCTCCAAGAACCTGTATTCTGTCTGATGTCATCTTTTGATATTTGAATCTGTGGTTTGAATCTGCTTGGTCACCTATATCCAGGAATCAAGTCACCTTGCAGAGATTGCTGGTTACTTCTCTTGCAGGCTTTAGCTCTGTCCTTGGTTAGTTGATGGTATTCCAGTCCCACCAAGTCAGGCATTCTCCATCTTTAAAATCTGCTTGTGATGCTGAGCACCATCCTGCCTTGAATCTGATTTTGTCAAACTTTTGCAAATGAAGACTCCAGGAATAAAACACGTCACAGAGCCTGAGCTTCTAATCTGGGACAGGGCTTTTTACTGAGTAGAATATTTTCCCCAGCTGAAGAATCTCCACAAAGCTGCCTTCATGTGTCTGTTCCTCAGGCTGTAGATAAAGGGGTTCCGCATGGGGGTGACCATCGTGTACACCACAGATGCTGCCATCCCAGTGTCTGCTGAGTAGGAGGCTGAGGGCTGGAAATACACCAGAAAGAGTGTCCCATAGAAGAGAGTGACCACTGTTAGATGAGAGCCACAGGTAGAGAAGACTTTGTGTTTCCCCCTAGGAGATGGGATCCTGAGGACAGTGTAAACGATGTGGGCATATGACACTAAGACACAGGTGAGAGGAATCAGACCCGAAAGAACAGCTTCAGTTAACATGGTGACCTGAAAGATGTGAGTGTCTGAGCAGGCAAGTTTGAGGAGCGGGAGAAGGTCACAGAAGAAGTGTGGGATGGCATGGGAGGCGCAGAAGGAGAACTGAGACATGAGGAGACAGAGGGAGAAGGCCAGGAGGTGGGAGCTGAGCCAGGATGCAGCGAGCAGCAGCAGGCAGCGCTGGGGCCCCATGATGGTGGTGTAGTGGAGAGGAAGGCAGATGGCCACGTAGCGGTCATAGGCCATCACAACCAGCAGGAAGTCATCCAGCAGGGCCAATTCCATGAAGAAGAACATCTGCACGAGGCACCCAGTGTGGGAGATGGCGTAGTGCTGTGTGTGGATGTTGAGCAGCACCTTGGCGATGATGGTGCAGGAGAAGCAGGTGTCAGTGAAGGACAGGTTGGTGAGGAAGAAGTACATGGGGGTGTGGAGGCGGGGGTCAGAGCTGATGGCCAGGATGATGAGCAGGTTCCCCAGCACGGTGACCAGGTACATGGCTAGGAAGAGCCTGGACAGGAGAGTCTGCTGCTCTGGGTGCTGAGAGAAGCCCAGGAGCAGGAAGTCAGAGATGCTGGTTTCATTTGTAATGCTCATTTAAAGGAGAAAAATGCAAGGAAAATATTGCTTCAAAAACTTATATCATTCAAAGCCTTTGTCTGTTTTCTGTGTTTTTTTCAAAGGTCACATAGATGTATAGGTGTCTCTTGCTGGTGGGCATGTAAACATGTACAGATGTGAGAACTAAGCACAGTGATTGGGAGACTTGTTGGGAGACTCTGCATTTTAGTTGTATTCTAGGTTGTCCTGTAGACTTTCTGGTTGAGGGTTGAACAGGAGATTAGCTGGGAAGAAAATTGCCAGTCAGAATGGCTGAGATCCAAAAGTCTACAAGCAATAAATGCTGGAGAGGGTGTGGAGAAAAGGGAACCCTCTTACACTGTTGGTGGGAATGCAAACTTGTACAGCCACTATGGAGAATAGTGTGGAGATTCCTTAAAATACTGGAAATACAACTGCCCTATGATCCAGCAATCCCACTGCTGGGCATACACACTGAGGAAACCAGAAGGGAAAGAGAAACGTGTACCCCAATGTTCATCGCAGCACCATTTATAATAGCCAGGACATGGAAGCAACCTAGATGTCCATCAGCAGTTGAATGGATAAGAAAGCTGTGGTACATATACACAATGGCATATTATTCAGCCATTATAAAGAATACATTTGAATCAGTTCTAATGAGGCGTATGAAACTGAAGCCTATTATACAGAGTGAAGTAAGCCAGAAAGAAAAACATCAATACAGTATACTAATGCATATATATGGAATTTAGAAAGATGGCAACAATAACCCTATATATGAGACAGCAAAAGAGACACTGATGTATAGAATAGTCTTTTGGACTCTGTGGGAGAAGGAGAGGGTGGGATGATTTGGGAGAATGGCAATGAAACATGTATAATATCATATATGAAATGAATCACCAGTCCAGGTTCGATGCAGGATACTGGATGCTTGGGGCTGGTGTACTGGGATGCCCCAGAGGGATGGTATGGGGAGGGAGGAGGGAGGGGGTTTCAAGATGGGGAACACGTGTATACCTGTGGCAGATTCATTTTGATATATGGCAAAACCAATACAATATTGTAAAGTTAAAAAATAAAATAAAATAAAAAAAGAAAATTCCCAAGTCTTAGTCCATGCCTATTTCAAATAGGAAAGCTATCAGTTTCACAGGCTTGTGAAATTTGAGTAAGATATCACGAAAGTGAAAGTGAAGTCGCTCAGTTGTGTCCGAGTCTTTGCAACCCCATGGACTGTAGCACACCAAGCTCCTCTGTCCAAGGGATTCTCCAGGCAAGAGTACTGGAGTGGGTTGCCATTTCCTTCTCCAGGGGATCTTCCCGACCCAGGGATCGAACCTGGGTCTCCGGCCTTGGAGCAGATGCTTTAACCTCTGAGTCACTAGAAAATTCTTAAGGATAGTTCTCTCTCTTTCTCTCTCTGTGTCTTGTATCTGTGTTTTGTTGAGGAGTAGAGAAGGGATACTAATTATATAGAAAGATCATAACTGTCACTTAGATATTCTTCATATGATGGGAATATCCTCTTTTCCTTTTGAAGATCCATCAAATAAGCTAAAGTGGATGAAATTACTTTATAAGCTCAAAGGTATTTGACAAACAAGAGTTATCATCATCAGCATTGTCAACATCTTCAGTCCTTAGGAATGTTGGCTTTGATGTCCTATGGACTGGATGGACTTCTTTTCTGGCTGTGTAATCCTTTGCAAACTCCACATCCTATTTTCTTTTTGCTTCAATTTCCTCATCTGTAAATTATGTGCATACTTTGTATACTTACTGTAGCTCATCAATGAGATGACATATTCAAAGCAGTAGCACAGAATAGGTCTTCAATAAACTGTGATAATAGTTACTAATATTGCTAGAATCAGTAGTAGATAAAATGGAGCCTGGTGTCCTGATACACCAGAAAATATTAGAGGACATGCCTCCCCACTGTAAACCCTCACTGAATCTTATATTTTTGGGAATGATTTACTATCTGTCAGTCTCATTTTCTTCATCTATAAGATATGGACATAAACCGACCATACAGGACTGTTGAGAATATCAAAACCCTAGGATCACTTAAAGGTTTTCTCAGAACCTGTGATATAAAATACCACATATGCAGTGGTATTAAATACTACATATGGTATTAAAATACCACATAGGCAGTGGAAACTACCAAATGCAGTTCCTGCATTTGGATGGTGTGGGAAGATGAGCACGCAAACAGGCAGTGGCAGCCAGGCCAATGTCATGCTCTTTGATGTGGTTATCCCTTCTGGGTCTGACACACCTTTATTTTCCACCAGCCCCCTTGTGAACTGTAATCTTGAACATGTTTTCTCAGTCTTTCTGGCCTCAATTTCTGTATCTGCTCAAGGAGGATAATTAACAATACTGTGGTCAGGACTGAATTAGATAAGGATTGCACTGAGCTAGAACAATGGTTCATATCAAATGATCCTCAAATATAGCTTCCTCTGATATTGTTTCCTCTTGATGGAGTTAACAAAAGGAGGATGCTTTCTGGGGCAACCAACTAGTCCTCTGTGTTTGTCCAGGACTTCCCTGCTTTCAAAATGAAACATCCCACTTCCAGGAAACTCCTTCAGTCCTGGGCAAGTTGAACTTGGTCATGGTCTGTGAGAAGTTGGGCTTTGAAACCTGTAAGGTTTCATATATGGAATTGTACATGCTACTGCCAACAGTGTCATCATCACCTCGGGTGGCAATGGTCTGACCTAGGAGTCATAACAAAGCATCCACTGTGACATGTGCAGACCCAGGTTTGAGTCCCAGCTGTACCATCTTGGTGGAAAACATGTAACTTATAAGAACCCCAGGTGTGAAATGAGCCTAAATAAGCCTACTTCACGTCATTCCGGGACTGAAGTTAAGAAGATGGACTAAGGCTTCCTGAACTATCAGTGGGTGTGGGGATTGTTACTGTCTTTGGGTGGTGGCAAAGAATGATTCTGAAAGTCACTCAGGGTAGAGTGAGCTGTGAGTGAATTGTCCAGCATCATGTAGGGATCCTGAGCACTGTTATTATAGCTACAATGTCTTGGCCTTTGCCAGGGGCTTGGGGACCACTAATCTACAGTGACTTCAGGCTAGACTCTGTAGAGGGTCATGAATATTGAATCAAGACCCTCCTCATGATGGATAAGAGAGCCAGATTGTATTTGAGTGAAAGTTGCTCTGACTCTTTGCAACCCTATGGACTGTATCCTGCCAGCTCCTCTGTCCATGGAATTCTCCAGGCCAGAATACTGGAGTGGGTAGCTGTTCCCTTGTCCAGGGGATCTTCCCAACCCAGGGATCAAACCCAGGTCTCCCGCATTGCAGGCAGATTTTTTTATCGTCTGAATCACCAGGGAAGTATTTGGCTGAGAGTAAGGAAGGGGCTGGAGAAGGCAATTGCACCCCACTCCAGTACTCTTGCCTGGAAAATCCCATGGACGGAGGAGCCTGGTAGGCTGCAGTCTATGAGGTGGCTAGGAGTCGGACACGACTGAGCGACTTCACTTTCACTTTTCACTTTTATGCATTGGAGAAGAAAATGGCAACCCACTCCAGTGTTTTTGCCTGGAGAATCCCAGGGATGGGGGAGCCTGGTGGGCTGCCGTCTATGGGGTTGCACAGAATCGGACATGACTGAAGCGACTTAGCAGCAGCAGCAAGGAAGGGGCAATAAGGAATAGGGGAGGAAATGTGTGTGTGTGTGTGTGTGTGTGTGTGTGTGTTTGTGTTTGTGTTGACCAATGTCTCCCACCTCTACCACTCAGGTCTTACCTGGAAATTGCGACCATCCTCAGATCTCATCACCATCATCAGGCGTTTCGTCTGCCTCACTTGTTTGGTTTGCCTACCTGTCTTCTCCTAAAGAGGACTGGCTAGAACCTCAGTTTTCTTCCTTCCCTGTAACAGCAGCACAGACTAAAGACCCAGGGCTGGAGCAGTCTGTCCTCAGGCACAGGGGCTAGGCGGAGCTGTGGGCTTTTCATATGGAGTATCTCCTGGGACTCACTCCCTGATCTCTTAGTTAGAGACAAGATGGGGCAAAAGTCCAGCCTCTCAGCTGTCCCCTTGGGGCCCTGGAGACCTGAGTCTTGGCAGTGTCAGACTGACCAGGCCTGGGAATCTGGATAGCACTCTACCTGATGCCCTTCCCCTGGCACAGGAGGGAGAGGACTGCCTCACCCCAAACCCTAACCTACCGTGGAGTTCACACGCTGTAACCCAAATCCTTATAAAGAACACCTATCGTGTCCCAGAAAATAAACAGTAACAAATGAAACTGAAGAGATTTGATGAAGTGTGGGCCACACAATCATAGTCTTCAAATTTCTACCATTCAATACATAGAACAGTTGTTCCCTGTGACTCAAAGGGTAGATGAAGCTCATTTGTAAAAATCTGCTAAATAATAGAGACACTTCTGTATACAGGATTTTCTTTATATTTTTTAAATTGTGAAATACATCATATATGAAAAAGAGTTTATAAACTATATAGGAATAGTTTTCTTATAGTTTTGCTATGCTACAGTAGAAAATGGCAACCTGGTCCAGTGTCCTTGACTGGAAAATTCCAGGGACAGAGGAGCTTGGTGGGCTACAGTCCATGGGATGGCAAAGAGTCAGACGGTACTGAGCGTACACACACAAACACACACACACACAGCTGCAACTCTGCACATATGCATGAATTGTGTATTGTTTCCCTATTTTTGTCTTTCGCATGACTGGAATCATTTTGCTTCTTTCACTTTCTTTCTGAACTGTTTATATTAGTACTTTCTCATTTATATTAGTGCTTGTAGCTATAGGTCGTATTTTTTTAAATTGAAGTACAGTTGATTTATAATGTTGTGTTAAATTCTGCTGTACAGCAAAGTGATTCAGTTGAGTTTTAGGACTGCAGCTAAGGGAATGTGGACTCTAATTATATTGTGTGATTGTACTGTATTATCCATTCTGATCTTTTGTTTTTTTTTTGGCTGCACCATGAGACATGTGGAATCTTAGTTACCAGACCAGGGATCAAACATGTGCCTCCTGCAGTGGGAGCATGGAGTCTTAACCAGTGGACACCAGGGAATCCCTCCATTCTAATCTTAATGGACATTTGAGTTTGTTACAGGTTTTGGCATTTCCTGCCCAAAGATTCTTCATCTCAAGTAGAACTCCTCTTTTTATCATTAAAAAATGAGAAAAAAAATAACATTTTCCATTGTTCACTTTTTCTTAAAAACATTTCTGCAGGGAAACTTTCAGACCACCATCCTCTAAAGAGAACAACTCCACAATAACAATCATCTATCATTCCTTTGTTCTACTACTGATATTTTAGTGACAGCCTAACCTTTATTATTTTAGCAGAAAAGACTAGAGAACTGAAATTTTCCTCCTTTTGTATTAAGTTGTTAGATTATTTCATAGGTGAGACAGGAAAAGCACAATAAATGAGGTCAGAACATCAATTTATTCCATTTGGAATGTCTGCACTCATGAATTCTTGTACAATCTCCTGGTGTGCCTGTTCAACTTTCCATACCAACAAGTAGAATTGTTTGCAAGGTATTGGTTAATGCTTTAGTCTGGGTCTTCTGAGAAGCAGATGCCAAGGTACAATATGGTGTGCGAGATATTTGTTGAGGAGGTGGCAGGAGAAATCAGAGAGAGCTTTCAAGCCTTGAGACCTGTGGAAGAAAAGAGAGAAGAAAAAAATATGACCCACCTCCCAGAATATTGGAAATAAAATCAAAAATAAACAAATGGGACCTAATTAACCTTAAAAGCTTCTGCACATCAAAGGAAACTATTAGCAAGGTGAAAAGACAGCCTTCAGAATGGGAGAAAATAATAGCAAATGAAGCAACTGACAAACAACTAATCTCAAAAATATACAAGCAACTCCTACAGCTCAACTCCAGAAAAATAAACAATCCAATCAAAAAATGGGCCAAAGAACTAAATAGACATTTCTCCAAAGAAGACATACAGATGGCTAACAAACACATGAAAAGATGCTCAACATCACTCATTATCAGAGAAATGCAAATCAAAACCACTATGAGGTACCATTTCACACCAGTCAGAATGGCTGCGATCCAAAAGTCTACAAATAATAAATGCTGGAGAGGGTGTGGAGAAAAGGGAACCCTCTTACACTGTTGGTGGGAATGCAAACTAGTACAGCCACTATGGAGAACAGTGTGGAGATTCCTTAAAAAACTGGAAATAGAACTGCCTTATGATCCAGCAATCCCACTGCTGGGCATACACACTGAGGAAACCAGAAGGGAAAGAGACACGTGTACCCCAATGTTCATCGCAGCACTGTTTATAATAGCCAGGACATGGAAGCGACCTAGATGTCCATCAGCAGATGAATGGATAAGAAAGCGGTGGTACATATACACAATGGAGTATTACTCAGCCATTAAAAAGAATACATTTGAATCAGTTCTAATGAGGTGGATGAAACTGGAGCCTATTATACAGAGTGAAGTAAGCCAGAAGGAAAAACATAAATACAGTATACTAACGCATATATATGGAATTTAGAAAGATGGTAACAATAACCCTGTGTACGAGACAGCAAAAGAGACACTGATGTATAGAACAGTCTTATGGACTCTGTGGGAGAGGGAGAGGGTGGGAAGATTTGGGAGAATGACATTGAAACATGTAAAATATCATGTAAGAAACGAAATGCCAGTCCAGGTTCGATGCACGATACTGGATGCTTGGGGCTAGTGCACTGGGATGACCCAGAGGGATGGTAGGGGAGGGAGGAGGGAGGAGGGTTCAGGATGGGGAACACATGTATACCTGTGGCGGATTCATTTTGATATTTGGCAAAACTAATACAATTATGTAAAGTTTAAAAATAAAATTAAATTAAATTAAAAAAAAAAAGAAAAAAGGATGGGATAGGAAGAGTCTCAGACTGCAGCAAAACGCCAAGAAAGTTTTGACTAGGCCAATGCAGGGTTGAGTGGTGGGGAAGGTGTCCCAGAATCAAAATTATCCAGCAGAAGAGTCCTGTAATTCTCTGGAGATAAGCCTGCCTTGGTACCCCGGCATGCTTAATCATTGGCTAGGAGAAGCCTGTATAAGCATGGCTTGTGCTGTTTACTGAAAAAAGGAAGAAGCACAACCCAAAAGTTGAGAATTATGTTTAATTGGGCAGAAATGTGTATGTGTGTGTTCAGTTGCTCAGTTGTGTCCTATTCTTTGCAACCCTGTGGACTGTAACCCCCCAGGCTCCTCTGCCTGTGGAATTTTCTGGACAAGATCCTGGAGTGGGTTGCCATTTCCTTCTCCAGGAGATTTTCCTGACCTAGGGGTTGACCCACATCTCTTGCATCTCCTGTATTGGCAGGCGGATTCTTCACCACTAGCTAGGATACAGAGAACTTAAGCCTGGGAGGCATCTTCTTAGGTAGCTCTGAGGGACTGTTTCAAAGAGATAAGGGAAGATTTGCGAGTTGACCTGTGTAACTAACATTTAAAACACCTGACTCAGGAAGTTTCTCCTTGCTTTCCATCAGGACACGTATTGCCCAGTCCTGGTCATGTATGTGTCACACAAGAGCCCGAGACTGTGAAAGAAAAAGAAGGAAACTATGTGCAGTGCAGTAAGTCATCAATACTCATGTCTTACTTGTTTTTACCAAAGTATAATAACTTCGTATTGCAGGTGTCTCCTTTCCCTTACTGAGCTGTGATTAATTTTGAAGACAGGAGCTACCATTGATATATCCTAGCAATATTTTCATATTTTGCCATTTTGCAACTGAATAAAATTCCTAGCACAGAGCAGGTGTTTCATAAATTCTTTTTTAAAAATATTTATTTATTTATATTTGGCTGCACCAGGTCTTAGTTGTGGCATGTGGGGTCTAGTTCTCTGACCAGGGATCGAACCTGGGTCCCCTGCTTTGGGAGTTCAGAGTCTTGGCCACTGGACCACCAGGGAAGTCCCTGTTTCATAAGTTCGCATTGAATGAATGAATGCTGAGGTGTACCTCTAGAAGTTATGCTAGTTGGTCTTCCTCATCAGTTTTTTCATAGCCTGTTTCATGTCTTTGTTCCTAAGGCTATAGATAAAAGGGTTCAGCATGGGGATAACTACTGTATAGATGACAGTGATCACACGGTCCTTCGTCACTGAGTAGGTGGATGAGGGGCGGATGTACACAGATATTACAGTTCCATAGAATAGTGCCACAACCGTGAGGTGGGACCCACAGGTGGAGAAGACCTTGTACCTGCCTCTCCCAGAAGGGACTCTCAGAACAGCATGGATGATATAAACATAAGAGACAGTAATGAAGATGAAGGGACTCATGATCACAAAGGAGCCCTCTGTGAAGGCCAAGAGCTCATTGAGAGAGGTGTCAGAGCAGGAGACCATCAGCAGAGGCTGGACATCACAGAAGAAGTGGTGGATGACGTTGGGCCCACAGAAGGAGAGGCGGGCCATAAGGATGGTGTGGGTGAAGGAGTGGAGGTGGGATACCAGCCAGGATGCTGTCATGAGCTGGAGGCAGCATCTGGGGTTCATGGTGGTGGTGTAACGTAGTGGGTGGCAGATGGCCACATAGCGGTCCAAGGCCATGGCAGCCAGGAGGAAGCTGTCAGTGATCCCAAAGGCCACAAAGAAATACATCTGGGCCAGACACTGGGCGAAGAGGATGGCCTTTCTCTGAGTCAGCACGTTCAGTAACATTTGTGGCACGATGACAGTTGTAAAGCAGATGTCTACCAGGGACAAGTTGGAGAGGAAGAAGTACATGGCGGTGTGGAGGTGGGCATCCCCCCGGATGGCTGCAATGATGACCGAGTTGCCTCCCACATTGACCAGGTACATGGCCAGGAAGCTGGCAAAGAGCCACACCTGCTGTTTGGGGTCACTGGTCAGTCCCAGAAGGAGGAATTCAGTGATGTGGCTCTGGTTTCCCCTCATCATTGATCTCCTGCAAATAAAAAATATAAGGGAATATTAGGTGTGTGTTGTGTGGCTTGGGGTCTTCAGTCTGCTAGAGGAGATATTGCATAATTTATTCCAGCTTGTGCAACCCATGAAGGGAATTATTCATGTAGACCATCATATATTCTATGATATAACTTCATATGGTTGGTCTTCGCATACCTTGATTTCAATTCCAACTTTGTGTCTGACTCATCTTGAACAGGATGCTTCAATTCCTGTTCCTTGTCCAAAAGATAAAACTTGTAATATCCATCTCCTTTGGTTAAATGGTAAAGGTCTAAAAAAAGTGTTCAGAAAGGATCCGTTTGCTTGATTTCCAAAGCTGTATCTAAGATATCGTTTTGCTGTGTCTGGCCTCAGTTATTAATCAGTATGCTAATCTTCAGCTGCCTCCTGGCCAGATGATTCTGGTGATGGACACTCAGTTCCATCAGCATGGGGATCTGTCAGGGTGAATGGCAAATTGGAGAAATGTTTCTGGCAGAGGGAGCCTATTTAACCAACATTAAATTTGGTGATTTATGCAGGTGGATGGACATCAAAGAAGAAATAGAGGAACTAAGAGGCAAGTGCTCTTATAGGCAAGAAGCATCCATAGGGTGGTAGTGTGGGCCACGGAAATGTGAGAAGATGCAGCATTCTGGCAAAAAGCAGTGACCTTATTAGGAAGATGCTGAGCCTCAGGAATAGGTCATTTCTGTCCCCCAAAGGCAAGAACAGGGGACACTGAGCCAAGGCTCCAGTCTGGCAGGAACTGATGCCCTAGTTGTCTATCTACCAAGTTGGAACTCAGTTAAAAGGGAGCAAGACCAGAACTGATTGGGACATAGAGTTTGAAGCAGCCAGCAGCCATCTGGGTCGATACTGGGACCACTGAGTTACAGAACACACACTCCCTGTGTCCACCCTTTCTAGGGACAGGATTATCTTCAGAGAAAACAGCAGAAAGGAAAGCCTACAAGTGGTGGTCAAATACTCCCAGAAAAGAGAGGACAGAGTTAGAGATGCAGATTTTGAGTTAGAGGAAGTCCACATCCTGTGGGCTTCCCAGGCGGTGCTAGTGGTAAGAAACCCGCCTGTCAAGGCAGGTAAAAGGCGTGGGTTTGATCCTTGGTTTGGGAAAATCCCCTGAAGTAGGGCATGGCAACCCACTCCAGTATTCTTGCCTGGAGAATCCCCATAGCCAGAGGAGCCTGACCGGCTACAGTCCATGGGGTCACAAAGAGTCGGACACGACTGAGGCGATTTAGTATGCATGCATGACACATCCTGTATGCCTTGTGTTCTCAGAATCTTTCTGATCCTTTTGAAGGGTCAAAAGCAAACAGAAGTACTAATGATACATTTTTGACGCTTAGTGATCTTGAATAAAAGTCCCTGCCCTGCTTAGGAGAACTCAGACTTTTAGTTTCTCCTTTAGTACACTAACACGTAGGTGCATACAGTAGCATTGTTTTCTGAAGCATTTCCTTTCTCTCTGAGATACTTAGTGCTTGGTCCAAATTGAAAGGGACCACGAGGACAGGGACACCACCTGGAGAGTTTTATGATGAAAGCACTACCAAGGCAGGGTTCAAGTCTGTTGCACTCCCCATTGTTTTAAGTGACTTGCATAGGACTTGGCTAATGGTAGCTGCATAATGAATCCTGACAGGTTGAACCAGATACATCACCCCTGATCACCCCTTGCAAGATTGTGGGTTTTACACTAGCAACTTGGAGACTAGTCTCCAGGGATCAGTAGAGTCGATGGGAAAATTTGGTGATTTGGGAATTGGTTCTGGTTCAGATACTTGCTACTTCCCCTGGGAATATTTCTATGTTTCCATCTATTTTCTCACCTGAAAAATGGGAAAAATAAAATATCATTTCTATAAGTTTATTATTCAGTTCAAATAAGATGGTTTATTTGATAGTGGCGAGGTTGTACAACATTATGAATGTATTGAATACCACTAAACTGCACACTTAAAAAGGATTAAAATGGCCATTTTATGCTACATATATCTTACCATAATAAAAAAGAATATATTGTTACCAAAAAAAATGGCATATTTGAAAAGTGTTTGAGATCTACACTCAAGTCCCATGGGCAGAAGAGCCTGGTGAACTATAGTCCATGGGGTTGCAAAGAGTCAGACATTACTGAGTGAAATCTACAAGTTTCTATGCAAATATTATTTATACTACTATTAATATTTCTTTCTAGTATTCTGTACCAAAGTGGGTACAGCTAAAAAATAGTAGATGCAGTCTAGAGGGAGCCAGGCAGAAGGTAAGGGGGCTAGTGTGTTTAGGGGGAGGAGACTGAAGTGGTCATTGGAAGGCAGATAAGTACTAAGGAGGTGAGGAAAGAACAACAGAGTGCATACCTAGGACTAAATTG
Organism: Bos indicus; assembly: GCF_029378745.1. Classification (NCBI taxonomy): domain Eukaryota; kingdom Metazoa; phylum Chordata; class Mammalia; order Artiodactyla; family Bovidae; genus Bos; species Bos indicus. The sequence goes on along the minus strand of NC_091770.1, from coordinate 93,592,928 downwards.
GTCTTTCCAGGGAAACAAGGTATTAACTAATTGAAAAAATAGAAATGGTAATCAAAACCATTTTCCTCTCAAAAAACCTCAGTCCCAAATGGTTTTAAGGTAAATTATACCAAAGTTTCAAGAACATTTCATGATAAGTAATCCTGCTCCTACATGGATATCCTGGAGAAATTTCCATCCAGGCAGGTAAAAGCTTATGGATGAAGATATTCTTGTACACTCATTCATGGTCATGGGGAGCTTGTGGCAATCTGGGTGTCCATCACTGGGATGGCAAATGTGACAGAAGAGTACTGAGGGGTACAATGCACCTGTTTATTTATTTATTTAATTTTATTTATTGGCCAGGCCACGGGGTATGTGGGATCTTAGCTCCCCCATCAGGGATCAAACCTGTGTCCCCTGCATTGAAAGATGAAGTCTTAACCACTGTACCACTAAGGAAGTCCCCAATGCAGCTGTTTAGAAGCAACTGATGAGAAGTATTGATAGCAACACTGGTATATTTTGAAAACATAATCTGAGTGAAAAAGTAAGACAATAAATGAGATCTATAACACAAAATGGTTTATATACATTAAAAATGCAACACTGTGATACTCATTTCATAGTGTATATCAAAATATCACATGATATAGCTTAAAATATTTCAAAATGCAACAAATCAGAACGTCTGTCTATACACAGAGTTAAACATTAAGCATGTCACCATGGATGAGGGCAGGGGGAGTGGGGTGTTGGTATATAAATTCATGTGTGATTGAGGAAGCAAATAAGAAAGGGGCCCAGTGTTGGCAGTATGAACTGAGGTGTGTGGTTAATTTACTCCTTTGCATCTGAACTCTATGAATACTGTATCATAGGAAAAGAATACTGTATCAAGTCTTAACTTGAACTCAGGGAACTTCTCTTCCTTCTACTTCTTGGAGCATGAACCCATCAGGAACACAGATGCCAGGTTATCCAACTGCAGCATTTCTGGTAAACAGTGCCCACCACCTCCTAAACTGTGTCCCTTGATCCTTTGTAAACAAAACTGGATTACGTCTATGTCTTGGATTGAAATGCCAGAGCCAAAGATTCTACTAAGCCTGGCAGTACCAGCATCCTCTGTTAGCTGACTTTACTCTTTGCTAGTGATGTTAGTTATGCTTTTCCTTCATGGTTTGCTTCACCAATTCATAATTCACTCAGCACATTTTCACTGCATGCCAACCACGGAGCTCAGAAGAACCACTATGGCCATTCTGATGTTTGAAAATAGCAACATGTCCCCAGGCTTATTCTCTGGGTGAAATTTTCCCCAGTCTCTTCCAAACCTTACCCAGTAGGACTTGGCATCATTCCATTGTCTATAGTCACCTTTTTGAACTACTGGTTGGCATGGCTGAAGCTCCCTATGTGATGGCCAAGTATTTCCTTTTAGACTGTAAATTTCTGGGGGATATTTGTAAAATTTTAGGTTGCTGATGATGAAAATGATCTTAAGAAGTTATGCAGTTCATAGGTTTCTGAACTGTGCTTTCTTGGGGGACTCAGAGACCACACCAGGAGGGGCTGAGAAGCTGAATGGAATTCTGAATGGGAGAGACTCTAGGTCTCTTCCTCTTTCACTGGAGAAATTCTTCTATCTAGTGTTTTACACACTGCATTACTTCAAGAAATATTAGGAAGACGTATTTGAAAATAACATACTCGCTTTATGTAGGCAGAACTTGAGGCTCAGAAAGGAGTGATTCACCCAATACCTCAATCCTGGGTTCAAGCCTTGGGTCAGGAAGATCCTCTGGAGAAGGGCATGGAAACCCACTCCAGTATTCTTGCCTGGAGAATCGCATGGGCAGAGGAGCCTGGTGGGCTACAGTTCATGGGGTCACAAAGTCGGACATGACTGAAAGACTAACACTGCTCAATATCCCTTTACTAGTCTCATGGGTCAACTTATGGCCCATGCTATTCTGAAGATGCTCAGAGGCCATAGCATCTGGAGTCTTCCTCAGTAGCCCTCGTTTTGGGGACAACCAGGGGCTAGGTTGGGTCAACAGTAGCTGGGTTCTATGTGACAGCATCAGGGCAGTTACATCTATCCCATCTTAAGTACAGAGCTTCTTTCCTTGGGGTCTTACCCACCAAGAACAAATCCTTCTTGTGTTTATATAAATGGGGAAGGAGAAACAGAGAAGTGTGGAGAACATTGGACCTGGTTTGTGGTCTCAGCCATGCTGAGCCTCATGTTATGTCCTTGTAAAAAGAGGGTATTTTGCAAGATGATCTCTCAGTTTCTAATACATAAGAATTTGTAGGATTTGGACATAATGATGAGGTTCAATATAATGGCTACTTACTCAGAAAAGGGATGATGATCTTTTGTGTGGCCATTAACGAGTCCAGGCATTTTCTCTTCAGTCTCATTGGCCTTGATGATTAGGGGAGGAAGACGGAGGTATGGAGGTCAGTAGAGCTCCCATATCAAGTGAGGAAATAAAATTTCCAGGCTTCAGGCGGGAGCTGATGGGACTCACTAGACCCTGAGAATTGTTGTGAGTGTAGTTGTCATCTCAGACACCTCTCTCTCTCCCTTTAGAGAAGTAATCTTTCAATGTAGCCCCAGGCATCTGGGACCCAAGGCTGTCTCCCCTCCTTAGCTACCACCACTGGCCTCTGAAGATTTACTCCAATGATGAGTAAGAGTGGGGACCCAAAAGGAGGTGATTGTCCTCTACATGACTTCACCCCAAGGAGACACACAGTCATTCCATCTAGCAATCTACCACCCCCAGGGAGCTCATTAAGAAGGAAGGCTTGGGAGAAGAGTAAAGACTATGGAAACTTAGGATTCTGGGGTGACAAGTTTCTTCAAATCTTTGATAATTAATGGCTTATTATTATTATGACTTTAAGGGTGTGGAGGTAGATAACTAGATAAGGCTTGGACCTGGGGCCATCCCTGGGATGGAGGAATGATGTGTGGTACCATAGAAAGGATCTTGAGAGTGCAGATTCCTGGGCTTTCATCAGCCAATTAGTTGTGATTTGGGGCAAACTCTTAGCCTCTCTGAATTTTAGGTTCGTTATTTATGGGTTTTTTAGTACTTGTGTACCAGAGAGTATTGATTGGAGAATTACATAAGCTCAAGAATGAGAATATGTTCACATAGTAATAACCACGTATTGAACAATTATGTGGCATTTTATATACAGCTCTTCAAGTGCAGTACCCTTGTTTTAACAAATGAGGGAAATGAGACTCAATCTCACCAGATAATTTGCCCAAAGTCACATAGGTTGGAAGTACTGCAGCTAAGTTCAAATTCAAGGGTGTTGCTCCTAAATTCCACACTTCCTCTACTTTGTCATGCAGAAACTACACCTGAGAATGTCTGTGATGACTCCCTCACTGTTGTGAAGTGGTATCCCATTATAGTTTTGATTTGCATTTCTCTAGTAATTAGTGACATTGAGCATCTTCATGTGTCTATATGTGTTGGCCATCTATATGTCTTCGTTGAAGAAAGGTCTATTTAGGAATTCTGCCCATTTTTTTATTGAGTTGTTTTGTTGTTCTTGTTACTATTGTTGAGTTGTATGAAATGTTTGTATATTTTGGAAATTAAGCCCTTGTCAATCACATCATTGGCATTTTCTCCCAGTCCATAGGTTGTCTTTCATTTTGTTTATGGCAACTGGGAGAAAATACCAAAGTAACTGGGAGAAAATGCCAAAGATGTGACTGACAAGGGCTTAATTTTTGTGAGAGGGCCTCCTGGGTGGTGCTAGTGGTAAAGAATATGCCTGCCAAAGCAGGAGACATAAGAGATGCTGGTTTGATCCCTGGGTCAGGAAGATCCCCTGGAGAAGGAAATGGCAGCCCACTCCAGTATTCTTGCCTGGAGACTTCCATGGACAGAGGAGCCTGGTGGGCTACAGTCCATAGGGTCACATAGTCAGACACGACTGAAGCTGACTTAGCACACAGCACGTTCTGTGAGAAGGCTTTAAGTTTGATTAGGTCTCATTTGTTTATTCTTGCTTTTATTTCTATTGCCTTGGGAGACTGATCTAAGATGCATATTTTTTTAGCTTTGTTGAGTTATACTTGACAAATACAAACTGTATGTTTAAGTTGTACTATTTGATGTTGTGATATATGTGTAGGTTGTGAAATGATCACCACAATCAAGCTAATTAACATTCATCACCTCATATAGTTACTTTTAGTAACTTTTAGTGTCTGTGTGTGTTTGTGTGTGGTGAGAACACTTAAGATTTACCTTCTTAGCAGATTTCAAGTATACAAGACAGTATCATTAACTTTAGTCACCATGTTCTACATTAGATGTCTGTAATTTATTTGCTGACATAACTGAAACTTGGGCTTCCCTGGTGACTCAGAGGGCAAAGCATCTGCCTGCAATGCAGGAGACCCAGGTTCGATCCCTGGGTCAGGAAGATCCCCTGGAGAAGGAAATGGCAACCCACTCCAGTATTCTTGCCTGGAGAATCCCATGGACGGAGGAGACTGGTAGGCTACAGTCCACAGGATCGCAAAGAGTCAGATACGACTGAGTGAGTTCACTTTGTTAACTGAAACTTAGTACTCTTTGGCAAACTTTGCATAATTCTTAACAATTAAGACATTACCAATTGAGGCACTTTTAATGCATATCAGATATTATTTTCTCATAATTTCATACACTATCTTTCACTACCACAAATAATATGCATTGAGTACATTCTGAGGTTTTGTGCTGATTGCTTTCTAGTCATCATTGCTTTCAGTCTCTACAATAGCACACTGAGGGATGTCCTATTATTTATTTATTTTTGTGTTTAAGTCACGTATAGCCCTTTTGCAACCCCAGGAAATGTAGCCCACCAGTCTTCTCTGTCCATGGGATTTCCCAGGCAAGAATACTGCAGTGGGTTTCCATTTCCTTCTCCAGGGGATCTTCCTGACCCAAGTATCAAACCTGCATCTCCTGCATTGGCAGGCAAATTCTTTACCACTGAGCCATCAGGGAATTACACCTATTTATTTTTTATTTCTACAATAAAAGTTTACCTCTTGTTGACACAAAGTTCAATGTGAATGTGACTTCCATGCAGTCCTTCAGGGTCCCAGGATTCCTCCTTCTTGCAGCTCTACCCCATCTATTTCCTCAGGGGCATCTCTTCAGCTAGTATTTTTATTAAGAGAGAGGGTTGCAGGTGAGGAGACTTGAATGGATCAGGCTGAAAAGTGATGTGTATCCTTTCCATCCACATTCTTTTGACTAGAGCTCAGTTACATGGCCACACTTAACTATAAGAAAAGCTGGGAAATATGGGCCATTTGTGTACTCAAGATGAAAAGGTCATGGGTTTTGAGTGTCATTTCATTAAAGCCTGAACATGAAGAGAAACAGAAGTGTAGCTATGCCCAAGTGTCTGAGGGAAAGCATTTCAGACAGTGAAAATGGTCAATTCAAATGTCCTGAGGTGGGAGCAATCCATGTTTATTTAACGAATACCAGAGATCAATGTTTCTGTGCAGGAGTACATTAGAGAGCAAACAACAATATGTGAAGGCAGAAAGCTAGGGGCCAGATCATGTAGGATCTGGTGGCTATGACAAGGCTTTGGCTATTTCTCTGAGTGCAGTAGGAAGCCTTGGGTCATTGCACAGGTTTTAGCAGTGGAAGAGCATGATCTAACTTATATTTTTGCTTCCAAAGTTTTAGGTTGAAAAATTTCAAATTCACATAAAAATGGAGAGAAGATAACAATGAACTCTTATCTATCCTTCACATAGGTCCACAGATTGTTAACTTTTTTCCCACACTTGTTTTATCCCTTTCTATAAATTTCTACTATTTATTTTTTGGTGAACTAGCTGAAAGTAAGTTGAAGACAACATGCCCTTCTCCTTTAAATACTTCAGCAGGCATCTTCCACAAAACCCCAGAATAATAATTGTATAAGAGAAAATAAACACAGATCCTACATGATATCCAACCTGTGGTCCAATTTTTTCAATCTAGTCCCCAATCAAGGTAAATGTGTTGCATTTGATGGTTATATTTCTTTTGTCTCTTTTAATAATGGGAAAATATCTCCCCCCTTAATTTTCTTTTTTTGGTTTATTCATTTTTCCTGACATTGCAGAGTGCAGGTCAGTTGCTTTGCTGAATGTTTAACATTATCTGTTTGTTTGCACATGATTAGATTTATATTTAATATTTGATCAGAGTATTACAAGGGAGATATTGTGTACCTCTGGTTCCATCGCATCAGTCGGGAAAGAGGGTCAGGTCCACTATTGTTCAAGAAAGTTTGATTACTTTGTTAAGTTACTGACCAGCAGATGTTTCATTGTAAAGGCAAAGTTTCTCTTTTCTAATTAGTAAGAAGTCAATGGTGGGTATCATAGAAGGAAATGACAACCCACTCCAGTACTCTTGCCTGGAAAATCCCATGGACGGAGGAGCCTGGTAGGCTGCAGTCCATGGGGTCGCTAAGAGTAGGACACAACTGAGCGACTTCACTTTCACTTTTCACTTTCGTGCATTGGAGAAGGAAATGGCAACCCACTCCAGTGTTCTTGCCTGGAGAATCCCAGGGATCGGGGAGCCTGGTGGGCTGCCGTCTATGGGGTTGCACAGAGTTGGACACGACTGAAGCGACTTAGCAGCAGCAGCAGCAATGGTGGGTATTTGAAACTGTGTGACTATCCATTTTTTTCCCCCTAACACCTTTCTACTTAATGGTTATATCTTAGTTTTAGGTGAAAGACTCTTGCCTGAATCAATCATTTCATTTGCATATTTTACCCATATTACTTGTGAAGAGACTGAAGTTCAGAGACATGAAGTGACATTCCTTAGATCAAAGTGCTGGTCAATGGTAGAGCTAAGATTCAAACACAGAGCTTTTTAGCCAGAGCTCAGGCTCTTGACTACTTTATTACTTTCTTGATGTTGTTCTAACAAATTAGTGGTTTAAAGTGATACAAATGTATTCTCTTATATACTTATGAAAGTTAGAAGTCTAAATTTAAAGTAATAGTAAGGCTGCATTCCTTCTGGAATCTTCTGAGGAGAATTTGTTTCCTTGCCTTTTGCAGTTCCCAGAGACCACCTATATTTCTTAATTTCTGGCCCTTTCCTCTTCTCACACTAATGTCTTGCTTCTGAAGCAGAGGTTTCCCAGAAGAAGCAGTGGCTTCCCTGGTGGCTCAGAGGGTAAAGCGTCTGCCTACAATGTGGGAGACCCGGGTTTGATCCCTGGGTTGGGAAGATCCCCTGGAGAAGGAAATGGCAACCCACTCCAGTACTCTTGCCTGGAAAATCCCATGGACAGAGAAGCCTGGTAGGCTACACATGGGGTCACAAAGAGTCAGACGTGACTGAGCAACTTCACTTTTCTGAAGCAGAATCTGGTCTCTGTACTTGACACTGAACTATATCTCAGAGACAGAATTTTGAGTGAAATTGGTAAGAATAGCTTTATTGCTTTGCAAGGCAAAAGGGGTCACAGTGGGATAAGGCCCTCAGGACTGTGTGTCAACCTGGAAGGGGTAGTGAGGAGTTTTATAGTAATGGTTCTGAGAAATAGAGTATTTCCTGTCACATCAATAAACTAGGCTGTCACAGATATCAGCACTTCCAGTCCTCCAAACTTGAATTTCTGAGCCCCGTGAGCACCCAGGAAGGAGAATAATACCTGTTATCTGGGAGATATCAGGCTGCAGCCATTTCCTATGGTGAGCACTGAGAAGCTTGTGGGGAGGGGGGTGTGAAAAACAGGATACTGGCCCCAGATATCTGAGAGGCATATGTAAGGAATGATTTCAGTGAGCCCAGACTCTTGCATCTTCCCATACATAGAAAGTGCTACATTCCTTAACTTGAGATATCTGGTTTTCCTGAATTAGCAATATTCTTTTGATCAGACTACCTTCCCTTTGATGCAAACTTCTATATAACCTGATTCCTCCACTTGCCATCTTGGAGCAGTGCTCTCAGGGTTACCTGAGATGCTGTCTTCCAGGCTTGGAGTCCTAAAAATGTCCACTGAATGAAACATAACTCTCAGCTTTTAGGTTGCAATTGTTTTTAAGCTGACAATTCAAAGAGGAGGTGATCAACTCGGAAATTCTTCTGATTGGTTGGTAGTGAGGTAAATGACAGTGTCATCAACCTTCTGGTTTCAACTGGCCTGAGGTCTAAGTGCTTGTGAGCAGCATACTGTTAACTTCTCTTACCTGGTGGAGGTTTCAGTATCTGCAAAAGAGCTCAGATATTGTTCTCAGTTCAGTTCAGTCGCTCAGTCATGTCCAACTCTTTGCGACCCCATGAATCGCAGCACGCCAGGCCTCCCTGTCCATCACCAACTCCTAGAGTTCACTCAAACTCATGTCCATTGAGCCGGTGATGCCGTCCAGCCATCTCATCCTCTGTCGTCCCCTTCTCCTCCTGCCCCCAATTCCTCCTAGCATCAGAGTCTTTTCCAATGAGTCAACTCTTCGCATGAGGTGGCCAAAATATTGGAGTTTCAGCTTCAGCATCAGTCCTTCCAACGAACAACCAGGACTGGTCTCCTTTAGGATGGACTGGTTATATCTCCTTACACTCCAGGGGACTCTCAAGAGTCTTCTCCAACACCACAGTTCAAAAGCATAAATTCTTCGGCACTCAGCTTTCTTCACAGTCCAACTCTCACATCCATACATGACCACTGGAAAAACCATAGCCTTGACTAGATGGACCTTTGTTGGCAAAGTAATGTCTCTGCTTTTGAATATGCTATCTAGGTTGGTCATAACTTTCTTTCCAAGGAGTAAGTGTCTTTTAATTTCATGGCTGCAGTCACCATCTGCAGTGATTTTGGAGCCCTCTAAAATGAAGTCTGCCACCGTTTCCACTGTTTCACCATCTATTTCCCATGAACCAATGGGATCAGATGCCATGATCTTAGTTTTCTGAATGTTGAGCTTTAAGCCAACTTTTTCACTCTCCACTTTCACTTTCATCAAGAGGCTTTTGAGTTCGTCTTCACCTTCTGCCATAATGGTGGTGTCATCTGCATATCTGAGGTTATTGATATTTCTCCCAGCAATCTTGATTCCAGCTTGTGCTTCTTCCAGCCCAGCGTTTCTCATGATGTACTCTGCATAGAAGTTAAATAAGCAGGGTGACAATATACAGCCTTGACGTATTCCTTTTCCTATTTGGAACCAGTCTGTTGTTCCACGTCCAGTTCTAACTGTTGCTTCTTGATCTGCATATAGGTTTCTCAAGAGGCAGGTCAGGTGGTCTGGTATTCCCACCTCTTTCAGAATTTTCCACAGTTTATTGTGATTCACACAGTCAAAGGCTTTGGCATAGTCAATAAAGCAGAAATAGATGTTTTTCTGGAACTCTCTTGCTTTTTCGATGTTCCAGCTGATGTTGGCAATTTGGTCTCTGGTTCCTCTACCTTTTCTAAAACCAGCTTGAACAGCTGAAGTTCACAGTTCATGTACTGCTGAAGCCTGGCTTGGAGAATTTTGAGCATCACTTTACTAGTGTGTGAGATGAGTGCAATTGTCCGGTAGTTTGAGCATTCTTTGGCATCACCTTTCTTTGGGATTGGAATGAAAACTGACCTTTTCCAGTCCTGTGGCCACTGGTGAGTTTTCCAAATTTGCTGGCATATTGAGTGCAGCACTTTCACAGCATCATCTTTCAAACGATGAGGATCACCTGGAATTCCGTTACCTCCACTAGCTTTGTTCATAGTGATGCTTTCTAAGGCCCACTTGACTTCACATTCCAGGATGTCTGGCTCTAGGTCAGTGATCACACCCTCGTGATTCTCTGGGTCGTGAAGATCTTTTTTGTACAGTTTTTCTGTGTATTCCTGCCACCTCTTCTTAATATCTTCTGCTTCTGTTAGGTCCATACCATTTCTGTCCTTTACTGAGCCCATCTTTGCATGAAATATTCCCTTGGTATCTCTAATTTTCTTGAAGAGATCTCTAATCTTTCCCATTCTGTTATTTTACTCTATTTCTTTGCATTGATCACCAAGGCAGGCTTTCTTTTCTCTCCTTGCTATTCTTTGGAACTCTGCATTCAGATGCTTATATCTTTCCTTTTCTCCTTTGCTTTTCGCTTCTCTTCTTTTCACAGCTATTTGTAAGGCCTCCCCAGAGAGCCATTTTGCTTTTTATGCATTTCTTTTCCATGGGGATGGTCTTGATTCCTGTCTCCTGTACAGTGTCAGGAACCTCATTCCATAGTTCATCAGGCACTCTATCTATCAGATCTAGGCCCTTAAATCTATTTCTTACTTCCACTGTATAATCATAAGGGATTTGATTTAGGTAATGCCTGAATGGTCTAGTGGTTTTCCCTACTTTCTTCAATTTCAGTCTGAATTTGGCAATAATTGTTATGGATACCCCTTTATGGGAAACCAGGACTTTGCCCCAAGGCTGCACTATCATTTCTCTTGACTATTCCTCCCTTGTCTCTGCATCCCCTCCTTTCCTCTCCTTAGAAATCGGGGAAGGTCAGGGAGGCTGAATGAAGCCTATTTCATATAATCAAGAAGTGGGAGAAGCAGAAAGGCCTTGATGGTGAATCTTAGTCACTATATCACCAGGGACCAGAATCAATAGATAGGACTAGGGCTCTGGCTCTTTGTCTGCATTGAGGAAGGAATTCAGCAAAGAGATGGAAAGTAGTGAAACAAGTAAAGTGTTTATTAGGAGGAAAAAGTGGCTGTGGAGAGACACACAGATTGGATCGGAGAGTTTTGTGCCTTTGGGGTGGTTTAAATCACTTACATGGGGGCAGTTCTTCACATTTCCTCTGGCCATTCATCTTACTTTATCTGGCTCTGAGTCCATATTTGGTCTGACTCAAGGCCCTCTTCTGTGTGCACATGCGTCTTTTAGCCAAGATGGTTCCAGCACAAGGGTTTCTGGGACATTAACAAAACGTTATTATCTGGTGTCCCCTCCCTTCTCTGACCCCTGAGGAACCTTTCTGCACATGTGTAATTTGGAAGGTCTCCTTGACCTCAAGAATGAGAAATGTGTGGTCTCTTTATTTCTTATCAAAGCAGGATTCAGCTTCTCCTTCCTCTTGAGACTCCTGAGAGTCCCTTGGACTGCAAGGAGATCCAACCAGTCGATCCTAAAGGAGATCAGTCCTGAATATTCATTGGAAGGACTGATGCTGAAGCTCCAATACTTTGGCCACCTGATGTGAGGAACTGAGTCCTTGGAAAAGCCCCTGATGCTGGGAAAGATTGAAGGCAGGAGAAGGGGACGACAGAAGATGAGATGGTTGTATGGATGTCATCACTGACTTGATGGACATGAGTTTGAGTAAGCCCTGGGAGTTGGTGATGGACAAGGAAGCCTGGTGTGCTTCAGTCCATGGGGTCACAAAGAGCTGGACACAACTGAGCAACTGAATGGAACTGAACTGCTCCCGCCATTATCTTTATCTTTGAGTATTTGTCCACAAGGGATAGATTTCAGCGGCTCAGCCTGGGGTCCATATATCCCCTGCTTCACTATGAGAGTCTTCCCAGAGTGAAGCTGACATCCATGTTGGGAAACCTGGCTTTTAGAGAAATGGATGATTTCAGGACTGGAGCAGAGAAAGTGCAAGATGAGTCTGGAATATCTTGATGTGATAGAAGGCAAGAAAGTGTTCAGAGAATGGTGGAAACATCAACAGGCACAGAAGTAATAGCTTATAACTCACTGGACAAAGCCGGAAACCGTAACTCTATACCAATATAAGTAAATGAATAGATGGGAAGAAGTTTGATGAGGGATGAGATATTTATGCAATTTCAGCTATCTTCCCATTCTGTCTTCAATGCTTATTCTGTTCTTTTCTCCTAGCCAGCTTTCTCAAGGCTTGCTTCATGTCCCTGTTCCTAAGGCTATAGATAAAAGGGTTCAGCATGGGGATTACCACAGTGTAAATGACAGTGACCACCCGGTCCTTTGTCACTGAGTAGGTGGATGAGGGGCGGATGTACACTGAGATGGCAGTCCCATAGTATAATGCCACAACTGTGAGGTGGGACCCACAGGTGGAGAAGACCTTGTACCTGCCTCTCCCAGACGGGACTCTCAGAACAGCACGGGTGATATAAACATAAGAGACAGTAATGAAGATGAAGGGACTCATGATCACAAAGGAGCCCTCTGTGAAGGCCAAGAGCTCATTGAGAGAGGTGTCAGAGCAGGAGAGCATCAGCAGAGGCTGGACATCACAGAAGAAGTGGTGGATGATGTTGGGCCCACAGAAGGAGAGGCGGGCCATAAGGATGGTGTGGGTGAGGGAGTGGAGGTGGGACACCAGCCAGGATACTGTCACGAGCTGGAGGCAGCATCTGGGGTTCATGGTGGTGGTGTAACGTAGTGGGTGGCAGATGGCCACATAGCGGTCCAAGGCCATGGCAGCCAGGAGGAAGCTGTCAGTGATTGCACAGGCCACAAAGAAATACATCTGCGTCAGGCACTGGGTGAAGGGGACCTTCTTGCTCTTGCTCTGCATGTTTGCCAGCATCCTTGGCACAATGACGTTTGTAAAGCAGATGTCCACAAAAGATAGGTTGGAGAGGAAGAAGTACATGGGGGTGTGGAAGTGGACATCCCCTTGGATGGCTGCAATGATGACTGAGTTGCCTCCCACATTGACCAGGTACATTACCAGAAAGCTGGCAAAGAGCCACACCTGCTGTTTGGGGTCACTGCTCAGTCCCAGAAGGAGGAATTCAGTGATGTGGCTCTGGTTTCCTCTTGTCATTGCTGTCCCCCAAGTGGAAAATCTAAAGGAATGCTAGGCCTGAGTCCTGGCTTGGAATCTCCAGTTCTGAATTCTGATGAGTGGCTGGTATAGTTGACAGGCACATGGATTTTAGTGTCACACATGTCTGGCTTTCCATCTTGTCTCTGCCACTGACTGACACAAAACACAAAGTCACCTCCTGAACTTTCATTACCTTAATCCATAAAGACAGAAAGTATGAAATTTACCTCCTCAGGCTATTCTGTTTTGGACAGGAATTCTTTTTCGTTTCCTCAAAACAAATATCAGAATACCTTAACTTCTCCATAAGAAAACATATACATCCTACAGATGGTTTTCCTAGCTCCACTCTCTTTGGAAAAAGTTTGTGAAATGCATTTGGGGGTTTGAATAACAATCGCTTTATGAGTACCATGAAATTGGAAAGTCTACAACCCTCCAGGAGATGAAACTTTATGGTACAGGGACAGAACCAGTTTCTGGAGTTGTGTGGCATGAGGGAAGACCACTTTCTGGCATCAGGAGAGAGCACCTGTTTGGTTGGGTTAATTTATTTCATTCAGGTGGGTGGTAATTAGGAAGTCATCATGGAAGTAACAGGTGAGTGTATTGACAGTAGATCAGAGCTGAGTCATAAATTGTAACCTGAGCATAAGAACTATATAAATGGAGTAAGTAGGCTGGCAGATAACAGTGAGAGGACTGGATAGCAAGGTTCTGGGCTTCAGAAGCTGGATTCTAATCTGAAAACTGGCACAGAGGATCCAGAGAACAAAGCAGGACCCCTGTCGGAAAGGAATTGTCCCTCTGCTCAGCAATTATAAAGGTGGAGACTGAGCTGTAGTGGAATAAGATCAGAAATCAACTATCAGCCCTCACACCCAGGATCAGATCCTGGTTATCAGCCAGAACTACCTGAGGCTGAGTCAGTCATTCTGTGCCTGGACTTGGGTTCCTACTGTCCACCTTTCCTGCAATCAGAATTATTTCCAGAAGTGAACACAGGAAGTAATCTGCAGATGTCTCTCAGTGATTGCTGATAAAGAGTGGAAAAGATATATAAAAGATGAGTGAGAAGAAGTCTACACTCAAGGACACTGAGAACTAATTTTTTTTAAATGTTTCAAGCCCTTAAATGAAATTCTCTGCATCATTGGAAAGGATCGCCACAGTCTGCATCTTGGCACTTTCCTAAGATACAATGGCATAGATTCCTATAGCATCTTTTTCTCCCCAATGTGCTTTGGATCAAGATGATTTCTCCTATTAGGAGACCTGATTGACATAGGAGAAGGCCAGGGTATTACTTCTCCAAGGACATCTTCCAGGGATCTTATTGGCTATTCAACACTGTATTCCCCAGTTCACCATTGTATCCTTGTGGTTAAAAAGTACTGATTAAACTTAAAAGCTTTTGCACAGCAAAGGAAACTATAAGCAAGGTGAAAAGACAATCCTCAGAATGGGAGAAAATAATAGCAAATGAAACAACTAACAAAGGACTAATTTCCAAAATATACAATCAGCTCATATAACTCAATGCCAGAAAAACAAACAACCCAATGAAAAAGTGGGAAAAACATTTCTCCAGACATTTCTCCAAAGAAGACTTACAGATGGCTAACAAACACATGAAAAGATGCTCAACATAGCTCATTATTGGAGAAATGCAAATCAAAACCACAATGAGATATCACCTCACACCAGTCAGAATGGCCATCATCAAAAAGTCTACAAACAATAAATGCTGGAGAGGGTGTGGAGAAAAGGGAATGCTCTTACACTGTTGGTGGGAATGTAAATTGATACAGCCATTATGGAAGATGGTATGGAGATTACTTAAAAAACTAGGAATAAAGCCACAGTATGACCCAGCAACCCCACTTCTAGGCTTATACCCTGAGGAAACCAAAATTGAAAAAAGATACATATATCCCATTGTTCATTGCAGTACTACTTACAATAGCTAGAACATGGAAGCAACCTGGATGTGCATCAACAGATGAATGGATAAAGAAGCTGTGGTACATATACACAATGGAATATTACTCAGCCATAAAAAGGAGTGCCTTTGAGTCAGTTCTCATGAGGTGGATGAACCTAGAACCTATTATACAGAGTGAAGTGAGTCAGAAAGAGAAAGATAAGTATATTCTAACACACATATATGGAACTAGAAGAATGGTACTGAAGAACTTATTTACAGGGCAGCAGTGGAGAAACAGACCTAGAGAATAGACCTATGGACATGAGGAGAGGGGAGGAGAGGATGAGATGTATGGAAAGAGTAACATGGAAACTTACATTACCATATGTAAAATAGATAGTCAATGGGAATTTGCTATATGGCTCAGGAAACTCAAACAGGGCTCTGTATCAACCTAGAGGGGTGGGATGGGGAGGGAGATGGGAGGGAGGTTCAAAAAGGAGGGGATATATGTATACCTTTGGCTGATTCATGTTGAGGTTTGACAGAAAATGACAAAATATTATAAAGCAATTATCCTTCAAAAAAAAAATAAACAGATTTTAAAAGAAAAAAAATACTGAACACAATGAAAGTAGTTACCATGTGCTAGGCACTGTATGATGATTTAATCCACCTAAGAACTCCCACACTATACAGATGAAGAAGCAATTACACAACAATTAAGAGATGTTCAATAACTTGCCCAAGATTATACACTGAGTAAGTGGTTATAATTCCAACCCAGAGCAGTTTTGTTTCAGGGTCCTGTTCTTAGCTATTAAACTATACTAATTCTCTCCCTATGAAGTACTTGCAGACTTCATTTGCAGAGTAAACTCAGAATGGGTTTCCCGGGTGGCTCAGTGATAAAGACTCTGCATGCCAATGCAGGAGACGTAAGAGACACGGGTTTGATCCCAGGGTTGGGAAGATACCACGGAGAAGGAAATGGCAACTCAATCCAGTATTCTTGCCTAGGAAATCCCATGGACATTGGAGCCTGGTGGGCTACAGTCCATGGGGTCCCAAAAGACTCTGACACAACTTAGTGACTGAGTGCACACAAAATTAGAATAAGCGACTTTGACAGCTACTTGAATGACTGGGACGTGTTGCATAGGGACCTGAATCAGATTCTTTGGATCAGGAGAATTAGTGGAAATAGTATAGGATTTGGGTTCTATCCCTGGTTTAGTTACTTACCAGTTGCTTCCCCTGAAAAGTCTTTGTGCCTAGTTTATTTTTCTCATGAAAATATGGAAGTGCAATGCCTATTTCCATCAGAATGTCGTGGGCATCAAATGGGTGAACATATCTTTGAAAAGGAGTGAAAAGTGCTTTGTTAAAGACTGTGTGCTATAAAATTTGTACTAATTATATAAATAATATATAATGATAGAAGTAATATAAGAAACAATGAAAAATCACAATTCTCAAGTTGTTCAGTCACTAAGTCATGTCCGACTGTTTTTGTGACCCCATGGACTGTAGCCCACCAGGTTCCTCTGTCCATGGGATTTTCCAGGCAAGAATATTGGAGTGGGCTTCCATTTCCTTCTCCAGGGGATCTTTCTGACTCACGGATTGAACCTGCTTCTCCTGCATTGGCAGGTGAATTCTTTACCACTGAAGCACCAGGGAAGCGCAATAATTCTCGTAAATATATAATAACTGGTTAAGCTGGCTAAGGTAAAAGAAAGTGAGGAAGAGTGTGATTGTGTGTAAAATAGTGAGATGACCACTGAAAGGGGAGCAAGATCAAAGCACGGAGAGCTGCAGAATGGGGATGTATGAGAATTTCCTGGTCAGAGAAGGGGAAGGAACAGAGATTCTAGTGGGCTTCCTGCTTTGTAGGGTCTTTCCTGCGGCAGTGACAGGTAAATTAAGGGGCCTGGTACTGACAGCCAGCCCAGGATCAGATGGTCACTGAGTGTGGTTTCAGATAGCTCAGCAAAGCCAGATGACCTTTCTTCATGCAATATCTTTCGCTTATTCAAAAGCCATCTGATGTGGTATAATAGACTATCAGTTCCCCAGCTCTTCTCATTATTTCTATGCATCCGCCTTGATACCAAGGCAGGCTGTTTCTGAGCTGAGATAGTGGGAGGGATGGGAAAGAGGACAGCTTCCCTTTTCCATGTCATCTTTCTCTTGCCTCCTCTGGCCTTCCCCAGGACACAGCTTCAAATCCTCCCTCCACTTCTCATCCTGTTCTTCCTTTACCCCATGGTTGACACTCCCATGTGAACAGATAGGTCACTGGTGAGGCATAGTATGAACAGACCCAGGGGTCCGAGGATTCTTCCTCTTTAGTTAGAAAAATTCTTCCTTCATGTGTTTTACAGTTTCTTTTACAAAGGATAGATAGTTTTGAAGATAAGCTTTCAGTGCTAAAGAAAAGTTTCAAAATCAAATTCTACTCTACATGATCAATTTGCAGAGAGCCAACTGAAGCCTCTGCAAATTGATGCTAGGATTGATGCTGAAGTTGAAGCTCCAATGCTTTGGCCACCTGATGTGAAGAGCCCACTCACTGGAAAAGACCCTGATGCTGGGAAAGGCTGAGGTCAGGAGGAGAAGGGGACGACAGAGGATGAGATGGTTTGATGGCATCATCGAATCAATGGACGTGAGCTTGAGCAAACTCTGGGAGATGGTGAAGGACAGGGAAGCCTGGCCTGCTATAGTCTATGGGATTGCAAAGAGTCAGACATTACTTAGTGACTGAACAACAACAGTTGAAGCCTCAAGAACAAAGTTGGTCATTTAGTGCTGTACCATCAGTGAGCTGCAGGACTAGTGTGACAGTCCAGGAGTTGGAAAAGGTCATTGGGAGGATATGACTGCTTGGCTCTTGGAGCTGAACCTGGGCAGTCAAAGGCTCCTTCCCCAACCTTTCCTTGGCAATTACACTCTGCCTATTGTTCCCACAATAGAAGCTGTTCCAAGGAGACAGCCTTAGAGAATAAGATGTGTTGGGATCATCTGTTGATACACGGACTGAACCAGTTAAGGTCTCTGTATAAACTGTTAAGATTCTGGCAGGCAGGTGTGGAGATCTCCTCCTCTTAAGGCCATGCAAGAAAACCTTGTAAGTTCCCTGGCTTACTAAAACTGCCACCTACCCATCCCTCCTACCCATCTGCCTCTTTCTTCTCTCCCTGCCCTCTGTGTATGGGTGGGGGTTGGGGCAGGGCTGGTTTCAGATTTCATCCAGGAAGCTCTTGAGGTGGTGTCCCCGTGCTGCTCTGAGGCTGTGGTAAAGCCATTGAGGTAGACTTTTCTTTGATACAAGACTGGCTTTGGGGACATTCTGAAGGCAGGCTGGAATGATGGAAGCTGAACTTTGGCCCATCAGCTTCAGCACAGCTACTCTTTCTCTGAAAGAGTTGATCCCTTTGCTTGGAGTTTCACTCACTCATAGCCAGTCCTCCTCCTTTTTGTGAATGGAGAAGGGAGACAGAGGTGTGTGGAGGAGTTTGAGGTTCTCAGATAAAGAAATAAGGGATGCAGTTTGATGCGGAGCAGATGACCTGTCTTGTAGCCCAACTATGGCATTATCTTGCTGCATGTAATTGGGCAACTTGTTTTCCTTCTCTGTAAAAATGAGTGTATCAGATAGGAAGGCTTTAATGTTTCTGACCCTCTAAGGTAGACATATTCTAGGTTGAATATGGTTGAAGATTACAAGCTACTTACTCAGGTAAGGGATGGTGACCTCCAGGGTGGTCTTTGTGTGTGTGGGAGGTCTCAGTAGCTTCTCCTTAGTCCTCTTGACCATGATGTCTAGAGGTGGATTGGAGGGCTTGAGGCATAGAAGGAATGTTCATATCAGGTTAATAAAAGGAAAAAGCCCCATATTCTGGAGAGAGGTGTCAAGACCGGCAATACTGAGTGCCTGTGATAGTTGCCTCAGCCTAGAGATGAAGTTATGAATTCCTGAAGTGGCTATACTTCTCCTTCCTAAGAGGTGACTCCTCTGTGTAGCCCCTGGCACTGGAATCATGAACCTTTCTCCAATCCCCAACTATCCACCACCTGACTCCTTCAGGTTCCTCAGATGTTAAGGGATAGGATGGGGACCTGGGAGTACCTGACTGTCCTGCACGTGACTTCATCCCAAGAGGCCAGGCAGCCTCCCCAGTTATCAACTCCAGGGAGCTCATTAAACACTATGTTTGGAGAGAAGTAGGACCTCTCAGTGGAAACCAAGGAAACTCAGGCTACCATGGCAGTGTTTTTCTTAGTGTTCCAGATAATTAGTTGCTTATTGTTCTAGTGATTTTTAAGGAGACAGGCAAATGCATAGAGAAAGCCTGGGGCTTCTCCCAAGATGTGGAGGAGAATGTATCAAGAGAAGAGTTCAGATCTTCATATAAAAGTTCTTTGCAGATTAGTTGGTGCTAACATAACCACACTTATCAATCCATCCATTAAAACAAACACTTAAAAAACTATATATTACTTAAAGTTTACCATTGTAACCATTTTAAAATGTATTAAGTGGCAGTAAGTACATTCACACTGTGATGCAACCATCATCACCATCATCTCCAGAGCTTTTTTATTCTATATGGAAACTCTGTACCCATTGAGCAAGAACTCTCCATTGCTCCCTGTCTCCAGCCCCTGGAAACTATTGTTCTACCATTTGTCTATGAATCTGATGATTCTAAGTATCTCTTAGAAGTGGAATCATAGAGTATTTGCCCTTTTGCATCTGGCCCTTTTGCATCTTCAAGGTTCATCCATCTTGTAGCATATTTGTTTCATCCATTTTTGAGGCTAAAGTGCAATTCTGCAGTCCAGATAGAACCTCAGTCTTAATGTTTGCAGCAAAATCTTTAATTTGATGAGTTACTGTATCAGAGAATGACAGAGCTGCGGTTCTTTCTACTGGCTTTTCATCCAGCAGGCATTCAGCCATGTCAACTGGAACAGGATTTGTTTCTCAACTGCTGTGTGTACTTACCCAGGAAGAAGCTTAGTTAGCCTGTAAGATGCCTTGATGTCTTCCTCATTTCCAATTTTAAGGACTAGAAAAAGCAATTTTTATTTTTTTATTGTAGTGAATTATACATAATACAATTTTTAACCCAGAGTGCTCCTAATATTCATGTTTAAAATATTCACTTCCTTTTTCTTTAAATGCCAAACAGTTGGACTTAAAACAATGTTACAACTTAACTGACATCAAAATACTATTTGCTTTATATGGCACAATAATGTAAGTCATTCATATTTATAAAGTCAAAGAACAGATAGCTTTGTCATTTTTAAATTTCTTATTTACAGGGTTACCCAATTTCTCTGGGGTAGACTTCTCCCTTTCATGATTCAGAAAACTTCTAATATGCCAGTTTCATTTGTTTTAGTAGTTTTAAATGTAGATAGTGCAGTGTGGGTTGAGAAAGTGAATTTTCTTGTATCTCCTTCTTTTGAGCCAATGGTCCAATTTCAGCCAACTGTTAAGTATAAGAAAATATAAGAAAAATGCAAATAGAATATTAAAATCTAACAAATATTTTTAAAAACTTAAATTATAAAATACTTAGAGATTTCAATAAGATTTTGAAACAGAGAAATTTTGAAAAATTAAAAAATACTAACATTATTATCAAACAAGGTAAAGTGTACTTCCTTCTTACTGGGTTTCCATATACGGGCAACAAAAAATACCAGATTTCGAAACAACAATTTATTAGATGATAATGAGGTTAGAGAGATTATATGGTATATAAACAAAATTAATAAAACCATAAAAGTACTAAAACCAAACTGAGTTTATTTTAAATACAAAATCAATATGCAGAAATCAGTATCTTCTCTATACATTAACAACAAACTGTTAGAAAGAGATATTAAGAAAATAATCCTGATTTAGCAAGCGGGGGCTGGGCAGGGAGGCGCAGCGTGGGCTGCATCGCTTAGAGTAAGGATCTGGCCTGAATACCCCAAGCGCTACCTGAGCAAAATAATTTGGGCTAGCAAACCAGACTGTGGGATATCTACCACGCGAAAAGCCAGCCCTAACCTAAGACACCACCAGGCCCATGCATGGAACAAAGGACTGGACAGAGATAGCCGGCTGCAGACCGTCCCCCTCCGGTGACAGGCAGCCAGACCCGGAAAGGGGCAATCACAGCCCCAGAGAGACATTATCTACAAAACTGTAAGCAGGCTTCTTTGCTAACTAAAACTTCTTGGGGTTCTGGACAGTCAACATCTGCCTGAGAAGGTGCGCCAGTTGTACACCCAGATAACCGAGCGGTGGGGAGGCGATGTCACAGCAACCGCGCTTGCCAAACACCTCATCATTGAAAGACAACTATATGTCTTGTGTTTCTTGTCTGAGCTGCTCGGACTTGGGAAGGGTACAAAACACAGGCCCAACCGAGTCTGTGCCTCTGAGGACCACCTGAGTGCCTGAACCTGAGCGGCTAAGACCTGGGAGGTGCAAGCAGCCCAGGGCCGGCCGTGGATGGTTCCGGCAGAGTGATCTAGAGCTTGAGCAGTGTGGGCAGGGAGGCTACACGCACCGTGAGCGGGGGTAGGCCCAGTGTGAGTGAGGCACTGCGAGCACACGCCAGTCTTATTTATTTGCAGCGTCCCTCCCTCCCCACAGCACGACTGAACAAGAGAGCCTTAAAAAAATTTAAAAAAAGGTGTCCACCACCACCCCCTTTGTATCAGGGCGGAAATCAGACACTGAAGAGACCAGCAAACAGAAGAAGCTATAACAGAGGGAACCGCCTTGGAAGCGACAGGCAATAGATTAAAACCCCGTGATGTTTTATCAATGGTGCTGCATAGAAGGAGAAGTTTTGAGACTACTGTAAAAATAAGACCAATAACTGGAAGCAGGAGGCTTAAGTCCAAACCCTGACTCCAGGGAACATTAATTGACAGGAGCTCATCAAACGCCTCCATACCTACACTGAAACCAAGCACCACACAAGGGCCAACAAATTCCAGGGCAAGACATACCAAGCAAATTCTCCAGCAACACAGGGACACAGCCCTGAGCTCCAATATACAGGCTGCCCAAAGTCACCCCAAAACCATAAACATCTCATAACTCATTACTGGACACTTCATTGCACTCCAGAGAGAAGAAATCCAGCTCCACCCACCAGAACACTGACACAAGCTTCCCTAACCAAGAAACCTTGACAAGCCACCTGTACAAACCCACCCACAGCGAGGAAATGCCACAATAAAGAGAACTCCACAAACTGCCAGAATACAGAAAGGACACCCCAAACTCAGCAATTTAAACAAGATAAAGAGACAGAGGAATTCCCAGCAGGCCAAGGGAGAGGATAAATGCCCACCAAACCAAACAAAAAAGGAAGAGATAGGGAATCTATCTGATAAAGAATTCCAAATAATGATAGTGAAATTGATCCAAAATCTTGAAATCAAAATGGAATCACAGATAAATAGATAAATAGCCTGGAGACAAGGATTGAGAAGATGCAAGAAAGGTTTAACAAGGACCTAGAAGAAATAAAAGAGAGTCAATATATAATGAATAATGCAATAAATGAGATCAAAAACACTCTGGAGGCAACAAATAGTAGAATAACAGAGGCAGAAGATAGGATTAGTGAATTAGAAGATAGAATGGTAGAAATAAATGAATCAGAGAGGAAAAAAGGAAAATGAATTAAAAGAAATGAGGACAATCTCAGAGACCTCCAAGACAATATTAAACGCTACAACATTCGAATCATAGGGGTCCCAGAAGAAGAAGATAAAAAGAAAGACCATGAGAAAATACTTGAGGAGATAATAGTTGAAAACTTCCCTAAAATGGGGAAAAAAATAATCACCCAAGTCCAAGAAACCCAGAGAGTCCCAAACAAGATAAACCCAAGGTGAAACACCCCAAGACACATATTAATCAAATTAACAAAGATCAAACACAAAGAACAAATATTAAAAGCAGCAAGGGAAAAACAACACACACACAAGGGAATTCCCATAAGGATAACAGCTGATCTTTCAATAGAAACTCTTCAAGCCAGGAGGGAATGGCAAGACATACTTAAAGTGATGAAAGAAAATAACCTACAGCCCAGATTATTGTACCCAGCAAGGATCTCATTCAAATATGAAGGAGAAATCAAAAGCTTTACAGACAAGCAAAAGCTGAGAGAATTCAGCACCACCAAACCAGCTCTTCAACAAATACTAAAGGATATTCTCTAGACAGGAAACACAAAAAGGGTGTATAAATATGAACCCAAAACAATAAAGTAGATGGCAACAGATCATGCTTATCAATAATTACCTTAAACGTAAATGGGTTGAATGCCCCAACCAAAAGACAAAGACTGGCTGAATGGATACAAAAACAAGACCCCTACATATGTTGTCTACAAGAGACCCACCTCAAAACAGGGGACACATACAGATTGAAAGTGAAGGGCTGGAAAAAGATTTTCCATGCAAATAGGGACCAAAAGAAAGCAGGAGTAGCAATACTCATATCAGGTAAAATAGACTTTAAAACAAAGGCTGTGAAAAGAGACAAAGACAGTCACTACATAATGATCAAAGGATCAATCCAAGAAGAAGATATAACAATTATAAATATATATGCACCCAACATAGGAGCACCGCAATATGTAAGACAAATGCTAACAAGTATAAAAGGAGAAATTAACAATAACATAATAATAGTGGGAAACTTTAATACCCCACTCACACCTATGGATAGATCAACTAAACAGAAAATTAACAAGGAAACACAAACTTTAAAGGATACAATAGACCATTTAGACCTAATTGATATCTATAGGACATTTCATCCCAAAACAATGAATTTCACCTTTTTCTCAAGCGCACATGGAACCTTCTCCAGGATAGATCACATCCTGGGCCATAAATCTAGCCTTGGTAAATTCTGAAAAATTGAAATCATTCCAAGCATCTTTTCTGACCACAATGCAGTAAGATTAGATCTCAATTACAGGAGAAAAACTATTAAAAATTCCAACATATGGAGGCTGAACAACACGGTACTGAATAACCAACAAATCACAGGAGAAATCAAAAAAGAAATCACAATATTCATAGAAACGAATGAAAATGAAAACACGACAACCCAAAACCCGTGGGACACTGTAAAAGCAGTCCTAAGGGGAAAGTTCATAGCAATACAGGCATACCTCAAGAAACAAGAAAAAAGTCAAATAAATAATCTAACTCTACACCTAAAGCAACTAGAAAAGGAAGAAATGAAGAACCTCAGAGTTAGTAGAAGGAAAGAAATCTTAAAAATTAGGGCAGAAAAAAATGCAAAAGAAACAAAAGAGACCATAGCAAAAATCAACAAAGCCAAAAGCTGGTTCTTTGAAAGGATAAATAAAATTGACAAACCATTAGCCAGACTCATCAAGAAACAAAGGGAGAAAGATCAAATCAATAAAATTAGAAATGAAAATGGAGAGATCACAACAGACAACACAGAAACACAAAGGATCATAAGAGACTACTATCAGCAA
Organism: Bos indicus; assembly: GCF_029378745.1. NCBI lineage: Eukaryota > Metazoa > Chordata > Mammalia > Artiodactyla > Bovidae > Bos > Bos indicus. The sequence continues at coordinate 93,568,647 of NC_091770.1, read as the reverse complement.
TTATATGCCAATAAAATGGACAACGTGGAAGAAATGGACAAATTCTTAGAAAAGTACAACATTCCAAAACTGGACCAGGAAGAAATAGAAAATCTTAACAGACCCATCACAAGCACGAAAATTGAAACTGTAATCAGAAATCTTCCAGCAAACAAAAGCCCAGGTCCAGATGGCTTCACAGCTGAATTCTACCAAAAATTTAGAGAAGCACTAACACCTATCCTACTCAAACTCCTCCAGAAAATTGCAGAGGAAGGTGAACTTCCAAACTCATTCTATGAGGCCACCATCACCCTAATACCAAAACCTGATAAAGATGCCACAAAAAAAGAAAACTCCAGGCCAATATCACTGATGAACATAGATGCAAAAATCCTTAACAAAATCCTAGCAATCAGAATCCAACAACACATTAAAAAGATCATATGCCATGACCAAGTGGGCTTTATCCCAGGGATGCAAATTTCTTCAATATCTGCAAATCAATCAATGTAATACACCACATTAACAAATTGAAAAATAAAAACCATATGATTATCTCAATAGATGCAGAGAAAGCCTTTGACAAAACTCAACATCCATTTATGATAAAAACTCTCCAGAAAGCAGAAATAGAAGGAACATACCTCAACATAATAAAAGCTATATATGACAAACCCACAGCAAACGTTATCCTCAATGGTGAAAAATTGAAAGCATTTCCTCTAAAGTCAGGAACAAGACAAGGGTGCCCACTTTCACAACTACTGTTCAACATAGTTTTGGAAGTTTTGGCCACAGCAATCAGAGCAGAAAAAGAAATAAAAGGAATCCAAATTGGAAAAGAAGAAGTAAAACTCTCACTGTTTGCAGATGACATGATCTTTTACATAGAAAACCCTAAAGACTCCACCAGAAAATTACTAGAGCTAATCAATGAATATAGTAAAGTTGCAGAGTATAAAATCAACACACAGAAATCTCTTGCATTCCTATACACTAATAATGAAAAAACAGAAAGAGAAATTAAGGAAACAATTCCATTCACCATTGCAACGGAAAGAATAAAATACTTAGGAATATGTCTACCTAAAGAAACTAAAGACCTATATATAGAAAACTATAAAACTCTGATGAAAGAAATCAAAGAGGACACTAATAGATGGAGAAATATACCATGTTCATGGATTGGAAGAATCAATATAGTGAAAATGGGTATACTACCCAAAGCAATTTATAAATTCAATGCAATCCCTATCAAGCTACCAACGGTATTCTTCACAGAGCTAGAACAAATAATTTCACAATTTGTATGGAAATACAAAAAGCCTCAAATAGCCAAAGCTATCTTGAGAAAGAAGAATGGAACTGAAGGAATCAACCCGCCTGACTTCAGGCTCTACTACAAAGCCACAGTCATCAAGACAGTATGGTACTGGCACAAAGACAGAAATATAGATCAATGGAACAAAATAGAAAGCCCAGAGATAAATCCACGCACATATGGACACCTTATCTTTGACAAAGGAGGCAAGAATATACAATGGATTAAAGACAATCTCTTTAACAAGTGGTACTGGGAAAACTGGTCAACCACTTGTAAAAGAATGAAACTAGAGCACTTTCTAACACCATACACAAAAATAAATTCAAAATGGATTAAAGATCTAAACATAAGACCAGAAACTATAAAACTCCTAGAGGAGAACATAGGCAAAACACCCTCTGACATACATCACAGCAGGATCCTCTATGACCCACCTCCAAGAATATTGGAAATAAAGGCAAAAATAAACAAATGGGACCTAATTAAACTTAGATGCTTTTGCACAACAAAGGAAACTATAAGCAAGGTGAAAAGACAGCCTTCAGAATGGGAGAAAATAATAGCAAATGAAGCAACAGACAAAAAACTAATCTCAAAAATATACAAGCAACTCCTACAGCTCAATTCCAGAAAAATAAATGACCCAATCAAAAAATGGGCCAAAGAACTAAATAGACATTTCTCCAAAGAAGACATACAGATGGCTAACAAACACATGAAAAGATGCTCAACATCACTCATTATCAGAGAAATGCAAATCAAAACCACTATGAAGTACCATTTCACGCCAGTCAGAATGGCTGCGATCCAAAAGTCTACAAGCAATAAATGCTGGAGAGGGTGTGGAGAAAAGGGAACCCTCTTACACTGTTGGTGGGAATGCAAACTAGTACAGCCACTATGGAGAACAGTGTGGAGATTCCTTAAAAAACTGGAAATAGAACTGCCTTATGATCCAGCAATCCCACTGCTGGGCATACACACTGAGGAAACCAGAAGGGAAAGAGACACGTGTACCCCAATGTTCATCGCAGCACTGTTTATAACAGCCAGGACATGGAAGCAACCTAGATGTCCATCAGCAGATGAATGGATAAGAAAGCGGTGGTACATATACACAATGGAGTATTACTCAGCCATTAAAAAGAATACATTTGAATCAGTTCTAATGAGGTGAATGAAACTGGAGCCTATTATACAGAGTGAAGTAAGCCAGAAAGAACACCAATACAGTATACTAACGCATATATATGGAATTTAGAAAGATGGTAACAATAACCCTGTATACGAGACAGCAAAAGAGACACTGATGTATAGAACAGTCTTTTGGACTCTGTGGGAGATGGAGAGGGTGGGGTGATTTGGGAGCATGGCATTGAAATATGTATAATATCATATATGAAACGAGTCGCCAGTCCAGGTTCGATGCATGATACTGGATGCTTGGGGCTGGTGCACTGGGACTGCCAGGAGCAGGAGCTCTGCCTGTGGCAAAGGTCATGAGGAAGGAGGCTTGGCATACGCAAAGGCGGGATCGAGCCTCAGGAGTACCCCTGGAAATTCTCGAGCATCTACCCCCAAAACCAGAATCTGCCTACTTTCTGCTTTGTGCTCTCACCTACACCTCTGACTTTACAGGGGGCTGTCCCCCATTACCTCTCTCTGAAAAAACTGTTAACTTACAGCTCCAGTTAATGAAGTTCCTGGGTGTGATAGTGTTTCAACCTACAAACTCCTTTGGAAGTCTTCTAGCCTGCCTGAATAGGTTTTTCCAGCCACGTGTGATTGCTCAGAGCCTCCCAACTGTGAGAGGCATGAGATGTTCTAAACTGTCTAAATACAGATTCCTTTGAGCAGTTAAAAGATTGATTAGAAATTGTATTGGTGAAGGGTTTTTCACTTTTTGGGCCAATGTTTGCTGCTAAGTCTCCATATTCCTCACCTGCTGTGTCCCTGGCAGTGAATTGATTAATATAATTGGTGTAAGTAGTAGCTTTAATGTTTGTAACCTGGGACCCTTGAGTTAATTCTTTTTCTTGTTATAGCCCACCACACCTTTGCCCTATAGGAATGCAACTGTATCTAATGCTTTTGGAGGGTACACTTGACTAATCACCTTTAGAGAAAAATAAGTTTTCTGAAGAAAGGGTCTTAAAATGTTAACAGGCCTCCGGGCCAGAAGATGATGCAAATCTCCTAAACTTTTGCATATGATAAGTTTGCAGGAAGAAAGCCTGGCTTACTTCATGACTCCACCCCTTCCCCCAGTGTCCTCTATGCATAACTTAAGGTATAAAAACTACTTTGGAAAATAAAGTGCGGGCCTTGTTCACCAAAACTTGGTCTCCCCATGTCGTTCTTTCTCTCACCTTCTGGCTGAATTATTCAGCCTCTTTTCTCCACTGAATTTCCACACCGAGCTATCCTTATTTAACCACTCTTTATATCCTTAATTAAAGTTTAATTAAGCAATTGTTTCCTGATCCTCACCGATGCCGTCCCTGCTTCGAACCCAGAGGGATGGTATGGGGAGGGAGGAGGGAGGAGGGTTCAGGATGGGGAACACATGTATACCTGTGGCAGATTCATTTTGATATATGGCAAAACCAATACAATATTGTAAAGTTAAAGAAAATAAAATTAAAAAAAAAGAAAATAATCCTACTTTAATTGCATCAAAAAGAATAAAATACCTAGGAATAAATTTAACCAAGAAGATGAAAGACCTGTACTTGAAAAGCATTCATGAAAGGAATTAAAGATGACACAAACAAATGTGAAGATATATGGTACTCAGGGACTCATACTGTTAAAATTCCCATACTACCCAAAGCAATATATAGATACCAATGGCATTTTCAACATGACTAGAACAACTCTGTTTATTGAAGAGACTCCCCTCTTTTTATTCTATATTCTTGATGACTCTGTTGAAAATTAGTTGATGGTATATACTTCGTTGTATTTCTGGGTTCTCTCTTCTGTTCCATTGGTCTTTATGCCAATACTATACTGTTTTGATTTCTGTGGCTTTGTAACATATTTTGAAATCATGAAGTGAGGCCTCTAGCTTTGTTTTTTTTTTTTTTTCTCAAGATTGTTTTTGACATTTTGAGTCCTTTATAAAAGTTCCATATGAATTTTAGGATTTTGTTGTCTATTTCTTTAAGAGAGTAATTGGAATATTAGGATTTAATAGAAATTTCAGTGAATCTGTAGATCACTTCATATATTATGGACATTTTAACAATGTTTCTTGCCTCTACCTGCTTGAATGGTTTCCACTGTTTGAAATACTCTGTCCATTTCTTCTTTCTATTAAATTTCTTCTGTCCAAATTTATGAAGTCTGGGTAATGTCTTATAAATAGTAATAGAGTTTTGCAGTTCCTTAAGTACTGACTATTGTCAAGCTTATGAGAGAATTACTTGCCAATAACTTTCCCCCACTATAAGGGATTCCCTAGTGGCTCAGACAGTAAAGTGTCTGCCCGCAATGCAGGAGACCCAGCTTCAATCCCTGGGTCAGGAAGATCCCCTGTAGAAAGAAATGACAACTCATTCCAGTACTCTTGCCTAGAAAATTCCATGGATGGAGGAGCCTGGTGGGCTACAGTCCATGGGGTTGTAAAGAGTTGGACATGACTGAGCAACTTCACTCACTCACTCATTGTCAAGCTTAAGAGGGAATTACTTGCCAATAACTTTCCCCCACTATATGGGTAGCAGAAACTGTTTTCCTGAAATCAAAATTCTTAGCAGTACTAGCTTGGTATTGAACTATATCTGGTCAAGGTCATTTATAGAGACTGAGTGATCTGGTTTCCAGTTCAATACTCTTACTGTGATTCAACACCACTTCCTATCACCTCTTTGGGTACCAAGTGAAAAATGGGTACAAAGCAAAGATAACCTGATCATCTCTTAGGTCATCACCCAGTTATGACTTGTAATCCTTTTGTTTTTTCTATGAGTAAACTTGGTCCTTTAATTTCCTCAGACCCCTCTTCATATCTTTGTTCCTCAGGCTGTAGATGAAAGGGTTCAACATGGGTGTCACTATTGTGTACATAACTGTGGCTACCCGGTCCTTCACCACTGAGTACATGGACAGTGGCCTAAAATACACATAGATGACACTCCCATAGAAGAAGACCACCACAGTGAGGTGGGAGCCACAGGTGGAGAAGGCCTTCCACTTCCCAGCCGCAGAGGGGATTTTGAGCACCGTGATGATGATTCTCAGGTAGGAGAAGAGAATGCACAGGAAAGGGGTGGCGATGACAGCCAGGGTCTCGGTCATGACCACAATCTGGTTGGTAGTCGTGTCAGAGCAGGAGAGCTTGAGCACAGGTTGAGTATCACAAAAAAAGTGCTTGATGACATGGGAGGCACAGAAAGACAGGCGGGACATAAGTAGCACACGCAGCACGGAGTGCAGGTGAGAGATGGTGCATGAACCCAGCAACAGGAGGAGGCAACGCCGTGGGCTCATGACCACATCATAATGGAAGGGGTTGCAGATGGCTACCAGCCTGTCTATGGCCATTGAGGCCAGCAGGTAGCTGTCAGTGTTTCCCAAGGCCATGAAGAAGTACATCTGGACCAGACAGCCCACATAGGAGATGAATTTTGTCTCTGAGAGTAAGTTCACCAGCATGTTGGGCACAATGACTGTTGTGAAGCAGATATCCATGAAGGACAGGTTGCTGAGGAAAAAGTACATAGGGGTGTGGAGCCGAGAGTCAGAGTGGATGGCCAGGATGATGAGTCCATTCCCCACCAGGGTGATCAGGTACATGACAAGGAATACAGCAAAGAGGTGTTTCTGCATCTGGGGGTTGGAAGAGATGCCCAGGAGGATAAAGTCCGCAGTGCTGCTGCTGTAGTTCTTTATCTCCATGTCCTTGACCTCTTCGTCAAGGTTTGGAGGCCCCGTGGGAGAGATGTGAAGGGCAATTTGATGAAGATGGCTCTTTCCTAACCTCCAGCCTATTAAAAAAAAGGAAGCCCACTGCTTTTTGTTAGGATTTTAAAGAATAGTTATTTCAAAAAACTACAGAGATCAGGGGATAAAACCCAACAAGGGGAAAGGTAAACAATTCCAAGCTACTCCCTAAATGAGAAGCTAAGATTTTCCCAGGTGTTCTTAGAAACATCTATGGAGCATAATTTTTTTGAGTTCTCTTTTGAAAGATTCTTTGGTTGTTTTACGTTTTTGCTCAGCCAACATCCCTAATCAACTCTCTCACCCCTCCCTGCCTTTTTTCCTTCTTCTTGTAGGGGAAAAGTCTTCTGGGTCCCACCTTGAATCAGGATGCTTTCATTCAAGAGGTACCAGTGAATGAGGTCCTCTCATTTGGATCCTCTCCTGTTCATATGTCCAGAGGTGGTGGTGGTAGTGGGGGTGGAGCAAAAGTGAGCATTGAATTTCATCCATGCTTCTCAGTATCCACAGAATTCAGATGAGAATTTTTTATGGCTTTGGAGCAAAACCTGCTTAATGTTTATTTAAGCATTTCCATTTGTCTAACATGTTCTTGATGCTCAGATTCTAGGTTTTTGGTTCAGGGATGCCACTCCAAATAGTTATATTATCAGGAATGGCCTATATTACCAAGATTAATCTTTTCAATATATTGAATTTTCTGATTAAGAAAGTATGAAGTTCTTGTTCTAAACAGTCTAATATTATAGGAAATTCAAATGCTGTATGTAAGGGCCCCATTCTCACTAGTGTCATGGAAAAGACTGGCAAGAATGATCTGTGTTACCACTATTAAGCTACACTGTTATAAAATAAATAAAGCAAAATGGAAGAAACAGAAGGCATAAACATTAGAAAAATTAAACTTGTCATTATTTTTAAGTAGTTTTATTGTGTATCTAAAGAAATCCAAGACAGTCATCTGAAAACTTCTGAATCCTGTGTAGATTTCAGCAAAGTTGCCAAGTACCAAATAAATATACAAATATTAATACTCTTCCTGGGATTTCCCTGGTGGTCAGTGGTTAAAAATCTGCATGCCAATACAGGGGACATAGGTTCCATCCCTGGTCGAAGACGATCCCACATACTGTGGAGCAACTAAGCCCATGCACCACAACTACTGAGCCCGCCTGCTGCAGTTACTGAAACCTGTGCGCCTTAGCGGCCCTGCTCAGCAGTAAGAGAAGCCACCGCGATGAGAAACCTGTGCACGGCGACTGGAGAGTCGCCTCTGCTTGCCACCACTAGAGAAAGCCCGTGTACAGCAGCGAAGCCCCAAGTAGCCAAAAATAAATAAATAAACCAAATGTAGCTCTTATTATTTCTTTATTCAGCAGTAAATGGTTATTAGATAAATTTCTATTTCTATGGTAGAAATATGTAACGGAAAAAAATGTTATAACTGACAATGGTAAGAAAATCTGAAAAATGTTTAGGGTAAACCTGAGTAGCGGAAAAAGAGATGATGGAGAGCTATATGAAGAAACTATACAGAACACAAGACGAGGAGCTGAATAAATAGAATAAATTTTAGGAATATTGCTAAAAATGGAAGATTGACTATTTAAAAATGCTAATTCTTAGATTCCACATATAAGTTTTATCATAAAATTATTTATCTTTCTCTGACTCTTTCATTTAGCAAAATGCCCTCAAGTTCCATTCATGCTGTGAATGGCAGGGTTTCCTTTTTTCTAACGGCTGACTCTAAAAAGCACAAGCTTCGGAGAAGGCAATGGCAACCCACTCCAGTACTCTTGCCTGGAAAATCCCATGGATGGAGGAGCTGGTGGGCTGTGGTCCATGGGGTCACTACGAGTCGGGCATGACTGAGCGACTTCACTTTCACTTTTCACTTTTCTGCATTGGGGAAGGAGATGGCAACCCACTCCAGTGTTCTTGCCTGGAGAATCCCAGGGACCGGGGAGCCTGGTGGGCTGCCGTCTATGGGGTCGCACAGAGTCGGATACGACTGAAGCGACTTAGCAGCAGCAGTGTGTAATATTTAATCTTAGATACTATCTTTTTAAATCACATAGTCATTGCAAAAATAAAATTATGATTTTTTTAATGCCAAAAAAAAAAATAAAATAAAAAGCACAAGCTTATAGAAACAGTATTGTGGTGGTTGCCAGGTGCTGGGAGCTGAGAGAAATGGCAGATGTCAATCAACAGGTACAAACTTCCAATTACAAGATGAAATAGCTGTGGATCTAATGTACAGCCTGGTGACTAAAGTTAACACTATAGTATTATATACTTGAAAGGTGCTAATGCCCAATTCCCCAACCCTTCAGCCCCTGGTAATTACCATTCTGCTTAAGGGAGTGGATCTTAGATGTTCTGATCCCCCAAATAAAAATGGTAATTATGTGAGGTGATGGGTATGTTAACTAACCCTACTGTGTTAATCATTTTGAGACATGTAAGTGGATCAAATCACCATGTTGTACACCTTAAATGTACATTGTTATATGTGAAATCTCAATGAAGCTGAAAAAAGTAAATTTTTCTCAAGCCAAGGAAATTCAATTCACTAATAACACCCCAGGGAAATATTTAATGGAATTTGAAAAGGCCATTTGGGGGTGGGAGGGGGGTTCAGGATGCGGAACACATGTACACCCGTGGCAGATTCATTTTGCTGTATGGCAGAACCAATGCAATATTGTAAAGTAATTAGACTCCAATTAAAATAAATAAATTTAAATTTAAAAAAAAGAGGGAAAAAATAAAATTAATCTAGGGGTATAATGGACAAAGAAAAACAACTTAAAAATGGAATAATGATGGAGAACTTTTCTAACCAAAAATCATAGCATGGCATAATGAAAAATGGAAAGATAATTATACACACAGAAAAACAAATCAATAGTTCAACATAAAGAATTTTGTATACCTGTATTTATGCATATATATACAGCTAGCTCTATGTGGAAATGAATACATAATAAAGATTTATTTCATAGCAATGGAGAAAGAAAGGACTATTTAAAAAAGTGATGCTTATCACTTTTGGCTCAATGTTTTGAAAAAATAAGGCTAGATTTCTACATTATCTCACTTATACATAAATAAAACTCATATGAATGAACAATTTAAGAGTAAAAAAAATTAAACCATAAAATAATTAGCTAAAAATAAAGGAGAATATTTTATAGTCTCAGAATGGGGTTGCTATCCCAAGAAAGAAATAAAATATAGAGGCATGAATGACAAAATACCGTACTCAGAAATGTGAACATTACTCCAAAAGAGACCATGCTGCTCCTGCTGTTGCTAAGTCACTTCAGTTGTGTCCGACTCTGTGCGACCCCATAGACCGCAGCCCACCAGGCTCCCCAATCCCTGGGATTCTCCAGGCAAGAACACTGGAGTGGGTTGCCATTTCCTTCTCCAATGCATGAAAGTGAAAAGTGAAAGTGAAGTCACTCAGTAGTGTCCCACCCTCAGCAACCCCATGGACTACAGCCTACCAGGATCCTCCATCCATGGGATTTTCCAGGTAAGAGTACTGGAGTGGGGTGCCATTGCCTTCTCCGAAAAGAGACCATGAGGAAAGCTAAAATATAAACTATTGACTCAGAGAAAATATCAGCAACACATTTACCAAAGAAAACTTGTAAGGAGATGTCAACCTCATTGGTAATCAGAAAATAGAAATTAGACTTAATTGCAATTTATACCTGTGAGATTGTGTAGAGGTTCAGAACAGCCTTTCCCGGATCATTTTGGCCTGTAGATTAATTTGAACTCAAGTCGACTGAGACCCACTGGACTCAAGAAAAACTGCTGTTCCTTGCTTTACTATTTAGGATTGAAATGGAAGATTTATTACCAGAGAGAAATTTTATTTAAGTGGTCCCATCTGTATGGCAGGACAAACATCCAGCCACCCAACATCTGCTCTTCATAATGTCTTGTGGATGACTCTGTTGTTCTTGAGAGCCCCAGGCTTCTATAGCAATTCTTAGCTCAGGATGGCACATAGACCTCACTGGACCTTTCTATCTTTTAACCTCCCATGTGTGTGAGGTCTCTGACCCTGTCTTGGATGTGAAGTTCTCATACAAATGAAATTAAATTTGATTTTCCCATTAATTTATCTCACGCTGATTTGATGATTAGAGCAGCTGAAGGAACCTTTGAAGAGTACAGGAAAATTCTACAATATTAAAAAAAAAAATATATATATATATATATATATAAACAAGACACATACTCTGAGAGTGAGAGGGTAATCAGTATAGATCTTTTGGTAAACTCTATAAGAACTGAAAATCTTCATGTCTTTATTCAGTAAATCCACTTATACAAGTCTGTCCATTAAAGATAGTCATCTATACAAAGATACGTACACACGTTTTGATTGTAGCATTGCTTCTAATACCAAATACGACAATACAAATAAAACAAACCACAGAGGAATCAACCTAAATATTCACAATAGGTGAGTTAATGAAACAAGTGTTAGTGAATTTGCATTACTTAATATCTCACAGTCTTTAAAGAAACTAGATGGTTAATGTTGGTCAGGGCTTCCTAGGTGTTACTGTTGCTGTTTCTAGGAGACACAGTGGTAAAGAAACCTCCTGCCAATGCAGGAGATTCAGGAGATGCAGGTTGGAGCCATTTGTCAGGGAGATCCCCTGGAGAAGGAAATGGCAACCCACTCCAGTATTCTTGCCAGGGTAATCCCATGAACAGAGGAGTCCAGTGAGCTACAGTCCATGGAGTCAGAGGCGACTGAGCAGACATGCAATGTTAGTCACATTTATGATTAATAGCACTCAGTGTATGCATACCATACCCAGTTAGTTAAGGACATTGTGTATCTTTTGACTCTTTTATTGTCTCCAAATCCTAAGAGATAAGCATTATTGTTTGGATTGGCCAAAAGATTGGTTATGTAAGGTGTTACAAACACACTCGAACTTACCTTTTGGCCAACGCAATATATCCCTATTTTACAGATAAAAAAATAGACTAGCAAAGTTAAGTAACTTTTCCGATCTCATAGTAACTAAATGGTAGAGCTGAGGTTTGAATTCAGGCAGTCTGATGGCAGAGTGGAAGCTATTCATTGGTAAGCTGTGTTATCAGTGTTACTCCACTGCCTATGATATTGTTAAGTGACAAAAGCAAGTTGCAGAACAATGGCTATAGAATAACCCCATTTTTGTAAAGAAAACTACCTCCGTTATATGTTGTGCTTGTTGTGGTGTGTGTGTTTACATAGTGTAGTTGCCTTCGGGAGTGAGAATGGATGGATGTAGTGGGTATTTCTTTCCATATTTAATTTTGTGTGTTTGCATTTAAAAATAAGGGGTGCATGTTTCTTTTATTAATTGTATAATTAAAAGGTGACAGTTCCCTAAAATTACACTTCCTAGAGACCTAGACTTGTGTGCGTATTTTAGTTTTTTCATTACATGGATCCATATGCATATTATATTCAGAAATGCGGTCATACTATCCATAATGATTTTTCTCTTATCACAGTGTTACAATGGATATTTTTGTATATAAATATTTTGTACTTATGAGAGAGTTTCTACAGTGTATAATACATTCTGAGAGATGAAATGCTGAGTTCATGAACACAGAAATTTGTAATAGATACTCCCAGTCTGAGACAATTGTCCTTTCATCCCATTTTGGGGAAATGTATTCATTTCACTCTGTTCTCTTTCCCCATTTTGTTCACCGTATCTTTCAGCCTCATTCCTGGGGCACTGTTTTTCCTGGTGATGAAGGACTAATGCATCCTTGTTGGTCTTGAACCTGGAATTCTCCATATCTAGGTGACTTTCTTCTGGGCGGTAGGGAACCTCCTTCCCATCTTATTGAAACTGGTAACAGTGTATTTTCCTCACGCCTTGAGCAAGACCTTTCACCTCAGTGTACCCATCAATAAGATGGGTGTGGTTTAACTTTTTGCCTGCCTGATCCTGTCATTTGGAGACATAGGTAGATTACCACACACCATTCCCACATCAAATTGTTTGCATTAAATATGTGCAGATTTGTATATCAATTATACTTCAATAAAGCTGTAAAAAAAGCAAGCTGTATTGCAGAGTCTTGATTTCAGTGATTTTGACTGCAGCTGGTTGAGCAGTCTCATGGGTAAAAGTCAATTCCACTTACTTGCAATACCTGTTTTTTGCCCCCAGAGCACACTTAGAGGAGAGACACTTGTGTTATTTGATGCCAGATCATTACATATGTTACATATCTGGAGACTCTGATGGGAAAATGCTGTCAATGAATGAGATGTTGGAATTCAGACATGAACTGCCTATGTCCCTTCTTAGATATTTAGCCTCTTTCCCACGCTGATTATTTTGCATAACCCACATAAGGTGGAAGTAGGATGCTTCTTGGAGAAGGAAATGGCAACCCACTCCAGTGTTCTTGCCTGGAGAATCCCAGGGATGGGGGAGCCTGGTGGGCTGCCATCTATGGGGTCGCACAGAGTCGGACACGACTGAAGTGACTTAGCAGCAGCAGGATGCTTCTTTATCAAGGCGTTGTGATGATTAAGAAGCATGGGGTTTTGATTCATAGTTTTAAAATAAAAATGGAAGCACTTTTCATTATTTTCAAAAGCACAACTGTAATAAATTGATTAGGTTATGCACACTCAATTTTATTATTAATTATATACCTTATTTCACTGCTGCTGCTGCTGCTAAGTCACTTCAGTCATGTCCGACTCTGTGTGACCCTATAGATGGCAGCCCACCAGGCTCCCCTGTCCCTGGGATTCTCCAGGGAAGAGCACTGGAGTGGGTTGCCATATCCCTCTCCAATGCATGAAAGTGAAAATTGAAAGTGAAGTCACTCAGTCGTGTCTGACCCTCAGCGACCCCACTACTTGCTTATTATTTAAACAAAATAATATGTGCTTACACACTTTTACATGGTATAGGACTTTGTAAATAAAAGTGATTATGGTTAGTAACAAAACATTTTATGTCACTGGCAAAATAAATATAGTTGAGTAGAAGAGTTTGGTGACTCTTTCCACAGGTGTTTAATGTTACTGCTGTGACAAGAGGCTAGAATAATGATATTTTAATGATTGGTAGGGCTTGTCATCAGGTACTAGTTGGGAAGGACCAGGAGGGACTGGAAACTTTGCAAGCCTTTGAAATCACACTATCCACCCGTAAAAGGTATTTACTATCTTCCTTGATAGCACAAAGAGACTATTTCTATACATTTCAATTTTTCTTCCTTAGCATTTTCTACTTAGTGGACATTTGTCATTACTGGTTGATTTCTCTTCCTTGCTAAAACAGTACCCGTCTCCAAGCTATCAGCCACATGAAACCAGGGAGTCCAAAGTTGGAGCAGAGAATGCCCTTTATGAACAGAATATACATATGTTTAGTGAGTAATATTTGGGTGCCAAGCTATACCTCATCCATGCTGCTCCCCAGAAGGAGCAAGGACAGCTGAAGAGTGACTAAACTGGGGAAAATTCAGTTAGCATTTATTGGACAGGTTCTGCACCTAGCTCTTGTCTCATGTAATCCTCACAATAGAACTAGGATGTTAGTAGTATTATTTCCCCATTTTATAAAGAACTTAATTTCAGAGAACCACTCAACTGGTATAAAGCAAATTCAAACTCAGGTATGCTTGATTTCAAATTGTGTGTTTCAAAGTACTTTATCAGACTTCTTCCCCAAACCATCCTTATTGGTCTTGAACCTGGAATTCTCCATATCTTTGGTGGGGAGCTAAGCCAGCCTGTCCTTTGTCAGCAGCCCTCCTCTGCCTGCCAACTGCCTTCAGCCTCCTTGCTGACCTGCTCCTCCTCCTCCTCCATCCTTTGCTCCCACACATCAGGACCTTTTCATTTTCCTTCCTTCCTGCTGTTCCAGTTCCAAAGCCTTAGGCTTGTGTGTTCCTCACCTTTATGGGGAAATGGTTGTGGAGACTCTGGACCTCAGCTCTGGCAGATTCTAAGCCAACAGCAGCTCTGTGCTCTTGGAGCACCAGGACCTGATTTTAGAATCTTTCCAGAACCCACTTTTTTTTTTGAATTCAGCTTCTCTTTATCTTGCACCTTCCCACTGACAGCATGAAGATCATATGTGTATAGTCTCCTTAACAGGGAAGTCCTGATGAGGGTCTGCAGGGCCCTTTTCAGGATGATCTTTCTTTCCTCATCTTTGTGAAATCTCTCCTTTCTGCATAGTTTTCACTCTTAGTTAAAGCTTTATGTAGTCCTTCTCAGCTGTTCAATTCTAGATGTCAAGACAAGTGGACTTTTCAAATACGCCTATGGAAATCCTTTTTGTGTGTAACTGTCTTCCCTCTGTCCCAACATACTGATCCATCAGAGGTACTTAAAGTGGCTCTCTTGAAAACAAATCTCTTGTGTTTCCCTGCTGAGCTGGCCATGTCTCCCACAGATTTCTCCACCTTGAGGCCCCCAAGTCATTGCAGCCTCTTCCCATGTATATTCTCATCATGGTCATATAATAGCTAACAATTCCACAGTGCTTACATGTGCCAGACACCGCTCTGAGAACTTCACGTGCATTAAGACATTTAGTCTTTACAGCACCCCATTTTACAGGTAATGAAAGTGAGGCAGAGGGCACTGAAGTGACCTGCTAAAGGCCACACAGGTAGGTGATGGTGGAGCCAGATTCAGGGTGTATCCTCTTAACACTTGTGTTGTCCTAACTTTTTGTTCACTTGTTCCTCTGCTGACTCCTTTCCAGAAAAAGATAACTCTGTGGTTCTGGATTGTAGTATATGGGCTATGCCCCTTAAGGCAGGGGCCAGAATAGATTCTACTCTGTGTGATACGCAATTATAAGGAGAGAGAGGAAAAAATAGAGAAGAGGAAGTGTTTCCTGGCTTTTGAGATGAAGAAGAGAAGAAAGGATTAGGAAAAGATCACATGAACATGTTAACCCATGGTCTCTGTTCCCAGAGACCCCTTAGCCTGCCTACCTGTGGGCTTGACAGGGGAGATTCAGGGTCCTGATCAGGCCTGGGATCCTGCCAGCGGGTTATGATCAGGCTCTGAATCTGAGGAAGGAGGCAGGTTTCAGTGAGATCTAACGTCAGAAGTGCACTGATTCTTCTCTCTACCTACAGTGAGAACTGTTGATAAGAGGGAGACCCAGAGGGAGTATCCTCCCCCTCAAGCCAGACCTCTGTGGGCATCGGTGCTGCAGCTCTCCCAGGAGAGAACAGTCCTGATGCCCTCACTGAGTTCTGTGCCCAGGAGACTAGGGAGCCTGGCTGTAGAGATGTAGCCTCTACACCTGGAAGGGAAGTAGGACCATGGAGCCATAGAGGTGGTGGCGTGTTCATGCACATGCATGTGTGCTATGTACATGTGCGTGCTAGTACACTCTATGTGCTCTCTGTACATGCCTGTGCTCCTGTGCATGTCAGCATGTAGCTGGAAGGAGAGGTGATGGCCTCTGACATCTCTGAGTTTTTTCGTCTGTATGGATGACTGTGTCTAGGTGCAGGTGTCATGTTATAGGGAAGAGATTAAGCTACAAGCTCTGGAACCAGACTTGTACTTGTGCTTAGTTGCTCAGTCATGTCCGACTCTTTGTAACCTTATGGATTGTTAGCCCTCCAGGCTCCTCTGTCCATGGGATTCTCCAGGCAAGGATACTGGAGTGGTTTGCCATGCCTTCCTCCAGGGGATCTTCCCAACCCAGGGATCGAACCCAGGTCTCCTGCACTGCAGGCAGGTTCTTTACCATCTGAGCTACCAGGGAAGCTGGAACCAGACTTAATAGATTCAAATACCGGCTCTGCCTCTAACAAGTTATGTGAACTCTGCAAGAGTTAATCTCCTTTGAGTCTAATTTTGATTTTGTTCGCCTTTCTTAAACATTTTATTGCTTCATTATCTTAAGCCAGACTATCGTTTTTGAATTCCAGTTCCATCAGTTATTATATGGGCACATTGGAGCAAGTTATTTAACTTCTCTAATCCACACTGTTCTCAAGTATAAGTGGCATAGCAAACACAATTTTTAGATACATTTTTTCCAATTTTCCCCTTTAAATTGACTTTATAGGTTAGGTTATAAGTTCACAGAAAAATTCATCAGAAAGTATGCAGAGTCCCCTGTATCCCCTGGCCTTATATACATATAGCCCCCATTATCACCCTTCCTCACCACAGGGTGTATTTGGTATCACTGATTAACTTACATTGACACATCTTACCCAAAGCCCATAGTTTTACATTGGGCTTTGTTCTAGGTGGTGTACCTTCTGTGGGTTTTAACAAAAATATAATGACATGTATCCTTCATTATAGTATCATAGAGAATAATTTCACTGCCTAAAATTCCTGTGCTCCATCTATTCATTCTTTCCTTCCCCAACCCCTGGCACCTACTGATCCTTTTTACTGTCTCTGTAGTTTTGCCTTTTCTGGAATACACTGTTGGAATCATCTAGAATGTAGCCTTTTCACATTGGCTTCTTTCAGTTAGTATTTGCACTGAAGGTTCTTCCATGTGTTTTCATGGGTGGGTAGCTCATTTCTTCTTGTAAAAAGTGAAAGTGTGAAGTATTAGTTGCTCAGTAGTGTCCGACTTTTTGGGACCCAATGGACTGTAGCCTGCCAGGCTCCTCTGTCCATGGAATTCAGGCAAGAATGATGGCGTGGGTAGCCATTCCTTTCTCCAGGGCATCTTCCTGACTCAGGGATCTAACCCTGGTCTCCTGCATTGAAGTTAGATTCTTTACTGTCTGAGCCACCATAGCTGAATACTATTCCACTGACTATATTTATCATGGTTTATTTCACCTA
Organism: Bos indicus; assembly: GCF_029378745.1. Classification (NCBI taxonomy): domain Eukaryota; kingdom Metazoa; phylum Chordata; class Mammalia; order Artiodactyla; family Bovidae; genus Bos; species Bos indicus. The sequence continues at coordinate 93,551,536 of NC_091770.1, read as the reverse complement.
TCAATATATATCTTTTTGTAAGTAGCTAGAGATGACTTATTGTACACAGGAAAGGCAAAAATTTATTTTGCTGCCTGATGTCAACTGAAACAAATGCACCACCTGAAAGTTGAGAATTATATTTTACTCAGCACACAAAACTGAAGACTTAAGTCCAGGACTCAGCCTCTCAGATCATTCAGAGAGACTGCTCCAAAACTGCAACTGGGAGCTCAGGATATATAGTAGCTTTTGTAACACAGATCAGGTTTTCAGAATATCAAAAGATTACTGTTAATTACAGAAAATAAGGCATCTTGAGTTAATGGATTTACCATTTTCTATGTATCTTGCTCGGTTGCTCAGTAGTGTCCCACTGTTTGTAACCGCTTGGACTCTGTCCATGGGATTCTCCAGGCAAGAATACTGGAGTGGGTTACCATTTCCTCCTCCAGGGGATCTTCCTGATCCGGGGATCAAACCCGCGTCTCTTGAGGCTCCTTCATTGGCAGGTGAATTCCTTACCACTGAGCCACCTGGGAATCCCATTTTCTATGTATGGGAAAATGCAAAAGTCTGGGCTCTTGGAAATCATTCCTTTGCTATGAACCTCAGCTATCTGGGACCAGTATCCTGTGCTTTCTCATCCGAGTCTGCTCAGGGTTCATCCTTGGGGGTGACTGTAGTGGCTGTCTGCTGATGGTAGCCTCTATTTTCCAATCCTAGCCTCCCTATTCTCAAGTTTAAAAAGCCCCAATAAGAGGTTTTCTCTGTCTCTCAAAGAAATTCCAATGTTTATTGCTTTTACCAGCTTGGATGATTTCCACTATTTGTTTTATTAAAGTTTAGCTGATTTATTATATTAGTTTTAGGTGTACAACATTCAGTATTTTTTATAGATTATGCTCAGTTTAAAGTTACTACAAAATAATGGCTATAGTTTCCTGTGCTGTACAAAATATCCTTGTTACTTATTTATTTTATACATTGTAGTTTGTATCTTTTAATCCTCTACCCCTATCTTGCCCCTTACCCCTTGCCTTACTCCACTGGTAACCACTAGTTTGTTCTCTGTGAGTCTGTTTCTCTTTTGTTATATTCATTCATTTGTTTTATTTTTTAGATTCCACATAAAGGTGATAACTTAAAGTAGTTGTCTTTGTCTGCCTGGCTTATTTCACTAAGCATAATACCATATAGGTCCATCCACACTGTGGCAAATGGCAGCATTTCTTCTTTTTTATGGATGAGTAGTATTTCATTGTATATATATGCCATATCTTCTTTACTCATTCATTGGTTTAGGGATACTTGGTGCTTCCATATCATGGCTATTGTAAATAGTGCTCTTGTGAATACTGAGATGGATGTTTCTTTTTGAATTAGTGTTTTTATTTTTCTGATATAGTTCAAGGAATAGAAATATTGGATTATATGAGAGTTCTATTTTTAGGTTTTTGAGTAGATGCTGTACTATTTTCTAGAGTGGCTGCACCAATTTATGTTCCCAGCAACAGTGTACTAGGGATCCTTTTTTTACATCCTTGCCAACATGTGCTATTTGTAGACCTTTTGATAATTGACATTCTGAAAAGTATGAGGTGATATCTCATTGTGTTTTTGATTGGCATACCCTGATGATTAGAGCTGTTGAACATCTTTTCATGTGCATGTTGGCCATCTGTGTATCTTGTTTGGAAACACGTCTATTCAGGTTTTATGCCCATTTTAATGGTATTATTTGTTTTTTGATATTGAATTGCATGAGCCATTTATGTATTTTGGATGTTAATCAAATATTTTCACCCATTTAGTAAGTTGTCTTTTCATTTTGTAGATGGTTTCTTTGGCTGTGCAAAAGTTTTTGACTTAACTTAGGTCTCATTTAAAAATTTTGCTTTCATTTCTTTTGCTTTAGGAGACACATCTCAAAAAATATTGCTACCATTTGTGTTAAAGAGTGGTCTGCCTATGTTTTCCTCTAGAAGTTTTACTGTTTCAGGCCTTACATTTAGGTCTTTAATTCAAATATGTTTTTTCTATGGTTTAAGAAAACTGGTTTTTAATGTTTGAAATATTCTGCCTAATTCCTCTTTTATTGAATCTTCAATTCTCAAAATTGAAACACTCCTGAAGAACAATCTTACGTCATCCCTCCAAGAAGTCTTTGATAATTTTCTATCAAATCTATGTTATTTCTTATTTAAAAATAGCAAAATTTTATAGTTTCTGGAACACTAGCCAGTGTGAAGCATATAGAAGAGTTATTTGGGGATAGTTTTATCCAATATATGAATGGCAGGAAATGTTTTCCTGCATCTAGATTCCTAGCAGTATTTGGCCTGGGATTGAACATACGTTTGTGCAAAGTGATTGATAGAGACCAAGTGATCTGGCTTCCATGTCAATGCTCTTACTGTGATTCAAGCCCAGCTCTCATTACCTCTTTGAGTACCATGTGAAAAATGGTACTCATCTCTTAGTACCATCTAAGTACCTGATCATCTCTTAGGTCATCTCCCAGTTATGACATTCCCTCTTGTTATTCTTTCTATGACTAAATTCTGCTCCTTAATTTCCTCAGACCCCTCTTTATATCTTTGTTTCTTAGGCTGTAGATGAAAGGGTTCAACATGGGTGTCACTATTGTGTACATAACTGTGGCTACCCGGTCCTTCACCACTGAGTACATGGACAGTGGCCTAAAATACACATAGATGACACTCCCATAGAAGAAGACCACCACAGTGAGGTGGGAGCCACAGGTGGAGAAGGCCTTCCACTTCCCAGCCGCAGAGGGGATTTTGAGCACAGTGACGATGATTCTCAGGTAGGAGAAGAGAATGCACAGGAAAGGGGTGGCAATGACAGCCAGGGTCTCGGTCATGACCACAATCTGGTTGGTAGTCGTGTCAGAGCAGGAGAGCTTGAGCACAGGCTGCGTATCACAGAAGAAGTGCTTGATGACATGGGAGGCACAGAAAGACAGGCGGGACATAAGTAGCACATACATCATAGAGTGCAGATGAGAGATGGTGCATGAACCCAGCAACAGGAGGAGACAACACCGTGGGCTCATGACCACATCATAATGGAAGGGGTTGCAGATGGCTACCAGCCTGTCTATGGCCATTGAGGCCAGCAGGTAGCTGTCAGTGTTCCCCAAGGCCATGAAGAAGTATATCTGGACCAGACAGCCCACATAGGGGGTGAATTTTGTCTCTGAGAGTAAGTTCACCAGCATGTTGGGCACAATGACTGTTGTGAAGCAGATGTCTGTGAAGGACAGGTTGCTGAGGAAAAAGTACATAGGGGTGTGGAGCCAAGAGTCAGAGTGGATGGCCAGGATGATGAGTCCATTCCCCACCAGGGTGACCAGGTACATAACGAGGAATACAGTAAAGAGGGGTTTCTGCATCTGGGGGTTGGAAGAGATGCCCAGGAGGATAAAGCCTGAGATGCTGCTGCTATAGTTCTTCATGTCCTTGACCTCTGGTCAGGGTTTGGAGGAGTCGTGGGAGAAGATGTGAAGGGCAATTTGACCAAGATGCCGCCTTCCTTAATCTCTAGCCTATAACAAAAAGAAGCCCATTGCCATTATTAGGATTTTAAAGAATATCTACTTCAAGAAACTACAGAGATCAGGGGATAAAATCCAAGAAGGAGAAAGGTAAACGAAGTCCAAGCCACTCCCTACAGGAGAAACTAAACTTTTCCCTTGTGTTCTTAGGAACTTATGATTTGTCTGAGCTCTTCTCAATTCTCTGTGGGAAGATATCTCTTAAGTTCTTTCTTGATCAAATTTGTTAATTCCCCTTCTGCCTACTTTTTTTCTTATTTTGAAAGGGAAGAGGCTGTTGGGTTCCCTCATGGATCAAGATGCTTCCATACAAGGGGTCGCTATGAATGAGGTTCTCTCATCAGGATCCTCTCCTGCTCACTTGTCCAGAGGTGGTGGTGGTGGTGGTGGGACAAAAGTGAGCATTGGATTTCATCAGTGCTCCTCAGTAGCCACAAAGTTCAGTTGAGACTTCCTAAGTCTCAGAGTAGTTTGTTCTTAAAGATTTATTTAAGCAATTCCATTTGGGTCACATGTTCTAGATGCTCAGATTCTAGGTTTTTGGTTCAGGAAAGTGAAAGTGAAAGTCACTCAGTCGTGTCAGACTCTTTGAGACCCCATGGACTGTATAGTCCATGGAATTCTCCAGGCCAGAATACTGGAGTGGGTAGCCATTCCCTTCTCCAGGGGATCTTCTCAACCCAAGGGTTGAACTGAGGTCTCCCGCATTGCAGGCAGATTCTTTACCAGCTGAGCCACAAGGGAAGCCCCAAAATACTGGAATGGGTAGCCCATCCCTTCTCCAGCAGATCTTCCCAACCCAGGAATTGAACCAGGGTCTCCTGCATTGCAGGCAGATTCTTTACCAACTGAGCTATGAGTGCTCCTCCAAATAGTCACATTATCAGAAATGTTACTAAGATTTATTCTCTTGATATATTGATTTTTCTGATTAAGAAACTATGAATATCTTGGGCTTCGCTGGTGGTGTAGTGGTTAAGAATCCACCTGCCGTTGCAGGACACCCAGGTTTAACCCCTGGTCTGGGAAGATCCCACCTCCCAGGGAGCAAATAAGCCCATGTGCCACAACTACTGAGCCTGTTCTTTAGAGCCTGGAAATTGCAACTGCTGAAGCCCATGCACCTTAGAGCCCATGCTCTGCAACAAGAGAAGGCACCACAATGAGAAGCCCTCACACCATAGCCCTGCTAGCCACAACTAGAGGAAAGCCCATGCAGCAACGGGACCCAGCACAGACATAAATAAATAAATAAAATGAAAAAGAAAGTAGTAAGTTTTTGTTCTAAATATTCAAATATTCAGTTCAGTTCAGTTCAGTCACTCAGTCATGTCCAACTCTTTGCGACCCTATGAATCACAGCACACCAGGTCTCCCTGTCCATCACCAACTCCTGGAGTTCACCCAGACTCATGTGCATTGAGTCAGTGATGCCATCCAGCCATCTCATCCTCTGTCGTCCCCTTCTCCTCCTGCCCCCAGTGAGTCAACTCTTCGCATGAGGTGGCCAAAGTATTGGAGTTTCAGCTTCAGCATCAGTCCTTCCAATGAACACCCAGGACTGGTCTCCTTTAGGATGGACTGGTTGGATCTCCTTGCAGTCCAAGGGACTCTGAAGAGTCTTCTCCAACACCACAGTTCAAAAGCATCATCTTTGGCACTCAGCTTTCTTCACAGTCCAACTCTCACATCCATACATGACCACTGGAAAAACCATAGCCTTGACTAGATGGACCTTTGTTGGAAAAGTAATATCTCTGCTTTTTAATATGCTATCTAGGTTGGTCATAACTTTCCTTCCAAGGAGTAAGCGTCTTTTAATTTCAAATATTACAGGAAATTAAAACACTGTGTGTAAGGACTCCATCTCACCAATGGCACTGGAAAGACAAGGCAAGGATGATCTCTGTTACCACTGTTAAGCTACGCTCTTCAGTTGACAGCCTTACTCAGTGAAAAAGCAAAGTGAAAGAAACAAAAAGCATAAACATTAGAAAAGTTGATACTGTCATTATTAAGTGACTTAATTGAATCCTGTGAAAATTGCAGCAAAATGGTCAAATATAAGATAAATATACAAATACCAGTCTATCCTAAAGGAAATCAGTCCTGAATTTTCATTGGACAGACTGATGCTGAAGCTGAAGCTCCAATACTTCGGGCCACCTGATGCGAAGACCTGGCTCATTGGAAAAGACCCTGATGCTGGGAAAGATTGAAAGCAGGAGGACAAGGGTTCAATAGAGGATGAGATGGTTGGATGGCTTCACCAGTCGATGGACATGAGTTTGAGAAAGCTCCAGGAGTTAGTGATAGGGAAGCCTGGTGTGTTGCAGTCCATGAGATCACAAAGAGTCAGACACGACTGAGAGACTGGACTGGAACTGAGATACAAATATTGACATTCTTCCTATAGAAAAAATATGTTGGAGCAAAACATTACAACTGACAATGGTAAGAAAGTCTGAAACATACTTAGGATATACCTGAGGAAGGAAAAACGAAATGGTAAAGGGCTATATGAAGAAACTATAACAGACCACAAATGAGCAATCTGAATAAATAGAGTAAATTTTAGAAATATTTCTAAAAATGGAAGAGTCAATATTTTAAAATGTCAATTCTTAGATTCCACCTATAAGTTTTATCATACAGTATTTGTATTTCTCTGTCTCTTTCATTTAGCAATATGCCCTCAAGTTCCATTCAGGTTGTAAATGGCAGAGTTTCCTTTTTTCTAATGGTTGAATCTAAAAAGGACTAACTTATGGAAACAGAGATTTGTGGTGGTTTCCAGATGCTGGGAGGTGAGGGAAATGAGATGTTGATCAAAAGATATAAATTTCCATTATAAGATGAATAAATTCAAGGATCTAAAGTACAACTGGTGACTAATATTAACAATATAGTATTATATACTTGAAAGGTGCTGAGAGGGAATGCATTCATTTATTTCTTATTTATTTTATTGAGATATAAGTGACATGGAATTAAGTAAGTTTAAGGTGTTCAGTATGTTTATTTGATGCATTTAGATATTACAATATGAGTAACAATGTATCATTAGATAACACCTAAATCACATCATACCCACTCCAGTGTTCTTGCCTGGAGAATCCCAGGGACGGGGGAGCCTGGTGGGCTGCCCTCTATGGGGTCGCACAGAGCCGGACACGACTGAAGCGACTTAGCAGCAGCAGCAGCAGCAGTAAATCACATCATATAATTATTTCTTTTTTGGTGGCAACAATTAAGATCTAGTCTAATAACATCTGTGAAGGTTTATAATATATTATTGCTGTGTATAATCACTATGCTGTGTATAGATCTCCAAAATTTGCTTAACTATTGGTGGCAACTTTATACTCTTAAATATCTTCCTAATTCCTCTATCCCATAGTCCCTGGTAACAGCCATTCTACTTAAGGGAGTATATCTTAGCTATTCTGACCACAAAAAATAAAAATGCTAATTTATATGAGGTGATGGATATGTGATTATCCCTTGTGTTAGTCCTTTTGAAACATCCAAGTTTACCAAATCATCTTGTACACTTTAAACTTATGCCATGTTATATGTACATTATATCTCAATAAAGCTGAAAAAGAGTCAAATGTTCTCAAATAGGTAGAATTAAGGGCTTCCCTGGTAGCTCAGCTGGTACAGAATCTGCTTGCAATGCAGGAGACCTTGGTTTGATTCCTGGGATGGGAAGATCCACTGGAGGAGGGAAAGGCTACCCACTCCAGTATTCTGGCCTGGAGAATTCCATGGACTATGCAGTCCATGGGTTCACAAAGAGTCGTACAGGACTGACTGAGCCATTTTCACTTTCACCGTTAATAACACCCCAGGGAATTTTTTTAATGGGAATTGAGAAATCCATTTTAAAATTCATCTAGAGAGGTAAATGGTCAAGAAAAAAGAAAAGTGGAAAAATGGAATAATGAGAGATTACTTTTCTAACCAAAAATATAGCACAGTATAATGAAAAACAATAAGGTAATGGAATACACAGAAAAACAAATCAATGGTTCAATATGAAGAATTTTGTATACCTGTATTTATACACGTATATACAGCTAGAAAATCACTGCAGATGGTGACTGCAGCCATGAAATTAAAAGACACTTACTCCTTGGAAGGAAAGTTATGACCAACCTAGATAGCATATTGAAAAGCAGAGACATTACTTTGCCAACAAAGGTCTGTCTAGTCAAGGCTATGGTTTTTCCTGTGGTCATGTATGGATGTGAGAGTTGGACTGTGAAGAAGGCTGAGCGCCAAAGAATTGATGCTTTTGAACTGTGGTGTTGGAGAAGACTCTTGAGAGTCCCTTGGACTGCAAGGAGATCCAACCAGTCCATTCTGAAGGAGATTAGCCCTGGGATTTCTTTGGAGGGAATGATGCTGAAACTGAAACTCCAGTACTTTGGCCACCTCATGCAAAGAGTTGACTCATTGGAAAAGACTCTGATGCTGGAAGGGATTGGGGGCAGGAGGAGAAGGGGACGACAGAGGATGAGATGGCTTGATGGCATCACTGACTCAATGGACGTGAGTCTCAGTGAACTCCGGGAGTTGGTGATGGACAGGGAGGCCTGGCGTGCTGAGATTCATGGGGTCGTGAAGAGTTGGACAAGACTGAGCGACTGAACTGACTGAACTGAACTGATACAGCTAGATCTGAATGGAACTTAATATATGGTAAAAATTTATTTCATACCAATGGAGAAAGGATGGACTCTTTAAAAAATGATATTTATGACAACTGGCTCAATGATTTGAAAAAATAAGCCTAGATTTCTATCTAATCCATCATAGAAGTAAAGCCCGTATGAATGAGCAACTTAAAAGTAAAGACTCTAAACAATGAAATAATTAGGAAAAAATAAAGAAGCATATTTTTATGGTCTCATAATGAAGATGCCATCACAAGGAAGAAGTAAAATATAGATGCATGAATGACAAAATACTGTACTCAGAAATGTGAACATTACTCTGAAAGAGATCATACGGAAAGCTAAAATATAAACTATTGACTCAGAGAAAATATCTGCAACACATTTACCAAAGTAAACATATGAGAAGATGTTCAACCACACTGGCAATCAGAAAGTAGAAATTAGGCTGCATTGCAATTTATACCTGTGAGATTGTATAAAGGTTCAGAACAGGCTTCCCTGGGATGTGTCATTATGGCCTGTAGATTAGTTTGATTTCAAAGCAATTGAGACCCATCAGGCTCAACAAAAACTGCTGCTTCTCCCTTTATTCACAGAGTTGAAATGGAAAGGTAATTATTACCAGAGAAAAATTTTATCTAAGTGGCCCCATCTGTATGGCAGGACAAACATCCCACCACCCAGCATCTGCTCTTCTTATCGTTTGTGGATAAACCTTCTGTCCTCGAGAGCCTCAGGCTCTTAGCTTAACCCTTAGCTTGAGATGGCAATAGATTTCATTGGACCTTTCTGTCTTTTAACCTCCCATGTCTGTAAGGTCTCTGGCCCTGTCATGTGTGTGGAGTTCCCAAAGAAAGTGAAATTTGATTTTCTCCCATTAATTTGTCTCATGTCAATTTGATTATTAGACTATTGGAAAGAGTCTTCAAACAGGATAGAAAATTTCCCCATTATTGTAAATATATATTTTTTAGCAATATAGAAAAGGAAGAAGACCTATCCTTGAAAAATAGTCAAGGATATTATACAAACCTATCTATGAAAAATAGTCATCTAAGTGTAGCACAAAGATATGTACATACATTTTGATTTTAGCATTGCTTACAATACTGATTAAACTGAAAAGTTAAAGTCACTCAGTTGTGTCCAACTCTTGGCGACCCCGTGGACTATTCAGTCCATGGAATTCTCCAGGCCAGAATACTGGAGTAAGTAGCCTTTCCCTTCTCCAGGGGATCTTCCCAACCCAGGGATTGAACCCAGGTCTCCTGCATTGCAGGCAGATTCTTTATCAGCTGAGCCACAAGGGAAGCCCAAGTATACTGGAGTGGGGAGCCTATCTCTTCCCCAGGGTATCATCCCCACCCAGGAGTTGAAGTGGGGTCTCCTGAATTGCAGGCGGATTCTTCACTACCTGATCTAGCAGGGAAAATTCGGTATTATAAATAACACTTTGATTTTAGTAGCTTACAACACCAAATAAAACAATAGGAATAAACAACCTACAAAGGAAACAACCTAAATATCTACACACAGTCTTTAAAGAAATTCAATGACTACTATTAGTCAACATTTATTATCACTCAATATATATATATACCACACACTGATGTAAGAAGTACTTTGCCTATTGTTAGCATTTTATTGTCTCCAAATCATAAGATATAGGCCTTATTAGTTTTCATTCCAATCCCAAAGAATGGCAGTTCCAAAGAATGCTCAAACTACTGCACAGTTGCACTCATCTCACACGCTAGTAAAGTAAAGCTCAAAATTCTCCAAGCCAGGCTTCAGCAATAGGTGAACCGTGAACTTCCAGATGTTCAAGCTGGTTTTAGAAAAGGCAGAGGAACCAGAGATCAAATTGGCAACATGTGCTGGATCATCGAAAAAGCAAGAGTTCCAGAAAAACATCTATTTCTGCTTTATTGACTATGCCAAAACCTTTGACTGTGTGGATCACAATAAACTGTGGACAATTCTGAAAGAGCTGGGAATACCAGATCACCTGACCTGCCTCTTGAGAAATTTGTATGCAGGTCAGGAAGCAACAGTTAGAACTGGACATGGAACAACAGATTGGTTCCAAATAGGAAAAGGAGTACGTCAAGGGTGTATGTTGTCACCCTGCTTACTTAACTTCTATGCAGAGTACATCATGAGAAACGCTGGACTGGAAGAAGCACAAGCTGGAATCAAGATTGCCGGGAGAAATATCAATAACCTCAGATATGCAGATAATACCACCCTTATGGCAGAAAGTGAAGAGGAACTCAAAAGCCTCTTGATGAAAGTGAAAGTGGAGAGTGAAAAAGTTGGCTTAAAGCTCAACATTCAGAAAACTAAGATCATGGCATCTGGTCCCATCACTTCATGGGCAATAGATGGGAAAACAGTGGGAACAGTGTCAGACTATTTTTCTGGGCTCCAAAATCAGTGCAGATGGTGATTGCAGCCATGAAATTAAAAGACGCTTACTCCTTGGAAGGAAAGTTATGACCAACCTAGATAGCATATTGAAAAGCAGAGATATTACCTTGCCAACAAAACTCTGTCTAGTCAAGGCTATGGTTTTTCCAGTGGTCATGTATGGATGTGAGAGTTGGACTGTGGATAAAGCTGAGGGCCGAAGAATTGATGCTTTTGAACTGTGGTGTTGGAGAAGACTCTTGAGAGTCCCTTGGACTGCAAAGAGATCCAACCAGTCCATCCTAAAAAGGAGATCAGTCCTAGGTGTTCATTGGAAGGACTGATGCTGAAGCTGAAACTCCAGTACTTTGGCCCCCTCATGCACAGAGTTGACTCATTGGAAAAGACCCTGATGCTGGGATGGATTGGGGGCAGTAGGAGAAGGGGACGACAGAGGATGAGATGGCTGGATGGCATCACCGACTCGATGGACATGAGTTTGAATGAACTCTGGGAGTTGGTGATGGACAGGGAGGCCTGGCGTGCTGTGATTCATGGGGTCGCAAAGAGTCGGACACGACTGAGTGACTGAACTGAACTGAACTGATATACATATTTTACAGGATAAAAAATTACAGTTTAGCAAGGTTTACCAACTTACCAGATCCCATAGTTAGTAAGTGGTTGAGCTGAGATTTGAATTCAGGCAGTTTGATCACAAAGCAGAAGGTATTTATTCGTCGCTAAACTGTGTTGTCACTGTTACACTACTGCCTATGATATTTTAAGTGATAAAAGCAATTTGCAGAATAGCGGATACAGAGTAATCCTGTTTTTGTAGAGATATACTTCCTTTATATGTTTTCTTTGTTGTGGCGTCTGTGTTTACCTAGTGTAGTTGCCTCCAGGAGTGAGAATGATGGTATGGAGTGTGGAGTTCCTTCCATATTTCACTTTATGTGTTTGCATTTAAATGTAAGGGACACATGTCTCTTCAATTAATTTTATAATTAAAAAGTGGAAGTTCCCTAAAATTCGACTTCCCAGAGAACTAGCGATGTGTGCATATATTTAAGTTGCTTTCTCTGCATGGATCCACACACACATATTATATCCAGAAATGGGGTCATATTATTCAGAATACTTTTCCTCCTCCATAGACAGTGTTGCAGTAGATATTTTTGTATATAAATATTTTGCTCTCATGAGAGAGGTTGTATGGTACAGAATATATTCTAAGAGATGGAAAGCTGAGTTGGAGCTTGTGAACACAGAAAGTTTTAGTAGGTACTCCCAATCTGAGACAATTAGTCTTCAACCTACTCCTGGGCAAATATTCATTTGACTCTGGACTCTTTCCTGCTTTCCTTCACTGTCTCTCTCTCTTTTTTTTAGCCTCAGTTTTCCTTGGTGGTGAAGGACTATCTGGCTTGCCTTGGTCCTGAACCCAGATTCCTCAGATCTACGTGACATTTCTCAGGGCAGTAGTGAGTCCCCTTCCCATTTAGCTGAAACTGGTAAGACTGTCTGTTTCCTCATGCCTTGGGCAGGTCCTTTCACTTCAGTGTACCCAATCAAAAAGATGAGGGTGGGGCGTGGTTAAACTTTCTGACTGCCTGCTCTTGTCATGTGGAGACTCAAGTGACATTTGACATTTGTATATTACCGTGTGCCATCATCACATCAAATTGTTTCATTAAATACGTCAGATTTGTATATCAATTAGACTTCATTAAAGCTAAAAAAAAAAAAAAAAAAAAAAGAGGCAAGCAACATTGCAGAGCCTTGAAGATTTGCAGACTCAATCTACACTCTTAAGAGAATCCTGCCTATTTGTCCTTGAAAACTTTTCAGAGTTAGCCTTAAAATGAATTCAGTGATTTTGACTGCAGTTGGGTGAGCAGTCTCATGGGTAAAAGTCAATTCCACGTACATGCAATACCTGTGTGTTGCCCCCAGAGCACACTTAGAGGAGAGAAGCTTGTGTTATCTGATGCCAGATCATTACATGTGTTACCTATCCTGAGACTCTTGATGGGAAAATGCAGTATCAATGAATGAGATGTTAGAGATCAGACGTGGACTGCCTGTGCCCACTTCCAGATATTTAGCCTCTCTTTCTCATGCTGTTGGTTTAACATGACCCACAGAAGGTGGAGCTGGGATGCTGCCTTACAAGTCTTTGTGATAATTAAGAAGTGTGGGTTTTTGATTCACAGCCAATTTAAGAGTGAAAATTGAAGCACTTTTCATTTTTTTTTCAAAAGCAACATTATAGCAATTTGATTAGATTATCTTCACTTTTAAGTTTATGATTAATTACACAAATTATTTGACTACCTTCCAATTACTTAAATAATATATGCTAAGACATTTTTTATGTGGTATAGGACTTTGTAAAGGAAAGTGATTTTGATTAGCAATAAAACATTTTGTGTTACTTACAAAATTAAAGATATATTTTGGTAAAAGTTTGGTAATTCTTTCTATAGGTGTTTAATTTTACAGTTCCTACAATAACCTACAAAAATGAAATTTTTAATGATGTTGCTTTCATCCAGTAGTAACTGGGAAGGACCAGGAAGCCCTGGGAATGTTTCCAAGCCTTTTAAATCACACTATCTCTCCTTATCCCCTTGTGCTTCCCTGGTGGCTCAGATGGTAAAGCATCTGCCTGCAATGCGGGAAACCCCGGTTCGATTCCTGGGTCAGGAAGATCCCTTGGAGAAGGAAATGGCAAGCCACTCCAGCACTCTTGCCTGGAAAAATCCCATGGACGGAGGAGCCTGATAGGCTACAGTCCATGGGGTCACAAAGAGTCAGACACGACTGAGTGACTTCACTTTCACTTTCTATCCCTCCTTAAAAGGTGTTTACTCCCCTTCTTTCTGCCTAGTTTTCACTCCCATAGAAGATTAAAACTTTACCTAGTCCTTCCCAGCTGTTCAATTCTAGATGCCAAGGCAAGTGAACTTTTCAAATATTCCCGCTGGAATCCTTTTTGTGTACAATTGTCTTCCCTCTCACTCAACATACTGATCCATCAAAGGTGCTTCAAGTGGGACTTCTGAAAACAGATCTCTGGTGTTCCTCCAGTGAGCTGGCCATGCCTCACCGGGATGTCTACACTTTAATACTGCCATTGCAGCCCTTCTCACGTACATTCTCTGTGAGGGTCATAAAATAGCTAACAATTCCATCGTGTTTAAAAAATATGCCAGACACTGCTCTAAGAACTTCACATATATTAAGAAATTTAGTCTTTATAGCACCTCATTTTACAGATAATGAAAGTGAGGCAGAGGGACCTGTTGGAGGCCACATAGCTAGGTGATAGTCGAAGCCAAATTCAGAGCCAAATGCTCCTAAACTCTGCATTATCCTAAGATTTTTGTTCACTTGTTCCCCCCGACATCATTTTGAGCCCTTTAAGGCAAGGGCCAGTGCTTCACACAGAGTAGATTCTTCACCGATGTGTAATACATAATGAAAACTGGAGAGATGAAAAAGTAGAGCAGAGGCCTTGGTTCCTGGCTTTTGAAATGAAGGAGAGAAGAGAGGATTAGGAAAAGGTCACATGAAGATGTTAAACCTCAGGCTCTATTCCCAGAGACCCCTCAGCTTGCCTACCTGTGGACTCGACAGAGGAGCTTTAGGGTCCTAATCAGGCCTGGGGTCCTGCCAGGGGGTTATGATCGGGCTCTGAATCTCTGAGGAGGGAGGCAGGTTGCAATGAGATCTAACTTCAGAAGTGTGCTGATTCTTCTCTATCTGCAATGAGAACTGTTGATAGAAAGGAACCCAGGGGTGTTCCCCCCGACCTACCTCTGCAAGCCAGAGCCCTGGGAATCATTTCTGCAACCTTCCCAGGAGAGAACAGTCCTGATGCCCTCACTGAGCTCTGTGCCCAGGAGACTGGGGAATCTGGGCTCCAGAGGTGTAGCCTCTACACCTGGGAAGGGAAGTAGGGCCATGGAGCCGTAGGGGTGGAGGTGTGTTCATGTATGTGTGCTATGTTTACAGGTGTGTGCTGGTACACTCTATGTGCTTTCTGTACACACCTGTGCTCTTGTGCATGTCAGCATGTTGGGTGGAAGGAGAAGTGATGGCCTCTGACATCTCTGAACTTCTATGTCTGCAGGGATGACTGTATCTAGGTGTAGGTTAGTGTTACAGGAAAGAGTTTAAGGTACACACTCTGGAGTCAGACTGAATGGATTTGAATACTGGCTCTGTCTCTTACAAGGTGTGGGAACTTTTGTAGGAGTTAATCTTTTTTTTTTTTTTTCTGACTGTGCTCTGTGGCATGAGGGATCTTAGTTTACCTGACCAGGTATTGAACTCACGCCCCCTGAGTGGAAGTGCAGAGTCTTAACCACTGGACCACCAGAGTTAACTTTTTGAGACTCATTTTTGATTGATTTTTGTTTGTCTTTCTTAAACACTTTATTACTTCAAGATCTTAAGCCAGACTACTTATTTTGGAATTTCACTTCCAGCAATCACTACATGAGTGAACTGGGGAAAGTTATTTAACTTCTTTAATCCACACTCTTCTCAAGTATAAGTGATATAGCAATCACAACTTTTAGATATGCATTTTGTTTTCTCTTCTTTCAATTTTTTTCCTTTAAATAGACTTTATCCTTCAGAGCATTTATAGAATCATGGAAAAGTTGATCAGAAAGTATAGAGAGGTCCCCGTCACACCTGTCCTTATGTATATTTGTTGTTGTCTAGTCACTCTGTCATGACCGACTCTTTTCGACCTCATGGACTGTAGCCTTCCAGGCTCCTCTATCCGTTGGATTTCCCAGGCAAGAATACTGGAGTAGGTTGCCATTTCCTTCTCCTTATATAGACAAAGCTTCTGCCACAATTACCCTTCCCCACCAGAGTACATTTGGTATAACTGATTAACCTACATAGACACATCATCACCCAAAGTCCATAGTTTACATTAGGCTTCTTTCTTGATGTTGTACCTTTGATGAGTGTTAAAAATATAACAACATGTATCCATCATCATAGTATCATCCAGAGTAGTTTTATCGCCTTAAAATTCCTGTGTTCCATTTAATCCTTTTCTTCCCTCAGCTCTTGGCAACTACTGATCTTTTTACTGTCTCTGTAGATTTGATTTTTCTGGAATACAGTGTTGGAATCATATAGAATGTAGCCTTTTCAGATTGGCTTCTTTCAGTTAGTACATACTTGCAAGCTCCCCCATATGTGTTTTCATGGCTTAGCAGCTCATTTCTTTCTAATGCTGAATAATATTCCATTGCCTGGATGTTTATTTCACCTATCTAAATATATCTTTTTGTGGGTATCTAGACGTGACTGAACTGAACTGAGATGTGACTTACTGTACACAGGAAATGCCAAAAATTAATTTTGCTACCTGATGTTGACAGGAAAAAAAGCACAACCTAAAAGTTGAGAATTATATTTTATTTGGCAGAACAAAATGAGGACTTCAGCCTGGAACACAGCCTCTCAGACCCTCACTTTTCTGTGTATCAGTTCAGTTCAGTAGCTCAGTCGCATCCAACTCTTTGCGACCCCATGGACTGCAGCACACCAGGCTTCCCTGTCCATCACCAACACCCAGAGCTTACTCAAACTCATGTCCTTTGATTTGGTGGTACCATCCAACCATCTCATCCTCTGTTGTCCCTTTCTCCTCCTATCTTAATCTTTCCCAGGATTGGGGTCTTTTCCAATGAGTCAGTTCTTCCCATCAGGTGGCCAAAGTACTGGAGTTTCAGCTTCAGCATCAGTCCTTCCAATGAATATTCAGGACTGATTTCCTTTAGGATGGACTGGTTGAATCTCCTTGTAGTCCAAGGGACTCTCAAGAGTCTTCTTTAACACCACAGTTCAAAAACATCAATTCTTTGGCGCTCAGCTTTCTTTATAGTCCAACTCTCACATCCACACATGACTACTGGAAAAATGATAGCTTTGACTAGATGGACTTTTGTTGGCAAAGTAATGTCTCTGATTTTTAATATGCTGTCTAGTTTGATTATAGCTTTTCTTCCAAGGAGTGAGCGTCTTTTAATTTCATGGCTGCAGTCACCATCTGCAGTGATTTCGGAGCCCAAGAAAATAAAGTCTGTCATGGTTTCCATTGTTTCCCCATCTATTTGCCATGAAGTGGGACCAGATGGGAAGATGCAAAGTCTGGACTCTAGGAAGTCATTCCTTTGCTGTGCACTCAGCTATCTGGGGCCAGTATCCTGTATTTTTTCATCCTGAGTCTCCTCGGGGTGCATGGCTGGGGGCAGCTGGAGTGACTGACTGCTTAGTGGCAACCTCTGTGTTCTCATCCTAGTCTCCCTGCTCTCAAATTGAACAAGCTCTACAGTGCTTTTCTCGGCCTCTCAAGTACATCCCAGGGTTTATTGCTTTTACCTGCTTGGCTAGTTTCCACTATTTTTTTTTTTTAAATTAAAGTATAGTTGATTTATTCTATTATTTTAGTCTCAGGTGTTCAACATAGTGATTCATAATTTGCAATATTTTTGCAAATTATACTGAGTTTACTGTATAAAAATAATGGCTATAGTTCCCTGTGATGTACAATATATTCTTTTTTTTTTTTTTGTACATTGTAGTTTATATCTCTTGAGTCTCTTCCGCTATATTGCCCCTCTCCACTTGGCTTAGTTCACTGGTAACCACTAGTTTGTTTTCTATATCTTTGAGTCTGTTTCTGTTCTTATTAAAATATTCATTCATTTTATGTTTAGATTCCACACAGAAGTGATAACAGAATATTTGTTTCTTTGCTCGGCTTATTTAAGGTCCATCGTATAGGTCCATCCACAGTGTTGCAAATGGCAGTGTTTTTATTCTTTTGTATGGCTGAGTAGTATTCCATTGTGTATGCAGGTATGTTTGTGTGTGTGTTCAGTCACTCAGTTATGTTGAACTCTTGAGTCCCCATGGACTGTAGACCACCAGGCTCCTCTGTCCATGGAATTTTTCAGGCAAGAATATTGGAGTGGGTTTCCATTTCCTATTCCAGGGAACCCCAGGGAATCTTCCTGACCCAGGAATTGAACCTGTGTTTCTTACATCTCCTGCATGGGAAGGCAGATTCTTTACCATTGAGCCACCTGAAAAGTGTGTGTGTGTGTGTGTGTGTGTGTGTATCACATCTTCTTTATCCATTCATCTTTTTAGGAATGCTTAGCTTTTTCTTCTATCATGGCTATTATGAATAGTGTGCTGTGAACATTGGGGGTGCATGCATCTTTTCAAATTAGTGTTCTTACTTCTTTGATCTATTCCTAAGAGTAGAATTACTGCATTATATGTTATTTCTGGGCTTTCCCAGTGGCTCAGTAGTAAAGAATCTGCCTGCAGTGAAGGAGACGCAGGAGACATGGGTCTGATCCCTGGGTCTGGAAGATCCCCTGGAGGAGGGCATGGCAACCCACTCCAGTATTCTTGTCTGGAGAATCCCATGGACAGAGCATCCTGGCAGGCTACAGTTCATAGGGTCACACAGAGTCTGAAACAACTGAAGTGACTTACTACACATGCATGGTATTTCTATTTTTATTTTTTTGAGGAAATTCCATGCTGTTTTCCACAGTGGCTGCACAAATTTACATTCCCACTGAGAGTGTACTTGGGATCCCTTTTCTCTACAGCCTTGATAACATTCCTTAGTTGTAGACTTTGACGATCACCCTGTTGACAGGTATGAGGGGATATCTCATTGTGGTTTTGATTTGTAATCTCTGATGATTAGAGATGTTGAGTATCTTTTCAAATTCCTGTTGGCCATCTGTATATCTTTGGAAAAATGTCAGTTCAGGTTTTATGCCCATTTTTTAATTGTACTGTTGTTTTTTGATGTTGAGTTGTATGAGATGTTTATATATTTTGGATAACAACTAAGCATTTCCTCCTATTTAGTAGGTTATCTTTTCATTTTGTCAATGGTTTCTTTTGCTGTGCAAAAGTTTTTAAGTTTACTTCAGTTCAGTTCAGTCGCTCAGTCATGTCCAACTCTTTGCAACCCCATGAATCACAGCACACCAGGCCTCCCTGTCCATCACCAACTCCCGGAGTTCACTCAAACTCCTGTCCATCAAGTCGGTGATGCCATCCAGCCAGCTCATCCTCTGTCGTCCCCTTCTCCTCCTGCCCCCAATCCCTCCCAGCATCAGAGTCTTTCCCAATGAGTCAACTCTTCGCATGAATTGGCCAAAGTACTGGAGTTTCAGCTTTAGCATCAGTCCTTCCAAAGAACATCCAGGACTGATCTCCTTTAGAATGGACTGGTTGGATATCCTTGCAGTCCAAAGGACTATCAAGAGTCTTCTCCAACACTACAGTTCAAAAGCATCAGTTCTTTGGCGCTCAGCTTTCTTCACAGTCCAACTCTCACATCCATACATGACCACTGGAAAAACCATAGCCTTGACTAGACGGACCTTTGTTGGCAAAGTAATGTCTCTGCTTTTCAATATGCTCTCTAGGTTGGTCATAACTTTTTCATTAAAACATTTTTGCCTTTATTTATTTTGTCTTAGGAGAAAGATCTGAAAAAATATATCACTACAATTTATGTCAAAGGCTGTTCTATGTTTTGCTTTAGAAGTTTTATGGATCAGGTCTTACATTTAGATCTTTAATCCTTAGGGTCTATTTTTATATACTGAGAAAAATTGTTCCCATTCTTTGAAATACTCTGCTCATCTCCTTGTCTATTGAATCTTCTTTTCAAAATTCAAATTATTTTTAAGGACAATCTTAGGTCATTATTCCAAGAAATCTTTCCCTATTTTCTATCAAACCCATGTTATTTCATATTTTTAAAATAACAGGACTTCATGATTTCTTGAGCACTGGAGAAGGCAATGGCAACCCACTCCAGTACTCTTGTTTGGAAAATCCCATGGACGGAGGAGCCTGGTAGGCTGCAGTCCATGACGTCGCTAAGAGTCAGACATGACTGAGAGACTTCACTTTCACTTTTCACTTTCATGCATTGGAAAAGGAAATGGAAACCCACTCCCATACTCTTGCCTGGGGAATCCCAGGGACTGGGGAGCCTGGTGGGCTGCCGTCTATGGGGTTGCACAGAGCCGGACACGACTGAAGCGACTTAGCAGCAGCAGCAGCAGCAGCCAGTGTGAAGCACATGAAAGAGTTCTTTTGGGATAGTTTTATTATTCCACCATATGGGTGGCAGAAACTGTTTTCCTAAATCTGGATTTCTTGCAATACTTGGTCAGGGATTGAACGTATACTTGTTCAAGGTCATTGATAGAGGCTAAATGATCTGACTTTCAGATCAGTGATCTTACTGTGATTCAACAGCACCTCTTTGGGTACCATGTGAAAAATGGATACACAGGAAGGATAACCTGATCATTTCTTAGGTCATCTCCCAAAGATGACAATCACTCTTGATGTTTTTCTATGAGTGAATTCTGTCTCTTAATTTCCTCAGACCCCTCTTCATATCTTTGTTCCTCAGGCTGTAGATGAAAGGGTTCAACATGGGTGTCACTATTGTGTACATAACTGTGGCTACCCGGTCCTTCACCACTGAGTACATGGACAGTGGCCTAAAATACACATAGATGACACTCCCATAGAAGAAGACCACCACAGTGAGGTGGGAGCCACAGGTGGAGAAGGCCTTCCACTTCCCAGCTGCAGAGGGGATTTTGAGCACCGTGATGATGATTCTCAGGTAGGAGAAGAGAATGCACAGGAAAGGGGTGGCGATGACAGCCAGGGTCTCGGTCATCACCACAATCTGGCTGGATGAAGTGTCAGAGCAGGAGAGCTTGAGCACAGGCTGGGTATCACAAAAGAAGTGCTTGATGACATGGGAGGCACAGAAAGACAGGCGGGACATGAGTAGCACACGCAGCATGGAGTGCAGGTGAGAGATGGTGCATGAACCCAGCAACAGGAGGAGGCAACGCCGTGGGCTCATGACCACATCATAATGGAAGGGGTTGCAGATGGCTACCAGCCGGTCAATGGCCATCGAGGCCAGCAGGTAGCTGTCAGTATTTGCAAAAGCCATGAAGAAGTACATCTGGACCAGGCACCCCACATAGGAGATAGACTTTGTCTCTGAGAGTAAGTTCACCAGCATTTTGGGGACAATGACTGTTGTGAAGCAGATATCCATGAAGGACAGGTTGCTGAGGAAAAAGTACATAGGGGTGTGGAGCCGGGAGTCAGAGTGGATGGCCAGGATGATGAGTCCATTCCCCACCAGGGTGACCAGGTACAGGACGAAGAAGACAGCAAAGAGGGGTTTCTGCATCTGGGGGTTGGAAGAGATGCCCAGGAGGATAAAGTCCTCAGTGCTGCTGCTGTCATTCTTCAGCTCCATGTCCTTGACCCCTGGTCAGAGTTTGAAGGTGGTGTGGGAGAGATGCGAAGGGCAATCTGAGGATGGCTTCTTTCCTAATCTCCAGCCTATTGAAAAAAAAATAAAAGAAGTCTACCACATTTTGTTAGATTATTTTCTTCAAGAAACTATGGAAACAAGGAGTTATAACTCAATGAGGGGGAAGTTAAATAATTTTAAGCTGCTTCATAAACGAGAACTAAAAATTTCCCATGTGTTTCTAGGGAGTTCTATATAGCCTAATCTATCTGAGTTCTCAGTTCCCTTTTTAAAGATTCTTCCTAGGTTCTTTCCTGACCAACTCCCTAATGCCCCTCCCTTTCTTCTTGTAAAATAGGGGAAGAAACTGCTGGGTCCTAATCTGAATCAGGATGCTTTCACACAAGAGGCTCCCATCCTGGATGTCCTCTCGTTCAGATCCTTTCCTACTCATATATGCAGAGGTGGGGGTGGTGGTGGTGGGGGTAGGACAGAAGTGTGAATCAGATTTAATCAGTGCTCCCCATTTTCCACAGAGCTCAGTTGAGAATGTTGTATCCTCAGAGAAAAGCCTGCTTAATATCTACTTAAGCACTTCTGTTTGGTTACAATGATCTGGACACTTAAAATCTAAGTTTTTCTTTCAGATGTGTTAGTTACTCAGTCGTGTTCGACTGTTTGAGACCCCATGGACTGTAGCCCACCAGGATCCTCTGTCCATGGAATTCTCCAGGCAAGTATACTGGAGTGGGTTGCCATTTCCTCCTCTGGGAGATCTTCTCAATCCAGGGATCGAACCTGGGTCTCCTGCACTAAGGGTCAGGGATGCCATTCAAAATAGGAGTATAGTTGACCACTGAACAACATGGGCTTGAATTGTGCAGATCCACTTATATGTAGATTTTTCAATAAATATGTAGTACAGTACCACATGATGTATTGGTTGGTTGAATCCTTGAAAGTAGAACCCATGGATATGGGATGCTGTGTAGTTATATGTGCATTTTTGACTGCAGGAAGGGTCAATGTCCTTTATTTTTGTATTATTCAAGAGTCAACTGTTCTACCCCAGGATTAGCCTATGTCACTGAGTTTATTCCTTTAAATAAATATTTGTTTCCAATTGAAAATTTTGAAGTTCTCATACTAAACATTCAATTACTGCAGGAATATAAAACTTTGAATATGAATCCCATCCCCACCAATATCATGGAAGAGAAGGCACAGATGGCCTCTGGCTACTACTATTCAGCTACATTGCTCAAACTGAGATAAAATTGACATATAACATGTAAATTAAGGTGTACAATTTGTTGATTTGATACATTTTTTTCAGATTATAATCTAGCTCCTTTAATCTTTTTTTAAAAATTGTTTACCAGCATATCATTAGCTAATACCTCTATCACCACACACAATTATCATTTCTTTTTGTGTGGTGGATATAATTAAGATCTAGTCTCTTAGCTACTTTTGAGGTACATGCATAGCTTAGTATTGTTGTCTGTAATTGTTAGGCTGTGTATTGGATCTCCTGCACTTATTGTTCTAGCAATGATTGCAAATTTTGTACTCTTTAACAACATTTTCCCCATTCTTCCAACTCCCATCCCTGGTGACCATTATTCTTCTTAAGAGAGTAGATCTTAGATCTTCCCACCACACACACATACAAAAAGGTAATTGTGTGAGTTGATCAAGGTGTTAATTAACCCCAGTGTGGCAATCATTTTGCCCTATATCAGTGTATTAAACATCACATTGTACACCTTAAATTTATGCAATATTACATGCTAATTATATCTCAATAAATCTGAAAAAATTTCAAATTAATGATTCAATGCACCTATAACAACACCCCAAGAGGATTTATATTTTTTATCTTTTAAAATTAATTTTTATTGGAGTATAGTTGCTGTACAATGTTGTGTTAACTTCTGCTGTACAGCAAAGTGAATCAGCTGTCTATATACATTTATTTCCTTTTTTTTGGATTTCCTTCCCATTTAGGTCACCATAAGCATTGAGTAGACTTCCCTGTGCTATCCAGTATGCTCTCATTAGTTATCTATTTTATACACAGTATCAATAGTGTATATATACCAATCCCAATATGAAAGGGAGTTTTTCATGGAATTGAGAAGGTCATTCTAAAAGTCATCTAGATGTGTAAATGGCTAAGAAAAGATGAGATAATTTTGAAAATATTAGGATAATGACAGTGAATTTTCTTACCTGAAAATCAAAGGACATAGAAATGAAAAACAAAAAGGTAATGGTATATATAGCGGCAAAAAGTCAATGGACCAATAAAGAAGTTCGTATACCTGTATTTATACGTATACATAGATCTAGATCTATATGGAACTTAATATATAATAAGGATTCATTTCGTAGTAATGGAGAAAGGACGGACTATCAAGTGACATTTATGATAATTGGCTAAACATTTGGTAAAAATGATGCTGGATTTCTCTCTCACCTGCACAAACCCATATGAATTAATTATCTAAACATTAAAAATCAAAAACATAAAATATATAAATTAGGAAAAAATAAAGGAGCACATTTTTATGGTCTCAGGATGGGGATGCCATTCCAGGCAAGAAAAAAGAATGACAAAATACCATACTCAAAAATATGAACATTGCCCCCAAAGAGACCACAAGAATGGCTAAAATATAAACTATTGATTCAAAGGAAATATCTACAACACATTTACCAAAGAAAACATGTAAGGTGTTCAACCTTATTGGTAATCATAAATAGAAATTAGACTTAAGTACAATTATCATTTATCAGAATATCCATAAAATTGTTTGAACAATATCCAAAGGGAAAAAGACCTCCACATACCTGATGGTGAGACAATTATCAGTATAAACCTTTTGGTAGTCTCCATCAGATTTGAAAACCTGCATCTCATTATCCAATGATTACACTTGTAGGAAGCTATCCTTTTAAAATAGTCATATGTGTAGCACAAGGATATGTACACATATTTTTTATTGTAATATTGCTTATAATACCAGATAAAACAGTATGATAAAACAAACAAAAGACAATGATAACCCAACCTAAATATTCATAGATAGTTGAATTATTGTAATAATTATAATGAGTTTGCATTACTTACTATCACACAGTCTCTAAAGAATGTAGATGACTGATGTTAGTCAACACTCAATATATGCTACATGCTAGGTACTTTGACTCTTATCATTTTGATGTCTCCAAATCTTGAGAGATATGTACCATTATTCCTACTTTACAGATTAAAATATAGTTTAGCAAAGTCAATTAACTTACCAGGTCCCACAGTTAGTAAGTGGTAGAGCTGAGATGTGAATTCAGGCAGTCCAATGGCAGTTGGCAGGAGCTATTCATTGCTAAACTGTGTTATCACTGTTACACTGCTGTCTGTGATAATTTGTTAAGTGACAAAAGCGAGTTGCAGAACACTGGAGACAGAGTAATCTTATTTTTGTAAAGAAAGGTATCTCCTTTATATGTTGTGTTTGTTGTGGTGTGTGTGGGTATGTATTGTAGTTGCCTCCTGAAGTGAGAATGAAGGGATGAAATGTGGAGTTCCTTCCATGTTTCACCTTACATTATGTGCTCACATTAAAAAATAAGGGACACATGTTTCTTTTATTAATTTTATAATTAAAGATGAATGTTCCCTAAAATTCCACTTCCCAGAGAGCTAGAGATATGTGCATATTTTCCAGTTACTTTATACACACAGTTATCTATACACACATACTCAGAAATGGGGTCATATTATTCATAATACTTTTTCTCCTCCATAGACAGTGTTACAATGGATGTTTTTTATATAAATATTTTGCACTCATGAGAGAGTTTGTATGATACAGAATACATTCTAAGAGATGGAATGCAAAGTTGGAGAATATGAGCACAGAAAATTTTAGTAGATACTCCTAATCTGAGACTCACTCTTGGGCAATGTATTCATTTGACTCTGGATTTTTCCCCTGTGTTTTTCACTGGGTCTTTTTTTTTTTTTTGAAAACCCCAACTTTTATTCTTGAAAGACAGCTGGATAAACTGGCAAAAGCCAGTTTGTTGAAATTTCAAGATGGTATAAAAATGCTTCCAGGATATAGTCAGCATATTCACGTTCATTTCAGCTCCATTCAAATGGATTTCACCTTCAAAGGGCACGCTGCTTGAATCACTCATCCATCATTTGCCAACTTTGATTGTGAGGTACTGATACAATGGACCAAGTTCTTAAAATTTTATTTTAAAAGAATAAATGATGCTGGAATTCTAGACCTGAGGATCTTTAGTATTTGAACAAATCCACAGATTAAACTGAAGGTAGATGACTTCAGTTTTGGTTACTTTCAAGTTTTCTGTGTGGACTTATATTCCATTAAAGCTCAGGCTTGTAGCCACAATGTTCCTTTTGTAAAGATGTCCAAGTTTTATGGTTTAAAATCCAGCCAACCAGTGGCCGAAACAGCCGAATTAGCCATAATTCACTGGCTCACACGGTGGAGCCACAGGTATCTGGCTCTCATTCATATCTAAGCCATGACCTCCATATTTGGAGATCGGGGAAGAACTTTAGTGAGTAGCAACCAATCCACTCAAACAGTTTTCCTTGTGCTTTATGCCTGATTTCTTATTGTGCCTACCTCAGCAACCCCCAATGTAAAACTGCTTTTATCTTTGAAAAAAATCTGCCAACTTCCAAAACATTATAGTAAGGGATTCTAGTTCAAGGATTGACATCTGAATCCATTTGCATCCCGGAAAATAATTCTGCAAAGACAAGACATGGGCCTTGGTCCAGGTTCTATGTAAAACCATTTAAAAATGGATCCAATTTGTTTCTGTCCCTGGTGGCTTCTTTAATGCTTATTTTGCCCTGTCTATGATTATGTAAAGTTGCATTCCTTTTCATGAAACTTGTACCCTCAGGACTGGGTAACTGCAAAGGCCTCTCTCTTCACAAGAATTCCATGAAGATCTAGATCCAAAATGCTGATTTCAACGGAGGTGAAGGGATAGACACTGCAACAATGAGGTCTAGAAAGATCTTTAGATCAAGTTACCAAAATATAACACAAATTGAGCTGTCATCAACGGGTCTGGGTAACTGATGAGGTGTTCCTTGGCCAGCGTACAAGGATCTATCCCATCTAGGGTTATCCTGATGGATTTAGGAACCTTAGCTGGGAAGGAAGAGAAGCTGAGACTTCTGCTCAGGTGAGGAGACGCTGTTGTCCTCTCTTTGCAGATTACTGTCAATTCCTTGGAACTTTACTGCTTTTCTCTAATTGTCCTGACTGTTTTCTTATGGTTATTTCTCTTAATTAACTATATTATTTAAAATTTTGTTTTCCCCCTCTGGGGCCTCCCTTGCTTCCCCTCCACTAGCTCACTGGGGATGAACAGGAAGGGGAGTTCTCTAGCCAAGGAGACGGTGGTGGGGTGGGGAGGCCCGTAAGGGAGGAAGCCGCGAGTTTCAATCCTCATCCACCTCCTCTCCCTCTGACTCGTCCTTCTCAGTCTAAGACTTTGTTTTCCCAGTGGTAAAGGGTTGACCTGCCTTGGTCCTGCACCTGGATTCCTCAGATGTATGTGACGTTTTTCAGGGTGGTAGTTAGTCCCCTTCCCGTTTAGTTTAAATTGATAACTTTGTTTATTTCCTCATGTTTTGGGTAGGTCCTTTCCCCTCAGTGCACCCACCAATAAAATGGGGTTTTTCAACATTCTACCCACTTACTTCTGTCATTTGGAGACTCAAATAACATTAGACATATGCATATACTGAGAATTATCAAATTGTATACATTAAATATGTGTAGATTTTATATATCAATTATACAATCATTAAAGCTGTAAAACGAAACCAAAACCCAGCATTACAGAGCCTGGAAGGTTTGTCGACTTAATACACATAGGACCCTGCCCTATTGACTGTCCCTAAATACTTTTCTAAGGTAGACCTGAAATGAATTCAGTGATTTTGACTGTAGTTGGTTGAGTGTCATGGGTAAAAGACAATTGCACTTCTTTGCAATACCTGCTTGCTGCCACCACAGCACAGATAAAGGAGGTAAACTTGTGTTACCAATGGTATTCTGAGGCTCTGTTATGAACCTATTTACAGAGAAGAAATGGAAACGCAGAAGTAGAGAACGGACTTATAAGCACAGTGGGGGAAGGAGAGGCTAGGACAAGTTGAGAAAGTAACATTGACATATATACACTATAATGTGTAAAATAAATAACTATCAGGAAGCTGCTATATAACATAGGGAGCCCAGTGCTCTGTGATGACCTAGAGGGATGGAATGGGTGGAGGGGTGGGGTGAGGAAGGAGGCTTAAGAGGAAGGGATGGATATATATATATAATTATGACTGATTTAAGTTAGTGCTCAGCAGAGACCAGCACAACATTGTAAAGCAATTATCCTCCAATAGAAAATAACAATAAAAAAATAAAAGATAAGACAGGGAAAAAAGAGACTGAGCATGTTAGAATTCAGAAATGAACTGCCTGTGCCCCTTCCCAAATATTTAGCCTCTTTCCCATGGTGTTGGTATCGCATGACCCACATGAGGCAGAGGTAGGATGCTGCCTTATCAAGGCTTTCTGATGATTATGAAGAAACATGGGGTTTTGATTCACAGTCAATTTAAGAGTAAAAATGGAAGCACTTCATTTCTTTCAAAAGCATAGTTCTGTGATTTGATTGGATTATGTATAAGTTCCTTATTAATTCCCTACATTCATTCACCATCTTCCTGTTATTTAAGATAATTTATGCTAACAGATTTCATATGGTAAAGTACTATATAAATGGAATTGATTGTGGTTAGTAATAAAACATTTTGTATTACTGGTAAAAAAAGAAAAAAGATAGTTGAGTGAGTGTTTGGTAAAGCTTTCTGTATGGGCTGTGTGTGCCCAGTCGTTAAGTCGTGTCTGACTCTTGGTGACCCCATGGGCTGGAGCCTGCCAGGCTCCTCTGTCCAAGGGATTTCCTAGGCAATAATACTGGAGTGGATTGCCATGCCCTCCTCCAGGAGATCTTCCTGACCCAGGGATCGAACGTAGATCTCTTGTATGTCCTGCATTGGCAGGTGGATTCTTTACCACTGAGCCACCCACAGGTGTTTACTTTCATTGCTCATACAATAAGCTAGAAAAATGACATTTAAATAACAGGGTTTGTCATCAGTTTGTGACTGGGAAAGACCAGGAGGGACAGAACTTTTGCAAGCCTTTAATATCACACTATCCATACTTGAAAGGTTTGCTCCCTTCCTTGATAACTGGGAAATAAAGACTATTTCTTTAGTGGTCTACTTTCTCCACTGAAATTTTCTACTTTGTGGATAGTTGCCATCTCAGATGGATTTTCCTTTCTTTGATTCCTAACCACTTATGCTAGGTCAGTTTCTTCAGCACCAGCCCACCTGACCAGAGAATAGGAACTGGGAACACAAAATGCACTTCCCAAATAGGAAATAAACATGTTTGGTAGGTAATAAGCATTAGTCACAGTCGTGTCCCATTCTTTGCGACCCCATGGATTGTAGCCTGCCAGGCTCCTCTGCCCATGGAATTCTCCAAGCGAGAATACTGGAGTGAACAGCCATTCCCTTGTCCAGGGGATTTCCCAACCCAGGGTTCGAACCTGAATCTCCCACATTGCAGGCAAATTCTTTACGGTCTGAGCCACCAGGCAATGGTGGCGATAGTTTAGTCGCTAAGTTGTGTCTGAGTCACCAGGCAATACATTGGTGCAAAATTACCCAATATCCATGTACCTGCTCCCATGAGTAGGCAAGGACAGCTGAAAAGTGCAGAAAATTACTGGACGTTTACTGAACAGATTCTGTGCTTAGCACTTGTCTCGTAATCCACACAATAGCACTGTGATGTTAGTAGCATTATCAACGCTTTTTTATAGATTGAGAGACTGATGTTCAGAGGGTCACAAAGCTAGTATATCTGACACTTAAATCTAGGTATGTCTGATTTCAAATCGCATGTTTTAAACTACTTTATCAGACTTCTTCCCCAAACCATCATCCTATCGTAGAGAGCGACAGTGGCCAGTCCTTTGTAGGCAGCAGTCCTTCTTCCTGCAAACTGCCTTCAGCATCCTTGCTCACCTGCTCCTCCTCCTCCATCCTTGTCTCCCACACATTGGGATCCTGTCATTTCCCCTGCTTCCTGCACCCATTTCTACCTCTCATTCCATAAATCTTTATGCTCAGCTTTCTCCCTTCTCTTTGGAGAGGAATGGTTGGACTGCAGCTCTGGCAGATTCTGAGTGAAAATTGATTTTCTGCTTTCCCACCATCAGAACCTGATCTTAAAATTTCTCCTGGACACCCCCACCCCCGCCCCTGGGCTGTTCCCACTACCAGCAGTAAGACACATGAGTGTATAGTCTCCTGCAGTGATATAACCTACATAAGGGTCTGCAGGGTGCTTTTCAGGATGGACTTTCCCTCCCCAACTTTCTGAAATCTCTCCTTTCTGCCTAGTTTTCACTCCTATAGCAGACTAAAGCTTTACCTAGCCCTTCCCAGCTGTTCCATTCTAGATGCCAAGGCAGGTGGACTTTTCAAATATGCCTATTGGATTCCTTTCTGTATTGTCTTCCCTCTGTCTCAACATACTGATCCACCAGAGGTGCTTAAAGTGGGACTTCTGAAAACAGATCTCTTGTTCCTCCACTGAGCTGGCCATGCCTTCCCCAGATGCCTCCACCTTGAGACCCCCACGTCACTGCGGCCCCTTTCCATGTACATTCTCCATCACGGTCATATAATAGCTAACAATTCCATAGTGCTTATACATGCCAGACACTGCTCTAAGCACTTCACACATATTAAGACATTTAGTCATTATAGTGTCTCATTTTATAGGTAATGAAAGTGAGGCAGAGGGAACTGAAGTGACCTGGTTAAGGCCACACAGCTAGGTGGTGGTGGAAGCTGGATTCAGGATGTATCCCCTTAGCACCTGCACTATCTTAACTGTCTCATTCACTTGTTCTCCTGCTGACTCCGTTTTGTGCCCTTTAAGACAGGGGCCAGCACTTTACACAGAGAAGCTTCTCCAAAAATGTGTGATATGTGATGAAAAGCAGAGAGAGGGGAAAAAAAAGAAGAGGCAGTGTTTACTGGCCTTTGAGATGAAGGAGAGAAGAAAGGATTAGGAAAATGTCATGTAAAGATGTTAACCCCTCGTCTCTGTTCTTAAAGGTCCATCATGCTGCCTACCTGTGGACCTGACAGAGGAGACTCAGGGTCCTGGTCAGGCCTGGGGTCCTGCCAGCAGGTTATGCTCAGGCTCTGAACCTCTGAGGAAGGAGGCAGGTGAGATCTACATTCAGAACTGCACTGGTTCTTCTCTCTGCCTACAGTGGGAACTGTTGATAGAAGGGAGACCCAGAGGTGTGTCCTCCCCCACAACCCCCACAAGCCAGAGCCCTCAGGGGATCATCCCTGAAGCCTTCCCAGGAGAGAACAGTCCTGATGCCCTCACTGAGCTCTGTGCCCAAGAGACTGGGGAATCTGAGCTCTGGAGGTATAGTCTCTACACCTGGGAAGGGAAGTAGGACTGTGGTGCTGGAGGGGTGGAAGTGTTTTTGTGCACGTGTATGTGTGCTATGTACATGTGTGTGCTGATACCCTCTATGTGCTCTCTGTTCATACCTGTTCTCCTGTGCATGTCAGCATTTTGGCTGGAAGGAAAGGGGATGGCCTCTGACATCTCTGAGGTTCTGTGTCTGCATGGATGATTGTATCTAGGTGCAGGTTATTGTTACAGGGAAGGGAATAAGGTACAAGATCTGGAGTCAGACTGAATGGATTTGAATACTAGCTCTGCTTCTTAAAAGCTGTATGAGGTTTTGCAAGGGTTAACTTTTTTGAGCCTCATTTTTCAATTGCTTTTTGTTTGCCTTCCTTAAACATTTTATTGCTTCAGCTTCTTAATCCAGATGAAAAAGATACAAAAGTCAGGGCTCATTGAAATTTATAGGGAAAAAGTAGGTGAATTGGGGCAACTTATTTAGCTTCTCTAATCCACACTATCCTCAAGTATATTTGGCATAACAATGAGGACTTTCAGTTATATTTTGTAGTTTTTTCTTTCATATTTTCCATTTAAATGTACTTTATTTTTTATAGCAGTTATAGGTTCACAGGAAAATTCATCAGAAAGTACAGAGAGTTTTCTTCTCTCCCCTGCCCTTACATATACATAGCTCCCCCAGGATTACCCTTCCCCATATTGATACATTATCACCCAAAGTCTATAGTTAACATTAAGCCTCATTCTGGTGGTGTACCTTCTAGGTGTTTCAACAAAAATAAAATGACGTGTATCCATCTTTATAGTATCACATAGGAAATTTTTACTGCTTTAAAATTCCTGTGCTCCATTTCTTCATTCTTTCCTTCCCCAACTTCTGGTAATTACTGATCTTTTTAGTGTCTCCATAGTTTTACTTTTTCTGGAATACACTGTTAAAATACACTGTAGTCTTTTCAGATTGGCTTCTTTCAGTTAGTATTTGCATTGAAATTTCTTCCATGTGTTTTCATGGCTTGGCAGCTCATTTTTTTTTTTTTAATTGCTGAATAATATCCCATTGCCTGGATGCACCATAGGTTATTTCACCTAACGAAATGTATCTTTTTGTAAGTAGCTAGAGATTATTTATTGTACTCAGAGAATACAAACAAATTTGTTTTGCTGCCTGATGTTGATTGAAAAGAATGTACAACCTTCTTGTTGAGAATTTTATTTTATTCAGCAGACAAAACTGAGGACTTAAGCCTGGAACTCAGTCTCTCCAATAGCTCAGAGAGTGATCAGAAGAAGTAAGGTGGAGCCAAGATACACAGGAGATTTTACAACAAAAATCAGGTACTCAAAACATAAAAGATTGTGGTTAATTGAAGAAAACCAGACATCTTTAATGAATGAATTTAGCACTTTTCCATATATCAGTTCAGTTTAGTTGTTCAGTCGTGTCCGACTCTTTGTGACCCCATCAATCCCATCACGCCTGGCCTCCCTGTCCATCACCAACTCCCGGAATTCACTGAGACTCACATCCATTGAGTCAGTGATGCCATCCAGCCATCTCATCCCCTGTCGTCCCCTTCTCCTCCTGCCCCCAATCCCTCCCAGCATCAGAGTCTTTTCCAATGAGTCAACTCTTTGCATGAGGTGGCCAAAGTACTGGAGTTTCAGCTTTAGCATCATTCCTTCCAAAGAAATCCCAGGGCTGATCTCCTTTAGGATGGACTGGTTGGATCTCCTTGCAGTCCAAGGGACTCTCAAGAGTCTTCTCCAACACCACAGTTCAAAAGCATCAATTCTTCGGCCCTCAGCTTTCTTCACAGTCCAACTCTCACATCCATACATGACCACAGGAAAAACCATAGCCTTGACTAGACGAACCTTTGTTGGCAAAGTAATGTCTCTGCTTTTGAATATGCTATCTAGGTTGTTCATAACTTTCCTTCCAAGGAGTAAGTGTCTTTTGATTTCATGGCTGCAGTCACCACCTGCAGTGATTTTGGAGCCCCCCAAAATAAAGTCTGATGCTGTTTCCACTGTTTCCCCATCTATTTCCCATGAAGTGATGGGACCGGATGCCATGATCTTTGTTTTCTGAATGTTGAGCTTTAAGCCAACTTTTTCACTCTCCACTTTCACTTTCATCAAGAGGTTTTTTAGTTCCTCTTCACTTTCTGCCATAAGGGAAGTGTCATCTGCATATCTGAGGTTACTGATATTTCTCCCAGCAATCTTGATTCCAGCTTGTGCTTCTTCCAGTCCAGCATTTCTCATGATGTACTCTGCATATAAGTTAAATAAACAGGGTGACAATATACAACCTTGACGTACTCCTTTTCCTATTTGGAACCAGTCTGTTGTTCCATGTCCAGTTCTAACTGTTGCTTCCTGACCTGCATACAAATTTCTCAAGAGGCAGATCAGGTGGTCTGGTATTCCCATCTCTTTCAGAATTGTCCACAGTTGATTGTGATCCACACAAAGGCTTTGGCATAGTCAATAAGGCAGAAATAGATGTTTTTCTGAAACTCTCTTGCTTTTTCCATAATCCAGCGGATGTTGGCAATTTGATCTCTGGTTCCTCTGCCTTTTCTAAAACCAGCTTGAACATCAGGAAGTTCATGGTTCACATATTGCTGAAGCCTGGCTTGGAAAATTTTGAGCATTACTTTACTAGCGTGTGAGATGAGTGCAATTGTGCGGTAGTTTGAGCATTCTTTGGCATTGCCTTTCTTTGGGATTGGAATGAAAACTGCCCTTTTCCAGTCCTGTGGCCACTGCTGAGTTTTCCAAATTTGCTGGCATATTGAGTGCAGCACTTCCACAGCATCATCTTTCAGGATTTGGAATAGCTCAACTGGAATTCCATCACCTCCACTAGCTTTGTTCATAGTGATGCTTTCTAAGGTCCACTTGACTTCACATTCCAGGATGTCTGGCTCTAGGTCAGTGATCACACCATCGTGATTATCTGGGTCATGTAGATCTTTTTTGTACAGTTCTTCTGTGTATTCTTGCCATCTCTTCTTAGTATCTTCTGCTTCTGTTAGGTCCATACCATTTCTGTCCTTTATCAAGCCCATCTTTGCATGAAATGTTCCTTTGGTATCTCTGATTTTCTTGAAGAGATCTCTAGTCTTTCCCATTCTGTTGTTTGCCTCTATTTCTTTGCATTGATCACTGAAGAAGGCTTTCTTATCTCTTCTTGCTATTCTTTGGAACTCTGTATTCACATGTTTATATCTTTCCTTTTCTCCTTTGCTTTTCGCTTCTCTTCTTTTCACAGCATAAAAATATATAAATAATCTAAGTTTAGGTTTCTACTTTATACCACATATAAAAATAAATTCCAGATGGATTTGAGGTCTAAAAGGCAAAAATCTATAAAATAATGAGAAAATATAGGAGAATATTTTTATATTCTCAGGGATGGACTAAACCTTCCACAAAATGTAAATATAAAATAAATCCTAAAGCTCTAAAGGGAAAGATTGACTGACTTTACTACATAAAAGTGAAAACATGTGTGATAAATGATGTATGGTAACTGATGCCATGAATGATGCTAAAACAGAAGCAAAGGATTTGTAGGAAATATTATCTATATGGTAGACATACAATATAATATATCCATACAATATTATACATGTAGTATCCATAAAATACAAAGGATTCCAATAAATCAATCAGAAAATGACAATTATTCCAATTATGGCAGGGACAATGATGTTTACGAAACATTCCATATGAAACTTAAATTTCCCAGACCCTGAAGTTGGTATGAACACTTTTATGTATATATGGCATAGTATACATTTGAAAAATATATATGTAGAGGTGTTCATAGAAGTATTGTTTGTAATAGAGACAACAGAGAATAGAAAGTCTAAATGTCCAGCAATAAAGAAACGAGTAAATAAATTATGGTGGTTTTATATTATAAAATGTTATTAAAATACTATAGAACAGTTAAAAACAATCGTGTAGATTGCAGATATTGGTTACTTGGAACTATCTTTAAGATATTTTGTTAGACAAAAATTCAAGTTGTAAGATAATATATTTATGTAGTGTGATTTCAATGTTGTTAATCTTTATATTCATTTACCTATGTGGAGATATATTTCTACATGTAGCATTTGTGGGTAGGACTCAAAAGAGAATTTCAGTTTCAGATTGTATTCATGTATTATCAGTGTTGTTGTTTAGTCACTAAGTCGTGTCAGACTTTTTGACCCCATGGACCATAGTCCACCAGGCTCCTGAGTCCATGGAATTCTCCTGTCAAGAATACTGGAGTGGGTTTCCATTTCCTTCTCCAGGGGATCTTCCCAACCCAGGGATTAAACCTACATCTCCTGCTTTGGCAGGCAGGTTCTTTACCACTGACCCACCAGGAAAACTTATTTATCAGTGTACCTAGGAGATTAAAATGGCAATTAGAAATATGAAAGATCAGAAACATAGAATTAATATTTTAAATGTAGAGCCTTCTTTCTGTCGTCTCTCAGCATCAAATATTGACATATAAAAAACTTTTGAAAACTCTTAGGATATAAAAAACATACCTTGGAGACTGGGAAAGAAGGTTATTAATTTACTGAAACCTAAACTCACAATGAGGGCTCTAACAAATTTCATAAGACAATTGGAGCCCTTTAAAGAGATCAGTCAGAGAAGGCAATGGCAACCCACTCCAGTACTCTTGCCTGGAAAACCCCATGGATGGAGGAGCCTGGTGGGCTGCACTCCACGGGGTCACTAAGAGTCAGACATGACTGAGCAACTTCACTTTCACTTTTCACTTTCATGCATTGGAGGAGGAAATGGCAACCCACTCCAGTGTTCTTGCCTGGAGAATCCCAAGGACGGCGGATCCTGGTGGGCTGCCGTCTACGGGGTCGGACAGAGTTGGACACGACTGAAGCAACTTAGCAGCAGCAGCAAAGAGATCAGTGATTCTCAGCCTTGGCAGTTTATTGGAATCACCTGGAAGCTTTAAAACTGATATCTAGGTGGCACTCAGAGATTCTGATTTAATTGGTCTGGGGTATGGTGTTGGGCTTCAGGATTGTTTTAAAAACTCCCCTAGATGATGCTAATGATGCAGGGGAGGTAGAGAATCACTGCTTTAGATAAAAGTAGACACTCTAACAAAGGTTTTTAATAAGGAGACCAAAAAATGGGGGAATTGAATTGGATGTCTCAAGGATAATGTTATTCAAATAATACAAGGGCAAGGGCCATGCCAAGACTACCCTTTAAAAACTACCCTTCCTCTAAAAACGATTATCTAGTAGCTCCCTCCAATGTTGCCCTGGGGGATTGGTGTCAGATGGGAGGAGGCAAATCTTCTGAGTTAAGGCATCCCGTTTCCTGTTTCTAGAATTAAAGCAGAATATGGCCCCTTGAGAGCAGCCCAGGAGGAAAACCAGAAAAACCAGGTCT
Organism: Bos indicus; assembly: GCF_029378745.1. NCBI lineage: Eukaryota > Metazoa > Chordata > Mammalia > Artiodactyla > Bovidae > Bos > Bos indicus. The sequence continues at coordinate 93,515,461 of NC_091770.1, read as the reverse complement.
TTTCTGACAACGTGTCAGAAAAGTTTCTGAGCCACTATCACTGCAGAAGCTCCCTCAGAGGGACGGGCACACTCTCAGCTTTCTTAACAAGACTCACGGGAGATTTGGCTAGTGAACCTCTAGGCATCTTGACTCTGATGCTAATTAACCACTCAGGGCAGCTCCTTGCAGCCTAATTAAATAAAGTCTAGAGGTAGAAGTTTGGCTTCTCCTTGTGAATTGTTGATTGGGAATTAAGGCTGGAGCCTCTTAGCACAGCAAGTCAGTCTCACTGTAACGTTGGTCACAACTGATTCCAACACAGTTGTCAGTCAGAGAAACAGACTACCCAGGTTCATCCATCCCCCTGCCTAGTTAGAAAAATATACCTTTCCTCAAGGGCAGAAATGTCGATCTGATCAGAACATTGGCTCATCTGGTTCAGAACTCTTCCAGAAAGAAACTCAGGAGGGACTCTGGGGAATGGCCTTGACTACATCCTCATGCAGATTAAGACGTGGCCTTAGACATTTACCATTTCTCCCCATAACGTTTGGGGAGGCAGTTGGGATTTAGAGTTAATCAATTCTGAGATTGAGTTGTGGTGACCACTTACCTGTTCATGACTTTGTCGCTTCACCTCTGAACTTTGGCCTCATCTTTGAAATGAGGTGATTAATTCCTATCAGTCAGAGTTGTAGGTGATTGATTTGTGCTGGTTACTTTTCATTACTATGATGATCTAACTAGCACCTATAAATTTATTAAAATAAATGATTAAAAGTATATGCTAGCTCACCAGATGGTGGAAATTATTAAGAGGACCTTATGGGCAAGGGACTTGGGAAAATGTGAATCTCACTCTAAGGTCCAGCTGCCTCTTTCCATGAGGTTGCTAAGGAAAATGCTGCCCAAAGAAAAATGGCAAAGTGGAAGCAAAGTAACACGTTATTGTTATTTGTATCTTGAGCATAGAATCCTAATGCAGAGGACTCTGGACAGCTAACTGAATATTCTGTTGAGGTAGGAGATAGATAGGCTCCAGGTTGGACATTTACAACCAGCCAGCCTCCTATTTGCACTTCCTGAGGCAAGAGATAGGTGGGCTCCAGTTGAAGAACTTACAACCTGCCTCCTGTTTGCCCTCCAAAATGGAAGTAACAACAGATACAGGGTAAATAGCCAGTCTTGGTCTCTTGTAAACATCTCAAGGGAATAATCATGGCAGGGACAAAGAGAGGCAAAAACCCTGAGTAAAGGATAAGGGAGACTCTATACATGTGCATAAAGACTTCCTGGAATCAAAAGTCAGGATAATTCCAGGCCATAGTGAGTCTTGTTCCAGGCCATAGTGAGTCTTGTTCCTCCCAGAGCCTTCACTTTGAGATCCATCTCGGCTAAGGTGTGAGTGCGCACCCCAGGGGAAAGTCCTGAGGCAAATTAACCAGGCGCGGGAGGGAGGTGGGGGTGGGGGACAAAGCACGATGATTAGCGTGAGGGAAGACAAAGATCCGGAAAAATGCCCCATTGTAAAGGACTTAAGCTTCCCAAAGGTGTGATTCTCTCTCTGAGCTTGCCCATGTGCCTTTCCACATGTATTCTTCTTTTCAATAAAGGTTTTACTTTACTCTTTACCATCTGCCTCCTTGCCTGCATTTGTTCTTGACGAGGAAGCCAAGGACTGGGGACCCTACTCCTAACTGCTGGCACCTGTGATCCAGCGGTTAGGACTCTTGGTCTGGGAAACTAAGATCTTGCTTCCAGCTACTGCTCACTGCTCTTTGCTGCAAGCTGTCATTTACTGCTGCACCACTGTTTCTAAACTAGTTTTGTTTACATAGCTTTAAAAAAAAGCAAGTTCTTGTCTTCTTGTGATCAAATCTGAGTGTTCCATCTGATTTGGCATTATGAAAAGAACAGATAAGTGACAGTAATGACAAAATTAACATTTATTGAATGCTTATTAACAGCCAGCTACTGGTCTAAGCACTTTACATACAGTCCACTTAATCCTGTGATTTGTTTGTGATCCCACACATGAGAAGGATTGGTTAAGAGAAAAAACGTAGAATTTATCACTTTTAGAAAGTTCACATAAAGAAATAAATGTGTGAGAATTGTCAAAAATAATTTTGAAATATCATATTCAAAGAAGGAATTACTTTAGTATGAATTAAACATAGCTATGGTCATTAAACATTCTGGCTTGACACAAGAAGAGACAATTAAATTAGTGGAACAGAATAGAGAGTCCAGAAATAGACAGTTCAGCTCAGTTCAGTTTGGTTGCTCAGTCGTGTCCAACCCTTTGTGACCCCATGGACTGCAGCACGCCAGGCTTCCCTGTCCATCACCAAATCCCGGAGCCTACTCAAACTCATGTCCATTGAGTCGGTGGTGCCATCCAACCATCTCATCCTCTGTTGTCCCCTTCTTCTCCAGCCCTCAATCTTTCCCAGCATCAGGGTCTTTTCCAATGAGTCAGTTCTTCGCAGCAGGAGGCCAAAGTGTTGGAGCTTCAGCTTCAGCATCAGTCCTTCCAATGAATATTCAGAATTGATTTCCTTTAGGATGGATTGGTTTGATCTCCTTGCTGTTCAAGGGACTCTCCAGAGTCTTCTCCAACACCACAGTTCAAAAGCATCAATTCTTCGGTGCTCAGCTTTCTTTATAGTCCAACTCTCACATCCTTACGTAACTATTGGAAGAACCATAGCTTTGACTAGATGGACCTCTGTTGGCAAAGTAATGTCTCCGCTTTTTCATATGCTGTCTCGGTTGGTCATAACTTTTCTTCCAAGGAGCAAGTGTCTTTTAATTTCATGGCTGCAGTCACCATCTACAGTGATTTTGGAGGCCCCCCCCCCCCCCGCCCCAAATAAAATCTCTCACGGTTTTCAATTGTTTCCATCTATTTGCCATGACGTGATGGGACCAGATGCCATGATCTTAGTTTTCTGAATGTTGAGTTTTAACCCAACTTTTTCACTCTCCTCTTTCACTTTCATCAAGAGGCCCTTTAGTTCTTCTTTGCTTTCTGCCATAAGGGTAGTGTCATCTCCATATCTGAGGTTATTGATATTTCTCCTGGCAATCTTGATTCCAGCTTGTGCTTCATCCAGCCCAGCGTTTCTCAGGATGTACCCTGCTTGGTACATATACACAATGGAGTATTACTCAGCCATTAAAAAGAATACATTTGAATCAGTTCTAATGGGATGGATGAAACTGGAACCTATTATACAGAGTGAAGTAAGCCAGAAAGAAAAACACCAACACAGTATACTAACGCATATATATGGAATTTAGAAAGATGGTAACAATAACCCTGTGTATGAGACAGCAAAAGAGACACTGGTGTATAGATCAGTCTTATGGACTCTGTGGGAGAGGGAGAGGGTGGGGAGATTTGGGAGAATAGCATTGAAACATGTATAATATCATGTATGAAATGAGTCTCCAGTCCAGGTTCGATGCACGGTACTGGATGCTTGGGGCTGGTGCACTGGGAGGACCCAGAGGGAGGGTAGGGGAGGGAGGAGGGAGGAGGGTTCAGGATGGGGAACGCGGGTATACCTGTGGCGGATTCATTTCGATATTTGGCAAAACTAATACAATATTGTAAAGTTTAAAAACAAAATAAAATAAAAAAAAATAAGTTAAATAAGCACGGTGACAAAATACAGCCTTGACGTACTCCTTTCCCAATTTCAAACCAGTCTGTTGTTCCATGTCCAGTTCTAACTGTTGCTTCTTGAGCTGCGTACAGATTTCTCAGGAGGCAGGTGAGGTGGTCTGTTATTCCCATCTCTTTCAGAATTTTCCACAGTTTGTTGTGATCCACACAGTCAAAGGCTTTGGTATAGTCAATAAAGCAGAAGTAGATGCTTTTCAGAAACTCTCTTTATTTTTTGATGATCCAATGAATGTTGGTAATTTGATCTCTGGTTCCTCTGCCTTTTCTAAATCCAGCTTGAACACCTGGAAGTTCACAGTTCATGAACTGTTGAAGCGTGGCTTGGAGAATTTTGAGCATTACTTTACTAGCGTGTAAGATGAGTGCAATTGTGCAGTAGTTTGAGCACTCTTTGGCATTGCCTTTCTTTGGGACTGGAATGAAAACTGACCTTTTCCAGTCCTGTGGCCACTGTTGAGTTTTCAAGATTTTCTGGCATATTGAGTGTGGCACTTTCACAGCATCATCTTTCAGGATTTGAAATAGCTCGATTTGAATTCTATCACCTCTACTAGCTTTGTTCGTAGTGATGCTTCTTAAGACCTGCTTGACTTACATTCCAGGATGTCTGGCTCTAGATGAGTGATCACACCATCGTGTTTATCTAAGTCATGAAGATCTTTTTGGATAGTCTTTTTGTGTATTCTTGCCACCTATTCTTAATATCTTCTGCTTCTGTTAGGTCCATACCATTTCTGTCCTTTATCGAGCCCATCTCTGCATGAAATGTTCTCTTGGTATCTCTAATTTTCTTGAAGAGATCTCTAGTCTTTCCCATTCTACTGTTTTCCTCTATCTCTTTGCATTGATCATTGAAGAAGGCTTTCTTATCTCTTCTTGCTATTCTTTGGAACTCTGCATTCAAATGGCTGTATCTTTCCTTTACTCATTTGCCTTTTTCTTCTCTTCACAGCTATTTGTAAGGCCTCCTCAGACAACCATTTTGCCTTTTTGCATTTTTTTTTTTTCCCCTGGGGATGGTCTTGATCACTGTCTCCTGTACAATGTCATGAACCTCCATCCATAGTTCATCAGGCACTCTGTCTATCAGATCTAATCCCTTGAATCTGTTTGTCACTTCTACTGTATAATCATAATTTGATTTAGGTCATACCTGAATGGTTTAGTAGTTTTCCCTACTTTCTTCAATTTAATCTGAATTTGGCAATAAGGAGTTCATGATCTGAGCCACAGTCAGCACCCAGTCTTGTTTTTGCTGACTGTATAGAGCTTCTCCATCTTTGGCTGCAAAGAATATAATCAGTCTGATTTTGGTGTTGACCATCTGGTGATGTCCACATGTAGAGTCTTCCCTTGTGTTGTTGGAAGAGTGTGTTTGCTATGACCAGTGGGTTCCTTTGGCAAAACTCTATTAGCGTCTGCCCTGCTTCATTCTGTACTCCGAGGCCGAATTTGCCTGTTACTCCAGGTGTTTCTTGACTTCCTACTTTTGCATTCCAGTCCCCTATAATGAAAAGGACATCTTTTTTGGGTGTTAGTTCTAGAAGGTCTTGTAGGTCTTCATAGAACTGTTCAACTTCAGCTTCTTCAGCATTATTGTTTGGGGCATAGACTTAGATTACTGTGATATTGAGTGCTTTGCCTTGGAAAGGAACCAAGATCATTCTGTCATTTTGGGGATGACTCTTTTGTTGACTATGATGGCTATTCCCATTTCTTCTAAGGGATTCTTTTTTTCTTTAATTGGAGGCTAATTACTTTACAATATTGTAATGGTTTTTGCCATATGTTGACATGAATCAGCCATGGGTGTACATGTGTTCCCCATCCTGAACCCCCCTCCCACCTCCCTCCCCATCCCATCCCTCAGGGTCATCCCAGTGTACCAGCCCTGAGCACTCTGTCTCATGTATCCAACCTGGACTGGCGATCTATTTCACATATGATAATATACATGTTTCAATGCTATTGCCCACAGTAGTAGATATAATGGTCATCTGAGTGAAATTCACCCATTCTAGCCCATTTTAGTTCACTGATCTTATTAGGCATATGATATTGGTGACTTTTTAATTTAGTGAGAAAGGGTGTTTTAAGATAATTCTGGAATCAGAAAGATAGATTTATAAGGGTCATATAAAATTGCACTCTTCAGTTCAGTCACTCAGTCACGTCTGACTCTTTGTGACCCCATGGACTGCAGTATGCCAGGCTTCCCTGTCTATCACCAATTCCTGGAACTTGCTCAAACGCATGTCCATTGAGTCGGTGATGACATCCAACCATCCCATCCTCTGTCATACCCTTCTCCTCCTGCCTTCAATCTTTCCAAGCATCAGGGTCTTTTCCAATGAGTTAATTCTTTGAATCAGGTAGCCAAAGTATTGGAGCTTCAGATTCAGCATCAATCCTTCCAACTGATGTCCTTTAGGATTGACTGGTTTGATCTCTTGTGGGGACACTGCTCCTTTTTCCTGGCTCCTGATGCACACAAAGTTTTGTTTGTGCCCTCCAAAAGTCTGTACTCCAGCTTGATTAAAAATATAAGGCCAAATCAAGAATACTTACAAAATACTAGAACAAATTTTATTATTATTTACATAGCCTACCTTCTCACTCAGAATGTAAAAGAAAGGATGAATAAACTAGTCTATGTTGAAAATAAAAAAAATATTGATTTTTAAAAGTGAAACTACAGGACATTTGAAGAAAATACTTGTAAACACATAAGTAAACAAACTTTTAACATTCTCAATTTACAGAGGTCCTACCAGTTGATAAGAAAATTACAACAATCTCCCCAAAGGGCAAAATACTTAGGCAATTTAAGGAAGTGTGCTGTGTTCAGCCACTAAGTTGTGTCCGACTCTTTGCAACCCCATGGGCTATAGCCCACCAGGCTCCTCTGTCCATGGAATTTTCCAGGCAAGAATACTAGAGTGTGTTGCCATTTTCTCCTCCAGAGGTTCTTTCCAATCCAGGGTTCAAACCTGTGTCTCCTGCATTGGCAGGCAGATTCTTTATCACTTGAGCCACTTGGGATGTCCAGTTTAAAGAGATGGTGCAAAAGCTCAATAATGATAGGAAATTTGCTCTCCTGCTTCAGTAGGGAAAAATGCCTAAGATGCCACTGTCCATCATCAGATTGAGATTTTAAATCTTTATAAATTAGTAGCATACAGTATTGGTGGAGATATGGAGAAATGCAGCCTTTATGTTTTTCTGGAGACTGTGAATTGCTAAGAATCTAATCTGGCAGAATTTATTAAAATTTTTTTATGTATCTACAAGTGAATCTCAACTATACAGTTTGATTTCATCCTCCAGAGACTCTTCTGGTTTGAGTACTAGAGGCCTCTCTTTGTCCTTTTTCTCTTTGTATACCTCATTGCTCTAGTGGGGAACCTATTAATCATTCTGATCATTTGCTCTGACTTTTGTACCCCATCTCTTACTAGTTAAGTTTAGGTCTTATTCCCAAGCAAGCTAGAGGTTATGGAAATTTCCTAGTTTTATATTCCACTGGATTTACCCACAAATCAGAGACTTTCAGGTTTTTTTTTTTTTTTTTCTTTTTTTAAAAAATTTTATTTTATTTTTAAACTTTACAATTTTGTATTGGTTCTGCCATACATCAATATGAATCCGCCACAGGCATACATGTGTTCTCCATCCTGAACCCTCCTCCCTCCTCCCTCCCCATACCATCCCTCTGGGTCGTCCCAGTGCACCAGCCCCAAGCATCCAGTACCGTGCATCGAACCTGGACTGGCAACTCGTTTCATATATGATATTATACGTATTTCAATGCCATTCTCCCAAATCATCCCACCCTTTCCCTCTCCCACAGAGTCCAAAAGACTGTTCCATACATCAGTGTCTCTTTTGCTGTCTTGTATACAGGGTTATTGTTGCCATCTTTCTAAATTCCATATATATGCATTAGTATACTGTATTGGTGTTTTTCTTTCTGGCTTACTTCACTCTGTATAATAGGCTCCAGTTTCATCCACCTCTTTAGAACTGATTCAAATGTATTCTTTTTAATGGCTGAGTAATACTCCATTGTGTATATGTACCACAGCTTTCTTATCCATTCATCTGCTGATGGACATCTAGGTTGCTTCCATGTCCTGGCTATTATAAACAGTGCTGTGATGAACATTGGGGTACATGTGTCTCTTTCAATTCTGGTTTCCTCGGTGTGTATGCCCAGCAGTGGGATTGCTGGATCATACAAGTAATAAATACTGGAGAGGATGTGGAAAAGGGAACCCTCTTACACTGTTGGTGGGAATGCAAACTAGTACAGCCACTATGGAGAACAGTGTGGAGATTCCTTAAAAAACTGGAAATAGACTTTCAGGTTTTGAAAACTAATGGAATAGCCAGAATGAAAGACATGTGGAGTACTTGTGGATTAAATATTTGAGACAATGAGTGCCATGTGCTTTTCAGTTATCACCAGCAAGATCATCAAAGGTGTTTTATTTGTTTGCTGTGTGTGCTGAGTTGCTTCAGTTGTGTCCAACTCTTTGCGACCCCATGAACTATAGCTTGCCAGGCTCCTCTGTCCATCAGATTCTCCAGGCAAGAATACTGGAGTGGGTAGCCATGCCTTCCTCCAAGGGATCTTCCCAACCCAGGGTCAAACCCACATCTCTTATGTCTCCTGCATTGGCAGGTAGGTCCTTTACCACTAGGGCTGCCATAACAAAGTATCACAGGTTGGCTGGCTTAAACAACAGAAATCTATCTTCTCCCAGTTCTGGGACTTCCTAGGTGGTGTTAGTGGTAAAGAACCTGCTTGCCCATACAGGTAGATGTAAGAGATGTGGGCTCAATCCCTGGGTCGGGAAGATCCCCTGGTGAAGGGCATGGCAACCCACTCCAGTATTCTTGCCTGAAGAATCCCCTGGACAGAGAAGCCTGGTGGGCTACAGTGCGTAGGGTTGCAAAGAGTCGGACATCACTGAAATGACTTAGCATGCACCCACAGACATCTGAGACCGGGGTATTGGGAGGGTTGGTTTCTTCTGAGGCCTCTTTCTTTGACTTGCCGTCTTGTCCCTGTGTCTTCACATGGTCCTCCCTCTGTGTGTATCTGTGTTCTAATCTCTTTTTATAGACACCATATAGTAGTAGAGGCCATCCTAATGACATCCTTATAACTTCAGTTCAGTTCAGTCACTCAGTTGTGTCTGACTCTGTGACCCCATGGAATGCAGCATGCCAGGCTTCCCTGTCCATCACCAACTCCTGTAGCTGGCTGAAACTCATGTCCATTGAGTCGATGATGCCATCCAACTATCTCATCCTCTGTCATCCCCTTCTCCTCCTGCCTTCAATCTTTCCCAGCATCAGGGTCTTTTCCAATGAGTCAGTTCTTTGTATTTTAACTTAATTGCCTCTTTAAAGAACTTATCCCCAAATAAGTCACATTCTGAGATCCTGGGGATTATTATAATTTCAACTTAAGAATTTCATAAATTTTACCTGCATAAGGGATGATTGAAGCAAAATCAAAGGGATTTAAGCACTCTTTATTTTATCATTTAAAACTTTGAGGTCATCCATTAATTCCTTGTGTAACATACCATGAGAGATTAATTTGTTTGACTTAAACAATTCCATTTGTTAAAGTACAAACACCAGGAGAGAAAGTCACCCTAAACTGTCCTTACCCATAACAACATAATGCATAGTAATTCATCTGACTGCTTTCTTTTGCTTTTTTTAAATTGAAGTATAGTTGACTTATAATATTATATTAGTGTCAGGTGAACAACAGTGATTTGATATTTTTATAGATTATACACTATAGTCTATAACACTTTGGCCACCAGATGCAAAGAACTGACTCATTGGAAAAGACACTGATGCTGGGAAAGATTGAAGGCAGGAGGAGAAGGGGACAGCATAAGATGAGATGGTTGGATGGCATCACCGACTCAATGGGCATGAGTTTGAGCTAGCTCTGGGAGCTGGTGATGGACAGGGAAGCCTGGCATGCTGCAGTCCATGGGGTGGCAAAGAGTTGGACATGACTGAGTGACTGAATTGATAGACTGTACACCATACAAAGTTATTATAATGTTATTGACTATATTCCCATTTTGTACATTACATCCCTTGCCTGTGACTTTATTTTATAGCTGACACTTATTAATAAGAGATCTTATTCCCTTTCACCTATTTTTCCCATTCCTACCTGCCCCAAACTGCCCTTCCCCTCTGGCAACCACTGGTTTGTTCTCTGTATTTGTGGTCTGTTTCTGTTTTATGTATTCATTAGCTTTGATTTTTAGATTCAACATATAAATGAAGGCTAGAGTGTTTGTCTTCCTCTCTCTGATTCTGCTTTTCTATATAATTCATTCCCCACCTAAATTGAAAGGCTCTTTCATATCAGGCATTCTAAACCAAATGCTTGTAACTATTAGTTTACATCCATTTATCTTTTTTTTAAATTGAAATGCATCCATTGATTTTTTATTCTGCCTCCAGGGGCTATAGGAAACATTTCTGATTACATAGAATAAATAAATCTTCCTTCATTCTGAAAAAATAAACAGATAAAAAAGACATGGAAATATAGGCATTTTCAGAGAGAAAAACACACAGGTAAGGAGACCCCGAGTCTGGTCTGATAAGGAGGTCACCGCCCCCCACTCCAAATACACACACACAGACACACCTGCAAAAAATGTCTGAAAGTTTAAATAGAACAGAGTGGTTATGTATGCATAAATATCTTTGTGCACGAATAGATTTCTCGATAGATGTGTACAAAAATTCAAATGCCTAAACTTGGCTGAAGTTATAAATAGATGGAAAAATGGACAGTTCCAAGTAAATATAGAAGGAATAAAGGGGACGTGATTTTCCTAGAATGGAGAGGTATCATGGAGTGAGTCTACAGTTCTAGCATAGGTACCAGGACATGGGTAGAACTATCCAACCACGGCATGATAGAGACCACAGGGTGGAAAACTGTCCACCCAGTTGATGAAAGAGTATTTCTCCATAAAAGACTTCCCTCAGATGCTGAAGTGTGTGTGCATGAGTGTGCACATGTGCACACACATCCACACAGACACCTTTCAATCAGGCTCCATGGATTTTGTTGGAATTTGTAGTGGAAAGCCTATTCGTTTGAAACTTCATCCTGCTTATCAATTTCTCTAAGCCCTGTTTCATGCCTTTGTTTCTTAAACTGTAGATAAATGGGTTCAACATTGGTATCAGCACAGTGTAGTTGACCGTTACTATTCCATCTTTGACAGTGTAGCTGGACAATGGCTGGAAATAGACACAGCAAATACTCCCATAAAAGAGAGTCACCACAGTGACATGAGAGCTGCAGGTGGAGAAGGCTTTGCGTTTTCCAGCAGCTGAGGGAATTTTGAGGACCGCAATGAGGATTCTCAGGTAAGAGATGATGATGCAGACAAATGGGGCCATCACAGAAACCCCTCCTTCTGTCGTGGCAACAACTTCATTGACAGAGGTAGAAGAGCAGGCTAGCTTCAGAACTGGGTTGACATCACAGAAAAAGTGATGGATAACATTTGATGCACAAAAAGTGAGCTGATTCACCAGGAGGACATGCAGGAGGGAGTGAAGGCAGGAGAAAGCTGTGGAGAAGGCCAGTAGCAACATACAGCGTCCATGGTTCATAACAGTGACATAGTGCAAGGGATTGCAGATAGCTACATAGCGGTCAATGGCCATGGCTGCCAGGAGGTAACTGTCCATGTTTCCAAAGACTAGGAAGAAATACATCTGCACCAGACATTCAGCATAGGAAATGGTCTTTTTCTCTGATAAAAAGTTCACTAACATCTTGGGGACTATAACTGTTGTGTAGCAAACGTCAGCAAAGGACAAGATGCTCAGGAAGAAATACATTGGGTTTTGGAGCTGAGGATCAGAGTGGATAGCCAAGATGATGAGCAGATTTCCCATCAAAGTGACCAGGTACATGATAAGAAAGAGGGCAAAGAGTGGTTTCTGGTCCTCAGGGCGAGAAGAGAGTCCCAAGAGGATGAATTCAGGGAGTCTTGTTAGGTTGGACATCCCCATGGACTTGAATGCACCTGCAGATAAACAATAAGGTCAATGGATGGTTCTTGTCACCTGGGACATGCATCTTTCCATCTAGTTCTTACACTGAGTGGTTATTAATAAATAGAGTTTTTAATGTAATGTTTTTTCCCCCTGAATATGGAGAAATTGAGGTCAAAGTATGTTTTCACTTGTTTTTTAAAAAATCTTTGCGATGGAGAGCTATAGAAAACAGATGCGGGGTGGCATTGGTGAGAGAGAGACAGAGAGAGAGAGAAAGGGCTTTGAGAGCTTGGTTTCCTTTCCCTCTTTCCTACTCTGTGGCTCATAATCACAGGAACCACAGATGCAGTCTGTGAATCAGGTTCAGGTCAGCTTCTGATTAAGGATTATCAGTGACTAATCCACATCTTGATAATCATGAGATAGTCATCTCATCTAGTTTGCAGTTGGTGAATCTTTTTGAATCAAGATGCTTCTTTCCACATCATATATAATGGAGCAAGGAAGTCATCTAAAGCACACTGAATTGAATGTAAACAGTTTTAGTGAAAAGAGAGATGGGGAAGGGGAAGTGAGAAAGAGGGAGTGAACTAGCACGACAAAATGAACTCCCCAATCTCCTTGTTCATTGACTGATAATTCATGTCCTGAGGCCAGAGGAATGTGACTCACAGACAGATGGGTAAAGGAAGATTCAACTTTGGAGTATAGACATAAAAACTCAACATTTTCATGAACATATTTAGTCTCTAGTGATGACTAATTACTTATTTAGTACCCAGTGATGACTAATTATCTCTCCGAGATCAGATATTCACACCTTCTTGCCAGGCATTCTCAAAGTTGATTTCTTACCTGGGAAGAACTTTGAAGTCTTGCCTCATCTATTTATTCCACTCTTCCCTTACTTATGCTCCGCGGAATGACTTGTCAAAAAGAAGACAAAACTGTGCCAAGAGATAGCATACAGAAAAGGTACCTGATTGACTGCAGACCATTTCCTAATGTTTCTTCAATCTGATGCTCCCTTCCCTGGATTCTTTTCATCCTTCACAACCTGCAGATACTTACAGCTCCTGCTTCCCTCCTGGGAGCATCCTCTAATACTGTGTCACTAAGTCCCTGGTGTTTGGTGGAGGAGAGAGTAAGGAAACAAACATCCATTAATTTTGTGCAGGATCATCTCCATGGATCCAGGAGAATTACATGTTCTGCCTCCAAGTATGGCCCCAAGTCCCTTTCTTCAAACCTGTGGGTCTAGTGTAACCTCTGTTTAGCTTGACATAGGTATCCAAGAGGGACAATAATTTTCCATCCCTGGCTCTTCAACCCCTCTGAGGGCTTACCTGGGCGGTGTCCCATGTAGCACCGAGGATGGAGTACCAGGCAGGGATATCTGGGCTCAGGATCCCACTTGAGCCTATAAAGTCTCCATTTGGCCTCTCTGAATGCCTCCATTTTAACAAAGGACAACTACTGTCTCTCCATTTCTCCCAAATTTAGATACAGCTGTTAGTTCTGTTAGGTAGAATAGGGAAAACATATAAAAGGAGGAGCCAAAGCACTTTCTCACAGACTCTCTCTCTCCTGCGTGCATGCACACGCTTTCTCTCTCTCTCTCTCTCTCTCTCTCTCTCTCTCTCTCCCTCCCCATGCACTCCTCCACTCTCTTCTCTTCGAGTCTTTGACTTGGCATGCCCTCACACTTCGAGGATGGATTCTCCTGCTATCTTCTAAATAAAATAGAGCTGTAACACTGATTTGCTTAAGTGCTATAACACGGTTTGTCCAAGACCCAAGAGCTGTGATGCACCGAGGGCTTTAATGTCTGTCGCTCCAAATCTTTGTTGTGATGAGACAAAGAACCGAGGAACATACACTCGTGTGACAGTTCAGTAGCTGTGGCTTTATGTCACTATCCTCTAACAAAAGGGAGGATCATAGCCTTTGAAACTAACCTTAGATCACCCTTCCCTGGTGACCTCAAGTCTGCTCAGATATTTGATTACCATTCCTTGCTGCCACCACTATGGAAAACTACCAGCTTCAGATTGTTGACTCTTCTCAACTCACAAAAGCACACAGAATCCCTACATCAGGGTCTCGACATGCCCCACCAAATACATGTTGCTCATTTCCTGTTACTTAGTGATTCCTGATCACATCTTACAATTCAACCACCTCACTGTCTTGCATTTCTCCCTTCACCTGCATCTCCAGGCTCAAATGCAGCCTCCTATAGGGAGCATTCCTTGGTGACCTGATTAGAATGATATATCTGTCGTCTCTGCTCCCTCAGTACATGAATTTCCATTAAACACAAATCATGTTTATTGTAACATAATCTTTCACTTAAAGGAAGGCACCTAACATTTATGTACTCAGGAATTTATAAGTCTCTCTGACACAAACCACACAACAGCCTCATAACATGTACATTTATTTTCTTCATTGTATAGTGACTTAAAAAAATAAGGTAGTTGACAAAATATAACTCGAATCAGGGACTCTTTGAAGCCAAACTGTATAGTTGAATTACTCCCCTGAAAGACCTCTCTCTTTTCTTTGACAAAATTAAAACTTTTATGTTAAGACACAGCCTTCTATTTACTAAGGGAGCTAAAATATTGCCTTATTTTTTTTCTTTGTCAGATTAAACATGAAAGCTTTTGGAGCCCTGAATCAAACCCAGGCCTTATTCCAGATGAGCATGTGTGTTCAGTCGCTCAGTCATGTCGGACTCTTTGCAACCCCTACTGTAGCCCGCCAGGCTCCTCTGTCCACAGGATTTCCCAGCAAAATACTGGAGTGGGTTGCCATTTCCTTCTCCTAGGGATCTTCCCAAATCAGGGATCGAACCCATGTCTCCTGCGTTGCAGGAGGATCCTTTTACTACTGAGACACCTGGGAAGTCTCTTATTCCAGACACTATGTGCTATATATTGTTCATGATCCAGATATCTTATCAGTAAATCCATATTTTATTAATATAAGACACTTTTTTATACTTTAATATCTCATATTGAGGTTCATTTAAGTTTATGGCGTGTCACAAATAATTGGGAGCATTTTTCTCAATGGTATATTAAAATAATGTATTTTACAATAGATGGTATTTTAGATTTAATTAAATACAATAATCTGGAGTTAAGGAGGTAAAAATGATGTTCAGTTCACCTATGAGCACATCAGTCCATAAGTATTTGTTATGTGTTTACCATGAGCTATACACTCTGTTATCCACTGAGGATATACAGCTCCAAGTAAAAGAGACATAATTTTCCCTTGGCTCTAACACATTAGAATCCCATAGCACCTAGCACCCATCCTTTACTGCAGAGGTTCAAGTTCAAGCGAAATTTACTCAGTCATGTCCAACTCTTTGCGACCCCATGGACTATACAGTCCATGGAATTCTCCAGGCCAGAATTCTGGAGTGGGTAGCCATTCCCTTCTCCAGGGGATCTTCCCAACCCAAGGACTGAACCCAGCTCTCCCACATTGCAGGCAGATTCTTTACCAGCTGAACCATAAGGGAAGCCCTTACTGCAGGGAATGCTCAGTAAATATTTATGATATTGACCTAAGCATGGACTAAGCTAACAGCTTAAGCAATATTTTCCAATGTTAGAAGAAAATTCCCTTAGTTCTTTGGTTCTACAGTTATTTAACATTTTTCTTACTCATTTCATTCCAATTCTAAAATGTCAATATTTATTTCTATAAAACAGGACTATATTTTTTAAAGTAAAATTTTCATTTTTCTTATCCTATTTGTGTCAACGTAGAGACCTAAATAAATAAAAACCACTAGGTCATTGTAATTAGCACTCATTCTGCTAGTCACTGCTTCTCCTGAGAACTCTACTGTAATTAGATGGTGTAATTAGTAGGTTTCATTTCTAAAGAAAATATTTTACTGTTCTAGAGAAGAAGAAACAGACTGCTATGGAGTCTGTTAAACCTATGAATTAGGTTTAGCTATCAAAATGATATGTCTTTATCTAATTACTACTGTTATTGAGTAGTTTTAAATACCAGAACATTGATATTAATTCAAACTAGGGTGTAATAAATATAAGATGCAATCTCCAGGGTAGCATGAAGAAAATAGTTAAATATATATACATGTATATATATATGGAAATAAGAGGAGAATCAAAACAGTAAACTAAAAAAATAAATTAGATACAAAAGAACAAAGTAATGGGGAACTGGAGAACAAAAAAGACATAAGACATGTAGAAAACAAATAATAAATTGGCAGAAGTTAAATCCTTCTTTAGCTACAATTACTTTAATTATAAATGAATTAAACTATTTAATTAAAAAGACAGTGATTGGCTAACTGGATTAAATCAAACAAATGTGATCTAAACATTAACTGTCTACAAGAGATTCACTTTAGATCCCAGGACACAAATAAAAGTGGAAGGGTAGAAAAAGATACTCAGTGAAAATATTAACCAAAATAGAGCTGAGATGGCTTTGGTAATTATCAGACAAAATAGACTTTAAATCAAAAAAATGTTACAAGGGGTAAAAAAGGACATTATTTATTGGTAAAAGAGTCAATACCTCAAGAAGATATAAATACTGGGATAATACTCATATAACAGAGTTCTAAAGGAAGAGTGGAAAAAAGCTGCACAAAAATTCTTAATAATTGAATTTGACAAGTCATAATAAGACAGAGTAAATTATCAAAGGGAAAATGTGGAAACATGCTAATCTAAGGCTCCTCTTTGAGAATAAAAAATTTTTGGTAGAAAACAACTACTATGAAATGTTTCACATTTTCTTCCTTAGGTTTGCTCCTGGTGCCTCTGTTGGCAGAACCTGATACACATATAAGGTTCTCTCTTCTGTAGAGCCTAAGAAATACACTTTTTTCTTTGTTCCCTGTTACATGATAAACTAGGTTAGGATTAGAGTTGGCAATGAATATGCTTATATTGATCCCTGAGTCAGTAAGATCCCTTGGACAAGGAAATGGCAACTACTCCAGTATTCTTGCCTGGGAAATCCATGGACTGAAGAGCATGGTGTGCTGTAGTCCATGGGGTCACAAAGAGTCAGATACGACTTAGCAACTGAACAACAACAACAAAAGCCAACGTGGAGAAAGTTTTATTGTAGCAGAGCAAGATACAGACACCCTGTGTTCCTTTACTAAATATGATTAAAAATTCCACTAACAGCCACATCGTATTACAACATATGGACAGAGTGTAGCACTTAGAAGAAAATTGAATTTTTATTTACCCCACTGTCAAACGCTTTCCTGATCAAGCAGTAAAGCATGATGGAAATAATCCTTAGAGTCATGTCTCAATTTCAGTGTATTCAACTACAGTGGGTATTTTAATGAATAAATGATGGGAAATTAACCTATACAGACCAATATTGTATACAGACCAATATCGTTTTCTCTGAAAAATATGGAAAGTAAAAGTTTTAATGAACATAAAAAAGAGAATAAAAAATAATATCAGAAAAATTTTTCTGTAAGGAGATAATTAGCTCTAATCAGAAGGAGATTATGAAATTTATCCTTTGAACTTAAAAAAGCATTTTTCAGATGTTGGTCTATAAAATGATAAAAATAGAAAGAACTAAATGAAGGTCTTTTGCTAACCAATTAATCATATTGAAATGAAGGTCTCAATGTCAGTTAGACTTAACTATGTTTATCATAAATGCAGGTTTACTCTGTTGCCTTTTCTTTCCAGTTAATATTAGAGGTAAGACTTTTCTGCTCTTAAATTGCTTTTTATTCAGTCATCAAAAGTGAAAATTTGTTTGAGATAACTGTAAAAAGTCATCAAACACGTCTAGGAGAAGAGATAATGACTGTTTATAAAGTACATTTTTGAAATTGAAGTGTAGTTGATTTACAATGCTGTGTGAGTTTCAGGAGTACATCAAAGTGATATATATATCTATATATCTATATCTGAATATATGCATAATTATATATTCCTTTTCAGAATCTTTTCCATTATAGGTTATTGCAAAATATTGAGTACAATTCCCTGTCCTATACAGTAGGTCCTTGTTGGTTATCTATTTTATACATAGTAGTGTGTATATGTTAATCTCAAATTCCTAACTTATTCCTCCCACACTTCCCCTTTGGAACCACATTTATTTTCTATGTATGTGAGTCTATTTCTGTTTTGCTTATAAGTTCATTTGTATTTTTTTTAAGATTCTGCATTTAAGCAATAGCATATGATATTTGTTTTTGTCTGGCTTACTTCACCTGGTATGATAATCTCTAGGTCTGTCCATGTTGCTGCAAATGGCATTATTTTTTATGGCTGAGTAGTATTCCACTGAATATACGTATGTATACCCCACATCTTCTTTATCCATTCATCTGTTGGTGGACATTTAGGTTGCTTCCATATCTTGGCTATTGTAAATAGTGCTTCAGTGAACACTGGGGTGCATGTATCTTTTTGAATTATGATTTTCTCTAGATATACGCCCAGGAGTAGGATTGCTAGATCATATGGTAGCTCTATTTTTAGTTTCTTAAGGAACCTCCATATTGCTCTCCTTAGTGGCTGTGCCAAATTACATTCTCTTAACAGTGTAGGCCGGTTGGTTATACAGTGCATTTTCATTCATTGTTGCCAGTATAACTAAACTGTAGATGAAGTCTTTGGTTTAAAAACTATTTTTCTACTCTCCTGGGTCATCCTTTCTCCCCAAATTATAAATGAGTGGAGCAACTTTTAGTTTAGAGATAGAATCACAAGTCAGTGTACTCCTTCTGATGAAGTTAAGGCAGACATTTTGAATTAAATGACTCTGTTTCTAAACCTAAATATACCTTGGTGCTTTAATTAGGGTCCAGCAACTTGCATTTCCCCTCCTGTCATGGGAACAAACCCAGGCACCTGAGAGAGCATGATCTTATTGGCAGCGTATCTGTCTTTGAATTCCTGCTCCCTGTCCTACGAGCTGAGTGACTTGAGGCAAGGCATTTCTCTTCGAGCCCCAATATATTTAATCCATAGAACAGAATTAATAAGGTCGACCTCATTGGATTGTGAGCATTAAATGAGATCACATGGTAAAAGTAAAGAATTGCTTATATAGATCTCCTTAATTTCTTCTTACAATGTTCATCCTACTTGTAATGACTTCTTCCATATCAGCTGGTCTGAAAGACCCATGAAGGAGGGGACATATTTCATTTCATTTATAACTGGATCACCAGCATCTAAGACAGAGACTGGTGTATGGTAGATGCCCAGTGGTTTTTCTCAATGTGTACCTATTATGGCCTAACAATGATTGACATACACGTAGCACCAGTGGGATAGGGCTAAGATTGAAGAGAGGGATCACAGTATATATGATTTTTTCAACTAAGCAGAGGGAAGTGATCCTCAGTGTCTGGAGGAAAAACAAGAACCTATGGATGATATTGATGTTGCTGCTGCTGCTAATAAAAATGACAGTAAACAATGCTGACGAGCAATTGCTGTGTTAAGTACCTGTGATGGATATTGTCATGCACTTCCCGGATCCTCCCTTAGGAATGAAGGACTTATTTGCCCCAGTAATTGCAGGGTGGGGAGCTGCTGACAGACAGCCCTCTGCTATCAGCTCCCTTTGGAGTACTGACAAATACTCGTGCTCAAGCTCAGTCACTCAGTCATATCTGACTCTTTGTGACCCCATAGACTGTAGCCCACCAGGCCCCTCTGTTCATGGGATTCAGGCAAGAATAACTGGAGTGGGTTGCTATTTCCTCCTCCAGGAGATCTTCCAGACTCAGAGATTGAATCCAAGTCTCCTGTGGCTCTTGCATTGGCACGCAGATTCTTTACCATGGAGCCATCTGGGAAGCCCATAATTGACAACATTGTGTAGATTTAAGATGTATAGTGTGATGGTTTGAGATATTTAGATATTGTGAAATGATTATCACAATAAAGTTAGTCAACACATCTGTCACCTCACCTAGTTATTGTGTGTGTATGATGAAAACACTTTAGATTTATTGTCTTAGATCTGTGTTTGTGCAGCTGAGACTTATATCTCACTTTTTTGCCTTGTGAATCCTTACAATAACCCTTTACAAAAATCCCCTTGGCTATGTTGAATTTTACTCAAGTCCTGTGCTCCTGGAAGACAAAGTTAGAAGAACCCATTCATCCTTTTGTGTCTTGGAAAATGGCTGAACTTTGACCCACCCTCAGCCAGAGTCAGAATACAACCCCTCCTTAGTGACTCCTCTGTAGCATCCATTGACCTCAGGGAAAAACTTACCCTGATCAACTATCCAATCTCACCGCGGCCACCGGTTCATCACACTTTTCTATGCACGGTGCTTTCTAGCCTCATTCTCTTCTCCCTTTTAAAAAAGTCATTTTCTTTCTGACCTTTGAGACCCCTGCAGATCTCATGGTGGGGGTTCCTCCCAATTGAAATAGCAGCCTCCCTTTCTATTGCCCTAGGTCTTTCCTCCCTCTTGCAATAATCCTTTCAAATAAAGTCTCTTCTTCCTTAAGTCTGAAGATATTAGTTAATTTGACTCCTGTTCCTTAAAAGTATTTGTGGTCCACAAAAAACAAAGATTTACTGTGTAACACAGGGAACTATATTCAATATCTTATAATAACCTATAATGGAAAAGAATCTGATATATATATATATATATATATATATATATATGAACTGAATCACTTTGCTGTATACTTGAAACTAATACACTATAATAAAACTTCAATTAAAATTATACTTCAGTTAAAAAAAGTGTGTGTTCTTCTATACCTTGTAAACTCAAACAACCCAAATAGTACAACATTTTGCTCCAAATGCTTGCATTGTCTGTTATTTTGTTTCCTCAGGATCCCACAGATTTTTGGCCATCAGATTTTTGACTTATGAACTAGCACATAATCTTTGTTTCCAAGTCTGGTAGACTGGCATATGGTGGACAAGAAACAGAAATTAGTTGAACAGACAAGTGAATTCACAAACCTCTAAATTTCCAAATTCAAAAATGTATGGACTAGCAGTGACTTTAATATTTTTCAGAACTTACAAATGAACAAGAGCATTTTCTCCTACCCAATTTGATAATTTCTGTAGCTTGGCTTAAATTTGTTGAGAAAGAAGAATCCCCAGTAGTTGAAAACACCTACTACTAGAGTAACTGGTACCTGATATTTACTGCCTGGGAAAATGGTGCAGTTGAATTCAGGTCAAATGAAATGAATAAGGAAGGGCATAATGTTTCTTTAGTTGTGCCCGGTGGAGAGCAGGAAGAAGAACACTGAAATGATGGGTACTTGAGGATGTGACTTGGAACTGGTTCATCAAGAGTCATCTGGTAGGCTGTTTTTTTTTTTTTTTTTTTTTAATATAATACTTTTAGAAATCAGATCCTGAGCTTTGAGGTGGTGCAGAGGAAGGAGTAATTCTGATCTTTATAATCAGAGACAGAGATCTTGTTATTGAGGAGCCTTTGGACTAATGTGCTGAAGTCTCTCTCATGCACACACAAAAACACTCAGATTTAAATGACTACATAAGAAAACTCAGCCTTAGGAATAAGGATGTGTGTGTGTGCTAAGTTGCTTCAGTCATGTCTGACTCTGTGACCCTATGAATTTCAGCCTGCCAGGCTTCTCTGTCCATGGGATTCTCTTGGCAAGAATACTGGAATGGGTTGCTGTACCTTCCTCCAGGGGACCTTCCTCACCCAGGGATCAAACATACGTCTCTTATGTCTCCTGCATTGGCAGGTGGGTTCTTACCACTAACATGACCTGGGAAGCCCCATGAATAACAATACTCAGGAGTTTGAAGTGATGAAACTCAAGTCCAGGAGGGATTTTGGCAGGGTTAGAGTTCAGAGAGGGGCTTCCCAGGTGGTGCAGTGGTAAAGAATCTGCCAGTCAATGCAGGAGATGGGGGTTCAACTTCTGGGTTTAGAAGATCCCCTGGAGCAGGAAATGGCAACCTGCTCCAGTATTCTTGGCTGGAAAATTCCATGGACAGAGCAGCCTGGCAGGCTACAGTCCATGGAATCTCAAAGAGTTGGACATGACAGAGTGACTGAGCACAGGATTAAGTGAAAGAGATTCTCCTTCTGAAAGGAGAATCAAAGTTTGAGATTTAGATCCAGGCACAGAGAACAAGATTCAGGTAGTCTTTGTCCCAGCCAGATAATATTAGAGACCACTGGGAAGGAGGCATCATATTCAGGAGTAGCTTCAACATACTAGCTTCAACACATGCGATAAGCATTCTTTTTATCAGGAATGAACCACTTTTGAAAATACCATCCTTAAGAATCTAATCACAGACATTAAAAACCTGCAGTCAGGAGCAAGAGATTTGTAGGATTCTACTAAGACCTCAGCTCCTTTTATTGATCTTTCACTCTGTGCATGAGTTTCATCAAGCCCTGCTTCATGTCTTTGTTTCTTAGGCTATAGATAAATGGGTTTAGCATTGGAGTCAATATGGTGTAGACAACTGTTGCTATTCTATCTTTGACTGTATAGTTGGACTGGGGCTTGAAATAGACATAGCTGATGCTTCCATAAAACAGGGTCACCACTGTGAGATGAGAGCCACAGGTGGAAAATGCTTTGTACTTCCCAGCAGCTGAAGGGATCTTCAGAACAGTAATGAAAATTCTCAAATAAGAGATGATGATGCATGAAAAGGGGGTCATTATGATGGCTAATCCTTCTGTCATGACTGTGATTTCCTTGACAAAATGGGAGGAACAGGACAATTTTAGCACTGGCTGGTCATCACAGAAAAAGTGATGAATGACATTGGAAGCACAGAAGACGAGTTGGTTGGTCAAGAGAATATGCAAGAGAGAGTGGAGGTGTGGAATGCAGAAGGAGAGGACCAGGAGCAAGACACAGCGTCTGTGGTTCATGATGGTGATGTAGTGGAGGGGGTTGCAGATGGCCACATAGCGGTCAATGGCCATGGCTGCCAGGAGGTAACTGTCTGTATTTCCAAAAGCAATAAAGAAGTACATCTGAGTCAAACACTCACCATAAGAGATTGTCTTTGTCTTTGATAAGAAGTTTGCTAGCATCTTGGGTATGATGACAGTCACATAGCAGATGTCAACAAAGGAGAGGACACTCAGGAAAAAGTACATGGGTGTCTGGAGGCGAGTGTCTGAGCGGATGGTCAGGATGATGAGCAGGTTTCCTATCATTGTGATGAGGTAGATGGGGAGAAACATTACAAAGAGTGGCTTCTGATCTTCAGGTCGAGAGGAGAGTCCCAGGAGGATGAATTCTGTGGGCCGTGTTATGTTAGTTCTTCCCATAGTCTTGGGTTCACCTAAAGACAAGTCATCATTATGAAAGACTCTTCCAACATATGATACATTCTAAGAATTTTTCTATTTGTTCTTCTTATCAGCAATTAGAACAACTAAGAATATTACTATTACCTGGACTGTAGCTTCTTTCTATTAATGTTGAAAATTCAGAAATCAATACATACTTTAACCTCCTTTCAGTTTTCTACTGTAATGCAAAAGTATTACAGAAAAGGGAAAGAGAAGAGAGACAGGGAGAGGGAATGAGAGTGGAAAAATTGTTTTCTGTTTGAGGATTTTCAGGAGCTAATTCATGGAATCTTGGTCAGTAGTTTGCTCTCCTGTTTAATTGCCAGCTGACAGAATGATGATTTTCTTTAATTCAGATGTTTCTCTCTGCGTCAATGATTCTGGATGTTGAAAATCATATGAAAAGGACATCAAAATAGGAGATCACCCAATAATTATTCCATGCTCTTCACTCTTCGGTGAAACCTTATTGGAGTGAAACAATAAGCAGGAAGACATAAAAGATAGGCAGACAGAGATCATAGAATAATAAAAAACATTTCTTTTTAACGATAAAATCAATCCCATTCTTGGTGCCCAACCCCTGATCTAAAACGGCATGTGCTTGTTTGTGTTGGTGCAATTCTTTTCCAGTTTCCTGTCTTAGCTGTCTTAGTTACAGGCCTCCCAGAAAAACTACAGGAAAGGCACCTGATCTTAGACAGGATTTCAACCCTCATGAATCTGAAAGGTGTCTTTCTTGCCTCCTCTGGGCCCTCCACATGCTAAGGGCACTGTAGACACTCATAGACTTCACCCTCTCTCAAGGGAGGATCCTTTGAGACTTTCAGGAAGTCCCTGAAGTTCAGATGGAGGAGACACTAGAAAACAAGGCAACAGCTACTGAAGTTTTGGAGTTTCTTCCCCAAGGAGGCTGGGGAGTGTCAGTACTTTCATTCTCTCCTGGAAATCATCCTCTTGACTCAGCTTCTTCAGGCCAAAAAGAGACCACAGTGACTGGCTCTCCCAAACTTCCTGAGAATCATCCTTAGTATCATTCTGTACTGTTCACACCAAAAGACAATATATAAGGTGGGAGGGCATTTTTTCAGGGTCCACATGGCTTTAGATTATAAAGACTTGAACGTCTGATGCCATCAGTAATTTTCCCATCTCTCAGGCTTAGAAGAAGCCCCTGGTTGGGTAATGTTCCCAGAACTTCAGAACATAAAAATTCATAAGGTGAAGACTTTAGATGCCAGAATTTACTCTTTACTCTTCCGTTCCCAGGTCTACTTGTAAAATACTGATGTATGACCCTTGGTTTTCCAGTCAGGAAAACCACCGGGTGAATATATTTTACGCTTTACGGAACCTTGAGTTCCATGTTCCATTTGGGCCATCTCACTTTGTGTGCACTGCAGAATTCCCAAGGTAGGACCCAAATTACACCTTCTCCGAGTACAACCATCACCCAAGAATATCCTGTTCTTCATGACTCATCGCCCCCTTACCCATTTATACTATCATGCCTTTGTTTATTGACCTTCATCTACTACGCCTAACCTGGGAGGCTTAAAATTGGCCTCTTCCAGGACACTTTGCTTGGTGGTCTACCGTTGGACTGGGCTTGTCTTCTGTCCTCTTTTAACACTTGGGCCCTCCATTCTAAGTAAGAACTCAGTCTCTTTGTCTGACAGTTTATTGTTTAGTTGATAAGTTGTATCCGACTCTTTTCCAACCCCATGGCCTGTAGCCTGCCAGACTCCTCTGCCCATGGGATTTCCCAGGCAGGGATACTGGTATGGGTTGCCATTTCCTTTTCCAGGGGATCTTCCTGACCCAGGGATCAAACCTGTGTCTCCTGCATTGACAGGAAGATTCCTTACCAGTGAGCCACCTGGAAAGTCCCTGACTGCTTATACATTAATTTAAAAAGTTACAAATTAGGGAATCCCCTGGTGGCCTGGTGGATATGACTTGGTGCTTTCAATGCTGTGGCTCAGGTTCAATCACGGGTCAGGGGAACTAAGATCCCACAAGTCTCATGGCACAGTCAAAAAAGAGAGAAATGTCACAAATTAATAACTTAGTGAGTACTTTCTCTGTGCTATCTACTTCCCTAACTGAAGCAAATGTAGTATCTCATTTAATTACTACATCATTTTTATAAGGTAGGTGGCCTTATTTTCTTTACTTTGAAGATGAGGAGTCTGAACTCAGAGAGGTGAAATATATTGCCCAATGTAACACAACTAGGAAGTGACTGAATAAATTTTTAAAATTTCTCATGAGTTTATTTGACTCATACTTGACACTATGCTCTTAACCAGCCACTCTACTGCTTATTCATGATGCTAGCAAAAATAGTTTGCTGAATAACAATTCTCAAATAAATCATATTGCAAAAAATATGAACTATTTCTTATTAAGGTTTAAAAAGCACATTATAAGTTTAAGCTATATCCCACTAGACTGAATATTCCTTGAGATCAGTAATTATGCCTGTTAACATCTGATTGCTCCAATCAATTAATTCATAAATATTTCTTGAAGGTTTACCATATGTCAGGAATTGTACTAGATGCTAGAGATACAGTGGAATATAAAACAGAGGCAGTTTCTACCAACTTTTGTGTCACCCAATACCTTTCTTTGTCCAAGATAGCAGTTCCTCAATAAACAATCACGGTATTTCCTCATTATTTTGTTTGTGGTAATTTGAAATAAAATATATAAAAGTACAAATGGGAAAATAATCTATGTTCCCATCACCCAAAAGGATTGACTACAGTAACATTTTGTCCTATTTTCTTTCAGTCTTTAAAAAAATTCATTTATTCACAAATTTTTATAGATAAAGTGCTTATTATGGGACCTGTTTCATTTGCTTTCTAAGAACTGACTCATTTTTATCCTACTAATAAGGTAGGTATTATCTTTCAATTAAAAAAATTAAAGCAATTTATTGAGGTATGAATATTTATTTATTTATTGGCTGCAATGAGTCTTCACTGCTGCATACGGGCTTTCTGTAGTTGTGGTGAATGGGGGCTTCTCTTTGCTGGGACCAGCCCAACAACGAACCGACCTGAGGGAGCGGCGCCGCCGAAGAGAAAAGAAAAAGAAGACTCAGAAATAAAGTTGCCATTCGCAGGCAAAAGCCCAGATCCTAATCCTTGCATGCCTTTTATTGTTAACATCTACTTCCTTATCAGTGCTCTAGAGATATCTGTTCTTTACAATCTCAGATCAGGATTAAATATATACAATGCACAGTCCTCAATGTCAAACCTTCAAGCCTTTCATGACTCTTCGGCTAGTGATGCCCTTTTCCAGCAACTCCCTCGAGTCTCTGGTTATGGGAAGAGTCACTAATGGTTTTCCATTGGTCACATCAATACTTCAACATCTTGTTTTCAAGATGTCTTTCCATGATGTACTTTTTACTGCTTCCAGCCCTTCGCCTGGGGGTGATGAGAAAGTCATTCTTATTTTTCAAAGAAGCCCTGTTTTTATAGTACAGGCTTGTGCATAGCATATTCCCTACACTCTTCTGCACGGGCTTCTCATTGTGGTGGCTTCCCTTCTTGACAGAGCACAAGCTCTAGGTGTGTGGGCTTTAGAAGTTGCAGCACATGGGCTTAGCTCCTCAGCGTGTAGAATCTTTCTGGATCAAGGATCAAACCTGTTTCCCCTGCATTGTTAGGCAGATTCTTATCACAGTACTGTCAGGGACGAGGTACGATTAACATGTACAAGCTTTAGACATTTAGTGTATGCAGTTCGATGACTTTGGGGTTAAGGGGCTTCCCTGGTGGCTCAGTGGTTAAAGCGTCTGCCTGGAATGTGGGAGACCCGGGTTCGATCCCTGGGTCAGGAAGATCCCCTGGAGAAGGAAATGGCACCCTACTCCAGTACTCTTGCCTGGAGAATCCCATGGAGAGAGGAGCCTGGTGGGCTACAGTCCATGGGGTCACTAGGAGTCGGACACGACTGAGCGACTTCACTTTCACTTTCACTTTCACACACCTGTGAAACCATCAACACCAAGGCCATAAACATGTTCTATACTTCCCGAAGTTTCCTCCCACACCATCTAGGATGATGGTGTTGATGAACACTTAACATAAGATCCACCTACCCCCTTAGAAAATTTTAAGCATACAGTAGAGTACTGTTAGCTATAGGTACTATGCTCTACAGTGGATATCCAAAACATTTATCCTTTGACCTTTACCTATCAGCATCTCCCGTTTATTAACCCCTGAAACCACCACTCTACTCTCTGCTTCTCTGAGTTTGGCTGTTTTAGAGTCTACCTACATTAAGTGAGATCATGCAAATATTTTTTTTCTGTGTCTGGATAGTTTCGTTTAACATAATGTCCTCTTGCATTCATGCGGTCACAAATGACAAGATGTTAAGGCTGAATAATATCCCACTGTATGTATATACTGCATTTTATTTATCCATTCATCTGTCAATGGACATTTCGGTTGTTTCCATATCTTGGCTATTATAAATAATGCTGCATGGAACCTGGGAGTGCAGCAGGTATCTTTTTGAGATCTTGATTTCAATTCCTTTAGATAAACCAAGAAGGGGATTGCTATATCACATGGTGGTTCTAATTTTTGGAGGAATTTCCATATAGGTTTTCATAGTGGTGCTTGTACCAAGTTGCTTAGCAATGTCCTACTCATTTTTTTTTAACATTAAAATTTTTTTTATTTTTTAAAAAATTATTTATTGTTTATTTCTTTAGTTTATGATCTGTGGTTTATTTTATTTTTTAATATAAATTTATTTTAATTGGAGGCTAATTACTTTACAGTATTGTATTGGTTTTGCCATACATCGACATGGGTGTATACGTGTTCCCCATCCTGAACCCCCTTCCCACCTCCCTCCACATACCATCCCTCTGGGTCATGGCAGGGTACCAGCCCCTAGCATCCTGTATCATGCATCGAACCTGGACTGGCGACTCGTTTCATATATGATATTATACATATTTCAATGCCATTCTCCCAAATCATCCCACCCTCTCCCTCCCCCACAGAGTCCAAAAGACTGTTCTATACATCTGTGTCTCTTTTGCTCTCTCGCATATAGGGTTATCGTTACCATCTTTCTAAATTCCATATATGTGCGTTAGTATACTGTATTGGTGTTTTTCTTTCTGGCTTACTTCACTCTGTATAATAGGCTCCAGTTTCATCCACCTCATTAGAACTGATTCAAATGTATTCTTTTTAATGGCTGAGTAATACTCCATTGTGTATATGTACCCCAGCTTTCTTATCGATTCGTCTGCTGATGGACATCTAGGTTGCTTCCATGTCCTGGCTATTATAAACAGCGCTGCGATGAACACTGGGGTACACGTATCTCTTTCAATTCTGGTGTTTTCTGTGTGTATGCCCAGCAGTGGGATTGCTGGGTCATATGGCAGTTCTATTTCCAGTTTTTTTAAGGAATCTCCACACTATTCTCCATAGTGGCTGTACTAGTTTGCATTCCCACCAACAGTGTAAGAGGGTTCCCTTTTCTCCACACCCTCTCCAGCATTTATTGCTTGTAGACTTTTGGATCGCAGCCATTCTGACTGGTGTGAAATGGTACCTCACTGTGGTTTTGATTTGCATTTCTCTGATAATGAGTGATGTTGAGTATCTCTTCATGTGTTTGTTAGCCATCTGTATGTTTCTTTGGAGAAATGGCTGTTTAGTTCTTTGGCCCATTTTTTGATTGGGTCACTTATTTTTCTGGAATTGAGCTGCAGGAGTTGATTGTATATTTTTGAGATTAATTCTTTGTCAGTTGCTTCATTTGCTATTATTTTTCTCATTCTGAAAGCTGTCTTTTCACCTTGCTTATAGTTTATTATTTATTTTTTAATTGAAGGATAATTGCTTTACAGAATTCTGTTGTTTTCTGTCAAACATTATGACCCTTTGGACTGTAATCTGCCAGACTCCTCAATCCATGGGATTCTTCAAATAAGAATACTAGAGTGGGTTACCATGCCCACTCTTCCCGACCCAGGAGTTGAACCTGAGACTCCTATGTCTCTTGCGTTGCAGGCAGATTCTTTGCTGCTAAGTTGCTTCAGTTGTGTCCAACTCTGTGCGACCCCATAGACGGCAGCCCACCAGGCTCCGCCGTCCCTGGGATTCTCCAGGCAAGAACACTGGAGTGGGTTGCCATTTCCTTCTCCAATGCATGAAAGTGAAAAGTGAAAGTGAAGTCACTCGTGTCCGATTCCCAGTGACCCCATGGACTGCAGCCCACCAGGCTCCTCCGCCCATGGGATTTTCCAGAAAAGAGTACTGGAGTGGGGTGCCATTGCCTTCTCCAGGCAGATTCTTTACCCACTTACATTTCTTCCAACAGTGTACAAGGGTTTCCTTTTTTTTTTTTTAATCTTAAAAAAACGTTTTTCTTTTTTTTTAAAGTAATAACCATTCTAACAGGTATGTGATGATAACTTATTATGGTTTTGATTTTCACTTCCCTAATAGTGATGCTGGTCATCTTTTCACGTACCTCTTGGATATTTGTATGTCTTCTTTGGATAAAAAGTCTATTCAGTTGTGCTTTGCCCAATTTTTAATTGAGTTACTTGTTTTTCCGCAAAGTTGTATGAGCTCCTTATATATTTTGGATATTAATCCCTCATCAGATGTATGGTTTGCAAATATTTTTCATGTTATGTAGCTTGCCTTTTCATTTTGTTGATGGTTTCCTTTTCTGTGTAGAAACCTTTTAGTTTAAACAGTCCTGCTTAATTATTTTTGCTTCTGTTTTCTACACATTTAATGTCATACTAAAGAAAAATTATTGCTAAGACCAATGTCAAAGAATTTTCTCTGTGTTTTCTTCTAGAAGTTTTACAGTTCCAGGATTTACAGTTAAGTTTTTATGCCATTCTGAGTTGATTTTTGTATATGGTATAAGATTAGGGTAAAAATTCATTCTTTTGCATGTGGCTATTCGTGAGGAGTCCAAAATGAAGAATTCATTGAATTCCAGCTCCACCCAGAACTGTAAGGAACGTTTCCATTCATTCATGCAGTAAATATTTCCTGAAGGTCTGCTGTGTACCAGGGACTTTATTAAGTTCTAGAAATACATCAGTAAATAAAATAAAGCACATGTACTCACAGAGTTTGAATTTTAGTGAGGAAAGACAGATATTAAACAAATAAAAATATAATACACCCCAAAGCCACATGGGGCATTTTAAAAAAACGTACAAGTGAACACAGTGTGACAGGGGAAGTGGTATTTCAGAAAGCACAGTCAGGGAAGAGCTCTCTGAAAGAGGAACATTTGAGCGGAGATCCGAACGAAGTGAAAGAACAGAGTCTCTCAAGCTCACACAATTAGAATGTCTGTTTTAAAGGGAGAGCACAAATAACTACAACAAATATATGTACATTTTTATTTTTATGTAGGTATATTTTTGTGATGTTACCTAATATGTATAAATTTAAAACAAGCTTTACTCTTAATTCTTATATTGCTTATAAACTCCAGCTCTCCAAACAACAGAAAATAAAGTTTTTTACAAATTAAATGTCATGTAAACTATACTAACAATTTAAACTAAAAAATTAAATAAAAATAAAGTAAAGAAAATAAAGTAATTGATGAATAATGTTACATTGATGAGATGAATTACCTTTATTGGCGTTATACAATTTTAATCCAGTTCCTTATTTAATCTTTTTTCATATTGGAATTTCAACCATGCTAATGAAGATCATGTCCATTTACATAAGGAGATAGTAAAGTGAAGT
The DNA here is from genome assembly GCF_029378745.1 of Bos indicus. Taxonomy (NCBI): domain Eukaryota; kingdom Metazoa; phylum Chordata; class Mammalia; order Artiodactyla; family Bovidae; genus Bos; species Bos indicus. Next base: position 93,484,575 of record NC_091770.1, on the reverse strand, counting down.
CGCTCAGTCGTGTCCGACTCTTTGCGACCCCATAAACTTTAGCCTACCAGGGTCTTCTGTCCATGGGATTTTCCAGGCAATAATACTGGAGTGGGTTGCCATTTCCTTCTCCAGGGGATCTTCCCTACCCAGGGATTGAACCCAGGTCTCCCGCATTGCGGGCAGATGCTTTAACCTCTGAGCCACTAAAAGCAACCATTAATAAAATGAAGAATTTAGTTTTTGGTGCAGAAAAATTAAAACATTATAATAAATCAAAACTCTGCTAGCTAACAATTCATAAATGCCAATTTTAATGAGTTGTTTCTAGATAGCTTCATATATCTGTTTTGTTTCTTTGAAGGTTTTATTAGCATGGGCTTCCCAGGTGGTAAAGAATTTGCCTGCCAATGCAGGAGAGATGAAAGAGATGGGGATTCAATCCCTGGGTTGGGAAGATCCCTTGGAGTAGGAAATGGCAACCCACTCCAGTGTTCTTGCCTGGAAGATTCCATGAACAGAGAAGCTTGGTGGTCTATAGTCTATGGGGCCAAAAAGACTCAGATTGATCACACTTGGATTAGCATTGGGATCTGGAAAAGACCCTGATGCTGGGCAAGATTATAGGCAGGAGGCGAAGGGGTGACAGAGGATGAGATGGTTGGATGGCATCATTGACTCAATGGGCATGAGTTTGAGCAAACTCAGGGAGATAGTGAAGGACAGGGAAGCCTGGTGTGCTGCAATTCCATGAGGTCATGAAGAGTCAGACACAACTTCAGGACTGAAAAACAGCATGTTGAAATATGCAGTAGAGTGTACCCAGATAGGTAAATAAATCTAGCCACTAATACAACAATAATAGCTATTAAAATTTTTGAGTGCTCTATATCCGACAGAATCTTGAAAATATGACAAATATCTATTATTCATATCTCAACATCCTACAACTTCTGTATGACCTTTGCCAATGGTTATGATGATGTCTTGGAGGAAGACGTGATGTCATTTACAACATAAAAAAGCATGCAATGTGACCACCTGACCATCACCATGAACTTTTAGGAAGGAAGTCTGTGTCAGTCCAAATCTGCATGAAAGATATCTTCATGGAAGAGAAATCTGGGCATGATGATCTGGTCTGAAATCAGTCACACATAAAAAGCCTAGGTAGCTAAGTAGCTATTTAAAACTTTTTAAAATATATGTATTAAAAATATATATGAATAAAAATTCAAATAGCGCTGAGGACTAAAGAGTGATAAACAAGTTTTTCTCTTGTCCTGGAACTATCCAGAGGCAGGTGACCAAATAGCAATTTTTAGGGTAAGCATCCAGAAAATAGACAGTCTGTGCACTACAATCATTCACATCCACTCACCCACATATCTAAAAATGCATACGGTTCTGTTCCTTAAGTTTTTTCAATTCACAGTATATATTGAATATATTGTGAGTATATTGTGTATATTCTATGTCAGTAAACGGAAAACTTAAACTTCACACTGGAGCATCACTCCATGACGGGATTCTGTGTTCACTGTTGTATCCTAGCACCTAGAATACTGCTTGAACATAATAAGCACATACAGTTATTTCTTGGATGAATGAATATAGGTTCACTCATTTTAACAGCTTCTTTTTTTTATAGCATTCAACTGTATGTGTTTATAATAAGAAAAAAGTAGATAGACATTTAGCTACTATTGTTTGGCTTCCACAAGTACAATTGCAGACTAAAATTTTAGATGGCATTTCTGGTCAAAGGGTGTACTTTATATATATTGACAAATTTCATTTCAAAGACCTTGTATCAATTTTCCATCATAAACAATGTATGTATTCATTAATTTCCCTACCTCAGTATAGTTCAAAATACTGTTAAACTATCACATACTTTGATGTTTTCCTATATAATAATCTAAAGAGTCAGACATGACTTAGCCACTAAACAGCAATAATGATGGATATCATTGGGTTCAATGTAGGAAATGTCAGGGGAAACATTATATTCAGTTAATATTTTCCCATCATTCACAAAGCACCTTTACTAATATTTCTCAGTTGATCACAAACACCAAGAACTTGCAATCAGGCAATATGAATCTGCAGAATTGCCCAAGACTTAGCATAAAACCCATGTCATTGTGACTTTATCCTACCTATCAGTTTCCCCAAACCCTGTTTCAAATCTTTGTTTCTCAGACTGTAGATGAAAGGGTTCAACATGGAAGTTAACATAGTGTAGATAACTGTTGCTATCTGATCCTTGACGGTGTAGCTGTTCAGAGGTTGGAGATAGACATAGAGGATGCTCCCATAAAACAGGCTCACCACGGTGAGGTGGGAACCACAGGTAGAGAAGGCCTTGTACTTCCCAGCAGTTGAAGGGATCTTCAGAACAGTGGTGAGAATCCTCAGATAAGAGATAACGATGCACATAAAGGGGGCCATCACCACAGACAGTCCTTCTGTCTTTATCACTATCTCATTGACATATGTAGATGAGCAGGACAACTTCAGCATTGCCTTGAGTTCACAGAAGAAATGATGGATAATGTTGGAGGCACAGAAGGTGAGTTGATTCAGCAAGTGGACATGAAGGAGTGAATGAAGAAATGGGATGGTGAGGGAGATTATCAGTAGAAGGACACAACATTTATAGCTCATGATGGTGATGTAATGAAAGGGTTTGCATATGGCCACGTAGCGGTCAATGGCCATGGCCCCTAGGACATAACTATCTACATTTCCAAAGGAGAGGCAGAAGTATGCCTGGGTCATGCACTCACTATAGAGGATGGTCTTTGCCTCTGATAAGAAGTTTATCAGCATCTTTGGAATAATAACTGTTGTGTAGCAAATATCAACAAAGGACAGGCTTTTCAGAAAGAAGTACATGGGGGTCTGTAAATGAATATCTGAATAGATGGCCAGGATAATGATCAGGTTTCCCATCAGAGTGACCAGGTAGATAGTAACAAAGAGGACAAATAGAGGCTTCTGGTCCTCAGGCCTAGAGGAGAGCCCCAGTAGGATAAACTCAGAAGGACTTGATATGTTGTCCCATCTCATGGTTTTAATTTTGCTAAAGAGAAGTAAAATATAAATTAATAGATTCTCCTTTTATCTGAAGCATGCATTTTCCTAGTACATTTAAGCTTTATCCTCACTGAGATATGGTAAGTACAGTATTTACCTGTGATGTTTCTTTCCTCCAATAATGTGGAGAATTCAGAGTGAAATATATTTTTCCACCTCCTTTTTAGTTTCTGAGCTACTTAGAGACATTGGGAAAATAGGGTTGTAAGAGGGGTAGTAAGACCAGAGAGAGAAATGGACAGAGATAGAGAATTCCTTTTTTAACATCTGCATTCTTCAGTAATCATATTTTTTAGAGCAGTTTTAGGTTTATAACAAAATTGAGAGGGAGATACAGAGATTTCCCATATATTCCCTACTCCCACACATTCATCACCTTGTGCATTATCAACATCACTCACTAGAGTGAAACATTTTTAACAAGGATGAATCTACGTGGACATACCATAATCACCCAAAGCCCATAGTTTACCTTAGAGTTCACTCTTTAAAAAAAAATTATTTTTTGCCATACATCAACATGCATCTGCCATGGTGTATGGCAAAACCAATACAATATTGTAAAGTAAAAAAAAATAAATAAAATCTAAAAAAAAAAGAATTAGGGAACATAAAAAAAATTAGAGTTGGAAATATGCAAAAAAAATCATCACTGACTATCACCATTGCATAAATAAATAGATATTTTAACATAAAAAAATTATTTTTTAATGGAAGGATAATTGCATTACAGAATTTTGTTGGTTTCTGCCAAACATGGTTCATTGTAGTAGGGCTTGGACAGAGTTTGGGGCACAGGAAAAAGTCTTTGTTTAGAAATTTTAGTGGACAAATTTTTCTGGGTAATTACTTGTCCATTTTTGAATTATCTGTACTTTGTGTGATTCCTCCATCACTCATCCTGGACTTTGGATGCTGAATTCTGATATTATCATACAAGCTTTTCTTTCCCATTACTGTTGTACATATATCCTTCCTGCCTCAGCAAGTTATTATTTGAGAAGAGAAGATGGAAACAGAGACACAGATCCAGCGTGACATGGACGGAGAACTTCTTTATTTTATATTTTTTACTGTATGCTAGGCCTCCACTTTGTGGATTCTAACATTGTTGTCTGTATATGTGCAAATTATTTATTTTTAAGTGTGAATTTGTCCCTAGAACTACATCAGCCATAGATGCAGACGCCCTTACCTGATCATTAAGAAACACTTCTTGAATCTGAGTGATTCCTTTGCGGGTATCTGCAGGGCTCTTCCCATCTGATGAACTATAGTGACAAGCTCCGTGCCTTTGTCCTGTGCCCTGTCTTCAAGTCCCTGGAGTTCAATTTGGAAAACAAGTAAAAGGCAGTCATTTTTCTCAATTATATTTGAGAAAGTAAGGTATTCCTCTAAGGAACCAAGTGAATATTTCATGCCTTCTTCTCCAAGTAGCCCTGTCTGTGCCCATGTTTCTGAAAATTCTTGGCATGCCTGTACTTTTCTGGAAAAGGAAACAATCGACAACATGAAAGGCAATTTATGGAATGAGAGAAAGCATTTTCAGCCATATCTGATAAGGAATTAATATCCAAAAAATGTAAGAAACTCACAGAACCTAGTGGTAGAACCCCCAGATAACCCAGTTTTTAAATTGGCAAGAGATTTGAATAGGCATTTCTCCAAAGAAGACATCCAAATAGACAACAAGTAGAAGCGCTCCACTACAATAATCATCAGTGAAATGCAGGTAACAAGCACAATGAAATATTACCTCATGCTTATTAGAATGGCTACTATCCAAAAGACAAATGACAGCTAGTGTTGGTGAGGATGTGGAGAGAAAGGAACCCAAAACACTTCTGGTGGGAATGTAAATTGATATAGTCTTTATGAAAAACAGCATGCAAGTCCCTTAAAAAGATTGAACAATCTCATTTCTGAGTATATGGCCAAAGGAAAAGAAATCAAAATCTCTGAGATGACTCATCACAAATGAACATTTCATGTTCATTTCAGATTTATTTACAATAGCCAAAATGTGGAAACAAACTAAATGTCCGTTGATGGATGAATAGAAAAAGAAAATGCTATATATATCTAGCTATCTCACATTTATGTATTTAAGTTAAAGTTGAAAGTGAAAATGTTAGTTGCTCAGTCATAATCAACTCTTTGTGACCCCATGGACTGTTGCCCACAAGGCTCCTCTGTGCAGGAGACTTCCCAGTCAAGAATACTGGAGTGGGTTGCCATTTCCTTCTCCAGGGGATATTCCTGACCCAGGAATCAAACCTGGGTCTCCCACATTGCCAGCAGATTCTTTACAGTCTGAGCTCTCGGAAGCTCAAGTTACAGTTACATGTTCCTTCCTGATCCCCTATTGTACTTTATATACAAAAAGAGCTGAAAAAGTTTCTTCAGTGTTTTCAAAACAATTAGCCTAGGAGATAAAAGTGAAAAGCAGTGGAGGACTTGGAAAGATGAAGAGATTTTATGGAAGATAAGAGGGATTGGTACCTTCTCTGAGGATGTATTTCCAGGAAGGATATAGTTGTAAGATATATAAGGAATTTGGTGGAATTTCAGAACAAAAACATTGTCAGAACCCCAAGAAATTGACCTTGTCTGGTTAGAGCAGAGAGAAAAGGAATATTCTTGAACTAGCAGGACACTGAATTCCCATGTGGAAGATAATGATTTAGTGGAGAAATTGGATTCAGACTGACGTTTTGAGCTAGTATCAGCATACTGTCTCCAAACTGGGAGGCAGGAATGAACCTCTTCCTTTTTATAGTTTCAAACATCCATATGTTCAGTTCAGTTCAGTCGCTCAGTCGTGTCTGACTCTTTGCGACCCCATGAACCGCAGCACACCAGGCCTCCCTGTCCATCACCAACTCCCAGAGTTTACCCAAACTCATGTCCATTGAATCAGTGATGCCATCTAACTGTCTCATCCTTTGTCCTCCCCTTCTCCTTCTGCCTTCAATCTTTCCCAACATCAGGGTCTTTTCAAATGAGCCAGCTCTTCACATCAGGTGGCCAAAGTACTGGAGTTTCAGCTTCAACATTAGTCCTTCCAATGATGTAGAATAATGCCAATGAAACTCCCCTCATTTGTAACTGTACTTCTCTTTTAATTACATGACACTTGACATTATGTTTGATCTTTAATCCTCACTAGAATGGAGGATCTATTAGGGGTACAATTCATTATTTTTCACTGGTATATCCTTAATACTCATCAGAATGCTTTACACGTAAGTGAAAGTGAAAGTCACTCAGTCATGTCCAACTCTTTGTGACCCCCATGGGTTATACAGTCCATGGAATTCTCCAGGCCAGAATACTGGAGTGGTAGCTGTTCCCTTCTCCAGGGGATCTTCCCAACCCAGGGACCAAACCCAGGTCTCCTGCATTGTAGGTGGATTCTTTACCAGCTGAGCCACCAGGGAAGCTCATCCCTACACATAATAGGTTATCAATTTAAAAAAATACAAGAATGAACAATAAGGTCCTACTGTAGAACACAGGAAACTATATTCAATTTCCTGTGATAAACCATAATGAAAAGGAATACGAAAAATATATGTTTATAACTGAGTCAAATTTCTGTACAGCAGAAATTAACACAACATTGTAAACTGACTATACTTCAATAAAATTGAAAACAAAATGTCAAGATGAGTGAATCATTTAGTCCATAGTCGAAGTAAGTAGGTTTTCAGATAAATGAGAGCTGCTTTTTCCCTAATTTCCAAGAGTATCTTGAGCATGAGTAAGTTGAATAATGTCCTTATGACCAAGTCTTTATATTTAACAAGAATAGATTCCTTTACAAATTAGTAAGAGAAAGATTGGGAAATTGGAGAAATATGTTCTTACAACTTCACTTAGCACAGTCATAGGAAAGAGCTAAAGTTGGTGGTTAAGAAGATAGGTCTGGTTTCAGATATGCTAAGAACTGAATTGTTAAAATTTAACAAAGACATTTATTTATATAGCAAAGAGTAAAGAAATAATTAATAGTAAGTTTATTAGTAAATTTATTAGCATATTATTTTAACTCTACAATTTTAATGGAGCTACAAATTAAATTCAAACCAAGAGTTGTAGACACATTTCAAATAAGAACACTCATTAAAAGACATATGGTGTTTCAGTTCAGTTCAGTTCAGTTCAGTCACTCAGTCATGTCCAACTCTTTGTGACCCCATGAATTGCAGCATGCCAGGCCTCCCTGTCCATCACCATCTCCCAGAGTTCACTCAAACTCACGTCCATAGAGTCGGTGATGCCATCCAGCCATCTCATCCTATGTCGTCCCCTTCTCCTCCTGCCCCCAATCCCTCCCAGCATCAGAGTCTTTTCCAATGAGTCAACTCTTCACATGAGGTGGCCAAAGTACTGGAGTTTCAGCTTTAGCATCATTCCTTCCAAGGAACACCCAGGGCTGATCTCCTTTAGGATGGACTGGTTGGATCTCCTCACAGTCCAAGGGACTCTCAAGAGTCTTCTCCAACACCACAGTTAAAGAGCATCAGTTCTTCAGTGCTCAGCGTTCTTCACAGTCCAACTCTCACATCCATACATGATTACTGGAAAAACCATAGCTTTGACTAGACGAACCTTTGTTGGCAAAGTAATGTCTCTGTTTTTCAATATGCTATCTAGTTTGGTCATAACATTCCTTCCAAGGAGTAAGCGTCTTTTAATTTCATGGCTGCAGTCACCATCTGTAGTGATTTTGGAGCCCCAAAAAATAAACTCTGATACTCTTTCCACTGTTTCCCCATCTATTTCCCATGAAGTGATGGGACCAGATGCCATCATTTTCTGAATGCTGAGCTTTAAGCCAACTTTTTAACTCTCCTCTTTCACTTTCATCAAGTGGCTTTTTAGCTCCTCTTCACTTTCTGCCATCTGCATATCTGAGGTTATTGATATGATGTTGTTTAAATGAAACCAAATGAAAATGGTGGCACTAATAGTGGAGATTTTAAATTTAGGTCCAGTTCTGAATGTCTGTGAAGACTGTGGAGAACCTCAATTATCTACTTTTGAAGTATTTCAACAGGAATAAGAATTCTTAGGTACTGCTTCCTGTGATTAAGGACTTGTTTTAAGCACTTTACATAATCTCATTGATTACTAATTAATGACTTCATGAGGTATGAACTGTTATTACCCTCATTTACTGTTGAGAAAACTGAAGTCTGTATAGGTTAGAACATTTGCCCAAGATCACATAGTTGGTAAGGGATAGAGGTGGGGTTAAAAGTTCCCAGTCTATTAGCCTAAACACTAAGCTACCTTTCATAGTACTAACCCCAAAGTGCTATTGTGAGTACAAAATGAACAAAATACGTAATGGTTTAGCATGGTGTCTGTCACATAATCAATACCCAACATATTAACCAGTATTTTGTTATTATTCTGGTGGTTTATTTCCTAAGTCATATCCAACTTTTTGTGACCCCATAGACTACAGCAGACAGGCTCCTCTGTCCTCCAGTATCTCCCGGAGTTTGCTGAGATTCATGTCCATTGAGTTGGTGATACTATCTAACCGTCTCATTCTCTGCCACTCTCTTTTCCTTTTGCCTTCAGTTTTTACCAGGATTTTTTCCAATGAGTCAGCTCTTTGCATCAAGTGGCCAAAGTATTGGAGCTTCAGTTTCAATGTTATTATTATCCTCTCACAGAGCCTTTTCTGTCCTTGAGAGATATGTTCCTTTTTCACCTTGGTCAACTTACAACATGTCATCAACCAACTCTTCTCTAGCACCCATCCTTCACAGACCTGATGATCAGTCTCCTCTAGCTTGCCCGAGTTCTGAGTTTCTTTCTGGCTGTTTTGACCACAGGAATGCTGGACTCAAAGTGAGTCCCAGTTGTGGAAATTACAGCCTAGTGTAATGGACACCGAGTGTAATTTTCACTTGGAGCAAGTTTTTGACTTCTGCATGGTGATCACAAGCTATATAGCATGTTCTACAACTTGAGGAAAGAAGAAATGTATATTAGCCCCTGATATCTTTCCAGTCCCCAGGGATTTAAGCAATATACATTAATATACTGATGGTCACTTTTGGATCACTTTTTGGTAAATCATCCAGAACAGTAGTCATCAAACTTACGCAATATACAAATTCCTTTCAAATGAAAAAATTCTCTTGGAATCCCTGGGTTAACATGTTTTGTTGTATCAGCATCATATGAATGAACAGAAAACTATAAGCCTTAATGCTGCTGCTGCTGCTGCTAAGTCGCTTCAGTCGTGTCCGACTCTGTGCGACCCCGTAGACGGCAGCCCACCAGGCTCCCCTGTCCCTGGGATTCTCCAGGCAAGAATACTGGAGTGGGTTGCCATTTCCTTCTCCAATGCATGAAAGTGAAAAGTGAAAGTGAAGTCGCTCAGTCGCGACCGACTCCCAGCGACCCCATGGACTGCAGCCTACCGGGCTCCTCCGTCCATGGGATTTTCCAGGCAAGAGTACTGGAGTGGGGTGCCATTGCCTTCTCTGATAAGCCTTAATAAATATACTAATATACAGTTTTAACTTTAAAACTTCAACACAGATACAAACTAAATTTAAGCCAAGTATTGTAGATACATTTAAAATAAAAGGACTAATTAAAAGACATATGATGTGTTATTTAAGTGAAACTACATCAATAATAGTGGCATTATCAGTGGGGTCTTAAATTCAAGTACGGTTCTGAACTTAAATCTTCCTGGTTTTTAATTTTACCAATACTGTAAATGCAGATAGAGATTTTTATATGACAAAATGATATTAATAATTTCAAATCTTTATACTAGTTTCAGATAAAACCAGGTGCTTAATTAAACTTTCTAGTAATCAATCATATAAAATCAGTTGTAATGAAGGTCAATCGACAACTTTTAGTGGAAGGTAGGTATGGGTTGCACTATTACATAAATCCACATTAAATAGTATCCAATCTAGTTATTTCTGAAATCACAGAAAATAGCATCTGGTTTTATCTTTATTTATGGAAGATACTGAAAAACACTTTCAATTTCAACATAAAATTTTCTAGTTGACTCTCAAATGAAATAAATAAATATTAGAAATGGTAACAAAAATTAACTCATAACAAATTAAAATTCTTATAATTATTTCCCTTTTTCTTTAAATTGGAATGTGTAAACTAGGAAATACCTTTTTTACTAATAGGTTCAGAAGAGTAAAAGTTGTGAATTAATTTCTGTCACTCTAAATTGCTTTCTTAATGCTAAATCAAAATTTGAATGACTTAAAAAAAGTTGACATTAAGGACTTATTTTATAAAATGTGTTTCAATTCCAATAGTTCAGTCTTTAAACTTAAATTGTTCAACAGCCATATTATTAAAGATGTTGGGCAATTATTTTATGCTTACATTGGGACAAGCCATTTTAATGGTATGTAGAATTACTTAACAACATCAAAATTGGGTGACCTCATTTTTATCTTATTTTGTTGTAATTGCCATTAGAAACAAATATATGAATACAAGCTCTGGAATTTCATTAGTTAGGCTTCTAAAAAGGGGCCTCCAGAGTCCTGTACGTTGCTTGCTGCCAGAGATCAAAGCCCAGTCCTGAGTCCCCGACTCTAATGATTTAATCAAGTGGGCATTGTGTCTGTTCTGTCTCACTTACATGAAAAAGATTAAAGCACCATGAAAGTGTGTGACTGTGTATTTTATTATTATAAAAGCTTCAATAATACACTGATTCCTCTTTCTTATGGATTATGGATGTTTAAGTAACTTAGTAATAAGATTGGAGAATGAGTTAACTAATTCTTTGTGAAGGCAGAGGAAGTAATGAGAAAAAAATTCCTTAGTCCCATCAATATTTACTCTTGGTAAATACTCTGTTGGAGAATGACAGGCAAGATAGGGCATTTTTTTTTGAGGCGGGGGGGAGGGTGTAGGGAACCAGGGTGAATGAGAGAAGAATTGTCACTGGCTGGTCATTTATCCAGCCACTCTTTCTTGAGTACTTGTTTTGTGCCAGATACCATGCTAGACACTGGATACAGAGGTGAATTAACCACAGCCCTGTCCTTCCAGGAGCACAAAATCAAATGGAGGAACTGAGGTTTTCAAAGTACATCCTACCAGCATGGAAAACCTGAATTCACTTTGGTTGTGTAACACCCACAGTGATTGTAGCAGTGGTGGTGGTGGCAGCAACAAGAACAATTATTATTTGAGCTTTTTACTACATGACAATCTCTATAATCAGAACTTTATATATAATATTTCAATCTTTAAAGCAATCACTTACTTAAAAATTGGGTGTTATTAGCACTTTCTACAGAGAAGGCAATGGCACCCCACTCCAGTACTCTTGCCTGGAAAATCCCATGGATGGAGGAGCCTGGTAGGCTGCAGTCCATGGGGTCGCTGAGGGTCGGACACGACTGAGCGACTTCACTTTCACTTTTCACTTTCATGCATTGGAGAAGGAAATGGCAACCCACTCCAGTGTTCTTGCCTGGAGAATCCCAGGGATTGGGGAGCCTGATGGGCTGCTGTCTGTGGGGTCACACAGAGTCGGACATGACTGAAATGACTTAGCAGCAGTAGCAGCACTTTCTACATAAATAGACTAGATTTAGTGAAGTAAAGTGAAAGTCGCTCAGGTGTGTCTGACTCTTTGTGACCCCGTAGGCTGTAGTCCATGCAATTCTCCAGGCCAGAATACTGGAGTGGGTAGCCTTTCCCTTCTTCAAGGGATCTTCAAACCTAGATATCTAACCCAGGTTTCCTGCATTGCAGGCAGATTCTTTACCAGCTGAGCTATCAGGGAAGCCCATTCTTTGAAGAAATGCTTATTCAAATTTCTTGCCAATTTAAAAATTGAGTTATTTTGGGGTTTTGCTACTAGGTTTTGTGAATTTCCTATATTTTTGGATTCCTTACCAGCTGAACCACAAGGGAAACCCAAGAATACTGGAGTGGGTAGCCTATCCCTTCTCCAGTGGATCTTCCTAACTCAGGAATCAAACTGAGGGCTCCTGCATTGCAGGCAGATTCTTTACCAATTGAACTATCAGGGAAGCCCAGACTAGAGTTAAGAAGTGTTAATAACTGCAAATGCACAAAGTTTGTAAGTGGTATATCTCAGAAATATAGTTACTTCTATTTGTCTCCAGTAGGTGCCCAATATGCTACTGGAGATCAGTGGAGAAATAACTCCAGAAAGAATGAAGGGACGGAGCCAAAGCAAAAACAATACCCAGCTGTGGATGTGACTTGTGATAGAAGCAAGGTCCGATGCTGTAAAGAGCAATATTGCATAGGAACCTGGAATGTCAGGTCCATGAATCAAGGCAAATTGGAAGTGGTCAAACAAGAGATGGCAAGAGTGAATGTAGACATTCTAGAAATCAGCGAACTGAAATGGACTGGAATGGGTGAATTTAACTCAGATGACCATTATATCTACTACTGCGGGCAGGAATCCCTCAGAAGAAATGGAGTAGCCATCATGGTGAACAAAAGAGTCCGAAATGCAGTACTTGGATGCAATCTCAAAAACGATAGAATGTGCCGAGGTCCAGCCCTGGCTGATCCAGGGAGTTCGAAGTGGGGACGGCATCAGCGAATACACTGGCTTTAATTAGATATTAATTAGAGATATAAAGAGTAGTCGAATGAGGATAGCTCAGCAGGAAAATTCAGTGGAGAAAAGAGGCTGAGTAGCTTGGTTTACGCAGGAAACCAATAAAACTTCAAGACAAGAAGCTTGCACCACTTACGTAGGCCGCAGGCGTCCTTCCATTCTCCTGAAGGAGTGGAGACACTGAGGCATCCCTGGTCGGATCTTAGAAGCCCAGGCATAATTAGTAAGCATGGTGGGCTCTGTGCTCCAGATGGAGACTCAGCCAGAGTTTGAGAGAGAGAGACATGGGGAGACCAGTATTTCGAGGAACTGATCCCAATTCTTTATTTTCCAGGGTCTGTTTTTATACACTGAGATGTTACACAAAAGTCATGCAGGGACAGCAGTCCTGACTTTTATTAAAGTCAGGTGCTTCATACAAATGTACACAGAGGTCTTAGGGGTGTTACATCATCTTCTGGCCAGGCGGGCCTGCTGACAATTTATGACCCTCTCCTTGTGACAGCAGTCAGTCAACCAGGACACTTATTTCTCCAGGGGTGATTATTCTTAAAACAGATGCCACCCAAATAAAGTTACATTCCTATAGGGTGAGGGTGTAGTGGGTTTTAATTAAGGAAATAATTTACTTAGCCTAAGGTCCAACGTGATTAATATCAAAGGTTAACACTTATTTCTTCTATATATTCATTACTGTGTATAAGGGCAGGGTATGTGGAGACTTAGCAGTAAACATTGGCTCAACAAATGAAAAACCCTTCACCAATACAATTTCTAATCAGCCCACTATACTTATACTAATATTTTTTCTAACTTCTCTAAAGAACCTGTTTTTAGAAGGTTTAAAGCATCTCATGCCTCTCACAGTTGGGAGGCTGTGAGCAACCACATGTGGCTGGACAAGCCTGTCAGGCAGGCTAGAGAACCTTCAGAGGAGTTTGTAGGTTGAAACACTCCTATCACACCCAGGAATTATTATTAACTGGAGCTCTAAGTTAACTCCTTCTCCAAAAGAGGTGGTGGGGGACAGCCCCCCGTAAAGTCAGAGGTGTAGGTGAGCACAAAGTAGTAAAGTAGGCAGGCTCTGGTTATGGGGGTAGATGCTTGAGAATTTCCAGGGGGACTCCTGAGGCTCGATTCCACCTTTGCGTATGTCGAGCCTCCTTCCTCATGACCTTTGCCACGGGCGGAGTGCCTCACGCTGGCCCCCAACAAGAATGATCTCTGTTCGTTTCCAAGGCAAACCATTCAATATCACAGTAATCCAAGTCTATGCCCCAACCAGTAATGCTGAAGAAGCTGAAGTTAAATGGTTCTATGAAGACCTACAAGACCTTTTAGAACTAACACCCAAAAAAGATGTCCTTTTCATTATAGGGGACTGGAATGCAAAAGTAGCAAGCCAAGAAACACCTGGAGTAACAGGCAACTTTGGCCTTGGAATACAGAATGAAGCAGGGCAAAGACTAATAGAGTTTTGCCAAGAAAATGCACTAGTCATAGCAAACACCCTCTTCCAACAACACAAGAGAAGACTCTATACATGGACATCACCAGATGGTCAACATCAAAATCAGATTGATTATACTCTGCAGCCAAAGATGGAAAAACTCTATACAGTCAGCAAAAACAAGACCGGGAGCTGACTGTGGCTCAGACCATGAACTTCTTATTGCCAAATTCAGACTGAAATTGAAGAAAGTAGGGAAAATCACTAGACCATTCAGGTATGACCTAAATCAAATCCCTTATGATTATACAGTGGAAGTGAGAAATAGATTTAAGGGCCTAGATCTGATAGATAGAATGCCTGATGAGCTATGGAATGAGGTTCGTGACATTGTACAGGAGACAGGGATCAAGACCATCCCCATGGAAAAGAAATGCAAAAAAGCAAAATGGCTGTCTGGGGAGGCCTTACAAATAGCTGTGAAAAGAAGAGAAGTGAAAAGCAAAGGAGAAAAGGAAAGATATAAGCATCTGAATGCAGCGTTCCAAAGAATAGCAAGAAGAGATAAGAAAGCCTTCTTCAGCGAGCAATGCAAAGAAATAGAGGACAACAACAGAATGGGAAAGACTAGAGATCTCTTCAAGAAAATCAGAGATACCAAAGGAATATTTCATGCAAAGATGGGCTCGATAAAGGACAGAAATGGTATGGACCTAACAGAAGCAGAAGATATTAAGAAGAGATGGCAAGAATACACAGAAGAACTGTACACAAAAGATCTTCACGACACAGATAATCACGATGGTGTGATCACTGACCTAGAGCCAGACATCCTGGAATGTGAAGTCAAGTGGGCCTTAGAAAGCATCACTACAAACAAAGCTAGTGGAGGTGATAGAATTCCAATTGAGCTATTCCAAATCCTGAAAGATGATGCTATGAAAGTGCTGCACTCAATATGCCAGCAAATTTGGAAAACTCAGCAGTGGCCACAGCACTGGAAAAGGTCAGTTTTCATTCCAATCCCAAAGAAAGGCAATGCCAAAGAATGCTCAAACTACTGCACAATTGCACTCATCTCACATGCTAGTAAAGTAATGCTTAAAACTCTCCAAGCCAGGCTTCAGCAATATGTGAACCATGAACTTCCTGATGTTCAAGCTGGTTTTAGAAAAGGCAGAGGAACCAGAGATCAAACTGCCAACATCCGCTGGATCATGGAAAAAGCAAGAGAGTTCCAGAAAAACATATATTTCTGCTTTATTGACTATGCCAAAGCCTTTGACTGTGTGGATCACAAGAAACTGTGGAAAATTCTGAAAGAGATGGGAATACCAGACCACCTGACCTGCCACTTGAGAAACCTATATGCAGGTCAGGAAGCAACAGTTAGAACTGGACATGGAACAACAGACTGGTTCCAAATAGGAAAAGGAGTACGTCAAGGCTGTATATTGTCACCCTGTTTATTTGACTTATATGCAGAGTACATCGTGAGAAACGCTGCATTGGAAGAAACACAAACTGGAATCAAGGTTGCTGGGAGAAATATCAATAACCTCAGCTATGCTGATGACACCACCCTTATGGCAGAAAGTGAAGAGGAACTAAAAAGCCTCTTGATGAAGGTGAAAGTGGACAGTGAAAAAGTTGGCTTAAAGCTCAACATTCAGAAAACGAAGATCATGGCATCTGGTCCCATCACTTCATGGGAAATAGACGGGGAAACAGTGGAAACAGTGTCAGACTTTATTTTCTGGGCTCCAAAATCACTGCAGATGGTGACTGCAGCCATGAAATTAAAAGACGCTTACTCCTTGGAAGGAATGTTATGACCAACCTAGATAGCATATTCAAAAGCAGAGACATTACTTTGCCAACAAAGGTTCGTCTAGTCAAGGCTATAGTTTTTCCTGTGGTCATGTATGGATGTGAGAGTTGGACTGTGAAGAAGGCTGAGCACCGAAGAATTGATGCTTTTGAACTGTGGTGTTAGAGAAGACTCTTGAGAGTCCCTTGGACTGCAAGGAGATCGAACCAGTCCATTCTGAAGGAGATCAGCCCTGGGATTTCTTTGGAAGGAATGATGCTAAAGCTGAAACTCCAGTACTTTGGCCACCTCATGCGAAGAGTTGACTCATTGGAAAAGACTGTGATGCTGGGAGGGATTGGGGGCAAGAGGAGAAGGGGATGACAGAGGATCAGATGGCTGGATGGCATCACTGACTCGATGGACATGAGTCTAAGTGAACTCCGGGAGTTGGTGATGAACAGGGAGGCCTGGCATGCTACGGTTCATGGGATCACAAAGAGTCAGATACGACTGAGTGATTGATCTGATCTGATTTGTCTCCAGAGCTACAATTTAGGCCCTTACATCATGCTTATTATATCACAGGAAGAAAATACAGTGATGACTGAGTGAGTGATTTGGGTGATGAGACACAAGAGTCTGCCGTTTGTGTTGCCTGAACATTGATCAAGTTGTCTCCCATCCCATCAGGATCAGTGGCATGAAGTTGTTGCCAGGGACTTGAAGTGCATTTAGCCTTCCCTTGAGAGTATGTCCATACTTTCTTGCTCTCTGCAATGGCAGGGAATATACCTCGCTTCCCCCAGGTGGCTCTAGAGGAGAGGTCTCTAGGGCCCCACAATCTCTAAATCCCACCTCACCTCCCTACTCCTGACTTCCAGCCCCATACACTGATCTGTTACTCAGCACCATGGCCAGATCCCTGATCTCTGACAGAAGGCAGAAGCCACAAAGTCCAGGGTCAAAGTCCTTTCTTGCCAGGTGACTGTGTGAGCGGGAAAACTAGCCCGTTTTCTCCTGATCAATTCTTATCTTTCTATATCAATAACCCCTCTCTTACTCTGGACACATTCTGTTTAACATCATCCCTTTTCCTTTATGTTCTCACAGCCATTCCCTTCTCTCCTCACCATGACAATCTCTCTCACTGGCCCTCCTTTCTGTTCATTCCCACTTGATGTTCCGTTTCTCACACCTGCCTACTCTTCTCTTTCATTTGAACCATTTCATGACCCCCCTCCATTCTGCTCTTCTATTCTTTTCACATTCCCACCCTTCTCCTAGTGGTCATCCACATGTCTTCCCTCCTTTCTCCAAATCTTTATTTTTGCTCATTATCTCTGTCCCAATCATTAAAAAGTTTCCCCTCCTTAATTGTGTTTCTCTCTTCTCATTTCAAAAGTTCTTCCTCTTATTTCCTCATTTTCTTTCCATTCACCCATTCACTCTGTACACTCTTTCCATCTTATGTTTTCATCCTCCCTTTCCCACTACTTTGCATTCTTACTTTGTTTTCCATTCCCATTAATTCTTTCCTCTATTGCATTTTCATTTCTATGTCTCTGACACTTGGCATTCCTTTCAATCATCTCTTCATGGAAAAAAAAAAAATTATTTTTAGAACTATGGAACGTCAAGGAACAAAAGTTTAGAAGAAACTCCAATTTGAGAGTAAATTCTGCTTTTCAATAATTATGTTCTGACTTTTTGTCACATACATGAAGCTTATATACAACATGCATGTATGTACCCACACATGCACACACATAGTTACTTATATCACATTCACTTTATTCATACAGAATGCCAGCTGTTCACTGAGTAAAATGGAGGACAGTTTTGGTATCAACTAGAAGAGGCTTCCCAGGTGGTGCTAGTGGTAAAGAACCCACCTGCCAGTGCAGAAGACATAAGAGACACAGGTTCTATCCCTGGGTCGGGAAGATCCCCCGAGGAGGGCATGACAACCCACTCCAGTATTCTTGCCTGGAGAATCCCATGGACAGGGGATCCTGGCAGGCTACAGTCCATAGGGTTGCACAGAGTCAGTCATGACTGAAGTAATGCAGCATGCAGAAGAGTTTTTATGTTACACCCTGCTATGATTTTGCTAACTCCTAAGAATCTCTTCTTCACCTCAGCCCATCCCTGACCTCACCTAAGGCTGAGACCGGACCTGCTCCAAATAAGCACCACAAGCCCCTTTGCTTATGTTTGTCACTTATCACACTGCTTTTCATCCAATATTGGTCTTACTTCCTTTCCATACTGTGGTTTCTTCATGACAGAGCCTGTGTAGCTTGTCTTAATGTCCCATCAGAGCAAAGAAATATTTCTATAATACCCAAATTAATCAATGAGTGGATGATAAGTAAATGATCTTCTGGATCATGTGATTACCTTCTTCCTTTGATCTAGCCAAAATTATTTCCTGGGAATTACAGGAAAATTCAGGTATTCAGATGAATCTTAAAACCCAATTCTTCTGTTCTCTCTCTTCTCAGACATTTCCAAAGACACAGATTACAGTTGCCCATCATTGTTTAAAGTAACAACTGTGCTTTGTGAGAAAAGTAGTCTTGGCAATTGCTCTTATAAATTATCAAAAGTCTCCAGTGTGGATGATTTGTAGTAATTTGACCTGTATTTTATTCCCTGTTCCATATACCCCCTCATTTTGTGCTTTTTTTGGATGGTTCTTGTGTCTCATGTTCTCTTCCAGTCCTCACTGTTCTCTCTAGTTCCTTCATCTATATTCTTAGTCCTCCCTATATACTCTGCTTCATTATGAACTTTATTTTTATCAGAACTATAGCATGGCTCCTCTAGCTCTTTACTGTAGCAGTGAGGTCAGCTAGGTTTGGAGACATGGATTTATGAATAGTCAGTATTAAGTTGGTCAATAAGGCTCTAGGACTAGACATGTTTTTTCAGGTTTGTTCTTGGGGACCCTTTCTGGTGAAGGGAATGGGAAAAGAGAAAACAAGTAGATAGAAAAGAACCAACCATTGAGAGAAGCAAGATGAAATTCATAGTTTTGCAGCAGTAAGATTAGAAGAGAACAAATGCCAAGAATATGGGGGATGGATAGTAGTTAATAATGCCATAAGTAGAGAAGGAAAATGAAGAAGAGTTGAGAGAAGCAATAGTCAGGATGTCCAATTCTCTGTGTTAAAATTTCAGCTCTGTCATTGAGTAGCTGTGGAGCATTAAAGCTAGTTTACTTAATTTCTCTGCCTCAGTTTCCTCATCTGTAAAGTGAGGAATAAAATAGTGTCTAATACAGTACAGATTTAATAAAATCACACATGTAGAGTGCAGTGTGCTGTTTGGCATATAGCAAGGACTCCAGACATGTTATTTATTATTCCCACTATTACTACTAACACTAACATTGTTAAATATCATTGTATATGGTGAAGATTGTTCACTGATAACCTTGGCAGCAAAATTTTGACTGAATTATTTTGTAGGTAGACTATAATTATACTAAATGTATGACATGGAGCAAATAGTTGATAGAGCATAAGATATGAATTACAATTTAAAAACACTAATTGGCATTTTATCGTATTCTAACAACTGTGCAAACATAGTTTCTATGTCTATTTTGTGGTAAAGGAATCTGAGACTTGGACAAGACTTGGACAAGTCAAGACACCTGGTCATGTAAAAGAGTTAGTAACTTGGAGCACAGCAATATAAACTTCTGTCAGCCTAGGCCCATACTCTGTATAGCAGAGGCAAATACACATCACAGCAAATGGTTAAATGCATCGTGGTGTATCCACACAAAAGGTTGTTACGTAGCAATGAAAGACAAATGAACAGCTATAGCCAATAATTTTGGTGAATCTAAGTAATATAATATTGAGGCATAAAATCAGATAGCCACAACTTACTTAAAGGTTTTTACTCTTTTACCAATTTCAGATCATCTGAAACTTAATAATATTCTTCCTGGAATACCTATAGCAGATATATAGCAAATATAAGCATATATTAACAAAAGAAAGAGGCAAGAGGAGAAGGGAGTGACAGAGGATGAGATGGTTGGATGGCACCCCCGACTCAATGGACATGAGTTTAAGCAAGCTCTGGGAGATGGTGAAGAGTAGGGAAGCCTGGTGTGCTGCAGTCCACGGGATGACAGTCAGACATGACTGAGCGACTGAAAAACAACAACAACAAAAGCCATGTTGGTTAGATGAGGAAAGAAGTGGGCAGATTTGAGCAGGCTGCTTTGGAGTTGAGATTCAGGAGGTTGGTTATCTTAGGTGAAGAGTGACAAGAAGAGGTGATGGATAATGTTCATAGAAGTAAGTATGATTCATCATCAATATTCTAGTTGCTGTGTTGAATAGTAAGTTAATGCTCATTTAATCATACTCAAAGCCAAAGGAGCAAGCAAGAATGTGATGCTCAGACCAATGAATAGGCTATAGCATCAACCAAATGTTATGATTAACCTAGTCCTGAGTTCCTGATGCCAGACGAACATAGGCAGTGATGATTCCTCTACCTGAGTTTCTTACGATTTGGCTAAAGATTTCTCCCCGCTATTATAAGAGTCCTGCCTAAAAATTTTCTCTCACTCTAGATCTCTAGAATCAAACTCTAAACAAAGAGCTTCGATCAGAAAATCACTGTAGAACTTATTAGAGTGAGAAGAGAAATAGGAATGGTAATTGGAAACATAGAATATACCTTAGATTGGGGAAAAACAATTTGGGGAAACTTTGTGGTTCATTGGCTTATTGTAGGTCTGACAGTTATAGTGCACATGTATTGTGACATCTTTTTTTTCCATAAGGTTTTGGAAAATTATTTTGAAGCTAAACCTGAGTCTCCCAGTTCTAAGATGAATATTACCCAGTTTTGGATTCTCCATGATATACTGGCTTGAATGTCCTGATGCTGAGTGTATGATTTGACTACGGTGGATGTTATTTTGAGTAGAATGATGTGCTTAGTCTTACGATGGAATGAATAAAGAAAATATAGGAAAATACTCTCATATCTCAGTTGTTATCCTTGCTTTTACTCTCTATATTTTCAATTGGAAAAGTTTCACAATATAGAAAAATATAGTGAGACCAAGGCAATGAAGTACATACACTTAATATCTAACTTTAACAAAGCTTAACATTTTCCCTTTTTGGTTTCAGTTCTTATTTTGAAAATATCAACTGTTATGGATACAATTAAAACCCATACTACTTGTTTATGTTATCCTCTATCCTTCCTCCTTCCCCAAACAAGGCACCCACTATCCTAAATAAAGTAGTCATAATATATATTATATCTGTTTTAAAAAAATAACACAGTATTTTCACTTTTGAAAAATTCATATCTGCCATACTTTTCTAACATCCGGAACTGGCAGTTTTCAGTTAATACATGTTGAAGACTTAAGCTTATTGATGCATGGGTTTTGGTTTCAAGTGCTGTGTAACATGAGTAGATCACAATTAAAAAAATATATATATATATAATATGCAGAGTACATCATGAGAAATGCTGGGCTGGAGGAATCACAGGCTGGAATCAAGATTGCTGGGAGAAATATCAGTAACCTCAGATATGCAGATGACACCACCCTTATGGCAGAAAGCAAAGAAGAATTAAAGAGCCTCTTGATGAAGGTGAAAGAGGAGAGTGAAAAAGTTGGCTTAAAGCTCAACATTCAGAAAACTAAGATCATGGCATCTGGTCCCATCACTTCATGGCAAATAGATGGGGGAACAGTGGAAATAGTGGCTGACTTTATTTTGGGGGGCTCCAAAATCACTGCAGATGGTGACTGCAGCCATGAAATTAAAAGACGCTTACTCCTTGGAAGGAAAGTTATGACCAACCTAGACAGCATATTGAAAAGCAGAGACATTATTTTGTCAACAAAGGTCTGTCTAGTCAAAGCTATGGTTTTTCCAGTGGTCATGTATGGATGTGAAAGTTGAACTATAAAGAAAGCTGAGCACCGAAGAATTGATGCTTTTGAACTGTGATGTTGGAGAAGACTCTTGAGAGTCCCTTGGACAGCAAGGATATCCATCCAGTCCATCCTAAAGGAAATCAGTCCTGAATATTCATTGGAAGGACTGATACTTAAACTGAAACTCCAGTACTTTGGCCACCTGATGCAAAGAGCTGACTCATTTGAAAAGATCCTGATGCTGGGAAAGATTGAGGGCAGGAGGAGAAGGGAATGACAGAGAATGAGATGGTTGGATGGCATCACCAACTCAATTGACATGGGTTTGGGTGAACTCTGGGAGTTGGTGATGGACAGGGAGGCCTTGGCGTGCTGCAGTTCATGGGGTCGCAAAGAGTCGGACACAACTGAGTGACTGAACTGAACTGAAAATATATATACATATAGTACAGTATTTAGCTGAATAATCCATCATTCACTGAGAATGCCTTTTCAATTCTAAAAATTATGAGTTTGTTTTGGGGCCACTTTCTGTATTCCATAGGTCCATTTAGCCACATTTTATTTCACAAAGTGAGTCTCAAAATGCTTCTAAGAACTAATCTCATAGAGATTTAATTATTTGGTCACAATGTTATATTAAAAATCGATAATGAAAAGATAGTTTAAGAAAACAAGTTTGGAAATGAAGATACATCTAAAAATGTTATTTAAGGCCTTAATGAACATTTGGGGAGGGTCCAAGTGCAATTCCTGCCAGTGCATGGAGAACAATTTGAGAAGGCTGTATTTCCAGAATATGTTGGAATGAGATTATGAGTTTTTCTTGGGACAACTGGATCCAAGGAGGGTGCATGAGCTGTGTTATCTTGAAAGGCTTCTAGTTTGGATTAGACAATCTTAGACTATTAAGTCTGGAGGGGTACAGTCTGATGTCAGTCCTGAGGGGGGGTTCCAAGGGATGAGCAAGGGTTTGAATTAGTCTTTTCTGGGAAGAATGCAGCAATCGTTACCTGTGGGTGCTCTCCAGTGGGCTCATATGATGCTCCAAGAGGAAGATTTTATAGGTAGGTGATTACTGTAAGGGAAAAGAAGTCAAGGAGTGATTGGATATGGGGAGATGATGGAGAGAGTCCCCCTGTTTTTGGTTTGGTCCATCAAATGGATGAAAATGATGATGCTGTTAACCAACCAAATCAAATAAAAGGGAAAAACAAGTTAGTTCATGACAACCTGAAGCAATTTTGCTACAAAAACCAACTACTTATAAAGATTCATTTCTTTATATGTTACATATTAAATAATACATTATGTTCCTTACAGGTTCATACAAAGAAATCATGAAGATGGCCAGGTGATGAAGTGTGACTAGAAGATGAGGAGCTAGAGACAGTGAGTATAGAAATTTTTTTGTGAAGTTTGTCACTGGAAGGAGATAAATAGTAGTTGGATGAAAAGATAATATTGAATGAAGGGTTTTTATAGTACAAGGAACTTTATCAGGGTATGTGGATTACGTAGAAGAACCCATTAGAGTGGACGGCAAGGAAGAAGTAAAGGAAAAAATGCTATAACAAATTCAGGGAGTAAATTTAGTAAGGGCTATAGTGCTCAGTTGAATTTAAGTCCTTAAGGAGCTTGAAGAATGTACATAAATTAACTAAAATTGTTATGAGCTGTAACCTATGACCCACGACTTGGTTTTTGATTCAAACTCTTTCAGGTGGGCTCTTTGTCATTCATCATGGGCTGTGCCCCTAATGCTTCACATTCTCCAGTTTTCTTGCTTCTCATGTTCTCAGGAGCTGAAGTCCCTCCCATTGTCCTCTTTGTCCTGTTCCTGGCTATTTACCTGACCACTATGATGGGGAATGTGACTTTAGTGCTGCTCATCTCCCGGGACTCCAGGCTCCACTCACCTATGTACTATCTGCTCCGTGGTCTCTCAGTTATAGACATGGGGCTGTCCACAGTCATTCTGCCCCAGTTGCTGGCCCATCTGGTCACTCATGACCCAGCCATTCCTGTTGCCCGCTGCCTGGCCCAGTTATTCTTCTTTTATGTGTTTGGCGTTACAGACACACTTGTTATTTCTGTCATGGCTCTGGATCGATACATGGCCATCTGTGACCCTCTGCACTACCATTCAGTGATGAATCGCCAATGCTGTGCCCGCTTACTGGCCTTCTGTTGGGTGGTGTCTGTGGTGCACACCATGCTGCATGTGGGATTCCTGTTGCCTCTCTCCTGGGCTGCGGATGCCAAAGGCAACGTTCGCCTTCTCCACTTCTTTTGTGACCACCGGCCACTTTTGCAAGCCTCTTGCTCTGACATCCATCCCAATGAGCTGGCCATATTCTTGGAGGGAGGCTTCCTCATGATGGGCCCTTGTGCCCTCATTGTACTCTCCTACATCTGCATTGGGGCCACCATCCTACGTTTGCCCTCAGCAGCTGGTCGCCACCGTGCAGTCTCCACCTGTGGGTCCCATCTCACCATGGTTGGCTTTTTCTATGGCACCATCATCTGGGTCTACTTCCAGCCTCCTTCCCAGAACTCTCAGGATCAGGACACGGTGGCTGCTGTGATGTACACGTCCATTACGCCTTTGGCCAACCCTTTTGTGTACAGCCTTCGCAACAAGGATGTCAAGAGTGCATTCCATAGGCTGCTTAGAGGAGAGAGGGTGGCCTCCTGATTAGCCTGATGCTTTTGAACTGCAGTATTGGAGAAGACTCTTGAGAGTGCCTTGGACTGCAAGAAGATCAAACCAATCAATCCTAAAGGAAATCAACCCTGAATATTCATTGGAAGGACTGATACTGAAGCTGAAGCTCCAATACTTTGGCCACCTGATGTGAAGAGCCGACTCATTAGAAAAGACTCTGATGCTGGGAAAGACTGAAGGCAGGAGGAGAAGGGGGTAACAGAGGATGAGATAGTTGGATAGCATCTCTGATTCAATGGACATGAGTTTGAGCAAGCTCTGGGAGATGGTGAAGGACAGGGAAGCCTGTCATGCTGCAGTCAGTGGGATTGCAAAGAGTCAGAAACGACTGAGTGACTGAACAGCAACAACAAAGAGCCGTATTGATTAGATGAGGAAAGAAGTGGGCAGATTTGAGCAGGGCTGCTTTTGGAGTTGAAAGCAGGGAGTGGCCCGGGCAATTTACGGAACTCCAGTTTTAGTTCTTATTGGTCTGATGCTCTGACAGCTGTGAAAACTCCCACATTCATGCCACACATGCTCAGGGCTTCCTCATCAGCAAACCTCCAGAATTTTCCTTCTGGCCATTTATCTTCAGAGGATAGAAATGTGTCACTAAGCCTGAGTTATGTAATTCCAGTTGCAGAAATATGGGAATAATGTTGTGAAATTCTGAGCTAAAGCAAAGACAGTGAAGTTAATTATAGTCACATTGAATTCCGTGAGCTGGTTTGTGGGGCGTAGGTTGGTGTATGTGAGAAAGTTAGTGGAAGAGAAGTTTAGGTAAATAGAGATATCAATTTCTTACCTTTTTCATTAAGTGAGCAAATATATGCCCAGAAGTGAGTGTGAAACGGGGGCCATGATTCTATTATTCCACACGTGAGCCCCAGTTTCCATGGGCTTCTCATGGTATGAATGTCTTATTCTGATGTATGTGAATTCTGTTCTGTATATTAATATTTTCAGTTAATTTTAATTTACATTTCTTAAAGTAAAATATATGAAGAAAATGCAAGCTAAATACTTTGCTGCATAATACAAGAAACAGTGAACTATTTCAACAATAGATAAAATAAATTGGTTGTACTTAGATTTTTGAGAACTAGACATTGACCTCTATTTTGTGATCTCTTAAATTTACAGTGATAAACAAAACACTTAAAATTGATATATAATTAACATATGGCATTGTGTAAGTTTAAGGTGTATAATGTGTTGATTTGTTACATTTATATACTGTAGTTTGATTACCAGTATAGTTACAGCTAACCCCTCTAGCATATAATTATCATTTCTTTTTTGTGGTGGGAACGATTAAGATCTAGTTGCTTAGAAATTTAGAAGTTTATGATACAGTATTGTCTATATTTAGTCTGCTGTGCATTATTTCCAAGACTTATTTATCTACTAGTTGTAAGTTTGTACCCTTAAGCAACATCTTCCCAATTCTACCCTTACGCCCAACTCCTGGTAACCACCATTTTACTCTGTTTTTGTGATTTTATTTTCTTTAGATCCCACAAATAAGTGGTATCATACAGCACTGTCTTTCTCTGACTTATCTAATGTAGCATAATGTCTTCATTGTTCACCTGTGTTTCCACAAATAGGATTTCCTTCTTTCTCATAGCTGAGTAATATTCCACTGTATATTTGTATCACATTTTCTTTACCTGGTCATCCATTGATTGACACTTAGGTTGTTTCCCTATCTTGGTTATGTCGAATAATGCTATAATAAACATGGGAGTTCAAGTATATACCCAGAAGTGGGATTGCTGGATTGCATGGTAGTTATATTTAAATTTTTTTTTTGTTTTCCATAGTGGCTATACTAATTTATATTTCCACCATCAGTGCCCAGGAGTTTCCCTTTTCTCCACATCTTGGCCAACACTTGTCTTTTTGATGATAGCAATTCAAACGTGTGTGCAGTCCTGCTTCGTTGTGGGTTTAGTTTGTATTTCCCCAATGGCATCCCTGATAACTCAGTTGGTAAAGAATCTGCCTGCAATACAGGAGACCCTGCTTCCATTCCTGGGTCAGGAAGATCTGCTGGAGAAGTGATAGGCTACCCACTCCAGTATTCTTGGGCTTCCCCTGTGGCTCAGCTGGTAAAGAATCTGCCTGCAATGCAGGAGACCTGGGTTCGATCCCTGAGTTGGGAAGATCCCCTGGAGAAGGGAAAGGCTACCCACTCTAGTATTGTGGGCTGGAGAATTCCATGAACTGTATAGTCCATGAGGTCACAAAGAGTCGGACACGACTGAGTGACTTTCACTTTCACTTTCAATGATTAGTGATGTTGAACACATTTTCATGTACTTTTTGGCCATTTGGATGTCTTTTTAAAAAGAATCTACTCAGACCTTATGCTTATTTCTTAATCAGATGTTTTTGGTTGTTGATATTGAATTCTGTCAGATTATGGTTTGCAAATATTTTCTTCCATTCTGTACATTGACTTTTCATTGTTTCTTTAGCTGCACATAATCTTCTTAGTTCGATGCAGTCACACTTGATTTTTTACTTCTGCTCTTTGTGCTTTTGTTGTCATATACAGTTGCCCAGATCAATGAAGGACCTTCTTCCCTATTTTCTTCTAGCAGTTTTACGGTGTCAGGTCTTATGTTTAAGCCTTTAATCCACTTGAGCTAATTTTTGTGCATTGTGTAGGATAAGGCTTCAGCTTTATTATTTTTTAATATGTGTTTGTTCAGTTTCCCCAACATCGTTTGTTGAAGAAATGATCCTTTCTCCACTGAGTATTCTTCATTCTCCTGTCAAAAACCAATTGACAGGGATTTCCCTAGTGGTCTAGTGGTTAAGAATCTGCTTTGCAATGCAGGCATGGGTTTGATTCCTGGTTGGGGAGCTAAGATCCAAAATGCCACGGGAGCAACTAAGCTCTTGGCAACTACTGAGCCCATGTGCCACAACTAGAGAGTCTATGTACTGCATCAAAATGCCCTGCATGCTGCACCTAAGATGCATGCAGACGAAAGGAAAAAAAAATCAATTGAAAAGATAAATAGGTCTTTTCTAGACTCTCAACTATATTTTATTGGCTTATATGTCTATCATTTTGTATGTATCATATTCTTTTTTAAATGTATTTTTCACAAAGTGTTTATTTATTTAAATTTTTAGCTGCATCAGGTGGCTTGTTTGGGATCTTAGTTCCTGGACCAGGGATCAAACCCAGACCTTTGGCAGTGAAAGTATGAAGTCTTAACCACTGGACTTCCATATTATTTTCATTGCTGTAGTTTCAAAATAAATTTTGACATAGGAACACATGACTCCTCTGCCTTTGTTCTTTAGTTTTTTTTCAAGATTGTTTTGGGTACCCATGGTTCTTTGCAAGTCCATATGAATATTAGATTTGCTTTTCTCCATTTCTACAAAATAGTCTGTTGAGATTTTTATCATTGATTTTATAAGCCAATCTGTGAAGACTTGAATAAAATTGCATAATTCGTTGGACGATGGGTCAGGTTGCGATGAAGGACAAGCACTGTAAGCCAGGAGACTTTGAATGCTAACAGAGGCATTTGGAACAACAACAACAAAAAAGAAAGAAAGAAAGAAAGAGGATGAATCTCCAGGGGCAGTTTCTCCTTCAAAACACGAAAAAACTGGCAAATATTGATTTGGCCAAAACGTTCATTTGGGTTTTTCAATAAGATGTTACAAAAACCTAAATGAACGTTTTGGCCAACCCAATGCCATCAGAATCGACCTTTTCAGAACTCTAGTAGGTGAAAAAGATCTTCACGACCCAGAAAATCACAATGGTGTAATCACTCACCTAGAGCCAGACATCCTGGAATGTGAAGTCAAGTGGGCCTTAGGAACAAAGCCAGTGGAGGTGATGGGATTCCAGTTGATCTATTTCAAATCCTAAAAGATGATGCTGTGAAAGTGCTGCACCCAATATGCCAGGAAATTTGGAAAACTCAGCAGTGGCCATAGGACTGGAAAAAGTCAGTTTTCATTCCAGTCCCTAAGAAACGCAATGCCAAAGAATGTTCAAACTACTGCACAATTGCACTCATCTCACATGCTAGTAAAGTAATGCTCAAAATTCTCTAAGCCAGGCTTCAACAATACATGAACTGTGAACTTCCAGATGTTCAACCTGATTTTAGAAAAGGCAGAGGAACCAGAGATCAAATTGCCACCATTCGGTGGATTATTGAAAAAGAAAGAGAGTTCCAGAAAAACATTTATTTCTGCTTTATTGACTGCCAAAGCCTTTGACTGTGTGGATCACAATAAACTGGACAATTCTGAAAGAGATGGGAATACCAGACCACCTGACCTGCCTCTGTATGCAGGAAGCAACAGTTATAACTGGACATGGAACAACAGACTGGTTCCAAATAGGAAAAGGAGTATGTGAAGGCTGTATATTGTCACCCTGCTTATTTAACTTATAGGCAGAGTCAGTTCAGTTCAGTTCAGTCACTCAGTCATGTCTGACTCTTTGCAACCCCATGAATCACGGCACACCAGGGGTCCTTGTCCATCACCATCTCCAGGAGTTCACTCAAACTCATATCCATCAAGTTGGTGATGCCATCCAGCCACCTCATCCTCTGTCATCCCCTTCTCCTCCTGCCCCCAATCCCTCCCAGCATCAGAATCTTTTCCAATGAGTCAACTCTTCGCATGAGGTGGCCAAAGTACTGGAGTTTCAGCTTTATCATCAATCCTTCCAAAGAAATCCCAGGGCTGATCTCCTTTAGAATGGACTGGTTGGATCTCCTCACAGTCCAAGGGACTCTCAAGAGTCTTCTCCAACACTACAGTTCAAAAGCATTAATTCTTCGGCACTCAGCTTTCTTCACAGTCCAGCTCTCACGTCCACACATGACCACTGGAAAAACTATAGCCTTGACTAGATGGACCTTTGTTGGCAAAGTAATGTCTCTGCTTTTCAATATGCTGTCTAGGTTGGTCATAACTTTTCTTCCAAAGAGTAAGCGTCTTTTAATTTCATGGCTGCAATCACTATCTGCAGTGATTTTGGAGCCCCAAAAGATAAAGTCTGACACTGTTTCCACTGTTTCCCCATCTATTTCCCATGAAGTGATGGGACCGGATGCCATGATCTTCGTTTTCTGAATGTTGAGCTTTAAATCAACTTTTTCACTCTCCTCTCTCACTTTCATCAAGAGGCTTTTTAGTTCCTCTTCACTTTCTGCCATAAGGGTGGTGTCATCTGCATATCTGAGGTTACTGATATTTCTCCCAGCAATCTTGATTCCAGCTTGTGCTTCTTCGAGCCCAGCGTTTCTCATGATGTACTCTGCATATAAGTTAAATAAGCAGGGTGACAATATCCAGCCTTGACGTACTCCTTTTCCTATTTGGAACCAGTCTGTTGTTCCATGTCCAGTTCTAAAAAAGTGTTGCTTCCTGACTTGCATATAGGTTTCTCAAGAGGCAGGTCAGGTGGTCTGATATTCCCATCTCTTTCAGAATTTTCCACAGTTTCTTGTGATCCACAGAGTCAAAGGCTTTGGCATAGTCAATAAAGCAGAAATAGATGTTTTTCTGGAACTCTCTTGCTTTTTCCATGATCCAGCGGATGTTGGCAATTTGATCTCTGGTCCCTCTGCCTTTTCTAAAACCAGCTTGAACATCTGGAAGTTCACAGTTCACGTACTGCTGAAGTCTGGTTTGGAGAATTCTGAACATTACTTTACTAGTGTGTGAGATGAGTGCAACCGTGTAGTAGTTTGAGCATTCTTTGGCATTGCCTTTCTTTGGGATTGGAATGAAAACTGACCTTTTCCAGTCCTGCGGCCACTGCTGAGTTGTCCAAATTTGCTGGCATGTTGAGTGCAGCACTTTCACAGCATCATCTTTCAGGAATTGAAAGAGCTCAACTGGAATTCCTTCACGTCCACTAGCTTTGTTCATAGTGATGCTTTCTAAGGTCCACTTGACTTCATATTCCAGGATGTCGGGCTCTAGGTGAGTGATCACACCATCATGATTATCTGGGTCGTGAAGATCTTTTTTGTACAGTTCTTCTGTGTATTCTCGCCACCTCTTCTTAACGTCTTCTGCTTCTGTTAGGTCCATACCATTTTTGTCCTTTATTGTGCCCATCTTTGCATGAAATGTTCCCTTGGTATCTCTAATTTTCTTGAAGAGATCTCTAGTCTTTCCCATTCTGTTGTTGTCCTCTATTTCTTTGCATTGATCACTGAGGAAGGCTTTCTTATCTCTTCTTGCTATTCTTTGGAACTCTGTATTCAGATACTTATATCTTTCCTTTTCTCCTTTGTTTTTCACTTCTCTTCTTTTCACAGCTATTTGTAAGGCCTCCCCAGACAGCCATTTTCTTTTATGCATTTCTTTTCCACGGGGATGGTCTTGATCCCTGTCTCCTGTACAATGTCACGAACCTCATTCCATAGTTCATCAGGCACTCTGTCTATCAGATCTAGTCCCCTAAATCTATTTCTCACTTCCACTGTATAATCATAAGGGATCTGATTTAGGTCATACCTGAATGGTCTAGTGGTTTTCCCTACTTTCTTCAATTTAAGTCTGAATTTGGCAATTAGGAGCTCATGATCTGAGCCACAGTCAGCTCCCGGTCTTGTTTTTGTTGACTGTATAGAGCTTCTCCATCTTTGGCTGCAAAGAATAGAATCAATCTGATTTCGGTGTTGATTATCTGGTAATGTCCATGTGTAGAGTCTTCTCTTGTGTTGTTGGAAGAGGGTGTTTGCTATGACCAGTGCATTCTCTTGGCAAAATTCTATTAGTCTTTGCCCTGCTTCATTGCGTATTCCAAGGCCAAATTTGCCTATTACTCCCGGTGTTTCTTAACTTCCTACTTTTGCATTCCAATCCCCTATAATGAAAAGGACATCTTTTTTGGATGGTAGTTCTAAAAGATCTTGTAGGTCTTCATAGAACCGTTCAACTTCAGCTTCTTCAGCATTACTGGTTGGGGCATAGACTTGGAATACTGTGATATTGAGTGGTTTGCCTTGGAAATGAGCAGAGACCATTCTGTCGTTTTTGAGATTGCATCCAAGTACTGCATTTTAGACTCTTTTGTTGACCGTGATGGCTACTCCATTTCTTCTAAGGGATTCCTGCCTATAGTAGATATAATGGTCATCTGAGTTAAATTCACCCATTCCAGTCCATTTTAGTTCGTTGATTCCTAGAACGTCGACGTTCACTCTTGCCATCTCCTGTTTAACCACTTCCAATTTGCCTTGATTCATGGACCTAACATTCCAGGTTCCTATGCAATATTGCTCTTTATAGTATCGGACCTTGCTTCTTTCACCAGTCACATGCACAGCTGGGTATTGTTTTTGCTTTGGCTCCATCCCTTCATTCTTTCTGGAGTTATTTCTCCACTGATCTCCAGTAGCATATTGGGCACCTACTGACCCGGGGAGTTCCCCTTTCAGTATCCTATCATTTTGCATTTCATAGTGTTCATGGGGTTCTCAAGGCAAGAATCCTGAAGTGGTTTGCCATTCCCTTCTCCAGTGGGCCACATTCTGTCAGGCCTCTCCACCATGACCCGCCCATCTTGGGTGGTCCCACAGGGCATGGCTTAGTTTCATTGAGTTAGACAAAGTTGTGGTCCTAGTGTGATTAAATTGACTAGTTTTCTGTGAGTATGGTTCCAGTGTGTCTGCCCTCTGATGCCCTCTTGCAACATCTACCATTTTACCTGGGTTTCTTTTACCTTGGATATGGGGTTATCTCTTCATGGCTGCTCCAGCAAAGCTACCCCACCCCAAGGAGCGGTGGCTGTGCGGGTGCAGGAGGGCCAAGAAGAGCTATATGCTGAGTACATCATGAGAAATGCTGGGCTGGATGAAGCACTAGTTGGAATCAAGATTGCTGGGAGAAATATCTATAACCTCAGATATGCAGATGGCACCACCGTTATGGCAGAAAGTGAAGAAGAACTAAAGGGCCTCTTGATGAAAGTGAAAGAGGAGAGTGAAAAAGTTGGCTTAAAGCTCAACGTTCAGAAAGGAAAGATCATGGCATCCGGTCCCATCACTTCATGGCAAATAGATGGGGAAGCAGTGTCAGACTTTATTTTTGGGGAGCTCCAAAATCACTGCAGATGGTGACTTTAGCCATGAAATTAAAAGATGCTTACTCATTGAAAGGAAAGTTATGACCAACCTAGACAGCATATTAAAAAGCAGAAACATTACTTTGCCAACAAAGGTCCATCTAGTCAAGGCTATGGTTTTTCCAGTAGTCGTGTATGGATGTAAGAGTTGGACTATAAAGAAAGCTGAACACTGATGAATTGATGCTTTTGAACTGTGGTGTTGGAGAAGACTCTTGAGAGTCCCTTGGACTGCAATGGGATCCAACCTGTCCATCCTAAAGGAGATCAGTCCTGGGTGTTCATTGGAAGGACTGATGTTGAAGCTGAAACTCCAATACTTTGGGCACTTGAAATGAAGAACTGACTGATTTGAGAAGACCTTGATGTTGGGAAAGATTGAAGAAGGGAGGAGATGGGGACAAAAGAGAATGAGATGGTTGGATGGCCTCACTGACTCAATGGACATGAGTTTGAGTAAACTCTGGGATTTGGTGATGGACAGGGAGGCTTGGTGTGCTGCAGTCCATGAGGTCACAAAGAATGGGACACAACAGAGCAACTGAACTGAACTGAACTGGACTGAATAGGTGAAAATGAAAGTGAAAGTCACTCTGTCGTGTCCAACTCCCAATAGATTATATAGTGCATGGAATTATCAAGGCCAGAATACTGGAGTGGGTAGCCATTCCATTCTACAAGGGATCTTGTCAACCCAGGGACTGAACCCTGGTCTCCTGCATTGCAGGCAGATTCTTTACTAGCTGAGCTATCAGAGAAGCCCCGAATAGGTAAAGGTTTACATCAACAAAAACACATCACCAGGAGAAAAATCACTGAAACAAGATAGAAGATCTTTATGGAATTTTATAAATTTCCCAACCCAACCCATGGTTGGTCTTGGTCTCAACAGTCTGCATTCCCAAGAATCTCCCCAGTATTCACCTCAGACTTTCCATTATGGTGCTCTACATCATTCTGTTTTTTTGTACACACAAATGTGTTCAAATCAAGTATTCTGAGGCTGAGAATTCTGAAACAGAGAGCAAAGTGGCTAAATGAAATCCATCAAAAGAATGCAATCAGGTGAGGGCAGGAACTGAGAAAGTCATTGATGAGCAGAATGGAGCCATTATAACAATTGAAGTTGTCCCACTGCTGTATCATAAAGCCTCATGTCTTGCCATTAATTCAGCTGAGTTAAAATGTTGGAATTAGTAACAAACACTCGATAATTATAGAGAGGCTAGGTTAGGAGAGATGGCTTCTTGAGATGCTGATATGGGAATCGAGTTCCCCTTAAGGTTTTCCTTGTCTAACTGTTGATGTGATACAAGGCTACTGTGCCCCCTAAGGGGTAGACCTTCCCTACAGACACAGTTGTTTTTAGATGCTTTATGGTCTTAGCCTCAGTGAGATTTAGATATAAGGAAGAAGGAGGAGCCACCTGTGCTACCATCCCAGTTGATAAAGGGAGATACAAGGGCTCAGCCCATTCTAAATAATATTTCATCTGAACAAAATTGGAGTCTCCTGGGGTTGGCAGAATCCCAGAATGAGTGCATGTAAGTGGTGCTGCCTCACTGGGATGAGCTGTTCTATAGAAAAGCTTTTATGAAAAATGACAAAAAGGGAATCCCTAGTTTTATGAGAATGTGGAGAAGAAACACAGTTTCACCCAAATTTTCTAACCTGAGTGTACATTAGGTACAGAGAAAAGGTGAGATTTAGGTTACATTGTGCCCTAAGAGTAAACAGAAAGAGAATAGGAAATAAGTAAACACATAATCCTCTTGTAGAAAGCAATGTGATTCTGATACCCCAAATACCCAAGAATAGAGTGAGGTTCAAATGTCGTAGTCAAAAAAAGCAATGAGATGGAGGAATTGACAATGATGACACAGAAAGATATGTTTTTGAGTGAAAATAATAAGGCTTAGCAGAGAAGGCAATGGCACCCCACTCCAGTACTCTTGCCTGGAAAATCCCATGGATGGAGGAGCCTGGTAGGCTGCAGTCCATGGGGTCGCGAAGAGTCAGACACGACTGTGTGACTTCCCTTTCACTTTTCACTTTCATGCATTGGAGAAGGAAATGGCAACCCACTCCAATGTTCTTGCCTGGAGAATCCCAGGGATGGGGGAGCCTGGTGGGCTGCCGTCTCTGGGGTTGCACAGAGTCAGACACGACTGAAGTGACTTAGCAGCAGCAGCAGCAGCAGCAATAAGACTTAGATGGAGAATATAGTCATGTAATTGGAGAGGGTATGGACAGACATTTCAGCCCCCAGGTGCAAGAAATGTGGGACAGGGGACCTAATTTATTTTGTGAGAATATTGAAGATATATTCTTGGGACAGAGAAAAAGAGGTTCAGATTTATACATCTCAGATTCAACCTTTGTGATTCAACACAGGGGAAAAGACTAGAAATAGAATTTAAATCAAGAAGATATTATGTAAAACATATCTGTAACATTCAGATGTTGATAAAACAGGGAAGACTATATGTTCCTTGGTACTTTCATTAAAGAAGAAAGACAAGAATAGCACAATTGGAGTTTGACACTCTAGCTCTCTCCTTTCTTCAGGACTCTGTATGTTCCTAAAGTACAGGTGGGAACTGGGAAATCTGAGATGTTTTTCTGTCTCATTCCAGGAATTCTCCCTTTTGTTTTGTTTCTCTCCCAAACTTCAGTTTAGTTTGGTTTTGAGTTGTTTAAATCTATATATGTGTATTTCTTCACCTCTCTCCTAAACAAACTACTCCTCTCTGTGTCTTCTAGAATCAGCATCCTTGATATCTCCAAGTTGTCTGAACAGGATCCACAGAGCTCAGATTCTGATGAGAATAATGTTAAAATACTGGAAAATAACCAAGATATAGAGATGAGTATTGAAAAAGTCAGAAGAATACTACCACTGCTTATGACTATTTTTGCATATAATCGGTTTTCAGATACAGTTTTGCTTTGCTTGAGAGAAAATGGACTCTATATTATTACATTTTAATCCTCATGATGGATAAATTTATACTCTTTGACACTCTTTCCTTCTCAAAGATGATTTTCTGTCACCCTTTCCCCATGAAGGGACTTTTTCAATACTTCTTCCTTCCCATATTTTTTTTTTTTTTTTCTCTCACCTTCTTCTATACCTCTAGTAGATGTCTATGTGTGATCACTGGCTTGAATGTATAATAGAATTATTAGAGCATATAGTTTGAGCCATATCACTGACATGGAAAAGGATAAATGAATAAATAAAGACAAAAGAACAGACACTGGAAAACATAAGTTTTCTTTATCTTTTAAGCTCCTGTGAGCTTTTCTTTAAAGAAAGCACCAAGAGAGATGCCCTTAAAATGGTTTTGGTTCTTTATCTTAATGTTAGGGATATTATCTTTTGGTGCATGGGACACTGGACTCACTAAAGAATAAATGAAACCATTACACATGATTTGGCACTGCCATGATAAATATTTACACAGTTATACTAATCTTAATGTTGATACTGATTTTTAGCATTTTTGGAAGACTTAACTATGCCTACAACCCATAATTTGTATGTTTTCAATCTTGACAATATGCAAATAAAGATATAGCTTTCCAAAGTTTGGAGAGGGGTGCAGAGGTGAGGAAGATAAGTGGAGTCTGAAGTTGATGGACTGTAGATTGAAGCAAATCATTTAAAAGCAGAAAAGCAACAAATTGAAGAGCTAAAATATCATCAAAAAATCGAGGAAAAGAAGGAAGAGTGGTAATAATGTAAATAAGATAAAACTTTGTCTTTTCTGATAAAAAGCCAAAAGATTATCTTTAATTATAAAACTGGCACATAAGTTATGTACCACTTTATTTAGAAGCAGAGAGGTGTGAATCACCAGAAGAGGTCAAACTAAATACACATGTGTGTAAATATAGGGTAAGAGACCTCTGCTTTTTAGTATATGTTCTCTTGCACTCTACTATTTTAAAATTATTTTATTCACATTCATGAGAAAATGCTGAAAATATATAAATATATCCTTGCCTCCTAAACAACCTCAAAATGTTACCTCTTTGATGTACTGCATAAATCTACCTATAGGAAAAACCTCAGCTGAAAAGTCACAAAAATCTCATCCACTAGCAGATTATATTATTCCTTGAAAATAAATCATTAACAAAATCAACAATTATATTTATCATTGCATCTCATCCCAGGTAAGTTCCTTTGACTTAATGGAATAAGCGCTCTCCTGTGGGGCGGGGGAGGGGAAAAGTTGGGTTTCTGGACATGCAAAGCTAGGACCAGATCTTAACTTCAGTGCCCCAGCAAAGATGTAGAGACTCAGACATCTGACCAGGGTCTGAGGATCTTTCCCTTCTCCTTCCAACTCTGAGAAATGAAGTGTTGAGGCTGATAAAACTACACAGTAAGTTCCCTACATATGAACCTTCAAGCTGTGAACTTTCAAAGATGCAAATGTGCATCTGGTTCCAGCAAGGAACCGGAACTTGGGCCATCAATGTCAGGCGTGAGTGAAATTGCAGCATGCCCTCCATCTCCTGTTGCTGATGATCCTTCTGTTCTTCATCTCCCACCTCATCTGCCTCCTCAAGCCAGTAACTCTTCTTCCTGTTCAATTGATGCCAGCCCTTGTATGCTGGCTGTTGTACTGTACTACTACACTTTTTAAGGCGCTGTATTGTAAGATTTAAAATGTTTTATTTATTTATTTATTTATTTTAATGTATTACCAACCTATTGCAGTGCAGTGTTAGGTAGCCAATTGTGTTAGTTGGGTATCTAGGCTATGTTGAACTTATAAATGCATTCTTGGAAGGGAACTTGTTTGTATATAAGGGGCTTACTGTACAGGATTAAGTCCAGGCTTTAGATCACATAAGACCTTCAGTAGAGTATTCTTTTGGCTTTAACTTTCTCACCTGTAGTTAAGTGGCTGAAAGCAGTTTCTACCATGAGTGACTGTTGTGAGAATCAATTGCCTGATATTTAGAATGCACACAGCAAGCACCAAAGACATTATATGTTCAGTGATGACTTACTTGTTATACAGTGAAGTTCAAAAAGTCCAGGACTGTGTGTGAGTTATCCTGTTGTCATTAGTATTAGTCAAATTGAGAGACTGTAAGTGGTCAATACATGAACATAGAATACACTAAAGAATGGGTAGGTGAGTGGATGAATAAGAAATAATGGCCTGGGAAAAAAATTAAAGAGAAAAAAATTCGTTTTGGAAAACTAGGGACATCTGCACAAGAAAAGATGTTTCCTGCAAGCTATCTCTGAGTAAATTTCAACCTTATCTGATCTTAACACTTGCTCTTTGTGGGTGATGTGGATTGAGTCTTATGGCCGCTAGAAACAGGACAGAAGTAACAGAATTTGTTTTATTGGGCCTGTCCAACTGGCCAGAGATGCAACCAGTCATTTTTGGGACCGTCCTTCCCATGTACCTCGTGGCAGTTATGGGCAATGCTCTGTTAATGATTGCTGCCCTCTCAGACCCTAAGCTTCAGACCCCCATGTACTTCCTGCTCAGCCAACTTTCCTTCATTGACATCTCTCTGACAACCATCACTGTTCCCCAGATGCTGGTGCACACACTGTCTGTGAACAGAATCATCTCCTTTAACTGCTGCATGCTCCAGCTCTTCTTTTTTATGGCTGTGGGCAGCATGGAAGGCCACTGTTGGCTGCCATGGCCTATGACCGCTATGTGGCTATCTGTGACCCCTTAAGATACTCTGCCATCATCAGCCATCGCCTCTGCTTACGCATAACATTGACCTCGTGGGTGGTCGTCAGCCTCAACAGCCTTCTTTATAGTGTGTTGGTCACCCGCTTAACTTTCTGTGGCAACCAGGTCACCCACTTCTTCTGTGACATCACACCCTTGCTGAAGCTCTCCTGTACCCGGCCAGTGGTCAATGAGATGTTAATATTTACTGAGGGGGTAGCCGTGGTGGTCAGCCCCTTCTTCTTTATTTTAGGTTCCTATGCCCGCATTGGTGTGACCATAACGCACATGCAGTCAGTTGCTGCCCTGCGTAAAGCCCTGTCCACCTGTAGCTCCCACATCCTGGTTGTGCTGCTCCTGTACGGCTCTGTGATCTGCGTGTACCTCCGGCCATCTTCCAGCCACGACTTGGACCAGGAGCGTCAGGTGGCCATCTTCTACACAGTTGTAACCCCTATGCTAAACCCAATGATCTACAGCCTGAGAAACCAGGAGGTGAAGGGTGCCCTGCGAAGGCTTTTCAGGAAGCTCTGTATCCCCAGCAACTTCCAGCCTGGTTCCCAGGCAAACAGGGAATGGCAGCACAGCTCCTGAACCCTTTATGTAGTATGGATATTTTAACAATATTCATTCTTTCAATCCATGCACATGAGGTTGTTCCTTTGATTTGTGTCTGTTTTCTTTCATCAATGATTTATGGTTTTACTGTACAGATTTTTCAGGTCCTTAGCTAAATTTATTCCTAAGTAGCTGGTTCTTTTTGTTGTTATTATAAATGGGGTTGTTTTCTTGTTTTTCTTTTCAGATAGATTGCTCTTGTAAAGATACACATCCCTTTGAGAGATAAAGGAGGTAGTATCCATAATTACACTGAAACAATAGAATCAAGGAGTTCTTTTGTGCAAACCTAGGATCTCTCAGAAATTATTTTCCTTAAAGAAGTCAGAATGAAATAGAGTTCAAAAGCCCAAGGGAAAATGCTAGGGCTTGTTCGAAGGTAGTATAGTGTAAGTGCTTAAGGGAGTGGATTTTGGAGACAGAGTGAATTTGTGTCTCAGCTCTGTCATTACTTCTGTGGGATTGTTTTGTGCCTATGATAACCAGTGAGCTGGTCAGGCCCTTTTGATTCTTACTAGGATTGTAAGGCACCCTCAGCAGCTCTTTGGGGAAATTTGGGGAGAGGAAATGTTTATTACTCACAGGTCCTGGAAAGGACAAGCACATCTTGGGCCACCCAGTGAGGTTGTGGATAGAGGGAGAGAGTGTGGGCTTGGAGTTCTGCTTTTATTGTGGATGAAAATAAGGGATTCATCTTCAAGGTTCACTGTTTAATGGATGGATTTAAAACCCAAGAGTTGGAATTTCAATCACAGGAAGAATAAAATCAAGTGGCCCAAACAAACAGTTAATCTGAATCAACCAAGATCTCTAAACCAAGGAGGTGGGTTTGGCTGGCAATGTGTCAGGTAGCCTTTGAAATGCATGCTTCCTCAATCAAAGCCTATGTCAGGCTCTTGCATCACAAAAAGAAAAACACAGTGTTTATTTATTTGTTTATTTTTGTTTGTTTTTTTAAATTAATTAATTAATTAATTTTACTTGAAAATATTGTATTGGTTTTGCCATACATTGACTTGAATCTGCCATGAGTGTACATGTGTTCCCCATTCTGAACCCTCCTCCCACCTCCCTCCCATCCCATCCCTCTGGGTCATCCCAGTGCACCAGTCCCAAGCACCCTGTATCAAGCATCAAACCTGGACTGGCGTTTCATTTCACATATGATATTTTACATGTTTCAATGCCATTCTCCCATATCATTCCACCCTCTCGCTTCCCACAGAGTCCAAAAGACTGTTCAATATGTCTGTGTCTTTTTTGCTGTCTTGCATACAGGGTTATTGTTACCTTCTTTCTAAATTCCATATATATGTGTTAGTATACTGTATTGGTGTTTTTCTTTCTGGCTTACTTCACTCTGTATAATAGGCTCCAGTTTCATCCACCTCATTAGAACTGATTCAAATGTATTCTTTTTAATGGCTCAGTAATATGCCATTGAAACACAGGGTTTAAATGCTTATCATCTTTGGCAATTATTCAATTACTCTCTGCCTCAGCTATCCATTTATAAAGAGAGAAATAGTATGTATAATTAAGGTTTAGGGTTCATAAGGATTTGATGAGTACAATATATGTAAAACACCATAACAAGGACCAGTCCACATTAACTACCACATACGGGTTTTCTATCATTATTATTATTACTTATTATTAATAGCATACACATGAAGAAATGATGGGAGAAAAGGACAAAGAATGGCTAGATAAGGGTTTGCATATCTGTATGTATCCAAAGACTTTATGAAATGAGAGAAAGGCCAGAAAGTAATCTGCTCCAGTTTTTTATAGACTGCACAGCAATTCATAGTATATGTGTTGAATTAGTTTGGATTTCCTTCAAAGTCCTAAATAAGAAACAATCCTAAATCTCAGTGGCTTATAACAACAGGCTTTTATTTCCCAGGCAAAAGTCTGGAGGCTGAAAGGGCCAACCATGCTTTAGACCCCAGGTCAAGTTCAGGTCTGTTCAATTTATTTCTTATCCTGAGATCCAAGCTAAGTGGCCCTAACTACACAGGGTGAGCTTTTCTTCTCATGATGAAAGCCAGAGCTCAAGAGGGCAAACCAAATCTTCTAAACCCATTCAAAGCTCTTTATCTGAAGAAGCATTTGTTATCCCTGTTCATAAACTATGGGCTAAAGTAAGTCCATAGTCAAAGGGATGGAGACGTGTATTTGGTTCTCAGTGAAGCCAAGGCAAGGATATGAAGGGAAGGAAGAAGAGATAGATACTATCTAACTACTAAACATGATAGTGTTACTGTTAGTTGCTCAGTTGTGTCTGACTCTTTGCGACCCCATGGGCTGTAGCCCACCAGGTTCCTCTGTCCACGGAATTCTCCAGACAAGAATACTGGAGTGGGTAGCCATTCCCTTCTCCAGGGGATCTTCCCAAACCAGAGATCGAATCCAGGTCCCCTGCATTACAGGCAGATTCTTTACCATCTGGATCATGAGGGAAGCCCCAATATTCATTGGAAGAACTGATGCTGAAGCTGGAGCTCTAATACTTTGGACACCTGATGTGAAGAGCCAACTCATTGGAAAAGACCCTGATGATGGGAAAGACTGAGGGCAGGAGGAGAA
Source organism: Bos indicus (assembly GCF_029378745.1). Classification (NCBI taxonomy): domain Eukaryota; kingdom Metazoa; phylum Chordata; class Mammalia; order Artiodactyla; family Bovidae; genus Bos; species Bos indicus. Next base: position 93,442,885 of record NC_091770.1, on the reverse strand, counting down.
GCATGTGACAGAGGATGAGATGATTGGATGGCATCACTGACTCAGTGGACAAGAATTTGAGCAAACTCCGGGAGATAGTGAAGGACAGGGAAGCCTGGCTTGCTACAATCCATGAGTCACAAAGAGTCGGACATGACTTATCGACTAAATGACAACACTGGACATGACAAACCAAAAATTCCATTAGTATGCATGAAGATTGTTTCTAATTTTTTACTATCATAGATAATAATATACTGAACCTAAATATATGTGGGTATTTACACATAAAATATATGTTTATTCATTACATATGCTTATCTGTGTGATAAACTCCTAGAAGAGGAAGATATCTAAATACAAAATTTTTGATGGAATTGCTCAATTCTCTCCATTTCTTCAAAAATATTGTTTAATTTACTCTCTTGACCATCTCTTCATCTTAAGAAAATTCTTCCCATGGGAGCAGGGGGGATTCTTAGAAGAGGTTAGAGTGCTAAAAAGTGAGGCTAATCCATGGGTAAAGAATGGAGATTAGTAACAAAACTAAAGGCAGAGAAGGAGGAAGGTGGGGCTGGAAGGCAGGAAATGGAATTCAGAAAAAAATTTTTTGGGTATATAAGATACTTACTGGCAAATGTTAGTTAACTAACCACAAGTTGGCTTTATCTTTTATCATTTTATAAGTGCCACGGCTCTCAAAATCACTGCAGATAGTTACTGCAGCCATGAAATTAAAAGATGCTTGCTCCTTGGAAGAAAAGTTATGACAAACCTAGACAGCATATTAAAAAACAGAAACATTACTCTGCCAACAAAGGTCTGTATAATCAAAGCTATGGTTTTACCAGTAGTCATGTATGGATGTGAGAGTTGGACTATAAAGAAAGCTGAGGGCTGAAGAATTGATGCTTTTGAACTGTGGTTTTGGAGAAGACTCTTGAGAGGTCCTTGGACAGTAAGGAGATCCAACCAGTCCATCCTAAAGGAAATCAGTCCTGGGTGTTCATTGGAAGGACTGATGTTGAAGCTGAAGCTCGAAAATTTTGACCACCTGATGCAAAGGACTGACTCATTGGAAAAGACACTGATGCTGGGAAAGATTGAAAGCAGGAGGAAAAAGGGACAATAGAGGATGAGATGATTGGATGGCATCTCTGACTTGATGGACATGAATTTGAGCAAGCTCCGGGAGCTGGTGATGGACAGGGAAGCCTGATGTGTTATAGTCCATGGGGTCGCAAAGAGTTAGGCACAGCCGAGTGACTGAACTGAACTGATGGCTCCCATTACCTTGGAAGATTTATTATCCTGGTGCAAAGACTAAGGCGGTATACCTTCTCCATCCCATTTCAATGGTGTAAGTTTTGACCAAGCCTTATATATATATATATATATATTTTTTTTTTAATAAGAAGCCCTTATTCTAGCTCATTACACAAAAATTATTACAATTTTATTTCCTTCTTGACTTTGTGCCTATAACAATCCATATTCTATGATAGAAACTTTATCTAGACAGATGGATTAAATTGACTTGTATTTGTGACATCTGCTTCATGTCATGGGAGGCCATTTTCACTTTTCCTTTTGATCCTATACCCACAAAACTGAAGAATCAATATTACTGTTGGCCACACCATGCATCATGTGGGATCTTAATTCCCCAACCAGGGATTGAACTCTGGCCCCCTGCCTTGGGAGCACAGAGTCTTAACCATTGGCCCACCTGGGAAGCCCAAGAATCAACATACTGGTAGACATCTTGGCTCTTGGACCTGTTCCCCATGTCCAGCATTGATTGGTCAGCAAAAACATTGTTGTTGTTCAGTTGCTAAGTCATGTCTGACTCTTTGCAATCCCATGGACTGCAGCACACCAGGCTTCCCTGTCCTTCACTATCTCCCAGAGTTTGCTCAAACTCATGTCCATTAAGTCAGTGGTGCCATCCAATCATCTCATCCTCTGTCACCCCCTTCTCCTCCTGCTTTCAATCTTTCTCAGCATCAGTCTTTTCTAATGAGTTGATCTCATCAGGTGGCCAAAGTGTTGGAACTTCAGCTTCAGCCTCAGTTCTTCCAGTGAATATTCAGGACTGATTTCTTTTAGGATTGACTGGCTTGATCTCCTTGTGGTCCCAGGGACTCTCAAGAGTCTTCTCCAACACCACAATTCAAAGGCATCAATTTTTCAGCACTCAGCCTTCTTTATAGCCCACCTCTCACATCTGTATATGGCTACTGGAAAAACCATAACTTTGACTATATGGACCTGTGTCAGCAAAGTGAATGAAACTGGAACACTTTCTAATACCATACACAAAAATAAACTCAAAATGGATTAAAGATCTAAACATAAGACCAGAAGCTATAAAACTCCTAGAGGAGAACATAGGCAAAACACTCTCTGACATACATCACAGCAGGATCCTCTATGACCCACCTCCCAGAATATTGGAAATAAAAGCAAAAATAAACAAATGGGATCTAATTAAAATTAAAAGCTTCTGCACAACAAAGGAAACTATAAGCAAGGTGAAAAGACAGCCTTCAGAATGGGAGAAAATAATAGCAAATGAAGCAACTGACAAACAACTAATCTCAAAAATACACAAGCAACTCCTACAGCTCAATTCCAGAAAAATAAATGACCCAATCAAAAAATGGGCCAAAGAACTAAATAGACATTTCTCCAAAGAAGACATACAGATGGCTAACAAACACATGAAAAGATGCTCAACATCACTCATTATCAGAGAAATGCAAATCAAAACCACAATGAGGTATCATTTCACGCCAGCCAGAATGGCTGTGATCCAAAAGTCTACAAGCAATAAATGCTTGAGAGGATGTGGAGAAAAGGGAACCCTCTTACACGGTTGGTGGGAATGCAAACTAGTACAGCCACTATGGAGAACAGTGTGGAGATTCCTTAAAAAACTGGAAATAGAACTGCCTATGATCCAGCAATCCCACTGTTGGGCATACACACCGAGGAAACCAGAATTGAAAGAGACATGTGTACCCCAAAGTTCATCACAGCACTGTTTATAATAGCCAGGACATGGAAGCAACCTAGATGTCCATCAGCAGATGAATGGATAAGAAAGCTGTGGTACATATACATAATGGAGTATTACTCAGCCATTAAAAAGAATACATTTGAATCAGTTCTAATGAGGTGGATGAAACTGGAGCCCATTATACAGAGTGAAGTAAGCCAGAAAGAAAAATACCAATACAGTATACTAACACATATATATGGAATTTAGAAAGATGGTAATGATAACCCTGTAAGCGAGACAACAAAAGAGACACAGATGTATAGAACAGTCTTTTGGACTCTGTGGGAGAGGGAGGGGGGATGATTTGGGAGAATGGCATTGAAACATGTATAACATCATATAAGAAATGCATCACCAGTCCAGGTTTGATGCTTGATACGGGATGCTTGGGGCTGATGCACTGGGATGACCCAGAGGGATGGTATGGGGAGGGAGGTGGGAGGGAGGTTCAGGATTGGGAACACATGTACACCCGTGGTGGATTCATGTTGATGTATGGCAAAACCAATACAATATTGTAAAGGAATTAGCCTGTAATTAAGATAAAAAAAAAAGTGATGTCTCTGCTTTTTAATATACTGTCTAGGTTTGTCATAGCTTTCCTCCAAGGAACAAGCATCTTTTAATTTCATGGCTGCAGTCACCATCTGCAGTGACTCTGGAGCCCAAGAAAATAAAATCTGTCAGTGTTTCCACTGTTTCCCCATCTATTTGCCATGAAGTGATGGGACCGAATGCCGTTATCTTTGTTTTTTGAATGTTGAGGTTTAAGCCAGCCTTTTCACTTTCCTCTTTCACTTTCATAAAGAATCTCTCTTTTTCTTCTTCACTTTCTGCCATTAGAGTGGTATCATCAGCCTTGTGGCAAAGGGCTTTTCATAACTCAGTGAAGTTATTAATCATGCCATGTAGGGCCACCCAAGATGGACAGGTCATAGTGGAGAATTCTGACAAAATGTGATCCGCTGGAGAAGGGAATGGCAAACCACTCCAATATTCTTGCCTCAAGAACCCCATGATCCATGAAGCAACCCCTTCATGGATCACAGCAAATACATAGTAATAGACTAATTCCACATTTCAACTACAGAAAAGATTAGGAGAACCCTGAGACAGAAAGAGGTTAAGTAATCCCAGAATAATGCAGCTCATCAAGGTTAAGGAAGTGCAAGTTGGAGAGCTGTGACAGGTGATCAGTTCTGAAGCAACTGTAACTCCCGGCCCTACAGTGGACATTTGTCACTACGTCCCTCTTCCGATTCCAGAGGAGTTCCCCCATTTCCTTTGTCTTGGTGGGAAGCAGAACCTCCCTTATTTTTATGGAAAATAAAAGTAGCAGTATTGTTTTTCCAGTTCCCTCGGGAATTAGAGCTTGGGTGAGTGACCAAGACTTGGCCAGTCAGACGCACCACTTTATATTGAATCTAGAGGTGTTGATGCAGAGAATAGGAAGTGAATGCTCTTTCTGGAGGTGATCACATCTGATTTTCAGGCCCCTAAGGGCTAGGCCAGTGACTATTTCTGGTAATGTTGGTGGGGATTCAAGTGGCATTGAACAGAGTTCGGTAGCTACAGTGGTGACCTCATCATACCAGTTCTGGGATGTGATTTTGACTATGGTTCTGCCTGTGTGACCTTTCTTATTCTTGTCCATTTTGCTGAACTTATTGGCTTAGCCTTCTTGGAAATTCATGAGTTTCACATATGCTTTCAATAAACTTGTTTCCTCCACGAATAACCAAAATTAGTTTCTGTTGCCTGCATCTAAGAACTCTGAAAGTTACAATCCTGGTGTTAGATATCATGCCCACAGAACACCATCAGCTGTAATTAAAATCATGTCACTGATTTACACTAAATACATAGCTCCATGTACTTTGGGTTTAAGAAATATTTCTAGGCAATATCCATTGAGAAAACTGTGATACATACCTAATATTTCTGGGAAGTTCTAAAGGAAACAGACATTTGAAGGACGAAAATCTTTCATAGATAAAGCTTGAACTCATAGATGAAACTGTGTTTTGGGGTTTTATCTAAATGAAGAGGTCCAGATCCTGTTCATCCATTTCCTGAAGGCTCCCTTGACATCCTTGTTCCTTAGGCTATAAATGAAGGGGTTCAACATGGGGGTCACTACTGTGTACATGACAGTCAGGATACGACCCCCGGGCACTGAATAGCTGGTAAGGGGCCGGAAGTAGACCCATGTGAGGGTCCCATAGAATATAGCCACCACAGTGAGGTGGGAGCCACAGGTAGAAAAGGCTCTCCACTTGCCTTTGGCTGAGGGGCTCTGGAGGACTGCTGAGATGATGCAGGCATAGGAGGCCATGATGATGGCCAAGGCTCCACTGATGACAATGACTCCTTCCGTGTGAATCATCAAGGTGTTGAGGTGGGTGCTGGAGCAGGAGATCTTCATCAGAGGGTAGAGGTCACAGAAGAAGTGGGGGATCCTGTTATCTGCACAGAAGATCAGTCTGCTCACGAGAAAGGTGTGCAGCAGGGCATGAAGATGGGAGAGGATGTGGCACATGACCACCAAGTGTGAACACAGCTTCCTGTTCAGAATCATACAGTAGTGGAAAGGGTGGCAGATGGCGATGTATCTGTCATAGGCCATCACAGCCAGGAGGAAGTTCTCCATGGCTGCAAAGCAAATGAAGAAATAAGTTTGTGTTAAGCAACCCATGTAGGAAATAGCCTTGGTAGAAGAGAAAATGTTCTGCAGCATCTTGGGGACTGTGGTGGAGGTGAAGCAGATGTCTGCCAAGGCCAAGTTGCTGAGAAAGACGTACATGGGAGTTTGGAGGCGTGGAGCAGAGATAATCAGGATGATGATGACAGAGTTGCCAGAAATGTTGATGGTATACATGAACAGAAAAAGAAGACAGAGAGGGATCTGCTCTTCCTGGTGGGGAGAAATGCCCAAGAGAACAAAATGGGATACACTGGTCCGGGTGGTATTGTCCATCTATTACCATTAAACAAACAGGATTATTATTATTTTTATTGAGATGTAATTCATATATAACTTTATATTAGTTTCAGGTGTACAACATAGTGATTCAATAAGTGCATGCATTATAAAATGATCACCACAGTAAGTCTAGTTATTATCCATCCCCATACATAGTTACAAAATTTGTTTTTTCTTATGATGAGGGCTTTTAAGATTTATTCTCTTAGCAACTCTCAAATATGCAACATGATGTTATTAACTGTAGTCACCAAGCTGTATATTACATGCCTATTATTTATTTATTTTATTAACTGGAAGTTTGAGCCTTTGAATCCCTTTCACCCACCTTGTCCATCCCCTCACTCCCCCGCTTCCAATCTTTTCTCTATGAGCTTGTTTTTTCTTTAATTCCATGTATAAGTGAGACCACAGAGTGTTTGTCTTTCTCTGTCTGACTGTTTCACTTATCATAATACCCTCAAGCTTCATTCATGCTGTTGCAAATGGCAGGATTTCTTTCTTTTTTATTGCTGCATAGTATTCCACTGTGCATGTGTTTATGCCCTCTTTATCCATTTACTCAATGATGGACACCAAGTTGTTTCCATGTCTTGGCAACTGCAAATAATGTTGCAATGAACCTGGAGGCTGCATATATCTTTTAGAATTAGGGTTTTTGTCTTCTTTGGATAAATATCCAGAAGTGGAATTGCTGAATGATATAGTATTTTTAATTTTTAAAGGAGACTACATACTATTTTCCAAAAAGAATTGTTTTTATAGACCTGGATATCTAAGCAGTCTGTTTAGTTACTTTTAGTTTTGTGCTCCAGGGTAAACTACACATGAGTAACTTGGTATTGATAACAGGATCAAGTGCTTAATTATTTTCCAAAATAATGAGATTTGGATTTTTCATTATCAGTATCAAGATCACTATCATCATAGATAACATTTATAGAGCACTTACTTTGAATCAAGGACTTTGCTACATTATCATATTTGATTCTTACAATAACCCCATGAGGCAAATATTATTATTATCATATTCATTATTATTCCAGTTTTACAAACTAGAAAATGGAGGCATAGAATATTTAAACTCATAAAGGGCAAAATCAGAACTTAAAGTCATATTTGTCTCACTCCAGAGTATGCTAGTGACAAAATATAATACGACTTCCCAAATTAAAACTAAGACATCCGAGATGGCTAACAAACACATGAAAAGATGTTCAATATCACTCATTATCAGAGAAATGCAAATCAAGACCACTATGAGGTACCATTTCACACCAGTCAGAATGGCTGCGATCCAAAAGTCTACAAATAATAAATGCTGGAGAGGGTGTGGAGAAAAGGGAACCCTCTTACACTGTTGGTGGGAATGCAAACTAGTACAGCCACTATGCAGAACAGTGTGGAGATTCCTTAAAAACCTGGAAATAGAACTGCCTTATGATCCAGCAATCCCACTGCTGGGCATACACACTGAGGAAACCAGAAGGGAAAGAGACACATGTACCCCAGTGTTCATCGCAGCACTGTTTATAATAGCCAGGACATGGAAGCAAGCTAGATGTCCATCAGCAGATGAATGGATAAGAAAGCTGTGGTACATATACACAATGGAGTATTACTCAGCCATTAAAAAGAATACATTTGAATCAGTTCTAATGAGGTGGATGAAACTGGAGCCTATTATACAGAGTGAAGTAAGCCAGAAGGAAAAACATAAATACAGTATACTAACACATATATATGGAATTTAGAAAGATGGTAACAATAACCCTGTGTACGAGACAGCAAAAGAGACACTGATGTATAGAACAGTCTTATGGACTCTGTGGGAGAGGGAGAGGGTGGGGAGATTTGGGAGAATGGCATTGAAACATGTAAAATATCATGTATGAAATGAGATGCCAATCCAGGTTCGATGCACGATACTGGATGCTTGGGGCTAGAGCACTGGGACGACCCAGAGGGATGGTATGGGGAGGCAGGAGGGAGGAGGGTTCAGGATGGGGAACACATGTATACCTGTGGCGGATTCATTTTGATATTTGGCAAAACTAATACAATTATGTAAAGTTTAAAAATAAAATAAAATTAAAAATAAAATAAAATAAAATTAAATTAAAAAAACAAGAACAAAAAACTAAGACATCTAATTCATGGCAATAGAACTTGCTAATGGGCTACATAATCTTGTTAAAAGAGATTTCAAAGGGCATTTGGTTAAGTAGTGTCTACTATGGGTAATGCATACCCTTGGTAGTACCCACAAACTTCTCAGAGTACACAGACATGGTTTTAGGAGAATCAATTTCTAGATGCCCAACTTATTCTCTTTACTAAAATCATTTTGTCTTCAATATGTCACCTCATGCATTATCCTGTCTCTCACTTGCCAAATAAAAGACTTACTTTCATCCATCACAAATCTTATTAGATGTATTAACTCAGGAAATAAAAACTTCAAATAAGTTAAATGAAGCAATAGTCAGCAATATTAAGAAAATGAATGGCTTTTTGGACCAGATAGCGAGTCTATTTTGAGATCAGGGAGCTTCCAGTTCTTTGCTCTCAAAAAAATTAAAAAAGGAGAGATATTGAAGGAGACCTAATCTACTTGTCAGCACACCATTTAAAATAATTTTTCCATTTCTTTCAGTATTGTTTTCTTATTCAGAAATAAGTATATTTATATTCCACATGTAAGTGAGGTCACATAACATTTGCCTTTGTCTGACTTAACTTCACTCAGTGTGATAGTCTCTAGGTCCATCCGTATTCCTGTCTGTGTAGCCCCAAAAGATTTGGGCACAACTTAATGACTAAATAACAACAAAGCAGAAATAAGGCACCCAGAATAGAGATGAAGAAAATAAAACTTTTGTTTTTAAACAAAACTATAAATGAATATTTTAATTCAACAATCTTCATCCTTTATTTATATAGTCAAAATATAGCACCTATAATATACAATCTTTTTCCAGAAAATAGAAGAGGAAAAAATACTTTCCAGCTGAATTTCAGACAGCATTATCCTAATACCTATCAGAGAAAGATATTACCAGAAGTGAAATAAAAAATCAATAACCCTTCATAAGCATACCATATCTCCCTATGATGTAAGAAAATAAAACTTTTCTGACTCAAAAAAAAATTTTTTTGTTAGTATGTGACACTAACTTCTGTCATATTACTTGCACAGCGTTTAGTCCTCTGGAATCTCAAAGAACAAGTCTATTATTCTTTGACACAAAAAGTCCTTAAGAAATCTAAAAACTAATACAATTATGTAAAGTTTAAAAATAAAATAAAATTAAAAAAAAAAAAAAAGAAATCTAAACATGAGTTAACAGAGGAAGCACTGCATGGTGGGTTTTAAAGCCACTGGACTAGAACCTGGCTCTTCCATTTAATTGTTCTATGACCTAGAGGAATTTGCTTACCCTCTATGAGCCAACTCTTCTCATCTGTAAAATGGGGGGAATGGTAATAGCACATTACTCATAAAATTGTTCTGAGGATTAAATGATAGTTTCCGGTCCCTGGCAAGTGTTCAGTAAATCATGACAATTATTCTGATCAATTTTTCAGACTTGTTCTGCGCCGAGTCAATGGATTTTTCTAGGAGGACAGTGTGCTGCCAACTGGGTCCCTCTACCTAAACCTACTCTACTTTGTCACTGTCTTTGTTTTATTTTATTTTTAATATTTATTTATTTATTTGACTATGCCAGGTCTTGGTTGTGGCACGTAGGATATAGTTTCCTGACCAGGGATTGAACCTGGGTCCCCTGCATTGGGAGTGGAGAGTGTAGCCAACTGGATCACCAGGGAAGTCTCTGTCACTATCTTCAAAGTGTGGTTTCCAGAACTGAGCAAAATTCTATGAGTCTGGATTCTCATCACAGGGTAAACATAATGATTCAGTCTGGCCATCATTCATAGCTTTTTGGGTGGAGATCAAAGTTGGCAGTCCACAAGCTAGCTGTGTCCATGGCTAGCCCATGAATTTTTAAGCTTCACAATTCAGTTGTTGGGAGAAAAAGTGCAAAGAGTTAAGAGCTGCCTGGTGGAAGGCACTTTCACATGCTTTATCACATGTAACATATAGTAATCCCAACATACTTGTAGCCACACCAGTCATTTATTATCCTCATCTCACAGATGAGTAAACCAAGGCTTAGAGAGGTATAACAATTTGCTCAGCATCACTCAGTGTTAAGTGGTTCGACTGGACTTTATACTTGTGTCTGGACACCTTGAGTGCTCATATGTGTAAGGCTCTACCACACCGCCCTTTCATTGCCTAAGCTTCTGCCCCATGAAAATGGATTTATTCATCACTCCTGGTCTATCTGCTTTCATATCCCAAATTAAAGGATGTCACCATGGAAGCACTCAAGAAAGTAAACTTTTAGATGTTTCAATGACAAAAATGTGGAAATTCATAATATGCCATTGAATCATCCTGAATTGGTTTCAATAGGATATGATGATAAATGAGAACTGCAAGTTGTAGCCACATTGACTGAGCACTAACTATAAACCAGGAAGTGATCTGAGAGCTTTATATGTGTGTTTCTCATTTGGTGATCACAGCAAGTCTATGATCAATTGAAGCTCAGAGGGATTCTGTGAGATGCTCAAAGACATCGAATTAGTAAGCGGTAGAACAGATATTTGAATTCAGTTCTAGCTGACCTCAATGTCTATGCACTTAACCTTGGGCTGTGCCATCTCTTAAATGTCATCTTCCCATTTCAATTCCCACTTTTCTCTTTGTTCCTTCCTTTCCCACTGTGCTGTCTTATGCACTTGGCCAGTGATAAATGTCTACCCCCCCCCCTTTTTTTTCTAGTTTAATCCTCATTATTGAACTTGGGAGTAGATATTACTGTTCCTACTTTCAGATCAGGAAAATAAGGGCTGGGGGATGAATTTGCTTTCCCAGGGACACAGGGCATAGGGTTGGAGTCAGGTTGATTATAGATCTGTCCCACTCAAAAGCAAGGCTCTCTCTACCCCACTTCACCCATTTACACCTATGTTTTTTTTCTGTTCCTGCATTTGGGTCCCTTTTGTTAGTCTGTCACTGTAATTGAACTCTCCAGATTGAATCAGTGGTCCTGAGTCATGACTTAGGAAACAGGGGAGGGCTGGAGAAGGGACTGAGCTGTACTTGACAGTCAGCAAGCTATGGCCGGTACCTGGGGCAATGTCCATATAGCTCCTGTGACAGCTGCTCAGAAGCTAGAGAGAGCCCCAGAGGTGGGGGCGGAGGGACTTCCTGGAGCCTTGGAGTCCTTGCTCTCCTCTGGCTGGCAAAAGTCATTCTGCCTGACCCACAGTGCAGCATGTGAGCTCCTGACATGTGGTGTGGGGCATGGGGCTGTGCAGTTGAGACTGGGGAACTACAAGTGAAATGTCTTGCTTTATAGAGAAAGATGTAGACAAAGAAAAAGTAGGGTGGGGCGCGGGAATGGGTCTGGTGTCAGAAATTGAAAGATTTGGGCTTTGGTCCCAGGTCTCTATGAACACTCTGAGATCTTGGAAAAAATCACTTCATTCTTGGAGACCTCAGTTTCTTCACCTGCGAAATGGGATGAATAATACCTGCTTTTCATGCAGAAGCTCTGTAAAATAACAGAGGAGACTATGGACATAACAAGTCCTTTAACAAGTCTTATGAGACAGGGAGAAGTTTGTTTTACGTTTCTACTTGGAACTTGGTTTCTGTCTAGCATAGATCCCCATAACTTCTGACAGTCTGATCCACGGACTTTGGTGATAATAAAGCATTTCATTCTAAAGAGACCTAAGCATTTGGATAATGTGACCGTCTATTCTTTGAGTTTCTCTGTTGGAATATTAACGCCCAGATGTGAAAAGAAATGTCTGAGTCAGTTGTTAAGCAAGACAAAGTAGACAGCCTTGAACAGGGGCAGGTTTTTGGGTCACTCAAGGGTAATTACCTACAATCCTTCCCTACCTGATTGAGGTCTCTGGAATTCCATTAGATAGTTTCTTTTTTCACTCAAGAAAATTTTCCTCAAAGGAAACACTTTTGGCTATGTAAATCCATTCACTTTTGTGGTTCTGTTTTAATGAGGGGAGGAGAGAGAGTTCACCAAGACCCAGAATATCTGAGGATGGTATAGGGAAGAGACACCGTGAAGGGAAAGTAAAGGGCAAAGATGACCTGCGGAGTCAAAGATGAACATCACAATGCACACAACGCTGCGTGAAGGATCAAATTTGAGAAAGATGATCCTCCCTCCAGAATTTACAGGGAGCCTGTGTAGGAACTGTCTGAGGGGCTGTGTGAGTGTGGGGTCCTCAGCACACACTCACCTCACTGTGGACCCGCTCTGGGCTGGAATGGGCTGGGCTTGGCACTTCCATCAACCCTCAGCAGACACTCACCTCACTGTGGACCCGCTCTGGGCTGGAATGGGCTGGGCTTGGCACTTCCATCAACCCTCAGCAGACACTCACCTCACTGTGGACCCGCTCTGGGCTAGAATGGGCTGGGCTTGGCACTTCCGTCAACCCTCAGGTGACGTGTGTTGTCCTGTTGTGACAGCAGCTCGGATCTGTCTGCTCAGGGAAGACAGAGCAAGTTGCCCAGCATGGAAGGAAGAAAGACCTTAGAGAAGGGCTGACGGGGTTGAGCACCAAGACTCCTGGGAGGGTGCTTCTGCTTGGCAGGGGCAGGAAGGCACATCTGGGAAAGGCGTCGGGAGGTTTTTTTATTGCATGCTTTTGGATGAATTCCATGGCTCCCACCACCTCATAGTTCCAAGTGCATCATCGTCCAAACTCACTGCCTTCTCTGGGGACTGGGGCCCATGAAGCAGTGCTTCCAGGATTAGTGGGAATATTAGCATTAGTGACTGTTGCTTGGCAGCTTGGTTAATCCCAGGAGGGGAGGCCAGAACTTAGGGGATCATCCTGGACATGGAGTTCTCTGATTTGTACTCCAAAATTCGACTGTGAGGTGGAATCTCAGAAAAACCCAGGTATGGTCAAGGCACAGATGGGTGTCTCCTTGCCCTGAGTTCTTGAATGTAGCCTCACGTTTTACATTTCTTTCAGGTAACACACACTTATTTTTAAAAATATTTAAGGACCTCCCTGGTGGTCCAGTAGGTAAGAATTCACCTTCCAATGCAGGAGACATGGGTTTGATCCTTGGTCAGGGAACTAAGATCCCACAGGCCCTGGAGCAAGTAAACCACGTGCTACAACTGCTGAGCCCTCGTGTTACAACCTGAGAGAAGCAGCAAAGAGCCCAGACACCGCAGCTAAGGCCCAACACAGCCGAGTAAATAAAGAAGTAGGGAAAAGTACTCAGCACTGAGACATGTATCAAATGAAAAGTGAGAATCTGTTTCTCATCCTTCCCATCTCTCTCCAGGGGTAATCACTGTTAGAGTTTTGACCTGTACACTTTCAGATACTTTTCTATGCACATACATATATAGGTAGCGGAGAAGGCAATGGTACCCCACTCCAGTACTCTTGCCTGGAAAATCCCATGGACGGAGGAGCCTGGTAGGCTGCAGTCCATGGGGTCGCTAAGAGTCGGACACAACTGAGCGACTTCACTTTGACTTTTCACTTTCATGCATTGGAGAAGGAAATGGCAACCCACTCCAGTATTCTTGCCTGCAGAATCCCAGGGATGGGGGAGCCTAGTGGGCTGCTGTCTATGGGGTCGCACAGAGTCGGACACAACTGAAGTGACTTAGAAGCAGCAGCATATATGTAGAATTTTGATTTTACAAAAATGGGATCATTTGTTCTGGAGCTTTCTTTGTTTCTCTCATCAATATATCATGGACCTCCTATATTACCATGGGATCTACCTCATTATTTTTTAAAGTATTTAATAGACTAATAGATGTACCATTAGTAATACACATTTCCCTACTCATGCCACTTACCTATCTCCTTTTTTTTTCGGGGGGTAGGGATGGTTATTACAAAAGCGATGCTGCATGGATATTTTACAGGCATTTTTGTGTACATATATTTTCTAGAAATGGAAATGCTAGATGGAAGTATTAATGGAGGAATTAAAAAATACTTTTCAACCATTTGAGTTTCTTATTTAAAAAAAAATTTCCAGCTATATTGTTGCCTCCTTTTCCCTATGTCGTTGCTATGCTTTTATTATTGATTTGCAGGAGTTATGCTTTGATTATGAAATATTCTCAGGTTTTCCTTCTTGATCTAACTTACAACTCTAATTATTCTCAATGTCCAGCTCAAATAGACATTTTCTCTTTTACTTACACTTTCTGTTCATTCTGGAAACATAAATCATTAGTTTCCCTAGAACATGAAACAGAACATTTCTTATCATCTTTCATTTTTGTCAGCTCTCAAAAATCTGAGACTCACATGGACACAGACGTAACTGAATGCATATAGTTAGCAATAATAACAGGTTATATATGTTGAGTGTTCACTATGTGCCAGGCATTCTGTTTAAAGTGTTCAAATGTTTTTATATCATTCAGTCCTTTCAGCAGCTACATTAATTACCCTCATGTTCATTGCAGCGTTATCCACAATAGTCAAAATATGAAAAAAACCCTAAATGACTGTCGATAGAGAAAAAGAGGTATATATAAACAGTGGAATATTACTCAGTTATACAAAAGAAGAAAATTCTGCTGCTTGTGACAACACGGATGGGCTTGGAGGGCATGATGTTAAATGAATAAGTCAGACAGGAAAAGATAAATACTGTATGATCTCACTTACGTGTGAAATCCAAAAACACCAGGCTCATAGAAACAAAGAGCTGATGTCCAGGTGTGACAAGTGATGTCCAGGGTGTGGGTGAAATGGGGAGAGTTTGGGATAATGCTATATATTTCCATTTATAAGACGAATAAGTTCTGGGTAAATAATGAACAGTATGGTGACTGTAGTTAACAATTCTGTGTCATATACTTTAAAGTTGTTAACAGTGTAGATGCTAAATGTTCCTAACTCCCATACCCACACACATAGAGCATAACTATGTGGGGTGATGGATGCGTTAACTGACCTTTATTGTAGCCATGATTTCACCATGGGTGTATGTCAAATCATCAAGTCCTATACCTTAAACTTCCACAAACATTATATGTCAATTATACATCAATAGCACTGGAAAATTTTTTTAAAAAATTAAAAATGGGCAAAACCAAACTATAATGTTTAAGCACACATGTGTATGTGGAAAAATTAAACAGAAAGCAAGGAAGGGAAGTAATTGACATAAAAAGTCAAAGAATAATTTTTACCCTTATGGGGAAGAGAGGAGTAGCACTTTGGTAGAGGCACAGGTAACTATTTTATGATGTCATTTATATGTGGAATCTAAAAAGTAATACAAATGAATCTTTATACAAAACAGAAATAGACTCACAGACATAGAAAGCAAACTTATGGTTACCAAAGGGCAAAGTGAGAAGGGGAGGAATAAATTAGGAGTATGGGACTAACATACAAACCACTATGCATAAAATAATTAATAGAAGTTTACTGTATAGCACAGGGAACTATATTCAATATCTTGCAATAACCTATGATGGAAAAGAATCAGAAAAGTATATAAGTAAAACTGAATCACTTTGCTGTACACCTGAAAGCAAAACTCAGAGAAAGAATATTCCTAAAGTTATACAGTGTAAAGTGGTGGACTTTGGTTCTGACTTGTAACTTCTGACGTGGTCTTGCATTCTTGTTACTCTAGCACTACATATTATTAGAACTGGGAACATGTATGCAGAGGCTTCAGCTCATATAACGCAATCACTTTATTTTACAAAAAGGGAAACCAAGGCTCAGAGATGTCAAGTGATTATCCAGCTGTCATACAATATATAATGTCAAAGCCAGCAATGGAACCCAGAACTTATAGCCCCATCCTTATTCTTCTATAGATCACTGCTTGGTTAAGATAAAGCTTGTTTAAGATTATATCCTTTGTATTTCATTCTACCAACCACAATCACTCCTGTATTCTTGGACTAGAGATATCCTCCATAGTTCCTTTGTGACTTCAGCAAAATAAGATTTTCACTTTCATTTTCATGTCATACATATACAAATGTATATATATATATATATATATATATATATATATGTACACACACACACACACACACACAAGCCCCCTACCTGTGGACTTCAGGTAGGCATCTAGTAAAAATAAGCAAGAACCGTTTTGAAAGTGAGTAGTAAACTGCTCAGAGCATGGACACTTCACAGGGATGATTAGTGCTTACAGGTGTCAGTGGTCCCTTCCCTGAAATGTAAATATGAGGAAAAGAGAAGTCTCAGGTTCAGGGACACTATAGTGGTTAGGCCCTTAAGAGACCATTTTTCAGCCCTCAGCTCCGAGTCTTGGAGACTTGGACCTTTCAGTCCCAAGAAAGAGTGTTAAACATGTTTCTTCTCAGTATTTTCCCCAGTGCCCCCTTTACATCCCTGTTTCTCAGGCTGTAGATGAAGGGGTTCAACAAAGGGGTCACCACCGTGTACATTACTGAGAAGACCTGGTCCTTTCCACCTGAAGGGGATGATGGAGGACATAAATAGACCCCAATAGCTGTGGTGTAAAACAGAGAGACCACAGAGAGGTGCGAGGTGCAGTTGGAGAAGGCCTTTTGCTTACCCTTTGGGGAATCGATTCCTAGGATAGCCAATGCAATGTAAAAGTAAGATGTAAGGATGCAGACAAAGGGTGCAATTAACAGTGTTCCTGCCACAAGGATGAGCACCAGGTCATTGACATGAGTGCTGGAGCAGGCCAGCTTTAGGAGTGGGACCAGATCACAGAAGAAGTGGGGGATGACATTGGGGCCACAGAAGGAAAGCCTGGTCACCAGGAGGGTGTGCACTAGGGCATGGAAGGTAGTGACCACCCATGACCCAGCCACCAACAGGATGCAGCGTTGGGAATTCATGGTAATGGCATAATGGAGAGGTTGGCTGATGGCCATGTAGCGATCCAGTGCCATCACAGCCAGGAGAAAGTTGTCCAGATCTGCAAACAGGCCAAAGAAATAGAGTTGTGTCAGGCACCCGCCATAAGAAATCCGTTTACTTCTTGAGCCAATATTACTGAGCATCTTGGGAATGACTGTAGAGATAAAACCAATGTCAGAGAAGGACAGGTTGGCCAGGAAGAGGTACATGGGGGTGTGGAGGTGCACGTCAGAGCCAATGGCCAGGATGATAAGCAGGTTCCCCCAGACGGTGACCAGGTACATGCCCAGGAAGAGCCCAAACAGGAGAGGCTGCTGCTCTGGGTGCTCAGAGAGGCCCATGAGAAGAAATTCATACGTGCCTGTCTGGTTTCCTCTGTCCAAGTCTGGAATTCTGTATGAAATAAATGTTATTATAAATAGCAAGAAAGTAAAATAATGCTGTGTCGGAAGTATTCTGAACCCCTGTTTAAAAAAATAAACATGGTTTGACAATTCTGTTTTGGTAAAGCTTAGATTTATAATTGTGCACATTTAAAAAGACAATTTGGATTAGACTCTATAAAGTTATGGATGGATGTCAGCACTTGATCAGATATCCAAAGCTCCTTTGAACTGTTTCAACCATCCCCATGAAACATGTCAGGTACCATGTGAAAGTGTTCTTTGAGTTGCACTTTGCGTTTGTTTTTTTAATATGTTACTTTGCTTTTTTCACTGAGTAGTAGCACAATCAAGCAAACAATATTTAACTTAACAAAAAAATTAAAATAATGTTTATAACACAATAACATGTAATAGTTATAAATAAAATAATTATATAATTAATTACCAATTTTAAAAGGTAGAATTTCAGAATAGCATGTGTATTTATAACTATTTTTGTAAAATTGAAACACACATGTTGATATATGAGTAAAAACAGTGAAAGAGCACATGTTAAAGCCCAATAAGCCATCTAATACAACTCGCATTTTATGAATGAGAAAATGATAGACTCTTAAAAAGTTGCTGTAATCTGCTGAAGACCCACACTACAACTGGTACCAGAAACAGGTTTCCTACAACTATTTCCAGCAGACCACTCTGTTTCCCTCAACTGACCAAGAAAGGGGACGTATGGCCAATGACTTACTGTCTGTCCCGAGGTGGGCCAGGAAGGGTCATCATTTCTCACATTAAGACAGAGGTTTGACTCTTGGGCTCTCAGTTCTCCCTTGTCAAAAGTGGAGAAGCCATATGTGATGGCCAGATGAAAAGACAGCCTCCTCCCCTCTGTTTAAGGAGGGGACAGGGAGCCCTCATCTGCTCCAATGAAGGAGAAAGGAGGGCAGGCCACTCCAGATCCTTAGTCAACCAGACTGAAGAGAAGCCCAGGAAAAGAGAAGTTATCTGCGTGTAGTGTCTGTCACAATCCCTAGAGCTGCCTGTTGGAAGCAGCAGAGACATCTGGGAATACCGGTCCCTAAAATACCCATTGAGGGAAAAACCTTGGTTCCTTGCCCAGTCCCAATCCTCAAACTCTAAATTAACTTACTCTGTGACTCAAAATTCTCTTATCCTCTCTGAACTTTGGTTTTCAGGTAAATAAGTCAAAAATATTCTCCCCCTCATAAAATAGTCTCCCAAAATAGAAGTACATTTTTGCCATTCTGTAATAAAAGTACATGAAGTGGTACCTCATTTTGGTTTTACTTATCATCCTTCCAATTCTTAATAATGTTGAACACATTCTCATATGCCTATTAGTCATTCTTAAATCTTCTTTTTAGAAGAGTCTGCCTATTTTTATTGGGTTGATTATCTTTTGATAATGATGTATAGAAATTTTAATACTATTTATAAGGGATATACTTCATAATTTTTCTTTTAGCTCAGCCCTTTTAAAAAAGCCTAATTTTTTTTTTTACTTTACAATATTGTATTGGTTTTGCCATACATCAACATGAATCCGCCACAGGTATACATGTGTTCCCCATTCTGAACCCCTCTCCCACCTCCCTCCCTGTACCATCTCTCTGGGTCATCCCAGTGCACCAGCCTACTGGAAATAAAAGCAACAATAAACAAATGGGACCTAATTAAACTTAAAAGCTTCTGCACAACAAAGGAAACTATAAAAAAGCCTAAATTTTAAAGAAATATTTGACCTTTTTTTGGCTATCAAGAGGATATTTTTGCCTATGTTCTCCTCCACGAGTTTTATAGTTTCTGGTCTTACGTTTAGATGTTTAATCCATTTTGAGTTTATTTTTGTGTATGGTGTTAGAAAGTGTTCTAGTTTCATTCTTTTACAAGTGGTTGACCAGATTTCCCAGCACCACTTGTTAAAGAGATTGTCTTTAATCCATTGTATATTCTTGCCTCCTTTGTCAAAGATAAGGTGTCCATATGTGCGTGGATTTATCTCTGGGCTTTCTATTTTGTTCCATTGATCTATATTTCTGTCTTTGTGCCAGTACCATACTGTCTTGATAACTGTGGCTTTGTAGTAGAGCCTGAAGTCAGGTAGGTTGATTCCTCTAGTTCCATTCTTTTTTCTCAAGATCGCTTTGGCTATTCGAGGTTTTTTGTATTTCCATACAAATTGTGAAATTATTTGTTCTAGCTCTGTGAAGAATACTGTTGGTAGCTTGATAGGGATTGCATTGAATCTATAGATTGCTTTGGGTAGTATACTCATTTTCACTATATTGATTCTTCCAATCCATGAACATGGTATATTTCTCCATCTATTAGTGTCCTCTTTGATTTCTTTCACCAGTGTTTTATAGTTTTCTATATATAGGTCTTTAGTTTCTTTAGGTAGATATATTCCTAAGTATTTTATTCTTTCCGTTGCAATGGTGAATGGAATTGTTTCCTTAATTTCTCTTTCTCTTTTCTCATTATTAGTGTATAGGAATGCAAGGGAATTCTGTGTGTTGATTTTATATCCTGCAACTTTACTATAGTCATTGATTAGTTCTAGTAATTTTCTGGTGGAATCTTCAGGGTTTTCTATGTAGAGGATCGTGTCATCTGCAAATAGTGAGAGTTTTACTTCTTCTTTTCCAATTTGGATTCCTTTTATTTCTTTTTCTGCTCTGATTGCTGTGGCCAAAACTTCCAAAACTATGTTGAATAGTAATGGTGAAAGTGGGCACCCTTGTCTTGTTCCTGACTTTAGAGGAAATGCTTTCAATTTTTCACCATTGAGGATAATGTTTTCTGTGGGTTTGTCATATATAGCCATAGGCAAAACACTCTCTGACATACATAACAGCAGGATCCTCTATGACCCACCTCCCAGAATATTGGAAATAAAAGCAAAAATAAACAAATGGCCAAAGCGATCTTGAGAAAGAAGAATGGAACTGGAGGAATCAACCTACCTGACTTCAGGCTCTACTACAAAGCCACAGTTATCAAGACAGTATGGTACTGGCACAAAGACAGAAATATTGATCAATGGAATAAAATAGAAAGCCCAGAGATAAATCCACGCACATATGGACACCTTATCTTCGACAAAGGAGGCAAGAATATACAATGGATTAAAGACAATCTCTTTAACAAGTGGTGCTGGGAAATCTGGTCAACCACTTGTAAAAGAATGAAACTGGACCACTTTCTAACACCATACACAAAAATAAATTCAAAATGGATTAAACATCTAAACGTAAGACCAGAAACTATAAAACTCCTAGAGGAGAACATAGGCAAAACACTCTCCGACATACATCACAGCAGGATCCTCTATGACCCACCTCCCAGAATATTGGAAATAAAAGCAAAAATAAACAAATGGGACCTAATTAACCTTAAAAGCTTCTGCACATCAAAGGAAACTATTAGCAAGGTGAAAAGACAGCCTTCAGAATGGGAGAAAATAATAGCAAATGAAGCAACCGACAAACAACTAATCTCAAAAATATACAAGCAACTCCTACAGCTCAACTCCAGAAAAATAAACGACCCAATCAAAAAATGGGCCAAAGAACTAAATAGACATTTCTCCAAAGAAGACATACAGATGGCTAACAAACACATGAAAAGATGCTCAACATCACTCATTATCAGAGAAATGCAAATCAAAACCACTATGAGGTACCATTTCACACCAGTCAGAATGGCTGCGATCCAAAAGTCTACAAATAATAAATGCTGGAGAGGGTGTGGAGAAAAGGGAACCCTCTTACACTGTTGGTGAGAATGCAAACTAGTACAGCCACTATGGAGAACAGTGTGGAGATTCCTTAAAAAACTGGAAATAGAACTGCCTCATGATCCAGCAATCCCACTGCTGGGCATACACACTGAGGAAACCAGAAGGGAAAGAGACACGTGTACCCCAATGTTCATCGCAGCACTGTTTCTAATAGCCAGGACATGGAAGCCACCTAGATGTCCATCAGCAGATGAATGGATAAGAAAGCTGTGGTACATATACACAATGGAGTATTACTCAGCCATTAAAAAGAATACATTTGAATCAGTTCTAATGAGGTGGATGAAACTGGAGCCTATTATACAGAGTGAAGTAAGCCAGAAGGAAAAACATAAATACAGTATTCTAACGCATATATATGGAATTTAGAGAGATGGTAACAATAACCCGGTGTACGAGACAGCAAAAGAGACACTGATGTATAGAACAGTCTTATGGACTCTGTGGGAGAGGGAGAGGGTGGGAAGATTTGGGAGAATGGCATTGAAACATGTAAAATATCATGTAGGAAACGAGTTGCCAGTCCAGGTTCGATGCATGATGCTGGATGCTTGGGGCTGGTGCACTGGGACGGCCCAGAGGGATGGTATGGGGAGGGAGGAGGGAGGAGGGTTCGGGATGGGGAACACATGTATACCTGTGGCGGATTCATTTTGATATTTGGCAAAACTAATACAATTATGTAAAGTTTAAAAATAAAAAAAAAAAAAAAATAAAAGGTCAATTCGAAAAAAAAAAAAAAAAAAAAACAAATGGGACCTAATTAACCTTAAAAGCTTCTGCACATCAAAGGAAACTATCAGCAAGGTGAAAAAACAGCCTTCAGAATGGGAGAAAATAATAGCAAATGAAGCAACCGACAAACAACTAATCTCAAAAATATACAAGCAACTCCTACAGCTCAACTCCAGAAAAATAAATGACCCAATCAAAAAATGGGCCAAAGAACTAAATAGACATTTCTCCAAAGAAGACATACAGATGGCTAACAAACACGTGAAAAGATGCTCAACATCACTCATTATCAGAGAAATGCAAATCAAGACCACTATGAGGTACCATTTCACACCAGTCAGAATGGCTGCGATCCAAAAGTCTACAAATAATAAATGTTGGAGAGGGTGTGGAGGAAAGGGAACCCTCTTACACTGTTGGTGGGAATGCAAACTAGTACAGCCACTATGGAGAACAGTGTGGAGATTCCTTAAAAAACTGAAAATAGAACTGCCTATGATCCAGCAATCCCACTGCTGGGCATACACACTGAGGAAACCAGAAGGGAAAGAGACACCTGTACCCCAATGTTCATCGCAGCACTGTTTCTAATATCCAGGACATGGAAGCCACCTAGATGTCCATCAGCAGATGAATGGATAAGAAAGCTGTGGTACATATACACAATGGAGTATTACTCAGCCATTAAAAAGAATACATTTGAATCAGTTCTAATGAGGTGGATGAAACTGGAGCCTATTATACAGAGTGAAGTAAGCCAGAAGGAAAAACACCAATACAGTATACTAACGCATATATATGGAATTTAGAAAGATGATAACAATAACCCGGTGTACGAGACAGCAAAAGTGATGCTGATGTATGGAACAGTCTTATGGACTCTGTGGGAGAGGGAGAGGGTGGGAAGATTTGGGAGAATGGCATTGAAACATGTAAAATATCATGTATGAAACGAGATGCCAGTCCAGGTTCAATGCACGATACTGGATGCTTGGGGCTGGTGCACTGGGACAACCTGGAGGGATGGTATGGGGAGGGAGGAGGGAGGAGGGTTCAGGAGGGGGAACACATGTATACCTGTGGTGGATTCATTTTGATGTTTGGCAAAACTAATACAATTATGTAAAGTTTAAAAAGAAAATAAAATTTAAAAAAAATTAAAAAAAAGGATATTTTTGATTTTTTGAGTGTTTTTTTAATTTTAATTTTATTGAAGTAGAGTTGATTTATAGTATTGCATTAGTTTTAGGTGTATAGCAAAGTGATTCAGTTATACATATACATATATTGGTTCATTTTTTTAAAGATTCTTTTCTCATATAAGTTATTACAGGATATTGCTTATGGTTTACTATGCTATACAGAAGATCCTTGTTGGTTATCTATCTTCTATACAGTATGTAAGTATATATAAAGCATTGTATGTATATTCATATCCTGATTTATCTCCCCCCATTCCTCCAATGTTTCCCCTTTGGTAACCACAAGTTTGTTTTCCGTATCTGTAAGTCTGTCTCTGTTTTGTAAATAAATTCATTTGTATCTTTTAAAAATTAGATTCCACATATGAGTGATACCATATGGTAATAGTTTTTCTCTGCCTGACTTATTTCACTCAGTATGATAATCTCTAGATCCTTCCATGTTGCTCAAATGGCATCATGGTTTCAAACGACAGTAATGTTCCAATGTATATATGTACCACATCTTCTTTATCCTTTCCTCTGTCAACAGACATTTAAATTGCTTCCACATCTGCATTTCACACATCTTTCAGAATTTCCTAAAAATTTTCTTTCTTTTTATTTGAGTATTTCCTCCACAAGTCTCTTTGTGTGACAAAACTCCTGAGGATTTATACATCTAATAAACGAATTGCCAGTCCAGGTTCGATGCAGGATACAGGAAGCTTGGGGCTGGTGCACTGGGATGACCCGGAGGGATGGTATGGGGAGGGAGGGGGGAGGGGGGTTCAGGATGGGTAACACGTGTACACCCATGGCAGATACATGTTGATGTATGGCAAAACCAATACAATATTGTAAAGTAAAATAATAATAATAATAATAAAAGTAAAAATAATCGAAAACATCTCTACATTTTAAATAGCAACTTCACTGGATATAAAAATTTGGGGTCAAAGCTGTATTTCCTTATGCATTAAAAACATGTCATTGTCTTTTTACATACAGTTCAGTTCAGTTCAGTCGCTCAGTACTGTCCGACTCTTTGCAACCCCATGAATTGCAGCATGCCAGGTCTCACTGTCCATCACCAACTCCCAGAGTTCACTCAAACTCATGTCCATCTGGTTGGTGATGCCATCCAGCCATCTCATCCTCTGTCATCCCCTTCTCCTCCTGCCCCCAATCCCTCCCAGTATCAGAGTCTTTTCCAATGAGTTAACTCTTCGCATGAGGTGGCCAAAGTACTGGAGTTTCAGCTTTAGCATCAGGCCTTCCAATGAACACCCAGGGCTGATCTCCTTCAGAATGGACTGGTTGGATCTCCTTGCAGTCCAAGGGACTCTCAAGAGTCTTCTCCAACACCACAGTTCAAAAGCATCAATTCTTCAGCGCTCAGCCTTCTTCACAGTCCAACTCTCACATCCATACATGACCACAAGAAAAACCATAGCCTTGACTAGATGGACCTTTGTTGGTAAAGTAATGTCTCTGCTTTTGAATATGCTATCTAGGTTGGTCATAACTTTCCTTCCAAGGAGTAAGCGACTTTTAATTTCATGGCTGCAATCACTATCTGCAGTGATTTTGGAGCCCCCCAAAATCAAGTCAGCCACTGTTTCCACTGTTTCCCCATCTATTTCCCATGAAGTGATGGGACAAGATGCCATGATCTTCGTTTTCTGAATGTTGAACTTTAAGCCAACTTTTTCACTCTCCTCTTTCACTTTCATCAAGAGGCTTTTGAGTTCCTCTTCACTTTCTGCCATAAGAGTGGTGTCATCTGCATATCTGGGGTTATTGATATTTCTCCCAGAAATCTTGATTCTAGCTTGTGCTTCTTCCAGCCCAGCATTTCTCATGATGTACTCTGCATATAAGTTAAATAATCAGGGTGACAGTATACAGCCTTGACGTACTCCTTTTCCTATTTGGAACCAGTCTGTTGTTCCATGTCCAGTTCTAACTGTTGCTTCCTGACCTGCATATAGGTTTCTCATGAGGCAGGTCAGGTGGTCTGGTATTCCCATCTCTTTCAGAATCTCCCACAGTTTATAGTGATCCACACAGTCAAAGGCTTTGGCATAGTCAACAAAGCAGAAATAGATGCTTTTCTGGAACTCTCTTGCTTTTTCTATGATCCAGCAGATGTTGGCAATTTGATCTCTGGTTCCTCTGCCTTTTCTAAAACCAGCTTGAGCATCTGGAATTTCATGATTCACGTATTGCTGAAGCCTGGCTTGGAGAATTTTGAGCATTACTTTTCTAGTGTGTGAGATGAGTGCAATTGTGTGGTAGTTTGAGCATTCCTTGGCATTGCCTTTCTTTGGGATTGGAATGAAAACTGACCTTTTCCAGTCCTGTGGCCACTGCTGAGTTTTCCAAATTTTTACATACAGGGTAGCTATTAAGAAGTCTGATGTGAATATGATTACTGTTCCTTTGTAGGAAAACTTCCTTTTCTCTCAGAATCTTCTCTTTGACTTTGAAATTCTTAAAATCTATTAAGCCTATGGAGGTTTTGTTTTCTCTCCTTTTTGCTACTTTACAGACTCTTGAAATATGAAGTTGTTAATATTTAACTCTGAATAAATTTGTCTCCATTATTTTTCTTTCTTTCTTTTTTTTTTTTTTTTTTTTTTACTACCTACTAGGTAACTTTATTGAAAGTATCTTGCATTCATGACAGATGCTTTCTGGGTTATGCCACACATTTTAACATTAAAGGTTAAATTATTTTCTACATGCAAGTAGTATGAATAGTTTTCCCCACATGGGATCACTGATTACAAAAAGATGACACACCATATAGGCTATCTTTTTTTAACTGAAAAGCTAGCAAACTAATTATTATATCTCCTCCCAAACCACTAACTGAGTAGTAACTGGGCCTTCAAAGCTGAGAGGATTAAAAATGCAAAAATAAGCCCTCAGACCCAATTAAGGAAGCCCTGCTACATACAGGCTAATGAATACCAGGGGTACTTACTCCTCCAGGAAGATTAAAGACACTCTGATAACCCCACTCAAAGCATTTACCTCAAGTAGCCTTTATCCAGTTTCCAGTTGAATAAAGATAATACGTTGTTAAATTCTATTTCAGAAGGTTTTTTGCAAGTTGCTTTATTTACAACGCCAACTTTAAAAGTCACTGAACTAAAATTAACTGGACAATAAACTAGGCAGAAATTGCTTTACAGAAAGGGAAAGCCCAAAATGCCACTTTCTGTAGGGAACCCACAGTTCAATTTTATTCAGAGCAAAGAAAAGAAACTTTCAATCACACTAGAAGAAACTGGGCCTTAAGTTTGGGAACTGTACTGAAACTACACATGCAATGAGGACAACATTCTGCTGATACAATTGACTTGCTGCTGCATTTGTTGACTCTTTTTCTAATATTAACAATTATAAACAAAGCAGTGCAACTAGTATTTGGAATAATCCTTACAGTGTTACAGCGTTAGACACGAAATTTCACTTCTCCTCACACCACTGATTCTCTTTGCGTACCTGGGCTTCCTCTTCTTCAGTAAAATCATTTTTGATATTGAATGTCTTTCGAATCTCCTCAGGAGTTTTGCCCTTGATCATATTAGCAACAGTCTTGCAGGTAACATCAAGCAAACCTTTGATGTCTAAATAGTTTGCTGCCAATATAAGTTCAAAGAGTGTCCCTTGGTCAACTTTCAGGAATTCTTAATCCCAAACAAGTATATCATCTGTTCGTTTTTCTTTGTTCTCATCATCCTCAGGAGGAGGAGGATCATCCTTGTGGTGGGTGCACCACTGAATGACCTTTTTCAATATTGCTGCATTAACATTTGGCAAGGGGACTGGATCATCATCTCCTTCATCATCCATTCCCAAATCTTCCAACATAGTCTTGATGATCACAGATTGTTTTGCAATTTCAACATCAACTTCGAATATCTCTCCATCAGAGCTCTGCAACTTAATTGAAGGCATGGTGGTAGGTCTCAAGGAGATGGCGGGCCGGAGGCTGAAGTGAGCAGGGCAACGTCGTCAAACAGCAACAGCGAAAAGTGGAGAACAAGGCCACTACAGCGCAGCCTCCATTATTTTTCTAAATCTTTTTCTCCAATTTTATTTTTTGTTCTTCTAGGATTCATATTACATTTTTAATTACTCTTTCTTTTATTTTCCCTATGGAATAAATTGTACTTTTTGAAAAAATTTGGAATGTAATTGCTTTACAATGTTGTGTTAGTTCCTGCTGTACAATGAAGTGAATCAGACTTATGCATACATATATCTCTTCCCTCTTGGACCTCCTTCACATCATCCCCATCCCACCCCTCTAGATCATCACAGAACATAAAGTTGAGCTTCTTGTGCTTTGTAGTAGCTTCCACTAGCTATCTATTTCACACAGGGTAGTGTGTATATGTCAATCCCAGTCTTCCAATTTGTCCCACTCTCCCCTGCCCCTCTTGTATCCAAATGTTTGTTCTCTGCATCTATATTGCTGCCTTGGAAATAGGTCCATCTGAGCGACTGAACTGAATTGATACCATTTGTTGAGATTCCACATATATGTGTTAATATATGATATTTATTTATCTCTTTCTGACTTATTTCATTCTGTATGACAGACTCTAGGTCCATCCATGTCTCTACAAATGACCCTATTTTGTTCCTTTTAATGGCTGAGTAATATTTCATTATATATACACATATCATAAAATTTACCATTTTAACCAATTTAAAGTGCACAATTCAGTGGCATTAAGTATATTCACAGTGTTGTACAGCCATCACCTCTATCTAGGTTCTCTTCTGTAAGTTCAGAAACAACAGTGTTTCTAATCAATATTTAATGAAGGTTATGACCAACCTAGATAGCATATTTAAAAGCAGAGACATTACTTTGCCAACAAAGGTCCATCTAGTCAAGGCTATGGTTTTTCCAATGGTCATGTATGGATGTGAAAGTTGGACTGTGAAGAAAGCTGAGCGCTGAAGAATTGATGCTTTTGAACTGTGGTGTTGGAGAACACTCTTGCGAGTCCCTTGGATTGCAAGGAGATCCAACCAGTTCATCCTAAAGAAGATCAGTCCTGTGTGTTCATGGGAAGGACTGATGTTGAAGCTGAAACTCCAATACTTTGGCTATCTCATGTGAAGAGTTGACTCGTTGGAAAAGACCTTAATGCTGGGAAGAATTGGGGGCAGGAGGAGAAGGGGACGACAGAGGATGAGATGGCTGGATGGCATCACCGACTTGATGGACATGGGTTTGGGTGAACTCCGGGAGTTGGTGATGGACAGGGAGGCCTGGCATGCTGTGATTCATGGGGTCGCAAAGAGTTGGACAGACTGAGCGACTGAACTGAACTGAACTAGCCAGTGCAATTAGGCAAGAAAGTAAAAGGCATCAAGATTGGAAAGAAGAGAGAAAAACTTTATTTCCAGGTGATTATATAACTATAAAACTCCTAGAGGAGAACATAGGCAAAACACTCTCCGACATACATCACAGCAGGATCCTCTATGACCCACCTCCCAGAATATTGGAAATAAAAGCAAAAATAAACAAATGGGACCTAATTAACCTTAAAAGCTTCTGCACATCAAAGGAAACTATTAGCAAGGTGAAAAGACAGCCTTCAGAATGGGAGAAAATAATAGCAAATGAAGCAACCGACAAACAACTAATCTCAAAAATATACAAGCAACTCCTACAGCTCAACTCCAGAAAAATAAACGACCCAATCAAAAAATGGGCCAAAGAACTAAATAGACATTTCTCCAAAGAAGACATACAGATGGCTAACAAACACATGAAAAGATGCTCAACATCACTCATTATCAGAGAAATGCAAATCAAAACCACTATGAGGTACCATTTCACACCAGTCAGAATGGCTGCGATCCAAAAGTCTACAAATAATAAATGCTGGAGAGGGTGTGGAGGAAAGGGAAGCCTCTTACACTGTTGGTGGGAATGCAAACTAGTACAGCCACTATGGAGAACAGTGTGGAGATTCCTTAAAAAACTGGAAATAGAACTGCCTTATGATCCAGCAATCCCACTGCTGGGCATACACACTGAGGAAACCAGAAGGGAAAGAGACACGTGTACCCCAATGTTCATCGCAGCACTGTTTATAATAGCCAGGACATGGAAGCCACCTAGATGTCCATCAGCAGATGAATGGATAAGAAAGCTGTGGTACATATACACAATGGAGTATTACTCAGCCATTAAAAAGAATACATTTGAATCAGTTCTAATGAGGTGGATGAAACTGGAGCCTATTATACAGAGTGAAGTAAGCCAGAAGGAAAAACACCAATACAGTATACTAACGCATATATATGGAATTTAGAAAGGATGGTAACAATAACCCAGTGTACGAGACAGCAAAAGAGACACTGATGTATAGAACAGTCTTATGGACTCTGTGGGAGAGGGAGAGGGTGGGAAGATTTGGGAGAATGGCATTGAAACATGTAAAATATCATGTAAGAAACGAGTTGCCAGTCCAGGTTCGATGCACGATACTGGATGCTTGGGGCTAGTGCACTGGGACGGCCCAGAGGGATGGTATGGGGAGGGAGGTGGGAGGAGGGTTCAGGATGGGGAACACATGTATACCTGTGGCGGATTCATTTTGATATTTGGCAAAACTAATACAATTATGTAAAGTTTAAAAATAAAATAAAATTAGAAAAAAAAATTCTAAAGAATCCCAAAACAAACTATGAGAACTAGTAATAAGTTCAAAAGATTGCAAAGTGCAATATACAAAAATCAATGGTATTTTCTACACATTAGCAAGGAACAATGAAACTGATGAAACAATTCTACTTACAATAGCACCAAAAGAATAACATGCTTATGAATAAATTTATCAAAATCAGTGCAAAATTCATTGTCTGAAAACAGCATAGTATTGTAGAAATAAATTAAAGGTATAAATATACCTATGTTCATAGCTTAAAAGCTTAATATTATTAAGGTAGCAAGACTCCCCAAACTGATCTATATATTCAATATAATTTCTGCCGAAATCTCAGCTGGCTTCTTTGCAGAAAATGACAAGCTGATCTCAATCTACATATGCAAATTTAAGGAATCCAAACTAACAAAAAATATCTTGAAAGAGTAGAACAGTGCCAGGATTCATAAGTTCTGATTTCCGATTTTAAAACTTTATATAAAACTGTGGTAATCAAGATAGTATGATGCAGGTATAAGGATAGATGTGTAGATCACTGGAATGGAGCTGAGAACCCAGAAGTAATCCCTTACATTTATATACATTTGAATTTTGATAAGGTGTCAAGACAATTCAGCGTGGGAAAGAAACGCCTTCTTAACAAATGGTGCTAGGAAAACTGAACATATACAGAAGAATAAATTTGAGCTCCTTTTCCCCTATATACACAAAATTAACTCAAAATGGACTGTATTCCTAAAAGTTAGAGCTAAACTATAAAACTATTACAAGAAACATAAGACTAAACTTCCAAGATGTTGAGTTTGACAAAACCTTTTTAGGCCTGACACAAGTACCAAAAGAAAAAAAAATTAAATTTCATGAAAATTAAAGCCTTCATGCTTAAAGTAATATGATCAAGAAAATGAAAAGTCAGCTTACTTTTCATGGGGGTGAGAAATGGGAAAATATTTGCAAATTATATATCTGATAAAGGACTTGCTTCTAAAGTATATATGTATAATTTTTACAACTTGTTAGAAAAATCCAGCTTAAAAGTGGACAAAGGATCTGCACATTCATTTCTCTGAAGAAGATATAAAGAAGGCCAATAAGCACATGAAAAAGATGCTCAGCATCTTTAGAAAACTAAAAATCAAAACTACAATGAGATACCACTTCAATCTTGCTAGGATAATGAAAACCAAGAAGGAAAACAATTTCAAGTCCTGGTGAGGATATGGAGAAATTGAAACCTTCTTATATTTCTGGTGGGAATGTAAAATGGTGTGGCTACTTTGGGAAACAGTCTGGTAGTTCCTCAAAAGTTAAATATAGACTCACCATACAATCCTTCAACATCCAATCTTAGGTATATATCCAATAGAAATGAACACAGGCCCACAAAAATTTCTGCACAAATGTTCTGAGCAGCATTATTCAGAATATCCAAAAAAATTGTAAAGGAATTCAATGTCTAGCAACTGAAGACTGCATAAATAAAACATGGTTTGTCCATATAATGAAATATTATTTGTCCATGAAAAAGAATGTAATACTGTTTGTATGCTACAGTTTTCTCACTTTAAAGATGATAGTTCTCCCCAAGCTGTTTCATATGTTCAATGACCTCCCAAATAAAATAACAATAATTTGGTTTTGGTTTCTGTCAAGCAGAATCTAAAATTTAAATGAAAGGAAAAAATAATTAAGACAGCATATTCAGTCATTTGATTTATGATAAAAACGATATAATGATTTTGTAGTTTTAGTGGAGAAAGGATGTAATTTTCAGTAAATTCTTGTGTATCTATTGTATATCCATATGGAAAAAAATTAATCTGAATCCATATCCAAAACATATATAAGAAGTGAACCCAGATGGATTTTAAATACAGATATCAAAGAATATTAAAACAAGAAATTTAAAAGGAAAAATCTTAGAGTAATATCTTGAATTTTGGATAGACAAAAATTTCTTCAACAGAACACAAACAGAATTAACTAGATTGGAAAAATATCTATTACATTAAGATTAGAACTTCTGTTTGACAAAAGAATCATTAATACAGTGCACAAACAAGCAACATAATGGAAGAAAAAAACTCTCTCTCTATAAATATATATATATATCCAAAAAAGGAGTCATAACTATCATATTTAAAGAATTCCTGGAAAGTAATTTATAAAAGCAGACTACCCAATAAAACAGCAGCAAAGAACTGGGAAGAGGTCCTTTGTAAGAGAAGATACCCAAATGATTAACAAGCAGAGGCAAAGGGGACAAATTATAGGAGGTATCAGACAAATGTAAATTAAAATCATAACACAGTTCTGCAAATCCATAAAAATGTATGCAGTGGAAAAGACGGATGGTATAAATGTGGTGAGGAAGTAGACTAGTGTTTCACATGTTACAAGGATGATTGGTACAAACACTTTCATTTTCTGATGCAAACTATTAAGGCTGAAAATATGCATTCATTGTGAACCCCAAACTCCATTCTTAGGTATATACACAAGTCCCAGCTGGAAACAATCCAAATATCAGTGAAAACTAGAATGGATGAGTACATGAAGGCATATAGACACATTAGAAAACTACAAAGCCTTGAGACTGAGTTAGCCATAGTGCTGCTGCTGCTGCTGCTGCTAAGTCGCCTCAGTCGTGTCCGACTCTGTGCAACCCCAGAGACCGCAGCCCACCAGGCTCCCCTGTCCCTGGGATTCTCCAGGCAAGAACACTGGAGTGGGTTGCCATTTCCTTCTCCAGTGCAGGAAAGTGAAAAGTGAAAGTGAAGTCACTCAGTCGTGTCCAACTCTTAGCGACCCCATGGACTACAGCCCACCAGGCTCCTCCATCCATGGGATTTTCCAGGCAAAAGTACTGTAGTGGGTTGCCATTGCCTTCTCCAGCCATAGTGATACTGAAGCAAAAAAAGTGGACCACAAAAGAGTATTTATTGTATACTTTATATAAGGACAAAAACATCCAAACTGGTAAACAGCGTTAGAGATCAAGATAATGGCAATAAAATAATCTGATTAAACACATGGTTTTAAAGCCATATGTGTCTGAGACATGTAAGTAAGGGCAGTTACTTACTTGATTTCTCTGGACTTCTGCGTGTGTGTGTGTGTGATAATTCGCTTCAGGTGTGTCTGACTCTTTGCAATCTTATGGACTGTGGCCTGCCAGTCTGCTCTGTCCATGGGATTCTCCAGGCAAGAATAGTAGAGTGGGTTGCCATGCTCTCCTCAAGGGAATCATCCCCACCTAGTGATAGAATCTTTGTCTTGTATGGCTCATGCATTGGCAGGTGTGTTCTTTA
Organism: Bos indicus; assembly: GCF_029378745.1. NCBI lineage: Eukaryota > Metazoa > Chordata > Mammalia > Artiodactyla > Bovidae > Bos > Bos indicus. The sequence continues at coordinate 93,409,727 of NC_091770.1, read as the reverse complement.
CCACTAGTGCCATCTGGAAAGCCTGGACTTTTCTTTGCTTCTCTGTAAATTTGGAAAATGTTAGCATCCTTATAAGAGGATGGTGCTGAGGATTAAATAAATTGCACGTTAAAATTGTATATTAATTAATGCCAGCTGTAATTGATACCATTCCATAGATAAACCAGTTTGGTAACTTCTTCTGAATTCCTCACACATGAAATAAGAGAAATTTGGTGGTATTAAGAAAATTCATATGACTATGTGTTGATATCAGTACAAGACAAGAAGATTACTGAAGAAAAATATGGAGACAAGAAAACTAAAATCTCAGGGAAGTGGATTCAAAGTCTCACAGCTTGCAGTGACCATCATAGGAGTGGTTGGAATTTCAGTGCAGAAACATTAATACATAGAATTCAGAGAGCAGATAGGGGGAAAAAATCAGGTTAAGAAAAAGATGAGAGAAAATATAAAATGAGACTGAGAGAAAAATGGTGTCAGCAATAAGATTTGTCCAAGTTACAACTTCTAAAGGAAACATATTTTACAGCCTCATAAGTGCCCATGACATAGGGAAGGAATTAACAATAGCCAGGGGTGCCCACGGTCCTGAAAAATTTCTGAAGAGCATGTTTCATATCCTTATTCCTCAGGCTGTAGATGAAAGGGTTCAGCATGGGGGTGACCACCATGTACATCAATGAAGCAACTATGTCCTTGACTTTGGAGTTGCCTGATGAGGGGAAATAGTACACACCTGCAATTGTCCCATAATATAAAAACACTACGAAGAGGTGAGAACCACAGGTAGACAAGGCTTTGAAGATTCTTGTGAAGGAGGGGACCTTCAGGATGATGGCTGCCATGCGGATATAGGAGCCCAGAATACCACCCAAAGGCAAGGTGAAGATCAGTCCTCCTTCAGTGAGGATGAGCAGCTCATTGAGGGAGGTGTCGGAGCAGGAGGATTTGAGCACAACAGCGAGATCACAGAAGAAGTGAGGGATGACAGTCCCTGCACAGAAAGTCAACTGGTCCACAAGGAGGGTGTGCAACAGAGCCTGGGCACAAGCGGCGAGCCAGCACCCAGCCACTAGGATGACGCAAAGCTCATCCCTCATGATGGCAGTGTAGTGGAGAGGGTGACACACAGCCACGTACCTGTCATAGGCCATCACGGCAAGAAGAAAACTGTCAAGGCAACCGAAGAATATAAAGCAATACACCTGTGAAATGCACCCTGCATATGTGATAGCTTGGCATCGTGTCTGCATGTTCATGAGCATCTTAGGGAGGGTGACAGATGAAAAGGAGATGTCAGTGAGGGCCAAGTGGCTGAGGAAGAAGTACATGGGGGTGTGGAGGCGAGGGTCCAGCCTGATGAGCAGGAGGATGAGCAGGTTGCCCAGCACCGTGGTCAGGTACACGCCCAGGAACAGGGCGAAGAACACACCCTGCTGCTCTGGCCGGATGGGGAGTCCCAGGAGGAGGAACTCGGACACGCTGCTCTGGTTCTCAGGTCTCATACCGTGCTGGGGATAAAGAGGGTTTAGGAACATCAGGACGAATGGTAGGGATATATTCTGAACTGCATTTTCTGAGAAAACAATGAATTTTTAACTATCTTCCTATTCATTTCTAGCCCCTGTGGATGCATGCATCCTTGCTCTATCCCAGTCTGGATCCAGGAAACATCACACCCAGAAGCAGCCAACAAGACCTCATTGCACAAAGGCCAGAGGATGTTTGCTGTTTCATTCAACCATTATTTATTGAACATTGAGTCTGAACCCTGCCATCTACTCATGATTGAAAACGCAGCAGTGAAGAAGAAAGGCAAGGTCCCTTTCTTCTGTGAGAATATTTTCTATAAACATGCTGGGATAGTTTATGCCAATGAGATGGAGCCAAACCATAATACTTCACTGTGGCAGAAATAGTAGATGAGTCTCTATAAACTGATCTCAGGTGTTTCTGGGCTGAGGTGGTGGTGTTGGAGCCTTGTGAAACACCTCCTGGGACCCTGGTTAGTGCCGTTGACCTATAGCTATAAACTCATTGGTCCTCTAGAAATGGCTTAACACCACTTGATGCCAGGATAGCTCCCCAAACAAAATGGTCCACAGACTATCTTTCATAATGATGGTGAACACTTAGCGGATTATACTATGTTACCAGCACTATGCTAAGGGTTTTTCATACATTATTGGCCTTCCCTGGTGTCTCAGATGGTAAAGAATCTGCCTGCAATGCAGGAGACCTGGGTTTGATCCCTGGGTAGGGAAGATCCTCTGGAGAAGGAAATGGTAACCCACTGCAGTATTCTTGCCTGGAGAATTCCATGGACAGAAGAGCCTGGTGTGCTACAGTCCATGGGGTAGGAAAGAGTTGGACACGACTGACCAACTAACACTTTATATACATTTACTAATTAAATTAATATGTCAGCCTTATAACAAAATCTTTATGGTATTAAGAATTAGTGTTCTTTCTGCTTTTAAGCTTTTAGGAAATGACAACATAAATGATATAAATTTCACAGGCATGTAGCTGATGTAGCCGTCAGAGATGGGATGCATATATATTCACATATATATGGTAATGTGTGTTTATATATACATACATAGATGAACTGTATAAAAACATATATGGAACCTGGGGCATATACATATGTGTTTATATCCCATACAGATATAGATTGAACTATATTCATATACATACATACACATGAACATATGTATAGGAATATACAAATAAGAATATATAAGAATATATATGTATTACACATATAAAATTGCCTTTTTCTGTAGGTTAAAAATGATCAACTATTAGTTACTTCATGTAGTTCAGTCTAATACTATTCATGTGATCAGATTCTGTGCCTTTAATATGGAAGCATCTCCTTTCATTGTCATGGACGCCAGACACTCTGTGTTATTTGAGGGCTGCAAGGAAACTGAAGCTGTCCTGAATTCTCTTAGTGCTCTGTCTAGATAATTCCTTTCATTCATAATTCTATACTTTCCAGATGCCAAAAGGTTCTCACATACATTAGCTTATGTTTGCTGCTGATATTATGACACTCTTGAGAGTCCCTTGGACTGCAAGGAGATCCAACCAGTCCATTCTGAAGGAGATCAGCCCTGGGATTTCTTTGGAAGGAATGATGCTAAAGCTGAAACTCCAATATTGTGGCCACCTCATGGGAAGAGTTGACTCATTGGAAAAGACTCTGATACTGGGAGTGGGGTGCCATTGCCTTCTCCATAGCTTATGTTTAAGCCATCGATAATTATTGAGAATTTGTGAGCTTCCATTTATGACCACCTAGATAGCATATTCAAATGCAGAGACATTACTTTGCCAACAAAGGTCCATCTAGTCAAGGCTATGGTTTTTCCAGTAGTCAAGTATGGATGTGAGAGTTGGACTGTGAAGAAAGCTGAGCGCCGAAGAACTGATGCTTTTGAACTGTGATGTTGGAGAAGACTCTTGAGAGTCCCTTGGACTGTAAGTAGATCCAACCAGTCCATTCTAAAGGAGATCAGTCCTGGGTGTTCATTGGAAGGACTGATGCTGAAGCTGAAACTCCAATATTTGGCCACCTCATGCGAAGAGTTGACTCATTGGAAAAGACTCTGATACTGGGAGGGATTGGGGGCAGGAGGAGAAGGGAACAACAGAGGATGAGATGGCTGGATGGCATCACCGACTCGATGGACATGAGTTTGAGTGAACTCTGGGAGTTGGTGATGGACAGGGAGGCCTGGTGTGCTGCAATTCATGGGGTTGCAAACAGTCGGACACGACTGAGCGACTGAACTGAACGGAACTGAACTGAAACTGAAATAAAAGAATTAAGTGGCCTTCCAAGGTATTGCACCCATTTTTTTTGGGGGGGGGGGCTCCTGCATTCTAACTTCACACAGCAGGGTGCCTAGTGTTTCTTTGCTGGGACATTAAATGAAGCAAAGAGATACAAAACTTTGAGACACTCAGTCACTCTCAGGTGTCTGAAAATGAGGGCGGTTCCTTTACAGGAAACAGTCACTTGGAGCATTGGTTATATCAGTTGATGTTACCCTAGAAGAAGGTCACATAAGAAGATACTTGAGATCATGGATGCAAGTCAGTGAGTCAGTCAGTTCAGTCACTCAGTCGTGTCCGACTCTGTGACCCCATGAATCGCAGCATGCCAGGCCCCCTGTCCATCACCAACTCCCGGAGTTCACTCAGACTCATGTCCATCGAGTCAGTGATGCCATCCAGCCATCTCATCCTCTGTCGTCCCCTTCTCCTCCTGCCCCCAATCCCTCCCAGTATCAGAGTCTTTTCCAATGAGTCAACTCTTCCCATGAGGTGGCCAAAGTACTGGAGCTTCAGCTTTAGCATCATTCCTTCCAAAGAAATCCCAGGGCTGATCTCCTTCAGAATGGACTGGTTGGATCTCCTTGCAGTCCAAGGGACTCTCAAGAGTGTTCTCCAACACCACAGTTCAAAAGCATCAATTCTTCGGCCCTCAGCTTTCTTCACAGTCCAACTCTCACATCCATACATGACCACTGGAAAAATCACAGCCTTGACTAGACAAACCTTTGTTGTCAAAGTAATGTCTCTGCTTTTCAATAGGCTATCTAGGTTGGTCATAACTTTTCCTCCAAGGAGTAAGCGTCTTTTAATTTCATGGCTGCAATCACCATGTGCAGTGATTTTGGAGCCCAGAAAAATAAAATCTGACACTGTTTCCACTGTTTCCACATCCATTTCCCATGAAGTGATGGGACCAGATGCCATGATCTTCATTTTCTGAATGTTGAGCTTTAAGCCAACTTTTTGACTCTCCACTTTCACTTTCATCAAGAGGCTTTTGAGTTCCTCTTCACTTTCTGCCATAAGGGTGGTGTCATCTGCATATCTGAGGTTATTGATATTTCTCCCGACAATCAGGAGTCCTCAAACACACATAGAAATCTCTCTCTCTCATGCACACACACACACCCTGCTGATCTGAGGATTCCTGTCATCTGTGTCTGAGACTCATTCCAGGGGAAGGATAACCAGTCTGTGGTTCAGATCATAAACACTCATATATGTACAAGTCATAAATAACACACAAAGCAAGACATATACAATGCACAATCATGTGTCATCCAACCATACACTCACAACACACCACTGGCACAGCAGGACACACCTTATAAAATACATAAACACACTGCATACACATAGCTCATCACTATACATACACACCATCAAAAACATACAAGGCCAACTACAAATCAAAAATCTTACAAGACACACAACAACAACACACAAGCACACCCAGTCGTGCACTCACAACAAGCAGCACACACACTCCCTTAATTGAGGTTTGCTTATGCCCCAAATCCTTGCGAGGTGAAGGCAGTTAGCATGGGTAGGCTAAGCCTATTCACCACCACCACCAACCTGTGCCCTTCGTGACACACGCACAGACAGAAGCAAACAACACACATTCCTGCTCTCACTCTCAAGTGTGTCACCCACAAACACAGGTTGGACACACACTAAGCTCTGGCTGCCGAGTGGAGGTTGAGCCCTGTCTGACCTTGGTTCCTTGGTGAGGTCGGGCATCTGCTCCAGCAGCCCCGATGCTGAACCCTCACCCTGAACTGTAATGCCTGCCTGCTGGGGGACATGCCCCATCATGACAACAGGAGGCAGATATTTAAGATGATGGGCACCACTCAGGAGCTGCTAATTGCACATTAAGAGGCTGACAACTAGATCTCTGTGTGCTAAAACAGGCCTGGACTGGGTCTAACTCAGGAAGAGAATCAGGCTGAGTCAGGTACAGAGGACACACACATACACGACTATCAAACAACACATACACAATCATACACAGCCCCCACACACAAACTACCAAGCAACAAATACACAAGCATACATGATACACACATGCTTATCAGACAACTTGTACACAAGCATACACACATACACACTCATGAACACAGACATACTCACACTCAAACCCAAATAGATCCTTCGGCAAGTGTGGATTTCCAGCTCCTTCTGACCTGTGCTTGTCATGAGTTCAGACACCTCTTTCAGACTGTTGCTTAAATCCTCAGCTTCTCTTCATAGTACAGGAGGAGCTCCTGTGGATTAATCGGCCAATTTCTTACTACCATTTTGGGAGTAGCATGTCCAGGAGCCAGAGGGGACTGGAGGAGTCACAGGGGAGAGTGTCTCTAATGCCAAGGCTGACTGGCATTCCTTCCTTCTTGGGCATGGTTCCAAGCTCAAACTTACCTTGGGCAGAGTTCCAGCTGGGACTCAGAATTTTCTAATTTAATTTTTAAATGATTTCAGACTTAGAAAAATGTGTGTAAAGGTGATAAAATGAATTCCTGTATGCCCTTTGCCCACATTCCAGAAAGACTAACATTTTACCATGTTTTGCTTTATTATTAATACGTGTGTGTGTATCAAATATTCACACTGCAAATCTTTGATAGGTATACACAGCACATGTATCAGAAGGCATATGATTCCGTTCAGATGTCAGAGACATCTGAATAACTCAGGACAGGAAGATAATTTAAGAGAAAGTGTATTACTCACACTAAAGGACTCCTGGGGAGAGCTGGGTGTGAGCAAGCAGGTTGGCTTTGACAAAAGAGAGAGAGGGTTTGGGAACTCTCAGTGGTTAAGGAGTGGGAGGGGGGAAAATGTTCTGCTGGAAGGACAAACCATGTGCTGTGCTCTCTGATTAACTCTGTGTTGTGTATTCACATACTGCAACATGTACCCTTCAGGGGACAAATGCCCGCTTGGCTGACGGCAGATAATCTAAGGGATTGTCAGTAACCACAGTGGCCAGTGAGCACTGCCTTTCAGTCAGGGCTTCAAGGGTGGTGGCAGGCAAACAGTATATTCAAATATTATTTTGGATATTTCTTGGTTGGTATTGATTATTTTATTTTGTTGTGCAATATTATGGGTTCCACAGCAACACTGGTGACCCCCATGTGGTCAGCAGAATAAAGCAGTTGGCAAGAATATAACATACTTGGTGGTGAGAAGCTGGTTGGTGAGCTTTGTTTATGGGCAGGAACCCAAAATGCAGATAGTGCAAGTTAGATTATAAGGAGAAGCCTGAGTAAGAGGCCTAAATCAGATGAAGAGGGGACAATAGGCACCACGTGGGAAGATCCAGGACTTGGGATGTGCGCATATATGAACTGGATGAGCGGGGTCTCTTTCAAAGAGAGTTAGAAGTACCACCTTTTGTATAGTCTCTGACATGTCCGTCTTCTCTCCCTTCAGAAGGTGTGGTGGCATGGACCAGAACAACCAGTCCAGTGCCACTGAATTCCTCCTCTTGGGTCTTTCTGAGAGGCCAGAGCAGCAGCCTCTCCTATTTGGCATCTTCTTGGCCATGTACCTGGTCACCATGCTAGGAAATCTGCTCATCATCCTGGCCATCGGCTCTGACCCCCACCTCCACACCCCCATGTACTTCTTGGCCAACCTCTCGTTGGCTGATGCCGGCTTTTCTTCCACCATGGTTCCCAAGATGCTGGTGAACATTCAGACTCACAGTCAGACCATATCCTGTGGGGGATGTTTGGCCCAGATGCACTTGTTCATGACATTCTGGGCACTGGATGACTTCCTTTTGAGGGGGATGGCCTATGACCGCTATGTGGCCATCTGCCGGCTCCTTCTCTACTCCACACTCATGAGTCCTCTTGTGTGCGTGCTCCTTTTGGCATCGTGCTGGGTTCTCACCAAGCTCGCTGCCCTCTTACACATCCTGCTCATGGCCAAGCTTGCTTTCTGTGCAGACAACACTATCCATCACTTCTTCTGTGACGTGATCCCTCTGCTGCAACTCTCCTACTCAGATACTAGCATCAACCAGGTAACCCTGTTCGCTGTGGGCTCCATGATACTGACTGGTCCTCTCTCCCTGATCATCCTGTCACACACACATATCATCTCCAGCATCCTCAGGGTCCCATCTGCCTCTGGCAGGCAAAAGGGCTTCCCCACCTGTGGGTCCCACCTCATGGTGGTCTTCTTGTTCTATGGCATGGCTACTGGGGTCTACCTGTGTCCTCCTTCATCACATTCTGGGGGTGAGTATAGGCACTGTACTGACACCGATGTTGAACCCCTTCATTTACAGCCTCAGGAATAAGGATATGAAGGTGGCATTGGGCAGGCTTTTGGAAATTCACACACTGTCTTCTCAGGGACTTTAATCCTAAATCCATATTTTGCAGTTTCACTCTGTAGAACCCATGTGTTTATAAAGGAATACCATCCCCTACTGTATTGACTTACATTTTGAGAAAAGTGATCTCAAAATCATTCACTTAAGCCCCCAAATCCTACAATGTGAATCATCTGTGTATTTTATGAATGTCTTATAAACATTGGGCACAGAGAGAAATTTTAACAGACTTTGTTAGGTTCCTCTCTGTTTACTACCACTAGTTCAAACCGTGGTGATCTATGGTGATGGCTCCCCTCCTGGAAAAGGTCCTCTGTCTACTTTCTTTTAGGGAGTTCTGGGAAAGGTCGAGGTTCTTCCTGAGTCCTTTAGGCCTTAATTGTCATCAACTTGAACTAAATGACAAGTCAAAGAGATACTTTGGGGTGGCAAATATTGCTCCACGAGTCTAGTCTTTCCCATCAGAACCGTGGATTCAGAACAGGAGTGGGTGTGATTTGCCAGTACATGCTGTGCTTTGGCTGGTTTCTTTAAATACTTATGTGGAGCCATTTGGCTTTAATATCATGCCTTTAGTGGCTAGCTGCCCATGCTGTCCATTCTTGTCTTTCATTAGTATATCTAGTTCGGTTCACTTCAGTTCAGTCTCTCAGTCGTGTCTGACTCTTTGCAACCCTATGAACCACAGCACGCCAGGCCTCCCTGTCCATCACCAACTCCCAGAGTCCACCCAAACCCATGTCCGTTGTGTCAGTGATGCCATCCAACCATCTCATCCTCTGTCGTCCCCTTCTCCTCTTGTGCTAAATCTTTCCCAGCATCAGGGTCTTTTCAAATGAGTCAGCTCCTTGCATCAGGTGGCCAAAGTATTGGAATTTCAGCTTCAACATCAGTCCTTCCAATGAATACCCAGGACTGATCTCCTTTAGGATGGACTTGTTGGATCTCCTTGCAGTCCAAGGGACTATCAAGAGTCGTCTCCAATACCACAGTTCAAAAGCATCAATTTTTTGGTGCTCAGCTTTCTTCATAGTCCAACTCTCACATCTATACATGATTACTGGAAAAACCATGGCCTTGACTAGATGGACCTTTGTTGGCAAAGTAATGTCTCTGCTTTTTAATATGCTGTCTAGGTTGGTCATAACTTTTCTTCCAAGGAGCAAGTGTCTTTTAATTTCATGGCTGCAATCACTGTCTGCAGTGATTTTGAGCCCAGAAAAATAGTCAGCCACTGGTTCCACTGTTTCCCTATCTATTTTCCATGCCATGATCTTAGTTTTCTGAATGTTGAGCTTTAAGCCAACTTTTTAATTCTCCTCTTTCAGTTTCATCAAGAGGCTCTTTAGTTCTTCACTTTCTGCCATAAGGGTGATATCATCTGCATATCTGAGGTTATTGATATTTCTCCTTGCAATCTTGATTCTAGCTTGTACTTCTTCCAGCCCAGTGTTTCTCATGATGTCTGCATATAAGTTAAATAAGCAGGGTGACAATATACAGCCTTGATGTACTCCTTTTCCTATTTGGAATCAGTCTGTTGTTCCATGTCCAGTTCTAACTGTTGCTTCCTGACCTGCATATAGGTTTCTCAAGAGGCAGGTCAGGTGGTCTGGTATTCCCATGTCTTTCAGAATTTTCCATAGTTTCTTGTGATCCACACAGTCAAAGGCTTTGGCATAGTCAAAAAAGCAGAAATAGATGTTTTTCTGGAACTCTCTTACTTTTTCGATGATCCAGTGGATGTTTGATCTCTAGTTCCTCTGCCTTTTCTAAAACCAGCTTGAGTTCACATATTGCTGAAGCCTGGCCTGGAGAATTTTGAGCATTACTTTACTAGCGTGTGAGATGAGTGCAATTGTCCGTTAGTTTGAGCATTCTTTGGCATTGCCTTTCTTTGGGATTGGAATGAAAACTGATCTTTTCCATTCCTATGGCCACTGCTGAATTTTCTAAATTTGCTGGCATATTGAGTGCAGCACTTTCACAGCATCATCTTTCAGGATTTGAAATAGCTCAACTGGAATTCCATCACCTCCACTTGCTTTGTTTGTAGTGATGCTTCCTAAGGCCCACCTGACTTCACATTCCAGGATGTCCGGCTCTAGGTGAGTGTGAGTGATCACACGATTGTGATTATCTGTGTCGTGAAGATCTTTTTTGTACAGTTCTTCTGTGTATTCTTGCCATTTCTTAATATCTTCTGCTTCTTTTAGGTCCATACCATTTCTGTCCTTTATTGAGCCCATCTTTGCATGAGAAAAGGGAGCAAAAGTGAACTAAATTCACAATCCTCAGATTTACCTTTGGCATTTATCTTTTAAAAAAAATTATTGAAGTATAGTTGGTTTACAATGTTGTGCTTGATTTTCTACTGTATAGCAAGTGACTTAGCTATTCTTTTTCAAAGAATTTGTCTATTTCATCCAGTTGGACAATTTTGTCCATATAAAATTTACTACCACTGATTAGTGAGAATTCCTCCTCCTATGATATATTCAACTTGCTTTCTCTCATTTTTCCTAACTATCTGGTAGCTGTTTATCAGTTTTGCTGATTCTTCAAAGAATCAACTTGTTTCTTTTTATTTTCTCTATCCCTTATCAATACTGTGTTCCAGTACTTCTGTATTTATTTTTATTATGTCTTCCTTCTACTTCTGGTATCTTTTATCCTGCCTTTTATAGCTTTCTAAGGTAGAGCATTTTGTTATTTTTGTTGATGTTTTTTATTCTGTTTCAGTGTAAGTATTTAAAGTGATAAATTTCCCCTTAAGCATTGCTTTATCTGAAGCTTGTCATTGTTGATATGTTGTCTTTTCTACATCTTGCAACTTAAAATATTATCTTATTTCCCTTGTTCTTTTATTTTTTGACTGGTGATCTCTTTTTAGAAGTATGGTGGTTAATTTATGGGTTCCTACATATTTCATTATTATTTATTATTTAAAAAATTTTTGTGTTTAATTATTTTACATTTTTAAATTATGAAATAGTTTTAGACTCTCAAAATAGTGCAAAAATACTGAACAGTATTCTTATATACCTGATAACCAGTTTTCCCAATTACTCTAGAGTGCTTATCAAAATCAAGGTATTAATATTGATAAACTTCTATTAAATAATCAGTAGACTTTTTTCAAATTTTCTTACTTATCCCAGTAATATCCTTTTTAAGCTAGGAGCCAATCCAGGGTCACACATTATATTTCACTGTTAAATTTCCTTTAATATTGTATAGTTCTTTTGTTTTTATGTCCTTGATATATATGAAGACTACTGGACAGTTATTTTGTAGAATTTTATCCCTCATTTGGAGTTATTAGATGTTTCTTCATGATTGGACTGAGCAGATACCACTTTGACATATCACAAAAGTGCAAGTGTCTCCTTATTACATCCTATCAGGAAGTGAATAGAGTTGGTATGCTTTTCTCTCTCAGTTTAAATGCTGTTTGTCTTTATTTGTGACAGACATTGTAAATATCTTTCTTTTTTTTTCCAGTTTGTCAACTGTCTTTTACTTTGTTTATAGGATTTCTTTGTCATGAAAATTTTAAGTTTTTATATGATCAAATTTATTCAATTTGTATTACCTCTTGATTATGAATGAAAGTTATTCTCAATATTGATGTTAAAGAGGAATTTACCATGTGTCTTCCTAGCACCTGTATGACAAATGGCAATTCACTTATTCTAGGACATTTATTAAACAATGCATCTTTGTACAAGCATAGAAGTTCTATCTGTATGTACTCTAAATTTTTATTTCCGAGTATTCTACTCTGTTTTGTTCTATTCACTTGCCTATTCTGAAGTTCTATCTGTATATATTTTAAATTTTTATTTCTGAGTATTCTATTCAATTCACTTGCCTACTTGTTGATTCATTCACTAGTTCCACACTCTTTAATTACTGCATTTAAGACACACTCCAAACGCTGGACTGGAAGAAACACAAACTGGAATCAAGATTGCCGGGAGAAATATCATAGGAAATGACAACCATATTTCAATATTATTTGTATTTTACACAGAATTTTCAGATTATAAGTATCACTGTGGTAAGCATTTTATGTGTTATCATTTATATGGATTGTCACAGAAGCCTTAGATGATAGTTACTGTAGTTGCTATCAAATACTATTCATGAATTTATATTTGGAAGCAGACTCAGAGATGTTGAGAATTTGTTGAAAGTCACACAGACAGTGAACAGTAAATCTAACTTACAAACCCAAGTATTTCTGATACTAATGTAAGTTTTACTTTCATTTAAAAACTATTTTAAAAACCTGAGTTTATCAGTGAGATTTCAGTAGAATCTGAGTTATGTGGGGAAGAAATACAGAGTGCAATACAGGTTCCAAACTTCCGCATACATTTTATTAAAAAGTCCTCTGCACATTGTTAGGATATATCCTTAGCAGCATCCTTAGGGGGGATGCAATAATGAAATTGATAGTTACATTTTAAAGCAGATCTAACATGGACTGTTGCCATATTGCTGAAGAAAGATGATGGTTTCATGAAAGAAACTTGGTAAGAGTCTCAAACAATGTGGTCCCAAGTTCCCTTCTCTCTGATCATGTGGCTTGATTCACAAGTCATTGCAGGATATCTAAGTAAGGGCTTATGCTTAAGCAGAGGGTGTGCATCCCCGAGGAGAGAGAATCTCTGGGCCTGTTTCACACTCATTCTCCAGCTTCTTATTTGCTTTACCTTGTTTTCAAATCATTTGCTCGTATTGGGAGAAGTTGTTGATTAGAACTGTGTATGTGAACAATGTGAAGGAAGAAAAAAAAAGAGAAAGCTAGAAACTGAGAAGAATATGTGTATTTCATGTCCATTGAACCAAATGTATGCATTTTGGAATCAGATATCTCAGTTCAAATTCTGACTCTGCCACTTCCTGTGGTAATAATTAATTATTTCAGGTATATAATTTAGCCTGTTTGAACTTTTGCTTTCTCTTCTGCACAATATTTGCCTCAAAGTCTCATATTGTCTATTGCTGAAAATAATGAAGATCTAAATAAATTTACACAACACAGAGTACTTGGAGATTGATATATGCAAAGAATTCACCTGCCAATGCAGGAGATGCGGGTTCTATCCCTGGGTTGGGCAGATCCCTGTAGAAGGAAATGGCAACCCACTCCAGTATTCTTGTCTGGAAAATGCCATGGACAGAGGAGGCTGTCAGACTACAATCCATGGGGTCGCAAAGATTCGGACATGGCTGAGCAACTGTACACACCCACCCATTTAAAATAGATAACTAACAAGGACCTACTGTATAATACAGGAAACTCTGCTCAATATTCTGTAATAACTTAAATGGGAAAAGAATTTGAGAAAGAAGAGATAAATGTGTATGTATACCTGAATCACTTTGCTGTATACCTGAAACTAATACAACTTTGTAAATCAACTGTACTCCATTATAAAATAAAAATGAAAAAACTCAAATGATGATGTACATAATAATGAACTTTCCTAAGAGTTTACCATAAAAAATGAATTTGCATATGCACACATTTTTTTCTTGTAACCTCTCCAGAAACCCTGCATGATAGAGAATGTTTTATTACCTCCTTTTACAAGTAAGGGGAGAAGGCAATGGCACCCCACTCCAGTACTCTTGCCTGGAAAATCCCATGGACGGAGGAGCCTGGAAGGCTGCAGTCCATGGGGTCGCTAAGAGTCGGACACGACTGAGTGACTTCACTTTCACTTTTCACTTTCATGCATTGGAGAAGGAAATGGCAACCCACTCCAGTGTTCTTGCCTGGAGAATCCCAGGGACAGGGGAGCCTGGTGAGCTACCACCTATGGGGTTGCACAGAGTCGGACAGGACTGAAGTGACTTAAAAGTTGCAAGTAAGGAAATTGTGTCTCACTAAGACAGGGAGGCCTGGCATGCTGCAATTCATGGGGTCACAAATAGTCAGACATGACTGAATGACTGAACTGAACTAAACTGAAGGTTATTTAATTTGCCCTGGGTTTGAAAGCTAGCAAGTGGCAGATACAGAATTTGAATGGAGGCACCAAGATAACTCTATAAGTTGATTTCCCCTGAATTCCCCCAAATGATGTGTTTGACCTCATGGAGATTGCAGTGCCCTTCTGCTCAGGAATCTCTTCAAGGCACTCTTCATGTCTCTGTTTCTCAGGCTGTAGATGAATGGGTTCAGCATGGGAGTCACCACGGCATACATCACTGCTGCAATCCTGTCCTTGCTGGCTGAATCTGCAGAGGAGGGAATGAAGTACACCCCAATAGCAGACACGTAGAACAAGCAAATTGCTGAGAGGTGGGAGCTGCAGGTGGAGAAGGCTTTCCACTTGCCACTCGCTGAGGGGATGTGCACTATGGCAGCCACAATGCGGGCATAGGAAATGACAATCAGCAAGGGGATCAAGATGGTTAATGCCCCTCCCCAGTATGTCAGCACACACCTGTTGGCATAAGTATCAGAACAAGAGAGCTTCAACAGGGGGAGAAGTTCACAAAAGAAGTGGGGGATGATGTTGTCAGTGCAGAAGGATATCTGAGCCAGGAGAAGGGTGTGGGTTAGAGAGTAAGCCTGAGCAAGGATTAGGGGCATGACTACCAGCAGGATACAGCATCTGGGACTCATGACCAAGGTGTAGTGAAGAGGGTGGCAGATGGCTACCAGCCAGTCATATGCCATCACTGCCAGGAGGAAAACATCTAGACCAATGAACCACAGGAAGAAGTAGATCTGAGACAGGCATCCAGCATAGGTGATGGTATGCCTGTGAGCCTGGATGTTCACCAACATCCTGGGGACCGTGGTGGATGATAAACCCAGGTCAGTGAGGGAGAAGTGGGCCAGGAAGAAGTACATGGGGGTGTGGAGGTGAGGGTCAGAGACAATGGCCAGGCTGATGGCGATGTTCCCCACCACGGTGATCAGGTACACGCTCAGGAAGATGCCAAAGAGAAGAGGCTGCTGTGTCTGGTGCTCAGACAGGCCCAGGAGGAGGAATTCAGAGACACTGAATGTGTGGTTTCCAGGTTTCATCTCACTGGTGTAAACTAAGGAATAAAATGAAGGATGATGCTTCCAAAACTTTTCTTGCTCTCATATTGTCTATATGTAAACAAAAGTATAAAACAAAGATGGAATCAGGATATTAATAGCTGTGCATTATCTCATTTAAACCTAAACAGATCTGTGAGATTGTTATTGTTATACTCATTTTGTTGATAAAGGAATGAGTTTCTTTGAAAGAGAGGTAAAGTTTAAACCTGGAGATTCTGATTTTAGAGTTTGTGATCTTAACCTCCTTACCAGTCTCCCTCTGATTTGGTACCCAGAACTCATTCATTTATTCGTTCCACATATTCAGTGAGTACTGACTATAACTAACTACCAGAGAAACAATGGTTCCTGCCTTTCTATGGATAGCATGCTAGTCAAAGGAGTCCTGTAATATACAAAGACTTTTATAAAAAACAAAGAAGAATTAAAATGAAGCAGAATATAGCTATCACTAGCAGATTGCTTTAAATTTTGTGGTCAGCAAATAACTCACCATGAATGATTAAAAAGGACTCAACCAAGTAAAGAATTGTGGGAAAGAGTGTTTGCAGGAAGTGTAAACAGGGCAGGAGCATATATATTTGGAGGAGCAGAAGGAGGGCAGGTGGGGCTCAAATATGGTAGGTGGAGAGGGGTAGGAGAAGGGAGAGGGTTGAGAGAGGGGATGAGGGGTGGGAGGGGTGTATAGGGGTAGGCAGAGCATGTACACCATGGAGTGAAGATTCCCAGTAACATTGGAGACCTGCTGGCATGGGTGGCTCTTAAAACAGCAGACAGGATCAATCATGGGATCTGTGGAAGGATCATTGTGCTACTGTGGGGAGAAGGACTGTAGGGGCAATAATGACTATATAGTACAAGGAGGCCAGTTAGAAAATTCAGGGACTTCCCTGATGGTCCAGAGGTTAAGAATCCACCTTGAAATGCAGGGGACGGTGAATTAGACTGCACGTGCCTCAGGAAAACTGAGCCCTACATGCTGCAATGAAAGATCCCACATGATGCAGCTAAGATCAGAAGCAGCAATAAATAAATAGGTAGATAGATAAGTTTTTTTTTTTTTTTTAAGAAAAAATTCATATAGGACCCAGCCAGGTATAGAGACAGGATGAAGTAGCTGGATTTGGGTGATGATTTAGAGTTGGTGATGAAACCAGAAGTGGTAGACAGAGATATGGAGTAGATTAAGGCTTTTCACTCCCCCAGCTGCACTCTTAGAGGTACAAGTGGTAAAATTCTCTGAAGTAAACAGGAAAGGATTAAGGTGATTTCTTTTATCAATGGAATCTGTTTAAAATTTATATAGCTTAAAATATCCAAGACATGGTCTCAAATGGCAAAAATCCCTGTAATGACCTGGAAACATTAATGGAAATTTCCTGTTAGTTTTCTTTGCCCTTCTTGAGAAAATTATTATTGTTACAGTTTAGCCAGCAATATTTACTCTTTTACTCTGTATTTATTTAGTCTCAGCATTTGTCTTTACTGATTGTATTCTGTGAAGCTTTTTAGTTGTATTACTTCTAGTACTTTCTAGTTTTTTAAGGTGATCACTGACTTGTTTTCAAACTTTGTTTTTTAATTAAATCTTTTATTTATTTTATTAAAAAATTTTTATTTTTATTTATTTATTTTTATATGATATTATACATGTTTTAATGCCATTCTCCCAAATCATCCCTCCCTCCCTCTCCCACAGAGTCCAAAAAGACTGTTCTATACATCTTTGTCTCTTTTGCTGTCTCACATACAGGGTTGTTGTTACCATCTTTCTAAATTCCATATATATGCGTTAGTATACTGTATTGGTGTTTTTCTTTCTGGCTTACTTCACTCTGTATAATAGGCTCCAGTTTCATCCACCTCATTAGAACTGATTCAAATGTATTCTTTTTAATGGCTGAGTAATACTCCATTGTGTATATGTACCACAGCTTTCTTATCCATTCATCTGCTGATGGACATCTAGCTTGCTTCCATGTCCTGGCTATTATAAACAGTGCTGCGATGAAATCTTTTAAAGTAAAAAAGAAAAGAAAAGAAAAACAGAGTTCCAGTGATACAGATGACTCTGAATTATTCCCAGAAGAGAGAGAATTAAAAAGGCAAAGGCTTCAGGGACCATTTGCAGGACTGTGGATAGATATATAAATCATTTCTGATGTGTTTCCTATGTGACAGTGACTTCTATCATTTAATCCATACCACCTGTATGCCATGCATCTTTACCCTGCATTTCCAGATCAGGAAAGCTCAGAGAGGCTAAGGGACCAGATTAAGATCACACAGCTATAAGGGAATAAGTCAGTATTCAAACTAAGATCTCTCTTCAACCAAATCTGGAAATTGGTCCATCATGCAATTCTACCTCCTAAGGCAGGCCTTTATTTTCTCATGGGTACTAGAGAGGGACTAAAGTCTCTGATGCTGGTAAAGATCGAGGGCAGAAGGAGGAGAGGGCATCAGAGGATGAGATGGCTGGATGGTATCACCGATGCAATGGACATGAATTTGGGCAAACTTCGGGAGATGGTGAGGGACAGGGAGGCCTGGTGTGCTGCAGTCTACGGGGTCACAAAGAGTCCAACGTGACTGGGTGAATGAACATGCAGATATTTGTTAACTACTTTGTAATCATGTGAAATAAATCCAACCTTTAGAATACCTCCACATTGGGTCTGGGGAGCCATGTTTGTAATTTTTCATGTATTCAAATATTTATTGATTGCCTGCATTATACCAGGAATGCCTCTGGGCATGAGATATTTAAAGTCATTTGAAGCAGGCACAGTCTCTGCATGTACAGTCTGATTGGAGAGACTGACAACAAACAAGTGAACAAGAAAATACATAGTCAAAACTCTGCTGAGTATGAAAAGGAGACATACAGGGGTGACACTGAGAACATATAATTAGAGGACCTAATTGAGAAAGGAGTTCAGGGAAAATTTCTTTGAGAAAACCAGGAGTAGAAGAAAGAAGAGGAGGGGAGGAAAACTTTCCAGCACATGTGGTGGTCTGGAGGAGGGAAAGGACTGGTCGGTAGAGGAAAAGCAGTGTGACTGGAGTATAGTGAGCAGGCAATGAGCTGCATGTAATACAACCTCTTTGGCCACAGGTGGTTGAACCATGGAATTGGATGAGTCAAACTGAGTCAGGAGAATTGTCATTTAAAACTCGGAGTTAGTGATACAGAGACTTGAACCATTAGTTTTGGGCTCTTAAAATATAAATCCCTGTGTGTTCATGGGGGTGTAAGTCTCTCAGTCTTGTCTGGCTTTTTTTTTAACTCTTTTTTTTACCACCAGGCTCCTCTGTTCATGGGATTCTCCAGACAATAATATTGGAGTGGGTTGTCATACCCTCCTCTAGGGGATCTTCTTGATCCAGGGATCGAACCCTCTTCTCCTGCAGTTCCTGCATTAGCAGGCAGATTCTTTACCACCAGTGCCACCGCAGATGACAAATGCCCTTGTTGTTGTTGAGTTACTGGACAATGTTCTTGGCAAGTGCCAATTTGTAGTTGACATTACACAACATTGTAAAGTAATTATACTCTCAAGAAATATGTTCATCCATCTGGAGTTTTCTAGGCAAGAGTACTGGAGGAGGTTGCCATTTCCTACTCCAGGGGATTTGCCCAACCCAGGGATCAAACACCTGTCTCTTGCATCTTCTGCATTGGCAGGCAGATTATTTACTATGTACCACCTGGGAAGCCCATTATATAGGATTCATTACATAGGACACTGACCGATGGATGTGAGTTTGAGCAAACTCCAGGAGAGAGTGAAGGACAGGGAAGCCTGGTGTGCTGCAGTCCACGGGGTCACCAAGAGTCAGACGAGACTTAGGAACTGAGCACATCATTACACTGGAATCATTGATTTAAATCATTGGCCACTGGCTATTCACTCAACCTCCAGCCCCTCCCCTCCATGGGAGGTCACCTGACAACCAGCATCCTACCTTGGGTGGGGTCCAAAATTCACCTCATTGACATAACAAAAGCAAACTGAAAATAAACTGATGTTCCAGTTTATTTTCACTCTTCTGAGTCTTTCCCACCCCACCCCAACCCTCAATGAGAGGCAGAATGACTTAGTGCTCAAGAGGGCAGACTCTAGGGTACAATGGACCTGGCAATCAATTGCTTCTCTCATCTGTGAGCCAGGGATAAATTACAAAATATCTCAATGATCACAACAACAGCAATAGCAAGAATAACAAGTATTGATTCATCCTGCCAGATGTTGAACTAAAGTGCTTTGCTTCTCTCACTGTGGTATTTTCACTCTGATTAGATGAACTCTCTATTTTTCAGATGAGGAAACTGAGATGTAAAGAGGTGAAGCAATTTGTCCCAGATGAGGTGGCAGGTGAGTAGTAAAACCCAGACTTGAACTGCAGGGTATCTGATTCAACACTTACCCAGCTGATCTCAAGCCAACCTCAGCTGTTACTCAGCATGGAGTTCTACACTCGAACACTTTCTCCTTGGACAGTGGCAAATTCACATCACAGCCCCATTAGGAGACTCAGCCTCTTCTCCTTGTGTAATGGAAATGAAACCCAGTGTTTTTGGCCACTATGGAGTAGATTTCTAGAGTCACAATAAATGGAACTGAGAGGGCCTGAGGGGATTCATGCTGGGAATATTTTCCAGGTTTGGAGACCCCAGTGACCTCATTAGTGGGAATAAAGACTAACTGTCTCTGAATCCCTAAAGAGATGAGGAGCACTGCTCTTTCCAGTTGGGATTCCTGTTCTACATGCATGCTCTTAGAGAGCGTTCCTCTTGTCCATCACCTGGGTAGGCAATGTTCTGGGCTTGCTACTGTTGCCCTGTTCTCTCATATCTGTGACTCAGAGGAAGAACTTGGGTGAACAGTCTGGGCATAATGTAGTTCTTCATTTGGACTTGACATGGTCTTAGCCCAAGTATCTTGACAAATATTTCAACCCTTCTATATGTTATTCTTCTCATCAAGTGCAACTAGGGTGTCTTTTAAGGAACAGAAATTCTTTAGTTTAATGTAGACCGATTTATCAGTTTTGTTTGATTTATTTTGTTCACCAGATTTATTTTGTTTGTGAGATTCATCACTGTTTAGTGTGTATTTTATTTATTCTCATTCTGTTTACAATTCCATTATACAAATATACTACAACTTTTAATCCATTGTAACATTGATGTAATGTTCCCTGGTACTCAGATGGTAAAGAATCTATCTGTCTGTAGTGCAGGAGACCTGGTTTTGATCCCTTGGTTGGGAACAATCCCTGGAGAAGAGGATGGCTACCCACTCCAGTATTCTGGCCTGGAGAATTCCATGGACAGAAGAGCCTGGTGGGCTATAGTCCATGGGGTCAAAAGAATTGGACATAACTGAGCAACTAACACACACACACACAATGTAGATGGACATTTAAGATTTTTTTTTCCAGTTTGGGACTATTATGAACAGGGCTGCTGTGACTTTCTTGTAACAATCTATTAATATGCATATATATGTAACTCTTTGGGGGCACATACCCAGGTATGGAAATGCCAGGTTACAGGGAACACGTGAAAAGATACCACCCAATGGTAGTCCTGGACTTCCCTAGTGGCTCAGACAGTAAAGCATCTGCCTACAATGCGGGAGACCAGGGTTCAATCCCTGGGTTGGGAAGATCTCCTAGAGAAGGAAATGGCAAAAGGTCGGACACGATTGAGCAACTTCACTTTAGCTTTCAATGGTAGTCCAGAGGGTACAGAGTATGTACTCCCATTTGTAGCATAAGATGGTTTTAGTTGCTCCACAACCCCAGCAAGACTCAGATTGTTAGTCTTCTAAATTTTAGTCATGCTGATGGGTGTGTGACAATATCTCATGGTGGTTTTAATTTGTATTTATTTGACATTAAAAATTGAATTTGAACACCTTTTGTTATGTATGTTGTTCATTTGGATATCTTAAGTAAAGTAGTCATTCAAATATTTTACTTATTTTTCTATTGCATTTTATCCCCCTTTTTTCCCATTGATATAAAGAATTTTTTATATAGTCTGAATCTGATTTCTTTGTTGAAGAAAGGTAGGTAGCTAGCTTTACAGACAGGTGCATATATGGATAGATAGAATCTTCTCCTACTCTGTGAGTTGCCTTTTAACTATCTAAATGATATATTTTGATGAACAACAGATCATAAATTTAAGGTAGTCAAGTTTGTTGATTAGTTCCTTTATGATTTATACTTTTTGTGTTTTTAAAAATATGACCAAATATATTAAAATACCCTTGTATATTATTTCTAAGAAGCTTTTATTTTTTACCGTTCACTTTTAGATCTATAATCTTCTGGAAGTAATTTTTGTCTATGGTGTGAATTATAATTCATTTTTCTTCTCCATGAATATTCAACTACCCTAGCACCCTTTGTTGAAAATCCATCTTTTCTTTGTGGCGTTTCAGGATCACCTTTGTCACATGTATAATATATGAATATGTGTATAGCTGTGTGGGCTTGCCTGGTAGCTCAGCTGGTAAAGAATCTGCGGGCATGCAAGAGACCCCGCTTTTGATCCCTGGAGAAGGGATAGGCTACCCACTCCAGTGTTCATGGGCTCTCTGGTGGGTTAGACAGTAAAAAACCTGCCTGCAATGTGGGAGACCTAGATTCAATCCCTGGGTTGTGAAGTTCCCCTGGAGGAGTGCATGGCAACCCCCTCCAATGTGCTTGCCTAGAGAATCCCCATGGACAGAAGACCCTGGTGGACTACAGTCCATGGGGCCGCAAAGAGTCAGACACGACTGCCTGACTAAACACAGCACAGTGCACATAGCTGTACATTCAAATCTTTGTGTGAGAAATTTATATTTCTTTTGCATAAATCCCTAAGTGGAATTGCAGGGCCAAGGGTGTATTTAATTTCAGGAGAAACTGACAAACTATTTCCTAAACAGTTCTATATTATGCAATACTGCCTGTAATGTATGAGAGTTCTAACATCCTCACTACCACTAGGAATTGCCATTTATCTGAATTTTGGCCATTCTAGTGGGTTTGTTGTGCTATATCATTGTGGTTTTCATTTCCATTAATCTAATGACTAATGAGGTTGAGTGTCTTTATATATGCTAATTTGCTATATATCTTCCTTTGGTGAGATATCTGTTCACATTTTTTCACATTTTTTTTTCAAATAATTGGATTGCTGGTCTTTTGTATATGTTCTGGATTCAAGTCTTTATCAGAAATACATTTTGAGAATATTTTCTGCCAGTCTGAAGCCTGTCTTTCTACTTTGAATTTCCTTTGAGTTCAGTTCAGTTCAGTTCAGTTCAGTCACTCAGATGTGTCTGACTCTTAGGGACCCCATGGGCTGCAACATGTCAGGCTTCCCTGTCCATCACCAACTCCCTCAGTTTACTCAAACTCATGTCCATTGAGTCGGTGATGCCATCCAACCATCTCATCCTCTGTTGTCCCCTTCTCCTCCTGCCTTCAATCTTTCCCAACATCAGGGTCTTTTCTGATGAGTCAGTTCTTCGCATCAGGTGGCCAAAGCATTGGAGTTTCACCTTCAGCATCAGTCCTTCCCTTTTTTTGTGTGTTAATATACAGTATTTGTTTTTCTCTTTCTGACTTAGTTCACTCTGTATGACAGTCTGTAGGTCCATCCATGTCTCCTCATATGGAACAATTTTGTTCCATTTTATGGCTGATTAATATTCCATTGTATACACGTGCCAAATCTTTATCTACTCCTCTCTTGATGGACATTTACTACTATGTATAAAATAGATAACTAATGAGAACATACTGTAGAGCATAAGGAACTCAGCTCAATGCTCTATGGTGACCTAAATGGGGAGGAAATCCAAAAAAAGAGAGGTGTATGTGTGCATATGGCTGATTCATTTTCCTATATAGCAGAAAATAACACAGCATTGTAAAGCAACTATAGTCCAATAAAATTTTTTTCAAAAAGGTTTGTTTTGAAGAACAGATGCATTTTATCATGTATTGAAATGCATAGAAATATATATACAATTATTATAATAAATTACATTAGGAAAAGAAAACTATAAATTACCATATAAAGTAAACTTCATTTATGGAAATATGTATACCTATGGCTGATTCACAGAGAAGGCAATGGCACTCCACTCCAGTACTCTTGCCTGGAAAATCCCATGGACAGAGGAACCTGGTAGGCTGCAGTCCATGGGATCACTAAGAGTTGGACGCAACTGAGTGACTTCACTTTCACTTTTCTCTTTCATGCATTGGAGAAGGAAATGGCAACTCACTCCAGTGTTCTTGCCTGGAGAATCCCAGGGACGGGGGAGCCTGGTGGGCTGCCGTCTATGGGGTCGCACAGAGTCACACATGACTGAAGTGACTTAGCAGCAGCAGCAGCAGCAGCATGGCTGATTCATGTTGATGTAAGGCAAAAACTATCACAATATTGTAAAGTAATTATCCTCTAATTAAAATAAATTAATTTAAAAAGCCATCTTAGAAGGATAAATAAATAATGGATGGGTGAAGTACTTTGACTTTCTCCTTTGTTTTCATGTCTATGTTATTGTATTTGGATTCCCATCATAAAGCAGAATTAATTTTAGAAGCATCAAATCAAAAAGGAATTCCCAATTGGGAGAAAAAAATCCATCCCTATATCCAAGCTATGACCTAACTAGAGGAAACATTAAGCCGTGGGGAAGGGGCAGTAAGGAGATTTTTCCACATCTCCTTTGGGCTCACACCCACAGGGCATCACCCTGATGTTCTTCCTCAGGACAGTGTTTCCTCAATGGGCCCTTAGGTCCATGTACCTCAGAATTCCCTGGCCCTGGAGCTCATGAATGAGCATCACTGGAGGTGGAGCTGGGATCTGCATCTTTAACAAGCTCCCAAGGGATTCTGGGAAATGTTGAAGTTTAGGGACCACTGTCTGGGAGCATCTTCTCTGAAGGGAGTATAAAGAAAACTGAGTAATTAATAGATGTTTAATGCATGTCTCTAGCCAAGAACTTGGTGCCCAGTCCCTGTGGTCCCCTCCCTGGTGGGCAGAGCATAGTCTTCATATTTTCATTTCTGAAACTGTGGATTGAGGAGTCTGCTTATTTCACCCTGATGCTGGTGAGAGGTTCAGGACCACAGAAAGTAAGTGAAAGTAAAGTCGCTCACTTGTGTCAGACTCTGCAACCCCATAGACTGTAGCCTACCAGGCTCCTCTGTCCATGGGCTTTTCCAGGCAATAGTACTGGAGTGGATTGCCATTTCCTTCTCCAGGGGATCTTCCCAACCCAGGGCTCGAACCCGGGTCTCCCACATTGTAGAGAGACTCTTTACCATCTGAGCCACCAGGGAAGTCCCTGGTGAGAGGTTTGGGACCACAGAAGTGGTGGCTAAATCTGGTCTTGGAGTATCCTACCGAGAAGCTGAAGCCATTTTGTCCGACTCTCTGTGACCCCACTGGCTGTAGCCGCCAGGCTTCTCTGTCCATGGAATTCTCCAGGCAAGAATACTGGAGTGGGTTACCATTCTCTTCTCCAGGGGATCTTTCCAACCCAGGAATCGAACCTGGGTCTCCCCCATTGCATTGCAGGTAGGTTCTTTACCATCTGAGCCACCAGGGAAGGCCCAGAGAAGCTGAGAAACCAGTCCTTATTTCCTGAAGCTAGATCACTTGAGCATAAAGTTCAGAGTAGAACTTAGTCTCTTTTAACCAAAAGCAAGTGTATGTGTGTGTGTGTGTGTGTGTGTGTATGTGTGTGCACAGGTGGTCATCACCTCTGTGCTCTTGGCTTATGTCATTTCTTTTTATTAGTTTCTAAAGATGGCAGTGGGGGAGAAGACATATCATGGTTTATCTCTTTGACACCTATTGACAACAGCCCTTTTTACTATGAATTGTGGATGTTCAAGGGGTCATGGGAACTTGTTGGATCAGGAGGAGACTGGAGAATGGAAAATATGATTACTAGTAAAAAATATGTAACTGCCAGTAATAAGTTTGCTTTGTAAAGCAGTGATATTGCAAGACTGAGCTCTAAGGCACTCTGAGTTCAATCAACAGATAAGCTTATTTTTCCTTCAATCTTTATACATAATGGAAACTTTGACTATTTATTTTTGATTCACTTGCCTTTGAGAATTTGTTGTTGAAGCTTCCTCACTATACTTACTAAAGGATTTTGAAGTCAGATTTCAAAAGTTCATATGTCACAACCTAAAGGTCAAACTTTATGACTGATTTTAAAGGTACAGAAACAAAATAGAAATGAGGTAGATTTTAGCTTAACATCCCTCTGCTATGCTAGGGATTCATTTTGATCTGCCTGATTGTTAGTTTCTGCTTCTTTCAACTGTCCTTTCACCCCCAGCAGACAGGAGAGGAGCATGACGAGGGAGAACCAGAGCAGTGTGTCCGAGTTCCTCCTCCTGGGGCTCCCCATCCGGCCAGAGCAGCAGGGTGTGTTCTTCGCCCTGTTCCTGGGCATGTACCTGACCACAGTGCTGGGCAACCTGCTCATCCTCCTGCTCATCAGGCTGGACGCTTGTCTCCACACCCCCATGTACTTTTTCCTCAGCCACTTGGCCCTCACTGACGTCTCCTTTTCATCTGTCACCATCCCTAAGATGCTGATAAACATGCATACTCGGGAACAATCCATCCCCTATGCAGGATGTGTAACACAGATGTATTTTTTCATATTTTTTACTGATTTGGAGAATTTCCTGCTCAGTTCAATGGCCTATGATCGGTACATGGCCGTCTGCCACCCTCTCCACTACACCACCGTCATGGGACAGGGGCTGTGCACCTTACTAGTAACTGTGTCCTGGATTCTCTCCTGTGCCAGTGCCCTGTGTCACACCCTCCTCCTGACCCGGCTGTCCTTTTGTGTTGACCACAGCATCCCCCATTTCTTCTGTGACCTTGGTGCCCTGCTGAAGCTCTCCAGCTCAGACACATCCGTTAATGAGCTGGCCATTTTCACAGCAGGAGTGGCCGTCATCGTCCTCCCATTAATATGCATCCTGATCTCTTACGGATGCATCGGTGTTGCCATCCTGAAGGTCCCCTCCACCAAGGGGATCTGCAAAGCATTGTCCACATGTGGCTCCCACCTCTCTGTGGTGTCTCTGTATTATGGAACAATTATTGGACTGTATTTTTTCCCCTCATCCAACACCTCCAGGGACAAGAGCACCATTGCCTCTGTGATGTACACAGTGGTCACTCCACTGCTGAACCCCTTCATTTATAGCCTAAGGAACAGGGACATAAAAGATGCCCTGGAGAGACTCTTGCACAGGGCAAAAGTCTTGTCTCAATGACATTTGCTCATCTTATAACAGACACATGTGTTAACAGAACCCCAGATCCTAGCATGGAATAAATCCTCAGTTAATATTTTATAACTTGGATTGCATCCTATGACAGTTATTGTCTATTTCCTTACAATTCATTAGAATAAATTGTTATTTTTGAGTTGATATTCTTGATTATAAATTTTGTGTATTAAGTTGAGAAATTGCATAGCTGGCAGTACTTATGTCTCTCCTCTCATTTCCTGGGAATTTATTAGTCCCTTTAAAAATATTTTATTTAATTTTGTTTTTTATTTATTTTTAATTGGAGGATGATTGCTTTAGAATGTTGTGTTGGTTTCTGATGTACAGCAACACGAATCAGCTGTAAGTATACATGTATCCCCTCCCTCTTGAGTCTGCCTCCCACCACCCAGCTTTTCCACCCATACAGGTCATCACAGAACACTGAGCTGATTTCCCTGTGTTGTATAGCTGCTTCCCACTAGCTGTCTATGTTACACATGGTAGTGTATATGTGTCAATCCTAATCTCCCAATTTGTGCCACCCTCTCCTTCCCTGGTGTGTCCATATGTCTGTTCTCTGCATCTGTTAGCATCTCTATTCCTGACCTAGAAATACATTCATCAGTACTGTTTTCCAGATTCCATACATATGCATTAATATACGATATTTTTTTTCCTCTTTCTGACTTACTTCGCTCTATATAACAGTCTGTAGGTCAGTCTACATCTCGGAAAATGGCACAATTTGATCCATTTTTTGGATGCGTAATATTTCATTGTATATATGTGCCACATCTTATACCTCTCACCCTCTCCTCCCCTCTCCCCATGTCCATAAATCTGTCCTCTATGTCTGTTTCTCCATTGCTGCCCTGCAAATAAATTCTTTGGTACCATCTTTCTAGATTCCATATATATTCATTAGTATGAGATATTTATCTTTCTCTTTCTGACTTACTTCACTCTGTATAATAGGCTCTAGGTTCATCCACCTTATTAGAACTGACTCAAATGTGTTTCTTTTTATGGCTGAGTAATATTCCATTACTGGCTGGGAGGAGCTACCCCACTCCTGAGGTCAGGGCAGCGGCCGAGAGGAGCTACCACATGTCTAAGAAGCAGTGGCTACGTGGGTGCAGGAGGACTGAGTGGAGCTACTCCACGTCCAAGGTCAGGAGGGGTGGCCATGAGGAGATATCCCTCGTCCAAGGTAAGGAGCAATGGCTGTGCTTTGATGGAGCAGCCATGAAGAGATACCCCATATCCAAGGCAAGAGAAACCCAAGTAAGACGGTAGGTGTTGCGAGAGGGCATCAGAAGGTAGACACACTGAAACCATAATCACAGAAAACTAGCCAATCTGATCACATGGACCACAGCCTTATCTAACTCAATGAAACTAAGCCATGCCGTGTGGGGCCACCCAAGACAGGAAGATCATGGTGGAGAGTTCTGACAGAATGTGGTCCACAGTAGAAGGGAATGGCAAACCACTTCAGTATTCTTGCCTTGAGAGCCCCATGAATAGTATAAAAAGGCAAAATGATAGGATACTGAAAGAGGAACTCCCCAGGTCAGTAGGTGCCCAATATGCTACTGGAGATCAGTGGAGAAATAACTCCAGAAAGAATGAAGGGATGGAGCCAAAGCAAAAACAATACCCAGTTGTTGATGTGATGGGTGATAGAAGCAAGGTCCGATGCTGTAAAGAGCAATATTGCACAGGAACCTGTAATGTCAGGTCCATGAATCAAGGCAAATTGGAAGTGGTCAAAGAGGAAATGGCAAGAGTGAACGTCGACATTCTAGGAATAAGTGAACTAACATGGACTGGAATGAGTGAATTTAACTCAGATGACCATTATATCTACTACTGTGGGCAGGAATCCCTTAGAAGAAATGGAATAGCCATCATGGTCAACAGAGTCTGAAATGCAGTACTTGGATGCAATCTCAAAAATGACAGAATGAGCTCTGTTCATTTCCAAGGCAAACCATTCAATATCACGATAATCCAAGCCTATGCCTCAACCAGTAATGCTGAAGAAGCTGAAGTTGAATGGTTCTATAAAGACCTACAAGACCTTTTAGAACTAACACCCAAAAAAGATGTCCTTTTCATTATAGGGGACTGGAATGCACAAGTAGGACGTCAAGAAACACCTGGAATAACAGGCAAATTTGGCCTTGGAATACAGAATGAAGCAGGGCAATGGCTAATAGGGTTTTGCCAAGAGAATGCACTGGTCATAACAGATGCCTCTTCCAACAACACAAGAGAAGACTCTACACATGGACATCACCAGATGGTCAACACTGAAATCAGATTGATTATATTCTTCACAGCCAAAGATGGAGAAGCTCTATACAGTCAGCAAAAACAAGACCGGGAGCTGACTGTGGCTCAGATCATGAACTCCTTGTTGCCAAATTCAGACTTAAATTGAAGAAAGTGGAGAAAACCACTAGACCATTCAGGTATGACCTAAATCAAATCCCTTATGATTACACAGTGGAAGTGAGAAATAGATTTAAGGGACTAGATCTGATAGATAGAGTGCCTGATGAACTATAGACAGAGGTTCATGACATTGTAGAGGAGACAGGGATCAAGACCATCCCCATGGAAAAGAAATGCCAAAAAGCAAAATGGCTGTCTGAGGAGGCCTTACAAATAGCTGTGAAAAGAAAAGTGACAAGCAAAGGAGAAAAGAAAAGATACAAGCATCTGAATGCCGAGTTCCAAAGAATAGCAAGAAGCGATAAGAAAGCCTTCCTCAGTGATCAGTGCAAAGAAACAGAGGAAAACAACAGAATGGGAAAGACTAGAGATCTCTTCAAGAAAATTAGAGATACCAAGGGAACATTTCATGCAAAGATGGGCTTGATAAAGGACCGAAATGGTATGGACCTAACAGAAGCAGAAGATATTAAGAAGAGGTGGCAAGAATACACAGAAGAACTGTACAAAAAAGATCTTCACGACACAGATAATCACGATGGTGTGATCACTGACCAAGAGCAAGACATCTTGGAATGTGAAGTCAAGTGGGCCTTAGGAAGCATCACTATGAACAATGCTAGTGGAGGTGATGGAATTCCAGTTGAGCTCTTTCAAATCCTGGAAGATGATGCTGTGATAGTGCTACACTCAATATACCAGCAAATTTGGAAAACTCAGCAGTGGCCACAGGACTGGAAAAGGTCAGTTTTCATTCCAACCCCAAAGAAAGGCAATGCCAAAGAATGCTCAAACTAATGGACAATTGCACTCATCTCACACACTAGTAAAGTAATGCTCAAAATTCTCCAAGCCAGGCTTCAGCACTACGTGAACTGTGAACATCCAGACATTCAAGCTGGTTTTAGAAAAGGCAGAAGAACCAGAGGTCAAACTGCCAACATCCTCTGGGTCACAGAAAAAGCAAGAGAGTTCCAGAAAAACATCTATTTCTGCTTTTTTGACTATGCCAAAGCCTTTGACTGTGTGGATCATAATAAACTGTGGAAAATTCTGAAAGAGATAGGAATACCAGACCACCTGACCTGCCTCTTGAGAAACCTTATGCAGGTCAGGAAGCAACAGTTTTTTAGAACTGGACATGGAACAACAGACTGGTTCCAAATAGGAAAAGGAGTACGTCAAGGTTGTATATTTTCACCCTGCTTACTTAACTTCTATGCAGAGTGCCTCATGAGAAACGCTGGGCTGGAAGAAGCACAAGCTGGGATCAAAATTGCCGGGAGAAATATCAATAACCTCAGATATGCAGATGACACCACCCTTATGGCAGAAAGTGAAGAGGAACTAAAAAGCCTCTTGATGAAAGTGAAAGAGGAGAGTGAAAAAGTTGGCTTAAAGCTCAACATTCAGAAAACGAAGATCATGACATCTGGTCCCGTCACTTCATGGGAAATAGATGGGGAAACAGTGGAAACAGTGTCAGACTTGATTTTGGGGGGCTCCAAAATCACTGCAGATGGTGACTGCAGCCATGAAATTAAAAGTCGCTTACTCCTTGGAAGGAAAGTTATGACCAACCTAGATAGTATATTAAAAAACAGAGATATTTCTTTGCCAACAAAAGTCCAGTCCATCTAGTCAAAGCTATGGTTTTTCCAGTGGTCATGTATGGATGTGAGAGTTGGATTGTGAAGAAAGCTGAGTGCCAAAGAATTGATTTTTTGAACTGTGGTGTTGGAGAAGACTCTTGAGAGTCCCTTGAACTACAAGGAGATACAACCAGTCCATCCTAAAGGAGCTCTGTCCTGGGTGTTCCTTGGAAGGACTGATGCTGAAGCTGATACTCCAATACTTTGGCCACCTCATGCAAAGAGTTTACTCATTGGAAAAGACCCTGATGCTGGGAGGGATTGGGGGCAGAAGGAGAAGGTGACGCCAGAGGATGAGATGGCTGGATGGCATCACTGACTCGATGGACATGAGTTTGAATGAACTCCGGGAGTTGGTGATGGACAGGAAGGCCTGGTGTGCTGCGATTCATGGGGTCACAAAGAGTCAGACAAGACTGAGTGACTGAACTGAACTGAATATTCCATTGTGTATATGTACCACATCTTCTTTGTCCATTCATCCGTTAATGGACATCTAGGGTGCTTCCATGTTCTAGCTATTGTAAATAGTGCAAATACTGCAATGACCACTGGGTTTACATATGTCTTTTTCAAATTTGGTTTCCTCCGGGTATATGCCTAGGAGTGGGATTGCTGGGTCACGTGGTGTTTTTATTCCTAGTTTTTTAAGGAATCTCCATGCCATCTTCCATAGTGGCTGTATCAATTTACATTCCCACTAACAGTTATGTGCCACATTTTTATTTATTCCTTTGTCATATACATTTACTGTTGTTGTCATTCAGTTGCCCAGTCATGTCTGACTCTTTGTGACCCCATGGACTGCAGCATGTCAGGCCTCCCTGTCCCTCACCATCTCCTGGAGTTTCCCGGAGTTCATGCCCATTGCATCAGTGATGCTATTGAACCATCTTACCCCTGTCTCACTCTTCTCCTTCTGCTGTCTTTCCCACCATCAGGGTCTTTTCCAGTGAGCTAGCTGTTCACATCAGGTGACCAAAGTATTGGAGCTTCAGCGTCAATCCTTCTGATGAGTATTCAGGGTTGATTTCATTTAAGATTGACTGGTTTGATCTCCATACTGTCCAAGGGACTCCCAAGAGTCTTCTCTAGCACCACAGTTTGAAAACATCAATTGGTCGGCACTCTGTCTTCTTTACCATCCAGCTCTCACAACCATATGTGACTACTGGAAAAACCATAGCCTTGACTATACGGACCTTTGTTGGCAAAGTGATGCCTTTGCTTTTTAACATGTTAGGTTTGTCATAAATTTCTTGCCAAGAAGCAGTCATCTAATTTCATGGCTGCAGTCACCATCAGCAGTGATTTTAGAGCCCAAGAAGAGGAAATCTGTCACTGCTTCCACATTTCCCCCTTCTATTTGCCATGAAGTGATGGGGCTGGATGTCATGATCTTAGTTTTTTTAATATTTAGATTTCATCTGGCTTTTTCACTCTCTCCTTCACCTTCATCAAGAGGTTCTTTTTTTTTTTTTGCTTTTTGCTTTCTGCCATTAGAGTGGTATCATCCTCCTATATGAAATTGTTGATGTTTCTTCCATCAGTCTTGATACTAGTATGTAACTCATCCAGCCTGGCATTTCTCATGATGTGCTCAGCCCATAAGTTAAATAAACAGGGTGACAATAAGCAGCCTTGTCTTACTCCTTTCCTTTCAAACCACCAGACATTTGTTCTCATCTCCCATACTAGTAAGATTATTCTCAAAATCCTGCATGCTAAGCTTCAGCATTATGTGAACTGAGAACTTCCAGATGTCCAAGCTGGGTTTAGAAAAGGCAGAGGAACCAGAGATTAAAAAAAAAAAAAAGCAACCAGACATTTAGTACTATGTATTATAAAGATAACTAAGAGAACTTACTTTATAGCAGAGGGAACTCTTCTCAGTGCTCTGTGGTGACCTAAATGGAAAGGAAATCCACCACAGAGCACTGAGAAGAGTTCCCTGTGCTATACAGTTCCCTGTGCTAAACTGTTATATTTAAAATATAGTAGTGTTATATTAAAGTTTTATATTTTAATACATAGTAGTATTGTGTTGCTGCTGCTAAGTCGCTTCAGTCGTGTCCGACTCTTTGCGACCCCATAGATGGCAGCCCACCAGGCTCTACCGTCCCTGGGACTCTCCAGGCAAGAACACTGGAGTGGGTTGCCATTTCCTTCTCCAATGCGTGAAAGTGAAAGTGAAGTTGCTCAGTTGTGTCCGACTCTTCCTGACCCCATGGACTGCAGCCTACCAGGCTCCTCCACCATGGGATTTTCCAGACAAGAGTACTGGAGTGGGGTGCCATTGCCTTCTCCCAGTATTGTGTTAAATACTACTATATATTAAATAGAATAGCAAGGAGAGATAAGAAAACCTTCCTAAGTAAACAATGCAAAGAAATAGAGGAAAATTATAGAATGGGAAAGACTAGAGATCTCTTCAAGAAAATTAGAAATACCAATGGAACATGTCATCCCAAGATGGGCACAATAAAGGACACAAATGGTATGGACTTAACTGAAGAAGATATTCAGAAGAGATGACAAGAATACAGAAGAACTATACAAAAAAATCTGAATAACCCAGATAACCATGATGGTGTGATCACTCACCTAGAGCCAGACATCTTGGAGTGCAAAGTCAAGTGAGCCTTAGGAAGCATCACTACAAACAAAGCTAGTGGAGGTGATGGATTTCCAGCTGAGTTATTTCAAATCCTAAAAGATGATGCTGTTAAAGTGCTGAGCTCCATATGCCAGCAAATTTGGAAAACTCAACAGTGGCCATAGGAATGGAAAATGTCAGTTTTCATTCCAGTTCCAAAGAAGGGCAATGTCAAAGAATTTTCAAACAACTGCACAGTTGCACTCATTTCACATGCTAGCAAAGGAATTCTCAAAATTCTCCAAGCTAGACTGGTTCAACAGTACATGAACCAAGAACTTGGAAATGTTCAAGCTAGATTTAGAAATGGCAGAGGAACCAGAGATCACATTGCCAACACCCGTTCAATCATAGAAAAAGCAAGAGAATTCTAGAAAAATATCTACTTCTGCTTCATTTCCTGGTGGCTCAGAGGGTAAAGTGTCTGCCTGCAATGCGGGACACCTAGGTTTAATCCCTGGGTCAAGAAGATCCCCTGGAAAAGGAAATGGCAACCCACTCCAGTATTCTTGCTTGGAGAATCCCATAGACATAGGAACCTGATAGGCTACAGTCCACAGGGTCTCATAGAGTCGTACACGACTGAATGACTTCACTTTCTTTCTACTTTCTTTTCTGCTTCATTGACTACGCTAAGGCCTTTGACTATGTGGATCACAACAAGCTTTGGATAATTCTTCAAGAGTTGGGAATACCAGACCACCTGACCTGCCTCCTGAGAAATCTGAATGCAGGTCAAGAGGTAACAGTTAGAACTGGACATGGAACAATGAACTGGCTCCAAATTGAGAAAGGAGTACATCAAGGCTGTTTATTGTCACCCTTCAACTTCTATGCAGAGTACATCATGCGAAATGCCAGGCTGGATGAAGCACAAGCTGGAATCAACTTTGCCAAGAGGAATATCAATAACCTCAGATATGCAGATGACATCACCCTTATGGCAGAAAACCAAGAAGAACTAAAGAGCCTCTTGATGAAGGTGAAAAAGGAAAGTGAAAAAGCTGACTTAAAACTCAACTTAAAACATGCAAAAAACTAAGATCACGATGGGGAAACAATGGAAACCATAACAGACTTTATTTTCTTGGGCTCAAAAATCACTGCAGGTGGTGATTGCAGCCAGGAAATTAAAAGACCCTTACTCCTTAGAAGAAAAGCTATGACCAGCCTGCTGCTAAGTCGCTTCAGTCGTGTCCGACTCTATTCGACCCCATAGATGGCAGCCCACCAGGCTCCGCCATCCCTGGGATTCTCCAGGCAAGAACACTGTAGGGGGTTGCCATTTCCTTCTCCAATGCATGAAAGTGAAAAGTGAAAGGGAAGTCGCTCAGTCGTGTCCGACTCTTCGCGACCCCATGGACTGCAGCCTACGAGGCTCCTCCATCCATGGGGTTTTCCAGCCAAGAGTACTGGAGTGGGGTGCCATCGCCTTCTCCGATGACCAGCCTAGACAGTGTATTAAAAAGCAGAGACATTACTTTGCCAACAAAGGTCCATCCAAAGCTATTGTTTTTCCAGTAGTCAGACATGGATGTGAGAGTTGGACCATGAAGAAAGCTGAGCACCAAAGAATTGATGCTTTTGAACTGTGGTGTTGGAGAAGACTCTTGAGAGTGCCTTGGACTGCAAGGAGATTAAACCAGTCCATCCTAAAGGAAATCAATCCTGAATAATCATTGGAAGGACTGATGCTGAAGCTGAAGCTCCAATACTTTGGCCACCTAATATGAAGAGTTGACTCATTGGAAAAGACCTTGATGCTGGGAAAGATTGAAGGCAGGAGAATGGGACAACAGAGGATGAGATGGTTGGATGGCATCATTGACTCAGTGGACATGAGTTTGAGCAAGCCCCGGGAGATGGTAAGGGACAGGGAAGCCTAGCATGCTGCAGTCCATCGGGTCTCGAAGAGTTGGACATGACCGATCAACCGAACAACAACAGAAATGTATACATATGACTGATTCACTTTCCTCAAGAGCAGAAACTAATACAACATTGCAATTATACTCCAATAAAAATTTTTAAAGAAGAGTTTCTTTTGAATTGCAGATGCATTTTATTATTACGAAGTCAAGATTACTTTTTTTTTTTAGAGTTCATGACTTCTGTGTCTTATCTAAGAAAATGTTGCCTACACTATAATTTTATACTTATAGGTTTTACACAATTGCTCCATTTCAAGTTACGTTTTGCATATGGTGCAGCCAAAAGTCCGTGTTCATTTAAGACATATTGATACTGAATCATGCTGACATCATTTTCTGAAACAATATCCTTGCCACATTAAATTGCCTTGGTGCATTCATAAACTATTAATTGACCTTGTGTGTATTGACTGATTTCAAAATTATTCACTATTCTATTGATCTATATTCCTATTCTCATGCCAATATTATTATTTTCTTTGCTATGGATTATAAAAGTTTTGAAATTAGGAAAAGTAAGTCTGACAGTTTTTTTCTCATTTTAAATTATTATGGCTTCCCTTTCACTTCTGTGTAAAATTAAGAAATATCTTCAAAAAGTAGGCTGCTAATGTTTTTGGCTTTGAGGGAGTTGACCCTGTAGGTCAAATGGGGGAGAGAACCAGCTCTATAATAATATTGAGTTATTCAGTCTGTGTGCAAGGTATATCTCTATTTGCATCCTCTTTAGTTCACCATAAATATTTTGTGGTTTTTAATGTACTAGTATTGCAGGTATTTTGGTAAATTCATCCATATGTATTTTTCAGTTTTTATATTGTTATAAATAGTATATTAAAATTTTTCAAGACAGCAAAAGATACACTGATGTATAGAACAGTCTTTTGGACTCTGTGGGAGAGGGAGAGGGTGGGGTGATTTGGGAGAATGGCATTGAAACGTGTATAATATCATATATGAAATGAGTCGCCAGTCCAGGTTTGATGCACGATACTGGATGCTTGGGGCTCGTGCACTGGGACGCCCCAGAGGGATGGTATGGGGAGGGAGGAGCGAGGAGGGTTCAGGATGGGGAACCCATGTATACCTGTGGCGGATTCATGTTGATATATGGCAAAACCAATACAATATTGTAAAGTTAAAAATAAAAAATTGAAAAAAAAATTTTTTTTCAATTCTCCATGCTAGGATATAAAGTACCATTGATTTTTGGTTTTTGTTCATCAGCCTTGTAATCCTGCTACCTTGCAAAATCACTTAGTACAAACCGATTTGGAGGGCGATTCTTTTTTATTTTCTTTCCCCTCTTTTTCTGCCTTCTTTTAGATTAGTTTATTTCTTACTTGTTCATTTTATCTCTATTATTATCTTATTAGGTATATCTCTTTTTTAGCATTGGTTTTTATCCCAGTCTTTCTATCGTGTCATTTTGCGTGTGTGCTGGTGCTATGCAAAATGTAATATCTTTACCAACTTTATATATAAACATACCACTAAGCAATATGTAACCAGTATCTGGAGTGACATTTAAGTCTGTGGTATGTCCTCAGCTCTATTCTGTTTGGGTGTAAAGACAGAAATCAAAATGTTGGAAGGAGTTTGATATTTGATACATTATAGAATATTACAATAGCAAATTACTTTACTGTTTATTTATTTCATTCCATAAGCTCTGACTTAAGCAATCCCTTAGGTGAGTGAAGATGATCTGGCTTTATTACCTCTCTTTTCAC
Source organism: Bos indicus (assembly GCF_029378745.1). Taxonomy (NCBI): domain Eukaryota; kingdom Metazoa; phylum Chordata; class Mammalia; order Artiodactyla; family Bovidae; genus Bos; species Bos indicus. The sequence continues at coordinate 93,372,674 of NC_091770.1, read as the reverse complement.
AGAGTTCAATTTAACCTTCCATTCTTCATGTATTTTTCCTGGACATTTTCAAAGTTAGGTTCTTCTCTTTCCAAAGGAGCATGAAGTTCCTCACGGATATGGGGGAACCATGATAATGGAGCCTGTAAAACTGGATGCTTTGGAGATGTGAAAGTCAGACAACTCACACAGAGAAGATTTCAAGGCATAGTATAATCTTTAGTAAGGTTTAACTTTATTAAAGAATTCAAGATTTTTTATTAAAGGATCACTGAGTTAATGCAACAATTTTGTTGTTTAGTCATTAAGTTGTGTCCAACTCTTTGTGACTCCATGGACTGCAGCATGCCAAGTTTCCCTGTCCTTCACCATCTCTGACAGCTGCTCAAACTCTTCCCTGGTAGCTCAGCTGGTAAAGAATCTGCTTGCAATGCAGGAGACACCAGTTCAATTCCTAGGTCAGGAAGATACACTGGAGAAGGGATATGATACCCACTCCAGTATTCTTGGGCTTCCCTGGTGGCTCAGGTGGTAAAAAAAATCACCTGTAATGCAGGGCATTTGGGTTCAATACCTGGGTTGGGAAGATCCCCTGGAGAAGGCAACGGCTACCCACTCTAGTATTCTTGCCTGGAGAATTCCATGGACAGAGGAACCTGGCGGGCTACAGTCCATGGGGTTACAAAGGTTGGACACGACCGAGGGCTTTCACTTGCTTTCAATTTTCATGTCCATTGAGTTGGTGATGCCATCCAACCATCTAATCCTCTGTCACCCACTTCACTTTCTGCCCTCAATCTTTCCCAGCATCAGTGTCTTTTGCAATGAGTTGGTTCATCAGAACTATTCAGCAATAGTGCAGCTAAAATTTTAAAAATTTAAGTACACTGACATGTTGATGTTATATGTATTCTTTATATGCATAGAAGTAGATATGCAAATATTGTTGCAATATATTCTTATAGGAAAAGAAAGCTATAAAATACCATATAAAATAAATCCTGTTTATGTAAATGTAAAATTTCTTGAATAAAATCCACTTTAGAAGGATAAATGAATAACGGAAAGGTGAAGTTCTTTGACGTACTTCTTTCCATTCATATCTATGTTATAGTATTTGGGTTTCCATCATGAAGAAGAATTAATTTTAAAAGCAGAAAATCAAAAGGGAATTTCCACTTGGAAAATAAATCCCTGCTCACATACCAGGCTATGACTCAACTCAGGGAAACATTAAGTTAGTAGGGAAGGGTAAGGAGGTCTTTTACATATTTTGGGGGGCTCATATCCACAGGGCATCACCATGATGCTTCTCCTAAGGACAATGTTTCCTCAAAATCTGCCCTTAGGACCATGTGCGTCAGAATTCCCTGGCTGCAGAGTTCAAGAAAGAGCATCACTGGAGGTGGAGCTGGGATGTGCAATGTTAACAAGCTCCCCAGGGGATTCTGTGGCACATCAAAGTTTAGGAATGACTGCCCGAGGGCATCTGTCTTGGGGAGAGTAAGAAGAAAACTGAGCAATTAATCTATGTTTAATGCATGTCTCTAACCAGGAGTTCGGTGTCTGGCCCCTTGAGTCCTCTCCCTGTTGGGCAGATGATAGTGTTCACACTCCATTTCTGAACTTGGAGATGAACTCCTTGGAGACGAACTCCAAGGCTTATGGATTTTTTCTCTCTGATGCTGGTAAGGGGTTCAGGACCACAGAATTGGCCACATCTAGTCTCCAGGTGTCCTAAGGAGAAACTGAGAAACCCGTCCTTACTCTCAGCAGCCAGATCACATTAGCATAAAGTTCAGAGCAGAACTGGTTTCCTTTCCCTATAGCAGGTGTGTATTTGTGTGAGTGTTTGTGTGTGTGTATGAACACAGGTGTTCTTATTTATGTCAGTTCTCATGCTAGTACCTAAAGACAAGGGGAGAAGGCATATCATGGCTTATCAGTTTGACTCTTGATAACAACTCTTTTTATTATGGGTGTGCCTATTCATGGGGTCAGGAGAGTTTGTTGGATCAAGAGAAGATTAGATAATGATAAATATGAGTACTAGTAAAAAAAATATGTGACTGACAGCAATATTTTTAGTTTGTAAAGCAGTGATATTGCAAGGCTGAGATCTAAGACCCTCTGAGTTCAATCAAGAGATATGATTCTTTTCTGTTCAGCCTTTATACATAATGTAAACTTTGGCAATGTATTTTTGATCCGCTTCCCTGTGAGAATTTGTTGTTGAAACTTCCTCCCTACACTTTACTTAGGAAGGGATTTTGAAGTCAGATTTCAAAAAATCATTATGCCACAATCTGAAGGTCAAACCATAGGATTGTTCTTAAATGTACAGAAACAGAATAGAAATTAGGGAGATTTTAACTTACTATCTATCCCTCTACTAAGATGCTGTGACATTTTCTCTTTGCTGAAAAGACACAGCTGCAAATTATGACTTAAAGGTGGCCTCTCTCCTAGAAGATGGAAAAACGCCACTGAGCCAGTTTCTGTTCTGTATCAAACCTCTTCTTGGTTGGTAAATTCCCTGTTTTATGTGGTAATGCCATACATTTTAGGGTTTTGCAGGGACATGGCAAAGCAGGCAGACACTGACATTCACCAGCAGAAAGGACTCATTATTATCTGCCTCTGTAGTGAAAATTTACTATCCTTTTGTTCACAACAGACAGGAGAGGAGCATGAAGAGGGAGAAAAATAGCAGCGTGTCAGAGTTCCTCCTCCTGGGGCTCCCCATCTGGCCAGAGCAGCAGGGCATGTTCTTCGCCCTGTTCCTGGGCGTGTACCTGACCACGGTGCTGGGCAACCTGCTCATCCTCCTGCTCATCAGGCTGGACCCTCGCCTGCACACCCCCATGTACTTCTTCCTCAGCCACTTGGCCCTCACTGACGTCTCCTTTTCATCTGTCACTGTCCCTAAGATGCTGATAAACATGCATACTCGGAATCAATCCATCCCCTATGCAGGGTGCGTAACACAGATGTATTTCTTCCTCTTTTTTACTGATCTGGATAATTTCCTGCTCACCTCGATGGCCTATGATCGGTACGTGGCCATCTGCCACCCTCTCCACTACAGCACCGTCATGGGACAGGGGCTGTGCACCTTACTAGTAACTGCGTCTTGGATTCTCTCCTGTGCCAACGCCCTGTGTCACACCCTCCTCCTGACCCGGCTGTCCTTTTGTGCTGACCACAGCATCCCCCATTTCTTCTGTGACCTTGATGCTCTGATGAAGCTCTCCTGCTCAGACACATCCCTTAATGAGCTGGCCGTTTTCACAGCAGGAGTGGTCGTCATCATCCTGCCATTAATATGCATCCTGACCTCTTATGGCCGCATTGGGGCCACCATCCTGAAGGTCCCCTCCACCAGGGGGATATGCAAAGCATTGTCCACATGTGGCTCCCACCTCTCTGTGGTGTCTCTGTATTATGGAACAATTATTGGGCTGTATTTTTTCCCCTCATCTAACACCTCCAGGGACAAGAGCACCATTGCCTCTGTGATGTATACAGTGGTCACTCCATTGCTGAACCCCTTCATTTATAGCCTAAGGAACAGGGACATGAAGGGGGCCCTGGAGAGACTCTTGCGCAGGGTGAAAGTCTTGTCTCAATGATGTTTGCTTGTCTTTATAACAGCCATGTGTGTGCACAAAACCTCAGCTCCTATATCCCTAGATTTGATCCCAGCATGGAATAAATACTCAGTAAATGTTTGATAGTTGAATTTCATTCCTTTACAATTATGTCTATTTACTAACAGTTCATTAGCATAAATTTGGAATTTTGAGTTTAGGTTCTTGATATTTGATCTTGTCTATTAGGCTGAGAATTTATATAGCTTTTAGTACTTATGTATCTCCTCTTATTTCCTGGGAATTTATTTCTTTTTTAAAATGTATTTAATCATTCATTTATTTTTATTGGAGGATAATTGCTTTACAATATTTTGTTGGTTTTTGCTATACAGCAACATGAATCAGCTCTAAGTATACGTATATTCTCTCTCTTTTTATCCTCCCTCCAACTCTCCCCATGCTTTGCAGCCCTCTAGGTCATCACAGAGTACCACACTGAGTATCCTGTGCTATGGAGCAGTTTCTCACTAGCAATCTAATTTACACATGGTAGTGTATGTATGTCAGTGGTACTCTCTCAGTTTTTCCCACCCTCTCCTTCCCCCTGAGCAAACTCTGTGAAGGACAGGGGAGAATGGTATGCTGCAGTCCACGGTCTTGGAAAGAGTCACATAAGACTTAGCAACTGTAACAACAACTCCTCCTCCAACTGTGTCCAGAAATTCATTCTCTATGTCTGCCTCTCTATTCTTGCCTGTGAAATCGCTTCATCACTACCATTTTCCTCTATTCCGTATGTAGACATTAACATAAAATATTTAGTTTTCTCTTTCTGACTTTTTTCACTCTATATGTCAGACCCAGACACTATGTAGACCCATCCACGTCCCAGCAATGGCACAGTTTTGTTTGTGGCTGTATAGTATTCCATTGTATATACATGCCACATCTTTATCTATTCCTCTGTCAGTGGACATTTACTACTGTGTATAAAATAGATAACTAATGAGAATATACTGTATAGCACAGGGAACTCTACTCAAAGCTCTGTGGTGACCTAAATGGGAAGGAAATTTTAAAAAGAGGGGTATACAGTTCAGTTCAGTTCAGTTGCTCAGTTGTGTCTGACTCTTTGCAACCCCATGAATTGCAGCATTCCAGGCCTCCGTGTCCATCACCAACTCCCGGAGTTCACCCAAACTCATGTCCATAGAGTCGGTGATGCCATCCAGCCATCTCATCCTCTGTCATCCCCTTCTCCTCCTGCCCCCAATCCCTCCTAGCACCAGGGTCTTTTCCAATGAGTCAACTCTTCACATGAGGTGGCCAAAGTATTGGAGTTTCAGCCTCAGCATCAGTCCTTCCAATGAACACCCAGGACTGATCTGCTTTAGGATGGACTGGTTGGATCTCCTTGCAATCCAAGGGACTCTCAAGAGTCTTCCCCAACACCACAGTTCAAAAGCATCAATTCTTCATTGCTCAGCTTTCTTCACAGTCCAGCTCTCACATCCATACATGACCACTGGAAAAACCATAGCCTTGACATATGGCAAATTCATTTTACTGAGATCAGAAAATAACAAAACATTGTTAAGCAACTATAGTCCAATGACTTTTTTAAAAAAAAGTTTCTTTGGAAGAGCAAATGCATTTTATTTTATGAAATCAAGATTCTATCTTTTCCTTTTAGTGTTCATGACTTTTGTGTCCTATTTAAGAAAATATTACCTACCTCACTTTTACCAAGATTTTGTCCAATGTTTTATTCAAAATAGTCTTATAGCTATAGTTCTTACACATTTGACCCATTTTGAGTTATGTTTTGCATGTTGTGTGGCTCAAGAGTCCATGTTCAATTAAGCCATATTGATACTGAACAATGCTGGTACCATTTATTGAAACACTATGCTTGCCACATTAAATTGCCTTGGTCCACTGTAAACTATTAACTTACCTTATTTGTACTGATCTATTTAAAAATTATTCGCTGTTCAGCAAACAAAAGCCCAGGTCCAGACGGCTTCACAGCTGAATTCTACCAAAAATTTAGAGAAAAGCTAACACCTATCCTGCTCAAACTCTTCCAGAAAATTGCAGAGGAAGGTAAACTCCCAAACTCATTCTATGAGGCCACCAACACCCTAATACCAAAACCTGACAAAGATCCCACAAAAAAAGAAAACTACGGGCCAATATCACTGGTGAACATAGATGCAAAAATCCTTAACAAAATTCTAGCAATCAGAATCCAACAACACATTAAAAAGATCATACACCATGACCAAGTGGGCTTTATCCCAGGGATGCAAGGATTCTTCAATATCTGCAAATCAATCAATGTAATACACCACAGTAACAAATTGAAAAATACAAACCATATGATTATCTCAATAGATGCAGAGAAAGCCTTTGACAAAATTCAACACCCATTTATGATAAAAACTCTCCAGAAAGCAGGAATAGATGGAACACACCTCAACATAATAAAAGCTATATATGATAAACCCACAGCAAACATTATCCTCAATGGTGAAAAATTGAAAGCATTTCCTCTAAAGTCAGGAACAAGACAAGGGTGCCCACTTTCCCCATTACTATTCAACATAGTTTTGGAAGTTTTGGCCACAGCAATTAGGGCAGAAAAAGAAATAAAAGGAATCCAAATTGGAAAAGAAGAAGTAAAACTCTCACTATTTGCAGATGACATGATCCTCTACATAGAAAACCCTAAAGACTCCACCAGAAAATTACTAGAGCTAATCAATGACTATAGTAAAGTTGCAGGATATAAAATCAACACACAGAATTCCCTTGCATTCCTATACACTAATAATGAGAAAACAGAAAGAGAAATTAAGGAAACAATTCCATTCACCATTGCAATAGAAAGAATAAAATACTTAGGAATATATCTACCTAAAGAAACTAAAGACCTATATATAGAAAACTATAAAACACTGGTGAAAGAAATCAAAGAGGACACTAATAGATGGAGAAATATACCATGTTCATGGATTGGGAGAATCAATATAGTGAAAATGAGTATACTACCCAAAGCAATTTATAGATTCAATGCAATCCCTATCAAGCTACCAACAGTATTCTTCACAGAGCTAGAACAAATAATTTCACAATTTGTATGGAAATACAAAAAACCTCGAATAGCCAAAGCGATCCTGAGAAAGAAGAATGGAACTGGAGGAATCATCCTACCTGACTTCAGGCTCTACTACAAAGCCACAGTTATCAAGACAGTATGGTACTGGCACAAAGACAGAAATATAGATCAATGGAACAAAATAGAAAACCCAGAGATAAATCCACGCACATATAGACACCTTATCTTTGACAAAGGAGACAAGAATATACAATGGATTAAAGACAATCTCTTTAACAAGTGGTGCTGGGAAATCTGGTCAACCACTTGTAAAAGAATGAAACTAGAACACTTTCTAACACCATACACAAAAATAAACTCAAAATGGATTAAAGATCTAAACGTAAGACCAGAAACTATAAAACTCCTAGAGGAGAACATAGGCAAAACACTCTCTGACATACATCACAGCAGGATCCTCTATGACCCACCTCCCAGAATATTGGAAATAAAAGCAAAAATAAACAAATGGGGCCTAATTAAACTTAAAAGCTTCTGCACATCAAAGGAAACTATTAGCAAGGTGAAAAGACAGCCTTCAGAATGGGAGAAAATAATAGCAAATGAAGCAACTGACAAACAACTAATCTCAAAAATATACAAGCAACTCCTACAACTCAAATCCAGAAAAATAAATGACCCAATCAAAAAACAGGCCAAAGAGCTAAGCAGACATTTCTCCAAAGAAGACATACAGATGGCTAACAAACACATGAAAAGATGCTCAACATCACTCATTATCAGAGAAATGCAAATCAAAACCACTATGAGGTACCATTTCACACCAGTCAGAATGGCTGTGATCCAAAAGTCTACAAATAATAAATGCTGGAGAGGGTGTGGAGAAAAGGGAAGCCTCTTACACTGTTGGTGGGAATGCAAACTAGTACAGCCACTATGGAGAACAGTGTGGAGATTCCTTAAAAAACTGGAAATAGAACTGCCTTATGACCCAGCAATCCCACTGCTGGGCATACACACTGAGGAAACCAGAATTGAAAGAGACACGTGTACCCCAATGTTCATCACAGCACTGTTTATAATAGCCAGGACATGGAAGCAGCCTAGATGTCCATCAGCAGATGAATGGATAAGAAAGCTGTGGTACATACACACAATGGAGTATTACTCAGCCATTAAAAAGAATACATTTGAATCAGTTCTAATGAGGTGGATGAAACTGGAGCCTATTATACAGAGTGAAGTAAGCCAGAAAGAAAAACACCAATACAGTATACTAATGCATATATATGGAATTTAGAAAGATGGTAACAATAACCCTGTGTACGAGACAGCAAAAGAGACAAAGATGTATAGAACAGTCTTATGGACTCTGTGGGAGAGGGACAGGATGGGAAGATTTGGGAGAATGGCATTGAAACATGTAAAATATCATGTATGAAATGAGTTGCCAGTCCAGGTTCGAAGCACAATACTGGATGCTTGGGGCTAGTGCACTGGGACGACCCAGAGGGATGGTATAGGGAGGGAGGAAGGAGGAGGGTTCAGGATGGGGAACACATGTATACCTGTGGTGGATTCATTTTGATATTTGGCAAAACTAATACAATTATGTAAAATTTAAAAAAAATAAAAATAAATTAAAAAAATAAATAAAAATAAAAATTATTCGTTGTTCTATTGATCTATATTCCTATTCTCATGCAATTATTTTTATTTTCCTTTCGATGGATTATAAAAAGGTTTTGAAATTAGGTAAATTATGGCATTTTGCTTTCATTTTAAGATTTTTTGTCTTCCCTTTGACTTCCATATAATATTAAGAATCACCTTCTACAAGTAGGCTGCTGATACATTGCCTTTGATTGCACTGACCCTATAGATCAGTTGGAGGAGAGACTTGGCTTCATAACGATATTGGGCTATCCAGTCTATGTGCAAAGTGTATCTCTATTCATTTTCATTCTCTTTAAATTTACAATGAATGGGTTTGTAGTTTTAAATGTACTGGTATTTTGGTAAATTCATCCATATGTATATTTTGCTTTTTAAACTGTTATAAATAGTATATTAAAATTTTCAATTCTCAGTGCTCACTGTTAGGATATAAAGTATCATTGATTTTTGTTCTTTATTGACCAACTTTGTAATGCTGCTACCTTGCAAAACTCACTGCAAATAGATTTGGACAAAGATTGTTTCTTTACTTTTCCCTCTTTACTGGCCTTTTTTAGATTAGTTTGTACTATTCATTTGATCTCTCTTATCAACATAGATATGACTCTTTTTGAGCATCAGGTTTTTACCCCTTTTTTCCATCTTGTCCTTTTGTGTGTGTGTGCCTGCACTATGCAAATGTAGTATGTTTACCAATATTATACATAAACACTAATTACACTAATTAGTATGTAACCAGCAGCTGGAGTGACATGGAAGGCTGTGGTAATGTCACAACTCTACTCTGTTTGAGGTGTAAAGTTGGAAATCACAATATTTTGAAGGAATTTGATATTTGATACATGTATAAAATATCATGATGCAACTTTCCTTTATTATTCATTTATTTCATTCCATAAGCTCTGACTTAGATGATTCCTTAGGTGAATGAAAAGAATCTGGCTTTATTGCCTCTCTTTTCATGGGCTTCCACCTGGACTTCCATTCTTCATGTATTTTCATGGACATTTTCAAAGTTTGGTTGTTCTCTCTTCAAAGGAACAAGCCACAGGCATGGGGGAACTAAGACAATGCAGCCTGTTAAAATCAATGCTTTGGAGATCATAAAGTAATCTTGATCAGACAAATGACACAGGAGAAGACTTCAGGGTGTACTATAATATTTTTTAAAGTTTTACCTTATTTTTTATTATTTTATTTTATTTTTTAAATTTACAATATTGTATTGGTTTTGCCATATATCAAAATGAATCCACCACAGGTATACATGTGTTACCCATCCTGAACCCTCCTCCCTCCTCCCTCCCCATACCATCCCTCTGGGTTGTCCCAGTGCTATTGAAGAATTAGAGATTCTGTGTTAATGGATCACTCAGTTAATTCAACAACAGAGCAACTAAAAATTTAAAAATTTAAGAAGATTAAGGTATTGATGTTAAATATATTCTATGAACTGATAAGCATAGATGTAGACTTGCAAGTATTAATGCAATAAATATATTTTAGGAAAAGAAAGCTCTAAGATACCATGCAAAATAAATCCCATTTATGTAAATATATCCTAAAAGATGATGCTCTTAAACTGCTGCACTCAGTATGCCAGCAAATTTGGAAAACTCCCCAGTGGCCCCAGGACTAGAAAAGGGCAGTTCTTATTTCAAACCCAAAGAAAGGCAAGGCCAAAGAATGTTAAAACTACAGTACAACTGCACTCATTTCACATGCTAGCAAGATTATACTCAAAGCCATTCAAACTAGGCTTCAGCAGTATATGAACCAAGAACTTCCAGAAGTTCAAGCTAGATTTAGAAAAGACAGAGGAACTAGAGATCAAATCACCAACATCTGTTGGATAATAGAAACATCAAGAGAATTACAGAAAAACATCTACTCCTCTTTCACTGAGTATGCTAAAATCTTTGACTATGTAGATCACAACAAACTGTGGAAAATTCTTCAAGAGATGGAAATACCAGAGCACCTTACCTGCCTCCTGAAAAACCTGTGTGCAGGTCAAGAAGCAATAGCTAGCATGGGACATGGAACAATTGACTGGTTCCAAACTGGGAAAGGAGTACATAAAGGTATATTGTCACCCTGCTTATTTATTTATATACAGAATGCATCACGTGAAATGCCAGACTGGATGAATCACCAGCTGGAATCAAGATTGCTGGGAGAAATATCAACAACCTCACATAAGCAGATGACACCACTTTAATGGCAGAAAGTTAAGAGGAACTAAAGACCCACTTAATGAGGGTGGAAGAGGAGAATGAAAAAGTTGGCTTAAAATGCAACATTCACAAAACAAAGATCATGGCATTCTGTTCTGTTGCTCATGGCAAATAGATGGAGGGCAAAGTGGAATCAGTGACAGATTTTATTTTCTTGGGTTCAAAATTACTTCATTTGGTAACTGCAGTCATGAAAATAAAAGGCACTTGACCTTGAAAGAACAGCTATGACATTTCTATACAACCTATTAAAAAGCAGAAACATCACTCTTCCAACAAAGGTAATTTAGCCAAAGCTGTGGTTTTCCTGTGGTCATGTATGGATGTGAGAGTTGGACCAGAAAGAAGACTGAGTGGCAAAATTGATACTTTCCAAATGTGGTACTGGAGAAGACTCTTGAAAGTCCCTTGAACAGGAGATCACACCAGTCAATCCTAAAGGAAATCAATCCTTAATATTCATTAGAAGGACTGATGTTGAAGATGAAACTCCAATAATTTAGCCATCTGATGTGAAGAGTCAACTCACTGGAAAAGATCCTGATGCTGGAAAAGATTGAGGGAAGGACATAAAGGTGATGACAGAGGATGAGATGGTTGGATGGCATTACTGACTTAATGAACTTGAGTTTGAGGAAACTCTGGAAAATAGCAAAAAACAGCGAAGCCTGGCATGTTGCAATTCATGGGGTCGCAAAGAGTCAGATATGGCTTAGACACTAAACAACAACAACTGGAGTTGAACAACACTGGAGTTGAACAATAGCTCCAATATTCTTGCCTGGAGAATTCCACTGACAGAGGAGCCTGGTGGGCTACAGTCCGTGGGGTTGCACAGAGTCCGACATGATTGAGCGACTAACCTTTTGATAGAACAACAACAAATGTAAGGTTTTATGAATAAAAAACATTTTAGAAGTATAAAAAATGAATAAAAGACAGGGGAAATACTTTGACTTTCTCATATTGTATTTGGATTTCTACCGTGAAGCAGATATATTTAAAAGGCAACAAACTAAGAAGGCATCTTGGCTTGGGAGAAAACTCCATCCTCACATCCCAAGCTTTGACTTAACTAGGGGAAACTTGAAGCTTGTGGGAAGAGTCAGTGAGGAGGTCTTTCCACATCTCCTTCAGGCTCACACCCATGGGGCGTCATCATGATGTTCTTCCTAAGGACACTGTTTTCTCAGTGTCGGCCCTTAGGACCATGTACATCAGAATTCTCTTGCTGCAGAGTTCAAGAATGAGCATCAGTGGAGTTGGAGCTGGAATCTGCATCCTTAATAAACTCCCCAGGGCATTCTAGGGAACATCAAAGTTTAGGAACCACTGCCCTAGGGCATGTGTCCTGGAGGGAGAAACAAGAAAACTGAGCAATTAATACATGTTTAATGCATGTCTCTAACCAAGAGCTTGGAGCCCTGTCCCCTTGGATCCACTCTGGTGGACAGATCAGTCTTCACATCTTCATGTCTGAGTTGGTGAATTGAGGGTCTAGCTCTTTTTTCTCTGATGCTGGTGAGTGGTTCAGGACCACAGAAGTGGATAAGTCTTGTCTCCAGGTGTCCTACAGAGAAGCTGCAAAACCAGTTCTTACTCAAGGTAACTAGATCAATCAAGCATAAAGTTCAGAAAAGAACTGTGTATCCTATGGCAATAGCAGGTGTGTATTTGTATGTGTGTGTGTGTCTGTATATAGGTGTTCAGCATTTCTCTGTGCTCTGGCTATGATACTTTTTTAAACTAGTTCTTAAAGATGAGCGAAGAAGGCATATTAGGGCATATTTCTTTGACACCTCTTGGCAGCAACTGTTTTTATTTTGGATTAGGGAACTCTTCAACAAGAGGATTTTGTTGAATCAGGAGGATATTGGTGAATGATTAATATGAGTGTTAGTAAAAATATATACATAACTGCCAGTAATATTTTTATTTCATAGAGCACAATATTACAAGATTGAGCTCTTAGAAATTCTGAATTCAGTTGACAGGTAAGCTTCCTTTATTTTTCTTCAACTTTTATACATAATGGAATCTGGCTATTTAGTTGCTTATTTATTTTTAAAGAATTTTTTTGATGTGGATCATTTTAAAAATTCTTTGCTGAATTTATTACCATATATTTTTGTTTCATGTTTCAGTTTTTAGCTATAAGGCATGTGATTTCTTTATACATGGAACAGAGATTGAACCCACAACCCCTGATTTGCATCGTGAAGTATTAACCACAGGACTACCTGGAAATTCCTTGGCTGTGTATTTTTGACCCACTTTACTTCAAGAATTCGTTATTGAACAGTCCTCCTTATACTTTACATGTGAAAGGACTTTGAAGTCAGATTTCCATAGGTCAATATGTCACAACTTGAAGGTCAAACCTTATGATTGTATGTCCAGAAACAGAAGAGAAATTAGGGAGGTCTTTAACTTACTATTTCTCTGCTAAGAAAGTGTGATACTTTCTCTTTACTGAGGTGATGGAAAAATGCCACTGAGCCAGTTTCTCTTCTGTATCAAACTCAATTCTTGGTTGGTAATTCCCTCACTATACATGGTAATACCATTCATCTTCGGGGTTTTTGCAGGGCAATGCAGACAGACACTAACATATTCACGAAGAGAAAGGACTCATTTATATATGCCTGCTGCAATCAAAATATGCTTCTTTCACTGTCCTTTCATTCCCATAAGACAGGAGAGGAGCATGAAGAGGGAGAATCAGAGCAGCATGTCCGAGTTCCTCCTCCTGGGACTTCCCATCCGGCCAGAGCAGCAGGGCGTGTTCTTTGCCCTGTTCCTGGGCGTGTACCTGACCACAGTGCTGGGCAACCTGCTCATCCTCCTGCTCATCAGGCTGGACCCTCGCCTGCACACCCCCATGTACTTCTTCCTCAGCCACTTGGCCCTCACTGACATCTCCTTTTCATCTGTCACTGTCCCTAAGATGCTGATCAACATGCAGACTCAGGGTCAATCCATCCCCTATGCAGGGTGCGTAACACAGATGTATTTTTTCCTATTTTTTACTGGTCTGGATGATTTTCTGCTCACTTCAATGGCCTATGATCGGTACATGGCCATCTGCCACCCTCTCCACTACACCATCGTCATGGGACAGGGGCTGTGCACCTTACTAGTAACTGTGTCCTGGATTCTCTCCTGTGCCAATGCCCTGTGTCACACCCTCCTCCTGACCCAACTGTCCTTTTGTGCTGACCTCAGCATCCCCCATTTCTTCTGTGACCTTGGTGCCCTGCTGAAGCTCTCTTGCTCAGACACATCCCTCAATGAGCTGGCCATTTTCACAGCAGGAGTGGCCGTCATCATCCTCCCACTAGTATGCATCCTGATCTCTTATGGACGCATCGGGGCCACCATTCTGAAGGTCCCCTCCACCAAGGGGATCTGCAAAGCATTGTCCACATGTGGCTCTCACCTCTCTGTTGTGTCTCTGTATTATGGAACAATTATTGGACTGTATTTTTTCCCCTCATCCAGCACCTCCAGGGACAAGAGCACCATTGCCTCTGTGATGTACACAGTGGTCACTCCACTGCTGAACCCCTTCATTTATAGCCTAAGGAACAGGGACATGAAGGAGGCCCTGGAGAGACTCTTGCACAAGGCAAAAGTCTTGTCTCAATCACATTTGCTAGTCTTTATAGCAGCCATGAGTGTTCACAAAACCTCAGATCCTACATCCCTAGATTTGAGCCCAGCATGGAATAAATATTCAGTAAATGTTTGATAATTGAATTGCATTCCTTTACAATTATTGTCTATTTCCTATCAGTTCATTAGCATAAATTATGAATTTTGAGTTCTGATCTTGATTTCTGATCTTGTCTATAAGGCTGAGCATTTATATAGCTGGTAGTACTTCATCTCTCCTCTTATTTCCTAGGAATTTATTTCTTTTTAAAATGTATTTAATTTTTTATTTACTTTTTATTGGAAAATAATTGCTTTACAATATTTTGTTGGTTTTTGCTATATAACAATGTGAATCAGCTCTAAGTATACATATATTCTCTCTTGATCCTCCCTCCCTACCCTCCCCATGCTTTGCAGCCCTCTAGGTCATCACAGAGTACTACATTGAGTTTCCTGTGCTATGGAGCAGTTTCTCATTAGCAATCTAATTTACACATGGTAGTGTATATATGGGAAATAGATGGGGAAACAGTGGAAACAGCATTGGACTTTATTTTTGGGGGCTCCAAAATCACTGCAGATGGTGATTGCAGTCATGAAATTAAAAGACACTTACTCTTTGGAATGAAAGTTATGGCCAACCTAGATAGCATATTGAAAAGCAGAGATATTACTTTGCCAACAAAGGTTTGTCTAGTCAAGGCTATCATTTTGCCAGTAGTCATGTATGGACTTGAGAGTTGGACTGTGAAGAAAGCTGAGTGCCGATGAATTGATGCTTTTGAACTGTGGTGTTGGAGAAGACTCTTGAGTCCCTTGGACTTCAAGGCGATCCAACCAGTCCATCCTAAAGGAGCTCAGTCCTGGGTGTTCATTGGAAGGACTGATGATGAGGCTGAAACTCCAATACTTTGGCCACCTCATGAAGAGTTGACTCATTGGAAAAGACCCTGATGCTGGGAGAGATTGGGGGCAGGAGGAGAAGGGGACCCCAGAGGATGAGATGGCTGGATGGCATCACCGACTTGATGGACATGAGTTTAGATAAACTCCGGGAGTTGGTGATGGACAGAGAGGCCTGGTGTGCTGCGATTCATGGGATTGCAAAGAGTCGGACATGACTGAGCAACTGAACTGAACTGAACTGAACTGAAGTGTATATATGACAATGGTACTCTCTCAGTTTGTCCCACCCTCTCCTTCTCTCTGAGCAAACTCTGTGAAGGACAGGGAAGCCTGGTATGCTGCAGTCCATGGGGTTGTAAAAAGTCAGACAAGACCTAGTGATGGAATAACAACTCCACCTCCGACTGTGTCTAGAAATTCATTCTCTATGTCTGCCTCTGTATTCTTTCCTGTCAAATCGGTTCATCACTACCATTTTTCTAGACTTCATATATAGACATTAACAAACAATATTTATTTTTCTCTTTACTCTGTATTGCAGACCCAGATAATATATAGACCCATCCATGTTCCGGCAATGGCACACTTTTGTTACGTTCTGTGGCTGTATAATATTCCATTGTATATATGTGCCACCTCTTCTGTATCTATTCCTCTGTCATTGGACATTTACTACTGTGCATAAAAGAAATAACTAATGAGAACCTGCTGTATAGCACAGGGAACTCTACTCAAAGCTCTGCAGTGGCCTAAAGGGGAAGGAAATGAAAAAAAAAGGAGGGGGTACATATGGCAGATTCAGTTTTCTGAAAAAAGAAAATAACACAACATTGTTAAGTAACTATAGTCCAATAACTTTTTAAAAAAAATTTCTTTGGAAGAGCAATGCTTTTTATTTTTATGAAATCAAGATTCTACTCTTTTCCTCTTAGTGTTCATGACTTTTGTGTCCTATTTAAGAAAATATTGCCTACCCCACGTTTTAAGATTTGTCCAAGTTTTTCTGGAAGATAGTTTTATAGTTATAGATCTTAAACAATTGATCCACTTTGAGTTATGTTGTGCATGGGGTGTAGCAGCAGCGTCCATGTTCACTTAAGACATATTGATGCTGAACCATGCTGGTACCATTTATTAAAACACTATCCTTGCCATGTTAAATTGCCTTGGTGCATTTGTAAACTCTTAATTGACCTTATATGTATTGATGTATTTCAAAATTACTCATTGTTCCATTGATTTATATTCCTATTCTCATGTAATTATTTTTATTTTCCTTGCTTTGGATTATAAAACAGTTTTGAAATTAGATAAATTAAGTATGGCATTTTGCTTTTCATTTTAACATTTTTTGTCTTCCCTTTTCAGTTCAGTTCGGTTCAGTCACTCAGTTGTGTCTGTTTGTGACCCCATGTACTGTAGCACGCCAGGCCTCCCTGTCTATCACCAACTCCCAGAGTTTAATCAAACTCATGCTCATTGAGATGGTGATGCCACCCAACTGTCTCATCCTCTGTCATCCCCTTCTCCTCCCGATTCAATATTTTTTTTTCTTTACAATATTATATTGGTTTCGCCATACATCAACATGAATCCACCATGGGTGTACACGTGTTCCCAATCCTGAACACCCCTTCCACCTCCCTCCCCATACCATCCCTCTGGGTCACCCCAGTGCACCAGCCCTGAGCATCCTGTATCATGCATTGAACCTGAACTGGCAATTCATTTCACATATGATATTATAATATTTCAATGCCATTCTCCCAAATCATCCGACCCTCGCCCTCTCCCACAGAGTCCAAAAGACTGTTCTATACCTCTGTGTCTCTTTTGCTGTCTCGCGTACAGGGTTATCATCACCATCTTTCTAAATTCCACATATATACATTAGTATACTGTATTGGCAGAGAAGGCAATGGCACCCCACTCCAGTACTTTTGCCTGGAAAATCCCATGGACGGAGGAGCCTGGTAGGCTGCAGTCCATAGGGTTGCTCAGAGTTGGACACGACTGCGCAACTTCACTTTCGCTTTTCACTTTCATGCAATGGAGAAGGAAATGGCAACCCACTCCAGTGTTCTTGCCTGGAGAATCCCAGGGATGGGGAAGCTTGGTGGGCTGCTGTCTCTGGGGTCGCACAGAGTCGGACACGACTGAAGCGACTTAGCAGCAGTAGGAGCAGCATACTGTATAGCTGTGTTTCTTTCTGGCTTACTTCACTCTGTATAATAGGCTCCAGTTTCATTCACTTCATTAGAACCGATTCAAATGTATTCTTTTTAATGGCTGAATAATACTCTATTGTGTATATGTACCACAGCTTTCTTATCCATCGTCTGCTGATGGACATCTAGGTTGCTTCCATGTCCTGGCTATTATAAACAGTGCTGCGATGAACATTGAGGTACACGTGTCTCTTTCAATTCTGGTTTCCTCAGTGTGTATGCCCAGCAGTGGGATTGCTGGATCATAAGGCAGTTCTATTTCCAGTTTTTTAAGGAATCTCCACAATGTTCTCCATAGTGGCTGTACTAGTTTGCATTCTCACCAACAGTGTAAGAGCATTCCCTTTTCTCCACACCCTCTCCAGCATTTATTGCTTGTAGACTTTTGGACAGCAGCCATTCTGACTGGCGTGAAATGGTACCTCACAGTGGTTTTGATTTGCATTTCTCTGATAATGAGTGATGTTGAGCATCTTTTCATGTGTTTGTTAGCCATCTGTATGTCTTCTTTGGAGAAATGTCTGCTTAGCTCTTTGGCCCTTTTTTTTTTTTTTTTTGATTGAGTCGTTTATTTTTCTGGAGTTGAGCTGCAGGAGTTGCTTGTATATTTTTGAGACTAATTCTTTGTTAGTTGCTTCATTTGCTATTATTTTCTCCCATTCTGAAAGCTGTCTTTTCACCTTGCTTACAGTTTCCTTTGTTGTGCAGAAGCTTTTAATTTTAATTAGGTCCCATTTGTTTATTTTTGCTTTTATTTCCAATATTCTGGGAGGTGGGTCATAGAGGATCCTGCTCTGATTTATGTCAGAGAGTGTTTTGCCTATGTTCTCCTCTAGGAGTTTTATAGTTTCTGGTCTTATGTTTAGATCTTTAATCCATTTTGAGTTTGTTTTTGTGTATGATGTTAGAAAGTGTTCTAGTTTCATTCTTTTACAAGTGGTTGACCAGTTTTCCCAGCACCACTTGTTAAAGAGATTGTCATTTCTCCATTGTATATTCTTGCCTCCTTTGTCAAAGATATGGTGTGTGGATTTATCTCTGGGATTTCTATTTTGTTCCATTGATCTATATTTCTGTCTTTGTGCCAGTACTGTACTGTTTTGATGGCTGTGGCTTTGTAGTAGAGCCTGAAGTCAGGCAGGTTGATTCCTCCAGTTCCATTCTTCTTTCTCAAAATTGCTTTGGCTATTCGAGGTTTTTTGTATTTCCATACAAATTGTGAAATTATTTATTCTAGCTCTGTGAAGAATACCGTTGGTAGCTTGATAGGGATTGCATTAAATCTATAGATTGCTTTGGGTAGTATACTCATTTTCACTATATTGATTCTCCCAATCCATGAACATGGTATATTTCTCCATCTATTAGTGTCCTCTTTGATTTCTTTCACCAGTGTTTTGTAGTTTTCTATATACAGGTCTTTTGTTTCTTTAGGTAGATATATTCCTAAGTATTTTATTCTTTCCGTTGCAATGGTGAATGGAATTGTTTCCTTAATTTCTCTTTCTGTTTTCTCATTATTAGTGTATAGGAATACAAGGGATTTCTGTGTGTTGATTTTATATCCTGCAACTTTACTATATTCATTGGTTAGCTCTAGTAATTTTCTGGTGGAGTCTTTAGGGTTTTCTGTGTAGAGGATCATGTCATCTGCAAATAGTGAGAGTTTTACTTCTTCTTTTCCAATTTGGATTCCTTTTATTTCTTTTTCTGCTCTGATAGCTGTGGCCAAAACTTTCAAAACTATGTTGAATAGTAATGGTGAAAGTGGACACGCTTGTCTTGTTCCTGACTTTAGGGGAAATGCTTTCAATTTTTCACCATTGAGGATAATGTTTGCTGTGGGTTTATATAGCTTTTATTATGTTGAGGTATATGTTCCTTCTATTCCTGCTTTCTGGAGGGTTTTTTTTTTTTATCATAAATGGATGTTGAATTTGTCAAAGGCTTTCTCTGCATCTATTGAGATAAATATATGGCTTTTATTTTTCAATTTATTGATATGGTGTATTACATTGATTGATATGCGGATATTGAAGAATCCTTGCATCCCTGGGATAAAGCCCACTTGGTCATGGCATATGATCTTTTTAATGTGTTGTTAGATTCTGATTGCCAGAATTTTGTTAAGGATTTTTGCATCTATGTTCATCAGTGATATTGGCCTGTAGTTTTCTTTTTTTGTGGGCTCTTTGTCAGGTTTTGGTATTAGGGTGATGGTGGCCTCATAGAATGAGTTTGGAAGTTTACCTTCCTCTGCAATTTTCTGGAAGAGTTTGAGTAGGATAGGTCTTAGCTCTTCTCTAAATTTTTGGTAGAATTCAGCTGTGAAGCTGTTTGGACCTGGGCTTTTGTTTGCTGGAAGATTTCTGATTACAGTTTCAATTTCTGTGCTTGTGATGGGTCTGTAAAGATTTTCTATTTCTTCCTGGTTCAGTTTTGGAAAGTTGTACTTTTCTAAGAATTTGTCCATTTCTTCCAAGTTGTCCATTTTTGGGGCATATAATTGCTGATAGTAGTCTCTTATGATCCTTTGTATTTCTGTGTTGTCTGTTGTGATCTTTCCATTTTCATTTCTAATTTTGTTGCTTTGATTTTTCTCACTTTGTTTCTTGATGAGTCTGGCTAATGGTTTGTCAATTTTATTTATCCTCTCAAAGAACCAGCTTTTGGCTTTGTTGATTTTTGCTATGGTCTCTTTTGTTTCTTTTGCATTTATTTCTGCCCTAATTTTTAAGATTTCTTTCCTTCTACTAACCCTGGGGTTCTTCATTTCTTCCTTTTCTAGTTGCTTTAGGTATAGAGTTAGGTTATTGATTTTACTTTTTTCTTGTTTCTTGAGGTATGCCTGTATTGCTATGAACCTTCCCCTTATCACTGCTTTTACAGTGTCCCACAGGTTTTGGGTTGTTATGTTTTCATTTTCATTCACTTCTATGCATATTTTGGTTTCTTTTCTGATTTCTTCTGTGATTTGTTGGTTATTCAGCAGCGTGTTGTTCAGCCTCCATATGTTGGAATTTTTAATAGTTTTTCTCCTGTAATTGAGATCTAATCTTACTGCATTGTGGTCAGAAAAGATGCTTGGAATGATTTCAATTTTTTTGAATTTACCAAGGCTGGATTTATGGCCCAGGATGTGATCTATCCTGGAGAAGGTTCCATGTGCACTTGAGAAAAAGGTGATATTCATTGTTTTGGGATGAAATGTCCTATGGATATCAATTAGGTCTAATTTGTCTATTGTATCATTTAAAGTTTGTGTTTCCTTGTTAATTTTCTGTTTAGTTGATCTATCCATAGGTGTGAGTGGGGTATTAAAGTCTCACACTATTATTGTGTTACTGTTAATTTCTCCTTTCATACTTGTTAGCATTTGTCTTACATATTGTGGTGCTCCCATGTTGGGTGCATATATATTTATAATTGTTATATCTTCTTCTTGGATTGATCCTTTGATCATTATGTAGTGTCCTTCTTTGTCTCTTTTCACAGCCTTTGTTTTAAAGTCTATTTTATCTGATATGAGTATTGCTACTCCTGCTTTCTTTTGGTCTCTATTTGCATGGAATATCTTTTCCCAGCCATTCACTTTCAGTCTGTATGTGTCTCTTGTTTTGAGGTGGGTCTCTTGTAGACAACATATATAGGGGTCTTGTTTTTGTATCCATTCAGCCAGTCTTTGTCTTTTGGTTGGGGCATTCAACTCATTTACGTTTAAGGTAATTATTGATAAGTATGATCCCGTTGCCATTTACTTTATTGTTTTGGGTTTGGGTTCATACACCCTTTCTGTGTTTCCTGTCTACAGAAGATCCTTAAGCATTTGTTGGAGAGCTGGTTTGGTGGTGCTGAATTCTCTCAGCTTTTGCTTGTCTGTAAAGCTTTTGATTTCTCCTTCATATTTGAATGAGATCCTTGCTGGGTACAATAATCTGGGCTGTAGGTTATTTTCTTTCATCACTTTAAGTATGTCCTGCCATTCCCTCATCGCCTAAAGAGTTTCTATTGAAAGATCAGCTGTTATCCTCATGGGAATCCCCTTGTGTGTTATTTGTTGTTTTCCCCTTGCTGCTTTTAATATTTGTTCTTTGTGTTTGATCTTTGTTAATTTGATTAATATGTGTCTTAGGGTGTTTCGCCTTGGGTGTATCCTGTTTGGGACTCTCTGGGTTTCTTGGACTTGGGTGATTATTTCCTTCCCCATTTTAGGGAAGTTTTCAACTATTATCTCCTCAAGTATTTTCTCATGGTCTTTCTTTTTGTCTTCTTTTCCTGGAACTCCTATGATTCGAATGTTGGGGCATTTATCATTGTCCCAGAGGTCTCTGAGATTGTCCTCATTTCTTTTAATTTGTTTTCCTTTTTTCCTCTCTGTTTCATTTATTTCTACCATTCTATCTTCTACCTCACTTATCCTATCTTCTGCCTCTGTTATTCTACTGTTGGTTCCCTCCAGAGTGTTTTTGATCTTATTTATTGCATTATTCATTATATATTGACTCCTTTTTATTTCTTCTGCTGCTGCTAAGTCACTTCAGTCATGTCCGACTCTGTGCAACCCCATAGATGGCAGCCCACCAGGCTCCCCCATCCCTGGGATTCTCCCGGCAAGAACACTGGAGTGGGTTGCCATTTCCTTCTCCAATGCATGAAATTGAAAAGTGAAAGTGAAGTCACTCAGTCATGTCCGACCCTCTTTCTTGCATCTTCTCAATCCTTGTCTCCAGGCTATTTATCTGTAACTCCATTTTGTTTTCAAGTTCTTGGATCATTTTCACTATCATTATTCGGAATTCTTTATCAGGTAGATTCCCTATCTCTTCCTCTTTTGTTTGGTTTGGTGGGCATTTATCCTGTTCCTTTACCTGCTGGGTATTTATCTGCCTCTTCATCTTGTTTATATTGCTGTGTTTGTGGTGGCCTTTCTGTATTCTGGCAGTTTGTGGAGTTCTCTTCATTGTGGAGTTTCCTCACTGTGGGTGGGGTTGGACAGGTAGCTTGTCAAGGTTTCTTGATTAGGGAAGCTTGTTTTGGTGTTCTGGTGGGTGGAGCTGGATTTCTTCTCTCTGGAGTTCAGTGAAGTGTCCAGTAATGAGTTATGAGATGTCAGTGGGTTTGGAGTGACTTTGCTGCTACTGCTGCTAAGTCGCTTCAGTCGCGTCCGACTCTGTGCGACCCCATAGACGGCAGCCCACCAGGCTCCGCCGTCCCTGGGATTCTCCAGGCAAGAACACTGGAGCAGGTTGCCATTTCCTTCTCCAGTGCATGAAAGTGAAAAGTGAAAGTGAAGTCACTCAGTCATGTCCGACTCTTCGCGACCCCATGGACTGCAGCCAACCAGGCCCCTCTGTCCATGGGGTTTTCCAGGCAAGAGTACTGGAGTGGGGTGCCATCACCCTTTGGGCAGCCTGTTAATTGAAGCTCAGGAATATGTTCTTGTCTTGCTGGAGAATTTGCGTGGTATGTTTTGCCCTGGGGCTTGTTGGTCCTTGTGTGGAGCTTGGTTTCAGTGTAGGTATGGAGGCTTTTGGATGAGCTCTTGTCGATTAATGTTCCCTGGAGTCAGGTGTTCTCAGGATTTGGACTTAAGCCTCCTGCCTCTGGTTTTCAGTCTTATTCTTACAGTAGCCTCAAGACTTCTCCATCTATACAGCATTGATGATAAAACATCTAGGTAAAGGATGAAAAGTTTCTTCACAGTGAGGGACACTGCCTTTGATTGCATTGACCCTATAGATCAAATGGAGGAGAGACCTGGCTCCATGATGATATTGAGTTATCCAGTCTATGGGCAAAGTGTATCTCTATTCATTTGTATTCTCTTTAAATTAACTATGAATTAGTCTGTAGTTTTTAACTTACTGGTATTTTGGTAAATTCATTCATATGCATATTTTACTTTTTAAACTGTTATGAATAGTATATTAAAATTTTCAATTCTCAGTACTCACTGCTAGGATATAAAATATCATTGATTTTTGTTCTTTTTTGACCAACTTTATAATGCTGCTACCTTGCAAAATTCACTTAGTAAAAATATATTTAGAGAAGGATTTTTTGTTTTTCTTGCCCTCTTTTTTGGTCTTCTGTTAGATTAGTTTATACTATTTATTTCATCTACTTATCGACTTATTACATATATGTCTTTTCTTGTGCATCTAGTTTTTACCCTGTTTTTTCATCTTGTCCCTTTGTGTGTGTGTGCCTGCACTATGCAAGATGTAATATGTTTACCAACATTATACAGAAGCAGAAGGCTAATTAGTATGTAACCAGTAGCTGGAGTGACATGCAAGGCTGTGGTGATGTCCACGACTCTAGTCTGTTTGGGATGTAAAGTTGGAAATCACAATATTTTGAAGGAGTTTGATATTTGATACATGTATAACATAGTATGATTTTACTTTCCTCATTATTCATTTATTTCATTCCATAAGCTCTGACTTAGATCATTCCTTTGGTGAATGAAGAGTCTGGCTTTATTGCCTCTCTTTCCATGGGCTTCCACCTAGACTTCCATTCTTCGTGTATTTTCATGGACATTTTCAAAGTTCGGTTTTTCTCTCTTCAAAGGAGCAAGCCATAGGCACGGGAGAACTAAGACAATGCAGCCTGTTAAAATTAATGCTTTGTAGATCATAAAGTAATCTTGATCAGACAACTGACACAGGAGAAGACTTCAGGGTGTACTATAATATTTTTAAAAGTTTTACCTTATTGAAGAATTAGAGATTTTGTGTTAATGGATCATTCAGTTAATTCAACAAGAGAGCAACTAAAAATTTAAAAATTTAAGATTAATGTATTGATGTTATATATATTCTATGAACTGATAAGCATAGATGTAGACTTGCAAGTATTAATGCAATAAATATATTTTAGGAAAAGAAAGCTCTAAGATACCATGCAAAATAAATCCCATTTATGTAAATACATCCTAAAAGATGATGCTTTTAAACTGCTGCACTCAGTATGCCAGCAAATTTGGAAAAATTGCCAGTGGCCCCAGGACTAGAAAAGGGCAGTTCTTATTTCAATCCCAAAGAAAGGAAGGCCAAAGAATGTTAAAACTATAGTACAGCTGCACTCATTTCACATGCTAGCAAGATTATACTCAAAGCCATTCAAACTAGGCTTCAGCACTTTGTGAACCAAGAACTTCCAGAAGTCCAAGCTAGATTTAGAAAAGGCAGAGGAACCAGAGATCAAATCACCAACATCTGTTGGATAATAGAAAAGAAGAGAATTACAGAAAAATATCTACGTCTCTTTCATTGACTATGCTAAAGTCTTTGTGTAGATCACAACAAACTGGAAAATTCTTCAGAGATGGGAATACCAGACCGCTTTACCTGCCTCCTAAGAAACCTGTGTGCAGGTCAAGAAGCAATAGTTAGCATGGGACATGGAACAACCGACTGATTAGATTGGGAAAGCAGTACATAAAGCTGTATATTGTCACCCTGCTTATTTAATTTATATACAGAATGCATCGTGTGAAATGCCAGACTGGGTGAATCACTAGCTGGAATCAAGATTGCTGGGAGAAACATCAACAACCTCACATATGCAGATGACACCATTTTAATGGCAGAAAGTGAAGAGGAACTAAAGAGCATCTTGTTGAGGGTGGAAGAGGAGAATGAAAAAGCTGGCTTAAAACTCAACATAGACAAAACAAAGATCCTTGCATCCTGCCTCATTGCTTCTTGGCAAATAGATGGGGGAAAATTGAAAACAGTGACAGACTTTATTTTCTTGGGTTCAAAATCACTTCATTCGGTGACTGCAGTCATGAAAATTAAAGACACTTGACCTTGGAAGAACAGCTATAACAAATCTACATAGCATATTAAAAAGTAGGGACATTACTTCTCCAACAAAGGTAATTTAGTCAATGCTATGGTTTTCCTGTAGTCATGTCCATATGCTGGAGGTGGACCGTAAAAAAGACTGAGTGCAGAAAATAGATACTTTCCAAATGTGCTGGAGAAGACCCTTGAGAATCCCTTGGACAGCAATGTGTCACACCAGTTAATCCTAAAGGAACTCAACCCTGAATATTCATTGGAAGGACTGATGCTGAAACCCCAATACTATGGCCACCCAATGCAAAGAGCCAACTCATTAGAAAATACCCTAATACTGGGAAAGATTGAGGGCAGGAAAAGAAGGGGATGACAGAGGATGAGATGACTGGATGGCATTACTAATTCAATGAACGTGAGTCTGATCAAACTCTGGGAGATAGCAAAAAACACAGAAGCCTGGCATAGGGTTGCAAAGAGTCAGACACGGCTTAGCAAATGAACAACTGGAGTTGAACAATAACTCCAATATTCTGGCCTGGAGAAATCCATTGACAGAGAAGCCTGGTGGGCTACTGTCCATGGGGTTGCAAAGAGTCAGACATGACTGAGAAACTAACACTTTGATAGAACAACAATAAATATAAATACTAAATTTAATGAATAAAAACCATTTTATAAGTATAAAAAATGAATAAAAGACAGGGGAAATACTTTGACTTTTTCATATTGTATTTGGATTTCTACCATGAACTAGATTTCAGTTCAGCTCAGTTCAGTCACACAGTCATGTCCAACTCTTTGTGACCCCATGAACCGCAGCATGCTGGGCCTCCCTGTCCATCACCAACTCCAAGAGTCCACCCAAACCCATGTCCATTGAGTCAGTGATGCCATCCAACCATCTCATCCTCTGTTGTCCCCTTCTCCTCTTGTGCTCAATATTTCCCAGCATCAAGGTCTTTTCAAATGAGTCAGCTCTTTGCATCAGGTGGCCAAAGGATTGGAGTTTCAGCTTCAATATCAGTCCTTCCAATGAACACCCAGGACTGATCTCCTTTAGGATGGAATGGTTGGATCGCCTTGCAGTCCAAGGGACTCTCAAGAGTCTTCTCCAACACCACAGTTCAAAAGCATCAATTCTTTGGCGCTCAGCTTTCTTTACAGTCCAACATTCACACCCATACATGACTACTGGAAAAACCATAGCCTTCACTAGACAGATCTTTGTTGACAAAATAATGTCTCTGCTTTTTAATATGCTGTCTAGGTTGGTCATAACTTTCCTTCCAAGGAGTAAGCATCTTTGAATTTCATGGCTGCAATCACCATCTACAGTGATTTTGGAGCCCAGAATAATAAAGTCAGCTGCTGTTTCCTCTGTTTCCCCATCTATTTGCCACGAAGTGATGGGACTGGATGCCATGATCTTAGTTTTCTGAATGTTGAGCTTTAATTTATTGAAAGACAACAAACTAAGAAGGCATCTCCGCTTGGGAGAAACTCCATCCTCACATCCCAGGCTTTGACTTAGCTAGGGGAAACTTTAAACTAGTAGGAAGGGTCAGTAAAGAGTTCTTTCCTCATCTCCTTTGGGCTCACAGCCACTGGGCCTCATCATGACATTCTTCCTAAGGACAGTTTTCTCACCATCGGCCCTTAGGACCACTTGCATCAGAATTCCCTGGCCACATAGTTCAAGAATGAATGTCACTGGAGCTGGAGCTGTGATCTGCATCTTTAATAAGCTCACCAGGGGATACTAGGGGACATTAAAGTTAGGAACCACTGCTCTAGGGCATGTGTCCTGGAGGAAGAAACAAGAAAACTGAGCAATTAATACATGTTTAATGCATGTTTAATGTCTCTAACCAAGAACTTGGAGCCCTGTTCCCTTGCATCCCTTCCCTGGTGGACAGAGCACAGACTTCACGTCTTCATTACTGACATTGGTGAATTAAGGATCAAGCTATTTTTTCTCTGGTGCTGGTGAGTGATTCAGGACCACAGAAGTGGATAAATCTGGTCTCCAGTTGTCCTACAGAATTCTGAGAATCCAGTTCTTACTCAAGGCAGCTAGATCATTAGAGCTTAAAGTTCAGAGAACTGGGTCTCCTACACCAATAGCAGGTGTGTGTGTGTGTGTGTGTGTGTGTGTGTGTGTGTGTGTGTATGTGTGTGGTATGTGTGTGTGTATCTGTATACTGGTGTTCAGCACTTCTCTGTGCTCTTGCTTATGATACATTTTATTACTAGTTCTTAAAGACTAGGGAGAAGGCATATCAGGGCATATCTCTTTGACACATCTTGGCAGCAACTGTTTTTATTTTGGGTTAGAGACCTCTTCAACAAGAGGATTTTGTTGAATCAGGAGGGTATTGGAGAATGATAAATATGAGTACCAGTAAAAATACATACAACTGCTAGTAATATTTTTTAGTTCGTAGAGCAGTGATATTGCAAAATTGAACTCTAAGATACTCTAAGTTCAGTTGATGGGTAAGCGTCTTCTTTTTCTTCAACTTTATACATAATGGAACTGGCTATTTATTGCTTATTTATTTTTAAAGAATTTTTTTATGTGGATCATTTTTAAAATTCTTTGCTGAATTTGTTACCATATTGTTTTGTTTCCTGTTTGGGTTTTTAGCTGTAAGTCATGTGATATCTTTATACCTGGAACAGGGATTGAACCCACACCCCCTGACTTGGAAGTTGAAGTCTAAGCAGTGAATCGCCAGGAAATTCCTTGGCTGTGCATTTTTGCTCCACTTTCCTTCAAGAATTCGAAGGAAACATCCTCCTTATACTCTGTTGAAACATACACATTGTTGAAATGTCCTCCTTATACTTTACATACGAGAGGACTTTGAAGTCAGATTTCTGTAGGTCAGTATGTCACAACCTGAAGGTTCAGCCTTATGATTTTATGTACAGAAACAGAAGAGAAATTAGGGAGGTTTTAAACTTACTATTTCTCTGCTAAGACATTGTGATAATTTCTCTTTATTGAGATGATGGAAAAATGCCACTGAGCCATTTTCTTTTCTGTATCAAACTGTCTTCTTGGTTGGTAAATTCCTGCATTATACATGGTAATACCATTCATCTTAGGGCTTTTTGCAGGGACATGGCAATGCAGACAGACTGGCATATTCATCAAGAGAAAGGACTCATTTATATACACCTGATGCAATCAAAATGTGCTTCTTTCACTGTCCTTTCATTCCCAGCAGACAGGAGAGGAGCATGAAGAGGGAGAACCAGAGCAGCATGTCAGAGTTCCTCCTCCTGGGACTGCCCATCCGGCCAGAGCAGCAGGGCATGTTCTTTGCCCTGTTCCTGGGCGTGTACCTGACCACGGTGCTGGGCAACCTGCTCATCCTCCTGCTCATCAGGCTGGACGCTCGACTCTACACCCCCATGTACTTCTTCCTCAGCCACTTGGCCCTCACTGACATCTCCTTTTCATCTGTCACTGTCCCTAAGATGCTGATAAACATGCAGACTCAGGGTCAATCCATCCCCTATGCAGGGTGCATAACACAGATGTATTTTTTCATATTTTTTACTGGTCTGGATGATTTCCTGCTCACCTCGATGGCCTACGATCGGTACATGGCCATCTGCCACCCTCTCCACTACACCACCGTCATGGGACAGGGGCTGTGCACCTTACTAGTAACTGTGTCCTGGATTCTCTCCTGTGCCAACGCCCTGTGTCACACCCTCCTCCTGACCCGGCTGTCCTTTTGTGCTGACCACAGCATCCCCCATTTCTTCTGTGACCTTGGTGCCCTGCTGAAGCTCTCCTGCTCAGACACATCCCTCAATGAGCTGGCCATTTTCACAGCAGGAGTGGCCGACATCATCCTCCCACTAGTATGCATCCTGATCTCTTATGGACACATCGGGGCCACCATCCTGAAGGTCCCCTCCACCAAGGGGATCTGCAAAGCATTGTCCACATGTGGCTCCCACCTCTCTGTGGTGTCTCTGTATTATGGAACAATTATTGGACTGTATTTTTTCCCCTCATCCAGCACTTCCAGGGACAAGAGCACCATTGCCTCTGTGATGTACACAGTGGTCACTCCACTGCTGAACCCCTTCATTTATAGCCTAAGGAACAGGGACATGAAGAGGGCCCTGGAGAGACTCTTGCACAGGGCAAAAGTCTTGTCTCAATGATGTTTGCTTGTCTTTGTAACAGACACGTGTGTTCACAGAACCTCAGATCCTATATCCCTAGATTTGATCCCAGCATTGAATAAATATTCAGTAAATGTTTGATAGTTGAATTGCATTCCTTTACAATTATTGTCTATTTACTAACAGTTCATTAGCATAAACTGTGAATTTTGAGTTTATGTTCTTGATTTTTGATCTTGTCTATAAGGCTGAGAATATATAGCTGGTAGTACTTAGTCTCTCCCCTTATATCCTGGGAACTTATTTCTTTTTCAAAAATTTATTTACTTTGTTATTTATTTTTTATTGGAGGATAATTTCTCTGCAATTTTTTTTTTTGCTATACCATAGTGTGAAACAGGTATAAGCACATATATTCTCTCCCTCTTGAGCCTCCCTCCCTCCCATCCCCATGTTTTGCAGCCTTCTATGTCATCACAGAGTACCGCACTGAGTTTCCCGTGCTATGTAGCAGTTTCTCATTAGCAATCTAATTACACATGGTTGTGTACGTATGTCAGTGGTACTCTTTCAGTTTTTTCCACCCTCTCCTTTCCTGTGAGCATACTATGTGAAGGACAGGGGAGCCTGGTATGCTGCAGTCCATGGCCTTGCAGAAAGTCAGACATGTGACTGAATAACAGCAACTCCTCCTTCAACTGTGTCCAGAAATTCATTCTCTATGTCTGCATCTCTATTCTTGCCTGTCTAATCAGTTTCTCACTACCAGTTTTCTAGATTCCATGTATAGACATTAACATACAATATTTAATTTTCTCTTTACTCTGTATGTCAGACCCAGATACTTTGTAGACCCATCCACATGCTGGCATATGGCACAATTTTGTTGCATTTTGTGACTGTATAATATTCCATTGTATATATGTGCCACTTCTTCTGTATCTATTCCTCTGTCAATGGACATTTACTATTGTGCATTAAATAAATACTAATGAGAATCTACTGTACAGCACAGGGAACTCTGCTCAAAGCTCTGTGGTGGCCTAAATGGGAAGGAAATTCAAAAAACAGGGCTATAGATATATATACATATGGCAGATTCATTTTTCTGAGATCAGAAAATAACACAGCATTGTTATGCAACTGTAGCCCAATAAATTTTTATTAAAAAGTTTCTTTGGAATAGCAAATACATTTTATTTTTTTGAAATCAAGATTCTTCTCTTTTCCTTTTAGTGTTCATGACTTTTGTGTCCTATTTAAGAATATACTGCCTACCCTACATTTACCAAAATTTTGTCCAAAGTTTTCTTCAAAATAGTTTTATAGTTATAGTTCTTACTCATTTGACCCATTTTCAGTTATGTTTTGCATGCAGAGCAGCACAAGAGTCCATGTGCACTTAAGACATATTGATACTGAAGCATGCTGGTACCATTTCTTGAAACACTATGCTTGCCACATTAATTGCCTTGGTGCATTGAAAACTATTAATTGACCTTTTGTGTATTGATCTATTTCAAAATATTCACTGTTCTATTCATCTATATTCCTATTCTCATGCAATTATTTTTATTTTGCTTGCTATGGAGCATAAAAAATTTGAAATTAGGTAAACTAAGTATGACAGTTTCCTTTTCATTTTAAGATTTTCTTGTCTTCCCTTTTGCTTCCATGTAATATTAAGAATCAGTTTCTGCAAATGGGTTACTGATATACTGCCTTTGATTGCACTGACCCTATCAATTGGAGGAGAGACCTGGCTCCATAATGATATTGAGTTAACCAGTCTATGTGTAAAGTGTATCTGTATTCATTTGCATCCTCTTTAAATTTACCATGAATGAGTTTGTGGTTTTTAACATACAAGTATTTTGGTAAATTCATCCATAAGCATATTTTGCTTTTTAAACTATTTTAGTTAGTATATTAAAACTTCAATTCTCAGTGCTCACTGCTAGGATATAAAGTATCATTGATTTTTGTTCTTTATTCATCAACTTTGTAATCCTGCTACCTTGCAAAGCTCACTTAGTACAAATAGATTTGGAGAAAGATTTTTTGCTTTCTTTTCCCTCTTTTTGGCCTTCTTTTAGATTAGTTTATACTATTCATTTTATCTCTCTTATCGACATACTACATATGTGTCCTTTTTTGGCATCAGGTTTTTACCCTGTTTTTTCATCTTGTCCCTTTGTGTGTGTGTGTGCCTGCACTATGCAAGATGTGATATGTTTACCAACGTTATACAGAAGCAGAAGACTAATTAGTATGTAACCAGTAGCTGGAGTGACATGCAAGGCTGTGGTGATGTCCACAACTCTAGTCTGTTTGGGGTATAAAGATGGAAATCACAATATTTTGAAAGACTTGGATATTTGATACATGTATAAAATATTATGATGCAACTTTCCTCATTATTATTTATTTCATTCCATAAGCTCTGACTTAGATGATTCCTTAGGTGGATTAAAAGAGCCTGGCTTTATTGCCTCTCTTTCCATGGGCTTCCACCTAGACTTCCATTTTTCATGTATTTTCATGGACATTTTCAAAGTTCGGTTGTTCTCTCTTCAAAGGAGCAAGCCACAGGCATGGGGGAATTCAGACAATGCAGCCTGTTAAAATGGATGCTTTGGAGATAATAAAGTAATCTTGATCAGACAATTGACACAGGAGAAGACTTCAGGATGTACTATAATATTTTTAAAAGTTTTACCTTATTGAAGAATTAGAGAACCTTTGTTAAAGAATCACTCAGTTAACTCAGCAAGAGAGAACTAAAAATTTGAAAATTTATAAGATTAATGTATTGATGTTATATATATCCTATGCACTGATAAGCATAGAAGTAGACTTGCAAATATTATTGCAATAAATATATTTTAGGAAAAGAAAGCTCTAAGATACCATGCAAAATAAATCGCATTTATGCAAATATATCCTAAAAGATGATGCTTTTAAACTGCTACACTCAGTATGCCAGCAAATTTGGAAAAATCGCCAGTGGCCCCAGGACTAAAAAATGGAAGTTTTCATTTCAATCCCAAAGAAAGGCAAGGCCAAAGAATGTTAAAACTACAGTACAGCTGCACTCATTTCACATGCTAGCAAGATTATACTCAAAGTCATTCAAACTAGGCTTCAGCAGTATGTGAACCAAGAACTTCCAGAAGTCCAAGCTAGATTTATAAAAAGTCAGAGGAACCAGAGATCAAATCACATCTGATCACATCACATATTATCCAACATCTGTTGGATAATAGAAACATCAAGAGAATTACAGAAAAACATCTTCTCTTTCACTGAGTACGCTAAAGACTTTGACTATGTAGATCACAACAAACTGTGGGAAATTCTTCAAGAGAAGGAAATACCAGAGCACCTTACCTGTCTCCTGAGAAACCTGTGTGCAGGTCAAGAAGCAATAGTTAGCATGGGACATAGAACAACTGATGGTTTCCAAAATGGGAAAGGAGTACATAAAGGCTGTATATTGTCACTCTGCTTATTTAATTTATATACAGAATGCATCATGTAAAATGCCAGACTGGATGAATCACCAGCTGGAATCAAGATTGCTGGGAGAAATATCAACAACCTCACATATGCAGATGCCATCACTTTAATGGCAGAAAGCAAAGAAGAACTAAAGAGCCCCTTGATGAGGGTGGAAAAGGAGAATGAAAAAGCTGGCTTAAAATGCAACATTCACAAAACAAAGATCATGGCATCCTGTCCCATTGCTCATGACAAATAGATGGGGAAAAAGTGGAAACAGTGACAGATTTTATTTACTTAGGTTCAGAAATCACTTCATTTGGTGACTAGTCATGAAAATTAAAGACACTTGACCTTGGAAGAACAGCTATGACAAATCTACATAGAACATTAAAAAAAAACAGAGACATCACTATTCTAAAAAATGTAATTTAGTCAAAGTATTGGTTTTCCAGTGGTAATGGACGGATGTGAGCATTGGGCCATAAAGAAGACTGAGTTCCGAATATTGATACTTTCGAAATGTGGGGCTGGAGAAGACTCTTGAGAGGCCCTTGGACTGCAAGGAGATTGCACCCGTCAATCATAAAGGAAATCAACCCTGAATATTCATTGGAAGGACTGATGCTGAAGCTGAACTCCAATACTTTGGCCACCTGATGCGAAGAGACAACTCACTGGAACAGACCCTGATGCTAGGAAAGATTGAGGGCAGGAAAAGAAGGGGATGACAGAGGATGAGATGGTTGGATGGCATTACTGACTCAATGAACATAAGTCTGAGCAAACTCTGGAAGATAGCAAAAAACAGGGAAGCCTGGCATGGTGAAGTTCATGGGGTTGCAAGAGGTGGACAGAGCTTAGCAACTGAAAACAACAAATGGAGTTGAACGACAACTCCAATATTCTTCTCTGGAAAATTCCACTGACAGAGGAGCCTGGTGGGCTACTGTCCATGGGGTTGCAAAGAGTCAGACATGACTGAGCAACTAACACTTTGATAGAACAACAACAAATGTAAATATAAAGTTTTGTGAATAAAAACCATTTTAGAAGTATAAAAAATGAATAAAAAGACAAGGGAAATACTTTGACTTTCTCATATTGTATTTGGATCTCTACCATGAAGCAGATTTACTTAGAAGGCAACAAACTAAGAAGGCATCTCGGCTTGGGAGAAAATTCCATCCTCACATCCCAAGCTTTGACTTAACTAGTGGAAACTTTAAGCTTGTAAGAAGGGTCAATAAGGGGGTCTTTCCACATCTCCTTTGGGCTCACACCCACAGGGCATCATCATGACATGCTTCGTAAGGACACCGCTTTCTCAGTGTCGGCCCATAGGACAATGTGTGTCAGAATTCCCTGGCCATAGAGTTCAAGAATGAGCGTCACTGGAGATGGCACTGGGATCTGCATCTTTAATAAGCTCCTCAGCACATTCTAGGGAACATCAAAGTTTAGGAACCACTGCCCTAGGGCATGTGTCCTGGAGGGATAAACAAGAAAACTGAGCAATAAATACATGTTTAATGCATGTCTCTAACGTAGAGCTTTGAGCCCTGTCCAGTTGGGTCCACTCCCTGGTGGACAGAGCAGTCTTTATATCTCCATTTCTGATGTTGGTGAATTGAGGGTCTAGCTCTTTTTTCTCTGATGCTGGTGAGTGGTTCAGGACCACAGAAGTGGATAAATCTAGTCTCCAGGTGTCCTACAAAGAGTCTGCGAAACCAGTTCTTACCCAAGGTAGCTCCATTACTTGAGCATAAAGTTCAGAGAAGAACTGGGTCTCCTACACCAATGGCAGGTGTGTATTTGTGTGTGTGTGTGTGTGTGTGTGTGTGTGTGTGTGTGTGTGTGTGTATACAGGTGCTCAGCACTTCTCTGTGCTCTTGCTTATGATACCTTTACTACTAGTTCTTAAAGATGAAAGGAGAAAGCATATCAGGGCATATCTCTTTGACACCTCTTGGCAGCAACTGTTTTTATTTTGGATTAGGGAACTCTTCAACAAGAGGATTTTGTTGAATATTGGAGGATATTGGAGAATGATAAATTTGAGTACTAGTATCAAAGTGAAAGAGGAGAGTGAAAAAGTTGGCTTAAAACTTAAAATTCAGCCATTCTGACTGGCGGGAAATGGTACCTCATAGTGGTTTTGATTTGTATTTCTCTGATAATGAGTGACGTTGAGCATCTTTTCATGTGTTTGTTAGCCATCTGTATGTATGTCTTCTTTGGAGAAATGTCTATTTAGTTCTTTGGCCCGTTTTTTGATTGGGTCATTTATTTTTCTGGAGTTGAGCTGTAGGAGTTGCTTGTATATTTTTGAGACTAATTCTTTGTCAGTTGCTTCATTTGCTATTATTTTCTCCCATTCTGAAGGCTGCCTTTTCACCTTGCTAATAGTTTCCTTTGTTGTGCAGAAGCTTTTAAGTTTAATTAGGTTCCATTTGTTTATTTTTGCTTTTATTTCCAATATTCTGGGAGGTGGGTCATAGAGGATCCTGCTGTGATGTATGTCGGAGAGTGTTTTGCCTATGTTCTACTGCATCCAAAAGTCTACAAGCAATAAATGCTGGAGAGGGTGTGGAGAAAAGGGAACCCTCTTACACTGTTGGTGGGAATGCAAACTAGTACAGCCACTATGGAGAACAGTGTGGAGATT
The DNA here is from genome assembly GCF_029378745.1 of Bos indicus. Classification (NCBI taxonomy): domain Eukaryota; kingdom Metazoa; phylum Chordata; class Mammalia; order Artiodactyla; family Bovidae; genus Bos; species Bos indicus. Next base: position 93,337,144 of record NC_091770.1, on the reverse strand, counting down.
CCTTAAAAAACTGGAAATAGAACTGCCTTATGATCTAGCAATCCCATTGCTGGGCATACACACTGAGGAAACCAGAAGGGAAAGAGACACGTGTACCCCAATGCTCATTGCAGCACTGTTTATAATAGCAAGGACATGGAAGCAGCCTAGATGCCCATCAGCAGATGAATGGATAAGAAAGCTGTGGTACATGTACACAATGGAGTATTACTCAACCATTAAAAAGAATACATTTGAATCAGTTCTAATGAGGTGGATGAAACTGGAGCCTATTATACAGAGTGAAGTAAGCCAGAAAGAAAAACACCAATACAGTATACTAATGCATATATATGGAATTTAGAAAGATGGTAACAATAACCCTGTGTATGAGACAGCAAAAGAGACACTGATGTATAGATCAGTCTTATGAACTCTGTGGGAGAGGGAGAGGGTGGGGAGATTTGGGAGAATGGCATTGAAACATGTATAATATCATGTATGAAACGAGTCGCCAGTCCAGGTTCGATGCACGATGCTGGATGCTTGGGGCTGGTGCACTGGGACGACCCAGAGGGAGGGTATGGGGAGGGAGGAGGGTTCAGGATGGGGAACACAGGTATACCTGTGGCGGATTCATTTCGATATTTGGCAAAACTAATACAATAATGTAAAGTTTAAAAATAAAATAAAATTAAAAAAAAAAAAACTTAAAATTCAGAGAACTAAGATCATGGTATCTGGTCCCATCACTTCATGGCAAATAGATGGGGAAACAGTGGAAACAGTGGCCGATTTTATTTTTGGGGGGGCTCCAAAATCACTGCAGATGGTGATTGCAGCCATGAAATTAAAAGATGCTTATTCCTTGGAAGGAAAGTTATGACCAACTTAGACAGTACATTAAAAAGCAAAGACATTACTTTGTCAACAAAGGTCTGTCTAGTCAAGGCTATGGTTTTTCCAGTAGTTATGTATAGATGTTAGAGTTTCTATAAAGAAAGCTGAGCACAGAAGAATTGATGCTTTTTTTTAAATTTTATTTTATTTTTAAACTTTACATAATTGTATTAGTTTTGCCAAATATCAAAATGAATCCGCCACAGGTATACATGTGTTCCCCATCCTGAACCCTCCTCCCTCCTCCCTCCCCATACCATCCCTCTGGGTCTAACTGTGGTGTTGGAGAAGACTCTTGAGAGTCCGTTGGACTGCAAGGTGATCCAGCCATTCCATCCTAAAGGAGATCAGTCCTGGGTGTTCACTGGAAGGACTCATGTTGAAGCTGAAGCTCCAATACTTTGGCCACCTGATGTGAAGAGCTGACTCATTTGAAAAGACCCTGATGCTGGGAAAGATAGAGGGCAGGAAGAGAAGGGGACGACAGAGGATAGATGGTTGGATGGCATCACTGACTCAATGGACGTGAGTCTGGGTGGACTCTTGGAGTTGGTGATGGACAGGGAGGCCTGGCGTGCTGCAGTTCATGGGGTTTCAAAGAGTCAGACACTACTGAGCAACTGAACTGAACTGAAGTGAAACTGCTATAAAGTACTGTAACTGCCAGTAATATTTTTACTTCATAGAGCAGTGATATTGCAAGATTGAGCTCTAAGATACTCTGAGCTCAGTTGACAGTTAAGCTTCTTTCTTCAGCCTTTATACATAATGGAACTGACTATATTTGCTTATTTATTTTTAAAGAAATTTTTTCCTGTGGATCATTTTTTAAATTCTTTGCTGAATTTGTTACCACATTGTTTTGCTTCATGTTTTGGTTTTTAGTCATAAGGCATGTGATATCTTTATACATGGACCAGGGATTGAACCCACACTCCCTGACTTGCAAGGTGAAGTCTTAAGCACTGGGCTGCCAGGAAATTCCTTGGCTGTGTATTTTTGACCCACTTTCCTTTGAGAATTTGTTGATGAAACATCCTCCTTATACTTGATATATGAAAGGACTTTGAAGTCAGATTTCAATACGTCAATATGTCACAGCCTGAAGGTCTAAACCCTCTGATTATATGTACAGAAATAGAAGAGAAATTAGGGAGGTTTTTAACTTACTATTTCTCTGCTAAGACAGTGTGACACTTTCTGTTTACTGAGGTGATGGAAAAATGCCACTGGGCCAGTATCTCCTTTGTATCAAACTCTTCTTGGTTGGTAAATTCCCTCATTATACATGGTAATACCATTCATCTTAGGGGTTTCTGCAGGGACATGGCAATGCAGACAGACACTGACATATTCACCAAGAGAAAGGACTCATTTATATATGTCTGCTGCAATCAAAATGTGCTTCTTTCACTGTCCTTTCATTCCCAGCAGACAGGAGAAGAGCATCAACAGGGAGAATCATAGCAGCATGTCCGAGTTCCTCCTTCTGGGGCTCCCCATCCGGCCAGATCATCAGAGCATGTTCTTTGCCCTGTTCCTGGGCATGTACCTGACCACGGTGCTGGGCAATGTGCTCATCCTCCTGCTCATCAGGCTGGACCCTCACCTCCACTCCCCCATGTACTTCTTCCTCAGCCACTTGGCCCTCACTGACGTCTCCTTCTCATCTGTCATCATCCCTAAGATGCTCGTGAACATGCAGACTCAGGATCAATCCATCCCCTATGCAGGATGTGTAACACAGATGTATTTTTTCCTATTTTTTACTAATCTGGATGATTTCCTGCTCACCTCGATGGCCTATGATCGGTATATGGCCGTCTGCCACCCTCTCCACTACACCACCATCATGGGACAGGGGCTGTGCACCTTACTAGTAACTGCATCCTGGATTCTCTCCTGTGCCAGTGCCCTGTGTCACACCCTCCTCCTTACCCGGCTGTCCTTTTGTGCTGACCTCAGCATCCCCCATTTCTTCTGTGACCTTGGTGCCCTGCTGAAGCTCTCTTGCTCAGACACATCCCTCAATGAGCTGGCCATTTTCACAGCAGGAGTGGCCGTCATCGTCCTCCCACTAGTATGCATCCTGATCTCTTATGGCCGCATCGGGGCCACCATCCTGAAGGTCCCCTCCACCAAGGGGATCTGCAAAGCATTGTCCACATGTGGCTCTCACCTCTCTGTGGTGTCTCTGTATTATGGAACAATTATTGGGCTGTATATTTTCCCCTCATCTAGCACCTCCAGGGACAAGATCACCGTTGTCTCTGTGATGTACACAGTGGTCACTCTACTGCTGAACCCCTTTATTCATAACCTAAGGAACAGGGACATGAAGGAGGCCCTGGAGAGACTCTTGCACAGGGCGAAAGTCTTGTCTCGGTGTTTGCTCATCTTTGTAACAGCCACGTGTGTTCACACAAACCCCAGATCCTACATCGCTACATTTGAGCCTGGCAAGAAATGAATACTCAGTGAATGTTTGACCACTTGATTGCATTCTTTTACAGTTATTGTTCCCTTACAATTTATTAGTATAAATTATGGATTCTGAGTCGATATTCTTGATTTTTGATCTTGTGTATTAGATTGAGAAACTACACAACTGGTAATACTTATGTCTCTAGTCTTATTTCTCAGGAATTTATTAGTTCTTTTTAAAACATATCTGTTGAGCTAAAATCATCATATACACATTGTAAATATTTAATGTTTATATTTGATATTTTGATGTATATACATTGTGAAATAACCACTACAATCAAGTTCACATATTCATCATCATAGTTATCAGTTTAATCCATTTGTGTGTGTGTTTGTTGAGAAGATGTAATTTATTATCCACTTTACTAGTAAATATCAAGCATACAGTATGTGTGTGTTAGTTAAACAGTCATGTCCAACTCTTTGTGACCCCATGGGCTGTAGCCCATCAGGTTCCTCTGTCCATGAAATTCTCGGGCAAGAATACTAGAGTGGGTTGTCATTCCCTTCTCCAGGGGATCTCCCCAACCCAAGGGTCAAACCCAGGTCTCCTGCATTGAAGGCAGATTCTTTACCATCTGAGCCACCAGAAAAGCCATACAATATAGTATGTTTAACTATAGTCCTCTTGCCATACTTTGGACCTCCCGAGAAGTTATACATCTGCATAACTGGAACTTTGTACATTATGCCAAGTGAAATAAGTCAAATTAAAAAAAAAAAACAACATTTCATGATCTCACTTATAAATGGAATCTAAAATAGTCAAATTCATAGAAGCAGAGACCAGAATGGTGATTCCTAGAGGATGGAGAGAAAGAAATGGGGTTCTTATGACCTGCTGGAAGATACTGTCTAACAAGGCTCCCACAGCGTAGAAAGCTTGGGATTTGTAATGTATTTCCTTTAATTTCCTCACTTTCCCTTCAGCGTTCTTTTCAGTTTTTCTTGGTGGTGGTAATAATGGTGGATCAGGAGAAGAAACTGTATAGTAGCCTTTATTGCTTCAGGAAACAATCTACAGATATGAGTTCAGTTCCTCCACTTTAGGACTCAAAGCTTGTTCTTGATTTAGAAACACTGAAACAAAGTCTATGGATTTTTCTGACTGCATGTATGAGTTTCAAGGAGACACCTGCTCAGTCCAGACTGGGACTGGAGTCTTCTGTTGCCCACACTGAATTTGGAGCATGTCACATTCAATGTCAAAATATGTCTCCCAGAAACTCATTTGTACTCAGTTTAGGGAACCTAGGTTTGTGTTATAAGCCAAGTAATCTATTTTCTTTGACATCCAGTGAAGGATCACATAGTTTTCTTTGTTCAGGCTGCAGTCATTTAAGGACAACCATGATCAAATCTGCTTCTGAGGCTCAGCACCACATAGCTGTAAGAGAAGAGCATGTGGGAAAGACAGAGCTCAAGTAAGTTGTATCTGCCATAGGGTACGGCCTCAGACAACTCACTTAACTCCTCTAAATATCAATTTCTCTTGTGTAAATTAAAATATTATAAAACATTTAATGTATTTTTGATTTAAAAATTAAATACTAAATTTGGTCAGCATTACAATTGACCAAGAATAATCAATATTAGCTTTCCCTACTGATTCATCAGAGGTGAATTTTGGAGGAAAATTTGCATAAATATTCCTGAATTATGCCAACTTGGAATCATAGAATAGAGATTATATTCCCAATACAAAGGTAATCTGCACTCCTAAGGACACAGTTACACATCTCGGCTGATGAGGCTAGAACCAAATGACCAAGAAGCAATGGATAAGTTGGTGGCTGAGTAGATGAGGAAAGAGATCAGAAGAGTATCTTACTCTCTACCTGTTTGACATTCACTCAGAGAGTGATCCTTGACCTGGAGCTGATGTGCTCATATTCAGTCATGTCTGACTCTTTGTGAGTAGCCTATGGACTGTAGCCCACCAGGCTCCTCTGTCCATGGGACTTTTCAGTCAAGAATACTGGAGTGGGTTGCCATTTCCTTCTCCAGGGGGTCTTTCCAACCCAGGAATTGAACCTGCATCTCCTATGTCTCCTGAATTTCAGGCAGATTCTTTCCCAGCTGAGGCATTAGGGAAGCCCCTGGAGCTGATGAAGCTGCTATTCAACATCCCAGTTGACTTTGTGGAAGGACAAAATTGTCCCCTACCCCAACCCTGAACAACTAAGCTACAGACATGGAGTTACTGTGTCTGCAGGCTTAGTATCCTCCAGTTCCAGAACCCAAACCTGAACAGAGCTGAAGCCTTTTGTGCTGTCCTAGAGAAAATATGCTGTGGACACACAGCATATTTGGCCTGGACACACCCATGAGTGCCTGGCTCAGCATCCCTGTTGGCACTAGAGTTCTGTTTTGGATCCCTGATCATCTACCTGGTTGTCTCTGGCTCATTCCCTAAAGAGGTCATTGCTGTTCTTCACATTTTTGGTCATGGATGGGTGACAGTGCTCTTAGTGGATTTTTCTCAAAAAATGTCAAAGGCACTTGTTTGTTGGGAAGAGTTTTATCACCACCTGCTATGCTAGATTGGCTTTCCTTGGTTGTGAACAGTCCAAAGCAAGCTGGTATTCACCATATTGATTTGGTTATGTATATAAAACTTCTGAAAATCTCTTTGAAAGTATGAACTTTATTTGAAGCATTTTCCCTCAGCCATGCCAGGGCTGTCTACACTGTAATAGTCTTAAGTGGGAGAGAGAATAAGTTTCTGACTACCTGCTTTTTTATAAAAGGGCTCCAAGCAAGAGGAAGGCAAGTACCTTGAATAGTGAAGGGGTGACCAGAAACTCTTCATCACCCACCCATGAACAGATCCCAATCAAAAGCACTTCTTTCTCAGATGACACTACCAAAATGCAGAGTTAGAAGTGACTTGTAATCCAGTGTGAATTGTTTTAATGTCAATATCACATTAACCTTATTTGAATTGGGGACCTAAAATAATTGAAGGTTGAATTTAGAGATGGGGGTCTGGATGATAGGATGTAACAGGAGATAAATAAGTTTGGAAATTTAAATACAGCGATAACTATCCTGGTTGTGGGGAACCCAGTCTCATCTAGTCTGTTTGGGACCTGTAGGATAGATGTAAATCCAGCCACCCAACAGGGTTCCTATGTGCACTGCATTGTTACTGGATTAAGATTACCTGAGGGTCAGAATGAGTAGAGAAGGTGAACTGATGGGGGCCAGTGTGAGCAACAGGTTCAGAGTATCAGAAGGGTCATGGATGGCAAGGTTGGTTGGATGCTGTGTTCAGTAATCTCAGGCTAGCCCCTGTCTTGTCCATTTTATGGCCGAGTAGTATTCCATTGTATGTATGTACTACATCTTCTTTACCCATAAACCTGTCATTGAACATTAAGGTTGTTTCTGTATCCTGGCTATTGTAAATTGTGCTGCAATGAATGAATTCAGAGATTAGGATTGACATATATACACTGCTGCCAAGTTGCTTCAGTTGTGTCTGACTCTGTGTGACCCCATGGACTGCAGCCTACCAGGCTTCTCCGTCCATGGGATTCTCCAGGCAAGAACACTGGATTGGGTTGTCTTTTCCTTCTCCAATGCATGAAAGTGGAAAGTGAAAGTGAAGTCGCTCAGTCATGTCTGACTCTTAGTGACCCCATGGACTGCAGCCTACCAGGCTCCTCCATCCATGGGATTTCCAGGCAACAGTACTGGAGTGGGGTGCCATTGTCTTCTCCCATATATATACAGTACCATGTGTAAAATAGGTAGCTAGTGAGAACAGGCTGTGTAGCACAGGGAGCTCAGCTTGGTGCTCTGTGATGAACTAGAGGGGTGGGAGGAAGGTCCAAGAGGAAAGGAATATATGTATACATGTAGCTGATACACTTCATTATATAGCAGAAAGTAACACAACATTGCAGAGTAATCATGCTTCATTACTAAAAAGGGAAAAAAAGAAAGCCCCTCTCACCGAGTCAAGGACCCTAGAGAGACTATCCAGAAAGGAGATCTCGAGGGAACAGAAGCCCCACCTCCAATCAGCAAACAAATGGAATCGTCAAGTACTAAAATGAGGCGTGCTGCTTGAAATGATTCACATTTGTGCCTTCCACTGCTGAAGGCTGGGAGAGTTTAATTCCATGAAGGATGCTCAGTAATGAAAATTAATTTACACATATAGGTATTGTGAGACATTTTAAGACAGACTGAGTATGAGAAACAAACTGCTTTGGGGAGGGGTTTTAGGTAGCCAGTAGACTCCTGATCACACCAGGAGGATGTGAGGAGTCAAAATTTTATGGTCTTTATTTTTAACAATAATATTTTTAATGTGTTTAAGATTCTTAAAGGCAGAGGAAACTTACGTGCCCATAAAAAGATTGGTTTTTCCCCTATCTCTGCAATTGTTTAAGCTTTGGTGCCCCTTTTAGATCTGACAACAAACCTGAAAGTAAATAAGGAAAAGTTTGCAGTGTCACTCCTTCAGGTCACACAAAAGATGCTTGGCATTGAACATTTTGGCCCATAAGTAGGGTGAAGAGGCAGCCCATGGAACTCAATCATCATTCCTGGTTGAAATTTTGGCAAACCATGGAATATAAAGTAACCATCATGGAAACCTAAACATTGAAATATCAGTCTTCTGTCAGGGAAGTCTTTACCTATTTTGCATCTCCTAGAATGGACTTCTACTCTTTATTTCTTTTGTTCAAACCTCCACTTAGTGCTATAAACATAGAGATGACCACCAATTTTATGATTGACAAATTAACAACCTGGAATGAAAGTGTCATGAAAGCAAGGTCAGTGTCTTGTTCAGGGTTCTATTTCCAGAACTTATTAAACCTCCCCCCACATAATAGGTGTCTGGTGTATATTTGTTTAATGAATGGATCTCAAAGAAAAGATTTTTATACCTTTTCAGTGAAAGAGGGATGAAGATTGAGAATGATGCTAATAATAATAGCCATCATTTATTAAAAACATCCTATTATGAGCCAGTATACTACACACATTTTCTAGTTTATCTTAGTTAATCCTCCAAGTCACATTATTAAATAGAGATTACATTTCCATTTTACTGATGAGAAGTCTAAGTTTCAGCAAGGTTAGGTAACTTTTATGACTATTGTGTGGCAGATCAAAACTGAAGCCAAGTTTGACTTCAAGTCTATGTCTTTTCACTGAAAGTTACTATCACTAGAGCTAAGAAGCAGTAATTCTCCTATGACTGAGGAGCCTCTTAAGGGCCACCTTCATGTCCTTGTTTCATAGGCTGTAGATGAAGGGGTTCAGCATGGGGATCACTAGAGTGTACATTGCAGCTGCTGCAATGTCCTTGTCTTCAGAGGTAACGGATGGAGGACACAGATAGGCACTGAACAGGGTCCCATAGAAGACACAGATGACACAGAGATGGGAACTGCAGGTGGAAAAGGCCTTGCTACCCCCACCTGGCGTTCGGACCCTCAGAACGGCAGATACAATGTGAATGTAGGAGATGACAATGCATATGAAGGGGACCATCAGCACGGTGCCTCCTAAGGCAAAGACCATCAACTCATTGATGTGGGTGTCAGAACAGGACAGCTTCAGGACAGGAATTATGTCACAGAAAAAGTGAGCTATTTCCCCAACAACACAGAAGGACAGCCGAGCCATGAGGAGGGTGTGAGTCAAGGCAACAATGTGGGTGAGGATCCAACACAGTGCAAGCAGCAGGGAACAGACTCGCAGACTCATAACCGTGCAGTAGTGGAGAGGGCGGCAAATGGCCACGTAGCGATCGTATGCCATCACGGCCAGGAAGAAGCTGTCCAGATCACCGAACATCAGAAAGAAGTACATCTGTGTGAGGCAGCCAACATAGGAGATGGTATGAAGTTGTGTCTGTACATTTACCAGCATCTTGGTTACTGTGGAGGATGTTAAACCCATGTCAACAAAAGACAGGTTGGCCAAAAAGAAGTACATGGGGGTGTGGAGGTGTGGGTCAGAGCTGATGGCCAGGATGATGAGCACGTTCCCCATCAAGGTGACAAGATACATACACAGGAAAATTCCAAAGAGTAACTGCCGTTGCTCTGGCGAGCCAGGTATTCCTCGCAGGAAAAATTCAGAAATTCTGGTTTGGTTTTCCATGACTGCTGCACCTGGAAGGTAGGAGGAGAGTTAGAATGCTGGATTTCTTCTAGAACTCTGCCTGTGCTGTCTGTCAAATTTCCCAACTCCCAAATCTCCGTTTTATTTCATTTTCATCCCCAATCTGGACTTCATCTCCAATCTGACCATACTTCTTTCTTTCCTCCTTATGAATATCATAGCTTTTTTTCTTTCCTCTCTCTTCCCTCTGGTCAATCTTTTATACAGAAATGATTCTTTTAGGGAGTCTCTGGGCATATTCAGCTTCAGTCTTACAAAGTTTTGGTCTACTTTTGCAGCCCTGTATCAGTGTCATCATTTTTAGTAGCATGGATACATGCGTAGGTGGAGGTGAGCTAAATCTTATACTTTGTTGATAGCTCCTGAATTCCATAAAAAATTGTTTTTAAAGCCCTCACAATATCTCATTTTAAACTGAAGGGCATTATTTTCTTATCTTTTCTTCTGAAATAGAAACTATGGAGCGCATTTTTCGCCTGCCTTTCAGTTTTCATCATTGGCATAGGGTCATCCTGCAGCTAACATTTGCGTCCACTTGCTACATGTCATGTGCTCAACTAAGCACTTCATACAGACTGTCTGCTTTAGCCCTTAAACAAAACAAGGAAGGAGAGATTGTTATGCTTAAGGCCGTGTGTTGAAGAAAACTGAGGCTAAGATTACTTGAATCATTTGCACCAAAAATTTGCAAATATTGGAGCTAGAATTCAAACCCATGCACTAGATGCCAGAGACTGAATAGTAAATCAATATAGATAGAAAGTGGTTTTCTATTTATATTTTATTTTATATTTTATCTTTATACTTTATATTTATATTTTATCTCTAAGTATTTCTATTTTATTTTTTAATTTAAATTTATTTATTTTAATTGGAGGCTAATTACCTTACAATATTGTATTGGTTTTGCCATACATCAACATGAATCCACCATAGGTGCACTGGGATGACCCAGAAGTATTTTTATTTTAGAATCTTTAACCTCACCTTGTGGTTTTTCTATCTTACATACTTATTTTTCATAGAAGAATAATGAAATTTAAGAACTAGATAGAACCTACAGGATCATATGGCATTCCTGGGTGATTCAGTGGTAAAGAATCCACCTGCCAATACAGGAATCGAAGGAGATGCAGAGTCAATCCCTGGGTCAAGAATATCCCCTGGAGGAGGAAATGGTCCCCAGTTCAGTATTCTTGTCAGGAAAGTCCCATAGACAGAGGAGCCTGCTGAGCTGCAGTCTGTGGGGTCACAAAGAGTTGGACATGAATGAGTGACTGAGCACACACACACATACAAGATCATGGTCTAGAGATCCCCAAACATTGGTCACAATCATAACCAAATGAGACGCTTTTAAAAAATACAGACTCTTCAGACTTACCCAGATTTACTGAGTTAAATTTTTTAGGATATAGTCTGGTTACCCAGTTTAAATACTGGGTATTATTTAAAAACAAAAGCTAAATTCTCAAGTATTTTAATGCTCATCAGAGACTAAGAAGGGCTTCCCTCATGGCTCAGATGGTAAGAATCTCCCTGCAATGCAAGAGACCTGGATTCCATACCAGGGTCCGGAAGGTCTGCTGGAGAAAGAAAGGACAATCCACTCCAGCATTCTTGTCTGAAGAATTCCACGGACAGAGGAGCCTGGCGGGCTACAATCCATGGGTCACAAGAAGTTGGACACAACTGAGTGATTAACACTTTCACTTTTTCAGAGACTAAGAATAAATAATTTTGCTTAATTCTTCCATTTGATTCACACATGAATAAGCTAAAGTTCAAAAATAAAGTTATTGAAATAATTTACACTGTGCTTTAGAGGAAGATATGGAATGACAACCGGGATATTCAGCCTCTCTGACTATTGCCCTTTCTGTTAAGGCAGTTATGTTTATCATTATTTTTTTTGTTGTTGTTATCAGTATCTTGCAGGTCTAAATATGTTCCTATTCTTAACTTCTATTCAAAATCCACACTTAAATAAAAAGTTACCTATAGATGGACAAGAAGATTTACTGAAACATTATTCATATTTTGAAGTTAATACTTCATGAACATGAAGAATATCTGAACACTATTGCATATTTATTTATTCCTGAACCCTATACTAATTTAGGAATGTATCTCAGAACTATATAACTTTTCCCAAGACATCATAAAACCACAAACTAAGTTATTTTTCTCCTACTCCATCTTTCCGTGGACAATATGATGCCTCACAAAGATTGGACTCCCCTGATTGGGCACATTCTAATAATCATGTTCTGGAAAGTGACAGATTCTTAAAACCCAAATGATTGTGTATCTCATTGAGAGGAGAGTGATACAGATTGAGTGACTAGACAATTTTATGCTTTCCTAACTGCAGACCTTGCCTTTAGTGAGAAAGTCCACTCATCGCCACAAAGCTTCTCAAGGGGACTGTAAGTTATCTTAGGATGGAGTTGCATTTGTTTCACTATATCTGTCAGCCTGTAAGCCTGAATCAGGTTATTCCCTTAGTGCTCTCTTCATCAATCAGATCAGATCAGATCAGTCACTCAGTCGTGTCCGACTCTTTGCGACCCCATGAATCGCAGCACGCCAGGCCTCCCTGTCCATCATCAACTCCCAGAGTTCACTCAGACTCACTTCCATCGAGTCAGTGATGCCATCCAGCCATCTCACCCTCTGTCGTCCCCTTCTCCTCCTGCCCCCAATCCCTCCCAGCATCAGAGTCTTTTCCAATGAGTCAACTCTTCTCATGAGGTGGCCAAAGTACTGGAGTTTCAGCTTTAGCATCATTCCTTCCAAAGAAATCCCAGGGCTGATCTCCTTTAAATAGACTAATTGGATCTCCTTGCAGTCCAGGGGACTCTCAAGAGTCTTCTCCAACACCACAGTTCAAAAGCATCAATTCTTCGGTGCTCAGCCTTCTTCATAGTCCAACTCTCACATCCATACATGACCACAGGAAAAACCATAGCCTTGATTAGACGGACCTTTGTTGGCAAAGTAATGTCTCTGCTTTTGAATATGCTATCTAGGTTGGTCATAACTTTCCTTCCAAGGAGTAAGCATCTTTTAATTTCATGGCTGCAGTCACCATCTGCAGTGATTTTGGAGCCCAGAAAAATAAAGTCTGATGCTGTTTCTACTGTTTCCCCATCTATTTCCCATGAAGTGGTGGGACCGGATGCCATGATCTTCATTTTCTGAATGTTGAGCTTTAAGCCAACTTTTTCACTCTTCACTTTCATCTTCATCAAGAGGCTTTTGAGTTCCTCTTCACTTTCTGCCATAAGGGTGGTGTCATCTGCATATCTGAAGTTATTGATATTTCTCCCAGCAATCTTGATTCCAGTTTGTGTTTCTTCCAGTCCAGCGTTTCTCATGATGTACTCTGCATATAAGTTAAATAAACAGGGTGACAATATACAGCCTTGATGAACTCCTTTTCCTATTTGGAACCAGTCTGTTGTTCCATGTCCAGTTCTCACTGTTGCTTCCTGACCTGCATACAAATTCTCTTCATCAATAGCACTGACCATTTAACATCAGAAAAATTTCAAAATCCTCAACAAAGGGTCTAAAACTCTGCATTGTCAACCCTGCTTTTTACCTTTGTCTTTTTTATTTTTTTCTATCAAGGGCCTTACCCTTTGATTCTGTTGTCCTATTCTTTGGTTCTTCTTTCCCTAAAAGAGTTTCTCAACCTTCATCCTGACTATAACCTCAAAAAACTCTACAGCTCTGAGAGACAAAAAGAGAAGCTCCAGATCCTTGGGCCAACCTCTGGCTTTGTCACCCAAGTGATAAGTTCCCTTTACTTACTTCTGCTGCTTTTTCACCTACTGTGTCTGCCAACAGGTAAAAGATGGCTTGACCTTGATGGAGAGGATTTTTCCAAAGGCAGGGCTTACTAGTTTGCAACTGTTTGTCTCATTTCTCTTCTTACTGCTATACCAGTTACCAGGAAAAAGGCACTATGCTGCTGCTGCTGCTGCTGCTGCTGCTAAGTCACTTCAGTCGTGTCCGACTCTGTGTGACCCCAGAGACGGCAGCCCACCAGGCTCCCCCATCCCTGGGATTCTCCAGGCAAGAACACTGGAGTGGGTTGCCATTTCCTTCTCCAATGCATGAAAGTGAAAAGTGAAAGTGAAGTCGCTCAGTCGTATCCGACTCCTAGCGACCCCTTGGACTGCAGCCTACCAGGCTCCTCCATCCATGGGTTTTTCCAGGCAAGAGTACTGGAGTGGGTTGCCATTGCCTTCTCCGAGAAGGCACTATGGTTATCTTTAATTTGGAAGGAAGGAGGAAAGAGCTCAGATTCTTCCTGACAACCTTTGTGATGGGATTATGTGGAATCAGGATTTAGGATCAAGAATAATAAATACAATTGACAAATATCCAGAAACATAAGTCAGATTGTTAAACTGATGTTATAAACAAGTTTAGGGTGAGGAAGGGAGAGAAAGAAATACCAGAATTCCCAGTAAGAAGCCCAAGAAATCAGCAGAAGATTGCAAAGGCAAACCATGGCTAGGTGTGAAGGGGAAGTTAGAGCAATCACAGTTACCTTTGCCATCTGGAACAGAGAAGCCCAGAATGAAGAGTATTTAAGACTGTCTGGGGCACATGGTACCGGAGAAGGCAATGGCACCCCACTCCAGTGTTCTTGCCTGGAGAATCCCAGGGACGGGGGAGCCTGGTGGGCTGCCATCTATGGGGTCGCACAGAGTTGGACGCAACTGAAGTGATTTAGCAGCAGCAGCGGCACATGGTACACTGACCCCACTCAGGTCTACAGAAATTTTGAAATATTTTATATTTTGAAACCTGAACAAGGGACTCAGGAATGGAGAGGACTCATCAGACTATACCAGGAAGAGGCTGAACAGGGCTCTACATTGGCCATATGTAGACAGGGCGTCATGGGAAAGAGTTCCCCAGAGCCTTGTTAGAACAGTCATAATTGCCCAGTTTCTCCTCTGTATCTCATATAATAGATTAAATTAGTACAGTGTTGGCTTCATTAAAACAACTTGGAAGCTTTACTGCTTTCTCTTGTTAAATGGTAGCATTAAGGATTGGTGTTATTTGTATTGATTTGTAATCGCAGTCCGTGACAAAAATGCCACTTTCTATGTAAAGAAGTCTCCTAGCTGCCCCCTTGCAACAAGATTCCTGCCCCTAAGCTCCTCCTTTAAAGAAATCCAGAAACTGCCTGTATTCACATGTGCAGTTTAGTGGCATACGACATACTTAAAGAATTCTTGAACTTCTGGTTAAAGATGTTATATTAGAGCCATGCATTCACTTTTACTGTCCCCTCAAACCTACTAAAAATAAAGTGACTTAAAAAAAATTTTTTTTAATATAAATTTATTTATTTTAATTGGAGGTTAATTACTTTACCATATTGTATTGATTTTGCCAAACATCAACATGAATCTGCCACAGGTATACACGTGTTCCCCATCCTGAAACCCCCTCTTACTTCCCTCCCCATACCATCCCTCTGGGTCGTCTCAGTGCACCAGCCCCAGGCATCCAGTATCATGCATCGAACCTGGACTGGTGACTCGTTTCATATATGATATTAAGTGATGTTTTAAAAAAAGACATAAAACTCATGAAGGCAGAGAAGAGTGGAAAGCAAACAGTAGTAAAATTTCAGAAGTTGGAAAGCAAAGGGATGAGTGAGTGGTGATCAAAACGCTCTTTCTTTCCTCAACTTGACTAAATGTTAGACAGTTTTTTCCTGACTATAGACTGCTGACCTCCCATTTTTTAGAACATCTAACTTTAGAAAAATTGTGTTTTAAAATTCTTTCTTAGCCCTTTTGGGCTGTAAATCTCCCAGGCTCTTTTCTGTTATACTGTTCTTATACCTTAGGAATGTCTTTCTCAAGGTTCTGGGAGCTATCCCTTTGAAATGTAATTATCAATAAAGATAACACCCCTGTCTCCCAGTCTCTGTGAAAGGGTAGGAACCTAACTTCAATAGATGCCTATTAGCAAACATATTAATAGATGGCCTATATCTCTGACCTCCCTTCTTTATAACACCCTCCGATACTTTTCAACTAGATAATCCCAGCTCTCATAAATCCCCTTGCCTTTTGTTTCAGCAGAATTGACTTCAGTCTGTCTCTTCAATTGCAGTATTCTTGAATAAAGTCTTCCTTGCTTCTTTAAGTCCACATGTGTAATTTATCTTTGACAGTGGTGAGTGGGTTAACAGACACGAAGAAGCTAGATACTAAGCTGGTGGTAGATGAAATAAAATAATCAATTTTGTCAATACTGAAGAATCCACAAAAAAACAGAACCTGGGAGCTCTGGGCATATGAAATAAACTCAGAGGTGATAGCTATTTCAGAAACTGAATCTCTAGATTCTAGTTTTCACTCCTCACTACTGGAATACTGTCTTCTTCTATCCCAGTGGAAGTTGGTAGTTTTACTTTCTGGAGAAGTTGTGACTAGGAGTTGTCACATAAAATTCAGATTAGTGAATCATATACAAAAAAGAGAATTACATGACTATGTGCATGCGTGCTAAGTTCAGTCATGTCCAACTCTGTGCAACCCTGTGGACTGTCGCCCTCCAGGCTCCTCTGTCCATGGGGATTCTCCAGGCAAGAATCTGGAGTGAGTTGCCATGCCCTCCTCCAAGGGATCTTCCCCAACCAGGGATAAACCCAACTCTCTTGTGTCTCCTGCATTGGCTGTGCTGTGCTTAGTTGCTCAGTCGTGTCCTACTCTTTGCGACACCATGAACTGCAGCCCACTAGGCTCTTCTGTCCATAGGGATTTTCAGGCAAGAATACTGGAGTGGGTTGCCATGCCCACCTCCAGGGGATCTTCCCAACCCAGAAATTGAACCCAGATCTCCCACATTTCAGGCGGATTCTTTACCGTCTGAGCCACCAGGCATTAGCAGATGGGTTCTTTACCACTAACACCACCAGGGAAGCCTTTTGCATGACTCTGTGTGTGTGTGTGAGTGGGTGTGTGCGTGCGCATGTGGAAGCGTGCATGCGCGCTAAGTCCTTCAGTCGTGACTGACTCTTTGCAACCCTATAACATAGCCTGCCAGGCTCCTCTGTCCATTGGATTCCCCAGGCAAGGATACTGGAGTGGGTTGCCATTTCCTTCCCCAAGGGGTCTTCTTGATCCAGGGAGGGAACCTACCTAGCCTGCATTGGCAGGGCGTTTTTTACCACTAGCACCACGTGGGAAGCCCTTACATGACTATCAGTTCAGTTCAGTCGCTCAGTGTGTCCGACTCTTTGTGACCCCATGAACTGCAGCATGCCAGGCCTCCCTGCCCATCACCAGCTCTTGGAGTCCACCCAAACCCATATCCATCGAGTTGGTGATGCCATCCAACCATCTCATCGTCTGTTGTCCCCTTCTCCTCCTGCCCTCAATCTTTCCCAGCATCAGGGTCTTTTCCAATGAGTCAGCTCTTCGCATGAGGTTGCCAAAGTATTGGAGTTTCAGCTTCAACATCACTCCTTCCAATGAACACCCAAGACTGATCTCCATTAGGATGGACTGGTTGGATCTCCTTGCAGTCCAAGGGACTCTCAAGAGTCTTCTCCAACATCATAGTTCAAAAGCATTAATTCTTTGGTGTTCAGCTTTCTTTATAGTCCAACTCTCACATCCATACATGACCACTGGAAAAACCATAACCTTGACTAGATGGACCTTCGTTGACAAAGTAATGTCTCTGCTTTTTAATAACGCTCCTTCCAAGGAGTAAATGTCTTTTAATTTCATGGCTGCAATCGCAGTGATTTTGGAGCCCAGAAAAATATATACATGACTATCAGTTCAGTTCAGTTCGGTTCAGTCACTCAGTCGTGTCCGACTCTTTGCGACCCCATGAATCGTAGCATGCCAGGCCTCCCTGTCCATCACCAACTCCCGGAGTTCACTCAGACTCATGTCCATTGAGTCAGTGATGCCATCCAGCCATCTCATCCTCTGTCATCTCCTTCTCCTCCTGCCCCCAATCCCTCCCAGTATCAGAGTCTTTTCCAATGAGTCAACTCTTCACATGAGGTGGCCAAAGTATTGGAGTTTCAGCTTTAGCATCATTCCTTCCAAAGAAATCCCAGAGCTGATCTCCTTCAGAATGGACTGGTTGGATCTCCTTGCAGTCCAAGGGACTCTCAAGAGTTTTCTTCAACACCACAGTTCAAAAGCATCAGTTCTTTGGCACTCAGCTTTCTTCACAGTCCAACTCTCACATCCATACATGACCACTGGAAAAACCATAGCCTTGACTAGACAGACCTTTGTTGGCAAAGTAATGTCTATATAACACCAAATGATGAATCCTGAAACCTAAAGACCTATATCGTGAATACAGAATAGTAAAGAATTTCTTTGACATTCAAGTAGCTGAGCAGAAAAGAACTAAGGATACTGGCATTGGCCTTCCCCTGAAAGTTTTCCCAGCCAGATAATCCTACAGTGAAAATCAAAATCGACAGCTCCTTCTATAAACAGAGGGCTTCCAGGTAGTTCCAGTACAAAATTCATTGTAGTTAGCACTTCAAATTTATATGCTTTTCACAAAATTATCAGCTAATAAGATATTCAAATGAAAAAAATTAATTTGATCTTGACCTCATGCTGTATAAAAAATCAGTTCCAACTACATTCATATACAAATAAAAGACAAAGCAACACAATTTTAGATGAAAACACAAATATCTTTCTAATCAAGAAGTATGCATTGAAACATGTAGAATATCATGTAAGAAACGAGTTGCCAGTCCAGGTTCGATGCGCGATACTGGATGCTTGGGGCTGGTGCACTGGGACGACCCAGAGGGATGGTGTGGGGAGGGAGGAGGGAGGAGGGTTCAGGATGGGGAACACATGTATGCCTGTGGCGGATTCATTTTGATATTTAGCAAAACTAATACAATTATGTAAAGTTAAAAAAAAAAAAAGAAGTATGCAGCTATCTCTTAAATAGGACACAAACAGACTAACTGAAAGTAAATAAATAAGTGGGACCATATTAAAATTAAGAACTTCTAAAAAAATAAAATAAAACAAAAATAAAATTAAGAACTTCTATTTTTCAAAAGGTTCCAGTAAGAGAGTGAAAACTCAACACACAGGCAAGAAGGAGACATGTGTCATGCATGCATTTCACAAAATATTGTATACCAGTGTGTGTGTGTGTATATATATATATATATATATATATATATATATATATATATATAAAACCCTTTTCAAATCAAGGAATAGAAAGAAACTCCAAAATACATTTAAAAATATATCAGAATGTAATATCAAATATTTTTTAAAACACATGAAAATGTTTTCAACCTCATTAGTCATCAGGACAGCTTAAATTTAACCTACAATGTGTTACTACTACACATCTATCAGAATAGCTAAAATGAAAAAGACTGTACCAAAAGTTAGTGAGATTGGAGCAACCAGAATCTCATAACCACTGTCAACACCATAGAACAATCACTCTGAAAAACTAAAGCTGAACCATGCAAACCTTAGGATTCCCAAATTCTACTATTAAACATATATCCAACCAAAATGTGTATACACATTCCTCGAAAGGTCTGGATAAAAATGTTTATACCAGCACTATTCATAAAATACCAAACTGAAAATCACCTAAATAGCTATCAACAATAGATTAGATGAATTATGGTAATTTCCATTAATGAATATCAGCAGCAATGAGAATGAATGAAACACAGGTTTGAGTTTCCCGCTTGCTTCCCTGTCTACTCTCCCACTTCCAGATGATTTCCATTGTAGTTATCCCATGTCTGCATCACTCTTGTATTGGGTATATGTGTAGAGGAAATTAAGTCCAAGGTCTTCAGACTGAAAGGAACAATACATAGAGGGGTGCATCTAAGGAGGCATTTTTCCACTTGGACCTCATTTAGATGACAAGATCTTGGACCTTGACCTCATGTTGCAATGGAATGAGATTCTGAGGCTTTTTTAGTTCAGTTCAGTCACTCGGTCATGTCTGACTCTTGGCAACCCCATGGACTGCAGCACGCCAGGTGTTCATGTCCATCACCAACTCCCGAAGCTTGCTCAAACTCATGTCCATTGAGTCAGTGATGCCATCCAACCATCTCAGCCCTGTCATCCCCTTCTCCTCCTGCCTTCAATCGTTTCCAGCATTAGGGTCTTTTCCAATGAGTCAGTTATCACATCAGGTGGCCAAAATATTGGAGTTTCAGCTTCAGCATCAGCCTTTCCAGTGAATATTCAGAACTGATTTCCTTTAGGATTAACTGGTTTGATCTCCTTGCAGTCCAAGGGACTCTCAAGAGTATTCTCCAACACCACAGTTCAAAAGCATCAATTCTTTGGTGTCAGCTTTCTTTATAGTCCAACTCTCAGATCCATACATGATTACTAGAAAAACCATAGCTTTGACTAGATGGGTCTTTGTTGGCAAAGCAATGTCTCTGATTTTTAATATGCTGTCTAGGTTGGTCATAGCTTTTCTTCCAAGGAACAAGCATCTTTTAATTTCATGGCTGCAGTCACCATCTACAGTGATTATGGAACCCAAGAAAATAGTCTCTCACTGTTTCCATTGTTTCCCCATCTATTTGCCATGAAGTGATGTGCCCGGATGCTATGATCTTCATTTTCTGAATGTTGAGTTTTAAGCCAACCTTTTCCCTCTCCTCTTCCAATTTCATCAAGAGGCTCTTTAGTTCTTCTTCGCTTTCTGCCATAAGGAAGGTGTCATCTGCATATCTAAGGTTATTGATATTTCTCCCAGAAATCTTGATTCCAGCTTGTGCTTCATCCATCTGGCATTTTGCATGATGTGCTCTGCATATAAGTTAAATAAGCAAGGTGACAGTATATAGCCTTGATGTACTGCTTTCCCGATTTGGAGCCAGTCTGTTGTTCTATGACCAGTTCTCACTGTGGCTTCTTGATCTGCATACAGATTTCTCAGAAGGCAGATGAGATGGTCTGGTATCCCCATCTCTTGAAGAATTTTCCACAGTTTGTTGTGATCCACATAGTCAAAGTCTTTGGCATAGTCAATAAAGCAGAAGTAGATGTTTTTCTGGAACTCTCTTGCTTTTTCCATGATCCAACCCATGTTGGCAATCTGATCTCTGGTTCCTCTGCCTTTTCTAAAACCAGCTTGTACATCTGGAAGTTCATGGTTCATGTACTGTTCAAGTCTGGCTTGGAGAACTTTGAGTATTTCTTTGCTAGTGTGTGAGATGAGTGCAATTGTGCCATAGTCTGAGTGTTCTTTGGCATTGCCTTTCTTTGGGACTGGAATGAAAACTGACCTTTTCCAGTCCTGTCACCACAGCTGAATTTTCCAAATTTTCTAGCGTATTGAATCTAGCACTTTCACAGCATCATTTTTTAGGATTTGAAATCACTCAACTGGAATTCCATCACCTCCACTAGCTTTGTCCATAGGAATGCTTCCTAAGGCCCACTTGACTTTGCATTCCAGGACATCTGGCTATAGGTGAGTGATCACGCCATCGTGGTTATCACAGTCATGAACATCTTTTTTGTATAGTTCTTCTGTGTATTCTTGCTACCTCTTCTTAATGTCTTCTGCTTCTGTTGGGTCCATACTATTTCTGTCCTTTATTGTGCCCATCTTTGCATGAAATGTTCCCTTGGTATCTCTAATTTTCTTGAAGAGATCTCTAGACTTTACCATTCTATTGTTTTCCTCTACTTCTTTGCACTGATCCCTGAGAAAGGCTTTCTTATCTGTCCTTGCTATTCTTTGGAACTCCGCATTCAAATGGGTATATCTTTCCTTTTTTCCTTTGCTTTTCACTTCTCTTCTTTTCTCAGCTATTTGTAAGGCCTCCTCAGACAACCATATTGCCTTTTTTCATTTCTTTTTTTTTTTAATTTTATTTATTTTTAAACTTTACATAATTGTATTAGTTTTGCCAAATATTGAAATGAATCCACCACAGGTATACATGTGTTCCCCATCCTGAACCCTCCTCCCTCCTCCCTCCCCATACCATCCCTCTGGGTCATCCCAGTGCACTAGCCCCAAGCATCCAGTATTGTGCATCGAACCTGGACTGGCATCTCGTTTCATACATGATATTTCACATGTTTCAATGCCATTCTCCCAAATCTTCCCACCCTCTCCCTCTCCCACAGAGTCCATAACATTGTTCTATACATCATTGTCTCTTTTGCTGTCTTGTACACAGGGTTATTGTTACCATCTTTCTAAATTCCATATATATGTGTTAGTATACTATATTGGTGTTTTTCCTTCTGGCTTACTTCACTCTGTATAATAGGCTCCAGTTTCATCCACCTCATTAGGACTGATTGATCACTGCCTCCTGTACAATATTATGAACCTCTGTTCCCAGTTCTTCAGGCACTCTGTCTACCAGATCTAATCCCTTGAATCTACTTCTCACTTCTACTGTACAGGCATAAGCAATTTGATTTAGGTCATACCTGAATGGTCTAGTAATTTTCCCCACTTTCTTCAATTTAAGTCTGAATTTGGCATAAGAAGTTCATGATCAGAGCCACAGTCATCTCCCAATCTTGTTTTTTCTGACTGTATAGAGCTTCTCCATCTTTGGCTGCAAAGAATGTAATTAATCAATCTGATTTCAGTATTGACCATCTGGTGATGTCCATGTGTAGAGTCTTCTCTTGTGCTTTAGGAAGAGGGTGTTTGCTATGACCAGTGCATTCTCTTGGCAACACTCTGTTAACCTTTGCCCTGCTCCCTTTTGTACTCAAGGCCAAATTTGCCTGTTACTCCAGATATCTCTTGACTTCCTACTTTTGCATTCCAGTCCACTCTGATGAAAAGGACATCTTTTTTGTGTGTTAGTTCTAGAAGGTCTTGTAGGTCTTCATAGAACTGTTAAACCTCAGCTTCTTCAGCATTACTGGTTGGGTCATAGGTGTGGATTACTGTGATATTGAATGGTTTGCCTTGGAAACGAACGGAGATCATTCTGTTGTTTTTGAGGTTACACCCAAGTACTGTATTTTGGACTCTTTTGTTGACTTTGAGGGCTATTTCATTTCTCCTAAGGGATTCTTTCCCACAGTAGTAGATATAATGGTCATCTGAGTTAAATTCACCCTTTCCAGTTGATTTAGTTCACTTTACTAAAATGTCAGTGTTCACCATTGCCATCTCCTGCTTGACCACTTCCAGTTTACCTTGATTCATGGATCTAACATTCTAGGTTCCTATGCAATATTGTTGTTTACAGCATAGGACTTTATTTCCATCATTAATCATATGCAAAACTAGGTGTTGTTTTTGCTTTGGCTCCATCTCTTCATTCTTTCTGGAGTTATTTCTCCACTGTTCTCCAGTAGCATATCAGACACCTACCAACCTGGGGAGTTCATCTTTCAGTTCCTATCTTTTTGCCTTTTCTTACTGTTTATGGGATTCTCAAGGCAAGAATACTGAAGTGTCTTTCCATTCCCTTCTCTTGTGGGCCATGTTTTGTCAGAACTCTCCGCCATGACCATCCATCTTGGGTGGCTGTCCATCATGGGTGGCCCTACACTGCATGGCTCATAGTTTCATTGAGTTAGACAAGTCTGTAGTCCATGTGGATTCTGAGGCTTTTTGGAAGGAACAAGTCTATTCTGAATCTGGGAAGAATATAAATAATTTGAGTCAAGAATATAAATAATTTGAGTCAGGCTGTGCTAATTGAAAGAGGGTCCCAAATTCTTTCCTATTCTTCCTATGGAGGGATGGAGCTTAACTTCTTTCCCTTAGTCACTGGGCTGGCCTTAGTGATTGATTGCTCTATAGAAGACAGTGAAAATGAGATTCTCAGGTTTCCAAAGCTAGGTTTTATGAAGACCTTGCAGCTTCCATCATGACTTCTTAGATGGTTTGCTCTCAAAATGCCCCACTTCTGAAGCCCGCTGCTGTGCTGTGAGTAGCCCAGACATATATGGAAAGGCCAGGTATAGGTGCTCAGACCCAACAAACAAATGGAGAATGTGTGAGTTACTAAAAAGTGGTACTGATAAAACTGTTGCTGCTGTTAGTCACTCAGTCATGACTGCTGACTCTTTGTGACCCCATGAACTGCAGCCCACCAGGCTTCCCGGTCCTTCAGTATCTCCCTGAGTTTGCTCAAACTCATGTCCATTGAATCTATGATGCCATCCAATTTCATCCTCTGTCACCTGCTTCTCATGCCCTCAATCAAACTAGCTATGTGTGAAAAATTAAAAGTAAAGCTAGATACTTTTTTCTCACTCCACAGCAACATAAATTGCAAGTAAATGAAAAACTTAGTGTAGTGTTCAAAACTAGAAGAAAGAACTAAATGGAATTTCCTTGATCTACAGGATGGAAAGTACTTTTTAGTATAAAAGTAATGGGGAAAATACAAAGCTAAAAATCTGTCAATTTTGACTAAAAAATAATTTAAAAATTTTCTATAAAAATAGATGAACAGTCCAAGTTTGATGCATGAAACAGGGCACTCAAAGCCGGTGCACTGGGCCAACCCAGAGGTATGAGATGCGGAGGGAGCTGGGAGTGGAGTTCAGGATGGGGGACACATGTACACCCATGGCTGATTCATGTCAATGTATGGCAAAAACCACCACAAGATTGTAAAGTAATTAGCCTCCAATTAAAATAAATTAATTAATTTTTTAAAACTTCTATAAATATTCAATGGCAAGGACATAAAAAACACCCCAAATAAAATGTTTTAATTTTGTTTTATTGCATTTAATATCCATTTTAAAAGCACAAACATCCCAGTAGGAAAAAGACAAATATATTAACAGGATAATTTGAAGAATAATTACTCATGGTTAAAAATTAAAAAAAAAAACCCCAAAAACAGTTGATCTTGCTAGTAACCAAAGGCACACACAGAGAAAATGAGATTTTCACATAGAAAATTAGATTATTCTGTACCAGTGATATTGCTAATGAACATAGTGTGGGCGGCTGCGCCAGCGCACACAGCACTGCCGAGAGGAGCTATCCCACGTCCGAGGTCGGGGGCAGAATCCGGGAGGACACCATGTCCGAGGGGCAGCGGCCAAGAGGAGCTACCCCATTCCTGGCACCAGGGGTGGTGGCCGAGAGGAGCAACCCCACGTCCAAGGAGCTGTGGCTGCGCGGGTGCAGGAGGGCCTAGAGGAGCTATCCCACACTGAAGGTCAGGACGGACGGTGGTGAGGAGATACCCCTTGTCCAAGGTAAGGAGCAATGGCTGTGCTTTGATGGAGCAGCTGTGAAGAGATACCCCAAGCCCCAAGGTAAGAGAAACCCAAGTAAGATGGTAGGTGTTGCAAGAGGGCATCAGAGGGCAGACACACTGAAACCATACTCACAGAAAACTAGTCAATCAAATCACACTAGGACCACAGCCTTGTCTAACTCAATGAAGCTAAGCCATGACCGTGGGGCAACCCAAGATGGGCGGGTCATGGTGGAGAGATCTGACAGAATGTGGTCCACTGGAGAAGGGAATGGCAAACCACTTCAGTATTCTTGCCTTGAGAACCCCATGAACAGTATGAAAAGGCAAAATGATAGGATACTGAAAGAGAAACTCCCCAGGTCTGTAGGGGCCCAATATGCTACTGGAGATCAGTGGAGAAATAACTCCAGAAAGAATGAAGGGATGGAGCCAAAGCAAAAACAATACCCAGTTGTGGATGTGACTGGTGATAGAAGCAAGGTCCGATGCTGTAAAGAGCAATATTGCATAGGAACCTGAAATGTCAGATTCATGAATCAAGGCAAATTGAAAGTGGTCAAACAGGAGATGGCAAGAGTGAAAGTCGACATTCTAGGAATCAGCGAACTCAAATGGACTGGAATGGGTGAATTTAACTCAGATGACCATTATATCTACTACTGCGGGCAGGAATCCCTCAGAAGAAATGGAGTAGCCATCATGGTCAACAAAAGAGTCTGAAATGCAGTATTGGATGCAATCTCAAAAATGACAGAATGATCTCTGTTCGTTTCCAAGGCAAACCATTCAATATCACAGTAATCCAAGTCTATGCCCCAACAAGTAACGCTGAAGAAGCTGAAGTTGAATGGTTCTATGAAGACCTACAAGACCTTTTAGAACTAACACCCAAAAAAGATGTCCTTTTCATTATAGGGGACTGGAATGCAAAAGTAGGAAGTCAAGAAGCACCTGGGATAACAGGCAAATTTGGCCTTGGAATACAGAATGAAGCAGGATAAAGACTAAAAGAGTTTTGCCAAGAAAATGCACTGGTCATAGCAAACACCCTCTTCCAACAACAAAGAAGACTCTACACGTGGACATCACCAGATGGTCAACACCAAAATCAGATTGATTCTATTTTTTGCAGCCAAAGATGGAGAAGCTCTATACAGTCAGCAAAAACAAGACCAGGAGCTGACTGTGGCTCAGATCATGAACTCCTTATGCCAAATTCAGACTGAAATTGAAGAAAGTAGGGAAAACCACTAGACCATTCAGGTATGACCTAAATCAATCCCTTATGATTATACAGTGGAAGTGAGAAATAGATTTAAGGGAGTAGATCTGATAGAGTGCCTGATGAACTATGGACGGAGGTTCATGACATTGTACATGAGACAGGGATCAAGACCATCCCCATGGAAAAGAAATGCAAAAAAGCAAAATGGTTGTCTGGGGAGGCCTTACAAATAGCTGTGAAAAGAAGAGAAGCAAAAAGCAAAGGAGAAAAGGAAAGATATAAGTATCTGAATGAAGTGTTCCAAAGAATAGCAAGGAGAGATAAGAAAGCCTTCCTCAGCGATCAATGCAAAGAAATAGAGGAAAACAACAGAATGGGAAAGACTAGAGATATCTTCAAGAAAATTAGAGATACCAAGGGAGCATTTCATGCAAAGATGGACTCGATAAAGGACTGAAATGCTATGGACCTAACAGAAGCAGAAGATATTAAGAAGAGGTGGCAAGAATACACAGAAAAACTGTACAAAAAAGATCTTCACGACCAAGATCATCATGATGCTGTGATCACTGACCTAGAGCCAGACATCCTGGAATGTGAAGTCAAGTGGGCCTTAGCATCACCACGAACAAAGCTAATGGAGGTGATGGAATTCCAGTTGCGCTATTCCAAATCCTGAAAGATGATGCTGTGAAAGTGCTGCACTCAATATGCCAGCAAATTTGGAAAATTCAGCAGTGGCCACAGGACTGGAAAAGGTCAGTTTTCATTCCAATCCCAAAGAAAAGCAATGCCAAAGAATGCTCAAACTACCACACAATTGCACTCATCTCACACGCTAGTAAAGTAATGCTCAAAGTTCCCCAAGCCAGGCTTCAGTAATACGTGAACTGTGAACTTCCTGATGTTCAAGCTCGTTTTAGAAAAGGCAGAGGAACCAGAGATCAGATTGCCAATATCCTCTGGATCATGGAAAAAGCAAGAGAGTTCAAGAAAAACATCTATTTCTTCTTTATTGACTATGCCAAAGCCTTTGACTGTGTGGATCACAATAAACTTTGGAAAATTCTGAAAGAGATGGGAATACCAGACCACCTGACCTGCCTCTTGAGAAACCTATATGCAAGTCAGGAAGCAACACTTTTTTAGAACTGGACATGGAACAACAGACTGATTCTAAATAGGAAAAGGAGTACGTCAAGGCTGTATATTGTCACCCTGCTTATTTAACTTATATGCAGAGTACATCATGAGAAACATTGGGCTGGAAGAAGCACAAGCTGGAATCAAGATTGCTGGGAGAAATATCAATCACCTCAGATATGCAGATGATACCACTCTTATGGCAGAGAGTGAAGAGGAACTAAAAAGCCTCTTGATGAAAGTGAAAGAGGAGAGTGAAAAATTTGGCTTAAAGCTCAACATTCAGAAAACTAAGATCATGACATCTGGTCCCATCACTTCATGGGAAATTGATGGGGACACAGTGGAAATAGTGTCAGACTTTATTTTTGGGGGCTCCAAAATCACTGCAGATGGTGATTGCAGCCATGAAATTAAAAGACACTTACTCCTTGGAAGGAAAGTTATGACCAACCTAGATAGCATATTCAAAAGCAGAGACATTACTTTGCCAACAAAGGTCCATCTAGTCAAGGCTATGGTTTTTCCTGTGGTCATGTATGGATGTGAGAGTTGGACTGTGAAGAAGGCTGAGCACCGAAAAATTGATGCTTTTGAACTGTGGTGTTGGAGAAGACTCTTGAGAGTCCCCTGGACTGCAAGGAGATCCAATTAGTCTATTTAAAGGAGATCAGCCCTGGGATTTCTTTGGAAGGAATGATGCTAAAGCTGAAACTCCAGTACTTTGGCCACCTCATGCAAAGAGTTGACCCATTGGAAAAGACTCTCACACTGCGAGGGATTAGGGACAGGAGGAGAAGGGGACAACAGAGGATGAGATGGTTGGACGGCATCACTGACTCGATGGACGTGAGTCTGGGTGAACTCCAGGAGTTGGTGATGGACAGGGAGGCCTGGCATGCTGGCATTCATGGGGTCACAAAGAGTCTGAAACGACTGAGTGACTGAACTGAACTGAAATAAAAATCAACAATGATACTGGGACAAACTACGGCGGTTAAATACATGGACTGAAGCCACTCCATCCTTTTTTCCTTCTTTCCTTTCCCTGTGTACACTCTCCATCTCTAGGTCTCCATCCAAGTTCTGATTTTCTACTTCTCTTTCCTTTCCAGTCTGCCAACACTACAGCCTGCACTATCTGTCTCAAAAAAAAAAAAAAAAAAAAAAAAATGTGAGCTCTAGAGTTGTGGAGACCTAGATTGGAATTCCATCCTCTCCATTTAGTTAGTCAAGTCATTATCTTCACTGGGCCTCAGTTTTCTCAACTGTAAAGTAGGGATAACAATATTTCTTTATCCTAATAAACTTGTATTACTTGAGATCATTTAATGAAAGTGTGCAGTAAGGACTACAGTATTTTTTAAAAGATGTTTTATATGGACCATTTTTAAAGTCTTTACAGAATTTTTTACAATATTGTTTCTGTTTCATGCTTTGGTTTTTTGATCCTGAGGCTTGTGGGATTTTAACTCCCTATCCAGGGAGAAACCCATGCCTCCTGCACTGGAAGGTGAAGTTTTAACCACTGAATCAGCAGGAAAGTCCCAGTACTACTAGTATTAATGACAATACTGAAGATGTTACATTTTTGCTGTGGTTATGTATCAGATATTATGGCTGGTGTGTTCTACATAGGCTGCCTTATGTAACTGAAAGTTTAGGACTTAGGGGAGTTGCTTCTTAGCATTACTCTGTTTAGAGAGGTAATACCTAGGTGTCACTAGTGGTAAAGAACCTGCCTGCCAATGAAAGAGACATAAGAGATGTGGGTTCATCCCTGGGTCAGAAAGATCCCCTCGAGGAGGGCATGGCAACCCACTACAGTGCGCTTGACTGGATAATCCTGTGGTCAGAGGAGCCTGGCAGGCTACAGTCCATTTAGAGAAATCACCAGCAGGACCATTATATTTTAAGCTCTTAATGTCTCCCTCAATCCAGTTTAACCTAGAACCTGGGACAGGCATTAAATGGTCCAGGGCAGAGGCAAGAGTTCCCAGGAGGACTGCTGGTCAGGCTGGAGTGCATAGCATCCCAGCTAAAGGCCTCAGAATCTCACCCCCCAAGTTCCCCATCTGAGAGCTTAACCCCTGGGAAAGAGATGTCCTCTATTCTCCCAGGACCCCAGCAGAGATGGCTAGAGAATAGGCTGAAAAGGGACACTGAGGTTGGCTCTAATGAGCACTTTGGGGATGATGTTCTAGGGATCTTTAAAACCGTAAGAAAGGCTCCTGTCTTGCCAGGTCTGAAAAATGCATTATACACTCCAGGTATTCCTGGTGACCCCTGGACTCAATAGACCCCAGATTTACAAGGTCAGAAAGGTCTCAAGGAGTTCCTTATTGTGAACTTCCCACCCACAAGAGGGAACTGGAGAATCTGAAAATGATTGAAACCAACCTATGCTCTGATAGGTGAGAGAATCTGGAAGGGTAGGGGACAAACACACACACTTGTACAAACACCTCCCTTTCCAGCCCAAGTACCAGGCAAAAGTTTCTAGGGTAGCCGATCTAAATGTCTGCCTAGGATTAGAAGCCTCTTTATAAACCAAGAACAAATGGAGTACTAATACAGTGACAAAATCTAATAAGGTTAGGGAGGACATGAAATGACATCTTATACAAGCTTTCTCTAAATCCTAGGAGAACTGAAGATCAGAGTGGCCATTTTTAAGCCCAGAGAACCAGACACTGATTCCTTCTACCTTCCCTTTGCTGAAAAGAAACATCCGAGATTTAGAGTACAAGTGTCAATGGAAGGCACAGACACTGGAGCCAGACACACCTGCTGTTGAATCACATTCATTAGCTTTCTGATCTTGAGTACATCAAATATTTCTAAGACTCAATTGCACCATTTGCAGAATTGTGGAGGAGAATAATACCTACCAGACTTGAAAGAACAAAACAGTGCCATCAAGTTGGCTGGAACATAGCAAGCATCTACAAACAGCTACTGATCATGTTCATGTCCAAGAGGCTAGGGGGAGAGAAATATCAGTTATCAAATGTCTAGATGTGCAATAGGGGAAGAGTTCAGGGAAAAAGGAGAGAGAGTGATGAGGGTCAAGGGTTGGCAGCCCTGTCCTGTTTGTCTACTGTGGATACAGAGAATGGAACATCACAGACGCTCCCTGGCCTCGGCCCATATATCTGTGCTTCCAGTAAGGTAAGAGTACAGGGAGTGGAGCTAAATAGGTGAGGTCAAGTTCTAGGGATTGAGGAGGCAAGTAGAAATAGATTATCTTGTCTATGGTGTATGTCAAGGGGTGGGTGTTGGGGGAGGGGCAGCAAGGAAG
Source organism: Bos indicus (assembly GCF_029378745.1). Classification (NCBI taxonomy): domain Eukaryota; kingdom Metazoa; phylum Chordata; class Mammalia; order Artiodactyla; family Bovidae; genus Bos; species Bos indicus. The sequence goes on along the minus strand of NC_091770.1, from coordinate 93,306,697 downwards.
ATCATGCATTTCCTTTTTACTTGGTGAGCAAAAGTGACTTTTCCAATCTTGCCTTTAAGGATATGCTCAATTCTTATCTCCTCCAATTTCCAACATGGACTTCTCTGGTCAAACTGATCACTTTCCTAAGGACCCTATTATATACAGCTATGAAGGCATGGTTCAGTTTGCATGGGTATTGGTTTGCCTGTTCTCTAAAGTCCCATGTGTGTTTTCTCTCACATCATAATGGCATCCAGAGATTCTCATGGGCAAGGACCACTTCTTTTTTTCCTGGAACAGTTTGGGCTACACAGATATTATCTGTGAATTGATCTAATACTTAAATATTGACACGTGGAAGGGTTTTATCTGCACAGATAGCAAAACTACAAAGGATGGGAAAACCAAGCAGAGTGAACCAAACCACCCTTTCAGACTTCCTCCTTCTAGGGATCTCTGAGCGGCCAGAGGAGCAAACTCTCCTGTTCGTCATCTTCCTGGGCATGTACCTGGTCACTATGATGGGAAACCTGCTCATCATCCTGGCCATCACCTCTGACCCTCACCTCCATACTCCCATGTACTTCTTTCTGGCCAACCTATCAATAACAGACGCCTGCTTCACTTCTGCCTCCATCCCCAAAATGCTGGTCAACATGCATACTCAGAGTCAGAGCATCTCCTATTCTGGGTGCTTTGCACAGCTGTATTTTCTCCTCGTGTTTGGTGGCCTTGACAACTTACTTCTGGCAGTGATGGCATATGACCGCTATGTGGCCATCTGTCAGCCACTTCATTACAGCACAGCTATGAGTCCCCAGCTCTGTGCACTAATGTTGAGCATATGCTGGGCGCTAACCAACTGTCCTGCACTGACACACACACTATTGCTGACCCGTGTGGCCTTCTGTGCCCACAAGGCCATTCCCCACTTCTACTGTGATCCCAGTGCTCTCCTGAAGCTTGCCTGCTCAGATACCCGCATTAACGAGCTGATGATCATCACCATGGGCCTCATGTTCCTCACTGCTCCCCTCCTGCTGATTGTCCTCTCCTATGTCCGCATTTCCTGGGCTGTGTTTGGCATCTCATCTCCTGGAGGGCGGTGGAAGGCCTTCTCGATGTGCAGTTCTCACCTCACAGTGGTCCTGCTCTTCTATGGGTCTCTTATGGGTGTGTATTTACTTCCTCCATCAACTCACTCTGCGGAGAGGGAGAGCAAGGCTGCCATTCTCTATATGGTGATTATTCCCATGCTGAACCCTTTCATATACAGCTTGAGGAATAAAGATATGAATGAGGCTTTGAGTAAACTCTTCGGCAGTGGGAAAACCATCTTTTTATCATGACAGTGATGGCCAATCCTGGTATCTGAATTAGCCCCTGCTCTCCATCACTTCATGGGAAATATATGGGGAAACAGTGGAAACAGTGTCAAACTTTATTTTTGGGGGCTCCAAAATCACTGCAGATGGTGACTGCAGCCATGAAATTAAAAGTTGCTTACTCCTTGGAAGGAAAATTATGACCAACCTAGATAGCATATTCAAAAGCAGAGACATTACTTTGCCAACAAAGGTCCGTCTAGTCAAGGCTATGGTTTTTCCTGTGTTCATGTATGGATGTGAGAGTTGGACTGTGAAGAAGGCTGAGCACCGAAGAATTGATGCTTTTGAACTGTGGTGTTGCAGAAGACTCTTGAGAGTCCCTTGGACTGCAAGGAGATCCAACCAGTCCATCCTAAAGGAGATCAGCCCTGGGATTTCCTTGGAAGGAATGATGCTAAAGCTGAAACTCCAGTACTTTGGCCACCTCATGCGAAGAGTTGACTCATTGGAAAAGACTCTGATGCTGGGAGGGATTGGGGGCAGGAGGAGAAGGGGATGAGGTGGTTGGATGGCATCACTGACTCGATGGACGTGAGTCTGAGTGAACTCTGGGAGTTGGTGATGGACAGGGAGGCCTGGCGTGCTGCGATTCATGGGGTCGCAAAGAGTTGGACACGACTGAGCGACTGAACTGAACTGAACTCCATCATTTGAATGACTCCACTAGTTTCAGACTGACTTAAGGGAAAGTTATCAAGACATTAAAAAATTAGGTGTTTAACAAAGAAGGCATTTCCATTCTTTCATTGGGCCCTTGGCAACCACCCTTCTATTCTCTGCTTCTATGATTTGACCGTGTTAGATTCCACAAGGAAGTGAAATCATACAGTATTTGTATTTCTGTGTCTGACTTATTTCACCTAGCATAATGTACAAGGTTCCAGTTATGCAAGATGAGTGAGTTTTTTGAGATCAAATATTCGGCAAGATGACTATAGTGAATGACACTGTATTGTGCGCTTGTCATGTACTATGAAGGTGGCTCTTGAATTAAGTCTTCTCACCAAACATACAAAAATAAAATGGCCATTATATGGAGGTGATAAATACATTAATTAACTTGACTATGGTGACGATTTCCAACATATACCTACCAAAATATCAAGCTGTACATTTTAAATACATACAATGTTTATATGTCAAATATACCTCAATAAAGCTGTTTAAAAAAGAACTAATAGTTTCTCAGGAAATAAGACTAGAAACTTAAGTTCTACTAGTGATGTTAATTGCTCATTTTAATACACAAGAGCTATCATTAATAATAACTAGAATTCACTATTTATGTAAAGAATCACTAGGACGAGAGAATAACTAGAAACAAATGCAATTCAATCCATCATATATTTTCTGAGTATTTATTCCAGCTTACTGCTTCTCCTAGTTAAGTCACAGCTTGGGAAGTGAAGAGGGATTTTTCTCCTAAGTGGAAATTCTTTTTTGATTTGCTGCTTTTAAAATTAAATCTGCTTTATGATGGAAATCCAAATATAGTAACATAGACATGAAAACAAAGGATACAAAGTACTTCACACTTCTGTTATTCATTTTTTATCCTTCTAAAATGGTTTTTATTCATAACATTTTATGTTTACATAAATGGGACTTATTTTACATGGTATTTTATAGCTTTCCTTTTCTATAATAATTTAGTTTTATTGTATTGTAATATCTACATTTCTGCCTCTATACATATCAATACATAGAATGTACACAGCATCAATACATCAATCCACTTAAAATTTTTAAGTTTTAGTTGATCTCTTATTGAATTAACACAATGATTCATTGTGAAACTTTATTAACAATTATATTACACTTGAAATGTCTTGTGTCAGTTGTCTGATCAAGGTTACTTTCATATCTCCAAAGCATCTATTTTAAAGAGCTCCATTGTCTTAGTTCCCCAGTGCCTGTGGCTTGCTCATTTGAAAAGAGAAGCATGAACTTTGAAAATACCCATATAAGAAACGAATCGCCAGTCCAGGTTCAATGCAGGATACAGGAAGCTTGGGGCTGGTGCACTGGGGTGACCCAGAGGGATGGTATGGGGAGGGAGGTGGGAGGGGGGTTCAGGATTGGGAACACGTGTACACCCGTGGCGGATTCATGTTGATGTATGGCAAAACCAATACAATATTGTAAAGTAATTAGCCTCTAATTAAAATAAATAAATTTAAATTAAAAAAAAGAAAATATCCATAAAAATACATGAAGAATGGAAGTCTAGGTTGAACTCCCTGGAAAGAGAGACAACAAAGCCAGATTGTCTTCATTCACCTAAAAGTGAAAGTGAAGTCGCTCAGTCGTGTCCGACTCCGTGACCCCGTGGACTGTAGCCCACCAGGCTCCTCCGTCCATGGGATTCTCCAGGCAAGAATACTGGAGTGGGGTGCCATTTCCTTCTCCAGGGGATCTTCCTGACCCAGGGATTGAATCCAGGTCTCCCGCATTGCAGGCAGACACTTTAACCTCTGAGCCACCAGGGAAGCCCCATTCACCTAAGGGATTACCTAAATCAGAGCTTAAAGAATGAAATATCAAAATATACTAATGTGTATCAAATATTAAGCTTCTACCAAAATTTCTGACTTCCATCTTCATACCTCAGACTAGAGTTGGGGACATCACCTTAGCCTTAAATGTCACTCCAGATGCTGGTTACATACTAATTAGTCTTATATTTATGTACAAAATTGGATAAACATATTGCATTTTACATAGGGCAGACACATACACACAAAGAGAACAGGAAAAGATGGGTATTACAGGTATTACAATGCCTGTAATATTGGATTCAAGATAAGTCCTATCCTTTGTGCTGTGCCTATTATACAGAGTGAAGTAAGCCAGAAGGAAAAACACCGATACAGTATACCAACGCATATATATGGAATTTAGAAAGATGGTAATAATAACCCTGTGTACGAGACAGCAAAAGAGACACTGATGTATAGAACAGTCTTATGGACTCTGTGGGAGAGGGAGAGGGTTGGAAGATTTGGGATAATGGCCTTGAAACATGTAAAATATCATGTATGAAACGAGATGCCAGTCCAGGTTTGATGCACAATACTGGATGCTTGGGGCTAGTGCACTGGGACGACCCAGAGGGATGGTATGGAGAGGGAGGAGGGTTCAGGATGGGGAACACATGTATACCTGTGGTGGATTCATTTTGATATTTGGCAAAACTAATACAATTATGTAAAGTTTAAAAATAAAATAAAATTTAAAAAAATATATTAAAAAAATAAATAAAAAGAAGGAAAAAAAAAAAAGAAACATGGCAAGGTAGATGAGGGCTTTTAAACATGAATAGCATCATACAACAAAACATTTTTAGTGTCCTGTCAAGAACTCAAATGGGACTTCCCTGGTGGTCCAGTGGATAAGAATCTGCCTGCCAATACAGGGGACACTGGTTTGATCCCTAGTCTGGGAAGATTCCACCTGCCCTGGAGCAACTAAGCTCCTGAGCCACTTAGCACCTGAGCCACGACTGCTGAAGCCCATGTGCGTAGAGCCTGTACTTTGCAACAAGAGAAGTTACCGCAATGGGAAACCTGCACACCACAACTACAGCATAGACCCTGATTGCTGCAACTAGAGAAAGCCCATGCAAAGCGATGAAGACCCAGCATAGCCAAAAATAATTAATTATTAAAAAAGAACTCAAAGGTCCCTTTGTGGAGGTACAGATGCTCTGAAATCAACTAATTCTTTATAACAGATGTACGGTTTTTGGCAGCATACGTGAAATAGCTGTTAGTTTAAAATATTAAAATGGGGTAGAGGAGGGAAGGCATACATGTATAATTATGGCTGATTAGCATTGTTGTACAGCAGAAACCAACACAACCTTGTAAAGCAGTGTTCCTCCAAATGAAAAATGAATTAAAAAATAAAATATTAAAATGTTTTTGAGTGACATTAGCAAAGTTGCAAGTCACACTGAAATTCCACGTAGCTTAATGTAAACAAGAAGCTACCAATGAACACAGGATGCAATTTTTTTCAAAGCTTTGGGTTTTTTTCATTGAATATACAGTCAGCAGTGTCTGATATGTCTGTAGTGAGTGTGAAAGAGAGAAGAGAATCTGATAGCTCAGGAAAGATCCTCTTCTATTAGAAATTGAAAAAAGGAATTTACTCTAGCTAGAATTAATCTGAAAATATCACCATGAACCACTGATTCCTCTATTCCCCAAAAAATCCAAGTGTTCTCTTGTTTCACTCTACCCAAATAAAATTAAATAAAATTAAATAAAAAAAAAAAAAGAATTCTTGGAAGATGTTATAAACCTGCATCCCACACTTTCATAGTTTAGTTTTTCACTGATCTTCAAATCATTGTTCACAAATCTGCAGTGTCCACATCGTGTGGGGGCTTGTTAGAAATGCAAATTCTTGGATTTCGTCCCACAACTACATAATTGAAATTCATGGAGATAGATTCAAGAATCTCTGTTTTAACAAGCTTTTCAGGAACTCTTAGGCATGTTAAAGTTTGAAAAGCCTTGCTTTCATTCTTTATTTGGGAAAGCAAGAAGTCCAGGAAGGATAGAGAGTGCTGAATCTGCAGTGATATTAACAAAAGTCAATGATGTTTTCAGAGATTATGCACTGGGATAATCTAGTGCATTTCAGTATACATACAAAGGAGGCCAGCACTAAGTGTGCTTTCATTGCTGATTGTGTTTGGGGGCTAATCAATGTCAACCACACTGTGCTGGCAAAGGGGAACTTCCTGGCCAGTCTGGATCTCCTCCAGGTTCCCCTATCATCAGAGTTATTTTTGTAACATTTTATACCACAGGCAGAAAGTTATGCATTTCCTTTTATTTAAGTGACAGTTTGGGTTCTATGATTTAATAGACCCATAAAGACAAAAAGAAAATCCTGCATTGTCTGCATAAGAGTGTAGTGTAATAATATAGGTAATTCTTTAGATTCTTGGGGTGTGAAATCCTGAAACTATGGGCTTAAAATATATCGGTTTCCAAAATTCTCCTCAAATAAAAGATAACTAAATGACCTGTATATTTTTGTATTGTTAATGCCCCCAAGTTGTAGAAATAAGTAATAAAATTAATATAGCATTTTCTGATCAAAAGTTGTTTCCAAAGGAGAGTACTGGGTTTTTAAAAAATTTTTTATTGAAGTATAGTTGATTTACAATGTCACGTTAATCCCTGCTGTACAGCAAAGTAATTCAGTTATGCATAGATACACATTTAAAAAAATATTCTTTACTATATGGTTTATCATAGGGTACTGAACATAGTTCTCTGTGCTATATAATAGGACATGGCTGTTTATCCATTCTATACATAGTAGTTTACATCTGCTAACCCTCTGGTCCATCTCTCCCCCCATTTCTCTTCTCCTTGGCAACCAAAAGTCTGTTCTCTATGTCCGCGAGTCTGTTTCTGTTTCATAAATAAGTTCATTTGTGTTATATTTTAGATTCCATGTATAAAAGGTAGCATATGTATTTGTCTTTCTCTTTCTGAGTTACTTCATGTAAGTACAATTGATAATCTCTAGGCCCATCCATGTTGCTGTTACTGGTGTTATTTCATTCTTTTTATGGCTGAGTAGTACTCCAATGTATATATATATATATATATATATATATATATATATATATACCATATCTTCTTTATCCCTTCATCTAAACATTGCTGGACATTTAGGTTGTTTCTATGTCTTGGCTATTGTGAATAGTGTTGCTATGAACATGACAGGGGTGCATATATCTTTTTGAATTACAGTTTTGTTTGGATATATGCCCAGGAGTGGGATTGCTAAATCATATGGAAATTCTGGGAAACCTCCATCCTGTTTTCCATACTTACTGAACCAACTTACATTTCTACCAACAGTGCAGAGGTTTCCTTTTTCTCCACACCAGGAGAGTACTGCTAATAAGGGAATGAAATTCTGGTCAATGAACATTTGTCAAGTAAATACAACATGCCATCATTTTTCTTAGGGTTTGGCGACATTAAAGCTTTGAGTTATATTCAAATGGAAAAATCCAATACAAGAGATGAATCAAAATGAGGTTCTGATTTAAATAAAAGTTGGGTGTCACTGTAAGAAAAACATTGCTCTACTGCAGAGTTTGCCCAGGGCCCCTTTTATGTCCTTGTTCCTAAGGCTGTAGATAAAGGGGTTCAACATGGGTGTGACCACCGTGTACATGAGAGCCACAATGATGTCCTTGTCAATGAAATCACTCAGTGTTGGGAAGAGGTACTGCCCAAATATTGACCCATAGTACAGAGTCACTACAGAGAGATGGGCGCCACACGTGGACAATGCTTTGCAGATCCCCTTGGTTGAAGGGACCCTTAGGATGGTGGCCCCGATGTACCCATAAGATACCAGGATACATGTGAATGGCAGAGTAATGACCACCACGCCTACTGTGAACATGACCAACTCATTGAGGAAGATGTCTGAGCAGGACAATTTGAGCAGAGTACCAAGGTCACAGAAGAAATGGGGGATGGTGTTGTCAGCACAGAAGGATAATTGGGTCAGGAGGAGAGTGTGAGAAAGGGAGCTGGCACCAGACAGGATCCAGGATCCGGCCACTAGGAAGGCACACAGCTCCTGCCTCATGATGGTGGTGTAGTGAAGGGGGCGACATACAGCAACATAGCGGTCATACGCCATGGAGGTAATAAGGAAGCTGTCCAGATCAGTAAAAAATATGAAAAAATACATTTGTGCTATGCACCCTGCATAGGGCATGGATTGATCCTGGGTTTGCATGCTCATTAGCATGTTAGGGACAGTGACAGATGAGAAGGAGACGTCAGTGAGGGCCAAGTGACTGAGGAAGAAGTACATGGGGGTGTGCAGGCGAGGGTCCAGCCTGATGAGCAGGAGGATGAGCAGGTTGCCCAGCACCGTGGTCAGGTACATGCCCAGGAACAGGGCGAAGAACACGCCCTGCTGCTCTGGCTGGATGGGGAGCCCCAGGAGGAGGAACTCGGACGCACTGCTCTGGTTCTCCCTCCTCATGCTCCTCTCCTGTCTGCTGCAGATGAAGAATGGTTGAGAATATGAAGGTCTCTGAAATAATTTTATCAGTCATGTAAAAAATATATATCTGATTTTGGGAAGTAGGAAACAACATATTTCTTATATACTCCTTATACGTTGACACATAAGGGAATTAGAAAAAATTACCGACGAGGGACGTTAAAGAGAGCCATCTTTTCTTGATTCACTAGCAAAATAGCATTCATGTATCTGTGTCGCTGAGGGTGAGTACATGATGACACAGCCATTTTACTGCCCCATGAGTGCTCTGTGGTGAGGATCATCAACCATTGCACAGCAACCTTTAGAAGAATTGACTTCAACAATCACTGTTAAATTTTGTATGGGAGTTATCTTTTTCATATGAAAGGATAAAAAAAGTATTGTATTTGCTAAAGAGCACTCATCATATACACATATTTTGTATTTTTTTCAATTCAGAGAGCGTCCTTAAGAAACTCTGGATTATGTTAATCCATTCTCCCTCCTGCAGCCAAAGAGAGATTCTTTTAAAAACCTATATTCCTTTTTTGAAAACCTAGATGACTTCCCCTGTTTAAAAATTCTCAAAGGATTCCCATGGATCTTATGATGAAGTGAAACAACCTTAATATGGTTTAGAGACCCTAAGAAATCTATGTGTGTCTCCTACATTTCCAATCTCTTCTTCCTCATCCCCATCATCCTCAACCTTGCTGACATCTCTGTTCCATGTTTCCTGGAAAGACAGATTTCCATTTGATGTCATTTAGACTCCCTCCTCTTTGGTGCTTGTACATTCTCTGGGATCCTATGTTATGTTAAGAAATCAAAGACCAATCGGACTCCCAGCAAATATTTAATGCAAATTTATTTACGGTTTATTTTCTAGACAGAAGGCTAAGGGATGATGTAGCATCATATATACAAAGTGTACAAAGTACAGTCCATGGAATTCTCCAGGCCAGAAAACTGGAGTGGGTAGCCTTTCCCTTCTCCAGGGGATCTTCCCAACCCAGGGATCAAACCCAGGTCCCCCGCATTGCAGGCAGACAAGGGAAGGCCAAAAATACTGGAGTGGGTAGCCTATCCCTTCTCCAGAAGATCTTCCCAACCCAGGAATTGAACGGGGTCTCCTGGATTGCAGGTGGATTCTTTACCAACTGAGCTATAAGGGAAGCCCTATATATACAAAGTATATCATTTTTAATACATTCCCTTTCCTCTCTATGCAACATAATAACATCTCATTAAAAAATAAGGACTATTATCAAAAGATGCCAAAATAAGTGAAATATTAGCTGTATCCCAAACTTTCATCTCCTTATTAGATGGTCCTGTCTTTTAATACACTTTCTAGTTGGTGATTGTAAGCAGAAATAGTAACCTGCAAAGATGTCCATGTTCTAGTACCCAGAACCTGTGTCTATGGCAAGAGAGGAATTAAGCTACAGGTGGAATTGAGGCTGCTAATCATCTGATTTAATACAAGATTACCCTGGATTATCTTGTGGGCCCACAGGTGTCTTTAAATGTAGAAGTGGCAAGCTGAAGTTTGTCAGAGATTTTAAGACATTATGCTCCTGGCATAGAAGATGGAGGAAGGGCTACAAGCAATGAATGCAAGTGTCTTCTGGGAGCTGGAAAAGGCATGGAGACAATTCTCCTTTAGAGTCTTCAGGAGAAATGCCAACAAGTCAAAGACCTTCAGAGCTGTAAGACAATAAATATGTGGGCTTTTTAAGTTACTAAATTTGTGGCAATTTCTTTGAGTGGAAATAAGAAACAGTTATACCAATAATGGGAGGATTTCAAACATACTCAAATACTTTGGTTATTTGGGTACCAAAGTGAAACAAAATCCCTGGGTCCTTCCCTAACTTTCACCTTGTATACCACAAAAAACAATAGCTTCACAGAACAAACTCCTACCTAGTATGTAAGGACATGAGGTTACTATCTCATTGGAAGCATTTGCCATTGGTCACAATGGCGACTCAGAAACATCCGTTCTCCTGCATTCAGCAACTGGACTCTGTCAGGACCCAAAGCAAGTAGAATTCCTCCTGAAAGACTCTGCTTCTCTGAATCTCTGTTTTATCTCTTGATTCACTTTTCTCCTTTTGCTTTTTTCTCTCTTCCTGTTCCCACCTTCACTTTATTTTTCTTTCATTTTCTCCTACTTTCTCTCTCAGTTCTTACTCTCTCTGCCTCTGCATCTTCATTCTTTGACACTCCAAGTCTCTATTCCTTCTCCATACTCTCTCTTATTTTCTCTTTCCCTTTTCCATGCCCAAATCAGCTTTCTGATTTCTCCTCATCCATACCCATATTTTAACTTACGTATTGCATAGAAAAAAAAATATCCATTCTGTCCCCAGTACTGACCTTAAGTGCATTTATGACCCAGTGTGAGGTGGATAAATATGTCCTGAGATTGTCTTTAGGGGACCTGAATATCAGCTTCCAAAGCCATCAACATTTCTTGAGCATCAAAAACAAAAGCTATAAGCTCAGACTCTCACTCCTGTCTACCAGCCCCACATTTATGAACTGAGAAGTATAACTAGCCAAGGAAGGAACCCTAGGGGATGGGGAAATGAACTTGTAGTTTACAGTTTAAAGATGTCCGTCAGACTTGGGTTAATTGCCCAATTTCCCCCTTGGTTCCTCTAGGAAATCTGTCCCATGGGAAGGATGTTTGTGTTGGAATCTTATAGAATGAACCAATGGAGGAAGAATCTCAGGCACCCTCAGTCTTCTTTCTGTTTCAGCTTCTGTTTCCCAGCTTTATTCACATTTTGGTGTAAGATAAACTCCAGAGAGTTATTTTTAAAAAAATTACTGGTTCCAGTGAGGTCCAGGTAGCCAAATGACCAAGTGGTGTCTGAGAACTTAGAACTCTATCCCACTCAAAAGGCTTTTATTGGGCTATACCCACCAGGTAACCCAAAGGAAATGATTTTGTGTTTAATCTCTCTAGTGGTCATCATGCAATGCAAACTGGCAAGAGGCAGTTTTTTCTTTAGAGGTTTTGTTGCTTTCTTGACAAACTTAGGTTTGGTTACATCAAATAAAAACAATTCTCAAGGAAGGAAAAAAAGAAGGGAAGAAAGAAGGAAGGAGGGGAAGAAGGAAAGAAAATAGATGAAACATAACCCGCAACAGAAACAAACTTGGAAATGGGAAAGGATGTTGACACACACGACCCAGAAAAGTTGACTCAAAATTTAACAGCTTAAGATTCTTTGAAATTGACTTTTTGAAGAAGATGATCATTTGTTGTGCCACTAGCGATCGTTAGGAGTGAGGTACGCAGGACAAAGTGGTGTTTACAGCTTGAGATGATCTTTGACGGTCTTTTATTCAACCTGCATTTCTCTTCTTTTTTTTTTTTTAATTTAATTTTATTTTTAAACTTTACATAATTGTATTAGTTTACTTATTTAATTTTGGCTCTTCTGGGCCCTCACTGCTGCATATGGGCTTTCTCTAGTTGTGGTGAGCAAGGGCTACTCTCTTGTTGCAGTGCTTGGGCTTCTCATTGCAGCGGCTTCTCTTGTTGCAGAGCACGGGCTCTAAAGCACTTGGGCTTCAGTAGTTGTGACTCTCAGACTTAATGGCCCCGTGGCATGTTAAGTCTTTCTGGACCAGGGATTGAACCTGTGTCCCCTGTATTGGCAGGTAGATTCTTAACCACTGGACCACCAGGGAAGTCCCTCTCCGCTTCTTAAAGTTTCTCAACCCATGGATTTTTCTTCCTGGACTCTCCCTTTCCCATGTTCACAAAACTAACACTTTCAATACTTATAAAGGAAAGGCAGGGTTATATAAATATTATGGCCAGAAGTATTTTTAAAATACATTTATGTCTCTGCTCTCAACAACAAAATACTTTATTTAACATTTTGGAGCACATGATTCTAGTTTTAAGAAAATAATACTCTGCATCTTTGCAAATAGTTGTAAATATGCCTATATACAAATTTTCTATTATGTTATTTCAAAAATGACATATAAGATTTTCATAAATATCAGTTTAACAGTTACATAATATTCCAATGGGAGTATACCACAGTGACTTTTACCCCTCACTTGTTGATAGAAACTAAGCTATAACTACTTATTATCTTTTAAAACTATACCACAATTCGACATTTTCCTAATTATAATCCTAAGGAAAGCTTTTTTCAGTACAGGGCAAAGAGTAGAAAAGTGCAAATAATTCAACATGACTTCCAAGGTTCTGCACCATTCATTCCTGCTAATTTCTCTTGCCACATCCTGAACTTCATCCCCTGATGAGGTGTACATTTCAGCCTTTCAATTTTCCTGAATAGTTTCCTGAATTTCTTGCCTTTTCTCTTTTCCATGCCTTTTCCTGTTCCTCTATTTTTCTCTCTCTGAAGTGCTCTGTCTTCACGCTTTCATGGCATCTTTTACTTGTTTTTTGTCTTAGGTCTCTGCTTATCTGTAACTTCCTAAAACCTACCTTACTTGACTCCTTGAATTTGGATTTGGCACCCTTCCTCTGTGCTCCCATAACTCTCATCACTTGCTTTTGTTACAACACTTGACACGCACTGTTTTGTCTCTCCTGCTCAGTAGATCGGGAGCTCTTCTAGAGAAAAGAAATGTGGTTTCAAATCTTTATTCAGAGTCCCTCACAAAACCCTTGACACATAGTAGTTACACGATATTTTTATCAATGAGTACACAAACACTGTTGGAAAATATTGAGTAAAATGCTATCTCCTCCACTTGATTCTGTATCTCTTCTCTTTTTTTTTTTTTTTTATTTTTGCCAGTCTGAATGGAGTAGATTTCTGACACTGATGGCTTCTCACACTAATACTTATGGCTAAAGAATATATTTTAAGCCCTAATTATGTGCCAACTACTGTTATTTGTCACAACTGACCACCCAAAAATCCCTGTATGGAGTCAATTATTTCTTTTTCTTTTTTTAATTTTTAATGTTTATTTTATTGTGATAAGAACAGTTAGCATGAGACTTATTCTCTTAATGTGTTTTAAAGTATACAGTGTAATATTGTTGTACAGATACAATATTTTATAGATCTCTACAACTTATTCATGTTGTTTAACTGAAATTTTATGTCTATTGATTTATGTCTCCTCATTTCACTTGAACCTCAGCCCCTGAGAACCATCATTCCATCTTGTTGCAGCTTCTCCTGTGAACTTGACTCTTCTAAAAGAGTCAAGAGTCTATAATTTATATCTTTTTTTAAATTTAAATTTATTCATTTTAATTGGAGGCTAATTACTTTACAATATTGTATTGGTTTTGCCATACATCAACATGAATCCGCCACGGGTGTACAATTATTTTTATAAGAAGGAAAAATTCTATTTCTGAGAAGAAGAAACGAATGATTCTTTGTTAAATGTCTTTATTCCCCAGAGACAAGTATTAATAGCAACTTTCCTCCCAGTGCCAGACTGAATGTGGAAGGAAGAAATTCACACTATTCAGAGCCCACTGTGAGAAGAGAGGCATCATGGTGCAATGGAACAGGGCTTTAGATGTGAAGTTAGCTTGTTTGTGTTTGAATCCTCATTTGATCATTTTCTTTTGAGCCACTGTCATTTCAATAAAGGGCTACCCATGTGGCTCAGTGGTAAAGAATCCGCCTGCCAATGCAGGAGACATAAGAGATGCGGGTTTGATCCCTGGGTCGGGAAGATCCCTTAGAGGAGGAAATGGAAACCCACTCCAGTATTCTTGTCTGGAAAATCTCATGGACAGAGAAGCCTGGTGGACTACAGCCCATGGGGCCACACAGAGTCAGAAATGACTGAGCGACCAAGAACGTATGCATTGCAATAAAATGGGAAAGCTACTATCTACCTCAAAAATGATTGAGAGGGTTAAATAAATTCCTAGATGCAAACATTCTTAAAATGAATCTGAAATAATGAGTCCTCATTTGTATTCCCAAAGGAATCGACTATCTGTAGTATCTGGAGAAGATACGTCTACTGGGAATGGTTAAGGAAAGTGCATTTATTACTCCCAAATTATTCCTTGCGAGAAATTGACACCCTTGTTCTCCTAGGTCCCAACCTAGCTGTTAAAAATGGATACCTTTGTCATTGCCTTGGATCTGGTGAAAAGAAGAGTGTACCTCCTCCCACTTCAAGACTGAGTGCGTGACTTTTTCCTTTCTCCAGATCAAAGTATTTTGGACAGAAAATTAAAAATTAGTTCATACCCTTGCATGCTGCATGCTAAGTCACTTTGGTCATGTCATACCTTTGAGCTCAGAGTATCTGAATTCATCACTCCTGAGTTAGGTAAGAGTGGTATTTATAGATTTCACTCAGTAGTGTGTGTGTGTGTGTGTGTGTGTGTGTGTGTGTGAATGAATGAATGGTCTGGTACAAAATCTGGAAGATGATTATACTGTGCTTAGCACTTTAATAATTTTGTTGTGTCATCTCAATAACTTAGTTAGGCATAACAACCATAATTCCTTGGCATTTATACCTTGCCCTTTAATAAATTGTTCTCTTTTTCACAATGGATATCTGGCATGCATGCAAGTTGAGAGCAAAACCTTCCAGGTTTAATAATAATAATATAATCAGTTGTTTTTTTTTTTTTTGCAAATAGTAGTAAACATGTGTGTGTGCTCAGTTACTCAGTCATGTCTGACTCTTTGTGACCCCATGGACTGTACCCCGCCAGACTCCTATGTCCATGGAATTTTCCAGGCAAGAATACTGAAGTGGGTTATCATTTCCTACTCCAAGGGATCTTCCCAACCCAGGAATCGAACCCAAGTGTCCTGTGTCTCCTGCACTGGCAGATGAATTCTTTACCACTGTGCCACCTGGGAAGCTTTCTATTATGTTCCTTCAAAAATCATATTATAAGTTTAATGAATTCATTTTATCAGCCACAGGATGTTACTTCCAATAGATGTTTACCATAATTGTCTTAACCTTTCACTTATTGATAGAAATTAGGTAGTCTATGAAAAATGCTGATCAGAATTTGATCTGCTTTTGTACTGGGACCCTGAGAAATTCATTTTATAAGCAGTTGTCTTTATAAATTCAGTAGCTGGTCTTCTAGTCTCTCTATTCACTTCTGATTATTTATGTAAGGACTGATGCAGTATATCCACTCAAAAGCTTTGGGGGAAATAACAGATCTCACATTTTTCTCTTTACTGAGGAATATGCATCCAGATGTCTCCTTTCTGTCAGTTGACTTTTCTGGAGTCATTGTAGCATGGTGACTGGGAACACGTGCTTGAAATCAGATAAATATGGAACCAAATGATCTGTCCATCATTTTCTTGCTGAATGATTTATGGCAAATTATTTACACTTGTAAGTCCAACTTTCCAACTGTTAAGTGAGAATGATGCCTTTTTGTGGTCCTTTTAGATATGATGCGATATAAAGTACATCACAGCAGCTGGTCCATGTTATTTACATAGATATGTGGCTATAAGATGATTATTTTTATAAATATAAGATCTATATTTATATAAGTATGTGGCTAAAAGATGATTGTTATTATAATTTTATTATCAGTATCGTTGACATGATCATCTAGGCACTTATCTTGAAACCACAAATCTTCTACTCATCCTCAAACTTCCTGATTTAATTCCCGGTATTCTTGAATATTCTTAGACAGCAAGTACTGTCTTATCTGAGGATATAGTTAATGAAGGCATGTAATACAGTGGGAAGAATATGATTTTTGAAGCCAGGTAGACGTGGGATCAAATCCCAGGGTCACCATATACTAGTGCTATAAGACTGGGCAAGTTTTATCACTGAGTCTCAATGCTCACCTCTCTAATGAGGATCTGAATACCTTTGTATTCAATGCTCACCTCTCTAATGAGGATCTGAATACCTATTTTGAAAAGTTTAGGGAAGAAGTAAAGAGTATTTGAAAATCACCTGGTGCAAATCAAGTGCCAGATCAGATTTTGTTAACAATCTGGCTATCTCTAGCCCTATGGTATACATTCAGCCAAACTGGAAAGACAGTAAACTGACCCTCAGTGTCTACAGCCTCTACTCTTATTCTTCCTACACTTCCCCACTTTATCCCTCCTCAGTTTGTCTGAAGAGGTCAGTGCCCTTGTTCAGCCACCCAAATCTGGCCCCCAAATATGAACAATTTCCAGTCATTCTGTCTCAATGAATCCCTATGGCTCTCTCTCCCAGGATTACTTATTTCTAAACCTAATCTATAATTGGAACCTTTAAGTTTTTATCTAACTGAAAGAATTTTAGGTACCAGCAGCCTGTGAAGGGTGGAATTCTGGGTAGAGATACAGAAGTTTCAATGTTGATCTGCAAATCACACTACACAGGCATAACTCTGCATGTTCCCCCAAGAAAAACTGTTCCCCAAAATCTGAATCTTGGGAATATTAGAAAGAGTACTGCACTGCTCATTTCCCACACTCCATGAAGATTTGGGGGTTGGGGTTGGGTCCGAGGTGCTAGAAATCTGGCCAGAAAAGCTTCTGCCTCTAGGACTAAGTAGCAAACTATATTTCATCTGTTTCTGGGAGACTTCAGTTCAGTTCAGTTCAGTCGCTCAGTTGTGTCCAACTCTTTGCAACCCCATGAATTGCAGCATGCCAGGCCTCCCTGTCCATCACCAACTCCCGGAGTTCACTCAAACTCATGTGCATCAAGTCAGTGATGCCATCCAGCCATCTCATCTTCTGTTGTCCCCTTCTCCTCCTGCCCCCAATCCCTCCCAGCATCAGAGTCTTTTCCAATGAGTCAACTCTTCGCATGAGGTGGCCAAAGTACTGGAGTTTCAGCTTCACCATCAGTCCCTCCAATGAACACCCAGGACTGGTCTCCTTTAGGATGGACTGGTTGGATCTCCTTGCAGTCCAAGGGACTCTCAAGAGTCTTCTCCAACACCACAGTTCAAAAGCATCAATTCTTCGGCACTCAGCCTTCTTCACAGTCCAACTCTCACATCCATACATGACCACTGGAAAAACCATAGCCTTGACTAGATGGACCTTTGTTGGCAAAGTAATGTCTCTGCTTTTAAATATGCTATCTAGGTAGGTCATAACTTTCTCTCCAAGGAGTAAGCATCTTTTCATTTCATGGCTGCAATCACCATCTGCAGTGATTTTGGAGCCCAAAAAAATAAAGTCTGACACTGTTTCCACTGTTTCCCCATCTATTTCCCATGAAGTGATGGGACCAGATGCCATAATCTTAGTTTTCTGAATGTTGAGCTTTAAGCCAACTTTTTCACTCTCCTCTTTCACTTTCATCAAGAGGATTTTTAGTTCCTTTTCATTTTCTGCCATAAGGGTGGTGTCATCTGCATATCTGAGGTTATTGATATTTCTCCCGGCAATCTTGATTCCAGCTTGTGCTTCTTCCAGCCTAGTGTTTCTCATGATGTACTGTGTATAAGTTAAATAAGCAGGGTGACAATATAGAGCCCTGACATACTCCTTTTCCTATTTGGAACCAGTCTGTTGTTCCATGTCCAGTTCTAACTGTTGCTTCCTGACCTGCATATAGGTTTCTCAAGAGACTTAAAGGTAAAGAATTCTTAGATATGGTAATCTGACATCTCATTCCCACATTATTGGGAAATCATTGGCTCCTTTGCTGTAATCATTGAAATCACATCATTTGACATGGATTTTCAGCTACTGGATTAGGTTGGTTTGTTAATACACTGTTCCTTCACTCAGCTGGTGGTGGGGAAGTGGTGGTACATGGTGTCCTTTGGAATCCAGTTGACAGAGCGATGATGAGGCCATGTCCTCATTATAAATGTGTCTTTGTTTCTAGACTCTCTGTTCCTCTCCACTGCCTTACTGATCTGTGCTTCTGAAGGTATATCATTTGTTGTAACTGGTATAGCTTTATAATAATGTTTGATAGGCTGTAGTGAATTTTTACCTTCTCTTTTTAAAATATTCATAGAAATTTGAATAAATACTGATTTGGGTAAGTAGATAAATATCTCATAGGGTATTTTAGAGACACTGGAAAAGACTAGAATTCCTTTTAAAAATTACATTTGGCTTTTAGAGTGTTATTTGATTGTCATACTGTATAGCAAATAAATAACATGGGGCCCCTGAATGATTAGGATTAAGCCTGGGTCTTGAACAAGACCTTATGTAAGTTTCTGGTTTTTTTCTTGTCCAACCTTTTAACAACCTGCTGGTTGTTCCCAAACCACTGTTTATTCTTCCCCCATCACAGCACGCTCCTCACCCAATTCCCCAACAGTGGCAGCCCTGTTGCTGATCTGTTTCCTCCTTCACACTAGTATTTTAAAATGTATTTATTATTTTTTAATTGGAGGATAGCTGCTTTACAGTGTTGTGCTAGTTTCTGCTCTACAACAACATGAATCACCTGTAAGTATACATATATCCCCTCCCTCCTGAGCCTCCTCCCACACCCCATTCCACCGCTCTATCACGGAGTACCAAGCTGAGCTCCCTGTGCTGTTTTGCACATGCTAATGTATATATGTCAGTGCTACTCTCAGTTTCATCCAACCCTCTCCTTCTCCTGCTGTGTTTACAAGTCTGTTCCCTATATCTGCACCTCACATTGGTCAGAATGGCCATCATCAAAAAATCTACAAACAATAAGTGCTGGAGACGATGTGGGGAAAAAGGGAACACTCCTGCACTGTTGGTGGGAATATGAATTGATCCAGCCACTATGGAAGACAGTATGGAGGTTCTTTAAGAAACTAGAAATAGAACTACCATATAACCTAGCAATCCCACTACTGGCATATATGCTGAGAAAGTCATAATTCAAAAAGACACATGCACTCCATTGTAAAGTAAAAAAAAAGAAAAAGAAAGAAAGAAAACTGGATATTCTAAATACATGGAAACTTTTAATTTGGATTAAATATTGTATCAAAAAAAAAAAAAGACACATGCACTCCAATGATCCTTGATGTAATTTTCTTAAAGAGGCTGCCATTAAATTTTAATTGGATGTGACATCTTGTATTTGATCAACAAACTTACAATGTGTATGCATTAATTGTCTTTGATAGATTCTGGGTCTACAACCAATGAACAAATTAGAAGTAATCATGGAGGGTGTACAAAAGAAGAGGATGCAGAATTAAACATATTATTACATACAAAATTATGAAGGGCAAAGAGATTTCTGATGTCAAATAATTTGTTTTGCTTCCAGAGAACAAATTCTGAAGTCAACATGCTGCTGCTGCTGCTGCTGCTAAGTCACTTCAGTCATGTCCGACTCTGTGCGACCCCATAGATGGCAGCCCACCAGGCTCCCCCATCCCTGGGATTCTCCAGGCAAGAACACTGGAGTGGGTTGCCATTTCCTTCTCCAGTGCATGAAAGTGAAAAGTGAAAGTGAAGTCGCTCAGTCGTGTCCGACTCCTAGTGACATGCTTGGGTCCAAATCCCAGTTTCCCTTCTTACCTCAGGGTCTGTGAGACTGTCTGCCTCAGGTACCCCATCTGGAAAGTGTAAATAATAATATTAATAGTGCCTACCTAGCTCCCATTCTGAAGAATATTACATCAGTTACTACACGGAAGCTATAAGAACAGTGAATAAGGATAGTATTTAACAAAAATTAACTGTAAATATTGTCGTTCGCAGAGTCTGGCACCAGATTGAGAAAGAAACCTACACTTTTGCTACATTTATCCAGCAAAATATGGTACAAATATAAGAAAATATCAATGAAGACCTTCCCTAAATCAAAAGAACATCTTTATCATGCTCTGCCACGATGATCACCTTAGTATCCCAAGACATTCACCTTTTCCCTTCAACTTTCCCTACTAATCCCCTCCAGCAGATGACCGTGGAGAACCAGAGCAGCGTGTCCGAGTTCCTCCTCCTGGGGATCCCCATCCAGCCAGAGCAGCAGGGCGTGTTCTTTGCCCTGTTCCTGTGCATGTACCTGACCACAGTGCTGGGCAACCTGCTCATTCTCCTGCTCATCAGGCTGGACTCTCGCCTCCACAACCCCATGTACTTCTTCCTCAGCCACTTGGCCCTCACTGATATTACTTTCTCATCTGTCACTGTCCCTAAGATGCTCGTGATCATGCAGACTAAGTGCAAATCCATCCCCTATGCAGGGTGCCTTTCACAGACATGTTTTTTCATACTCCTTGCTGATCTGGACAGCTTCCTGATCACTACAATGGCCTATGACAGGTATGTGGCCATCTGCCACCCTCTGCATTATACCACCATCATGAGCCAGAGTGTCTGTGTCACGCTGGTGCTTGGATCCTGGGTCATTGCTTGTGCTTGTGCTCTTTTGCACACCCTTCTCCTAGCCCGGCTGTCATTCTGTGCTGACAACACTATCCCCTTCTTCTTCTGTGATCTGGCTGCGCTACTCAAATTGTCCTGCTCAGACACTTCCCTCAACCAGTTGGTAATCTTCACTGCAGGGTTAACAGCCATTATGCTTCCATTTGTATGCATCCTGGTTTCTTATGGCCATATTGGGGCCACTATCCTCCGGGTACCCTCTGCCAAGGGCATCTGCAAAGCCTTGTCCACATGTGGCTCTCATCTCTCAGTAGTGACTCTCTACTATGGGGCAATTATTGGTGTATATTTTCTTCCATCATCAAACAGCACCAATGACAGTAACATAATTTCTTCACTCATGTACACAGTGGTCACTCCCATGTTGAACCCCTTTATTTATAGCCTGAGAAATAAAGACATGAAAGGGGCCTTGAGAAAACTCTTGAGCAAGAGAACATATTCTTCCAACTGATATTTACTCTTCCTTTATAAACAGTCCCTGTGATTCTATTTTTATATGTAAATATAAATTATTGAAAACATGGCTCCCTTGTCTTCCTTTCTTAGCTGTCACTCAGAAATCTTTATTGACAGTATTCTTATACTTTTGGGGGGAATAATAAGGTGGGATATGCTTTATAGAACTTAATTTGCTCTTTTCTTGGTTAATTGGACATAAAATCTCTTCCCCAGATTTTAAAGTTTTATAAAATGTGCTTGAATGTTCACATCCCTGTATCTAAAGAATTTTCCATTTTGGTGAGAATATGGTTCCTCCTGCACCCAGACACCTAGGCATCCAGAGACCCTGAGTCCTGCTAAAACTTGCAGGGAAAGAAAAATAATTTTATTTTACTTTTTTTTGGCCACACTGCAAGGCATGCAGGCTCTTTTAAGTTTCCTAACCAGAGATCGAACCCACATCCCCTGCAGTGGAACCACCAGGGAAGTTCCCCAGAACATATTCGATTTTTCTCTTCCCACATAATAAATGTACTTCTCTTGTCCTTCAGGAATATAACCCACACTTACTTTCTTCCAAGACCCTTGCAGATAATCAACAACAAAATAAATGTCACCTCTATTGTTTCAGGTGCCAGTCAAAGAATTTACTATGTGATAAAATCTTCTCCTTTCATCCCGACAGCAACCCTCAGAGACACATTGAGAAACTCAGGCTCAAAGAGGTGGAGAACACTTTAGGATCACAGTGAAAAGAAGGATTGAAACTTGGCTGTCTGACTCCAGAGTGGTTTGTTGTTATTGTTTAGTTGGTCAGTCATGTCCAACTCTTTGCAACCCCATGAACTGTAACCCGCCAGGCTCCTCTGTCCATGGGATTCTCCAGGCAAGAATAGTGGAGGGGGTTGCCATTTCCTTCTCCAGGGGATCTTCCCGACCCAGGGATTGAGCCTGCATCTCCTGCATTGGAATTGTCAAGGACTGTAGTCATGTATGCGGGACACTGTGTCCTGAGGAGGAATAGTTAGCTCAGCCTAGTGGCAGAGGATACATGAAAAGCTTCCTAGAGAAGATGTCTCTTTACTTGAGACTTAACAAATCAGAATTATCCAGACGTACACATTCTATCTCACCCTGATGATCACTGGTAGAGGGGGCAATGTGTTTCAGGACAATAAACTGGCTGTTTCAACTGAGGAACCAAGATCTGATAGACACCAGGTACCAAAGTGAGTTGGAAGACATAAAGTGAAGATGTTTATAGGAAATGTCCAATAATCAATTTCATAACCCCTGAGACTCCCAAACTAGAAGGAGGCTAAAGATCTCGACTGTTAGATCCTAAAAGTGCTAAGAGGAGGACATGAGAGGTTTTTGTAAAGATGTTTCTTTTGGAGAAAATGTTTATGTTACTTATGATTCTGAGGGTTGGTTGAGGCTTGGCTGATTCAGTTCAGAATGGCGGTTTCTCTGGATGTGGCTGGTCTCACTCATGCTTCTGTGGCCAGCTGCAGTTTGAAAAGTGAAAGTCACTCAGTCGTGTCCAACTCTTTGAAACCTGTATACTCCATGGAATTCTCCAGGCCAGAACACTGGAGTGGGTAGCCTTTCCGTTCTCTAGGGGATCTTTCCAACCCAGGGATCGAACCTAGGTCTCCCGCATTGCTGGGGGATTATTTACCAGCTGAGACACAAGGTTAGCTGATCTAAAATGGGCTCATTTGGGGTGGTTTTGAATCACACATCCCTCACCTTCTTCCTAGGACTTGCAGCCTCCTACCCCACCCCACCTTTCTTGTCCTTATGCACTACTAGACTGTCTGTTGCGAATTTAGCATCATCATCACCCATTGCTAAGTCTTCCCCTCCTTGTAGTGGTGAGGCTGGAAACATTTCCAGATTTTTCCTTTTTGTATTGTTCAAGTTTAATGCTTCGCAATGAGAACTCATGAGAAATTTAGAAGGCAGAAAAGGAGAAGGCGTTACTTTCTGGAGGTAATTACATTACAGGCAGAAACAGGCAAAAGTGAAGTGCACAGAAATTTCCCAGTGGGCTTCTAAGAGCTGCCTGCATGGCTGCAGCAGGTTGAGACATTTTGAGGAGTTTGTCAGTATTTCTTGAGATTTTTCAGCTACTAACCATCAAACTTTTAAAACCATCTATTTTGCATTTTAGGCTGAAATCTTTAGTTGTCGATATTTTAACCTTAAAGGGCCTCCTCTGACCTTCGTTCTCCAGCTTTGCCATAGTTGGCTAGGCGAGCACCTTTCTTCTGCTCTTCTGAGCAAATCCTTATGGAATACTTCACATCAAAATTACTCACCATTTATCTGAGTCTATTTTATGGTATAGAGATGAAATTGCCAGATTGAAATACTTTCAATTTTAGTCAGGGACATCTATCGTAGAGTAGTGAAGAAAGGATGAACTCTTTCAAAATTAAATTTTAGAAGTTCCTTATTACTATGAAGAAACATTACACTAAATCGTTATTTCCTACTGCATTAAAAACAACTCCATGTGTTTTAAGAACTAAAGGCAGGGAATTCCCTGGGTGCCCAGTAGTTAGGGCTCCATACTCTCACTGCCCAGGGCCACAGTTCGATCTCTGTCAGGGAACTAAGATCCCACGAACCATGTGATATAGCCAAAAAATAACAAGAACCAGAGGCAAAGTTTTTAATTTCTACATAAATGTCACACTATCTTTATGTACATGAGTCAGGGAAGTCCTTTTTTGCTTTTAAAAAATTCAGATATATTTCATATAAACCACACTGAACATCACACAATATACTACCAAATGCTAGAACAAAACACTACTGAGGCATGGATGTCCAAAGTGCTACAAAAACTGAAGCCTGTTCAATTGTTAGCAAGAGATATACTACTGATATTCTATTATTCTATTCTGATGACACCTAGCTCAGGCTCTTGTGCTGTATTAACAAGATCAGGGGCGTGGATTTTACTCTAGACACTCAATTGCTGCTATTTTCCAAAGTCACGAACCTCCCCTGGACTCTGGACAATGCCTTGCACATAACAGCTGTTCGTCATACAGTGTCCATGTGTATTCAGTTGATATTAATTGATATTTGAGTTTGAAAGACATTGACACTGACACTGCAGTACCATAACTGTCTTTTTTAAAAAAAATCATAGATCTTACTGTTTAAGAAAAGTTTTAGGTTTACAGCAAAATTGAGTGTAAGCATGGAGTTCCTATATACCCCTGTCACAGCACACCTACAGCCCCCCTGACTCTCAACATCCCCCACCGGAGTGATGTTTGTGACAGTCAGTTAACCCACATACCATAACTGTCTTGTTGTAGATTATCTTGCTAAAAACTCTACCCTGTACAAGGTAGACCCACCTAATGTTGAACCCACCTATAGTAAATTGTATTAGAGGATATTACAGTGGGGTATTCCTACTATTTATGCACATTCATGGAGAAGGCAACGGCACCCCACTCCAGTACTCTTGCCTGGAAAATCCCATAGACGGAGGAGCCTGAAAGGCTACAGTCCATGGGGTCAGTAAGAGTCAGACATGACTGAGGGACTTCACTTTCACTTTTTACTTCCATGAATTGGAGAAGGAAATGGAAACCCACTCCAGTGTTCTTGCCTGGAAAATCCCAGGGACAGAGGAGCCTGGTGGGCTGCCGTCTATGGGGTCACACAGAGTCGGACATGACTGAAGTGACTTAGCAGCAGCAGCATGCACGTTCATGATGCTGACAAAAAATCTGAGTCCACCTTTCTTCAGACCCTACATTTTTTCTGATGTCACATCCCTTTCTTGTTGTCTGTAAAATACAACAGTTGCCATTTTCAGGGTGACTTTCTCAAGGAAGCACTTTAAAGTCAATAACACAAATCACAAAATGATACATTAATAACTTTAATCACTTTACAATTAAGACATGGATAGAAAGTAAGAAGCAAAAGTAGCAAGCTTCCAATAATGGACAGCATTTACAATATATACAAATGTGACAAAGGATTAATTTCAAGATTATATGAAGTCCATCTGTACTGCAATTAAAAAAGAGAAATAACTCAACAGAAAAGCAGGAAAAGACATAATCATTTATTTCACAGAAGAAAATCTTGTACCAGTAGGGACAATGATGGCTGCTCAAATGTTGCAAAGTGGGTTTTCTAGTGGGTAGATGGCATTTCACTATGTGGTAAATGAGGGACCAAGACCACCCATCTCTCAGGACTGCAGATAAATCTGCTTCCAGACAATAGAGAAGACATACATCCTTCTTTAAAATTCCAGCCAGGAAATAGCACACATTCTTTTCCAATGGGGAGGACATGCCACGGAGCCACACCCAGATTAGCAGGAAATGTGGCAGCTGTCTCCCAGAGCCAGCTTCACAGTTGGGAAAGAGATCAGAAATTCTGGTGGACAGCTAGCCATCTCTGCCACAAACATTCAATAAGCATAAGATAAGATGCTCTATGTCATCAATTACCAGAAAAATAGAAAGTAAAACTACAATGAGATATAATTTTCTACTCACCAGAATTGTAAAAACTTTAGAAATTTATTAGTATCA
The DNA here is from genome assembly GCF_029378745.1 of Bos indicus. Taxonomy (NCBI): domain Eukaryota; kingdom Metazoa; phylum Chordata; class Mammalia; order Artiodactyla; family Bovidae; genus Bos; species Bos indicus. Next base: position 93,280,915 of record NC_091770.1, on the reverse strand, counting down.
AGTATTGTTGAAGAATGGAGAAGGAAATGGCAACCCACTCCAGTACTCTTGCCTGGAGAATCCCATAGAGGGAGGAGCCTGGTAGGCTACAGTCCATGGGGTCGCAAAGAGTCGGACACGACTGAGCGACTTCACTTCACTTATTGTTGAAGAAGTAAAATATTAGGGACTCTCATACTCAGACAATGGAGTTTTAAATTAGTATAACTTTAAAAAAATTAATAGAGTATTCCTTAGAGTAGTTTTAGGTTTAAGAAGAATTGAGCAGAAAATGTCCAGGAACTTCTCCCCCACCCTTATGTGGGGAGAAAATTATAAACATCTTACATCCATTTGGTACATTTGTTATGAGTGAACCATCATTGATACATTTTATTAAAGTTCATAGTTATGTTTAGAATTCACTCTTTGTGTTGTACAGTTTTAAAATTTTTGGAAAATATATGATGACATGTATGCACTATTATATTATCATTCAGAATAGTTTACTGCCCTAAAAATCCCCTCTCTTCTATTTATCTTTCTCCCACCTCAAACTCTGGACCTCTGGTAACTACTGAAATTTTTGTCTTCTCTACAGTTTGCCTCTTCTAGCATCTTATATAGCTAGAATCCTACAGTATGTAGTCTTTTCAAATTGACTTCTTGGTACAACTATTCCAGAAGATTTAGCAGTGATAATTAAGTTGAACATACACATCTACAATCCAATAATTCTTCTTCTGAGTATATAATGTACATAATCTCTTGCTTATACCAATAAGTAATGCACAAAAATATTTGTTGCTACATTGTTCATAATAACATAATGCTGAAAATAAACAAAAAAAGCCATAGAGAATAATACAGATGTTTCTTTTATAAGAAATTATAAACAAAAGTACACAATGTGATGATTTGAAATACATATATATTGTGAAATGATTACCAAGATTAAGATAATTAACACACCTATCACTTCCTTTAGTTAATCTTTTCATGTGTGTAGTGATAATGCTTGTGAACTATCTTCAGAAACTTTCAAGTATGCAATTCCATGTTATTAACTAGTCATCACACTACACTTGGTCCTCAGAACTTACTCTTCTTCAGACTAAAACTTTGAACCATTTGACCTACGTTACCCACTTCCCCTTACTCCCTGCCCCTGGTAACCACCATTCTATTCTCTATTCCTATGAAATCAGCATTTTAAAAAAGTTTCCACATATAAGTGATGCCATGTAGCATTTATTGTTGTCTGGTTTATCAAATTTTCACATTGTACACTTTAAATATATACAATTATATTTGTGAAAAAAAGATAGCCACAGAAAAAGAAATGTTTCAATGAAAGCTTAAAAGATAGGGATTTTAAAAATGTAACAGGAGGTTGTTTTAAAAGTAAAAATATAGTAATAATTTTTTTTTCTTTTAAATTTTATTTTATTTTTAAACTTTACATAATTGTATTAGTTTTGCCAAATATCAAAATGAATCCGTCACAGGCATACATGTGTTCCCCATCCTGAACCCTCCTCCCTCCTCCCTCCCCACACCATCCCTCTGGGTCGTCCCAGTGCACCAGCCCCAAGCATCCAGTATCGCACATCGAACCTGGACTGGCAACTCGTTTCTTACATGATATTCTACATGTTTCAATGTCACTCTCCCAAATCTTCCCACCCTCTCCCTCTCCCACAGAGTCCATAGTAATAATTTGATAAGAAATTACAGATAGAATTAATACTAGATTTCTAATTAAGGTCACTCAAAAGAGAACTTATAAATGTATTATGGAATTAAACTAAAAATAAAATCACAAGCCAACCAGAAATAATATTTTTGTTATCTTGAGAAGGGAAAAATGCTTTGTTACATAAGGTCTGTAAATTATCCACACCCCTTCACCAAAATAGTGAGAGTTGTGACTACAAAATTTTTTCTTCAATGTTTGTGGAACAATGAATACCACAGAAAAAAGGAGAGGGGAAGGAAATGGTAGTTGTGCAGGTATATTTGTAAAATCTTTCCCTCTCTATAATGAGCAAAAAATTAAACAGAGAAGAAAGCTATGTCCAAGCTGAAGCAGAGACTGAAGATAGAAGGCCACATCGAGACTCACTAAGAAATAACTAATCAGAGAGGAAAGGATACTCACATCGTGTGTGTGGGATTCAATTAATAGGGAAACAAAGGTTATCCTTAAGAAAATGTTCCTCTACTAAGTATATTTCCCAGAGCTCCTTTCATATCCTGATTTCTCAGACTGTAGATAAAAGGATTTAGCATGGGAGTGATCAGAGTGTACAATATGGCCACAATAACATCCTTGTCATTAGAGTTATTAGATGAGGGAAAAAAGTACAGTCCAATAATTGTTCCATAGTACAGAGCCACCACAGAGAGGTGGGACCCACATGTAGACAAGGCTTTGTAGAGTCCCTTGGTGGAGGGGACCCTAAGGATGGTTGCCCCAATGCAACCATAAGAGACCAATATGCATGCAAATGGCAGGGTAATGACCACCACTCCCACAGTGAGGATAAACAGCTCATTGACTGTGGTATCTGAGGTGGACAGTTTAAGTAAGGTGGCAAGGTCACAGAAGAAGTGAGGGAGAAGATTGTCTCCACAGAAAGAGAGATGGGCCAGGAGGAGGGTGTGTAAGATGGCACTAGCAGAGGACAGGACCCAGGACACAATTACTAACAGGAAACACAGGCTCTGACTCATAATTGTGATGTAGTGGAGGGGGTGACAGATGGCCACATACCTGTCATAGGCCATTGAGGTGAGAAGAAAGCTGTCAAGACACCCAAGCATTAAGAAAAAATACACCTGGGAAATGCACCCAGCATATGAGATGGATTGACTCTGTGTCTGCATATTCATGAGCATCTTTGGAGTTGTGACTGATGAAAAAGTGATGTCAGTGAAGGCCAAGTGGCTGAGGAAGAAGTACATGGGGGTGTGAAGGTGAGGGTCCAGCCTGATGACCAGGAGGATGAGCAGGTTGCCCAGCACCGTGGCCAGGTACACGCCCAGGAACAGGGCGAAGAACACACCCTTCTGCTCTGGCTGGATGGGGAGCCCCAGGAGGAGGAACTCGGACATGCTGCTCTGATTTTCCCTCCCCATGGTCTCTTTTGCTGGAGATGAAAAAAAGAGACAAAAATGTGGAAGCATGAGAAATCATTATGACTATCACATAATGAAACATACTTTGGAACAAGTCAGTACATGAATCTTAACCTGAATGGCTCATGCTCTTTGCTCCACTATGGACTAGTGATGGTCTGGATAAAAATGTCCACCTAGAAACCAGCACTATTTCTTTTGGAGAAACCACATAACATTAGTATTATTATTATATCAAATCAGGCTCAAACCTGAGGAGTTCAGAAGTTTATAACAGAAATCTGAGACTATTAATAGAATATTAGCCTGCATGGCTATGTCAGTAACCAGTTATTAGAAATACTAGTAGAGACTCTACAATTGGTCTGTTGGCCTTTCTTAACCTTCCACATGCCTCTCACACACTTTAGCTTATACTTTGATTGGATTGGATCAAGATGAGACAAACCAATGGACTGCTCTGTATTGCCTAGAAATTGGGATTTGGAGACTTGGTGAAAACATGTAACTGATCAAATGAAGGCACTAAAAACAGAAGTCTTTGTCAATAACATAAAAGATCAAGTGACACACCATGTAATATAATCAGTTCTTCTCTTAAGAAAATGCCTTTCCATTCCTCAACATTTTCAATCTGCCATCATTCTTTGTAGA